>NC_141691.1:2011518268-2013012018 GCF_964263255.1 Lissotriton vulgaris
GAAGAAAATGATAAAGTTTGAAAAAATTGTTTGATTTATTTTTTAGTTGTACTGTGAAGTTTTTAATTGTTATACATATGCTTAAGTTGCCTAGGAAATAATTAATTTTTATATTTATTAGTTATTTTACATTTGTACAATGCTTCAAAAAATAAAATATAGGTACATTTTTATAACGTAGTATTTATTTACAATCACATGTTTTTATTGTGGTTGATTTTCTTTATGTACATTTAGAAATGTAAATATGTTTTTTAGCAATTATGCATATAAATAAAGAAGATTTGATCTAATTTGTATTGTAATATTAAATGAACTTGAGCTCCTATGCATATTGTCCAAATGGATATATTATTTCAAATTATTCTTTTAAAAGTTAAAAGATGTTTTTTTCAAAAAGAATTTTTAATATTGAAAGAATATGTCATCATATTGATTTGTTGTTAAATAATGAAACTTTTATTGTACGTTTAATTTTATTTATTAATGTATTATTTTTAATACTATAATTTCAATATTTTTGTAGGTTATATTTTTGACCTTTACCTTATATGTATGCAAAGTCAATATTCTTGATGTTGATATTTTGACTTCCTCACAGAAATCACCTGCGGAGTCCCTCGGGGGTCCTCTCTAAGCCCAACCCTCTTCAACATCTTCATGGCCCCCCTCTTTCCCTTCAATATACAAGAGGAGGTACTAACACGTTTCACACTCCGTATAGCAGGAATGTTAGCACTAAAGCCTAGTGCCGGCAGTCAGAATGCAGGAATCGCAGTAGCCTCTAATATTTGAGTTCATGATATACAAATTGCATATCTTGGGCAGCTGCCAGTCGAACCCTGATGAAAGCCTGCTAAGCCAGTGATTTGTTTGGGCACATCTCAGTTGCAATTACAGAGCTTTAGGGGGTGGATCTGCTGCTTTTTTTCTACAAATTAATTAAACTCTGCAGAGGATTGTGCAGAGTCAGCAAAGGAGTGGCACAAGGTATCTTCAGGCCCATTCTACTGTGTCTGAAGACCTCATCCAATTATAGAATATTTCATGTGGGTTTCCAGTCTCTACAGGGTAGTGCTTAATATTCAAGTACTAATACCCCCCTCTCCATGGCATTCTCAAAGACAGGGTATGGTGTGGTGGTTCAGGGCACCATCTTTTTGACCCCTCTACCTATTTTATGCTGTTTATATAACTAGGTAAGACAATATAAGCAACTATGACCAACTATCTGACAGTGGCTGGATTTTAATTTAATTCCAAGGCCAGCATCATTCATCTCTAGGAAGGGTCGCTTATCCAGGATATTTGCACCATTGTGGGACTGTGTTAAAGAACTCCAGTCCTGGCACATATGTGGTTAGAGTGATTATGTGCACACAATTTTTTTGCATTCATGTAACTGCTCAGTATGTAGTCTGTGGTACTTAACTTACCTGTGTTTTACTGTGCTGTGCACATTTTACCTTGTGGAGCACTCATATTAAGAGGGTAAGGAAATATTAAAGAGCTGTACCAGATATGGCAGTAGTTACCACTTAGTTAAAAGACCAGGTAAGGATTTGGAGATTAAGCCAAAGACATTCCAGACAGGGTGTTATGTGTAGAGGATAATTCAGAGGTAGGTTCAATGTAGAAAAAATAGACCAGAAACTATTTATTTGGGGTAATTGTCATTGGGTGAAGTCGATGGTCTACTTCAGAAAGTATATTCTGAAAGAGGCCAAGTGCTACAATTTTGACAAGGGAATTTATCTCAAGGGTTATCGGGGGCTGAGTATAGCGGTTGTAGGGTTCATCAGAGTAATAATCTAGAAGCTTCCAAGAGAGAAAACCCAGAGAGAAGATGTATGTGGTCAAAGATTGACCTCCCTTTCTGGGATGGGTTCTTCAGTTTGACCTTCATATTATCATCAACCCGAGGGCCCTGGACAAGTGTTGGTGGTGGAAGACACTACTGTGTAGGAGCTTCTGTTGAATGCCAAATCGTTTTTTGATAGAAACTAGTCATATTGAAAGGGTAAGTCTATAAAATCAATCCCCAAAATGGGACTGTGTCTATTTAGCACAAAGCCAGACTAGTGCCATTGGCAGTAAGGAAGGGAGTCAAAAACAAATTGAAGTATACGGTTCAGGAGAGCATAATCGAGCGCGATAAAGCTGCTGAGTGAGTGTGTTGCTCGTTAGCATGAAAAAACAGGAAGGCAGCATGAGGGTCTGTGTCGAAAAGGTGTTAAGTGCTTCTCCAAAATAGTCTTGAGAAGTGTGTACCACCAAATCAAACTCCATGGGGACTCTAAGCCTTTGGCGATCTTCCTCTCTCAAGAGGGCATTTTTCTATTTATTCACATGCCGTTTGGCTTAACTTTGCCTGATAGCACCTGTTAGAAGATTTTTTCAGACCAAGAGCATGCAATTTATTTCCAAGACAACATTCTTGGAAACATCAGCTCTATCAATGAACAGGTCCTTAATACATTTGAAAGGGCTGGTATGATTCTTCATGGAGACACATGCAACCTTTTTTGTTCAGAAAGTAGAGTACCTGGGGGTACCAAATCTATGCGGATGCGGGTAGACCGAAGGCAAATTTAGTTAAAGGTTAGAGAGGTGCCCATACCTAGTTACAAAGACCAATTACGTTCATTCATGGGTCTCAAAGAGTACTGCTTGAAATGGGTTAAGGCTTTCTCTAGCAGAACCGAAAACTGAACATTAAACAAAGGTTTTCGTATGTAGGGAGTGAACAAAAGTACACAACATTTTGGGACATCACAGAATTTAATTACCAATCTTCCCACTCATTCTGGTGTGTTTAAGAAAATTCTTTTGACCCATTCTAGTGCAAAAGGACATTGATGTGATACTATCCCAAAACCAGAGCCGTACTGAGAAAACCAAAGCTTTTGTGTCCCACTCTTTAATGAAGTCTGAGTTCAAATACTCTTGTTAATGAGGGAAGACTTTAGCAGCTGCCTGAGGTCCAGAATATTTATGTATCTACATCTGCAGCATAAGGGTATATTTCAGGATGGAAGAATGGGATCGCAGCCTGTCTCGCCAGGCTTCTGTTGGAGTTTCAAGAACTTGGCAATAACACCGAAGAGGTGGTAAGGAGAGTGAGTGCTGGAACCTGAAGTAAACAAGGAAAACGCTGTCCTGGCAGTATTGCGGCGTCTGTGGTCCGCCAGAAGCATCCGCGGCCTCAAGTCCCGCGAGACAGTTCGATAGATATTCATGTTTTTTTGGATGGACTAACCTGGAACTGAGTCATTGACTGATTCGCCTCCTGCCACTAGTCGTTCGAACTTGGACATACCTGATTTATGAATAAGATCGACTGTAACACACCCAGCACTTGAAGCTCCTGATTGCCAGATTAAAGAATGTGGCCAACACCACCATATGCACTGTAAAAGTAGCTTCATATTTCGATCAAGATTTTGATGGTCCTGAGAAGAGCCCTGACAATCACAGGGCTTGAAACGCGTCGACCTTGCGCCCTCTTAACTCAAGCAAACACATTCCAATATAGTGGTTGTGTATAATGGACGTAAAGCTTTGTGTCTAACTGTGTTGATTGTAATTTTGTGCATTGTTGTCATATTAATTGGTTTCAAAATCCTTGTGTTGGTTGACGGAGTGCGCGTTGTTTTCTCCTCGGGGGGGAGAGCCCTCCCTAATAACTGTAAATTCAAGTGGGCTGCTCCCGTGGGTTTCTGGATGAATGTGTGAAGTGGGTTATGAATCAGTATTGAGTGTGGAATGGCTGTGAGAGAGCGTTGAATGTGTGGGGTGTCTTGTGTGAAGTAGTGGATTTACAAAACAATAGGTGTTGTATTGTTGTATTTTGTCTGTTGGTGAGTTATGTTTTCTTGATTGTATTTATTGTAAATGAAGAATAAGGGTTAAAAATAAAAGACATTTGAGAAATTGACCTTTCGTGGGACTATTGATATATTTACAGTGGCCCCAGATCCAAATTCAATTGCTAAATAGAGCTCAGTACTGGCATTTGTGAGGGTTTGTACATAGTACTCACAGCAGCTATATTTGCAGAAGCCACAAGCACAAATCCTGATGCGCACACCTGTGAACGTACGCACATCGAATTTAAGATTTGGTATCTTCATGCGGTTGTATGTACACCAGTGAATGTAATGCTACACATGGGGGCTTGGAGGGCAGCCGAATACGGTGAGGTCTGCCCCCGGGGCCATTTTGTGCATTTTGGGCTATTTTTAATATAGCCCAAGGATAGGTCAAAGTATAAGTGGTTGATCTGGGCGCTCCCAGTCACCATTTTAGTTTTGGTGACCTGGTGGCTGGGAGCAGTGCAGAGTAGGTGTTAGATTTTGGTCAGTTATTTAACTGTAGGATTTGCGGCAGTTAGTTAGTGTTAGTTGTCTTACACGTTAGCGTGTGTTTAGATTAGTGTGGTACAGTAGATTGTATTAGAAGGATGGAAGACTACTGCGTTCTCGAGGCTGTTAGGCTCCTGAGTGAGGCCCCAGAAAGCGCTTCTGCTGGGGTGGCGGCCGCTGTCATGGCCTGCACGTTCCCAAGGGGGCAAGGATAGGGAGGTGAGTTCATGGGGCCGCTCGTATACCAGGAGAGCAGCCCGATTGCTCACGTTGAGCCGAAGCCTTGCATTAGTGCTGAGGCTCGGACGAGGAATGCGGCCTTGATCCTGGCGCTGAGCCGGGGTTTCATGTCCACGTTGAGGCTCTGGCGAAGGTGTGGGGGCAGGGCCCACCAGAGGAGCGCGTCATGCACTCCTCTGGCTGTAGGCCTCAGTGACATCCTGCCTGCTTGGGGGAAGGGCTTGAGTATTTTGCAGGTTACACGTCGGCCGGCGGAGCCTGCGGAAAGGATAGCCAAGTCGGCTCAGAACATGACCCACATGGCAAGGCGGACTGCAGCAACATGGGTACCCTCCTTAGAGCCAGGTAAAGCACAAGGAATTGGGGAAAAGCTGGTAATGATCTCTATGGGGGTGATGATAAAGGTGGGGAGGCGTGTAAATTGAGGAAGGGAAGATACGAATCGGATATAGGTGTGGGCACAGAAGATAACAGTAAGACGGCCACAACAAAAACAGTGGATAATAAAACTCTGGGTAAGCCTGATAAAGGGGAGGATACCACAACAGAGAACAAGTTTAAGCTCGAAAGTAAGGAGTAGAAAATTAATAAATTATCTTACCTAGGTGTGGCTAAGCCGCTTGGTGCGCATTTAATGTTGGCAATGAAAGAGCGCATCTGGAAGGGAGAGTGTGTTGAAATGCTCAAGCTCTTGCACAGAGAAGTGAGCGCGAAAGAGGGGTCAAAAGAAGATGAATATGAGGTGGCCACTGGTTCCACTCAAGTTTGAGAACTGGACAGGTGTATTTTTAATTTATGAAAGTGTTTACTGTGAGAAGTACCCAGAATGCTGTGTGGCCCTGTTCAAATGTCTGGATGTAATCTGGAAGGCCCAGATCACACGGGGTTATGTGCGGGGGGCATTTAGGACGCATATGGCCTGGGATCCCAAAGCAAAATGGGAGGAGTTGGGCACAGATCTTTGCAACACACTATGGGGGCATCCTGGGGGGGGGTAAAACCATTTTCACGACCAGCGGGCTTCCGATAGTCTAACTGCCATTTCAGGGGAAGTCCACCCAGGGATGTGTGGGGGAAATAGGTAGAGGACAGACAAGTTTGGAAGGGTCCGCTGGGACTTTACCAAAGGGTGTTGCACTCTGGAATTTTGTAAATTTAGACACAAGTGCTCGAAATGACGAGGTAGGCACGCGTTGGTCAACTGATGGGGAGAGGGTTCGGGCCACCAGCTGGGAGGTCAGCAGTGGCAGCAGGGGGAAGGTAACATAGGAGGGCAGCAGTTACAGCATTTCACAGGAGCGCAGGGGCTAGGGGGGCTGATCCAAAGGGCTCATACACCGGTTCGTGTGGATAAGGTGGAAGCAGCCTTACAGAGTTACGACAACCAGAAGGCTGTAGAGGTTTTGAGGTAAGGGTTCAGATGGGGTTTTAGATTAGGGTATGGGGGACCAAGATGCAGAAGATGGGCTGAGAATTTGCAGTTAGCAAAAGTACATCCTAAAATAGTTCAGGAGAAATTGGACAAAGAAGAACGCAAAGGGAGGATGGCGGGCCCCTTCATGGACTGCCCTCTAGAGAATTTGATTGTTTCACCGATTGGGGTGGTACCTAAGAAGGAACAAGGGCAGTTCCGTCTTATTCAACATTTATCATGGCCAGAAGGGAGCTCAGTGATTGATTTTATTGATAAAAAAGAGGCTACTATTTCATATTCGTCAGTTGACTGGCCACGTCACTGGTTGTGACGGAGGGCGCAACAGCAGAAATGGCAAAATGCGACAAAAAAACAGCTTTTCATGCTTCCAGTCCATCTGGATGATTGGGATCTTCTGGGTATCCATTTTAATGGAAGACGGTAAGTGGACAAAGCATTACCGATGGGCTGCTCAATGTCATGTGCATTATTTGAGTGCTTTAGCACATTTATCCAGTGTCTGTTTTCTAAGCGCACTGGTCACCAGTTGGTGACGCACTGTCTGGATGATTTCTTTTTGTGGGCACCTCAGGTTCCAAGGAGTGCCAGGTAGCTCTGGAAAGCTTCAAAGAGCTGATGAGGGATCTAGGGATGCCTTTGGCACCTGAGAAGACAATGGGGCCCAGCACGGATCTTTCCTTTTTGGGTATAAAAAACGATTCCAGGACATTGCAGGCACCCTTACCTGAAGAGAAACAATTAAGGATGTTAGAGCTGCTTAAGGAAATGCTAGCTTGGGACAAGATCACGGTCAAAGAGATTCAAGTACTGCTAGGTCATCTAAATTTTGCTTGCAGAGTGGTGCAAGTTGGGAGGACTTTTTGTAGAAGGCTAGGTTGGGCACTTACAGGACAGAGACCACCACACCACCATGTGATACTTTCAGCAGGTGTGAAGGAAGACCTGAGAATGTGGAGTGTGTTTTTGCAGGATTTGAATGGCATTTCACTGGTGAGGGAGGGGGACTTAGTCTGGGATGTACAGATTTTTTCAGACGCAGCAGGCACTAAGGGTTTTGGACTTTTTCTGGCAAGTGAAATGGTGTGTTGAGCAGTGGCCGGCAGACTGAGGGGGTAGGAGTATTGCAGTTTTGGAATTATTTCCGCTGGTAGTAGCGGTGATATTGTGGGGGAAACAGCTGACTCACAAGAAAGTGACTTTCAGAATTGACAATATGGCAGTAGTGGAAATCGTGAATCGTCAGTCAGCCAGGGATGAACATGTTTTGAAGCTGTTGAGAGTGTTTGTTTTGGGCTGGTCGCGCCATGACATAGCATTTAGAGCTTTGCACGTGCCGGGAGTTGACAATGGCATAGCAGATGCTTTGTCTCGTTCACAGTGGGGGAGATTCCTTGGGCTAGTCAAGGACGCTGACAGGACCCCGACGCCCATGCCGCAGCAGTTGTGGTACGTAGGCAACACAAGATGCTACAACTGGTGGTAGGATTGCTGGCTCCATCTACGAGGATAGCGTAGAGTTTAGCATGGGAAGAAATGTTTTTCTCCGGATCCAAGCGCCGTTCCAAAGTAGAGCATAGACGGGAAGATGTTTTCAATTCATTCTAGACATGATCGACAGAGGTCTATCTCGAGTTACAATCACAGGGAAAATAGCTGGAATTGCCTTTCTGGGCAAGCTTTTATGGGGCTCTGCACCATCTGCAGGGGACTAGGCACACAGATGCTGGAAGGCTGGGGCAGGAAACAGGGTCAGTCGAAGCAGGCTACGAAGCCAGTGTCTGTGCACTAGCTGGGTAGAGTTATACAGGCATTGCCACATGTTTGCTCAGACGAATTTGAGACATGTTTATTTTCCACAGTGATGGTGTGGATGTTTTTTGGGGCGTTTTGGGTTCGGAATTGCTAGGGTACAGAAGCGGTGGGGGGATTCTATGGGAGGATGTGGTGGCATGGAATGAGAGGGTTTGCATTTGGCTACGGAAGTCAAAAATGGACAAGAGGAGTTTGGGAAAATAGGTGTCCCTGCAGGCTTCCTTCCCTCGGAGCACTTGTCCTTGCACG
This sequence comes from Lissotriton vulgaris, assembly GCF_964263255.1. Classification (NCBI taxonomy): domain Eukaryota; kingdom Metazoa; phylum Chordata; class Amphibia; order Caudata; family Salamandridae; genus Lissotriton; species Lissotriton vulgaris. The sequence goes on from NC_141691.1 coordinate 2,011,526,369, forward strand.
TGGGAGGCAAAATGGAGGGAGGCTTCCAAGGGGTGCATGGGTTTAGTATTTGTGCACGCAAAGGAGGGCAGGGTTACTGCATTTCAGCTGTCGGCAGTGCTGCGGAAGGCGTTGGGATGATTAGGAATTGATGATGCAGGTTTTGGGACACATTCTTTTAGAATTGGAGCAGCATCCAAAGCGAATAACAGTGGATGGGGAAGGGGTGACATTATGCGGCTCAGAGGATGGTCATCTGATTGTTACAAGCGTTATTTGCACAGCACGAAAGGGGGAGAAAAGCGGTTGGTTCTAATTATTAAGTTCACGCAGTCCTTCTCCATACAGGTTCCGTGGCTGGCTCTTTCCAGGGAGATGACAATTTGGATAGTGGGGCATTACTTTGTGAAGTGGGCCCAGATCCAAGCTCGCAAAAGTTATTTTGGAGAGAACTTAGAATTTAATAAAAAGCATGTCAATGTGTCTTGGAGGGAAAAGGGGGCATGCTATGGATGGAGCTTATTCATTGCTTAAATGGTTTGTTGACAGCAGACAGGAGTCGAGATATTTTGGTTATCATTTAGGTGAAAATTATGTGGTTAAAGAAAATAGGAGAGTCTTAATGAGGAGCATGAAACGGGACTTGGCCCTGATCAAGAAGCAGTGGTCCGGGTGTTTAGTCATTTGGACGGAGTATGTCAGGGTGCAGTTAATCCTGGGGCTGTAGACAGAGCTAGCAGGAAGCTAAACACAGAGATGGTGCGTTTTTTAAAGAGATGGATTTTGGTAGTATCCCACACAGAGAAATTCGCTTTGACACAGCAGAGTTTTTAAGGGGGGATGGTGTGCACCTTACGCGAGTGGGCATGGATCTCTATCTTTTGGAAATTAGATAAGTGTTAGCTAGATTTCTGAATGTTCATAAACACTGAGACAGTTAGTCCCTATGAGGTGGGGGGCAGGAAAAAAGGGAGGCAGCAGGGTTTTTAAAAGTTGGCCAGGATTGGCAGAAGTTTTTGGTTAAGTGTTGGAAGTTTGTGAATAGGGGCAGGGAAAGGGTAGGCTGGTAGGCTAAGTTTTAGAGTAGAAGTTTGTTAGTTACAGTTGCAGAAAGGCAGGTAGGGGATTTGAGTTTCATTGGAGGGCATGATTTTGAACTGTAATACTGTATAATGTTGTTGTTATGTTAACGGCAAGGTGGGGGAACGGCTGAGTGGATTTTAGGGGAAGAGGAGGGATCAGAGGGTCAGGTATTTGATGTATAATGAGGTTTTAGTTTTGTAAGGCAGTTGACAGTGTTTTAATGTGACACGCACCTGTTTCAATAAAGCGGCCATTTACACACACAAATTTGGGGGTATTTCAACAAGCAGCAGCGATAATTACTGGTGGCCGCTCTTCGCGTGAGGAATTGTATCACCTGCTATCTCAGATAATTATCGCCACGCTAGCGCTGTATTACCAACCCATAGTACAATGGCGATAATTATTCCTGAGATAGCGATGTTTTCCATGGAACATCGGTGGTTTTCCAGTGATGTTCTATGGAAAAGAGCGATAACCAAGGTCAGCGCTACTTTTCTTATCGCTCTGCTTGTTAGAGAGCCCATTAATAATTGGAGAAATGTCGCTTAGCTACATTTTTCCAGGTATTTTGAGCTGGAACTCCCACTTTGCATCTCATTAGAGATGCAAAGGTGGGCGTTACAGGAAAGGGCGCTAAAGCAAGGATTTACGCGATAGCGTGACCTTGCTAATATTGCAATACAATTATCGCCGCTTTTCGGCCAAAAACGCCGCAAAAGAGGCGATCATTTTTTTTCGCTGCCTTGTTGATATGCCCCCTGGTCTCTATTTGGCTTGCCCCCTCCCTTCCAAAACGTCTCCTGATGGAATTAATTATTGCACATTCAGGAGCAGTGATGCACACACCTGGGGAGAACTTCAACTTTTTTTTGTGTGCGGTTCAGGATTTGTGGAGATTGCATTTCTCTGCGTTGAAGGGCACACCCAGTGAACTTAAGGTCACAATTGGGAGTGCATTTCAGAGCAGTGAAGTGCACACCTTAATTATATTTTTAGGACACTCAGTTGCTTTTATTATATGTTTCTCTATCTTTAGCCTGTCAACCATTTGTCTCGTGTAAATTATGGTATGTAACTTCAAAGGCAGATTGGTGGTGTTTTATATTTCAGTATTTAGGTGTCCCCATGGCGTCTTTACATCTTTCTATTATTACACCACCATGCTTCTTACCGCAGGCTGGCACACCTTCAATTCCTTTTGAAAATCGGATACTTATGTACAACAATTACTTGGTAGCAGTTGATGGCCTAGACATTCCTCCTGCACATAGAAGGCTTTACTTTTGAGCACCCTGGGTAAAGAGGGTCAGGGTGTGTTGAGATACTTGCCTAAAGCTCTAGAAGCAAATAGTCAATGATTCAAGATATGCAAACAGATCCCTAGAAATGCCCGTTTTAGATTAATCCAATTCTACATTGTCCACAGGGCATATCTCTCCCCAGACAAGATAAAGAGATATTTTCGCAAACAGGAAGTATGCTGTCCATGCTACAAATTGGTAGATGTGGATCTTTTACATATGCTCCGGTCCTGCTCTGATCTGCATTCGTACTGTGACGGGGTGATTGGTACGTTAGTCACTAGTACTGACAGGATGGTACAGCGGGCATGGGAGGCATGTATCACAGGTGTATTTCCAAGAAGCAAAAACACAAAGCATCCTCTAGGTTTTTTGAATTGGGTCTGGTTGTGGCCAAACAGTTTATTACACGCCGGTGGAAGGCCGAAGAGCCCCCACCGAAGAAGGCTTGGTTTCTCTCAATGCCGAATTGGGTTAAGGCGGAGGTAGTCTCCTTAGTTCAAGAGGATACGCTGGGTTTTCGTAACTTCCCCATTTCCGCTGCGTGGAATGCAATGCTGTGAATGCTTCAGGGGCTTCTGCCGCCGAATGACCCTCCAGATGTTCCTACTCCGGATTGTTATTTACATGCTTTCAACTATGCACAAAGCTAGAAGGGTGTTCCTGCAGTGGCCGTATAATTCAATATTGTGAGTACATCTCTAATGAATCAACACAAATAGTGACAGAAAGAGAAAAAGTACAAACGAAGTTCCTTCAAAAATATATATTTTTTTATTTGCTTATTCTATTTTGTTTTTATGTGAGTATAAATACATATAAATTAAATACTTAATCAACAAATCTTCTTTATAAAGTTCATAAGAAATACATGGAGTGTTTGAAAAAATTCATAAAGAACACAAAACCAATTCTAAAATCCATAACAAATTAGTAGGAATTCCCCTGAAAGACAATCATACACGGCAACTCACTCACGTGCTAGCAATCATACTGCATTCATACCACATACACAGATGACCTGGGCCAACAACTACACCCTGGAGCCCTTGTACCACATTAGCGTAGCCATCTTGCTAATTGGAATCCAGTTCCTTCTTTCATCTGTGTATGTGGTATGAATGCAGTATGATTGCTAGCACGTGAGTGAGTTGCCGTGTATGATTGTCTTTCAGGGGAATTCCTACTAATTTGTTATGGATTTTAGAATTGGTTTTGTGTTCTTTATGAATTTTTTCAAACACTCCATGTATTTCTTATGAACTTTATAAAGAAGATTTGTTGATTAAGTATTTAATTTATATGTATTTATACTCACATAAAAACAAAATAGAATAAGCAAATAAAAAAATATATATTTTTGAAGGAACTTCGTTTGTACTTTTTCTCTTTCTGTCACTATTTGTGTTGATTCATTAGAGATGTACTCACAATATTGAATTATACGGCCACTGCAGGAACACCCTTCTAGCTTTGTGTATTCTTTCTCCCCTCGGTTCCTAGGCCATAATTTATTTGTTTGAGGGGGTCCCTTTGTTCATGTTTAACATGCTTTCAACTATGGCCCGAGCTGTGCGCTGGATTGTAAAGTATGTCCCATATACCCCACACTGTTATGTATGTTCTCCAAGCAGTCATGAAGTTCAACTATATGATTCTTGACAAGGTTCTGTTTCATAGCGTTTGAGATCAATGTTTTCTTACCTACCTCCTGCTACCCCTCCTACTCCCTACATTAAATGTTATTAATACAACTGTTTGATTGCACAAGCATATTGATGTGTCATGGCGGAGTGAAGCCATATGAGCTGTATTTAGGCAATTGATATGTACATGCATAGTGGAATTATACTGTACCACAACAAGATTAAATGGCCATGTTACAGGGGGGATGTGGTTAAGTGATTGTTGGGGTATGCCATTTGTTGTTACTAGATGCAACCGATAAAGTGATGTCTCCACGCCGATGGGATTTTAGTTTACAAATTTTGCCTGGCAAATTACCTACTGGTTCTATATGATAATTTATATGATGGTATATTGTTTTTCATTCATGTACAAAACTTTAATAAACAGATCAAACAAAAAATAAGGTTAGGAGAGTACCAATTGTGGTATGTAAGGAGGTAAAAAAGCGGATTCAAGAGATGTTGGATGAGGGAGCCATAGAGCCTGTGGAGGCATCAAGGTCGATATAACCAGTTGTAATAACGAGGAAGGACGATGGACACCTAAGGTTCTGTGTTGCCCCTGCGTCTCTTAATAAGAGCATCATAGCAGACACATTTCCTCTCCCCAACAATAGTGAAAAGGCACTCATGATGAAAGGGGGGAGGTATTTCTCTAAGCTAGACCTAAAGAGTGCGTACCACCAGATCAAACTCCATGAAGCTTCCAAAGCACTCACTGCATTCATTACGATAGAGAGGACTTTCTAGTTTACTCGCATGTCCTTTGGGTTGTCATCTGCTGCAAGTGCATTTCAGCTCATGATTAGTAAGGTATTTAAAGGGCTAAAGAACATCTTGTATTTTCAAGCTGATATCCTGATTTTTGGAGAAACCAGTGAGCAGCAAAAAGTGGGTTTCAAGCAGGCCTTGAAAAGGATGACAGAAGTGGGCCTAAGACTTAGGAGGGAAAAAACGCTCATTTCTTGAGCAACGGGTTGACTATCTTGATTATTTTATCTCGGCACAAGCGGTCAAACTCAAAGAGAATCTGTTAAAAGCTATCGAGTTAGCTCCCTCGCCTTTCAACAATTACCTTTCAACGTCTCACCAAGTACTATTATAAGTTTGTGAATGAGTTTGCAGGTAAGACTAAAGGTTTAAGATCGGTACTTCAAAAAGGTTCTAATTTTAGTTGAGTGTGTGTGCAGGACAAGTGTTTTGTAAAGGTCAAGAAGGAAATGTGTGAAGCTGGAGTGTTGGCACTTTTTGACATTAACCGAGAGTCCATTGTAACTGTGGATGAATGGTGTCACGAGATGGAGATAAATGATGTGTTGAGGGATGTAATCCGTAAGTTGAATAGGGGTAGTAGAAGAGAATGTTGCATGCCAGTGCTAGTGTGACCTTTTAGCAAGGTTTTAGAAGGGTAACCCATGCACGTAGATAGCTTGCTCATGAGAGGTGATAGATTTGTACTGCCTTTGGCTTAAAGTATAAACTTATAGTGTTAGCTCATGAAGGGCATTTGGTCAAGGTCAGAGCAGACTTAAAGCTCAGTTTTGGTGGTCTGGTATTGATGGCCAGGTTACTTCTTGGATTGATAAGTGCACTGTATGCAAAGAAGAAGAGAATGGGTTGAAGGTGGGAGTGCAATCTAATCTGGGACATATTGAAAATCCGGGAAGGCCTTGGTACAGAGTTTGTGTGCATTTCTCCCATGACTGAGTTGCAATGTGAGTGTAGATTTGCTTTGGTGCTGGTAGAAGTGTTCTCCAAGTGGTTATGTGTAAAGTTTCTGAGGGAGATCTCAACAGGAGTTGCCATTCGCAACCTCTGCCGAATATTTTTTTAGGAAGAAATTCCATCTGTTATCATTACCGATATTGGCACCCAACTTGTTTCTAATGAGATGAGGTTCCTAACTGACTGTGTGATCAATTATCACCACACTTCTCTTTATACCCTTCAGGGAAATGGCATGGTAGAAAGGGCAAATCGCTTGGTGAAGGGAGTCATTCAGATGGTGAAAGGGGAAAGGATGTGGAGAGGTCAGTTGAGGAGATGGTGTGGGCATATCACACCACTGTCTAATAATCAACTCAAAATCCCCTTTTGAAGTTAGGAGGGTCAGACTGCCGAGTACAAAATTGGTTCATGTTTGGATGAAGGGTGGTTAGTTCAAGGTGGACATACAAGTGGAGAAATGGAGGAAACTACTAAAGGTACGAATGGGACATTGAAGCTCGATGATTGGGTGACGATCAAAGCAGGGATGTTCACAAAAGGGTTGTCAAAATTCTGATGACCTTACAAAGTCAAGAGTATGTATAAATGTAGTGTGTTGTTAGAGAATGGTGAGCATTGGAACCGTCGCAGTGTGGCGGTCTATCAAAAGGGAGGAGAATGTCTCTGGAGAGAGAATGTAAGGTGTAGCAGTTTTTTGGTGATGAAAGATTAACATTTTGGCGGCTAAGAACCACACCTTGTCATTGGTCTGGCATTGAGGGCTGTTCAGACGTTAGTACCAGTCCAGTTATCAGTGCCAGACCTGCTAATCTAGCTGCCAACAGAGAAGAAAGAAGTGTGAGAGAATGCAAGCCACCCACATTTCCTAAGGATTATGTGTATTAAAGTTCTAATGTATCTTAGTTATTTACTATTTTTGTGGAATTTTTAGGTATGTCTTAGACTGACATATGTTTGGGGAAAACTATGCTTTTAATTGATACAATACTTCTTTTCTTTATTGTTCCTTTTCCGTCCTTGTTGTCAGTATCTTATTTTTATGAGTTTTTACCTCATTTACCTTTCAATACTGCTTTTATTATTATTATCGTTAATACTATCATTTGCTTTTGTGGAAGAAAAAGAGATGTGTTATATTGCTGCTAGTCATCTTATGTTTATCTGCTGGTCGCATGATGCTATTGCGCTAGAATCTCACCATGGTGAGATTCAATGTATTGTTTGAAATGTAACGTTCCATGCTTGACGGTTTCTCTGGCCAGCATGGGAGGCGTCACTCATAGCTGTATCTGCAATAAAGATGAGCATAATGACAAGAATGGTGATTCTCCAATTACCATGTAGAGAGAATCTTGATTTCACAGAGGCTAGTATTATGCAATTACATTTTATTGCTGCCCCAACATGCAGCCCTTTAAAGAATATGCATTCCATCATAAACAAAACATTCCAACAGATAATATCAAAACAGTATATAGCGCCATTACAACAGGGGGCTTATTTATGAGCCCTTGAGTCACATTTGCGCCGCCGGTGGGTCACTTTTGATGATGCACCAGTAGTGTAAAAAATGTGCCTTGTTGCACCATATTTACAAAGTGACACTTCTAGGGAGATTCTTTGTGAACCCCTGCGCCATATTATACCTGCACCAGGTATAATGTATGCAGGGGGACGTTCCGATGCAAGAAAGGGTCATAGAAGCGACACAGTGAAATCTATATGATTTCACGGCGCCACTTCTAGGACTCAAATGCGTCAATATTTTACACCTGCCTCATGGCAGGCGTAAGAATGACACAGGTTCATTTCACATGGGGCTAGCCCTTGTGTAAGGACCCGTTGCTCGAGTTGCGTCACTTTTGTGATACACTCCAGCTATGTGTCATTTTTGCGCCTACAGATACGTCAGAAATACTGAGGTATCTGTAACTCCTTGCGACATGATGCGTCATACTGTAAATATGATGCATGATTGGTGTTGCAAGGAGAGCGCAATGAAAAGTGACGCATCGCTGTTTTCTTGCAGCGATGGGTGACTTTTCATAAATGAAGCCCTAGGTATCTTCCCCTTGAAGCTGCGATGAAACAAACGAATCACACCAGCTCCATCCAGCAAAAAAACTTACTGCAAAGAATTATCTGGAAAAAGAGAAAAATCAAGTTATACCGCCAGGAAACATTCCAAAGAAGATATTCATTACTACTATAGGGAAGAGGACAGCAAGCTTTTTATTAAACACAACAGTTTCACAATAATTCATAAACAAATACATTAGTTACCACTTCTCCAATATTAATTAAGAACAAAAGGGAGTGGCTGGTGGGATAATGCTAGCCTATGTTGTATTTAATGAACTTAAGATTCTCTCAGCATGGTAATTGGAGAATCGACATTTCATTACAAGACCGAAGGATAACATTATACATGTTTAAAGCTCCCCAGCGCTACACTACTCACATGCTCCACAGGTTTAAGATAAAAGCTTGCAAAAGTGGTAGCACTTGACCAGTCTACCGCTTTCAGTATGTCAGCAAGTATCCCATCGGTCCAGAACAGCTTACTGCAATTGCACCCTTAGAAGAATGTACTCCGAATTTGGACAAATCTATTCCTGCCTGTGACATCACTCCCCTCTCCCAACTTAAAATAGTAGCTGTAGATACTGCCCTACAGGGTTCAACATATGATATTAACAGCTGAACCTCACCATCTAGTTTGGATTTTAACATACTTTGTTCAAAAACGTTCATGCAACTCACTACACAAAACTTCTTACAATCATCAAAAGATGGGTAAAAGATATTCTCAGACAATACTTTGGTTCTCTTCCAAATCTCAAAGTGAACCCCATCAAGAAAATAATACCAACTTCATTGATAACTGCCACCTTGAAAGATAGGAATGATCAGGCCAAGAGACAGACAGGTCAAAGAGAAGATTAACGTTCCATAATGAATTAGATCTAGCCCTAGGACGACGCCTAAGCCTTATTCTATTAATTACCCTGCGGATCAAAGGATCACAACCAATTGCAAAGTCATTTGCCACAGTATGTTCTTCTATACTAGATCTGTAACAGTAAAGAGTTCTATAAGACGGACCAGACTTGAACAATAAGGCGAGGAAATTTACTACGTCTACTGAAGGAACTTACACAGGATCCAAATTACATTCAAAGCACCAACTACACCACTTTCTCCACACTCCTGTGATCTTTTCCTGGTACCCGGTGCCCATGACACATCCAGTAGGTCCTTAGTCTCCCCTGAAAGGCCTGACTGAATATCTACCAGATCTCCTGAAATCCCTCAGACAGGAAGGTTCATGTTTCCTTCTAGCACAAGAGTATGCTCTTCTCCTTCCTGTCCTTCTAAAAGTCCTGCAATCCCTGGTATCAAGTGTGGAACTTCCACTGCTAACTCCATTACTCCAGAGAACCACACCTGAGTGTTCCAAAACGGAGTTATCAGGACAATTCCGGATCATTCCCTCTGTACCTCCAACAAGACCCTCTGAATTAGCACAAATGTAGGGAATACATAGCAAGTCTCTCCTTCCAAAACTAAAGCAAAGCATCCACTGACAAAGCCCTGTGACCCGGCCTCCAACTATAATACCAATCTACCTGAAAAGTCAGTCTGCTGGCAAACAGATCTGCCTGAAAAGGCCCCCACAAATCATGAATCTTCTTGAAAGACACTGGATTTAGCTTCCAGTCGCTGGAATCCCATAAATATCTTGAGTTCCAGTCTGCTCTCTTGTTCTGATGACCCGGAATAAACTCTGCTTTCAACAGAATGCTCTGACTCCAACAAAAAATTCAATTTTTTTGGTTAGATCTGCAAGTTGTTTTGATCTTGCACCCCCAAGATGATTGATATAAAATACTGCTGTGAAATTGTCCTTTTGAATCAATACAACACTGTTCTTTAGAGTGTCCCTGAACCTCACCAAAGTGTTCAGACCTTCCAACATCTCGAGACAATTTATGTGTACGGTGAGTTCCTCCCGGGACTATTTCACCCAGTTTCGATCTCTCCTAGTTTGAATTTGAATTTGAATTTGAATTGGCTTTTATAGAGCGCACTTACACTCCAAGGAGCATCTTGGCGCTAGACATCACTGTCCTGAAAAGAAGGGGGGGTGCTGCTCAGGGTTGGTCATATTCATAGATCCTGGTCGATGAATACGGTGAGGGTTAGATTAGCGCTAGGCAGAGTGAGTCTTCGGCTTTGAAGATCCATGTTTTAAGCGTTTTGCGAAACAGTTTTTCGCAGTGGATTAAGCGCATTTGATGTGGGAGTTTGTTCCAGGCTTTGGCTCCAAGTACTCCGATGGATTTTCCACCTTTCGTGGTTAGTCTAAACTTGGGAACTGCGAGTAAGTTTAGGTTGGATGATCTGAGTGACCTTGAGGGAGTGTATCTTCCAAACCTTTGGGACAGGTAGGTCGGTCCTGACTGGTGGTAGGCTCTAAACGTGATGAGTAGGATTTTAAATAGTACTCTTTTGTGGATAGGTAGCCAGTGCAGGGCTTTGAGTGCTTTTGAGGCCGATGATTTCCGGGGTAGTCTTAGCACCAGACGGGCGGCGGCAGTTTTGCACCCTAACCAAGGCTGCTATATCTAACTCTACTGTAAACTCTGGGACATTTCCAAAAATTGCCTTGCCGTTCCAGCTGTATAGGTAGCTCAACCACCACTGAAGGTCCTCTCGAGCCTCCTGGGAGAGAGGAACTGTATCTGTGTACCACAGACCTTTCCTCAAACCCAAGGATTTCAGCTTCTGAAGAATCCTATAATGCAACGGACCTGGGTAGACCGCTTGAATGGAGGAAGACAGAAGACCAACCACTCTTGCCAGTCCTCTCAAACTCACCACATCCTTTGAAAGAACATAAGCTACCTCCTTCCTGATCTTTGTCAATTTTTGATGAGGGAGATGCAGTTGTGTCATGATGGTATCGACCTGAAACCCCAGAAACTCCAAACTCTGTGTAGGAATCATAACGGACTTCTCCACATTGATAATGAACACTAATTCTTCTAAGAGATTTGTTGACCACTACATGTGCTTCAGCAATTCCCCTGATTTTGAGACATAAGTAGCATGTCCCCTAGGTAAATCAATAAACATACTTCTCTCCTTCACAAGAAGGTAACTACTGGCCGCAGGACTTTGGTGAAATATCAAGGTGCTGATGGAGACCAAAGGAAAGTGGTATAGTGCACCTCTCCAACTGAATCTTAAATGCTTCTGAAAGCATGGATCCATAGGAACTGTGAAGTTGGTGTCCTTGAGATTCAACTTAACAAGCCATCCTCTTTCTTGCAAAATGTCTCTCAAAAGATGGATTTCTTTGATTTTGAAGGGCCGGTAAATCAGAAACTTGTTCAGATGTTTCGAATGTATCACTGGGCGCCAGTCCTTGTCCTTTTTCATTACTAGGAAAACTGTACTTATGAAACCCTTCCTGATTTTGTCACCATGCAAATTACTCCCTTGAGCAACATTTGCACCACCTCTAAATCTACCGGTGCTGATTGTTCTTGATCGAAGGACAATTCCCTGGTTCGACTCTTCTAGAAAGGTACCTGGCACTATTTTATTTTGACACCTCTCATGGTCTATAATACTCAAGAATCCTTTGTTATGGTTGGCCATTTTTTTGCGAAACAACGTAACCTTCCCCCTACCTTTAAATAGGAAGAACCAATTGGAGGCGAGACTCTTACCTTGATCTCCAGAACCCTGGAATCTGCCCCTGTTGCCTCGAGAGCAAGGGACACATCCTCTTTGTTGGATGAAACTGCTGTTTCCACAGGAACTCCTCCCATAACCCCACTGGTCTTGATGATAGTACTGGGACCTTTGTTGCCCAAGGCTGACAGCCAGTCTCCTCCTGTCAGTCCTTCCAAAAATCTATTACTTTGTGCCTTACTGAAGGCAGAGAATGTCGAAGCATATTTCCCTGAGGTCCTTATATCCCGCCCCGCCCCCCAACCCCCCTCCATAGAGCAGGCCATTCAGGTCCCCTTGTGTCACCTTATTGGCAAGGTCTCCCAACTTTAGGGTTATTCTCATTAGAAGAGCTCTGATTCGCTTGGAAATTAATCCGGCATTAGCATTGCTGAGCAGTCGTACAGCCCGCTGGCTCCATCTATGAAGACGCTTCATGTCCACAGGCACACCCTTGAAGAAAGCCTCCTCAGCCATATCTAATAGTTTGGCCAGAATATCTAATACTCAATCTTGATAGTGCTTAAGGAAGTGTTCAATCCCCTTCCTAGGATCTCTCCCGATATTAAACAAGAAGGTCAACAACTGTGGGTCCAGCTTTGGTGTCATTCTAGATTTGTTGCCCAGGAATGTCCTGGGACAACCCACTCTCATTAGATTCTCCACATCTCCTTATCGAGGGGTTTGCAAATCCAATGTTTGATAAAGGATGTCACATGGTGCATAGGCTACCAATCTGACCCTCTCGGGTGTGTAATACAGGTAGGAATAAGCATCGCCACACCCGAAGGATCTTTCATAGCCTTTGTACTAGAAGGTCGGCCGAGGTCCTCGTCGAGCAAATCATTGTCCAATGTCTCCAGAGGATCAAACACAAATTCATCTGCCTCTTCCTCACTTTCCATTTCAAAAGGCCATTTTTCTACATCATTTTCAAAACTGAGACCTCTCGTGCCATGAAGGCCACTCATTCTTTTCGTGCCGCGAGGGCCACCCGTGCTAATTGCATCAACATGGCTGCTTTTACTGATTGTGCTGCTGTGGACACCACGGTCATCTGCACCGCTCAGGATTATTCTCGTTCTTTAGCAGCGAACAGGCTGTCCACAAAATGCATTTCACTGATCAGGTGTTTGGTCTTTTTTGAAGCCTTGCCACCCTTCCTAATTAAAGGGGTTTCCTCCTCTGATAAGGTTAAAAATTCTTCCTCAGTACCGTAAGGGGCCCACAGTAATGTATAGGAGTATGATGCAACTATCGGATTGCCGATCACTGTCGTTCATGTATTATGCTGCTGCTACATTGAAAATGTTACCATGCAGCTCAACTATGTTTTTGTAAACATATTTATGAAAAAAAAATTTTTTTTAAATTCTTCCTTAAAAGGTGAATCGAGCGCTAAGTGCTGAGCATCTTTCAGAAAAAGGCCTAAGCTCAAGGAAGCATGCCCCCTGTAAATGTTAGTCTTGTTTCTATGATTGTGCACAAAAGCCCCCCTAGAGCGTGTCCTAAGGCTGCTCTGCACGAAGAGGATGAAGAGCACAAACAGCTCAACGGAGGAGGTAGTGCTCCACCTGAAGGACGAGAGGGAGCCTCCTCTGCCTCCCCGCTGGTCTAAAAAGACTGTGGGTGGTCCTGCTACAGCCTTTGAAAGATGAGTGTAGACAAATTACCGGTAGGTTGCAGGTAATTAGCCTGGGTGCCCGGAAAACTCGTCTGGCTGCCGAAAATATTAAGAAGCTAACTGAGGGTCTGCTATGATCGCACCAGATAGCTTAAGAAACATGAAAAAAGCAAGTAACAAGGATAACTCAACCATAAATTGGAAGGGGAGTAAGAAAAAACAATGCTACTTCACCTACCTGAGTAAGTCAAATCAAAACAAAGGGTTAATATGATTACCAGTAAAAGTTATAGCGAAAGAAAGTGAAAGTATGCTTAGTTGTAGAGGAGTAGCGAACAAAAGAGGAAGATACCTAGTTGTCATGGAACTAAATCCTGTTTTGAACATTCTCTGTTGGAATGTTTAGATTAGGATATAAAGTATGTTCTTTAAAGGGCTGCATGTTGGGGCAGCAATAAAAGGTGATTGCATAATGGTAGCCTACGGTCTTGTAATGAAAATGATGTGCCAGTGCATTTGTTCAAAAACACTGCATCTAATTCTTTAGCAAATGTAATCAATTTTAACTGAATATGCGAGTTCAGAAGAGAAAATCTGTAAGAGCGAAATACTGGAAGTATTTCTTCTGGATCCTTTTGAAAGGAGATTCTCACTGGAGGGTTTGTCTAAAAACATAGCTGCTAACTAGTTTTTAAGTTGTAATAAAACATCAGAATGTTGGGAACCTAACACACAGTGTAGATTAACCCAAGTGTTTTCCATGAATTGAGATTTATTCAGAGGCATCTGTGCCGGGCCCTTACAACAAGAGCTGGACAGGGTGGAAGCACGTAGAGAAGAGTGGACTAGCGTAAAGCAGATTGGAGTGGAATGGAGGTGTGGACTAGCGTAGAGTGAAACGGAGTGGCGTAGAGTAGAGTGGAATGGCAGAAAGAAAAGTGGAGTGGCATAGAGTTGAGTGAAGTGGCATAGCGTAGACTGGAGTGGCGTAGAGCAGAGTGGTATAGCGTGGTGTAGATTGGAGTGGCATTGAGTGGAATAGAGTAGTGTGAAATGGAGTGGTATAGAGTGAAGAGTGGAGTGGAGTGGGAAAGAATGACATTGAGTGGAGTGGTGTAGAGTGTAGTGACATAGAGTGGTGTGGAGTGCCATGGAGTGGTGTAGAATACAGCAGAGTGGCGTAGGGTAGGGAAGAGTGGAGTGGTGTGGACTGGTGTGGAGTATGGTAGAGTGGCATTGAGTAGAGTGGTGTAGAGTAGCGTAGAGTGAAATGGAGTGGCGTAGTGTGAAGTGGAGTAGAGTGGAATGGTGTAGTGTGGAGTGGCATAGAGTAGAGTGGCACAGAGTAGAGTGAAGGGGAGTAGAATGGAATGTTATAGTGTGGAGTGGTGTAGAGAACAGTGGCACATAGTGGAGTGACGTAGCGTGGAGTGGTGCATAGAGGAGTGGTGAAGAGTGGAATGGCAAAGAGTGGAGTGGTGTGCAGAGGAGTGGAGTGGTGTAGTGTTGTGTACAGTGGAGAAGTTTAGGGTGGCGTGGCATAGAGTGGAATAGCGTAGGGTAGAGTGGCATAAAGTAGTACAGTTGCGAGTGTAAGTAACTCAAACAAGGAACCAAACTTAAAATTAATGTAAAGGTATGAGGTATAAAGGGGATGAGTAGAATGGCATAGAGTAGAGTGGAACATCTGGAAAGAATGGCTTGGAGTGGAGTGGCAAAGAGTGTAGAGGCATAGAGTGGTGTGTAGTGCCATGGAGTGTTGGCATAGAGTGAAATAGTGTAGAGGAGAGTGACGAAGAGAAGTGCATTTGTGAGTGTAAGTAACTTAAACAACAAACCAAACTTAAAATGAATGTAAAGGTATGAGGCATAAAAGGATGAATGTCTGACAGGCAACAAAAATAGGCATGTGGTGGCAAGCAATATGAAGGTGTAAATTGGTTGTTGGAGTGGCATTTAAACGTTATAACGGCTTAATCCAACCCACGTAAAATTTAATTTTATTTTAGTTGCATGAGTAAGCCAAAAGATACAGCACAGATAAACAATTTCCAAATTGCTTTTGAAAATAGAATGAATAGAGAAAGCCCTCCAGAGCACGGACGCACTTTTTGGCTGATTGAACTGCCCTCAGCGCCTCTTCAAAGGATTCCTGTCACTTCTTGCCGCACCCGCTCCGCGGGTGCCGCTGCGTGCATTTTGCAACCGGGACACAGGGGAAGGACGGCAGAGTCACCGGGTGAGTGCGGTCAGCGGGGCTGCGAGCGTGCAGGGGACTCCATTGCCCAGGAGTCCCTGCAAGACCACTCACCAACTTCCGGTCCGCTCTCCCCGCTGCCGCCCCCCGCCCTCTGCAGCTGTGTGTGATTAAAAACCCTCACCTCTTCTCCTCCTGCGGGACGCCCTCCAGAGCACGGACGCACTTTTTGGCTGATTGAACTGCCCTCAGCGCCTCTTCAAAGGATTCCTGTCACTTCTTGCCGCACCCGCTCCGCGGGTGCCGCTGCGTGCATTTTGCAACCGGGACACAGGGGAAGGACTGCAGAGTCACCGGGTGAGTGCGGTCAGCGGGGCTGCGAGCGTGCAGGGGACTCCATTGCCCAGGAGTCCCTGCAAGACCACTCACCAACTTCCGGTCCGCTCTCCCCGCTGCCACGCCCCCTTGTCTACCCGATCACTTATTTATTGACCTTGTTCTCCCGCAGCGCGGGACGCAGCCCGGGGCGAAGACCGGGCTAAGAGCGGGCCGTTTGAGGCCGGCTAAGAGCGGGCCGTTTGAGGCCGTTCGAGGTCTTAGAGGTCTGGGCTGGGCCGCGTCCCTTGGCTGCGTTTTTGCCATCCCCTTTGCTGTCGAGCGGGTATCCTGCTACTTGTGGTTTATCCTCCCTTTGACTATCATGTGCACCCGTGTAACACGCAGCAAAGCTGCAAGGGGGGCTAGTAAATCCAATGGGACTCTGGACGACTTTTTAACTAAGACTAATTTGGCCATAGATGCAGAAATTACAAAAATGCAACATAGGGTCTCCCTGGAGTTGGATGCTGCACGAAAATTGTCCTTAACCATTGCCACCTCGAAGAAATCTTCACTAGGCAACTTTGCTTTAGCCCTCACCCCAGAGCGCACAGCAGGCCCCCGCCCCCTACTCACATCGGCAGATATACATCACTGCCCATCCCTGTCTCCATGTGACCACGTGAAGGATTTCCCACCAAATTCCAAGGAGGAGATTGTGCTACCCAAATGTGTAGCCGGTGTTAGTGCACAAGCAACAAGTAAGTCGCCTAGGGCGGTCACGAAGGACAACAAAAACGCCAAAAAAATGGCATTGCAGCAAAAGAAAAACTTGGCCAGGTCTGCTTTCGCCCGTAAAAAGGCAAAAATTGCGAGAGCCCAGTTTTTCAATTGCCGCCGCCAACTAGGTGCCCCTGCTTCAGAGGCAGTATTTGATAAACCCCACACAGTTAGCTCCCACATTGATTTGCATGTAAGTGATACAAACCAAGTTTTGGCGGGAAATGGAAGGGCTGAACAGGTTGAATGCCTGGCTGGCTTAAGCAATGTTGGTTCAATGGAGGGTAGACTGAGTGAGGACGGGAGGGACAAGAGGGGTGACGAGGAGTTCGTTCAAACGGTTTGGGATACCCTTAAGAAGTTACTTATCCCCCTGGAACTTAAACTATCCAGAATGGAAAATCATCTGCTTGAGATGGACAGGACTATTGTTACACTGGCCAGCCTTAGCCTCAAGCAGATGGATGCAAGACTTCCACAGGGAGAGGTACCCCCACAACCGATAGTAGCAGAAGCATCTCATGCTACCGCCCCGGGGCCCAAACCTACACCAGCGCCAGTCAAACCTAAGCACACAGCTTCTTGTCCTGGGGTCGATTCACACTCCCAGAAGACTATTGCACGTCCTAAATCTGTGCCCGCAGTTGACCCGCAAGCCAACCAACCTTCCCTTAATACTCAGCCATCTCTCGTTCCTGACCCAAACAGACCCAACTTCCGAGGCGGCTATATTGACTTACCACCGGAAGCCACCCCTTATGTTATAGTTTTGGCCGGTGTACCTACCCTTGACCCATCAGTGAAAGAGGACCATTGGTCCCTTAAGAACAAGGTAATACACTGGCTTAACATAAATAGACAGCTCCCTAGCCACCAAAGAAGTCATGTACTTATGGTACGCAGAGTACCATGGGTTGGACCGAGTCATAAATCGATCATGGGTGACTGCATTGTGGTGACTTTTGCCGATCCTCACACTGCACAACACCTTTGCTCTTGGGCCACTAGCGAAGATGATTATACTGTTGTAGTCAGACCCCTCACTTTTTTCTATCCCCCTAGGAACCAGCAGAGGATGGGTGGGGCATGGTCAACAATACAAAAGTCTGGGAATAGGGGATTTGGAATTGGGGGACCAAGTCAGAGTGCCTGGTGGCACGGTGTTCCGACATCCAACATGTTTGGTTGCCTTGAGGAGGTTGACTGACTCGGGGTGGCAAATCCAAAAAAGAAGAAGCTGGTAGGCCCTAACACACACTCCACTAAAGGAAATAGTGTAGCTTGTCTGAAGTCATCAGTTGCACAACAGATATCACCTGTTAACGCCTCCAACCCCCCCCTGACTGAGGCTGCGATCTCAGCTCTACCATTAACATGTAACACCAATAACTCTGTAAACAGCAAAACCAATAATCCTGCTAATGTTATAAAAATTGCCTCATGGAATATAGCGGGACTCCGGGGCCGCCTTGAGGACGGCGATTGGGCAGATTATATCTCATCCCACGACATAATCCTCTTTCAGGAAACCTGGTCAGTTGCCCCTTTGTTTAGACATGGTTATCTAAACTTTTACAAACCAGCTGTACAGGGAATGAAGGGCAGGGCCTCGGGTGGCCTTACCATATGGCTAAGGCAAAGCTTGGGATTCACTGTTAGAGAATTAGAAGGGACGAACCCGGATCTCCTTTGCATATCACTATGCAAAGAGAACTGTATGGATTTATTTATCATTAACATCTATGCTAGAGGCTGCCAGGGTGGTCGGAAACAACCTATCACTAACGATCTGGAAGATCTTTTAAATGAGCACAAAAGCGACCAGCTCACAATAGTGGCTGGCGACTTGAACTGCTCATTTGAACCGATCTTGAACCTTGCGGAGGATGTCTGCCTAGAAGAAGATCTGACTTGGAACATCCCCCCGCTATCAATCACTAAGGGAGTTAAGGGAACAGAGGCTGCCCTTAACTGGCTTGGGTTCTGTCTAGAATGGGGCCTTCGCGCAGTCAATGGTCGTAGCGCCTCTGACAAGGAGGGAAAGCCAACTTTCGATAATGGATCCTGCTCTAGTCGTATTGATTATATATTAATCAATATTGAAGCTTGGGCTTCTGTAACAGATATGACTATTGATACCAGGCCGGAGAGCGATCATAATCCTCTCTCATTATCACTTATGATCCTAGGGTTAGGGCCCCCTCAGGTGGAATCAGACTGTCTCACATCTGACCTCACCTTGTGCGACAACAGAAGGCGGGTCAAATGGTCCAGAGTGGCAGCTGACCCTGAGCTTGTTAACCAAATTGAAGAACTGGTCCTACGCACCAAAGAAAAAATGATAGCACCCTCCCCCGTTGACACACCTACTTCTCACAATGTTGACCTTCATGAGGCGTGTTTTGCGTCCATTAAGGAACTGCTCACTAGGCCGTGCCGTAAAAAGAAGGCTACCCAACCGAAGGGTTGGTATAACAAAAAGTGTAGAGATGCCCATGGCACCCTTATTACTGCCGTTAAATCTAGAAACACACTCGATATTAGGGTAGCAAGGCAGGTTTATAAGCGCACAATATGGGAAGCTAAAAAAGAGTGGGACGACTCATATTGGTTAGACCTCCTCCATGCATGCGAGAATTCCAATCAAACCAAGTTCTGGGAGACAGTTAGGCGAGGCAGGGGTATTGATACACTATCCCCTGAAAATCATGTCTCTGCGGCAGATTGGGTTAAATTCTTTTCTGCCCAATTTATTGACCAAAACGCCCTTCAGCTGACAGAAAGTCCCTTACTAGAGTCTATTACAGCCACACATGGGGATAAACTTACTTTTAGCACATTGGACACGGAGCACGCTCTAGGTTCAATCCAGTCTGGGAAAGCACCGGGCATTGATGCCGTTCCAGCTGACCTTTTTAAATTGAACTTAGATCTGTGGGTTCCTTACATAACTATTTTAGCAAACTCTATCATAGCTGGGGAAAGGATGCCGCAGTCCTGGAAAGGGGCTGAGATCATTCCGGTCTTCAAGAAAGGGGATCGATCTTCACCCAAAAACTATCGTCCCATCAGCTTGATCGATACCATACAGAAAGTGGTCTCTCGAATGGCTCTTGCTAGAATCCAGGGGTGGATGGAGTTAAACAACATACTCTCCCCCATGCAGGCAGGGTTCAGATCAGGTACTAGCACCCTTGATCAGGTGTTTCGCCTAACTATGATCTACTGGAAGGTGGTCCTCTTGGGCGGTGGTGTCATCTACGCTGCCTTTGTCGACCTTCGGTCGGCATTTGACCTTGTTCCCAGAGCTAAACTCTGGGATGCTTTGAGAGATATGGGTCTCCCTTCTGAGTTACTAGATCTGGTCAGGCGCCTTCATGAGGACAACTTTGCACATGTAAGATGGGGTAACCAGGGTCAGGTGACCACCAGCTTCCCTGTCTAACGAGGAGTCCGGCAGGGTTGTGTGCTGGCCCCTACCCTGTTTCTCCTGTTTATTAACCGGGTGGTTGCATTTTTTAAAGACATCAATACTGATGCACCTATCCTGGGGGGGTCAAAGTATCCCATGTTGATATTCGCAGATGACACCCTGCTTCTTTCAAGGACTCGAAGTGGCCTACAGGCCGCTTTGAATAGATTTTCTGAATTCTGTGCCATAAACGACCTCCAGATCAATGCTGATAAGACTAAATTTATGATTTTTAATAAAAATAAACCCATTTCCAGCTCGTTCACATTAGAGGGTGTTCCAATAGAACAGGTTAAAGCCATGCCTTATTTGGGCGTGACTCTGGACCACCAGCTAACCTGGAAACCCCAGCTAGAGGTGCTAACTCTTAAATTTGTCCGCCTCACAGGATGTTTGTTAAAGGAGCAGAAAAAAGCCTTGACAAAACGTATTGCACCGGTGTTAAAAATATATGAGGCCAAGGTGAATGCTGCTACCCTTTATGGTGCGGATATTTGGGGATACAAAGGGTTGCCGGCTCTTATCAGCGCGCAGAATAAGTTTCTGAGGAATCTAGTGGGGCTCCCCCAATCTTCTCCTACAACACCATTGCTTCTAGATTTGGGTTGCAGGCCTCTGGATGAGATGGCTAGATACCGCCTTATAGCCCTATGGCGTCGCCTCTGGACGAGCCAAGAGCTTAGCTTGTTTGCCCAAGAACTAGGTGAGGTTAGGGCTTTATGGGGTGCACAGAAGATCCCTTGGCTACAGGAGGTCAAACGAATATTATATTCTATGGACCTCCCAGAGCTATGGTTGCACCCAGAAAGCTCTATCTTCCCATCGAAAGTGGAACTTAGAGACCTGTACTGGGCCGATAAAAAATCTGCTTTAATCACACTTTCCTCTATCAACAACTTAACAGGTCAGTTTCTTATGCATAAGATATCCCCGTCCCTTGAACCTTATTGGGACCTGATAGGCAAAACACTTGATCGTAAATTGTACCACCAATTTCGAGTGGGAACTCTGCCTATCAAATCTTTTACTGCAAAGTGGGCAAACAACCAAAGTAACAAGTGCCCCTTTTGTCCCGATCAGGTAGAAAGTCTAGGCCATATATTCTTTGCTTGTCCTGTGTACATATTACCCAGACTCAAATGGTTGAAGCCAGTCTGCGAAACACTTAATTGCAGAAATAGCCAGACAGCCCTTCTTAAATTAAGAGACTTACGTACTACAAAGTTTGTGATTTGTATTGCAAAATTTTTGGGCTGGCTGTGGCTCATCCGTGCTAAGAAACTGTAAACTGTAAATTGTAAAATGTCTTTTTATTTGTCTTAAATGTTCCAAACTGCTATACTTAAGCCATTTCTCTTTTATCTGCTTAAATAATGGGGAATTTAATGCACAATTTTATCAAACTTGGGAAATGTTTTATTATACATGTATTTGGATGTCTTTTATGAATTTTATTCGAAATAAAGACTAATTGAACTGAATAGAGAAAGCAGCACAAGAACTGGGAACCGAGGAACTGTACGGAAACACGTGTGTGTACAGTGATAAGCAATATAAAAATATTTTTTTCAAATGTATCTTAAAAGTGCAGCAGTGAAATAAATAGTACCTGAATCACAGCATGAGCAGAGGATGGACACTAGTTAATATAAATCAATCTGTGCTTGGTCAATTCTCCACACAAAGAAAAGGAAGTGAAGCCTGACACGCACTGGCCAATTAGGAGGCAGCATAGAAGAGAGACAATGATGCCAACAAATGATAAGCAATGGGCAGACTCAAGCTCTTCATAGAAAACAATATCGATCCCATCGGACAGCGCATTTACTATCGGCAGGCGAGACCAGAAAATAGACTAGGTCCTCTGGTGCTCTGCAACTGCAGTCATGTATTCATCTCCCCACGAACGACAAGGGGGCCAATTCACAGAACTAATCTATACTACTATTATAAAGAGAGAACACAAACCTTTTGGCAAGGTAAACTCGGGAACCACAGCGCCAATCCACACACCCAATACATTGTTGTAATCCTCAGGGTGTGCAGATGGACATAGGCTATAGAAAATAAAAAAAACGTAAATTTAAAAATATAACTTTAAAAAAAAAGTAGTGCCCTGAAAGTAGTGCAGGCCGTGACGTTGCGCTGGCCACGACGTACCGCTGGCCGCGATGTGCGTGATGACGAGGAGGAGCAGCGGACATGGAGCGGCGGTGAAGTGAGGAGCACGGGGAGGAGCGGCGGCTCAGGTGCGTGATGACAAGGAGGAGGAGCAGGGGACATGGAGCAGCGGTGAAGTTAGGAACGCGGGGAGGAGCGGCGGCTCAGGTAAGGCAAATGTCGGGGCGGGAGGGGGTCGGGGCAGGAGGGGGTCGGGCGGGAGGGGGAGGGGGAGGTGGAGGGGGGGGTCGGGGCGGGAGGGGGAGAGGCGGGAGGGGTAGGGGGAGGGTGGCGGGAGGTTGGCCCTGAAGAACGGCAGCTAAGGTAAGGTTCAGGCTCCGGGACAAAGAACAACAGAGTCCCTCTGCCAGAGGAAAAGCTATCACTCCCCACAGAATCAATGCCTTCACTACAAACCTGCCCGCCCCTTCTTCCTTCCTGGATCATGGCAGCACTGACTCACCTGTCTGCCTCCTCCACTGGCAAATCCTTAATGCCCTGACGGTAGCCAATTATTCCGGTGATTGCAGCTGGTGAACACTGGTGAACACTGGCACTCACTTGGAGACTGGTGCCAGAGAAAAACAGAAAGGTAGGGAAACAATAAAGGAGGAAGGAAAAGATAAAAAGACAATGACAAAGGGAGAATCATGGACGAAAAAAGAGCCTTATACAGTTTGCTAAAGAGACAAGAAATGGACGGATGTGGAAGAAGGAGTCCTGAAATGGAAACAAGAATAAGCAGGTTCAGGCTCCGGAACACAGACAATGTCCGGGCGGGCGGGGGCCTAGGCGGGCGTTTGGCTCTGAAGCCTCATTGCCCCTGGACAATGTCGGGGCGGGCTGCTAGTCTGAAATAAAATCCTAAATTTATTACTTTTGGTATTCACTGTAGGCATTTAGTAGTCGTAAAGTTAGGAGTCCTACTTTTACTACTACTAAACTGATATAAAATCCTAAACTTCCTACTTTTGGTATTTACAGAAGGCATTTAGTAGTAGTAAAGTTAGGAGTCCTACTTTTACTACTACTAAACTGATATAAAATCCTAAACTTCCTACTTTTGGTATTTACAGAAGGCATTTAGTATTAGTAAAGTTAGGACTCCTAACTTTACTACTGCTAAACTGAGATTAAATCCTAAATTTATTACTTTTGGTATTCACAGAAGGCATTTAGTAGTAGTAAAGTTAGGACTCCTAACTTTACTACTACTAAACTAAGATAAAATCCTAAACGTACTACTTTCGGTATTCACATAAGGCATTTAGTAGTAGTAAAGTTAGCAGTCCTAACTTTACTACTACTAAATACCTTCTGTGAATAACAAAAGTAGTACGTTTAGGATTTTATCTCAGATTAGTTCTTTGAATCGGCCCCATGGGTATTTATTCAAATTTAGTAGAGTTACTAGCTGTGCCATACGCTTAAGTATTATTCTACTTCTATGCAGCTTAGCGCGGTGAACAATTCATAATTGGAAAGCTATTACCTACATTTTTCCACATGAAGATACTTCACATATTTCTTCCCACTTATATACATTTTATTAGCATGTAACACATCTGAGCTGTAATTTAAAGTCTTCTTCCCAAAATACCACACACACAGTATTCCTTCCTTAATTTAATTTGAAATACCAAATGTATTTAACATATTCCTTAATTACCCTTTAATTTGCAGACTCATGGGCGTCTCAGCTTTTACCAAATCCCTAAGACTGTCTTGTGGGAGCTTCAGGCTTGACTATTCCCATAACAAAATGTACGCCTACTTTGGCAGCACTACACTTAAGGGAGCAAAGCTTCAACAGGAACTAACACTGTCATGGACAATATCTTCTTAAGCATTTTCCTTTCAATGCAATTACAATTAATCATTACTTATGTTTCCTATTAAGTTGCCAATTGGGGAGCCGATTGTTAGTGTGTGGAGGGGGCGGTCAACAAGCCCCAGCAGTGCTCGCGGCAGGAAGCCGCTCGAAGTGTTCCTGCGCCAGAAGGTAACAAGGTTAAATCTCAACAGGGATCCGGCAGCACGGGACATGCGCGGGGCGTACCCAGGCACGTGCCCGGGCGAAGACCAGGCCAAGAGCGGGCCTGTCTGCGCCCGTCAGAGCCCGGAGGAGGCGGAATGGGCTCACCCTATTTGAAGTCTGGTTCGAGTATTTAGTAGGTGCATGTGGACTTCGCCCAGACCGGAGGTACATCTCCTTTCTAAATCTTCTATTGTACATCTCCAAGAAGAGGTAAACGTAAGGCCCCTGGCGCTGAGATGTAAAAATTTGACAGTCTCCCCGATCTCTTGCCATATCACTAGTGATTCATGGGAAGATCACTTTAGCAAGGTCTATGTCTCCCCCCAACATTGAAAATTTTACTATAGATGATAGAAAGCTAATAGATGTTAGAATTACGGTTGAGGAGGTGGAATAGGCCCTGTCCCAAAGTATGGGTGGTAAAGCACCAGGACCCTTACGGAATACCAATTGATTTACTCAAACTCAATACCAAACTGTAGTCGCTCCTGTTTTAACAAATGTGTTTATACAATTGCCCCATACAGATATATCGGACTACTGGCTTACTTCTATTATCGTCCCTATATCTAAGAAAGGTCACTGAGAAGACCCCAGTTGTTACAGACCAATATCATTAATCGACACAACTGTTAAAGTCCTGGAGCGTTTTTTTATAATAAAATTCAGGAGTGGACCTAAATAAAGTCAAGCTTATATACTCCCCAGTATGGATTTAGAAGTAAAGTCAGAACAATCTAGCACTGTGCCAACCTGAACCTAATAATAGGTAAGTACACAGTCACTAAGCATGTGCATTTATACATGGCACTTATGGATTTAAGCGCTGCTTTTGACTGTGTGAATCGGTCGAAAGTATGGCCCATGTTGATACTTAAGGGCCTCGAAACCCCCTTGTTCATTTTCTCGCATTTCTTCACAGGTGCATGAGAGCCAGAGTTAGAATAAATGATAATGGGAATGTATGTACAGGTATTAAGATTCTAAGGGGAGTTCAACAGGGGTGTGTGTTAGCCCCGCTACTGTTCATACTATACATCAATGATCTACACCCCTTTTTTCTCCCATAACTAGCGGTGTCCCATCTGTTAAGGGGAAACCCCTTCGCGCACATTTATATGCTGATGGCGCAGTTTTAATGGCTTGGACCCCCAAGTCACTGCGCCTCTAAGTGTCGGCATTCATCAATTTTATGTCTAATCTAGATCCCCGAACAAACTTTGCAAAATCTCATATTATGGCATGTGGGCCACATTGCATTCAATTGTCTTCTATGCAAGTAGGAAATAACTCTCTAACAAGTGTCAAGAGCTTCCCATACTTTGGAGTTATGTTTTTGGCCTCTGGAGCTTGGTCACCTAATATCGCACATCGTAGAATATTAGTCTCAAAGGCAATTGTATCATTACTTTCCCTTCCTCAACCTCTTGGCAGGGGGCAGATGAAAGACATGCTATAAATTTATAAATCCCAATGAGTCCCAATTGCCACTTATTTATCTGCCATCTGGGGGGGGGGAGTACAAATTGCGTAACCATATAATCAGAGGAAAATAGGTTTTGCGGGTATTTGCTGGGCGTACCACTTTCTTGCCCCCATATCATTTGCCATAAAGAGTTCAATTTGTTATATATAACCGATTTTATCAGAGTCTGGCCATTACTACTACTTTGGTTATCTATTTGAGGTTATGAGCAGGCATTACTTACAAAAAACATAATAAATGACTGCATCTCCTGTGATAATGACCTCTGACTTCCGTGGTTGGCATATATTAAATTGGAATTTGGGAACATTGGTATGAAGTGAGCTTTTACAAAGAGAGGTTTATGCCCTACTTTAAAAAAAAAGAATTAGGCATAGCTTTTCATAACTTAGCACATAAAATTTGTCTTAAAAGTGCAGTAGGGAAACCATTGATAACCGCATATTTGTCCCAGAGTATCTCTCTGCGACCACCCGTCTATTTAGAGCAGCCTTGTGGAAGATGGGAGCGTTCCCTGCTATTTCGGTTCAGCACTTATACGGTTAAATATTTATTGGGTTTTACTTCTGGGTAACAATCGAACCTTGCTGCTATTTCCTGCCTGTGCAACAATAAGACAGGCCAAACCATGCTATATTTTTACTGTTTTGTAAATGTTATGGATTGTATACAAGGCTATTTTTGATCCCACTTTTTAAAAGGAGATACCGTGTTATTAGACAGAGTGGAGCAATGTTCTCAGCAATTTTCCAACTGTCTGACAGTGAAACATGTTTAGATGGAGGCTCATTTCTAAGACATGCTGTGAGGGCACGTGGCACTTTATTATTATATTGCTATCTTGTGCTTTTAATCCTCATTTTTATTATATAGTGTTATGTATAGATGGGCTTTTATCTGATTTATAATAATACAATTTTGTATTTATTTTCTTAACTAGATGTAATGATTATTGTTCCATATGCATGCACTTTATGGAAGGGTAAACCTTCAGAATAAAGAAATTGAATTGAACTGAGCTGAACTGGAAATTGTGCCAATTCCTTAGAGCTAGACATGATATATAAGCATTTTAAATTTTTAAATAAACACCCACCCTCAAGAAACTTCTTGAGTCAGCATTACGTCTCCTCCAACACACAACAAAACATTAAAAACTCTCCAGGCAGGATACACCAGTCTGACATCTCCACCCATCCATCCAGACTGTATTTTAACGATGGTAAAATAAATCAGACTGGCCTGGAGCACGCTCTCATTCAGGGAACACCCTCTTTTTCTACTTACTGCATTAAATATAATTGCTTGGTAACCTGCAGGTATGTGTGATAGCCATGGATCTGTGTTCCGCTGACAGTAAAAAATCTTGTTTTAACACTTCAGCAAGCAATGCTTACAAATTGCCTCGTCTCTAGTATCACACGCTAATAAATTATTGTCAACACATTTAGCTGTAAAGCAGGACAATAGAAGGATGTAAGGGCCTACTCCTCCATGTATGTTGCAATAGGTATGTAAACTTACAACCCATTCTAGAGAGCAGAAGAGCGCTGAACATGTGTGGGAGCCGCGAGATATGACTCGGGATCATTTCAAATAAGTCCGAATATTCTTCCGTAGGTCGAGATCCCTATAGTGTAGAGATGTAGGGGGATATTCTCAAGAACGTGTGATAATTACCGCAAAATTAGCTTATCGCAACTCTTCACATCGCAGTCTATCGCAGGAAAATAACTCTGTGTCAAGCACCTCCTAAACAGTTGCAGTGTACATTGTCATACAGTCTGCATTTTAACAAGAACAATGCACCAACATACATGTCAACACAATGTCAACATGCATCTCCCCTTCACATTGCAGAGGGACACGCAACACCTCTAGCAGAGCAGACCAGACAACATGTCAGTGATGCTGGAGAGAACCACCACACCTTCGATACCGACACCCTACAACAGCTCATGGACATCCTAGGCAACCCACTGCCAGGAGAAGGGCAGCCAAGCTACATAGAGGAGACCCCAGTCCCTGCACAGACCACACACCAGGAAGCACCCACCAGCACGGCTGGCTCCCAACACTTCACCGAGCCACACATGGCATCCCAATGCCAGGTGTCAGGATGCCAAAAGAAGGTGGCAGATAGGGTCCAAACACATGGAAGACGAACTAGATCACATACGTGGGTGTCTAATTCCCATCAGGGGCCAACTAAACCTGACAAAGGAGACCCACACTGCGACAGAGACACATGCATTTGCACATTTCCTGTACTGAACCACGCCCAGAGCCCCACAATTTTCATTCACACACCCAACCTGGACCTGTGTATGACGGCCCAGTCCACTCCTCTTACGTATTGAGTGGGTGATGATAAAGCTACATGCCCAAGGTCTTACCCACTGCCTGCGGTGACATGGTTGCGTCCACTGTCCAGTGAAATCCAAACACCAGCAGTGTATGTCGACATGGATATGTGTGTGGTCTTCTTACTGCAGTCTGGCCAGCACATCTACGCCACACTTGCCATTGTGTACATTCTCATTCACGGGTCACTTGCCTCCTTCGCACAAGCCTGGTTCCCACCTCTCACCACAATCTGCTATTGTGTGGCTGCAGTGCCATGCTGTTGATGGCTGATGTACATGGCTAGCCCAGTCACCGCAGTAAGGTGTGCTGTTGTGTCTGGTGGGGGCATGTTGTTTGGAATTGTGTATGTGAGTTTGTAAAGTGTGCATTCCCAGAGTTATGAGTTGCATGATTTTGGAGTTGGGGTGTGTGGTGTGTTCATTTGGTTCTTGCCAACGAGCAGAGCATTTCCATAGGTGCCATCCTGGAAATGACGATTGATGATGGACTGTGGGTAGAAGTGGAATTATGCACGCTACCTGGGTAGTTGGCTGCGACATTGGTGAAGAGTCCCCGATGGTCCTCTATTGCATGCACATTGTTGGAATGTGTGTGCTTTCTGTTGCGGTAATTGTGTGCAGTTTCGGCAGGGGGCACAAGTAGGACATGTGTGCAGTCAATTACCCCTAACACGTGTGGGAAGGAAGCCTTGCTTGGTCTCCAGCTGGTCCTGCGCATTTTGTGGGACGTGAAGGTGCTGGGGTACCAACCTGATGTTGGCATTCAAGACAGTTGTGGAGAACTTTGATGGGCTGGCTGTAAGACTCCTTCGACTCAGGCAGTTGTTGGTTGGAAGGTACCAGTGGCCAAAAGGTGCAGCACAGCCAGCAGCTTTGTCTGAGTTGTGATGTTGGTTGTCCGCTGTGTTGGTACTATTAGCCTGTGGGCAATGATGTTCAGGATGCTAGGAATAGTTGTCCTTTTACGCCTGTAGTGGGCAATGACATCCTCTGCTGTTAGGTCTGTGAGGCTGGTGCGTTTTCTGAAGAGTCCGCTGTCTTTGTCTGTGCTGCCTCTTTGGTGGTCTGTCGGGCAGGGGGCGGTGGATGTTGATGGACCTCTTGGGTGTCCGAGCTGCATGTTTGTTGGCTCCATGACATCTGTTGTTCTTCAGGTGAGACTCTGGGCTGGGCTCCCTTTTGTGGTGCAGGTTGTCGTCCGACTTTACACCAGGTCAGAGCAGGTGCCTGCTGCTGCTAACGCGCCTTATCGCCGGTTTTGTGTTCTTATCGCAGATCTTGCTGGTTGTTGTGAATGTTGCAAAGTGGTGTGTTTGCTGTTTTTTGCACGCGAATGCCTAATCATCATCTGATTAGTGATAGTTGCCGGTCTCATTTGTGGCGATGTTTTTTGCTGCTGCTATCACAGGTAAACTGATGATATCGGCTGTTGGCACCAGCTTGTAAATGGGGCGATAATTGTATGGCCACTTTGGCTGCGAT
The DNA here is from genome assembly GCF_964263255.1 of Lissotriton vulgaris. Taxonomy (NCBI): domain Eukaryota; kingdom Metazoa; phylum Chordata; class Amphibia; order Caudata; family Salamandridae; genus Lissotriton; species Lissotriton vulgaris. The sequence continues at coordinate 2,011,555,816 of NC_141691.1, forward strand.
GAAGTGCCGATAAATCCTTAAGAATATGCCCCGTATTGTTTTCTGAAAAGGTGGGTCTTTATCTCCTTTCTGAATTGCAGGAGGATTGGGTAGTTCTTTTAGTGAAAGGGGTGTTTTTCTAGCTGGTAGGTGTGGAGATGAAGGAGTCATATCTTTTGTTTTTCTCTTTATTGCGGTTTTTTCATTCCATTATGCTCCTTCCTGGTAGTAACTGAGTTCCTTCTATAATTCCCCTTGCTCAGTCTTCACCTACCATTTCGGGAAGCAGAATGCTGGAGGTCTTATGTTATGTTATGTTATTTTATTTGATCTTAACTTATTTTATCTTACCTTAACTTATCTTATGTTTCAGCATGTAAATAAGCAGGAAGAGTGTTCCATAGTATTAATGGAAGTATAGAAAAGCTCCATTCTCCCAGCCTATGTTTGAAAATGTAGGCGCAATTGAATAGCTTGCCTAGGAGGAGCATGTGAAGGTACCTATCCAATGATACATTTCACTACAAATCGAGGTGCCTTACCATATAAAGCCTTAAAAACCAGACAACAAGCTTTAAACTGAATCCTTTGTTTTATTGTCAGCCCATGCAGGTGTTACAAAAGAGGCATGGCGTCTCATTTCATGGAAGCTTCAAAGATGAGTCTTGCTGCAGATATTGCAAACAGTGAAGATCATTTTAGGGGAGTCCTAAATTGTGGCATTCGAGTAAATGAAGTCTGGAGACAGTAATGGCTACTATTATTGTCTTCTGTGACTCCATAGGAAAACAAAATAGTAATTTCTGGGTTATCCGCGGTAAGAATATATACTTGGAGACCACACAGCCAGAAGTGGACACATGCCACAGTGCCCGTAACAGTGGGTCCAGCCATCTTTATTGTTGTTCATTTAATTACTTATGTGTTCAATTCTAGCTGATCTTTGCTCATCCATCTACAGATAAAGTGTATAGTATATTGGAAGTCCTGTTGAGAAGTAGTATGTCCATCTAGATAGAGTCATCAGCATAATTATATAGTCGACAGCCAATCGTGGCCAGCTGTCTCATCAAGGATCTAAAGTAGATATTAAGGAGATGAGGCGACAATACAGATCTTTGAGGAACTCTACAATTTACTGACACACTTTCTGATAGAAAAAAGTGGCCAATTAGACTGATTTAAGCAGATCCTTTAAATAAAATTCACTCCATTAACCCGTTGGCTGCTGCCGTCGGCCAACGGTCGTCGCGTGCACTACCTTGGTAGTACTGCGCACGTCCGTTGGCCGACGTTGCCCCACCCGTTTTTCGAACATTCAGCACTGGAGCTGAATGTTCGACGCAGCCAATGGGTTAAAGAGAGGGCCTTCTATACCCGCTGTTTGGATACTGGAGCACAAGATTTAGTGATCTACTGTGTCAGAGGCAGCAGATAAATCCAGTAGGACACATATAGGCACTGCAACATAGAATATCAAGATGTCTGTATTTTGGATTGGTCAAAAGCCGGCTTGTAGTGGATCCAGGGAATTAGATGCTTGGAGATTGTTGCAAATGTCTTGTGCCACATGCGCTTTCAATAATTTAGCACTATGTGGCAGCAGAGAAATTGAGAAATTATTTTTCCAACTAAGGGAGTCATCACCAGATTCTTTTAAAGGGGGAATTAGAAGAGCTTTTATATAGACTTCCGGTGCCTCTGCATATAGAAGTGAAGTGTAAAGAATAGACAACAAGGATTCTATGATTATTAGAGATATCATTGTCATAACTTCTGGAGGTCATGAGTGAAGAGGAGACTCTGCCTTAACTGTCATTAGGGGACATATTTATAAGGAGCTAGAGCTGCAGCAGCATTTTTTTTTACGCAGCGGTGGCGCAATCAGTGCACCACACTGCTCCATATTTACAAACTGATGCATTGTGCCCAATGTGTCAGTTTGTTGAGGTCTACGTCACATCATACCTGCACCAGGTATAATGTATGCAAGGTTGGCGTTCCCACGTTAAAGGCCACGTAGAACTGACGCAGTGACATTTACAACTTTTCACTGCGTCACTCCATGAATTGAATGTGTCAAAAACCCTACGCCTTCTCAAACAAGGCGCAAGGATTGATGCAGGGCTTTTTACATGGCAGTCACCTATGTGTTCTGACTCATTCCTGTAGTTGCGCCAGTCTCACGACCAACTCCAGCAATGCGTCACTTTCTCTCCAAAAGATGCATCAGAATTTCAGATGCATCTGCTACTCGGTTTCATACATAACGCAAAATTATTTACAATTGTGTAAAAGTGTCCCAAGTGAGAATATGAACCAAAACATTAGATTAACATATGTGAAACAAATACGTGCAAGGTTTCAATAATTTATTGTTCATAAAAGCGACCACTTTCTCTGATCAAAAATACATAAGATCTATACAATCATAGAGTGCTATATTCAAAGGTTCGCTTTTCTTAATTGTCGACGGCGTTTGCGGCAGGCGCAAGAAATCGGGCGCATTCAGATGCATGTTAGTTCTTGTAAATATGCCCCCAAGGGGGCAGATTTACGAGTTCTGGCGCATCTCTGCAAATCAGCAGGGATGCGCCAGAAAAAATGCGGGTGATGCGTGTCGCTTCCTGTGGTGTAAGGGTGGCGCATGGCTGGAGTCGTGTCGCAAGCGCGACGCGGCTCCAGCAATGCTCAGGGGCTCCCTATGCCTAAAATGCTGTGTCACTCCTTACGCCTGCTTCAAGCAGGAGCAGGGTTTTGAAGTAGCATGGACGTAAAAGTGACTCCGTGAAATCTTGTAGATTTCACGGAGTCACTTTTATGAGGTGTTCCTGCGACGGAACGCCCACCCTGCACCAGAACGCACCACATGAAACCTAACGCAGGTAGCATGTAGCACAGGTTTCTACAACCTGATGCATCTCCCTAGATGCGTCACGTTGTAAATAAGGTGCAACGCAATGCATGGTTATGCCACTGCTGCATCACAGAAGTGACGCAATGGCGGCGTAAATGTGGCGCATGGGGCTAGTAAATCTGCCCCAAGGTTTTTAGTGACTCCTTATCCAGCAGTCTGGCGTTTGATAACTGGATTTTAGTTCATTACTGACAGAGTCGATTATAGTTATTGGTTATTTAGCTATATTTTCTTTGCTTGCACTTATTTTGTTCACAAACCAAGATTCAGTTCATTACAGAATTCTTGTGAGGGAGTTAGTTTTGGGGTGACCGGTCTCCAGAGGCGACCGTGCATGCTTTTTAAAATCTCTTTTTGAAGCGTACGGGCTTCGCAAATATTTTTGAAGCAGTGTGCACTTTTTTACCTTTATAGAAAATGTTCACAATCTACCAGGCCCTTTTTTATTAAAATGTTATCTTGCTGCTTTCCTCATAATTCTTTCACCATTGGCTCTCAAGGCGTCATCATTTTTATTTGAATTCAATTGGTTCGTATGCCAACCATGGTGTGGGTAAAGCTCACTTTATGAATTGACTTCTCTTCTGGGTTACCTGAATCATCAATGCAGAAAGTAACCTCTTTCTCTGTATTAGCCAATGATGCACTCAGTGCGGGTGTGGAGTCCTTTAATGGTGTTAGCAGACTTGCTGGATGGTACAAGTGGTAGCAGCTGCTTCATTCAGTCCATAACTATCCTTCCAGGCGCATTTGATTTTATATTTGAGCCGCGACACCGCCTTTATGATTAAATGGGCGAGTTGGTCTCTCCATAGGAAAAGCTCTTTTTCATATTTTATAACTTGATTACGCTTCACAGGAAACCTAAAATAAACCTGTGTCATAACTTTGATTTTGGAAGGTTTAATGTATATTGATGAGGAGGGAGAGCTTGGAGAGGAGTTAAGAGTGGGAGGTCTATATTTATAGACGAAGGAGGACTGTTTACGCTCACCCACTGGAGTAAACCCTGCTGGACAGACTTGCACCAACGCCCAGATGTTCCAAGTGTGTGCCAAGCCACATGGACATCAGCGGTGCCACATTGCGCAAAGGGTTACAAAGAATTGTGCAGCACCGCATTTACAAAGAGCCACGTGCAATCATCACATCTTCAGAGCGCGCCCAGCGACAAATAACGAGTTCTTCTGCAACACTAAGCACTGGCATGTGCAAAGGTGACAAGCATTGTCTTGTGTGCGGGTGCACCTGAATGACCCCTCCAGTACATAATTCTATGCTGAGGCAACTGCCCTGGGGCAAAACGCATATTTGGTGCATTTGCTCTGGAATTATAGGTAATACACTCAGGAATGTACACAATCTTCCTTCTGGCCATTGTTTGTGACAGCTTTCACTTGGCACCGGCATTTCCCAAAGCCAGGTCAACTGATGTTAGTAGATAAGGCTATGGTGCAAGCCTCAGGGCTTTGTGTTGTTTACATCCAGTCACGCCGCTTTGTCTGCATTAACAGCGTCGTAACACTACAGACACATTGCCAGCGAGGGAGAGGTGTGGCGCTGCGGCCAGGGACTGACTCCGGAATCTGGGGATCACGGTTCGATCCCCGGGGCCGGCGGCAGATCAGCCTAGCACCATGTGTCTCTGGGCAATAGCTTGCTTAATGTTGGTGATGGTTTGCGCTTTACAAATGTGGATTATTAGTTTGCAGTGAGCTTCCGTCAACTTCTTGTCCCAAAAATGTTTTGAGCATGAAAGTTTATCAGCAATTCTCCTTGCACCACTGGGCATGGAACAAAACAATAGTAAATCGAAAAATCGAACCTAAAATCTAACATGATTGGTTGGCTAAGATGTTTTTTTTTTCATCATTCAATTTACGGTTTATGAACTGGTAATTAGTACCAGTTAGCAGCACTGTGGAAGTTTCAGACTATTCCAGAAGGCCTGAAAAATTAAGTTTCAATAACTCGCCTCGAAGTGCTAGAACAGCCCCCCCCCCCCCCAATCCCGCCCCCCCCCCCATCTCCTCCAGCTGCGGGGCTCACCCACTCTCCAGGAATTCAGAAAGGGACTCAGGACCTGGCTGTTCAACTGATTCCACCCGCGCAGAATGGCTCTCAGCGCCTGGATACCTTAGTGGGTGATTAGCAGCGCTATATAAATCCTGTTTGATTGATTGATTGATTGAAGATTCGGTAGACGGACAACCTTAATCTCAAGCATACGTCTACAAAAAAAATGTCTATGGCCAATTGACTACAGCTCATCCTAAGAGGGGACGCGGCCACACCCCAGGAGAGTGGGCAGATTTCCTTTTTTTGGAGGGGGGGGGGGTAGTGCTGGCCAAGCCGCCAAACGGTGTGGACGAAGGCCAGCAGACACTGGGCATGGCAGTAGGCTTTGCTCCGTGGGAACTTGGGGCAGCGTACAAGGCCTGGCCAGTGCTTAATTTGAGGCAGTAGTTGCCAGTGATGGCTATCAGCACTCATTTTTGAGGACTGGAACTTCTTTTTGTGCACCAAGTGCGAGAGAAGGAAAATTATATAGAGCAAAAAATGGAGGAAAAGAAAAACAGAAAACATGTCACAATGGGATAAAGCAGGGACCTCCAAGAGTGAGATAAAGGGGCCGCGGGTGTACGGCAGTGGATTAAAGAGACCTGAGGTGGAATTAGGTCTATGCACCCTTGGTATTCGGCGCACTGACATGTAATAGCACCAGCCACAGGCTTCTGAGCAGTGCTATGGGCACCAGCATTCATTCTTTCACAAATAATGCACTGCAGCTGACCGATAGCCTTCTCTTGTGCAATGGGACAGGTCGCTGTGGTGCCAGACGCAGGGCATAGCCCTCAGCGACACTCTGTGGCATTGACTGCCAGGGTTAATTTTTGATGACAATCTGACCTTTAAAAACCAGGTTAGTACCCTCACTTCAACACTCTTTTTCATTTTAAAGATAATCAGGAATGTTCGCCATTTCATTCCGCATTACACCCTAAAGAGACTCATGACGGCATTAGCCCTGTCCAGACAGGACTCTTGTAATGCTTTGTACATGGGAATCCAAACTCAGTATCTACAAAAGCTGCAGCATCTCCAAAATCCGGCAGACAGACTGCTGCTGGATATCTCGAGGTCTCAGCCAGTCTCCTAATGTATGAGAACCTTATACTGGCTCCCAGTGGACAAGAGGATCACATTTTAAATCCCAATGCTTGTCATTTAAGGCATTGCAGGGAGATGGTCCTCATTATCTGCTGTACCATCTAACCTGCTACGTGCCTTCCAGAAACCTAAGATCTGCACATAGCAAACTCCCACAAACTCCCAGGTTTAATAAAGCTCGTTGGGGTGGAAGAAGCTTCTTGTTAGGGACGGTTAAAACATGGAACTCGCTCCCAGCAGGCATAAAGAACACCCCAACGCTGCTATCCTTCAGGAAATCGCTAAAAACCTGGCTCTTCTCCAACTAACATTTTCATTTATACTTTCATCTGCAACCTTATTGTGATTATTATTATTATTATTATTACATTTATATGTCAGCGCAACTGCTACCCAAACAGTGTTTCCTGGCGCCGTAAATGGACATCAAAGAAACGGGAGAGAACTACTGGCTAAAAAGCAAGTCTTCCGAGACTTACGGAACAAAAGGGGGTTGGATTGCGTACGGAGGAATAAAGGCAGAGCATTCCATAGGACAGGACCCAAGTATGCGAAGGAGTGCCCACCCATACGGGAAAGTCTGACCTTAGGGACTTGGAATTTCGCTTGAGTGGAAGACCGGAGAGTGTGCGAGGGGACATAGAGATAGGCTAGGCGTTGTAGGTAGCAGGGAGACTGTTAGAACTGGCTATTTCTGGTAGGCTAAGGCTGACGCCAAAGCCAGGCAGAAACCACCAATCTAGTCAGGGCAAGGAAGTCACACGCCAAGATAACCCCTGCTCACCCCCTTGGTAGCTTGGCACGAGCAGTCTAGGCTAAACTCGGAGGCAATGTGTAAAGCATTTGCGTCAGCGCACAATAGCAACAACATACTAGGTACACCACAAAAGAGACTCCACACACAAGGTTATTATAAAAATACCTTTTGTATTGTAAAAGCACATCAGATAAAATCACACATATACATGGTGCCAATTGGCACGGGCAATATTCACATGGGATTATTCACAAGACAGGGCCACAAGGGCCACTGTCACAATCAGCACATTAGTAGTAATGAAATACTATCAGAACTTAGACTAAAAGAGTATAAAATCACTGTAGCACAAAGTAACAGTTATGAATCACATCCAGTAACTACTGGGAACAGGTAAGTACACACTACGCAACCCTAAACACCTTAGGAGCATGTCACGCAGGTACCCAGGCCCTCACTAGGACCACCTGTACTAGAAAGAACAACCACCTAAGGATGAAATCCACTTAGGGGTATAAATCAGAACACACTACCCATGATGCATGAATATACATTCAGAGGAGCAGTAAAGAAAGAAAACACATGATGTATAGACCTACACATTCAGCGGTGTTAAGGACAGAACACATGATGTAATCACAATACATTCAGGGGTGCAGCGCAAGAAGACACATGATGACTAAACATTCAGAGGTGCAGCGCATGAAAAGAAAGACACATAATGCATCAAACATTCAGAGGTGTCAAGAGTAAAGCAATAGCGCAAAAATCACATGAGGCCTAAAAACCTTCAGAGGTGCAGGAATAACACATGATGCAAAAGATCACATTCAGAGGTGCAATAACCATACCATTGCGCAAACTCACATAAGCCACTACCTGTGGCAGTCCCTAGGCCAACGGCCTTGTTGGGGCTCAGACGCCCTGAGTCTCAATGTCAGGGTGCCAGTCTCAAAGTTCAAAAAGCCTAAACGTGGCAGGTGCCCACTAAGTGCTGGGCACCTGGAGAACAATAAAACTGCGCCAGGGCCCTCACTGGCCCTTAGGCGCCAACTGCGCCACTGCTGGAGCCACACAGGCTCTGGGCATAGCACATGCCCCAGACGTTGGAGCCACAGAGGCTCTTAAAACACTGGTGCCCCTGGAGCCTCACCGGACTCTAGCCCTCACACTCGGGGGCAGGAAGGGACGAGCACCGACAATATGCCCCGAAGTCCCCCCCTCTCGGACATGGCCCTCTCGGGAGCCAAACGGGCTCGTAAACATAATGCGGCCCCTCTGAGCCTTTCTAAGCTCATGCGCGTTGGGGCGACCCACTGCCAACTGGGGCCGCCCTTGAAGGCTTTGTAATGCGTTGGGGCGACCCACTGCCAACTGGGGCCGCCCTTGAAGCCCTCGTGGCTTCGTAATGCCAACAGGCGCGCTCTCGCGCCAGGGGGGGGGGCGGACACCGGCAACGTGTCCCGACGCCCCTCCTCCCTTCTGTCCCCCTCTGCCCGGCCCTCAGTCCCGACTCACCGGGTCTCCTGTGCGGCGGGGGCGGGGCTCGGCGGCCACGGAGGAGCTCCTGCTCCTCCCAGACTCTCCTCGCTTGGCCCGGTCCCCCGTCTCGGGACCGGGACGCAGAGTGGAGCCAGCCAGGCTCCCGGGGGCAGTCTCTTCTCTCGCGGCAGGACGGGGGCGGTCGAACTTCTCTCTTCCTGCAGGGCTCCCTCGGTACACGGGAGCCCTGCCAACCGGCCGCCTCGTCTCCTCGGGGCCCCCTCAGCCGAGAGGAGCCCCTCGAACGGCCGCCATCTCCAGCGCCTCCTCCTTTCTTCCTCCCGCCTCACAGGCTGAGGGGCGGGACTTCCGGCCGGCCGCGAAGAGATTGGCCGGCCGGCCAGGTACTTCCGGGTCGCCGCGGGCAGCGCGGCGGCCCTCGCTAGGCAGGCAGGCGGGCAGGTACTCAAACTATCGGTGTGGGCAGCCGATCCAAAAGCGCCACATAAGCGAGGTGGGCACTCGTAGTTCCAACAAAGATCCAGCGGGGCAAATCCACGCCGGGTGGGCACCGGCTCCCAGCAATAAAGCGCTCCTAGCGCTAAACACGATCCACAGCGCTACGGAGCAGGAAAAGCGCTCCTAAGCGCTACAAAGTCCAGAGAAGGCGCTCTCAAGCGCTTGGGGGAAAGGAAGCGCCCCAGAGCTCTAGACAGCAGGCAGAGCGCTCCCAGGCGCTCAGGGGGAAGCACAGCGCCTCCAGGCGCTAGAAATCAACTCCAGCGCTCTCCCCAGGAAAAGGCAGCCTCTCCATGCTGCCAAGGTCCCAGAGCTTCCCCAGGGGCTAAGCCAAGTCCCCCCTTCAGCCCAGGCAGGGCAGAAGGGTCCCCCAGGAGTCCAGGAATCCAGGCACCCAGGGGCTGGGCAGCGCCCACCCCTGGTAGATCCAAGTCAGCCACAAGAGCTAGAACAAGAACAACTTGGAAGGAGACTCATCCCCTTCTTATAGCCAGAAATGCCTTTGAAGTACTTCGTGCAAGGGACCCTGAGTGCTGGAATGTTTCTGGTTTTCGTCTTCCTGACAGCTTCAGGGCCAGAGGTGACAGTGGGCCGTCGGGAAGGAGAGCTAGCAGGGTGGGTGACAGGCACGGCCCGGCACCACCAGACGCTCTTTCCTCCCATCCCTGACAGCAGAGGGGCCTTTCATCCACGGCTGACTCAGACCCCCTCCTCTGGGGCCTTGCAGACCCTGCAGACCCTGTCCTACTCAAACCGGACAGTCCATCCACCAGCAGGTCCAGGCACTCCTGGGCAGACTCACCAGCCAATCACACGCTAGCACCAACTTACACAATTATGCCAACTTCCAAAAGTGGTACTTCTAGACTAGACACAGTCATGCTGCATACATCATTTTGCAGCATTCATTCTCACGAGTTCACACATATCAAACTCGACCCCTGCACTCCCCACACAACAGGAACTACCATGGGCATACATATTCCCCATTCATTCCTATGGGAGGGCAGGTCACTCACTCTTCATACAGAGAGCTCAAGCACTTTACACTGTACCACAGTGAAAAAAGTGCGCAGAGGCCTAGAATCACCAACACCAGGTTCCAGAAACAGGCTAGGAAAAAGCAAAAAGTCTAGGGGTGAACCTGCCCAAAGGGCCGGGTCCAACAGAGACATTGCATGCTTAATACCGAACACGTAAGTAAGGGCCTTAAACACAACCCGTGACTCCACCAAAAGCCAGTGGAGGTTCCCCAGCAGCCTGGAGGCCGATGCAGTTCTGGAAGCTCGGCAAAGTAATCAGGCAGCAGAGTTGTGAACTCGCTGCAGCTTACGTGTTACATCTTTATTGACTCCTAGATAGAGGATGTTCCCGTAGTCCAACCTAGATGTAACGAGGGACTGGACTATGGTACACTGGGTATGAGCAGGTAACATCCACACAATCTTCCTTAACCATTTCAAGATAGTGAAGCAGGTGGCAGCAACCTTGGTAACTTGCTGACACATGGATAGTGAATCGGCGATGATAAAATCAAGGTTGGTAACTGGGTAGAGGGTTGTGGGAGAATACCCATTTCTGAGGGCAAAAGTTGGGGGCCCCTGAGATCTTTATCTTTGCCCAGAACGAGGACCTCTGTTTTTTCGCCATTAAGTGTTAAGAGGTTGGCGTTCATCCAGGTCATAACTTTGCTGAGGCCTGTCCTGAGAGCAGACGGCTCGGAGGTCTTGCCTGATCTGTGTGTCGTCGGCGTATGAAAATAGCGACAACCCAGAACACTCTACCAACACTGCCAGGGGTCTAATATAAATGTTGAAAAGCAGGGGGCTAAGAATTTAACCCTGTGGGACCCCATAGGGTGAAGAATATGTCTTGAATTTAGCAGTGGATAAAAAAACCTGGAAGGTGCGATTGGAAAGAAAGGACAAAAGCCAGTTCAGGGCCGTCCCAGTGACCCCAGAGGATTGAAGGGCCTTTATAAGTACGGTATCAGAGACCGTATCAAAGGCCGCGCTAAGATCAAGCAATACCAGAGCCATTGTTCCACCTGCATCCAGGTTCTGTCAGAGAATTTCAGTAACACCTAAAAGTTTAGACTCCGTGGAATAACCGGTCCTAAAGACGGATTGGGAAGGATGTAAAAGCTCATTGATTCCGATGAACCTGGATAGATGTCCATGTATGTGTCTCTCCAAAAGTTGTGAGAGAGCAGGGAGTAATGAAATTGGAGGGTAATTTGAGGGAAGCGCGGGGTCGTAGTTGTTTTTTTTTTTGTAATGGGATGACCATTGCATGTTTCCAATCTGTGGGGTACAAGGGAATCCATAAGCGATGCATTAAGAAGATCAAGGATGTAACACAGTGATGGGTGTTTAATCTGCTGATGGGAAGTAAATCGCAAGGGGATACTGATTTGATTTTACTAAGGTGTTGTATAAGTGTCACCATGTCCTGAAGTGGCCAGGCGTCAAGTGTATTCTTACGTGTGTGGTCAAAAGCAGAGGTAGTACAACATTCAGATATAGGGCCAGGTCGGTCAGAGGTCGCAAAAGGCGAGAGCGTGGTAGGAAGGATAGAATTAGCCAATGCAGAGTATATTGTTTCCCCTTTGTTTAACAAGAATTGGGCAAGATCCTCACATTGAGTTATATTCAAACTGGGGGATGCCTGAGTGGTTGCTGAACCGGATAGTTCTTTAACCATCTTGAATAAAGTTTTAGGGCAGTTTTTAGCCTGGGTGATGGTTGATGAGACAAAATTAGCTCGTGCAGATCTCCAGGGGGAATGGTAGGCCCTTCTGGCGGTAAGAAAGGCGGTTTTGGCTTCGGGCGCATAAATCTTTCGCCACCGCGGCTCCAGATTTTTACATTTGGTTTTCTCCTTTTTTAGTTCTTTGGAGAACCAAGGGGCCGGGGGGCGATGACTGTTTAACTTCTTGACTGTGATGGAAAGGCAGTTGTCCAGTGCCGACTGAATCCAGTCATGGCAAGCCACAAGGTCCAAAACAAAATTATTTTTAAAAATAGGGGCGTTAGTGGAGAGAAAGTGATTGAAATTAACAATATCAAGTTTTTTCCAGTTTCTGGACACTTTAGCAACGCAGTTGCGCATAACATGAGAGAGATAAGAAGCCTCAAAGCTAAAGCCTACCAGGAAGTGGTCAATCCAGCACAATGGGATGGCTGCTGGGCAATGTAAGGAAGATAGATTAGAGAAAATGGGGTCGAGGAGATGACCTGCTTTGTGAGTGGGCCCGCTATTGTGAAGTATAATGTTCATAGCAGCCAAATCAGAAATAAAAGTATTGCTGGTAGTACAGGTGGGGTCCACTAGATGTAGATTGAGATCTCCCACAATTGTAAAATTGGCTGAACTGAACAAAAAAGGAGTAATGAAATCGGGGAAGTTTGTAGTCCATGAGCCAGCAGGCCCGGGGGGTGATACACCAGCATCCCAGAGAGGGTGAAGTGAGGGGTCAGAATCAGTTTAAACACTGCTGCATCACAGCTGGGGACCAGTAGCTCATCGAATTTGCAGCTAAAGATGTTTTTAAAAATATCCGGGGGCATGGTTTCGGTGCCAAGAGGAATGGCCGTGGTTCTGGGAAGCTCCACGGCAGCGTAGTTACGACGGGAAGCTTTCGCGTGCTCCCAATGACTACAGATACTCCAAACATGCTGCTTCCCGCGTCGGACCATCTGTAGATGCCATTGCTGTTCCTGGCGACACAGAGACTTGCAACGGTAGGCTTTTATTTGCTTCTGCGCTACAGCCTTAACCGTGCTCAGATCGCGGCCGCCATTTTGCGGTGCCTACCGCCTCAGACGCGCTTCAGAAACGCTGCAGACGTGCTGTAAACAGCTACCTGACGTCTCCAAATGCGAATGCCTGCATCTTTTCAAGAGGCTTTTTCTCATGATATTTAACTTTCAGAAAGATATGGGCACAGTCTCTCCAAGCTATCTCCTGCCCATTTCTTGTTTTTTCTACACTTTCTGAGGTGCTTTTTTCCTCATCTCTGTTTTTTATCCATGCTGTTGCAAACATGAAAACATGTATTCTTTGAACAAACTGTGATATAGCCTGCATTCTACCAATGCAAGAAGATTATAAGAACTCTTTTTGGCGCTATATGACTTTTTGAGGCAAATATTGAATACCAGTTTGGTTGCTTTGCGGTTAAGCGCTATTGCCAATATAGTTTGAGTCAGTCCTCTTCCTTTTTGAATTTTTTCATGGTCTGAACTCAACACATCTTCACAAAATGTATTTCTTCCTCATTTTATGTATGTAGATTACTTATTCTGCCTATTGCACATGGCTATCCTTTATAATTCATCCTTTTTGATGGCGTCGTCACGACAAAATAAGAGCTCCAATCCACAAGTCAATGCAGCCAGTAATTCTTTAGAGGATATTAATCCCTTTAGCGTGTTACAAGACACCATGGAAGACGCGAATACTGACTCTCTCTCAATGAAAAATTCCTCCCCTCACTCCTCTCGCCCAAATACAAAAAATACCTCTAAACTACCGTCTGCGTCTACCTCTAACACTGGGAAGTGAGTTAAAACGAACCGTCCTTCTCCAACTTACTCATCCTCTTCCATCTCTATGGAGCTCCTTCTGGACGAAATCCGTTCTCTTAAACCTTTCATGTAGGAAATTCGCTCCCTCAAGCCTTACATGGCTGACACAAACGCTCGACTTCAAAATCTCGAAGTCAATTGGTCGCACACTGCACAAAAAGTGGATCAGCTTGAGAAAACAGTTTCCACAGTCCAGACGCTCACGGATCAAGTTCCAGGAATTCACAAATAATTACAAAATCTCAGACAACAGGTGTAAAATTTGGAAAACCGAAATAGACGCAATAACCTACGCATTTATAGGTCTGGCGGAAGGTCTTGAGGGGGCAAATCCCATCTTCTTTTTTCAGACCTTTTTGCCTCCACTCCTGGGTCTACCGAATTCCCCACCTTTAAATATCCAACGTGCTTATCGCTTAGGCCCACCCTTCCGCATTTCTATGCCATCATCTTCTACAGTTAAACACAGAGGTGTTATTCTATATTTTTTGGAATATAATGACTTACTTAAAGTTCTCCAGGCTGCCAAGCAAAAAGGAAATGTTACTTGGGAAAGTTCAAACCTCTTCTTCGCTCAAGATTATGCCAAAAGTACTGCAGACCGACGCAAGAAGTTTCTGGAAATGAGACCTGCTCTTCGCTCGTTAAATGCCCGTTATGGATTACTCCATCCATGTCTCTTTAAAGTGACTTATAACAACAAGACGAAGAATTACGAAGACCCGGTTATGCTTCAACGATTTCTGGACTCATGTACCAGTGTCTCCATGGAAATCCCTCTACCATGAATACTTTGTATGCGCTCCTCGCATGTTGGAACGATGAAGCGTCTTGACGTCCTCTATATACTCCTCTCACCTTTGTATTTAGTTTTTTGTATTTAAACCCTATTTTATGTAACTTCTTTTGTCCATTGTTTCATTTTCATGATGTAATATTCCTTTTGTTAACCACATTATGTGCTCTTTGTATTCACTCGAAAGTCCTTCTCCCTGTGCGCGTTCCCGTGGTTTGTTTCCTGCTCCCTGTTCTCCTCATGTGGCTCCACCCCCCCCAGTCTCATTGTTTTAGTGTGGTACGTCTCCTTAATGTTTTTCTTCATCAATTGTTTTTATTATTTCTTATTTCTACTCTTCGCTTCCTTCTTTCTCAGTGTCTCCTTTTCTCATACCTCTTTTCCTTTTTCCCTCTCTCTCTCTTTTTCCCTCTTACACTTTTCGCTTTCTTCTTTCATTGCTTCACCGTTTCTTATTTCTCTACTTCTTTCAGATCCATTATCTTCCTTTCTCCCTCTTTAACTTTTCTTCTTTTGATGATATGATTCTGCATTGTTACACTGTTGATATTTTAGTCATTACAAGTTTCAATGATACTTTCTCTCCTTTTATTTTTCTAAGAAGTTTTCATGCTCTTTTTCATAACTTACCTGTAGTTTTTTTATACAGATTGCAACCTTGTGTTTAGTTTCTTTACTCTATTTCATAGATGTTATACTACCGATGATTTTAATATTTCTTGTGCATGTTAATTTTTTTATGATTCTTATTTAGAGTCTTAACTTGGAATGTTAAGGGAGTTCATAATCCTATAAAGCGACAACAAGTTTTAACCCATATCTCTAGATTAAATGTAGATATTGCCTTTATTCAGGAAACTCACCTCTCAGATATTGAAGCATCTAAATTGAAAAGAGGTTGGGTGGGTCATGTTTTCTCCTCCCCAGCCTTTGGAAAGAAAAATGGCCTATCAATTTTGTGTCATAAAAAACATCAATTTACAATTACCCATCAAGAAAATGATCTAGAAGGTCGCTGGGTGATTGTCAATTTACTTATTGATCAAATTCCCTTGGTGTTGTTTAATGTCTATGCACCTGTTAATGTAGATAATATATTCTGGAATCAGATTTCTGAAAAACTTCTACTGTTTGCTGACGATTACATTATCTTTGGAGGTGACTGTAACCAGATATTTGACCCAATTCTCGATAGACATTCCTCTGTCAGATTTACAAATACTAAAATGCATTCTCAGTTCACTTCTGCTATTCGTCGTAAGGCCCTAACTGATATTTGGAGGCTCTGTAACCCGGACTTGCAGGAGTATACTTTTCACTCCCATCCTCACAACTCACAATCCAGAATAGACTACCTTTTCTTTAGTAAACCTTTATCCCAACTTGTTACTCATGCTGAAATTGGATCCATTCTAATTTCAGATCATGCACCAGTTTTTGTAGATTTTGATCTTTTACCTTTCACTCCCAATAAGGGTAAATGGCTTTTTAATAACTCTCTACTATTAGATCCTACATTCACAGGCCAATTCACCTCTTTTGCGTCTGAATTCTTCTCTATTAATTCTACCCCAGAGTCCTCTCCAGTTATGATTTGGGACCCCTTTAAGGCAGCAGCCAGAGGTTTTATCATAAGTTTTGTTTCCCAGAAAAAGAAGTTTTTTAAGCCAAAAATGCTCGGTTGTTAGCTGATATTAAAAACCTTGAATATTCCTACTACCGGTCTAATTCTGAATCCTCCTTGAAACGTCTCATTGATGCAAAAATTTCCTTTAATAAATCATCTATGGAAGCGGCATCTTCCTATCTTTTAAAAAGTAGTGCCAGATACTATGGAGGACAAAATAAGATGGGCAAATTGCTTGCAAATTATTTAAAAATTTGTCGTGAACGTACTAAAATTGGATCTATTCATAATAAGGCTGGTGTTTCATTATTTAAAGACAGTGATATTTTAAATAAATTTGTTTCCTTTTATAAAAATTTGTACACACCGGAAAGTTAGCCGTCCTCTGAGGCTCTTTCTTCTTTCTTTCACTCATTGCATCCTCCCCCCATGGCGGCTACTGATTGTGCCTTGCTAGAATCAGATATCACCCTCTCTGAAATTACTCAGGCGGTTTCTAAACTTAAACGAGGTAAGGCACCTGGCCCGACGGCTTTCCCATTGAATTTTACGCTCATTTTTCCTCTTTACTTCTCCCTCATCTTTTATCGCTGTTCCAGTATTTTATAAAAGAAGATTCTTCTTCAGGCTCTTTTCAAGAAGCTGTGATCTGCTTAATTCCCAAAGAAAATAAAGATCCCTCACTTTGTAAGAATTACCGTCCGATATCCTTAGTTAATTTAAATGATAAGATTTTTACAAAAATACTTGCTCTCCGTTTAGATCCCATTCTCCCAAACATTATTGGTCCAGAGCAATCTGGCTTTGTCAAAGGTCGTCTTTCATCTGATAATTCTAGGATTTTCTTTAATATTTTAAGTAAATCCTCCTCTCTTGACTACCCAATTGCAGCCATAGCATTAGATGCCGAAAAGGCGTTTGATAGAATTTGATGGGATTTTATGTTTCAGGCACTTAAATGAATAGGTTTCCCTGCCAAACTAATCTCTCTCATTTCTTTATTGTATTCTAATCCTAAAGCCTCTATTTTTGTTAATGGTGTTTCCTCTGAGTATTTCCCTCTTTCTAGGGATGTTCGTCAGGGATGTCCTTTATCTCCTCTATTATTTATTATTGCCTTAGAATCTTTTCTAACGAAAATTCGACTCGATGACAGAATCTACGGCTTTCAACTAGATTCTTCCCATGTTAAAATGTCTGTCTATGCTGATGATATCCTTTTATATTGCTCCAATCCTTCTATTTCTATGCCAGCTTTCCTCTCTCAGGTTGACACTTTCTCACATTTGTCCGGATATTGCCTTAATGCGGAAAAATGTGAGGTTCTTCCTTTAAATTTTCTTTGTTTAAAACAAGACTTCCTTTCCTCAGGATTCTTCTGGAAGGCTTCTAAAATTAAATATTTAGGTTTATGGTTTACTCCCTCTATCCCAGAGACTTCGAAAGAAAATTTTGCTACTCTTTCTAAATCTCTCTCTACCTCTATTGATCGATGGCGTACGCTTTTTCTTTCCTGGTGGGGCCGAATAGATTCAATTAAAATGATGCTTTCTCCGCTAGTCCTGTATCTTCTTTTTTTGATTCCAGTTCACATTCCCGCTTTCTATTTTTAAAAAATGTATTCTATTTTGAATAAGTTCCTCTGGAAGAATAAAGCTCCTCGAATAGCTCTTGCTGCTCTTAAAGCTGATAAATCCTCTGGAGGCCTTAAATTTCCTGACTTCAAATCATATTATTGTGCATTCTCTTTAAAACAATCCTCCCGTTGGTTAGATCAAGATCAAGGTGTTCACCCTCCTCTTTGGTTGAAAATAGAACAACATTTTATAATCCCCTTCCAATTTTGTGAATCTCTAACCTTTACTAATAATATCTCTTCATTCAGATCACAAGTAATTTCTCACACCCGTAAATTGTTAATACCTATTCTTCCTTCCTCATATCCTGCCCTATCTTCGCTAGACTCTCAACCTATTTGCCATAATCGTCTTTTACGTATTAAAGGTCGCACTTTCTATTGGAAAAAATGGAGACTCAAAGGTTTACTTTGGATTTCGCAATTGGTGTCTAATTCTCTCCCTCTCTCTTTTTCAAACCTCCAATTGAATTTTTCCTTGCCATCTTCTTGTAAATCTCAATATATTTCTCTTCTTCCTTCTCTTCTTCAATACCTCCAAACTCTGCCCCCTACTCCAGATATTCCTCCTACTTTTTCTGAACTATTTCCCTTGTTATCTACTCAAACTTCGGCCTCTTCTATATATAAACATCTATTTTTCGTCTCTGACAGACATAAGGGGAAATCTGAATTGACCTGGGAGAAGGACTTAGGGGAGTGTTGGTCTATTCCTTTTTGGGACTCTTTATGGTTAAAAATTCATAAAACATCAAGGGCAGCTAATACGACCCAGACCTTGTATTTTATTTATAAACGCCTTCTTTTCACTCCAATGAAATTAGCCACTTTTTCCCCAGACATTCCTCCTGCTTGCTGGTCATGTAATAGTACCGAAGCCGACTTAAAGCATATGCTTTTTGACTGTCCCTCCCTCTCCCAATTCTGGCTCTCAGTTTGGTCCCAAATAAATAACATTTTCAATACACATATTCCTTTTTCTAATTCCCATATCTTCTTAGGATAATTATCACCCTCCTGGCCACATTCTAATCACTCTCCCTCACTACTCGACTTGTTATTGGCGATAGCCCTCCATCTAATTGCTTCTCACTGGAAACACACAGATAAAGTCACTTTCAAGGCCTGGTGGAATGCAGTTTGTTTTCACCATAGATTTAGATACCTGTAAGATTACTCCTCTCTTCTTACACATTAAAAGAGACCTTTTATGGCTTCCTCTTTCCTCCTACCTCTCAGAGTTGGCCTTGGCCTCACCTTTAAAAATTCACAAATCAGATGAAGTTAGGAAACCCCCATGAAACTTCACTGTTGTCCCCTTTTTCCTCCAATTCAGATGAATGTTTTGAAATGTTACTCCCTTCTTTTCGTATTTGCTATTTTATTGTAGAATTTGACTTTTGCATTTTTCTTGTTATTTGCAAGCTTTCTTGTTGTTTTTTAAAGAAAAGATTCAGGTGCTGCTCTCATTGACATTATCATTCATGTTATTCCCCCCCTCTCTCCTTCCTTCCCCCTTTTCCCCTTCCTTCTTTCTCCTACTTTCGTCTTCTCCTTCCTTTAGTACACGTGGACTATGATATGTTCTATAATGGAATAACTTATGAATTAATTGTATTTTCTCTTATGTAATTCCTTTTTATACGTCAGGACCAGAGCCGACATGAAGCCATGTCTCGGTGAGGAAGATGGCGTCTGGTTGTTTATCCCCCAAGAGGTCAAAAATCTCTGCCTGGTGTTTAGGGAAGGAACGACAGTTGATGTTATAAAAGAAAAAGTTATTTGAAGGGGTTTGCTTGGTGTCGGCGCCATGCTGTGTTAATGTAGCCTGCTGCTGGTGGAGCACTAGAGCGTCACCCTGCCACAATGGCCGCTCTGCAAGTGCTCACCAGGAAGTGAGTGATATGCAAGTAAAATCAATGATTGTCATGGCTCCCTCCACTCAAACAGCACAAGGTTGCTGCGGTGGACCGGGGAGAGCCGAGTAAGTGACCTTACTGGATTTTCTGGTATTAGCGCCTAGACGCCCCCGGGCATTCGTATGCTTTAAAAATGCTTAAATCGAATCAAATCAAGCTCTTCTCAACAAGCAATGGAGGCAGCGGCGCCCATGTCTCCTCCTCCCCTCACCTTGCTTTTAGTGAATTAAGAGGTAACTAATGGTCTTGTGGCCTAGATTATAAGGGAGCAATATAGTCTATTTACGTCAAACACAAGAGGAGTGCTTGTATAGCACACACCCTGGACTCGCAGATTTCAAAGTGCTTTCAAATGCAATAAAAAAGAAACAGTGAAAATAAAAGGTGTGTCTAAGATCTCATAGTTTGGTCAAGTGGGGAAGCCGGAAACATTCCTGAATTTTCTGATTTCACATTGTGCCATTCAGCCACAAGATAGGCATGTATTTCCCTCTCCTGTTTTACATCAAAGATTAATGTGTTTTCTTTAATTCTTTGCGTATTCGGTTTAGAGAATGGGGTCAGGCAGGAGTCACATGAAAGCTCGGCTCATTTTGGGCTCGAGGGTCCAAGAGGACCTCGAGCTGAGTCAGATTCAGGCATCACTTGACCCTGGCACGAGCTTTCAGTGGCGCACCAACATTTATTATAGTGACTTTTAAAGGGCATGGGGTCCTGTTGAAAGCCAGGCACACAGTGGGCATGGCCAGAAGACCTTTGTAGCAGACCGATGGTCTTGCTCTGCGCCACTGGTCCCTGTTGGCAGTGGTGCCAGGCCCAGGGCAAGACTCAGGGCCCAGAGCTACACCCACGGACCAGGGCGTGCTGTGCATGGCTATAGGAAGCCTGCGCTTAGTTGGTACTGGGGATGAACAGCCGGGCACAAGGTACAATTGTTGCAAAAGAGTTTACATTTTACATTGTAGTACTTGTAGCAACTCTGGCCAAAATCTTAATCTAAAAAATCTCTAAAAAGCAATGTGTCAGCCTTTATGAATATTGTTAAAGACTGGCCAGAAAGTAATGCGGCAGGGGCGATGGGTTTGCAGTCAGAGCCTATGAAAACATTTACTTCTGAGTAGTAGAAAACCTGTTTTTCCGGTGTAATCACCATTTGACAGAAACACGAGAAAAGTGGAGAAATACAGCTGATGACTTAAAAACCTGAATAGAAACAGATTAGAAAAGATTATGGGGCATATTACCAAGCAATAGCGATAATTATCGCTATTGCTTGGTTAGAGACAAAATTTAACGCCGACCTGCGTCGATTTTTAATCGCAGATAAACCTTGGTATTACCAAGGTTTATCGCAAATGCGATAAAAATCGGCCGCAATGCATGAATATCGCTGAAAAGTCAGCGATATTCATGCATTACCGAGCTAATGCTCTTAGCCATGTTATCCACCTCCCATTGGATAACATGGCTAAGAACTGCTCAGGGCAGGTGTTAGCTTTTGGAGATATTCACGCTTAGCGCGAATATCTCCAAAAGTTGGTAATAGGAGATAGCGATGTTAGCGACTGTTCCCAGTCGCTAACATCTTAGCACGCCCACTTTGCATGTCATTAGTGATAAATTTCTCTGACATGCAAAGTGGGGCCCAAGATGGTCGCTATCTCCTACTAGCTGTCGCTAACTGGTGTTAGCAACAGCTAGGTAATAGGGAGATCATTTTATCTCCGCTTTCTTGGCTTTTAAAGCCAACAAAGCGGAGAGAAACCCCCTTGATAATATGCCCCTATGTTCCCCTGGGAGTCAGAGCCCCCCTCTTAGATGGTTGGTTCCAAGACATCTCACCTGCTGTCTTGTGCGGCTGCAACCAATTGACGGGATGAGTCCGGGAGGGCGTCATCTTGGGGTCATATTGGCCACAGTAAAATAAACAGGGGACTCACGGTTATTTAATGGCTGCGAAGACACGATCATTTTGGTGAAAATATGCAGTCGATCACCAAATGTGAAACGTGAACACGCGGAATTACTGGAACAGGCGATCATGTAGTGCAGAGTTTTTTTGTTTTTTTCTTTAAATAAAATTAGGGACCTTCTCCTTTAACAGTGAATTCTGAACTTTGGTGGCCACTTTTGAGAGGTTAAAGGTTGTCTTCCAAGTGAGACAGACACTAGTTCCTGATTGGCTGTTAATGCAGGTGTCTGCAGTATCTTGAGAATGCAGTGCTTAATTTGAAAAATAATATGTGCCAGTGCCCTGACCAGGAGGCCACTGCAGCTTACACCACCCATCGTCCCGTCATCGCTACCAAAACAACTACTAACCATCTCTTTCGCCTGCAAGTGCGACTGTTCAGATTATTCCAGGTCCCCAAAGCTAAAGTAATGGATGGGGAGGCAGGTAAGAGCCATTGTAATGCATATTGTATTCATAAACGACTGTTATTCTGCTCATCTCTAAATTAGATGAGCAGCGCCACCATGTGGCAGACTGTCATAAATGTTGTGTTGACAATTAAGTTCCAGTGCCAGCAGAGGAAACCAATTAAGTGCCCCTGCCAAACACAGAAATCACCGGCTCAAATTAGGCACTGTAAGAATAGTTGTTGCATATCTTGTCCACACACTCCTTTCTCCCAGAGTAATTTCACATTTGGAGACTGGATTTAACTTTGGAGAAACAATGTAGGGGCATATTATCAAGAACGGCGATTAAAATTATCACCGGTTTAGCGACAGAAAACTGCAGCTCAAGTGGCGATAATAGTCTTGATAATATGCCCTTGAGAATTCCAATAGAAGTCCATGTTCTGGTGTGAACCTGGGCTTCTATTGGAATTTTCCAGGTGTGGTGTTATGCTGGGGTGTGAACCGGGGTTCCAGGGTTTGATCCTCGGGCGCTGGGCTGGAGGCGCGTCCTTGGGGGTGCATTACATGGTGTTGTGTATGTGGCATAGCGGGTTGCGCCCACCCCTTCAGCCCCAGTAGGCCGCTGGTGGGATTGGCATGCCCCTGGGGCATTTTAGCAGGACTCTACCATGGGCCTCTTGGGAGGAGGCGCTGGTGTTTGAGGCTTTGTTCCCGGCATGCCTTCAGTAACTGGGCATTGGACAGGATGTAGCCTTAAGGCTAGAGCTGCAGACTTAGGAGCTGGGGAACTAGGTCAGATACCTGGCAGTGGGTCAGCATCTGGCGATTCTGGGCAAATCATTGAGTCTCCCAGTGTCCACCAATAAATTAACGTGTCCTTGTACAACATAACTGGTGCCTCTCAATGGGCTCCGGTGGAATTACAGTGTAGGCTCTAATATGAGGCGCTTCTATTACGCTTTGCTTGGTTACGTGAAATCGAATGACATTTTACACACTGTTTAATTTGTCATTTTGGTCACAGTTTCTACATAAAAGTAGCCACTATTTTCTAAACCTCCGTGGAGTCCTTTTTGTGATGGTTTCATTGAGTTTTTGTAGTTAAAGTGTTGCATGAATACTTTGCACATTGCCTCCTAATTAAGCCTGACTGCTCTGTGCTTAGCTACCAGAGGGTAACAGTTGGAACACTGGCAGGGTTAAAAGAGCACATGCTCCGCCTGGGATACGATGTGAGGGGTATCATATCATTGATGCAATGGCAGAAACAGCATTTATCAAGTTGGCTTGCTCACCATGCTAGGCACATTCCCGTGGTTTTGGGGGGTGATTGCTGCCCCCCCCCCCATGCCTGTTTGCCATGCCTCAGCCCGCAGTTTCTTCTTTTTCAGCTACTCCAATCACCCCCCTGTGGCACTTTGCTAGGCACTAGGGGATAAGTGCAGGCCCGCACAGTTGGAGATGTGGTTTAAGGTAACAAGGATTGGGGGCACAGAGATTTAGGTGGCCTCCTGGGAGTGAAGCCACAACTGATAAGGGTGTAGGGGTTGGCTACCTCCAGATCCTTGTGTAAGCGAGTGGATGCTGTCCAGCGGCCAGAGTTGGGGGACAGTACTGTGCCAGAGAGTGCCTTATTCTTGTTGTTTTGTCTCCACTAGCTGGTCATGATTGGATGCTCAGTGCAGATGGCACCGGATTTCCCTGGGGACACACGCCCGCAGCAGGTATGGGAGCAGGGGGGATCAGGTTGAACAGGCCTCAGCATAAGAGAGCCCTAACGATCATGGAGAAGGGTAAGCCCTATTCAGTCCCGACAGGTAGCAGAACAGGGGCACAGGTAGTGCCTGCATTTTTGGGGGTGCTGGGCCCGGAGGGCTGGGTGCATAGGGAGGTATGGGGGAAGTTTATTAACCTCTACCTTCATCTCCACACACACAGTCCACCGAAGCCCCTATCTGACCATCACCAGCGATACGTTTTTTTCTCCCTCAGGGCGTAAGTAAGTACGGAGCCAAGGGGGGGGGGTCAAAGCGGGGTACACCTGGACAGAAGCAGGGCAAGCCTGGCATCCTGGCCAAGGCAAAAGTGGCTACAAATGTTACTTTTCTTCCAGATTGAGAGCCAATCACAGGAGACAGGATGGATAGTCAGGAATCCCCTCTCTCTATTCTCGCAGAGGTCCCAAGTCGATGAGACCCAGCCAGGCACCTCCCAAGATGCGCGGATCGCAGCCTTCCTCGTCTTGGCCAAGACCAAATTCTTTACCAGACCTCAACGTCATGTCTCTGCGACCCATGTTTTAGGCAAGAACTTTATCGGCGTGCAAGTGGCCTTTTACAGAGCTCCACTAGGTCAATAGTAGTATGCTAAAGTGAAATGTGGTAGACAGATGCTTGTAAGTGTTTCATATCACTCAGTCATTCAACCACTTGCTTCGGGCGTCGCAAACGGAAACTAATTTACAGAATTTTATAGTTAAGAATTTATTAAGCCCATTTGGTGTTGTAGCCAGCGTTTTGTGCGCGTGTTTAGGAATGCGGACTGCTCTTTTTGGGCGAGGCGGCCTGTTTACACTGCTGTAGGCACAGCTGCAACATGGTATTATGACGAGGTCAAGCTGGTTCTATATTTAAGCTTTACATCTGCTCATCATGAGTGCAAGAATCATATCAACTTTAGCCTGTGTTTTCTTGGTAAGTCAAGTTGTGCATCGTCCTTTATGGGAAGCAAATGCTGCGAGCCTGATTGATTTAGAGACTGCATGCTTGGGGTACTGAAGCTCCAAAGTTGACCACTCCTTCATGTTCCTGGGGGTACTATTTAGCCCTGGGACTTTGGTTGTCGCTCAGATACATGCAGCAAGGGTCCGGTAATGCGACAGTTTCCCCTACTACAACAGCGTAAACGGTTTTCGGTGTGTTGCCCCTGTAAGTTATCAGTCGCAATCCTAATGCTTGCCCCAGTAGTGAGAAATCCACAACACACCATCCACAGCATTAGAGTACCTCCCCTACACCAGGCATAGATGCTAACTAAGCTGTAGGACCATGGCCTGATTGACCTAGTGAGTTATGTAATCCCTGTGATGTCACGATGAAGTTTGGTAGCACAGGGTAATAGGGGCTGAGGGAACTAAGTTTCTCTTGTATGGACGATATGAAGGGTAAATAAAACAACCTGGTATGGAGTCTCTTCTGTAGTGTGTCACTGTGGGAGTGCGGTTGGCATATTACATTTACACTGCCTCTGGGGCAAACCAAAATCTCTGCCTAGCCACCTAGGGGGTGGGCAGGTGTCGGCCCAAGTGGACACACCCTTCTCCTGACTGAGAGGTGGGTTCGGCCAGGCTTAGGGGCATACCGTAGCCAACCAAAAACACCATGCAACAGTTGTAGAGAATGCCTAGGACTTGTTTGCGCCATCCGCAACCGCCCCACAGGGTGAATGTTTTAGGCCACAAGGTTTGTGGATGGCTGTTGTGTGGGAGCTTGGTGAAGAGCTAAAGTCAGGCTAGGATGTCTTGTGTTTTCTCCACACTGTTGAGTCCCAATCACGCGCGGATTGTATCAAGGTGAACTGGCTGTGGTTAGGAAGCGCTAAGGCATCAGTGGCACTGAGCGGCTTACAGCCGGAGGCGGTACCAGATGCAAGGGGCATCTGTTAGATTTGCGCCCTACTCAGAGGTGCCGCCTTAAGTGCTTGGAGGTCTGTTGGCACCGCCTTTCAAGGGAAGCCATTGTCTAGTGGGCTGCGCTGAGCAGAACATTTGCAGGTGTAAGGAACAGCATCAGCTACCAGTTCAAATGTGCATCTTTCACTAATTTACTCAGATAACTGGGACTGGTATTAAGGTGGGCCAGATAACTCTTGCTTCTACCTGCACTGGCACATCTAGCCAGGAGTCATTATCAAAGCCATTGCCAAAGGGATTGTGCTTCAGCCATGCAATGTTAGCACTCGTCCACACCAAGCCGATTGTTTAAGATCACCCTGGGCCGCATTTACACAGCCCAGCATTAGGCAGTTGTGGTTGTCACCTCGATGCTACACGAGGGCATCACCACATGCAGCCGGAGCACGGGCATAGGGTGTATTCCGGGGGGAGCAGCAAGCGAAGGCAAGGTTGTTTCCAAATCTGGCACCAGAACACGAGGTAGTCAGGGCCAACGTGTCTGTTGGGTGACATGTGTAGGCATCTGTTTAGTTGTCACTCCACGAAGGGGTGAGTTGTCTCCAATAGCGGGCACAATACATATATTGTTCAAACCAGATTGGACACCATTGAGGTGTTTACCAGGGCTAGCAATCAATGAGGTAAGGCTGCAGTTGGTTGGGCAATTCAGTGGTGAAGCATTAACCAGTCAGCCCCGAGAATTAGAGAGGGATACAATTAGCTAAGATGTTTGTTCAAACCTGGTAGAGCATTTCAACCATGATTAATAGGGAACCAGGAACAGCGTTAGAAAGCAAGGCTGTAGATTTTCGGTAGAATTCTTGATGGATGAGCTGCAGGGATAAGGCCCTGACCTTTCACCCCTCGAGGGGCCATCACCAACTCCGAGCAAGTAGGCGTGAAGAATAATAATCCCCCAGCGGGTGAAGCACAAGGGGAAAAGATACAAATATGAAAGTGTGTACTCATGACGCCCTGTCGTAGCAGTCCAGGTCACACCACTGAGGGCGAAGGAAATTCCTCAGGCCCCTGATGGGACTATGTTTAATTTTAGTTGTGTGAGAGTAGGGCTCGTAAGCTAGTTGCGTCTGGCTGGGTTTGGTCTATGCAGCTAAATGTGCTCTCTGCAAACAGGAGCAGGTTACAGGTCTCTTCATTTAAAGACATATTCGCCCGTGCTTTGACCAGGGCAGAAGGCGGGTTGTGGTAGTTGTCATTTAACAAGTGTGCTGCGGTGCAGAGAAATTGGTAAACACTGTGTTAGAGCCAAATAGCGACAGGGTATTATAGACCAGTGGGCATTCCCAATATTCAGGAAAGGGCAGGTATTTGCACATAACTTTCCCCTCTGGTTCCACAGACTTTCTGCCCCCGGGGTTATCCTTCTGCGGGTTAGAACTAGAAAATAAAAGGGGCATCCTTTGGGACTGGGGTACCTAACACAATAGTCAAGCACCTGCGGTAGATGTACCATGAAAGGCATGGTCACTACTTGGGTTGTCCCCAAGTTCTGGGGTCTAACTGAGATGGAGCATTAAGTCTTCAGTCCTTAGGTAGCATCCAGCAATCCTTCAATCCAAATAAGGGCAGTAGCGATAGATAAGTATCAGCGAGTGGGTAACATACACTGGCTATTCAGCAACATCGTGCCCCTGGGGCATGCGCGATTCACAAATACACAGAGCTGCAACCAGAAGGGTGCCAAGTGGAAAAAAAACAGTAAAGAGGTGTAAGATATGTGTGTCTCTGGCGTGACAGCTAGGTGGAGCGAGTCCCATTTAGAGGTACACCCGGGGGGAAATGGTGTGCTCCCTCAGGTTCCCATGACCTAGGCGGTGTGTGGCATTTTCCACATCAAATGTTAGGCACCATACTACGGACAGTGTGACCTGTATCGAATCAGACAGATTTTCTAAGCGGGTATGCCTAGGGGGCTTCACGAGAGGGAGCTGAGAGGGCGAAATTCCCATAAGGAATAAGGGATGCAGGGCAAGTGCTGGAGGGCAGCCTTGCTCATTGTCTCATACGCCTAGTTATGGACATTCTTGTGCGACTTGATTTAGCAAGTATAGGGACTGGGCCAAGGTTAAGTATAATCCTTCTCGCTCTAATAGCCTAAGTAGGCAAGCGGGGATAGGAGCGGTCTCCTAACAAGTGAGCTGCTGTCCCAGAGATGGGAGACACATGTGTCCAGACACACACGGTGCTGGAAGGATGGCAGCTAGTGTGATCAGCAAATAGGTAGGGCATTGTGAGCCAGGGTGTCTGAAACTGTCCCACCCAGAGTTGGTGCGGGGCTGAGTCATGTGACACAGTGGAAATTTTCCACGTGGGATGAATAGTGCTTGGCACAACTTCACAGCCCTAAAGGGCTTTTTGTTTCATCAGGCAGTAGCTGATCCAAGCTAACATCAAGGGCGCACTGCTTAAATCAGACAGATTATCTTAGCTGGTATGCCTAAGGGGTTCCACCACAGAGGGAACTGAACGGGCAAAATTCCCATAAGGAATATGAGATACAGGGCAAGAGCAGGAGGGCCCCTTGCCCATTGTCACACACTTCTAGTTATGAACACTCCTTTGGGTCATGATTTAGCAAGCAAAGGGACTGTTCAAAGGTTAAGTATAATCCTTCTCATCATAATAGGCATAGCAGGCAGGCGGGTTGGTGAGTGGTCACCTAGCAAGTGGGCTGCTGTTCCATAAATGGGGTATGCAGGTGTTCAGGCACACACGGCTCGAGAAGGACCGCAGCTAGGTGAGATCAGCAAATAGATGGGGCAATGTGAGCCACGGTGTCTGCATTTGTCCCGCCCAGAGTTGGCAAGTGGCTGAGGCATGTGATGCAGTGGAACTTTCCCGCATGAGATTGAATAGTTCTTGGCACAACTTCACAGGCCAAAGGGGCCTTTTGTTTCATCAGACACTAGCTGACCCAGGCTAACGTCAAGGGCTACTAGGATATAGATGGGGTCATCTATAACCAGTAGGGATGGTTCTCTTGCATCTAGATTTGCAGGAGGCTCTAGACAGGAGAGGTTAAGGTTAAGACTATAACTGTTTTGGTGGGGGGCTCTGGCGGCGACGGTGGCCACCTCCAGAGCTGTGGCGGAGTTACAGGGCAATCTGGAAGCAGGCCAGTACAGAAGGGTACCTCTGCGCGGCAACATAGCGGGTGCCAGAGCCAAATCCTAGGAGCCTCATGGGAGGCTCCTGGAAGCCGTGTCAGCGCCCCGCTAGTCCTTTGGGCGGTTGTGGGCCTGAACAACCGGGGGTTTGCTATGCTACGCTCAGCCCTGAAAGGGGCGTGAGTAAGAAGGTACCAAGGGTCACATGATCCATGAAGAGGATCACTAGTAAGGGCAGCACAGGTGGGGTTCGGCCCAGTGCTGCCTGGCTCATCAAGCAGGCGGCCCAGTTGGTTGCCTGCCCTTGGATCGCCTGTAAGATAACCCACCTATTACATAACGGTGTATGTAATAAACCTGCAGCAACTTTACCCAAAAAATTGTGTTGTGTGCTAATTTATTGGAATGTATGTTATGTTGGAGGGGTGGGAGAAGATGCCAGTGACGATACTAGGGCCATGTGCCTGGCACTGTATCTAAGGGCCTAGCATCTAGATAAAGAAGGAAGCCTCCTCTGACTGACCTTAACAAATGGGCCATGAGTTTTTAGAACCACCTATGTGGAGATGCAGGAACACTGAGAGCCTACCGGCGCTGGTACTGAGGGAGAGAGGTGCCTGGAGGTGGTTAAAAGGCACCCATCGATCAGAAAGGACGGGTGGAGACATTGTGCCGCGACTTAGTGTTGGGCACTGTGCAGGAAGGAGTGTGCCAGCTCTGCACCGGTGGCGATACAAGGAAAAGTGGCAGCTAATGGGCAAATGCATGTGTAGGCATTTGAAAGAACAGTTTAATTAGCGCCTAGAGGAGAGGAAGGGTCCATCAAAGCAATGTGCTGGAAGAAAATGGACATTTGGGTTTGGTGCATATTGGGACTCAGGCCAGTGGTGACTGGCCAACTGGAGTTGAAGGTTCTTGGGTATTTTGGCAAAAATGCAAACATTTTTTAGCTCCGTCTGTCTGCCAGTTCTCAGCAATGGAATGTATAGGTTTTTTTCAGTATCGTCTAAGAAAGGGCATAGTTTGGAATCCGACCAGTAGCTAATGCTCAAATGTACTGTTGTAAATCTAGGACACTGTGCGGGCAAACAGCAACAGTTTGCCTATGGCTAGTTTCACTTGGCCAACTACACACTGTGATGATTGCGTGAGACCTATTTGTGTGGAATGGGACATAGAGCACACCTCTAAGAGGACAGGAGTGGCTGCTGTCAAGGTGTGTGATGTGTGTCATCACCTGCCAAGTCTGTGCAAGTTTGCTTTCGTTTACTGGCACCTGGCAACGCTCGTAGTGAAGCATGCCGGGATACATTCTCATAGGCAGCGCCCAAGGAATTCCTAGCTCAACTTCACTTCAGTGCTTGAAAGAGAAAAACTGCCAAATATGAGCGAACTGAGAAGAGGTGGCCATTTTAAAGGCCTCTGATGAGCACGCGCACGTGCTTCTGGTTACTGAAGAGAGAAGAAGGACTGCGAGTAGTCGAGACTGAATGCTTGCTGTGTACACAATACAAGACATTTAAAACTTTCGAAGCTCCAACGAGGAGTAATCCGAGAGATAGTGGTGCTGTTTAAAGAAATGATTACCACATTTTATCCAGGGGGCGTGATTTATCAATATGAACAAAAGGATGGACTCTTTGACATGCACGTGTATGGGGATGTGTCTTTTTATTGTTACTCCGTTTGTAAGAGACATGTTTTTGAATACAAAGAGATTAGATTTAGACTGAAAGGATAATGCCCTTTTTCAGTATGTCTATAGTGGCATTTTTAGACCGCAAACAAAAATACAAAACACAGGATAACAACTGCAGAGTTCTCCTATACTCATTTCAGGGATACAGTACAATATATTCCATCCAATTCCAAGGAAAGGAATCATGTCTGAACTGGGGCGGGACCGGGAGGGAAAGAGGGGGTACAAAATTATGTATAGAATGCCCTTTTTTAAATGGATTTATCGCTTGTAATTACAGTTGTGTGCTTCAGAATACAGCACACATAGAAAGAGGCAAAAACACGGATAAATAAAAGTATTTCTCCTTGTTGCGCCACTCCTACTGATGCATTCCCAGGCTCACAACACTTTGCAAATCTGGGGATGTGCCAGATTACATGGATGTTGTTTGGAACGCCCATAGCAACATCCTCGTGTGAAAAGAGCCCTTATTTACAAGCCATGAATAGTCATGCAGGGTGGTTTGTAATAAATGAATTTCGAAGGCAGAGTAGCAGAGTAGCAGATTGCAGTCTTCTTTATTGCAGTAAAAGCAACACCCACAGGTATGTGCTGCCACTCGACTCCAGGACTCCAGGACTCCGGGCAACTGACTAACGTTGACCGGAGTGCTAGAACCGAACGGAGCCATGGAACAGAATGTAAACAATAACATGAAGTGTTCCCTCGTGCTGAGTACAGCACGAGGGAAAGAGGCATATACTACAACTTCTCCCTCTTCACAACAGTAGAAAGCAAAAGAATAAAAACATGTAACGAAAAGAAAACAAAACAAGAGCATTTCATCCCAAAACATAATCATTAAACCTGACAGGTAACTTCCTACATCGAACAGATGAACCAGAAGTTTGACGTGGAACTTCCCCTACAACCTCAGAATCAATGGAGGAAGGAGAGGAACTTGTCAGTGACTCTGATGGATCAGAAAAAGAGGCATATACTACATGGTTTTGCACGCTGCGTCACCAGAGAGTCAAAAAAAGTGATGCTTTGGTGGCACAAGGGGCCAGGTAAATGAGGCCCTGAATACAGAGGACGAGACATTGACAAAAAATAAAAAAATTTAAAAAAAATTTAAAAAATTCATTTGTTGGAAGACTGTAAGTGACTCTCCTTGACTTTCTCTGCCAAGCCTGGGTAACTCTACACCTTTCTGCTCTGATTTATGGCTCATTCTTTCGTTTGGATATTCATTCATCCATTCTTCCGTTAATTTCTTTATCTGATTCACCGTTTCTACACGTGAGTGAGCCACCAGTGCCTTATTTTCACAACTTAGAAGGAAAAGTATTGTAGACGTCCAAATGAGAACAAAGAGGATAGTTTTTCACCTCTAGACTGTCCAAGCAGGGTTTGTTTGAACTACTTCACAATACTGGTCGCAATGGAATTCACACTCCTTGAAGGCTGGAATTAAGAGTCAATGGAGAACAGGTGGCATCGCAGTTGTGTACCTATTCACAAAAATGCACAACCTGGTGAATGGATGTTAGTACACCAGGTCCACAGCCAAGTATAAATAATCAAATACATGAATCCAGGGGTGAGGGGGTGGTGGGGAGTATAGGGTTGTGATGAAGAGACAGAAAAACACCAGCAGTGGAAAACCAACAGTACAATTGTGGTACAGCAGGCCTTTGCAATGGTCTTTTCTTCCAGGCTTATGTGGTGAGTATTCAGGGATGTTTTGAAGTCACTGAGCATGAGATAGGATTGAGCCTCAGTGAGAAGTGTTACACTGATGGGTGCCAAGGAAGGAGAGATATTGGACATTTGGATTCTGGGTACTGTGCGGGGTGTTTTGGGGAGACCAGCAAGGTCTGGTACACAGATTGTTTTCCTGGTGGGTGTTAATCTGGTCAGTATGTTGGAAGGTAGCCTGGAGAGGTACCATGCTCTACTTTTTAGGTCGAGCCTAGAGGCAGCATGCATGCTCTGCTCTGCGAGGGATGGCATAGTCGTCTGTGGAGAATGAACACACCCATCAGACACCCAGCACTTTTCATTGGTTGCTTAGCCCACCTTTACAAATCCCATAGTTTTCCTGTTGTTCTGCCTTGTGGCTATTTATTTTCCATCCTGTCGACTGGCTCTGCTACATGGAGCCTTTCAATTTGGGCCATATGTTTTAGTACAAGTGCACAACTTTTTCTTTTGCCTCCGCTTTGTTTTCTAACTTTCCTGTTTCACTTTCCTCCTGCCTCCCTCCCGTTGTCCTATTCCCTTTGCTCCTGCCCCCTCCTCATTGTCAATGTTGTCTTAGTTACCGCCCCCCTCCCTCGGTTCTTTCTGTTTGTTCCTGCTCCCCTCCTGTGCCCACACTGCCATAACTGCCTCAGGAAGAGGCGTGGCATCGGTTTTCATCGTCACTATACAGGTCAGCTTTAATTAATTGCAGCCACAGTTTGTTTTGTTTCCTATTGAGTACTAGACTTGTTTTATTTCCCTTTTATCCAGCCCTGCCACTCGTTTTGGTGTGGTGGTGCGCATCACTGCACGAAAAAATGCGAAGTCACACACTTATAGCGCCTCCTCAAGTTGCTGACAAATGGGATGGAGAGTGGCTATTAGGGCTCATTGAGCAAAGCTCAGACCACAATCTGCTGCTCTGGCAGGGCACAGAGTGTGACAGGCTGCACTGCGCAGAGTAACTGCACTGCACTGCTCCAGCGCTGAATTATTTGTTTATAATACATCTCATCTGCCAGGAGGTGGTTCAGGTTGCTCCGATGTGCTCTCATTTACTGCATCGCCGGGCCCATTTGCCGCCCAAGACAGGATGTAATTATTCATTAAGTGGGAGGCGCGAGCGGGTGGAACGTGGAAGAAGTTATGGGCCTCATTTATGAGAAATGACGCATCGCTGCGTGAAAGCAGCGATGAGTCACTTCTCAGTGCGCCCTCCTTGCGACATTCCTGATGCGTCATATTTAATATATGACGCATCATGTCGCAAGGATTACAGATACGCCAGTATTTCTGACGAATCTGTAAGCGCAAAAGTGACGCATTGCTGGAGTGTGTCACAAAAGTGATGCAACTCCAGCAATGCGTCCTTTCACGTGGGGCAAGACCAAAGTGAAAGGGCCTGCGTCAGTCTTATGCCTGCTGTGAGGCAGGCGCAAGATTTTGACGCAACGGTGTCCTAAAAGTGACGCAAAATCTCATAGATTTCACTGCGTCACTTCTACGACCCTTCCTTGCGTCAATAACCCCCCTTGCATACATTATACCTGGCGCAGGTATAATGTGGCGCAAGGGTTTACAAAGTGACGCATCTACCTAGATGCGTCACTTTGTAAATATGGCGCAACAAGGCGCATTTTTTACGCCACTGGTGCGTCACAAAAAGTGACGCACCAGCGGCGTAAAAGTGACGCACAGCCTCATAAATGAGGCCCTATGTTTGCAAGTTTTGTTTTGAAGCCGCCATTGCCCGCACCGCCGCGACCGGACCAGGGTCAGTTCGAGGAGTCATCAGTCCCAGCCACCTTTGGATTCTTCCCTAGTACTCTGCAGACAGAACTAAATGGTAAATGCCTTTAATTCACTTACAACTACCTCGAATAAATGAAAAAAGGCTCACTCTAGCTTCTTCTTGTTGCATTCTGCCCTCCTCCTTGGCTGTAAAGAGATGCAGCCTCCCAGGAATGTTGATGCAGCACAGGTCCTAGCGCTGGCTGGCCTTCCAGCTACTGTGTATCTCGGAGGAAGTTGTGACAGGCAATACTTCCATATCACGAGGGGCGCCAGCAAAATCAACTTTAAAACAGCAGTGTCCAGTCAGGAAACCTGTTCTAACACACTGCACACGTAATCCTGCAAGACCCCTCTCTAACACACTGTACATGTCAATCTGCAAACCCGCTCTTACACACTGCACATGTAAATCTGCAAACCCCGCTCTAACACACTGCACACGTAAATCTGCAAACCCCTGCTTTAACACACTGCACACATAAATCTGCAAACCCCGCTCTAACACACTGTACACGTAAATCTGCAAACCCCTGCTTTAACGAACTGCACACGTAAATCTGCAAACTCCCGCTCTAACACACTGCACACGTAAATCTGCAAACCCCTGCTTTAACGAACTGCACACGTAAATCTGCAAACTCCCGCTCTAACAATGCACACGTAAATCGCAAACTCCCGCTCTAACACACTGCACACGTAAATCTGCAAACCCCCGCTCGAACACACTACACACGTAAACCTGCAAACCCCCGCTCTAACACACTACACACGTAAACCTGAAAACCCCCGCTCTAACACTCTACACACGTAAACCTGCAAATCCCGCTCTAACACACTGTACATGTAAACCTGCAAACCCCCGCTCTTTCACACTACACACGTAAACCTGCAAACCCCCGCTCTAACACACTGTACATGTAAATCTGCAAACCCCTGCTCTAACACACTGAACACGTAAATCTGCAAACCCCGCTCTAACACACTGTACACGTAAATCTGCAAACCCCCGCTCTAACACACTACACACGTAAACCTGCAAACCCTGCTCGAACACACTACACACGTAAACCTGCAAACCCCGCTCGAACACACTACACACGTAAACCTGCAAACCCCGCTCTAACACACTGTACATGTAAATCTGCAAACCCCGCTCTAACACACTGTGCACGTAAATCTGCAAACCCCGCTCTAACACACTGTGCACGTAAATCTGCAAACCCCGCTCTAACACACTGTGCACGTAAATCTGCAAACCCCGCTCTAACACACTGTGCACGTAAATCTGCAAACCCCGCTCTAACACACTGCATATGTAAATCTGCAAACCCCTGCTCTAACACACTGCACACGTGCAAACCCCCGCTCTAACACACTGTACATGTAAATCTGCAAACCCCTGCTCTAACACACTGAACACGTAAATCTGCAAACCCCTGCTCTAACACACTGAACACGTAAATCTGCAAACCCCGCTCTAACACACTGTACACGTAAATCTGCAAACCCCCGCTCTAACACACTACACACGTAAACCTGCAAACCCTGCTCGAACACACTACACACGTAAACCTGCAAACCCCGCTCGAACACACTACACACGTAAACCTGCAAACCCCGCTCTAACACACTGTACATGTAAATCTGCAAACCCCGCTCTAACACACTGAACACGTAAATCTGCAAACCCTGCTCTAACACACTGCATATGTAAATCTGCAAACCCTGCTCTAACACACTGCATATGTAAATCTGCAAACCCTGCTCTAACACACTGCATATGTAAATCTGCAAACCCCTGCTCTAACACACTGCACACGTGCAAACCCCTGCTCTAACACACTGCACATGTAAATCTGCAAACCCCCGCTCTAACACTGCACACGTAAATCTGCAAACCCCCGCTCTAATACACTGCACACGTAAATCTACAAACTTCAGTTGCTCAAATGGGTGTAATTTCTCTTATGTGTTTCCCTCATCTTCATTGCTTGATTTAGCTGCCAAGAAAGTGTAACTCGTAGTCGTTCAAATGCACTCATTAATATACTAAAATTATGAAAATTTCACATATAGCAATGTGAAAACTTGGCAGTTATATTTGTATCTATTCCTGCTCCCTCCCGTTGTCTGTGTTGTCTCTCTTCCCAACCCCCTCCGTTGTCCGTGTTATCTCTGTTCCCCTTCCCCTCCCGTTGTCCGTGTTGTCTCTCTTCCCACCCCCCTCCATTGTCCGTGTTATCTTTGTTCCTCTTCCCCTCCCGTTGTCCGTGATGCCTCTCTTTCTGCCCCCTCCTGTTGCTGTTTGTTGTCTCTGTTTCCGCCCCCTCCTGTTGTCCGTGTTGTCTCTCTTCCTGCCCCCTCCCATTGTCCATTTGTTGTCTCTGTTCCCTCCCGTTGTCTGTGTTGTCTCTCTTCCTGCCCTCCTCCTGTTATTTGGTGTCTCTGTTCCCTCCCCCTCCCGTTGTCTGTGTTGTCTCTCTTCCTGACCTCCTCCCGTTGTTATTTGTTGTCTCTGTTCCCTCCCGTTGTCTGTGTTGTCTCTCTACCTGCCCCCTCCCATTGTCCATTTGTTGTCTCTGTTCCCTCCCGTTGTTCGTGTTGTCTCTCTTCCTGCCCTCCTCCCGTTGTTATTTGTTGTCTCTGTTCCCTCCCCCTCCCGTTGTCTGTGTTGTCTCTCTTCCTGCCCTCCTCCCGTTGTTTTTTGTTGTCTCTGTTCCCTCCCGTTGTCTCTCTTCCTGCCCTCCTCCCGTTGTTATTTGTTGTCTCTGTTCCCTCCCCCTCCCGTTGTCTGTGTTGTCTCTCTTCCTGCCCTCCTCCTGTTGTTATTTGTTGTCTCTGTTCCCTCCCCCTCCCGTTGTCTGTGTTGTCTCTCTTCCTGCCCTCCTCCCGTTGTTGTTTGTTGCCTCTGTTTCCGCCTCCTCCTGTTGTCCGTGTTGTCTCTCTTCCTGCCCCCTCCCGTTGTTGTTTGTTGCCTCTGTTCCCGCCCCCTCCTGTTGTCTGTGGTGTCTCTATTCCTACCCCCTCCTGTTGTCGGTGTTGCCTCTCTTCCCGCCCCCTCCCGTTGTCTGTGTTTGTTGTCTCTCCCATGTGACCCTCGGCCTCCCAACACCATGCCTGCGGACCCTGCCCTGGGGCACTACCGTTACCCACTGCCCCTACACTTATAGCAGTAGCAGCAGCAGTAGTAGTTCCTCCAGCAACCACCTGGGCATGGAGTCGGAAACTCCCAGGCTCAACCAAAGCCCTGCACTCCCCCCCAACTCTGCAGGGTCAGTGGACACTCTCTCATGCTGTTTTCTTTGCCGTTAAGCTGCTTGCTGCCGGATTTCTTCACCATAGGCAGGGCACAAGTCGAAAGTACACTCGGTTGGACAGCGTTTCCCCACTGTTTTCACAGGGTGGACACAGTCCACCCTGCTAAGAAGTTGGGCTCCACTGAAACAGTGTGCTGAATTCGTCCTGGTGTAATTTCCAAACACCAGGACACATTCAGCAGCGCAAACACCAGGACACATTCAGCAGCGCCTGCACGTTGTTGTCTGCTTTCGATCCACAACATCGCGCAATAAACAGACCACGCAGTGTCAGCGTAAAAGGCCAGTTTATTAGACCAGGCTGCGTAATCTGTACATAACAATAAACGTAAAACAGGTAATAACATCAAACCCCCAATCACACTCCCCTCTCATTCGTTTCACTCGTTTCACCTCATCACAACCCCCTAGAAGCTCCATACCATACTTTATTCCTGCCCCTCAATCACTTGTCATCCAGCCCGCTCCTTGCGTCCTTCCAGTCATGCCTCTATCCGCCATTCAAACTCCCCCCAAAGGGATGGGTGTGCCCGCTCTTGACCCCCCTGTCCCTTCAAAGTACCGCCTGAAGCAGCTCTGGCCTAAACTGGCAACGCTATAGACCGACCCAAAACCACACCTCCAATTGCCGGGTGGGTGGGAGGCCTTTCTTTTCTCCCTCCCGATGGTGCCAGGTGCAGGAAGAGGAAGTTCCCTTCCTCCCTTGCGCCTATATACCCACCCCCTAACTCCTCCCCTTCCCCTGCCTGTCCTATCCCGCGCGAATGACCCCGGGGGAAGAGTAGTCTGCGACTGTGCTTCCCCCGGGGCCCGGCATCGCGCAATAAACAGACCACGCAGTGTCAGCGTAAAAGGCCATTTTATTAGACCAGGCTGCGTAATCTGTTCATAACAATAAACGTAAAACAGGTAATAACATCAAACCCCCAATCACACTCCCCTCTCATTCGTTTCACTCGTTTCACCTCATCACAAACCCCTAGAAGCTCCATACCATACTTTATTCCTGCCCCTCAATCACTTGTCATCCAGCCCGCTCCTTGCATCCTTCCAGTCATGCCTCTATCCGCCATTCGAACTCCCCCCCCAAGGGATGGGTGTGCCCGCTCTTGACCCCCCTGTCCCTTCAAAGTACCGCCAACCAGGGAACCCCCTGTAGGGCGGTTCCCTGCCCCACCCCCCCTCTCAGGACCGTCAGCCCGTACCAATCACACCCGCACTCACTCCCTGCGACACCAGATAGCCTCATTCCATAACTTGCTCACTACATCTCTCATCTCCATCATGTAATAAGCATTGCCCAGCTGGAACAAGTGCACTCCGTCGTCCCTAAAAACTAAAGGTTCCTCGAGTCGAATCCCTCCGTGTGCAATTACTTTAATGTCCTTGTCACCACAGTAAAGTCTCATTGCCCTGTTGAACTTCCTTCGTGCCTTTTCGATTGCCCCATGCTTCATCGCCCCTCTCCACACTTTCCTGGGGACCAACTCTGTCCAGGCAATGCAGGTCCCTGCAAGCCTAGATTTCAACACCTCCAGGTCCCGTTGCATAAGCTGTAAAAGTGCCAAACCTGACAGCTGCACCAAGTCATTTTCTCCCAGATGTATTATCAACAAATCAGGGCATCCCCTTTGCGGGATCATCTTCGCGAGCCAGGGCAGTAGTGCCCCCCATCGCATGCCACCTTTGCCCCACCATTGTGCCTCGTGCAAGTGTCCTTTCAGTCCCAGCTGTTGCTCCGCATATTTGGACGCCCAATGCACGAAGGAGTGCCCTACAATCCATGTCACCGTCTTACTGCCCGGTCCACCCACGCAACCTACGAAGAAAAGGATGTTAGAAACAGGAAAAACAACCATGAATCAACCAACCTCCTGCCTGGGACCATCTCATTTCCTCACATACCTCTCGCAACAGCGTGACTTCCACCGCCCAATTCTCCTAATCCTGTCCCAGGACCACCCCAACCTGGCCGCAGCTGTCGCAGCCCCAATCCTGAAGGAGTGAGTCCCGAAACCAGACGCATCCAACCCTAATCGCCGCAAAGCCTTGCGCAACACAGCCAACAATTGTCCCGCCGTCAATCTCGCGCCCGATGCATGACAGAAAATTTCCCCACGCGCCACATTCACCGTCCACAGGAAAGTCCGCCACTCAACCACAGGGCATACTCCCCCATCCTCCGTCTCGTTCAGCCACACCCACTTACCCCTGCCCAACTGATCAGTCTTCGAGCACCGCAACCAAATACCCAACCGACCACCATCCACCCGAATCTCCTCGAACAACCTACCAGCCATACCCCTTGCATCCAGCAACTCAGACACCCTGAAAGCCCCGAAAAACATCCACACCATACACAATCGAAAAAGGCCAACCTCCACCAGGTCATAACACCATTCTGGCAACACCCCAACCAGCCGGACCAACAACTCAAAAGTAACCGCCTCCCGCAGCCTCCCTCCCCCCCAACTCCTGCATTCCCTGCCCCAACCCCGCAACATCCTGCTCACGATCACATCTTAGTCGGATCAAAACCCAGAAACAAGGCACAGTAAAAGGATATCCCGGCCAATTTGCCAGAGATCGTGGCCGCAGTCAAACCCCTATCAATACAGTCCAGCACAAACCGTCTCAGCCCTTGTTCAACCTCAGACTCAACCCCCATGACACAATCCGGATTCCAACCCATGAACGCACTGAATTCAGACCATGCCAGAAAATACGTCCGTCTCGTGGTGTCTGCTACAGAGCCTTCCACCAGGCCAATCATCCTCACTCCCTCAAGGCCCAGATGCCGGCCGGCAGCTCGGTCTTGCAAGTATCCGCTCCCGGTGCCAGGTGCCGAAACCGCTGCCACTGCGAACGAGACAAAGCATCCGCAAAGTCATTATTCGTCCCTGGGACATGCTTCGCTCGAAACACCACATTCAACCGCAAACATGCCAGCATGAACCTCCGCAACAGCCGCAGCACTCTCAGGTCCCTTGCCCTTTGATGATTCACCAGATCCACCACCGTCATGTTGTCCACATGGAAGAGCACCGACCTGTTCCGAAATCCCCCCCCCACACTTCCAGTGCCACCAGCAAAGGGAAGAATTCCAAGAAAGCAATGCTCCTCCCTTGTTTGAGCCAGGAGGCCGGCCAGCTCTCCGCACACCACCTGCCGCCCCAGAAAACACCAAACCCCGCTGACCCAGCCGCGTCAGAGTAAATTTGGCATAGCAAGACCGCCCTCTCCTCATCAAAGTCCAGGGACACACCGTTAAAGTTTTGCAAGAATGTCATCCAGGTCCTCAAATCTGCCCTCACACCCATGGAAATCCTGACTCTGTGATGTGGAAGCACTACCCCCGACATGGCCATGCCGAGCCGTCCACAGAACGTCCGCCCTGCACGCACCACCCGACACGCAAAGTTAAGGAAACCCAGAAGACTGTTAACCGCACGCAAAGGAATCCGCTTCTCCCCAACCGCCCAGTCCAGACATGCCAGTATCTCCGCCACCTTGGCTGCAGGGAGGCGCGCCAGCCACTGCACCAAGTCCAGCTCGATCCCCAGGAACTTGAGGCAACAGCTGGGACCAGCCGTCTTCTCTGGTGCCAGAGGCACACCAAATTGAAGGGCCATCTCCTGGAATCGCGACAGGGCCCTGCCGCAATCCCCGGAACCTGCCCTCCCCAGGAAGAGGAAATCATCCAAGTAATGAGTGACCTCACGGCACCCACTGACTCGCACCATGACCCACTGCAGGAAAGTGCTGAATAGCTCGAAAAGAGCGCAGGAGATGGCACATCCCATGGGCAAAACTTTGTCCACGTAGATGGCCCCCCCAAACTGCATTCCTAAGAGCGAAAAATCCGCCGGATGAATAGGCAGTAAACGGAAGGCTGACTTGATGTTGCATATCGCCAATTCAGCCCCCGCCCCACACACCCTCACCAGACGGATCGCATCGTCCACCGACGCATAGAGCACTCTAGAATCCTCCTCTGCAATAAAGTCGTTCACAGACTGGCCCTCCGGCCATGACAAGTGGTGTATCATCCTGAACTCACCCTCCTCTTTCTTTGGCACCACCCCCAATGGAGAGATGATCAGGTCCGCCAAAGGTCAGTCAGTAAACGGGCCAGGTACCCTTCCTTCCTCAAAACTCCTTCTTCAATTTTGCAGACACCACACTAGGCAATTCCTTAGCAGATCTCAAGTTGTCGGCCCACCGGCAATCCCTAGGACCTTGATAGCCCACTCTAAAACCCTCTGTGAAGCCCCAGAACAGCCGAGCCGCTGCCTCCTGATCCGGGTAGCACGAGAGCCAGGGGGCCATTACCTCCACCCTAACCGGTGTAGGCGCCCTTCTGTCCAGGGTGGCCCCGTCCTCTGGCGTTCCTCCACTGTTCGGAGGGCGTAGCGAGGGTGAGGCACTGAGTAAGGGCATGTTTCCCGGCGCATTTCGACCACTCATGCTTGAACTTACAGGGATATCTGGAACAATACCCCTTATTGTAGCTCCAA
Source organism: Lissotriton vulgaris (assembly GCF_964263255.1). Lineage (NCBI taxonomy): Eukaryota > Metazoa > Chordata > Amphibia > Caudata > Salamandridae > Lissotriton > Lissotriton vulgaris. The sequence goes on from NC_141691.1 coordinate 2,011,597,431, forward strand.
CAGGCCCCTGTGGAATATCCCCCTGGCTTGGACTGTTGACCCGAGACAATGGTGTTGGGCACTGTTCCACCCCCCGCCCCGCATTGGGCGGGACGCGGCGGAAAAGACCGATACATAACCAGCAAGCCGCTGGCCGTGTTTGTGGACACATGGGGAGTGCGTGGACGCCATCCACTGCACACAGAGTTCCTGATCAACTTCCCCCCAACTCTTCTCGGGATTCGCACTGACCCTAGCTCTAAACTCCTCATCATAGCTCAGCCAGGCAAAACCCCCTAACTGCATCTGGGCCTTGCGAATGATGTCCATTTATTTGAAAAGCGCAATCGCCCTGTCCAAATACTTCTCGCAGTAAATACTGGCATAAATCAAGAACGCTGACGTCCAGTTTTCCATCGTCACTGGCACCCTAGGGCACCTCGGCAGCTCCCACTCCTCCTCTTTGGACCCCTCCTTTGCCTGCACCTCCCTATATAGTAGCTTAAAGACATCCACAAATTCATGCCTCCAAATCCGTGCCCTTAGTTTCTCTAAGAGATGCGAACCCAATGGCATAGTCAAACCCATATACGGCAGTTTCTTCTCAACCTTCACACCCTTCTTCTCTTTACCATCCCCCTTGTCAGTCTGCATCCCTGTCGTCACCGACTTACCGTCCACCTTCGCACCATCCCCAGGTTGACCGCCCGATAGCTTCTCCGACTCCCGGACCGAACCGTCCCCCACTCCCACTGACCTGCAGGTTCTCTTATGCCCCCCCCCCCCGGGGACCGTCATCCCAGGCTGCCCACCAGGATCCCTCACCTGTAAGTGCCATGGTCCGTTCCCTGGTCCGTCCTCTGGGCACCGTCACCTGGACCGCCGCTGTCCCGGCCTTGGTCTTCGTCGACGCTGGGGCCTGCAAAACACCAATGTCGCCGTTGTCCGCAGCGCCCCCTAAGCCTTCTGAGTCATCCCGCACCTCCCCGTCCTCCAGCTCATCACTCTCCGCGCCATAATCCAACTCAAGCACCGGTTCCAGATCCACACTCACACTCTCCACCTCCTTCTCAGCTCTCTTCACGCCTTTCTGCACACCCCATGCGCACGCATGCCAGTCTCCACACGTGCCGCAGGAGCCCGAGCCCTCGGTGGAGGGACAGCCGCCGCAGACTGCCCTGCTGCTTCTGTCCTGCGTTTTGGAGCCGTCTTGCGCCCCGCCAGGCACCCCTGGGCTCTGCCGACAGCCGCCGGCTTGGATCCCCTCCCGCCCCTCAGGTCGCTTCAGCCTGAGTGGGCCCCAGCACCATCGGGCCTCAAAGCTGTCCTGGCCGTCCCTATGCCCGCCATAGCTCTCTGGGGGGGGGGGGGTTCCACCACGTTATTCCTAGCCCTGACTCTCCTAAGCTCTTCCTCAAGCTCCGCCTCCCGTTCCTCCTCAGAGGTCGGGGTGGGGGGGCCCTCAACCTCGTGACCCCACACCGCTCCCACCCTGGCCCTGGTCTGCTCAGCCCACCTGACCTCCCGGATCTGTTCGAGGATTCTCTCCTCCCTGGCCCTGTCCTCCCAAGATAGCGCGCCCCAGATCTGAAGGGGCGGGGGTGGGCAGTAGCCCATAAGCTCAGCCCCCGGGGGGAAGAAACTACCCTGACCAAACCCAGGAGCCCACCTGGGCACCCCACCCATGGGAACCAAGACCGCCGCCCCACCCCGGTCCACGGCTTCCCCGGCCGGCTACTGCCTTGCCAGGGCAGGGGTGCCTGCCCTGGAGCTGGTGGACAGGTCAATGGGGGCTTCCTCCCTCTGCCCCTCCTCCACAGTCCCGCCGTCAATCTCGCGCCCGATGCATGACAGAAAATTTCCCCACGCGACACACTCACCGTCCCCAGGAAAGTCCGCCACTCAACCACAGGGCATACTCCCCCACCCTCCGTCTCGTTCAGCCACACCCACTTACCCCTGCCCAACTGACCAGTCTTCGAGCACCGCAACCAAATACCCAAGCGACCACCATCCACCCGAATCTCCTCGAACAACCTACCAGCCATACCCCTCGCACCCAGCAACTCAGACACCCTGAAAGCCCCGAAAAACATCCACACCATATACAATCGAAAAAGGCCAACCTCCACCAGGTCATAACAACATTCCAGGAACTTCCCAACCAGCCGGACCAACAACTCAATAGTAACTGTTTCCCGCAGCCTCCCTCCCCCCCCACTCCTGCATTCCCTGCCCAAACCCCGCAACATCCTGCTCACGATCACATCCTTAGTCGGATCAAAACCCAGAAACAAGGCACAGTAAAAGGATATCCCGGCCAATTTGCCAGAGATCGTGGCCGCAGTCAAACCCCTATAAATACAGTCCAGCACAAACCGTCTCAGCCCTTGTTCAACCTCAGACTCAACCCCCATGACACAATCCGGATTCCAACCCATGAAGGCACTGAATTCAGACCATGCCAGAAAATACGTCCGTCTCGTGGTGTCCGCTACAGAGCCCTCCACCAGGCCAATCATCCTCACTCCCCGAAGGCCCAGATGCCGGCCGGCAGCTCGGTCTTGCAAGTATCCGCTCCCGGTGCCAAGTGCCGAAACCGCTGCCACTGCGAACGAGACAAAGCATCCGCAAAGTCATTATTCGCCCCAGGGACATGCTTTGCTCGAAACACCACATTCAACCGCAAACATGCCAGCATGAACCTCCGCAACAGCCGCAGCACTCTCAGGTCCCTTGCCCTCTGATGATTCACCAGATCCACCACAGTCATGTTGTCCACATGGAAGAGCACCGACCTGTTCCGAAATCCCCCTCCCCACACTTCCAGTGCCACCAGCAAAGGGAAGAATTCCAAGAAAGCAATGCTCCTCCCTTGTTTAAGCCAGGAGGCCGGCCAGCTCTCCGCACACCACCTGCCGTCCCAGAAAACACCAAACCCCGCTGACCCAGCCGCGTCAGAGTAAATTTGGCATTGCCAGACCACCCTCTCCTCATCAAAGTCCAGGGACACACCGTTAAAGTCTTGCAAGAATGTCATCAAGGTCCTCAAATCTGCCCTCACACCCATGGAAATCCTGACTCTGTGATGTGGAAGCACTGCCCCTGACATGGCCATGCCGAGCCGCCCACAGAACGTCCGCTCTGCACGCACCACCCGACACTCTGCTACAGAGCCCTCCACCAGGCCAATCATCCTCACTCCCCCAAGGCCCAGATGCCGGCCGGCAGCTCGGTCTTGCAAGTATCCGCTCCTGGTGCCAGGAGCCGAAACCCCTGCAGGCCCTCCCTGATGGTGTGGGAATCAGCCTGACCCTCTACCTCAATGGCCTTGGACACCTCCCCTGGACCCACCGCCGGCACAGGGGGCCGCGAAAGGCTGTCCCCCTGCCCCTCCCCCTCTCCAAGCGGAGTGTGAGCAGGCCCCAGCAGCTGGGGCGGGGGGGCCGCGCCCCTCACAGCAGCCCCGGGATGCCCCAGGCAGGAACTCGATCGGAGGGTAGGCCCGCGGGGGCAGGCTCTTACGCTTCCCGCCCCTCGCCGGGTCCCTGGGCGCTCCGCCCACCCCCTCCGATCGCTTGCCTGCCCACGAGCGTCTGGCTCGTCGTCGAGACACGCCACAACCGCGGCCTTGACCCCGGCTGAGGCCGCTCGCGTGCCCCTGGTGGCCCCCGCCCACGCCTCCCCCAACACACCTGGCTGCAGTAAATCTTCTCTGCCGGCCCGCGCCGACAACAGCAAGGCCGCCCGAACCTCCCCGGACGTCACACCCGACATAGTGCAAATTTCACGCTTCCGGCGTGTAAAATGGAACGGCTGCCTTAGAAACAGCCCCCGATGACAATGCGTACTCCACAGCACACTAACTTAGCTAAACTTTGCAAAATACCCTATACTGGAAAATCCCTTTCTTTTCTCCCTCCCGATGGTGCCAGGCGCAGGAAGAGGAAGTTCCCTTCCTCCCCTACGCCTATATACCCACCCCCTAACTCCTCCCCTTCCCCTGCCTGTCCTATCCTGCGCGAATGACCCCGGGGTAAGACTAGTCTGTGACTGTGCTTCCCCCGGGGCCCGGCAACATGCAGGCGGGTAGGGGGCTTTCTTAGTTAAGACTCTTGCTGGACCCATAACAAAGGCCGAATTTGAGGGGTCATCAGGGCTCCTTTTGTTTGAGTCTCCTGACTGGCATCAGTCAGAAGCCTCACATCTAGAAACAGATTCATCAGAGGTGAAACACAGGCTCACACCTTGTTAGCACTTCACACATACTTAAGAAAGGCAGTTTTCACTTTGTTCGGGTTCTGTTTAGGAGAACTGCATGCACTGTAAGAATGTCAAATGTGTTGGTCTTTCCCAGCATTTACACAAGTAGTGCTTGCTACCCCTTTGTAATAATTTAAATATCACAATTTTTTCTTGTAAAGCACTATGGGTAGAGGAAGTTTACCCTGACAAGAGGCAACATTGTTTTATGTGTAGCGTACAAAAGAGTGAATCTTCTCCCTAAATCAGCAAGGATTCCCTGTATACTTGAAATGTGATCCAATGTTCTCATGATAGACGTTTTAAACATACATGTGAGGGGTTAAGATCTGAAATCACTTCTTATGATTCCACTTCCTGTGATGCCACACGCTGTGATGTCCTGCGCCGCGATGTCATGAGCCGTGATGTCACGTGCCGTGATGCCACTTGCATACTGATTAACCAGGTTAGGGGCATATTATCGAGGACAGCGTTAAAAATTATTGCCGGTTTAGCGGCAGAAAACTGCCGCTAAAGCGGCGACAATGGGCTTGATAATATGCGCATTGAGAATTCCAATAGAAGTCCATTAGCTCTACTTTTTATTTTATAAACAGCATGTTTATGGTTTCATTAAATACGAATAAAATATTTAAAAACACTATTTGCTTGAGATAGATGGATGAATGCTTTTTTGAGGCATTTCAGACCAGGAGAGACAAGTGTGAATGACAGTAACCTTTACCACATAAAAAAACCCTGCAGAAATTGTTTTACAAAGCAAATCTTCTTTTCTGTATGTCCATGTTTCAGACTGCAAAAGCTCTTTACATGGGTTATCTGCAGAGGGTCTCAGTTCTTCTTATGTTGGCATCATTTTCATCATTCCGAGGCCCTTGTCAGTGCCAACCCCAGACGAACCAGACTAAATGCCCAGACTCTCTGGCTGCCAGCTACGATCAGTCACCAGCTGGCTCTATACATAAATGTCCCGTGGAACACGTCAGCTCAAGTGGTTTAGCATATAATCAAAACTGAAAATCCATTGAAGGTCTCCTGTTAGCCGGTGCTTAATTTGTTTAAAAAATAAATAAATGTTTCATTGCCCTCGTCAGGAGGTCACTGCAGCTTGCACAGCCCATTGCCCCTGACATCACTGCCAATGACAGCACCAACACAACTACAAACCATCACACTCCCACAAGTGTGGCAATTCAGAATATTCAAGGCCCGCAAAGCTATAGTAATAGCTTGGGTACAGGTAAGAGGTCTGTTTAATGTACATTGTAATAGATAATAAACAGCTGTAAATGTATAAATTGGACAAACGGCACCACCATGTGGCAGACTGTCATAAGTGCTGGCATTGACAATTATGCACCGGAAATCACCGTCTCAAATTAAGCACTGCTGTTGTCCTTATCTGCTCAACTATAACCACGCTTTCCCCTACAAAGAGCTGCTCGTGATCTCAAATGACATCACAGGTGACATCACAAATGGCTGCAAACGATTGTGCTTTTCAAATATGTTTTCTGACTGCGATCTATAAATAGATTCAACTCCCCTAGGAGTTCAATGACTATGATGAAGAATTTGTCATTGGGCAGAGTTCCTTGGCAAGTTAAATCTTTACGGTGAATTTACATTATTTTTAGAACTTATAGAAGGGCGCTATTCTACTCCATATAACTTAGTCACACACTACCTCTCTCCCTCCTGCATTCTGAAATACGAATCTACTGGACCTTATTAGAAAAGTGGTGCTGGCATGTACATAGCAGAATAGATGTGGAATCTGTGTTCTGAAAATGAAGGAATTTATATGTATCTTAAAAATTGCTGCAAAAACATATTTTTAGCAATTAAATGTAAGTCACTATTGAAATTTACTTTAATTCAGACTCTGTGTGCCACACAAACAGCTTATTTTCTGTAATAAACTCCAGCCCTACATTAAATAAATCAAGTGTTGTCTTATTTGCTAATGATTAACTCTTAATGGAAAGTAAAAGTCAGAATAAAGAGAATGGGGACTCTGTGTTATCTTTTTTTTTCCAATTTTTTTTATTGAAAATAAATTTTGACACATACAAAAAAGCAACCAACAGTTGTCTCAATTCTTGGCATTTTCGACAAATGTGTACTGTTTGGCTTACAGTGGAGCACGAGAGAGAAGAAAAGGAGAGAGAGAGAAGAGGAGGGGGGGGTTTCTTACTGCCTCAGATGGGCGTCAAGGGCTTCCCACATGTCTCCTCTGGCTGTGTGGTTCGCCGCCTGGTGGTTGGCGGTGATGTTGTCTGCCCCCGGTAGGAATGTTACCCAGTTGAACCAGCGTTTGAAAGTGGCTTTGCTAGTGTTTTTCCAGTTCCCCAGGATTGTTTTAACGGCTGCTGTCAGCAGTACATCGACTAGTTCGCGGTTCTCCTTGGATTCAAGCTGGGGGCTAGGAAGGCCATGGCTATGCCTGCTAGGCCACGTTGTGTTTGGCAACCTGTGATCGTGTCTATGAGGTTGTAGACTTTGTGTCAGAAGGTTTTGACTATGGTGCAATCGTATAGCATGTGAGCTAGGTCTCCCCTTTCCTTGTGGCAGTTCCAGCAGGTGCCGCTTTCGCCCGCACCCACTGTTTCTAGCTTCGCTGGTGTCCAGTGTAGCCTGTGTAGTATCCAGTATTTTGTTTGTGCTAGTTGTGGGGTTACCTTGTTCTTGGATGCCGATGTCCATAGTCTGGCCCTCTCGTCTTTGTTTAGTGGTCTCTGTATTACCCCTTCCCACAAAGCTATTGTTTTGTTGTTTAGAGTAGTGGTGCGTGGTGTGATGAGTTTGTAAATATGCGCTGTTTGGTGGCCTGTCTTGTTTAGATTCTGTGAGTACTGTATGATGGTGGGTTTGTGTTTCGAGAGGTTTGCTTTGGTGATGGCCGCTTTGATTCTGTGGAATTCATAGAATTCTTTGCTTGGTAATTTGTGCGTCTGCGGCAGTGCTTCGAAAGTGAGTGGGTTGCTTCCCACCTCTAGTTGGGCCGGCACCGTCATGCCTCTGCTGTACCACTCTTTGTTGTCTAGAGTCTTCCCTTTGTACGTTACATTGGGGTTGTGCCATATTGATTCCCATATGGAACCTTTGATGCTGACTTCTAGTTCTCTGTCTATTCTTAGTAGCGCCGTTTTTGTGTTACGGAGTATCGCGTTTTTTGCTTCTGGGTGTCTATTGGCCGTTAGTGCCATGATCGGGTTCGACCCCCCAGGATGCCCCTTTCCAGGTCGAGCCAGACCGGCACATACTCTGGTGTAGGGGCGACCCAATGTATTCCCTATTTGGCAAGGCATACCATTTGGAAGGCCTTGTAGTTCGTGAGGTTTAGTCCTCCTTGTTCTTTCTTTAATCTGAGCTTTGCTAGGCTGATTCTGGCCTCCCCCCCCCCCCAGAGGGACGTGTTGATTGCTTTATCTATATGTTTGTGAAAGTCTGTGGTTAGGGTGAGTGGCAACATGATCAGCAAGTAAATTAGCATTGGTGTGACCATCATCTTGACCGTCTCGATTCTGCCCCACCAGCTAATGAATTTGGGGCCCTATGTCTCTACCTTGGTCTTGATCTTTTCCAGCATTGCCTCCTCGTTGTGATCTAAGGTAGATCTAAGGTCCCTTCCGAAGAGGAGGCCCAGATATTTCAGTGGTTTTGTTTGCCACGCCAATCCAGACGTTCCTAGGACTGTCCTAGTTGTATGGCAGTTCATAGGCTTGCATTCGGATTTGTCCCGGTTAAGTTTATATCCTGAGACATGCGCGTACTCCTCGATTGTTTGTACCAGGGCTTCTATTGATTCTTCTGGGTTGCAGGTGGTGATCAGGATGTCATCAGGGTATGCCGCCAGCTTGAAGGTAAGCATGGGCGGAAAATCCGTTCCGCTCGCGGATTTTGCGGATTTTCGGGAAATTCGCAATCCGCGAGATTCGCGAATCTCCCGCAAAATCCGCAAATCCGCGAGCAGCGGATTTTGCTCGCACTGCTCGCACTGTTCGCGTGAGTTCGCGCCCCGCGAATAAGTGCAAAATTGCAGAAATACGCTCTTAGCAAAACTGAAAGTAACTACTTACCAGGTTCAAAAGTTCAGGCTCATCATTAGTAGCCATTTCCTGTAGTGCTTCCTGAGGGGCCCCTCCAGAGTTCAGTTGCCAGTTGAAACTATTATGTGACCCTGCTCTGAACCTCAGAATAGTTACACATATGCCACAAAGGTCCTGAATTACAGCTAAGGGAGACAAGCAGGAGCCAGGCTGGAAGTTAAAATCCATTAATCAGCCCCTAATTCATTATTGTCAGTTGGGGCAGGGCAGGTGTTGTAACTAATTTTGCAACAATGAAAGCACTTAGCAAGTGCAAAAGATCACTAATCAGGGCGCACTAAGGAAGCAGGTGCCAGCTAAAAAAATATTCTGTGACACATTAATCAGCCCCAAATTAATTCAGGTCACTTGAGGCAGGGAAGGTGTGCTTTGCTTTGCCGAAAACTGGACAACCAGAGGGTGTGGTGATGAAACAGAGGGTGGCATGGGTGGGCCAGAGGGTGGCATGAGTAGTCAGAGAGTGGCAGTGGTGACAGAGAGTGGCAGTGATGAAGAAGAGTGTCCCAAACAGGCTGGACACGTAGAAACAACAAGTTCGCAAAACTTGCGACCCGACAGGTAAGTTCGCAAATTGCGAAATTGTAAAAACCCTCGCGAACTGGCAGAAACACGGGCGAACACAAAAAAAAAAAATCCGCAAATTCGCGGGAATTCGCGGATTTTGCGGATTGCGAATCCGCAAATCCGCAAAATTCGCGAACGCGAGATCCGCAAAATTCGCCCATGCTTACTTGAAGGCCTGTCCTTCTACTCGCACTCCTGTTTTTCGCGGGTTAATCCTGATCATATGGAGGAGCTGCTCTAGTGCTAGCAGGAATAGTCCCGGTGATAGTGGACATCCCTGCCTAGTCCCTCTCCCTAGGGTGAATGTTTCCGACGTGGATGCGTGGACCACCTCTCGTGCACGGGGTTTTTGTATAGTGACATGATCATGCCTCTATATTTCTCCCCTAGCCCGAATTTGCGCATACATTGGTCGAGGAATGGCCACCAGACTCTGTCGAAGACCTTTTCCGCGTCAAGCGCAATCATAACTGCCTTCTCCATGCTCTTTGCGGTGCGGTTTATTAGGTGACAGAGTAATCTGGTGTAGTCTGTTTTTCAGGTAGCCCACTTGCAATTTGTGTATGAGAAGGGGGAGATATGTGTTTAGCCTTGCAGCCATTACTTTAGCGTAGATTTTACAGTCAACGTTTATTAAAGAGATTGCCCGGTAGTTTTGCGGGAGCTGAGGGTCCTTTCCCTCTTTGGGGATGACAATTATGTTTGCCTCCGCCATTGAGTTGGTCATGCTGCCCCTCTCCGCACACGTCTGGAAGACTCTAACCATTGTATCTTTTAGCAGTGGTTGGAACTGTTTATAGAATGTCGCCGTGAATCCGTCCGGCCCTGGGACTTTGTTTGCTTTCAGAGAGTCTATCGCCATACCTACTTCCGCTCTGGTTATATTTTGCTCTAGCGCCTCTCTCTGTTCGTTGCTAAGTTTGGGCAGGTCTAGTTTGTCTAGCAAGCTTGCCCCACCGTCCGCTCCTAGTGATGAGTCTGCTGTGTACAGTTCCTTGTAGAAACCCCTGAACATTTCAAGGATTTGCTTGTTTACCAAGTGTGTTTTGTTATTTTTGTCCGTAATTGCTGCAACCGAGTGCTGCCTTTGTTTGGCTTTTAGGTACCCTGCTAGAGCCCTTCCTGCTTTGTTTGCTGAGCATAGGTTTATGGATCTGTATTTGTTAATCCATGTGGATGCTCTCTTACTTAGTATCCTGTTCAGTTCGTACTTCTTCTTTGTGAGTGTTGTTAGAGTATTCCTATATGACAAATTTGCGGTGTGGTTCCTTTCTAGTTCTTTTATCTGCCTTCCAGTTCTATGATTTTTTTGTTCCTGCCTCTGTTCATCCTTGCCTTGATGCTCAGGAGCTTCCCCCTTATTGTGGCTTTAAGTGCTTCCCACAGGGTAGTGACTTCGGTGTCTTTTGTGTCATTAAATGTTAGGTATTCTTTAATAGCCTCTTCTATTTCGGTGACGTTTGTAGGGTTTTCTAGTATGTCGCTGTTGAGGCGCCAGCTACGGCTTGGTGTTTTATTATGTTTCCCGCTTATGGAGAGGGAGATGTGAGCATGATCTGAGATTGTTATGGGGCCTATTTCCGTGGTGTCTATCAGGTGTGTGTGTGTGTGTGTGGCTGACATGAGAATATAGTCTAATCTGCTATATGAGTTGTGTGGGTTCGAATACAATGTGTATTCTCTGGCGCTGGGGTGTTGTAGTCTCCACGGGTCTGACAGTGCTAGTTTGACGCATAGGTTTTTGAGTGTGTTCTGTTCTTGTGTTGTATGGCTTGGTCTATGTGGGTGTCTGTCTGTGGCATTGCCCATAGCTTGGCTCATGTCTCCAGCTGTGATTAGCAGTTCCCCCAGTGGGATGTTGCTGAGCTCGCTTTCTATCTCCTACCAGACTTTTTTGTCTGTAGCGTTCGGTCCATAGATGTTTGCTATGTGCATGGTCTCCTCCCCTCTTTTGATGCATGTGAGTAGCCTTTTGCCCTTTGTGTCAGCTTGGTGGTCGTGGACCCTAAACTTTGCTCTCTTGCTAATGATAGTGATCACTCCCCCCTTCTTATTCACGGCTGGTGAGCATACTACCTCGCTTATCCAGTTTGCCTTGAGCCGGTTTTGGTCCTCTGTGGAGACTCTGGTCTCTTGGAGGACGTATATGTCTGCTTTTAGCTTCTTTAAATATTCTAATGTCTTCCGTCGCTTGACGGGGTGGTTGAGGCCTTTGACTGTCAGGGATACGAGCTTGATGTCTGCGACTATTTGTGCTAAGCCCTGTGTGGCTGGTGTGGTCATGGTTCTGTGGGTACATCGCTGCTTTCTGAGCTGGTGCTTAGGTTGGTGCATCGTTCCAGGTGTGGGACCGCAGATGCATCCTCCCACCTCGAGTATTCGAGCCCCCCCGGGGTGTGTCTGGGATTGAGGATGTGTGCCGGGACAAGAAAAAGAAGGAAAAAGAGAATAAGTAACTCCACACGTATGTGGTTGTCTGTGCTGCATGGCCTCCCCCCCGGCCCTCTTTGCCCCCCACCCCCGTCCCCCTGTCAACGTATTGTGGACGTGCGACAGCCACGGTCCTCCGCCCCCGCCCCCCGGGTTCTTTAGTCCCCCCGCCCCCTTATGTGCTGTGCGTTAGTTAAAAGGATATTCTTTGCAGATCACTGGGGCCTGGCCATCAGTGATTCCATCGTGAGGGTTGCATAATACTGTAGGTAGTAGTCTCTAGTTCAGAGTTCAAAAGATAATAAGATAGTTCAGAGTACAGTGTTCATTGAGGTGGATATGTTGTTAAGAGCGTTGTGCCCTTGCGCTGCTGCAGAGAGGTTTGGTGCTGATCAGATCGCTGGTGTGTTGCTTCTGCTGGTCTTGAGGTAGGTATTTGTTTGTAATTGTCCGTAGCGCCCCTGCGCTTGACGTATTGAGGTAGACGTTGTTCAGGTATTCAGGTTTTTGTCTGAGTCTCTCATCGACGCCCTGCTTCCGCATTTTCCCCAGTTTCCGGGCCATCAGATGATGCCCTTCTTTTTGCTGTGCTTGGGCTAGTTTGTTCCATTTCCTCCGGCTCCGGTTCTTGGAGGTATCTGCGTAGCTCGGCAGGGTCGTCGAAAGTGCGTGTGCCTCTTCTGTCAGTTATCTTCATTTTTGCTGGTCCTGCAAAGCTGCACGTGATCCTGGCTTTCTTCAGTGTGTCTCTCAGTGCCAGGAAGCCTTTCCCGGTTTCTACCGTTCCTTTCGAGAAGTCTTGGGTGATAATTATTTTTTGACCATTCCATTTGAGTGTTTGGCCTTTCCTCGCAAAGGCAAAAATGGCATCGATGTGATTTGCTCGCAGGGGCTTGCAGATGATTGTTCTTAGTCCTTTCATGTGCTGCTGCTTCATGGCCAGTGCCCTGTATGCTTTATCTATCTCGAAAGCTCTTTCGAAATTCAGGCCTGTCAGTTTTGGGATTAGGGTTTCAAGCAATGCTGCACACGACCCTGCGGCCTCTTCCTCATCTTCTGGCACCCCCAGGATCCTGATGTTTCCTTTTCTGTTTCTGTCCTCCTGTTCCGCTAGCATCCTCTGCATGTCACTAGACATCTTGGAGATATAGCGTACGTCTCTGTCTGTGGTGACTGCTTTGTCCTCTATGTCGCTTATTCTTCTCTCCGCCTCTCCTACTCTGCTGGCGATTCTGTTCTGGTCTGCACGTATTGCAGTGAGTTCTAGCTGGACGTTATCCATAGAGTTCTTGGTGGCCTTGGCCAGATCGTTGGCTTCCGTTTTTTTTTTGAGGAGCATGTCCATTGCTGCATCAGTATTGTTCTTTATTTTGATTGGCGAGTCTACCAGGTCTTTCCTTATTTTGTTGTTGCCGCTGGCCACTTTGTCTTCTCTGCCGGACATTCTGTCAAAACCTCTTCTTTCCATGTAGATGGACAGCCTGTCCTTCTTTTGTTGGTCTACCTGTTGGATTCCTTGTTGTGGGCTGATGTTTGTCGGTCTTATATCTTTGTCTTTTGTGCTGCCCCCAAAGGCGAACCTGCTTGGCCACTTCACTGTCCTTGTTCTTGTTTTCCCGGACGCCAGGACTTCTGCTGCTCGCGGTTATTCTTTTTCTGCTGCTGCAGCTGTGTTGGGTGGGAGTGTGGCTGATATGCCTGGCTCCCTGCTTGTTGGTTTTGGGAATGGCTATATATTTGCCGCTGCTAGGTGTATGTGGATGCCTTGCCACACGCTCGTTTGTCGTTTGTTTGTTTGTCGTTAGTCGCTTGGTGTTCTGTCTTCTCCGCCTGTTCGCTATTTGCGCCACTCCTACTTTCCGTGTATGGCCACCGCCGGGCTACTTGCTTGGTGCTTGGTTGTTTGTTCGGAATGCTGCTTCTTCGGGTCTGCCCCCTCAGAGCGTACTTCCTTTTGTGCTTGTTGTGCTGTATGTGCGATACGCCTTCTGCTTCCTGGTTCCTGGTTCCTTATAGCTCTGCTCTTCGACTTGGCCTGGTCACTCTGACTCTGTGTTCCCAGGGTGCACGTCCTTTAGCTTGTTGTTGTTGTTTTTACATGGCTGTTCGTCCTCCCCTGCCTCTCTTAAGATGGCCTCCGGTGATGACGACGAACTTCGTAGTGGCGCTCGGGTGCCCCCTGGTCCTTTGCCTATTAGTTTTATTCACTTTGTTTACGTAGATTGGCACCGAGGTGGGCCTGGTTTACGCGAAATGCCCCTTCCTTCCTTGCGGTCTCCCCCTGTGTGCTCGTGCAGCCGTGTGCCCCACTTAAGATGGCCGCCGCCGTTTTGTCTGCTTATTTCCGTTTTGTGGGTGCGGGTTTGGGTCTAGAGCCTCTTTCAGGGTCTAACGTTCACTGGTATGCCCAAAATGAGGGATTATGCCCTGCGTGTCTGCACTTTTGTTTGGTTTCGCTCTCAGTCCCTTTGTTCGCTCCGTCTGCCGTCACCTTGTGAGCTCGTTCTACCCCACTTAAGATGGCCGCCATCCTTGTACGCTTGTTTTCGGTGTACGGGTGCGGGTCTTGATCCTCTTTCGGGGTCTAGCGTTTGCGGTGTTCCCAAAAAAAACGGGGGCTTTGGCACTGCGTACCTTCGCTTTTGTTCTGTCTCGCTTTCTGTCACTTTTTTTTCCGCTTCGTCTGCTGCTCCTGTTGGAGTGCAACAGCTAAGATGGCCGCCCTCCGGTCTAGTAAGATTCGGTTTTGCTTTCTCCTGTAGCGGAGTTTTATTTTGCTTGCTTTGCTTGCTTTGCTTGCCTGCGGGGATGTTGCTTCTCAAGATTTCTGCCCCCTTCCGCCTCGCCTTACCTCCGCTCTTGCTTCCAGCGTCGGCGGATTCAGACAGTGTCTGGTGTCGGTGTCGCGGTGGCTAGCCTTGTTCCCTTCTCTCCTTCTCAGTGCTCCGCCATCTTGGTTCGCCTTCCTCCTTAGTCGCCTCTGAGAGATCCTTACGTTTCCTTCTCCTTGCTGTTGCTGCGATGGCGCAAGATCTTACTGCCTTCTGCCCCCTATGTTCCCAAACCTTGCAATCTGCTTTACGTGGGGATTGGGCTATTTTCACTGTGTTGCTCGCCGTTTTCCTCCCGGGTTTTCGGAGCTCTGGAACTTAGGCAACCGCCTGCGTTGCCATCCAAGCCACACCCCGGGACTCTGTGTTATCTATTTAATTAGTCAAGCTTCAGTTCTACTCACGATGCAGTGGTGTAAAACATTGTGAACTCACAATTCAACTGTAGCAAATTATCACTCGATTTTAGTGTTCCTGGTTTCGCAACTGGCGTGTAATAAGAAAACTGACATACATTTTGTATGGCTACCCCATGATTCCATCTGCGCCAAGTATGATATTTTAGGACATCAGCATTTAGCATAGCTCACAAAACCACGAAAAACACATTTGCGATGGGCAAAATGGTGTGTGCCCGTGGCTTCTGAGTTCATAGTTGAGACTTGTGGTCAGAGGGAAGGGTCGTGCTGCGATCGCAAATATGCATTAACTGAGACCTACATCTGTCAGGATATGTAATGCTCGTGAGTAAAATGTATAACACACATAAACGAAAATCTGTTACTGCACCAATGACGTCAGTGCAACGCCTTCTATTCGGTCGTGAGTGGTACATTTGGGCGTTATGGGGGCTGGCAGTGCATAACTGAGAATTTAAAAACTTGTTTATGTTTTTTCTCCTGAAGTTTTTAACCAAAGATAGAGAGACAGACAGGCAGACCTCTCATTAGCCGAACTAGAAAACTACTTCCCCCTTATCTACTTTTCTAACTGGAGCTGATGTAAATTTCGCTCTCTCGGTGCAGTTTACCTACTTTCCATGCCTTCTGGTTCAGCTTTTAATGCATAAAGTTCTACTGAGATTGTCAACGAAAGCTGTAATCTAGGTTTCTGATTTTCAAATCGACAAATGAAAACAACTTAATCTAGAAAGTTAATCCGCATATTGGTTTAAAACTTTCAAACAAGATTTTTTTTTAAATTATTTGTGTTAACGTTCGCATTATTTGTTGTGACTGACCAAGTATATGTCAGGAGCTTAACGCTGTCCCGTGAATTCCCTGAGTCTCTATGCGCTGCATATAGTGCTTGAATGTTCTGGGGTTGCCTGCGCAGGATGTGAGAGCTTTCTCTGGCTGGTGATGGCTTGTTTTCTTGGTATTCCTAGAGGAAGTACATCTGTGCCCTCTGGGTGAGTCAGAAGTCTAAGGCTGCCAGCCCTTGTTCTGTTTTATAATAATCGAATAGAAATGACGCTCACATAGAGCGGTTTTTCGAGTGGGTGTAGGCGCTGCCTTCGGTGGATACCGCAGGCACCCTCGCAAGCTTGATGTTTGCACACAAGAGCATTATTTGTTGTAACTGACCAAGTATATGTCAGGAGCTTAACGCTGTCCCGTGAATTCACTGAGTCTCTATGCGCTGCATATAGTGCTTGGATGTTCTGGGGTTTGCTGCGCAAGATGTGAGTGCTTTCTATGGCTGGTGACAGCTTGTTTTCTTGTTATTCCTAGAGGAAGTTCATCTGTGCCCTCTGGGTGCGTCGGAAGTCTAAGGCTGCCAGGCGCTGTTATGTTTTATAATAATCGAATAGAAAGGATGCTCGAATAAAGCTCTTTTTCGAATGGGTGTAGGCGCTGCCTTCGGTGGATACCGCAGCAGCACTCGCGAGCCTGATGTTTGCACATAAGACAAGAGCGCGCCTCCAGCTAAAAGTGGGAGGGTTGAGGGGAACACACAACACGTTTCCCTTGTGGGAGCGAGCCAGGGGCACCATGTGTTTCTAAGTTAATTACAAACATATGGTGCCAAAGCTCACTCCCGCAAGGGAATCGCCTATTGTGCACGCGTTGCCATTGAAGGCAATGCAACTCGTGCACGTTTTCGGGACACAAACTGCATGGATGGCTAAAGGTCTTTTTCCAAGCAGCGCATGCGCGCTGATAGGCAAGACCAAAGGAGTAATACCGGACATGCAAAATAAATCCAGGGAAACTGACTGTGCGCAGAAATGTCTTAACAATACAAAATAATTCCTAAACCTAACATACACAGCCATGGTTTGTCTTCAGCCCCTTGTTGCTTTTTATAATTGCTCTTGAATAGAGAAAGTTAGTGACTTTTGTTTCTACACGTCTGTACCCGAATGATCAGCCTTCATCAATATTTATCCGCTTTATGACTCTTCTACCTCTCCATCCTATTGGTTATTGAGGATTTAATATCAACCTGCACAAATATCAACTATTGCTACGTCATCAAAGTAAATGTTTTTCACGCAAAGATTCTTGTAACCATACCCTTTCTTACAATCTGGCTTTTGGCCCTGCTACAGCGCAGAGAAGACCGCTCACAAGGCGCTCGGTGATGCCTCCCCCATGACCATCAGTGGAGATTCCAACCTTTTTGTCTCGGTAGACCCCTCACTTGCTTTCAACACTATTGAGAAAAGAAAGGGATGTTGCTACCTGCACCTCCTGTGATTGCATCCCCGAGTCTCAGAAGAGTAAGCACCTACCTGGCTTTCCTTGCTCACTTTTGAAGTCATCAAAAGGATCTAGGTAGAACCTCCAAGAGCTACCTCACAGCCAATACATTATGGAGAGCAAAAGGGCTTACCTCAGCACCATGGAGAAGTGTGGCTCACTGGTTAGAGGAGGCAGACCTGGAAGCAGAGGTCAGCCCGGGACCAGGGTTCAATTCCCGGCTCGGCGGGGTCTTGAGTCCTAAAATGTCCATGGACTCGACAATTCTCGCTCCGGTGCCTACTTGATTCACGGGTTCACACTCTGCGACTCTGGGAAATAGCTTGCTTAATCTCCACAACGGCCCCTCGCGGCGGGATGCCTGGCTTTCACCTTGCGGATACCCTGCTGGGGTTATCTCACAGGGGAATACCAGGACGGGTTCCCTAAGCAAGCGCTTAGAAACGGCTCGGTGATTTGTGCTATATAAATTCCTGTACATTTACATTTACCATCTGTTTCCAATATGTCTTTGTCTGGTACATCTTGAAAACCTTCAATTTATTTAAAAGACTTCAACTACTCCTATGAATGACGTTTAAATCCACAGCTTTGCAAAATACGGACACATAAAGCAGCATTTACTGATTGCCAATGAAGCTCCGCTTAATTCACTCCATCATCTGCTAAGTGTGCCGCATAACTCTTCTGACGCTTGGTGCCCGATTTGCAACCATGCCACACAATTTCATAGACCATGTATATAAAGCTTGAAGCTCCCTTCATCAACATATATTGTCAGGGTTGAGACAAGCATCTTTCTTGGGCTGAGGGTCTCTGCTCCCTGATTTTTGGGCTCATTTCTGAAGACTTGTGGTGTGTGTTACTGTGCTATGGGTTGTGGTGGAATACACATGTATATCAAACCCCCAACAAGGATTTAATGAGGGGTGGTGCATCTTCTTCCATTGTGGTTCAGTCTAGCTATGCAAGGATCACCACGGGAGGGGCTGTTCTGAGAGCTGTTGCGGGTACATTGATATGCACCAAGAGATATGCATGTGTCAGGCTTACTCAACCAGGGGATATAACATCAAGGGCTGACGATATAATTATCGCCGCTTTAGCGTTTGTTTTTGGGCGAAAAGCGGCGATAATTATATCGCATTATTTGCAAAGACACGTTATCGCGTGTTTCCTTGATTCTGCTCCCGTTTTGTTCACACCTCGCTTTGCATCTCTAATGAGATGCAAAGTACGCATTCCCTTGGAAAACAAATGGGAAATGATCGCTAACTGTCATCCGTATTTACAATACGGCCCAGGACACCCATAGCGATATTAAAAACAGCGCTAACCGCTGTTATCGCCAGTATTGTATGTCCGCTTTTTTATGACTACCCTATCTTTTACATGGGAGGGGGATTCAGTGGCTGAATCCACATATCCCTATTTATTTATTTATTTATTTATTTATTTATTTATTGACATTTATAGAGCGCGGCGAATACCCGTGGGCATCTCGGCGCTAATTAAGGGCATAGATCAGCAACTGGGGTAAAGAAGATATACAAGGCTATTGGTCAAATAACCACGTCTTTAGCTGTTTGCGGAATATGAACAGGGAGGGACTTGCTCGGATATGTGCAGGAAGGGTGTTCCAGAGTTTAGGGGCGGCAACCAGGAAACGCCTGTCGCCCCATGTGACTGTTCTAGTGCGAGGCACAGCCAAGAAGTTCTGATGAGAGGAACGAAGAGATCGGGTTGGAACATGATGGAAAAGATTCTGTTTGAGAAAGTGGGGACCTTGATTATTGAGTGACTTGTAAACAATACACAGCGATTTGAATTTGATACGGCTGCGTATCGGGAGCCAATGGAGATCCCTAATGATGTTTGTGACTGGTGCGAACTTGGGGATCCCAGCCAGCATTTGTGCGGCTGCATTTTGGATTGACTGCATCTTATTTGCCACTCGGACTTGAGCATTTAAGAATAGAGCGTTACAATAGTCCAAGGAGGACAGGACTAGTGAGCTGACTAGTGTTTTCCCGGCCGTGTTCGGTAGGAAAGGTAGTATTTTCCTAATCATTCTCAATTTCATATGAGCTGTGGCCGCAGTTTTGTTCGCATGTGCCATAAAGTTGAGGCCAACATCAAAAATGACGCCTAGATTTCTCACTTTGCTGGCTGGACTAGGCGGGGGACCGAAAGATGGTGGCCACCAGACAGGTGGCCAGCCCGGGGAGAGGTGACCGAAGATGACCACTTCAGTTTTTTCTGAATTGAGTTTCAGACAATTCGTGGCCATCCAGTCACCTATTGCCATCATTCCTCTCGTGAATCGATTGGCCACTTCCTCACCGTCCCCTTTGATAGCCAGTACCAATTGGGTGTCATCGGCGTAGGAGGTCAGGCTCATCCCAAATGCTTTGATGACACTAGCAAGGTCCGACACGTAGATATTAAATAGTGTCGGACTCAGGGATGAGCCTTGAGGGACCCCACATGGCAGAGACACCTTAGATGATTGGTAGGGTCCTAGAGATACTGCCTGTGATCTATTGGCCAGGAACGATACAAGCAGGTCCAGAGCAGTTTTCTGGACCCCCAGTCGTTCGACACGGTCGACTAAGATCTTGTGGTCGACCGTGTCGAAGGCCGCCGAAAGATCCAGCAGTACCAGGAGTGCTGTCCCCCCCTGGTCTTGTATGGCTCTGATGTCATCCGCAGCCTTTAGGAGGGCAGTTTCCGTGCCATGACATTTGCGGAATCCGAACTGGGTGTTGTCGAGCAACTGGTGCTGCTCCACAAATTCCGACAGTTGCTGATTCATGGCTTTTTCTATTACCTTAGCCAGGAAAGGAAGACTGGCTATCGGACGATAGTTTTTCAGGTCATCTTTATTCAGATTAACTTTCTTTAGGAGGGGTTTGACCAACGTATGTTTCAGAGAAGCCGGGAAAATTCCGGAGCTAAACATAGTGTTGCAAACATGGGTTATAACCGGTATCAACGTGTCCATAACTGGCATAAGAACTTTGAGCGGACACGGGTCCAGTGCTGAACCTGATTTGATCCTTGAAATGATGCTCCTTGTCTGATCCATAGTAAGATCGACAAAGCGGGTCAGTGTGTTATCCCGTGAGGTGGAGGACAAGGATAGTGGGGTAGAGTCCGTGTTTGAGGAAAAAGCCTGATAGATGTCGTTAACTTTCTTGAAGAAAAAATCAGATAAGGCATCGCAAAGATGTTGTGAGGGAGGTGGTGTGAGGTCGTGCGTGCCACCCGACAAGCGTTTAGTGATGTCGAATAACTCTTTGCACGAGTTTTTGGCAGTCTCAATTTGTGCGGCATAATAGGCTCTTTTCGCCTCTGCGATCATCTGTTTGTAACGGGCAAGTGAATCTTTGTATAATGATTTGCTTTCTGGGTCGTAGCGCTTCCGCCAAAGTCTTTCTCTTTGTTTATTTAATTGTTTCTGTTTTTTTAGTTCATCCGAGAACCAAGGAGCACTAGGGGAGGCTCGATTCTGGGAGATAGATTTTACGGGCGCTAGCTCAAGTGTGGCCTGATTGAGCCAGTTATTGAACTGATTTATGGCGACAGTAGGGTCATCTGACAGCAATGGCGATGTTCTAGCCAGGAATGTGTTCAATGTCCCCACCTTTATGTCCTTCCATGCTCTCACCTGTTTGGGGCTATTGTTAACGGCCCTCCTCTTAGAGGCGTCGGGGATAGTTAAATGACTTAAAATGGCATGGTGATCGGTCCATGCCAGGGGGAGGACATCTGCAATATGTAGCGTCTCAATATTAGTAAAAATGCCGTCAAGAGTGTGACCAGCGTCATGGGTAGGGGCAGAAATACGTTGATACAGACCTAGTGTTTCCATGTCCGCTAAGAGGCATGCAGTGTCTGTGTCACTACTTGATTCAAGGTGGAAATTTAAGTCGCCTAACACTGCAAAGTGATCTTCAAGAGCTATGGATTCCAATATAGACCCAAGGCTGAGTAAAAAGGGGGCACGTGCTCCAGGTGGGCGGTATACCAGTACGCCTTTAAAATTGAAGAGGGGTGTGAGCTTAATACTAAATAGTAGGGCTTCGCAACATGTGGATGGTATCGGTGTGGTCCTGATTGGGAGATAGTCTCTGACAATAATTGCTACCCCACCTCCCCGCTGGCCTACTCTGTCCTGTCTATGTATGGTGAACCCACTAGGGACAGCTATAACCAAGTCAGGGTCCGAGGCACCATCCGTCCAGGTTTCCGTAATAAACAGGACGTCCAAGTGGGCATCTGTTATTAGGTCTGCAATTTCTTGCCTGTGTTTGCACATGGAACGGGCATTGATAAGTGCTAAGTGAAAAGTGGTGATAGGAGGGGGCGGAGTAGTCAGGGCCTTAATTTTGGAGTTGACAATGTGTGTCCGAAATGAGCAGTGTGAACAAGATAATTGGTAGGGTACATCGGTGAATAAAAGTGGGTCATAAGTAACACAGCAATCACTGCCTGGTGACCGAAGTACAGAGAGGGATGAGGACGAGTAGACCAATCTGGTCGCTGAACCAGGGGTTTTGGCACTCAGCACGGGCCCAGCGCGGACGGGCTGGACTTTGGCTCGACTTCGGCGCGCTTCCGGCGCGCCCGCTGCGCCAGCCCGCTGCGCCGTCTGTAGGGAATACACATTTATAGGTAGTGAGGAGGGTAGGAGGCAGCCAGCGACTAGAGCGCTGACCTGCCTACCTCAAGATGGCGGCCGTCAATCGCCCCAGCACCTAGATCGGCTGGCGAGCGAAGACGGCGATAGCAGTGCCTAAGGTAAGCGCTAAGAGCGCTAATCAAGTAAATAGCAGAGTACAACTACACCTGCATAACAAAAGGGGGTTAAAACATCAAAATACAAATTTTTAAAATCACGATGCAAATAGTGCCAATAGCTGAAATTCTGATGTGCAAATGCGCAAAATGGGATTGTGTCAAAGGCAGGTCTATGTAGAGCCCCTCAGCGTTGTGGTGTCCTGGTCAAGGGCAGGCCTGGGGCCTTGAAAAGAGGGACACAGGACACACGTGTTGCAAATGGTGGTTAGTTGCTAACTGACCACGCCCAGCGTTGCCGGGCTCTTTATTTCCAAACCCACGTTCGTGCTCACGTAAGGGTCATACCACGGCCCCTTTACGCCAGAGGGGTGACACATTCCTGGACAGTGGGAGGGGGCGTGTGCTGCAGTGGTACACCCCACTGGCAGCAACACTACATTCCTCCTTTACCTAGGGATGAAATAAAACACAACAGGAAAACGAAACATCAAAGTTCAACAGTCTATGAGGTCAGCAAAACCGTGCTGTGAGGTTTGACTGCGGAGTGCAAACAGAAGTCCACTCAAAGTCTCTGGACCAGCTCCTGCTCAAGTAGTGGCCAACATAACATTTCAAAGATAAACAAAGAGGAACAGTCTTACTTTAATCTCGGCGGGGTCAGCGATCTCGGTCAGCTCAACGCCAGCACTGTGCCACAAAGTCACGATACCTCTGGGAAGGTTTTGGACATGGACGCAGGCTGTATCTTGTTTGGCTCCGGCCTTCTCCTGTAGCCGGGGGTGGCTCATCTGCGTTCTCGCTGCCGTTGGCGTTGGACTCTTCATCTGTACTCTCCGTGGTTTGAGTAGTCGGGGTGGTGTCTTCTGCTCGAGCCGTCGCGGTGTCAGCCTCCGCTGGTCCCGATGGTGGCATCTGGGAAGTTGGGCGCCACTCATCCTGGTCAGAGTCCGGGTCCGGTACTTTCTTGAAAAATGAAACATTTCTTGTGACAGACTCCCCACTCCTGACAGCAGTGATCATGGTTCCTTTGATCTCGGTGACAGTCCATGGGTCTAGCTCAAAGGGCAGACGGAACTTTCCTCCGGGGTGGCGGTCTTTCACTAGAACCTTGTCCCCGACTTGTATCGGGCTGTCCGCCGCTCTTCTCCGCTTGGATGCTTCTTGGTTGGTTCTGGTGCGTTGCTCCATGGACCGGTTTCTCGGGTTTGGGGCGAGCTCCCATGCCGGGTGATGTGGGATGGTGTCTGCCATGACTCGGTTGAATGATAGTCGGCTCGGGGAGACCCCCGTGGTGCAATGTGGGGTCAGGCGGTATTCCCGGAGGAATTGGTAGATGGCTAACTCCAGGCACTGGCCGTCAGCGATTGCAATTTGTATTGTTTTATTAAGTGTCCTCATTAGTCTCTCGACCTCTCCATTGGCTTGAGGCCATCTTGGCGTGATTCGTCTGTGTTTCACGTTTTGGCTCTGGAGGTAGTCTGTGAATTCGTTGCCATTGAATGGAGGGCCGTTGTCTGTGCGGACTTCCTTCATGAGGCCGTGGGTGGCAATTATTTTCTCAAATTTTGGTATCACCTCTGAGGCTGCTGTCGACGATATGATTTCCACTTCCGGTTAGCGGGAGAAGTCGTCCACCACAACTAGCATGTACTTGCCCCCAGGGAGACTGCCGAAGTCTGCACTCACCCGTACCCACGGGGATGTAGGGCCATCTTCGGTGGCCACAGGCGCTGGAGGATTGGGTAGGCTTGTAGCAAGACACACTGGACACCTATGAACCACTTCTTCGACTGCTCTGTCTAGCCCGGGGAACCACACCTTGCTCCGAAGCCTACTCTTGGATTTGACGATCCCTTGGTGCGATCCGTGTGCCAGTAAGGCGGCTTGGCGGGACAGGCTGCTGGGCAGTACCAGGCGGGGGCCTCTCAGGAGACATCCTTCTGTGGAGACCGACAGCTCGTGTCGGACCAGGTACAGGGCTTTCAGGATGGCTTGGGCGTCCAGGGTGCGAAAAGACGCGGGGCTCTGGAGCGCCTTCCAGTCTCCGCACTCGACAGCTTGGATCGCAATCTGGAGGCAGTCATCGTCTTTGGTGGCTCTGGCAACTTCTTCTAGGGACATGGGACGTGGCTTGGACCTCTCGATGACTAGCCGAACGTATTCCTCAGTGGCTGCTGCCTCGGCGGCTTCTTCATCTGTGACGGGACAGGCGTGTCTGGACAGGTAGTCGGCAGGGTTACGTGTGCCGGGCCGATACTCCACGGAGAACTGGAATTCTTGCAGCTGCAACACCCATTTTTCAATCCTCGGGGGCGGTCGGGAGGACGAGCCTTGGAAGAGCGGAATGAGGGGTTTGTGGTCGGTGATGACTGAGAAAGGGTGGCCATAGAGGTAGATGTGGAAATGGCGGCACCCCCACAGAATGGCAATGGCCTCCCGCTCAATCTGAGAGTAGCGCTGTTCCGTAGGTGTGAGGGTACGGCTGGCGTATGCCACGGGGGCCCATTCTCCACACGACTGCCGTTGTGACAGGACGGCGCCCAGACCGGTGGGGCTGGCATCCACTAACAGTTGCGACTCGTTCCGTGGGTTGAAGTACGCCAGTGTCGTGTCGGCTGACAAAGCTGCTTTTGTGTTCTCGAAGGACTCTTGCTGCTCCGGGCCCCATTTCCAGGTGGTGTTTGACTTTGTGAGGTCGCGGAGTGGTCCTGTCAGGTCGGACAGGTCCTTTATGAAACGCCCGCAGTATGTCACCATGCCCAGGAAACTGTGGACTGCTGTTATGGAGGTGGGCGCCGGCGCATTGTGGATGTCTCTCACCTTGTCTGGGTCAGGTCCCACTCCTTGGTCGGAGAACTTGTATCAGAAAAAGCTTATGTCCTTTCGCAGGAACTCGCATTTGGCCTTGTGGAGCGTCAGCCCTTTCTCTTGTAAACGGTTAAACACCGCTTGGAGCCGTCTGAGGTGTTCCTCCAGAGTCGGGGCATGCACCAGGATGTCGTCACTCACGTTTAGAACTCCGTCGAGGCCTTGGAGGACGGTGTGGATGATGTTCTGAAACACCTTGGCGGCGCTTGAGATGCCGAAGTTGAGCCTCGTGTACCTCCACAGGCCGGCATGTGTGGAGAAAGTCGTGATTGGGCGCGAGTCTGGGTGCAGCGGGATTTGATGGTACCCTGACCGCAGATCCATCTTGGAGAACCATTTAGACCCTGCGAGCTCCCCGATGATGTCGTCGATGGTTGGAGTCAGATGACGTTCTCTTTTGATGGCCAGGTTGGGGAGGCGCATATCCACACATATCCTCACTGCGTCGGGTTGCTTCGGTTTTTTGGCTACGACGATGGGGGATACCCACGGGGTGGGTCCAGTCACTCGCTCGATGATCCCCGCTTGCTCTAGCATCTTAAGTTCAGCTTCCACTTTGGGTCGTAGGTGGAACGCAATCCGCCTGTGCCGGAGGGCTACGGGGGCCACGGACTGGTCGATGTGGAGTCGGACGGGAGGGCCTCGTAGACACCCAATGCCTTCAAACAAAGAGGAGTGGTCTGCGACCAGGTGATCTAAACCTTGAGCCTGTACTGTGAGGGCAAAATGGATGAGACCAAGTTCACGTGCGGTCTTACAGCCGAGGAGGAACCCTGAGCCTTCATGGGATACATAAATCTTGGTCTGCAGCTGCGTGGAGTTGTGGGACACGGTTGTTCGGAACACACCGCATAGGCGCAATGGGCGCCGAGTCCCGTAGGCGAAGACTTGCACTCTGGTGGGGTGAAGCGTGGGGGCATCCTCCAGGCACTGGTATACACTGGCTGCCATTAGGTTTATTGTCGCGCCGGTGTCGATGAGGGCTCTGACTGCTTGGCTCTGGACATGGACGGTGCACATTGGTTCATTAGACGATGTGGCCGCTAGGGTGTTGAGCATGCGTACCACGTGGACCGACGCAGCGTCTTCCTCGTCGTCGTCCATGTCACTGCTGTTGGACGTGTTTGGTAGTGGCGCTACCTGTCGCGCCTTTCTGGGCGGGCCGTTTTGCTTCTTCCGCTGCGTTGACAGACAGACGCTTGCGAAGTGATTGGCCTTCCCACATGCACTGCAGATTTTACCTTGGGCTGGGCAGGCTCCTTTGTGTGGGGCGGCGCCTCCACACCAAATGCATGAACGGTCGCGGGAGGGCTGGGACTGATGAGGTTGGTCCTTCCTCTGAGGCCTCGCTCGGTTGTCTGGACGTTGTGACTTGACTGCATACACTGGTTCCGTCTTGACCTTGACTGCCGGGCCTGGCTCCATGTGGGCCGCTCGGGCCTTGGAGAGCTCTTTAGAGCGTCCTAAAGCGAGGATGTCGCGCATGGGCATGGCGTCCGTTTCCAGCACTCTCTCTCTCAGTTTTAGAGATGAACACCCCTGTATGAATTGGGCGCGAATTTCGTCATCCGCGTCTGGGAGTCTGCACGTGCTGGCTAGCTTCTTCAAACGCGCGTAGAACACATCCACTGACTCTTCAGGGAGCTGGCGAGCTTGACGGAGCAGGAACCGTTCATAGTCTGCGCTAGTGAAAGGCTCGAAATATCTCGTGATGGCGTCTCGCAGGGTGGCGTAGGTGTGCGGCGGGTCTCCCTCTGTGATGTCTTTGGAGATATCATGAATGGCCTCCCCTCCTAGGTGTAGCAGCATGGCACGACGCCGCGCCACTGCGATATCTGCCGCGATGAAATAGTTCTCCAAACGTTCGACCCATTTGCGCCAGCGCGTAGCCTGCGAGGGGGGCGTTCCTGTGACAGAGAATGGCTCCAGGGGAGGTACAGTGGCCATGGTGGCTGAAGCAGGGCACTCTTAGCAGGCAAGGACGGAGGCTGCGTGGTTTCCACGATGCACAGGCGTGGAGATGAGGAATCAGCAGGGCGTCTGGGCCTTTCCAGGCAGGCAGGGGGGGCAGCTGACACGCGAAATGCGTGGGAAGAGGCAGGGCCGGCGGGAGCGTTCAGCCGTGTGACTACCGCGCATGCGCGGGATCGCTGTGGAGGCCGCGCTAGGCCGGCAGATTGCAGCGTGAAGGCCGAGGCGCAGGGGCCGCTGGGGGCCGATGGGCACACACTCGGGGTGCAGGGGGCCGCCGGGGCCGAAGGGCGCACTGCTGCAGGTACCTGCTCGTGACACGCCGGTCACGTCGAGGGAGGCGGCAGACGGAGGACTCCGGAGGCAGGCGGGAGCCAAATCGGAGCTGCTGAAGGGCTGCGCAGGCCGCCGCCGATGTGCAAGCGGACCGCTTCCACTGCTGTGCGGACAGGGTGAGTCCGAGTGGCGCGGCCGGGGCAGATGAAACCGGGCACCGGGTGTGGCGTTGCGAGCGGGTCGCTCGATGGGCTGCAGGGCAGCGGGGCGCCGAATGCAGGGCGCGCAGGTGCTAGGTGTAGAGCACGCGGTGGGGGTGAATCAGACCACCGCTCGTCGCCAATGTGGTGTCCTGGTCAAGGGCAGGCCTGGGGCCTTGAAAAGAGGGACACAGGACACACGTGTTGCAAATGGTGGTTAGTTGCTAACTGACCACGCCCAGCGTTGCCGGGCTCTTTATTTCCAAACCCACGTTCGTGCTCACGTAAGGGCCATACCACGGCCCCTTTACGCCAGAGGGGCGACACATTCCTGGACAGTGGGAGGGGGCGTGTGCTGCAGTGGTACACCCCACTGGCAGCAACACTACAAGCGTGACCGCCACCCTTAGACCGGTGAGGTCGACTGCCCGGTGTTTATATGGCTTCCGGGAGGGCAGGACTAAGACTAAGACTGACTGCACACAAAAAAACTCACCTCCTTCACCTGCAGGTACACGGTGTTTTCGAAGACGTGTGCTACGAGAAGGCTGATGCTGGCGATCAGCAGCAGCACGGACACCGTCCCTGTCGTGTACTGCAGCCAGCGGCCCATGGTTCCTCGGGGACTCCCACCCCAGGCTTCCTCGGCAGCTACAGAGCACCAGTGCCCGAGCACAACACTCCTTCACTTGCAAAGGCTGTCAGTTTCGTTTTCGATGGAACCAAAAATAAATCCCTCCCAGTGAGTAGTGGCTGCTGTTCAGGGCTGTGTTTCGTTTCGGCTTGCTGGTTTTTGGCGTCGTAAGAATGTGCTACGTCTCCTCGCAGGTCTCGAGGAGAAGCAATGAATACAGCCTGGGCTGCATTCATTGCTTATTTCCCCTATCACAGCGGAAATATCGCTGGATTTCCAGTGATATTCCCACATAACACCGCTTTTGCTGGTTTATTTATCGCCCTGGAGAAACGCGTTGTTGATAACGCGTTATCCAGGCGATAAATTCCAACGATAGGCAGCGATAAATATAAAAGCGCTAAGCGCACTTTACGATATTTATCGCCGTCTGTTGCTGATATGGCCCCAGGTCTTTTGTTAAAGGCTTCCTAAGCTAGTTGTGGGCAAGTTTACAGTTTATAGGCAGGGCCACTGGAATCGTGCAATTTAGCGGTGGTGGTGTTTTCCACAAAATTATTGGTTTGCAACATTTGCCATATAATCCATTATCTGTGGCATAATCTGCAGATTTTAACAAAAATATTAGTTTCTAGCTCACATGGATCAAAGTTTAAAAAAAAATGCAGCACCACGTAGCCCTACACAGCAGAAGGTGCTTTGCAAAGGTCCTTGTTCTGTGTCTTATTGCTGTATTTGAGTGTTCAAATGGTACTAATGAGGTGGAATATTTTCCCAGACAGTGTCAACATGTGAAAATATTAGGAAATAATGAAGTAACGGTATTTCAAGTTGTGTCACATTACATCACATAATTGTGTATTTCTTGCCAAATAATTTAGCCAAACCAGCCACATGATTTCGTCCTCCAATGCCTCACAATTCCAGGGGCCCTGCCTATAGTCATACGATCTGACATTACCAGAATATGATGGGGAAACCCAGGAGGGGTGCAGGGGGGGCTGTTTTCGGTCCCTCACCTCATTTCAAACGTGCAGTAATAGTCTTTTCACACAAGATGACCGCCTGCCGAGGAAAGGTCACTGTGGGCAAGATCAAGGCTGCTGAGGCGGCCTCAGGGCGAGGCTGAGATTTCTAGCTACCACTGTGCATCTGTGCTACTGGAAGATTGCCAAACAGGACCAATTAAAGCAATCTGTCTTGCCTGGTCGATCGGGTGTTGTATGAAATGCTTTCATCTCTCCCGAGATTACAGGAAAGTATGCAAGTGAAAACACAGGGATCAAACCCACAACGAAGGGCCACTGTACACTCAACATATCTGATTTGCAATTTCGGCCTAATGGTTCTGCATTCCTGTAGAGCAGGGCGGTCCAACGTCGATCCACGAGGGCCTGTACATGCTAGAAGTTGACGATAACCTCTCCTTTTATAAATCATATCTATCTATTTTATTTGTATGTGCATTTATCGTATGTGGATATTCTTGACAATCTGCCACTAGCCCTTCCCTTGTGAATCCTCAGTGGTCGCCTCTGATGCAGAGGGAATGACTGCTAACACTAACACCTAGTGGCATACTCAGCTTTAATGGGCATAGATCTTTACTCGGTGCAAAAGGAGGCCCTATGCACCCCTGAAATTCCGGGGTGATTTGCCGAGGAGAGGACAAACTGTACATACCCCCCCCCCCATTCCTCATCACCACCAGCTCTGATGTTGTCGCTAATCAGCAGCCAGGCACTCAATTTGGTAGGCTTCCCTGGGTTTCCTGTTTAATTAGATAGCATGAATTTACAGGGGTGGTCACGTGAGTGCACAGTCTGGTTCACTGCATAAGTGATTTGGTCATACCCTTGGAATTCTAGGCTGAGCATCCAGGTGTAGTGAAGTTGGGAAAGTGCCTGTGTTGGCCTGTTCAGGTCTGGTAACATTGCTCTGAGCAGTTTGTGTTCACTTTGTAGCTCTGCATTACTCATTAGAGTGAGTGCACAAAATGTGTAATTTCATTCTTTCTGCGTTTGTAACACATGAAAGCCACTCTCTTGATGTCCTAATAACCACAGGTATATAGGATAAAGTACCCCCTGATGTAAATTATTAGGATATTGCAAGCCACCAAGAAGTTAAAAAACCATATAGAGGAACGAGGCCGAAGGCCGAGTTCCTTTCTAAGGTTATGAATGTCTGAAGTGACTTGCAACATCCTTATCATGTATGTCAGGGAGTACTTTATTTCTTATAATACATGGCCACAACATCACCTTTCCCGCCAACCAATTAATTAATTGGTACATAGTTCTTTCATATGAAAGAGAGAGCATGTTTGCAAACATGAAGCATAAAAATAGAATCTCTACTGCAAAATGAAACTTATCACGCTGTTAGATATTTGTTGCAAAAAGACGAGAAGCAGTTTAATACAAGTTAGCAACCTTTCGCTTTTCTTTCTGTAAACAGCTGCTTTAAATGCGCTCGTAACCTGACTTGCTTTTTATTAAAAGCCAGTATTCATAATAAATTGAAGTTGGCTTTATTGAAAATGCAACCATCAACAGAACAGGTCTCAACAGCCGCTTCAACAGAACAGAATTTTATTTAGAAGTTGCTATTCTTCCTCTCAATGCTTCAAAAGGCGATCTCTGAGAAACAGCATTAGGAGCAGTGCGATGCGCCCACCAGGTCTCTCTCAGCACTTTACAAAAAGAAACTCCTGAATCGCGTGCACGCGGAGTACAACTCCTGAAAACTCTATTCATCCTCTCTGTAAGACCATTGGCCTGCGGTGAATACAAAGCAGTCTTTTGGTGAATAATACCCAGACTCACCAGAAAATCATGCATTTCACTAGAAGTGAACTGAACTCCATTATCAGTAATTAAATACTTGGGAATACCTTCAGAAGCAAAAACATCCTTCAAAAATTCAATTACTGACTTAACAGAGCTCATACATTTAGAGACAACCCACTTTGAAGTGTAGTCTACCAAAAGTACTACAAATCTTTCTTGCAAAGGCATTAATTCAAATGGTCCCATGATATCTAATCCCAATTTGGGCCAAACAGTGTCAGTCACTTCCACAGGAGAAAGAGGGAATTGATGGTTGCAGCAATTGTCCCCAACCAAGAATTCCATCCTCGTCGCCAGTATTAAAAGCCAGTATTCATATTAAATTGAAGTTGGCTTTATTGAAAATGCAACCATCAACAGAACAGGTCTCATCAGCAGCTTCTCCAGAACAGGAATGCCCACACCACAATCCCCATGTCATCAGATTCTAATTCTCTAATCATGGCATCAAGTATTCTACAAGCTCCAATGGACATGAAGTTAATTACAACACTTTCCCCTCGGTTGCTGGCTCTGGCAGCCGGCTTTGTGACATCCGAACTCAACTGTAACAACTTATAACAGTTGAGTTCTGATGTAATTTCTTAATAATCCGACTAGGTGCGTCATAAATTGTTGATTATGAAAAACTTAAAGACTGGCATTTATATAGGGATTAGAGAATCCCATGTTTTATATTTAGATAATAAAAAGTGGGTTATTGGGTGCTCCGGTCCAAGCGCAAACAGAAGGGCCTCCGGGTCTTGCTTATCCCGCCTGCTCGGTCCTCATTCAAGGATTTGCGGGGCCTCATGAGCTTCAGGGCACCAATGGACTGGTCGCGGCAGTGTCGAAAAACGGAGGGAGCGTCAAGATAATTCTTCAGACCAATTAGGTCAGTTTTAAAATATTTACCTGCTCAGCCACTCCTGCACGGGCCCGCAGTGATCCACATTTCCCAAGAATGCATTCTTCTAGTGCTTCATGAAAGTTTGAGGGGATTTCCCACTCCTTTTCGTTTATTGTTTTAGGAGACTTACCTGACTTTACTTGGATGCCCTGGAGATTGCCTGTCCTGCTGCAAGATTTTCATACTTCTTTATGCCTTACACTCCAGCTTACTGTCTCAGATATCTCATAGAATTGTGTGAGGAGAGCCCTCTGGATCATTGCTAATATGCAATAGTGGCTGTAGCTAGTGTGCATTGCTATGGTCTTCAGTGACCCCTAAAGTTCAACCTATCACTGAATTAACAATTGTAGAACTCCTTACCTATTTGCAGTACTCTCTAAATTCAGGTTTGGGCCGCAGTTCATCTCTTGGGTCAGACTCCTCTACTCCGCCCTTCTAGCGCAAGTGGTGGTTAACAACAAGCGCTCTGAGCCCTTCCTTCTTGGTCGGGGCACCAGGCAGGGATGCCAGTTGTCGCCCCTGCTCTTCGCTTTATCCTTGGAGCCCTTGACCACCTGGATTTGGCATGATTTGGCCGTCAGGGGTTTGCGGTGGTTGGCGGGCTGGGAGGACCACATCTCCTGCTTCGCGGACGACATTCTGCTCCATTTGGCCTCCCCTTATAAATCTCTCAGGTGTGTCTTGGACATTTTTACGTCCTTCGGTAGATCCTCGGGCTACTCTATCAACTGGGGGAAGTCTCTCCTCTATGTCCGATCCGGCGGAGCTCCGTTTCCTCCTAGGGACTGTCCAAATCAAGTGGTGACCAATGGTTTCTGCTATCTAGGGATCTATGTTACAGCCGATGCCAAGATCCAGTATGAGAGAAACCTGCTCCCGCCCATGCAGCGTCTGCGACGAGATATCGCAGTTTGGAAGACCCTACCACTCTCGCTGCTCGGACGTGCTGCTCTTTATAAGATGATGTCCCTCCCCCGCTTCCTTTATGCCCTTCAGATTTACCCTGATCCAGTCCCGGCGCGCTATTTCAGGGAGCTAGAGGGATTACAGAGGCAGCTGCTGTGGGACAGGAGACCCAGGATTACGCTCCACAAGTTAACCCTTAACTGGTATGACAGTGGGATCAGCCTCCCCGACATAAAAAAATACTATTGGGTGGCACACCTAGCTGCCATCAGCCAGGGTACGTACCAAGCCCAGGGAGACCCGGGATATGCCATGGACAGATGGTTACTACCAGGCGGCTCATGCAATCCTGCCCTCTACTCAAATCCCAATACCCTACATCTGACCGGACTAACGTCTCACTCGGTCCAGGTGTGGCACGCAGTTAACAGGAGTCTGGGATGGCAGCACAAGTTGACACTCACGACCCCCCTCTGGGACACGGCTCAGCTGGGTGGTCGTCATTCCTCCAAAGGCTTTGACAAGTGAGACCTGATCGGCATTTCTTGGGTGGGTGATCTGTGGGTGAAAAGCCGAATCCTCAGCTTTGACCAGCTAAAGCAGCAATATGAGCTTGCGGACACAAAGTTTTTCCGATACCTCCAGATCCGTCATGCTCTAACAACCACAATTGGCGAGGGGTCCACTCCCCCTGACTCCTCCCCACTGGAAGATAGGCTACTGGATGGGCTCCTCCCGCAGAAGGCCATCTCTAAGACATACAAGAAACATATTAACAACACACCAGATCCCCTACTTAAACTGCGTGAGACATGGGAGGCAGATGGCCTCTTACTTGATGACGAGGATTGGACTGCAGCGGTGGCCTCACCAAGGGAGGTAGCAATTTCCGCACGTCTCCGCCTGATACAACTGAAAATCCTTTACAGGGTTTATATTACGGGGCCACAGCTGGCTCACACGGGTCGGGTGACAATGTAAACTGTAGGCGACAATGTGGAATGGTGGCCACATTCATGCATATTCTTTGGGAGTGTGAGTACATTCAGACTTACTGGAAAGAGATCCATAAGGTCATGTGTGAGGTCTTGCACAAATCCGTCAGTCCAGCGACAAAAAGATGTTTGCTTAATGTGTGGGAACCCACGGATTTGATTGCAGCCGAAAAATGATGGGTCACGCTTGGGGCCACGGTGTCCAAGAGAGACATTGCCCAATGTTGGGGGCAACAACTCCCCTTACTGTCACAATGTGGAAGCGAAACATGGACTGGTGCATGTTCCGAGAAAAGACTGTGTATGTGGCACGGGATTGCCCCCCGAAAGTGGTCCCGAGTCTGGGCTAAGTGGAACTCTTACAGGGGAGATATTTGTGTTGCACCTGCTGCTCCTGGTGATGATGAACCGCTGTCTCCATAAATGTGTAACGGTAACGGTAAATGTGTGATATTCCATGTGAAATCTAGTAACCTTACGGAGCTGCCATTTTCAATCATGTGTGCTATTTTCTGACAATGTGAATGCCGTTTGTTTATTTTTTTTTTCTTGTACTTAAATCAATAAAAAGAGATTTTAAAAAACAATTGTAGAACAGTTTTCCTTTTCAGCGGTATAATGATTAAATACTGCTTATTGCATATTTCTTTTCTTTTTTTAAGTTCAAGAAATGTTTATTGATAATAATAAAAGACATGAATACATAATATAATGAAGAAGTTATGAGGGAAGAGAAGGGGAAAGGATGGGAGGGAAAGGAGAACCTAGGGAGAAAAAAGTAAAAGCATTGAACTTAGCATGGGCAATAAAAGTAATGGAAAGGATACAATAAATATAAAATAAAAGTATATGCAGGTAAAATTATGCATGTAATCATGTTAAACAAAGAAAGGGGAATGAAAAAAAGGGCATAAAGGGGGTTTGGAAACTTCCTGCTGAGCAGGTCGTAGGCAAAAGGAACGAGTAGTGCAACTATCTACATACAATGTAACAGGAAGCCCTAAATTCGCGCGTTTGGCTGCCAACTGGGCAGTAAAAATAAAAACAGTGTCAAGCCTATGGTTATGACAAACATTATACCACCATGCTTTGAAAGTAATAGTAGAGGAAGACTTCCAAATAATAGTTATCTGTTTAAATGCAACAGCCAGTAATAAATCAACATCACGAACATGAAAGTCAGTCTCGTCCCAACAAGGAGAAAGGCTTCCCAAAAAAACATGAGCAGGAGAAAAGGGAATGCAAGTATGGAAAATAACATTAATTTGTGCCCAAACCTGCAACCAAAAGGCATGTACATTTTTGCAAAGAAACAACATATGAAAAAGAGTGGCATTAAGTGAGGAGCAAGACCAACAAATGTCAGGGGTGGTAGGGAATCGCTTGTGGAGAGTGAATGGAGTATGGAGCAGTCGATTATATATGAAAAAAAGAGATTGAGTTAAAGAGGCTGATCTGGAGGTTTTACGAACCTTTGTCCAAATCTTGTCCCACATAGATATTGGCCATGGTGTAGAAAGGTCGCTTTCCCAATGCTCTTCCACCATGAGTTTAAGTCTGGGGGGTGTATGTGCATGGAGGTGCTTGTAAATAATGGAAGCTTTAGGAAGATGTTGTAGAATAGAGTGAAGCCGAAGGGTAAGGTCAGGTGAAGTAGAAGAAGGGGGTGCTGACAAGAGTCTCGTATAAACTTCCATGACTGCTGCTTTAAGGAGAAGATATTTAGAGGCAAAGGAGGACGGTAAATTAAAGGTGGAACGCAAGGTGTGGAAAGGCAAGCAAGTGGATTGTGAAAATAACTGCGATATCCAAAGCAATCCTTTGGATCTCCAAGAACTCCAGTAAATGGGTTTACCTCATATTAAAAGGTATTTATTATGCCAGATAGTGGATGAGAGGAAATCAGCAATATTTGTGGGGGGGGGGGAGGTTTAGATGATAAAAGGAGTTTGACAGTGAATTTATGAATAGGAGTGGGAATGGAAGAGGGTTTTCGTGAGAAAGAGATATATTCAGCAAAAGAAAAAGGGGAGAGGAAAAGGCGCTCAACCTTTGTCCATAGGGGAGAAGGGGAATCAGGGTCCTGCAACCAGAGGGAAGCTTGGCGTAACAAAAAAGCCTTATGATAAGCCGGAAAGTCAGGAAAATTAACACCTCCTTCAGAAATGGGGCGAATGAGCCTTGCCAGGGACATTCTAGGTTTTGCTTTATGCCATAGAAAGGAGGACAAAATTGAATTAATTTTCTTTAAAAATTTTGCTGGGATAGAGACAGGAATACTGGAGATTGTGTATAGAACAATTGGGGATAACATCATTTTAATGGTGTCTAAACGACCCCACCACGACAAGTAAAGAGGATGCCTCCGGGCTGTGAGGTCAGAGATTTTCTGAGTACATTTAGTAAGGCAGAGGGAAACAGTGTCAGGGATGGAAGGGGTAATATACAATCCTAAGTATTTAATGTGAGAAGGGCTCCAGGTAAAATTGGAGGCACTGAAGTCAGGTTTAAAGGTGAATTTTGTTAAGGGGAGGATCTCACATTTATCATTATTAAGCTTGTAGCCAGAGATTGAGGAATAATGTCGTACTTCCTCCAAAAAAGCAGGTATAGAAACCTTGGAATTTGAGATGAAGAGTAGAATATCATCTGCATATGCAGCAAGTTTAATGGAGGATTCCGTGGTCTGAAAACCATGGATATCAGAATTTTGGCGCAGCTTGGATAAAAAAGGTTCCAAAGCAAGATTAAAAAGAAAGGGTGAAAGGGGGCAACCTTGACGAACTCCTCTACCAAGGTCAAAATAGGGGGAGAGTTGACCATTGGCATAAACTGCAGCACGTGGATGAGAGTATAGTAGTGAGACAAGGGAAGTAAATTTAAGACCAAACCCGAACCAACCAAGAGTATGGAAGAGATAAGACCATTCAACACTATCAAAAGCTTTTTCAGCGTCCAGGGCTATTGCGGCAAGGGAATTCTGGAGATGAGAGGACTTAGACAGGATATTAAATAAAAGCCTGGTATTATCCATAATGTAACGACCTTTAACAAAGCCAGACTGTTCTGCTCCTAAAAGGTCGGGTAAAAGATGGACTAGTCTCATCGCCAAAGACTTGGCAAAAATTTTATAATCTATATTAACAAGGGAGATAGGTCTATAGTTCTTACAGTATTGCACATCTTTGCCAGGTTTGGGTATTAAGCAAATATGTGCATCTGAAAAGGACCCTGAGGAGACACCTAAATCAGAGAAGGAATGAAGAAGAGAATGCAATTTTGGGATTAACAGTTTGGAAAAATGAAGGTAAAACTCGACAGTGAAACCGTCTGGGCCAGGGGCTTTGTTAGGTTTAAGATGTTGGAGTGCGCTGAGTAGCTCTTTCTGTGAAATGTCAATCTCCAAGGTGGATAGATCAAGAGGGAAATGTGAAGGAGGTTGAATAGTTGAGAAGAAGTGAGTGAGAGAATGGGGAGAGGGTTGAGTATCGGATGTGTATAAGGTCTCATAGAAGCGAGAGAATGTGGCAAGGATGTCAGCATCTTTGTGATGTAAATGTGCATTAGAGTCATAAACAGATTCAATATTCATCTTATTATGTTTGATCTTCAGATAATTAGCAAGATTTTTTCCTGCTTTATTCGTACCACCATAAAATTTAGCACTGGATTTAAGCAAATACAAGGAAGCATCTTCAGTAGATTTTTCATTGTATTTAAGTTTAGCGGCGACTAGAGCTGTCAGACTATCGCTGGAATGGGAGGTGAAGTAGGCGTGTTCCAATCGCTTAATATTATGAAGGAGAGTTTTAGTGGATTGACGCGCAAACCTACGTTTCTTTGCAACGTAATTAAATTGCGTGAGGCTGCTTTGAAAGCATCCCAGATAGTGTGTTTTGGGATAGACGAAACATCATTAAATAGAAAAAATTCATCAAAGAATGCAGTAAAGGAAGTAGAAAACTTGGGATCCAAAAGGAGGGCATTGTTAAATCGCCATCTCCTGGGCCCTTCAATTTTCGGGAGTACGTCTAGGCTAAATACAACAGGGGCATGATCTGCTGTAGTAAGCATTTGAGCAAGACCATGAGAAACAAAAATGTAATCAATTCATGATTGGGAATAAAAAGTGAATTCTAGCAAAGTTGGGTTACAAAGTCGCCAAGAGTCGACAAGTTTATGTTGGGATATAGCCTGGGTGAAAAGTTTGTGTGGTCTGTTAGGGACAAAGGTAGCATCAGATTTCCTATCTATAAACGGATTGAGAGGCTGATTACAGTCTCCTGCGAGAATGAAATTGTCATCCATGGATTGGGTTATGCGCGAAGAAAAGTCAGCCCAAAACAGGGGTTCACCAGTAGTAGGACCATAAACATTTAGGAGAGAGATGGGAACACCTCTAAGCGATAGTCTGACATGCGTCCATCTTCCATTAGTATCAGATTCTTGGGAAATGACAGTGAAATGTAGAGACCTACGACAAAGAATTGCAACACCATTGCGCTTACCATCACCCTGTGAATAAAAAACATCCCCCACCCAACCTCTTTTAAGCTTAGCAGATTCTGTAGCAGAAAGGTGAGTTTCCTGAAGAAACGCAATGTCAACATTTAATTTAGCTAGATGGGATAAAATACGTTGACACTTAATAGGAGAATTGATACTCTTGGCATTCCAAGAGGTTATATTCAGAGACATAACATGTTCAATAAATCAGTGAGTTCATAATAAAGGAAAACAAGATAAAAACCCATGATTGAGAACAAATAGAGAGAAATGAGAGCGGGAAGGAACAAGAAAAGGAAGGGGGAGAAGAGATGAACAAGAAATAGGAGGTGTGCATAAAGAAAAGGGAAAAAGGAGAGCTGTGAGAGATGCAGGAAGATCAAGAAAAAGAGATAATAAATAAAGAAAAGAAAAATACAACTTGGAAGGAAGATGTTATGATGACAGCACAGCCAAAGGAATTGAAGCACACAATAAAAACAAGGAACCATAAAGAAACAAGGGAAAAGGAAAAAGCTGCGGATAAACATACCCGCAGGAGGAGAAGACGAGGAGGAAGCGGGGGGGGAGGGAGCCACAGAGGTAAGGCAACACATCCGAGGACGGCTGGGCGAAACACCAGGAAAACATCATCGAACAAGGGGGAGATCCTGTGAAGGCAAAGAAGGGAGATGAAAAAGATGAAAAAGAAAGTTACAGATCTACGTCAAGAAAGCAAACGAACAACAACTTTATAAGTAAGTATGAGTGACAATCAAGAAAACACCGTGTAAAATGGAGAATAGAAACATGAGCCAACATGAACAGCGCAAGGACACACAAATAGACAACTCATCCAGGGCAGGAAGAGGAATCCATGGCAGTAGTTTTGTGTGCATTAATGAAGCTCTGCAATCTCTCTGGATACTCATAGGTGGTCCTCTTGTTGTTGTAGGTGACTTTGAACAAGCAAGGATGATATAGGCCATATCAAGCACCCATTGAGCGAAGGTCATCTCTCATGCTAAGAAAGGCCTTCCGACGATTTGCAGTTGCTTTAGCATAGTCCTGAGCGAAGAACAGGGAAGAGCCTGACCATGACAGTTTGGGAGAAGCCTTGGCAGTTGTGAGAACCTTCAAGAGATCAGTGTATTCCAAGAAATAAAGGATAACACCACGCGGACGTTGTGATGTGGAAGTGGAAGTATGAGGACGAGCCAGACGATGAGCACGCTGAATGTTGAGATTCGTGCCTTCTGGCAAGTGGAGCAACTTAGGGAGAAAGGATTTGAAAAAAGTAAGAGGGTCTGCACCCTCAAGACCCTCTGCTAAGCCGTAAATGCGGAGGTTATTACGTCTATTTCTGTTTTCCAACTCCTCCACCTGCCTTTGGAGAGTGTCCACCTGTGAAGATAGATGAAGAACCTTGGTATTGGTTTCTTGGAAGGAAGCGACTGATTGTTCAACTGTAAAAACTCTTGTTTCAATTTGTGACCAGCTATCATTAAGAGCCTGAAGCTTGACGTTAGGTTCCTCCATGAAAGGGCGCAAAGTCCCAATCTCTTCCAAAATCGGGCGGAAAGATCGTATCTCCTCCAACAAAAGTTCCATAGAAACAGGCGTGGATTGCTTGGGTGGTGAAGGGGGATCTTTTTTTAGTCTCTTGGTGGTAGATTTCCCTGATGGTGGTGGGGGAAGATCCATGAGGGTATCGGAGCCAGAAGAGGCGAGAGAATCTTCTAGCTTAGAGAAGGCAGAAAATACTTTAGAGTTCTTCACGAAGGCCACCTTTGTAGTTGATTTGGGGGGTGAGCGCGACATGGATATAAATCGCAGCATACATAAAAACAGATATGAAGAGAGGAAATTGCGCAGCACTTGTTATCCACACTCAAGAGTGAGAGGGCGCTCTGTGAATGAAAAATCGTCCAAACGAGTCTATAATCCAATCACTTGAATCAATTGAAGAAGGTCGTCTATAAGTGCGTAGTCAGGAGGAAGACTGCACAGTACGTTCAAAAAACCGCAAAACGCGGAAAAATAGCAATCTCTATGCAGAGACACAAGCCGCAAACCGCGAGGTTTGAGAAAGACGAGTGACTATCCAATGACCATGCAGTTGGAGGCAGTATCAATCGGACCTAGGAGACCTAGGAAGGATAAGAGCATATAGGTTGCTAAAAATGTAAGAAATAAACTCGCAGAGTACCAGCAACATCACTGAGAACAAAATAGAGTCACTTCAAAGGCATCATGAGAAAAAATAGGTGCCATAGCGCCAAAGAACAGAGTAAGTGAACATTAGATGATCACTTCAGAGGCGCAGGCTGGACATAGATGCAACGATATGCCGAAGAGCTTGCTGGCATCCAAAGAACATCAACAGGTGAAAAGCTGCTCATACAAACATAAGCTCCCATAAGGCCACGCTTCATTTAGAAGAGGTAGCAGGTGAACACCATAGCGCATTGAGAAGGCATTTAACGTTGAAAATGCAATGTCAATAATAACATGAGGGCAGTAAGTAATCTACTGCAAACGCAAAGCAGGTACAATATTAACTGAATGTCAGTGAGGGAGCAATAATATATAGGAGAAGTGCTCAAAGTTAGACTGGGGGCCAGGAACTAAAGAGCAACAATCTCCTATTCTGACAGAAAGTACACAACATGCCAGCTTGCATAAAATAAAATGGTGGCTGAGCCGAAAAATGAAATCCACAAACTCACTGTTGGAGATGTCAGGTCAGTAAACGGTGAAAAGGGGGCTCAGACGCCATGTAGAGAATGTAGGGGAATCCATGGAGCATGGCAATCTCTGGGTGCGAGGTAGAAGGTGACACGCTTGTACCTCGGCAAAGTAGCTTGTCGCGGCAGCCAATATAAAATGGCGGCCGCAATTGCAAGATACACCGTCCAAGATGTTGTGGGCGAAAGCTCCGTCTGCCGACAAGAAGGGAGGTCGTCAAGCGTTGCGGAGCATAGCGAAAGAGCTCCGGCGACAGAAACCAGCCTTCAAACAAGAAAGTAGCCCAGGTGGAGAGGAGAGTTCCCGGGGTCGCCGCGGAGCCTCACTCAGGCGCCGCCATTCCTCTCGGGCGCCAAGCCACGCCCCGCATATTTCTTTTCTTATAATAAACTGCAAGTTCATTCATCAGACATGGATATGTCATCAACATCTAATTCATTCTCCTCTCCCCCTTACTGGACTACTTCATGCAAAGACTTAACTAGAACTACCAACAAAAGGGAAAAAAGGGATCTAACTTATTTGACAAAATCCCCATTGCCCTAACGCTAGAGGATACCATATAAGGGATGAAATTAAGAATGTAAAACCATTGATGGTGGAAACGAATACAACTCTTCAAAGAATGGATGAAACATTGTCTCATTTAGAGACCAGGGTTTCTAAGGTGGAGCAAAAAATAAGTGACAATCAGGATATAGCGGCCAAAGTGGTTTCAAAGTCCAAAGAAATTCTTCAGCTTCAGAAACACACCTAGGATTTGGAAAATCATAACTAGTAAATAACCTGCACATTTAAGGAGTTCCTGAGGGTTCAGAGGGATCAGATATGATTACTTTTCTTCAGCTGAATATTCCAATGATGGCAGTCATAAAAGATGATCAATCTCTAAATATACAAGAAGCTCACCGGGTCGGCCTACAGTCCTTAGTAAAATCACCTGCAGCCGAGCCACAAGGGATTATCGCCTATTTTCTTCAATACGCTGACCTACTAAAAGATTTATCTGCTGGCAAACAGATGAAACAAATGCTCTGGTCTGGCCCTAAAAATATTCTCACACAAGACGTGGCTAGAACTAAGGCCACCAGACAAAAAGAAATATCTGAATCTAAATGGCGGTACTATGTTATTCAGCTCATGTCATTCCTTAACTTAACTGTTTATGTCAATGACTACATTTCCCATAATGCGCGAACTGTGACTTTTGGTTCATGTAGGTGGATCATCTAGATGTAGTTGGGGGTGGGTGTGTGGCATGCATGTGGGGAGCAGGCTTTTGGCTGAAATGGTACACATTTCACACTTACCGAGTGGTGGTGAAGGTGAAGATGTGTCGAGCGTCCCAAATCTCACCACTGCCTCTCTCTCCAGGGCACTCTCCACCATAGCCTCTGCTGCAGAAGGGCCTGAGGCATTCGATGGGCCTCATCTTGTCCTTTGGACTTCACGCAGCCGTCCTGCCAGCCATTCCTTGGCCCTGGAGCGCATGTCTTATTAACTTTTCTTTAGTTCGTCCAGGGACCTGTCAGCCACACTCAGGGCATGTATGCGCAGCTTCATCTCTCTCCAGGTTTTTCTTTTGCCCGACTCTGGGACAGTGTGAGATGCCCTCCCAAACAGCTGTTAGGGGTTTTTGCAGCATTCTTCTATCAGCATGTCCAGTTCCTTTTCAGAGAATTTCAGATTGTGCAGACACTCCTTTCCTGCCTTCCCACTGGACTTGCTGGACATCTTGGGATTTGTTTTGGGGCCTGTCTGTAGTGTTGGACTGTGCTGCTGCACCTTACCATGTGCTATCAATTTTGTTAAGAATCCTTCAGGGACACCACTTCCTGTTTTGGGATCCTTCTGCTCTCCCAGCAAGTGTTTCTGCTATTTTTTTCATCGTAGTCACTAACGCAAAACAGGCTTTTCAGCCATGAATGCTATTTGCGAGCGCTTACTGACTCGCCATTGGCCACATGGATAAATTGCGATGCAGGTCATTT
This sequence comes from Lissotriton vulgaris, assembly GCF_964263255.1. NCBI lineage: Eukaryota > Metazoa > Chordata > Amphibia > Caudata > Salamandridae > Lissotriton > Lissotriton vulgaris. The sequence goes on from NC_141691.1 coordinate 2,011,639,939, forward strand.
GCGACTCGCAATTTGGCGACCAGTTGGGTATGTATATTGTAACTTGACGCTCATAATTGCGAGTCGCAATTCAGCGCAAATTGCGAGTTGCAAATCCAAGTGGATGTACATCTGGGCCAGAATACTTTCCTGGAAAGAATGGATACAGAAAGGTATCATTACAGTTGATCAGTTTTTCTCAGATAATGTGTTTATTTAATTCCATGAACTCCAATCTACTTTTCATCTATCTCTACACAATACATTTAAATATATGCAACTTAAGGATCTCCTATTACAAATAATGCATTTCTCCAGTATCCTGGTCAACTACATCAAGACATTACTTACAATCTTACTTTTTCCACAGAAGTGAAAGCTTCCTATATATATAGGAATATAAGAAGCTTCATATATATATATATATATATATGTAGACGGACTTCTGTCCTGATGACTGACTAAAAACATCTGTTGAGTTTCCATGGAACGATGATTTACACCACTCATTTTCAATTCATATATGGAATAAAATTTGGTAAAAAATTCCCTCCACTTCCCGATCTACGAGCACCTCCCAGACATTATCTTTTTTTATTAGGTCTCGTGGCGATTACCGCGCGAAAGCGCGGTCTCGCCACAGACCTATAGTCACCGGCTCAGCTTCCCAGGAGACAAGAGATGGCTACGCGCATCTTCAAGAATTTTGATCAGATCGGGCCGCACGCGTGTGCACATCTCCTGTCTCCTGGGAAGCACACACAGCCACACCTCCCCCTGCTTTCGCACACACATACGCACACACAGAGACACACACACACAAGTGCACATACACGCACGCACACATACAGAGACACCACCCCCCTTTCCCCCCGCCGCCGCTGCACACACACACACACACAAGTGCACCCTCCAGCACAATGGCATTTTCCTCGCGCCACTGAGACCGCCTCCCCGGCCGCTTCGTAGCTGTAGCATGACTTTCATTACCGTGTTTGCATCCTTTCACCTCCTCGTCTGCTGACCCTTGGATCCCAGGGCCAGCCAGGGTGCTCTGAGTGGTGGCCGAGGCGCGCGAGCCTCCTCTCCCCAGCGCGCCCGCCACCCGCGGTGCCTCCTCTCCCCAGCGTGCGCGCCACCTGCGGCGATTCCTCTCCCCAGCGCGCATGCCACCTGCAGCGCCTCCTCTCCCCAGCGCGTGCGACACCTGCGGCGGCTCCTCATCCCCATGCAACAGGCGCGCGGAGATTGATGAATCCGAGCCTGTCACCTTGAGAACAGTTGCTCTCTTCCCAGAAGCCGGCCTTGCAATTTTTCATGCAGCAGAGGAAGAAAAATGGAAACCGGGGTTTCTAATGATCTTTTCCTCGGTGGAAAGCAGGCTATCTGCTACGGGTCAGTGCTGTGGAATGTGGCCGTGGCCATTGCCCAGTGCCGCCATTCATCATAGTTACCAGCCTGTGTAAATGAGGGCTTTGTGCCCCGTGTGCCTGCAGCGGCCGGGGGAGAGGAGGCTTTGCAGGAATAATAAACGAAGAGGCGGTAATTGTGCCGAGGCGGGATGTGAACTTGGAATAGCTGCAGCTTTCTGCCCATAAACGTGTCACGGCATCCATGACGTACAGCAGGCTGCCCGCCGCTTTTATAATCACCAGAGCCTGGGATAATGCCCGTTTCTGCTGCACGGGAAACATTAAACAGCGTTACATCGCGTCAGGCAGCCACAAAGAGGGAACAAACACATTTTGGTCTGTTAGCAAGACACTTTATAGACGCAAAACTGTGGTCCTAGGAGGGGAAAAACACCAAAAACATTCACGAATGGGGTTGCTACTTGGCATGAAGCAGATGCATCTGTGATGATAAATGCATGCATTGTAAAATACGTGGGGGGTGGGGGCTGATCTGTTCCCTTATCTCCTCTAGTCCCCTCACCACACCGTGTGATGCTGGATTAATGGGTTCATCACCTCACATTTTATTTACCTTCTGTAAACCTTGGACACACTTAGAAGGAGCTGTATTCTGTGCAATTTTACCATAGGTGTGCTTGCCTCAGAAAGCCGAGAAGCTTTTTTAAGTGTTTTTTTTGATGTTTCCATGTAAGCATGCATGACATCCCAGCAGGTTGCAGCCAAACATTGAACTGAGTGGAGAGGCGCCTATTATTGGCAGGCTGCAAAGCCACGCCCACAAAATGGGCAGCGTACCATAGAACCTAAAAGGCTTAAAATGAAGGAAGAAACTTCAAAATGCATTTTGTATAAAGTAAAAAATTCAGAAAAGCCTGACAAAAAATGTTCAGGCACTTTACACCCTATCTTATTTCAAGTCGTGATGTCTGTTGCATCCAAGAACATAGAGAGGCTTAGCTCACGCCCACTGCATACCATTGGTTGGTTTTCCTTTTCTCTCTCATTTGTCTGCTTATTATTGGTGGCCCAGGTTGTCAATCTTGTATTTCTGTCTCCCGTTGAGCATTGTCTCTTTACCATCTTATTGATTAGCAGGCATCACTGCTTCCACTGCTTGCTTTTCAGGCACTACTGTTTTATTCTTTTTCAACATTCCATTAGAGTGCATGTGTTTTTGAGCAGTCTTCTTTGTGTGCATCTCTTTAGTTGAGTGTTCTTATAGGACCCAAGCCCCACCAGCAGCACCTGATGAAGTAGTCACAGGAGGTCATAGTCCTGCTGGGCACGCTTTCGCTTGTTCTTAATGTTTTGTACACATAGTTTGTATTTTTTGCACATTTTCAAATATTTTTTAGAGTTATAGTTTAATTGCTAAACACTAACCTGCAATTAAAAACACAAGTAACACGGAAATGTTTCTAAGTATTATTCAAGTAAAGATAGGAGTCGATGGGCTTGGTGTTCTCTTTAGAAGTATGTTATTGCTTGTACATAGGGTACAGGTAAAACAAGCCATGTCATTTCAGTCCTTTAAACTTAGAACGCCATGCTTGTATATATTGTATGTGTAGCCTGTGATTATTTTGTAAACCAACTCTTGAAAATTGCCCATAAATAATTAACATTAATTTAATGTAAAACAAATGACACACACAAGAGTATTGTATAAAACCTAGTCTGCATGTTATAAATATCTACGTAAGCTGTGTCAGACCTGACGTTGAAGCAGTGCATTAAGATCCGTGTAAGAGCGATGCAGAAACAGCAACAAATCTGCTTCTGCTTGACACCCCTCCCTTCCAAGGAGTTGGGCAGCTCTCAGAGGCAACATGATGATTTTTGCTGATAAAATGGGTAAGCAACAGCTAACCATTCACAAACAATGTTTATCTACCAATTGCAAATTAAAAAAAAAATTATGCAAAGCATTGTCATTTACAATGCCAGTAACTCAAACTTTAATGCTGCGAGACCTATTGCATTGTAAATGCTTGTAATAGACTGTTCTTACATCTTATTTACTTTTTAAATCTAAAGTTATGACTGATACTGAATGCTGGCCCTGTAATGTTGAAACCAGTGACCTTTTTCATATTATGGGGGTAGGTGATACATTCTCCTCTGCCGGCAGAGTTTGCAGAGTTTTGCCAACTCCATGTCATGCTTGTAACACGGAGTTCTGTCAACACTTTTGCCAACTGCCATGTGGCATAGTTTTTCAAACACGCAGCTCACCAATGTTAAGTCGGTGTCCCCTAGTGCGTTTTGCGGGTGACAGAACGACACCTGTAGAGATTTTCTCAACATGGGCGGTTGCGGCAGGCCGTGATTGTTTGTGATGAGAAAGCTGCTGCTCATGCAGAAAATCAACTTCAGTGGCAGCAAAGAAGCAAAGCCCTCTGACGTGCCGTGTGGGGACATTCTCGTTGATTGTGCCGTGCAGACCAAGCTCCCAGCACCAAAAATCAGTGAGAGAGGCACAATGTACTGATATATACCTGCTTGTGGACTGTTACAATTAGAGAAGGGGAATACTGGTTTGCATGTGGCTGGGTCCAAACTGAGTTGACATTGGGTGCAAAATTAGGATGGATTTGATTTCTACCCAGAGCGATTGTCAGTGGTTAGACAAATTGCAAGCATTTGTACCATCACCTTTTGTGTGTTTGATGTGCTGCCAGACAGGTTTATCTTCATCAATCAGTTGTATTGTATTGCATTGTATTGTATTGTATCGTATTTGCATTTGTGTAGGTGCTTCACTAACCCTGTGAAGCCAATAATGCTTTCGTTGAGTTAGCAGGTACTCTATTTCTACATTTATTTTGTGCTTCATACCCCTGACAGACAGTGCAACGCTCTGGTTTGTACACAATTGAAGGTTGCTGGTTGTAGGATGGTCTAGATGGGACATGTTGACTGAGGCTTGAGGATCTGGTCTAACAGTTGTGCAGGATATGTCGCGATGCAGGTCTGGGACTTGTCAACCGGAGGTAGCGTACTGTAGTGGATAGTGCAAGGAGCTTACGGCCATGTTTATCATTTTTTCACACAAAGCAACCCAGCAAAGACACCTTGCTGCACTGCATGAAAGGGAGAGGGCAGGAATGTGCCATATCTATGAAGATAGGGCACATTCCCACTCTCTCTCTGCTCCAGCGCACTAGTGGCTGCTTAGCACCAATGCAGGCACCCTTGCACCATTACACACAATTATTTTTCTGCAAGAAGGGACACCTTCCTGCACAAAAACTATCCTTTGAGGGGGTTTCCTCTTTCTATCATTGCTTCAGAATGCAGCACATGTGGAAAGAGGAAACAAGGAGACATGAAGATTTTTCTCTGCGTTACACCTTCCCTGAGAAGGCTTAGCAGGGTGACACATTCCCAGGTCTACCACGCATGGTAAATATGGGCATGCACCAAAATTCATGACTGGATGCATGGACACTCCTAAGCATGGAATGCCTCTCTGGAGCAGGGTAACTCGAGGTACTGACCTGCGCCTTGCGTTACTCCAAACCATGCAAGAGCAAGCCAGGTGGCCTTGTGTGGCTTGGTTAATCTCATTCTAGGTTTTGTGCCTCCCTGCGCCCACTTACACAGTGCAGGAGCAGCACAAAAGCTTAGATAAATATGGCCCTTAGTCATTGGTTCTTACAAAGGGACCGGATAGTCATGGGTTTGAATCCCAGCAAAGCTAAGTCTGTCCAAGGTCGGTAAATTGAGTTCTATTATTAACACCTGTAATTTACACCATTTAGAAACATCAGAACTGTGTTTGGAACGCTATATAAAAGCAGGACATATCTCATGTGCACCATGGGGATTAGGTGCCAGATGTACGACCGTTTTTTGCGGTCGCAAATGGAAAATCAGCCAGTTTGCAATAGCAAAATTGGTCTGCCCCAAATACAAACCCTATTTTGTGAGTCGGTAACCTATTACCCCTAGGGGTGACAGTGTAGCGCTTTACAAATGCTGTTTGATTGATTGATTTCACAATTTATCTGAATGCTTAAATGCGTTTAAAGTTAGTGTATGCTTTTTACTCGTCTTCCTGCGGGGTCTCTCCGCGCTCAGGTATGTGTACTTATTAGGCATTATTTGATAAAATGAAATAATCAAAGGTTGCGCCAATGTGATACAACATAACATAACTACAGACAATAAATGCCGCCCCCACTCCATTCCTGCCGCTTTGGAGAAGTCACCTTCCTTCCTTTCTTCCTTAATCTCTGACAAAGCATCAACCCTCCAGCACCAAAAATGATATAATATATTCTGTTGAAAGACAGGCTTTACCTAACAAAAAAGAAACTCAGATGTAATGCTTGCATGAGATTACATTTGCCTTTAAAACTGTTTAGTGACAGCATGTATTCAACCTTCAGATTGTCCCGACATGTTCTACAGTCATAAAGTAGTTTGCGAGATCTTGGCTGTGAGATGTGTATAATGCCATCAAAAGGGGGGCAGGAGGTGGGGCATTATTTACTAGACTGCACTTTTTTAGTGCCCTGAACTCGTGCTGAAAAATGTATTTATAGATTTTAAAGCAAGCCTGCCTTGTTTATTGATTCTGAAGCATTTAACACGGTTGCCCCACTAGATGGTGATAGATGCTAAGCTGCCATGTCTTATGTGATCTCGGGGTGCCCAAGGTCGTGGGGGTTATCGACCATAGTCCCTGTATTTAAAAAGGGCGACCGCAGCAGCCCTTTATGCTACAGGCCAATATCTTTAATTAATTCTGTAGCTAAAGTGGTAGGTAGTATAATTCTGAATAGGTTATCCACATGGGCAACTGAAAATAATATTATATCCCCTATACAATACGGTTTCAGACCTGGACATTCGACAATTACACAATGTCTGAACCTGTATTTGATTTTAAGTAAATATACCCTGGCCAAACAAGGAACTGTCTATATGGCATTTATGGACTTATCGTCCGCTTTTGACTGCGTGGACAGAGGTAAACTATGGGTCACCCTGATAAAGATGGGCGTAGAGAAGAATTTAATTAATTTTCTGGCTGATTTGCACTCCGATACAAGAGCCAATGTTCGTTACACCCAAGACCTGAAAGTAACGGTGGAATTTAGAATAAACCGGGGTGTGCGACAGGGGTGTATTTTGGCTCCATTCCTCTTCAACTTGTACATCAACGAATTGGAGGAATACTTGCTAAAAACAGGAGCCAACTACCCCTTTGTGGGCCGCAAGGGGGTCCCTGTGCTGCTTTATGCAGATGATGCTGTCCTTATTTCTAGGACAGCAAATGGACTCCAGAAACTTTTAAATTCCTTCTTTAACTTTATGGAGTCCCGTGGCCTAAGCATCAATAACTCTAAGTCTTATGTCATGAAAACAGGCCTGGGTTCTTGAAAAACTAATCTCTTCTGTATAAATGGGGAAAAAATCCCTACCACTAATACTTTTTCATACCTTTGGGTCCTCTTAGATCACAAATTATCCTGGGGCCCCGCCGGTATTAAAAAGAAGGGTGAGGTAACACGTGTCAGTGCGGCCATACTTGGCTTTGCGAACAAAATTGGCAATAGCCCGATGGCCGCTTTACTTAAACTATATCAGGCAAAAAGTGTTGCTGTCGCCTGTTATGGAAGCGAGCGCTGGGGTTATTGTAAGATGAGGGACCTAGAGGTCACAGAAAATAACTTTTTGAAGAAAATACTGAGGCTGCCAAGGGGAATTGGAAATTTCTCGGTACATGAGGAGCTGGGTGTTCCCTATCTAAGTGATAGAATAGCAGTGAACCCTGTATTGTGCTGGTTGAACTGCTGGCTTAACAAAGATATACCCCTCACTCATGACATATTAAAAGAAGCCCTAACATTGGATGGAAGGTGTAAGGTCCCGTGGCTGAAGTATATCAATGACTGTTTGACTGCAATTGGCCGGCCTGATTTATTTTTAACCCCAAATTTTATCACCAAATCCGATGTTATTTTTGTAAAAAATGCCATGTTGACAACCAGGTATACTGCCAGGGAGGAGGTTGAGTTACAGAAGGATAGTGTTAGGAAACATGTATTACTTAAAACCTGTCTATAAATAGAACCATACTTATCATGGCCTATGACTGGCTATGAACGCTACCTGCTAACAAGGTTCCGTTTTGACCTGTTCCATCTCCTACTGGCGGTACCAAGTGGGACTCATCGGGGTGAGGTGTTGCCAGCTTGCGGCTGCGACAGGAAGTCTCCGCAAGATCTGGCACACTTTTTATTCATTTGTCCTTATTACATAACACCCCGGAGACTATATTTAAAACCCTGCCTTAAAAAACTGAATTTCGCACAGATAAAACCTGCACTTTATTACCTCCAACTACTGAAATGCGACTGCACTTTATTTGTCTGTAATTTTCTGAAATTAGCAATCACTTTCAGGAAAAGCATGGAGGGATAATTATGCTGTTAACGCCTTTGGGCATTTTTTATCCTTTATTATATTGAAACTATTTATATATTTTACATATTTTTAAAATGTTTATGTTGCCTGCTGCTTTTATCTCTTACATTGTATAAAGAATTTTGTATCTTATAAATGAATTATCCGGACTGCTTTTAACTGTTTGTTGATGAATTGTACTTTTATGATTGTAATGTTTACAATCGAATAAAGATATTTGAATTGAATTGAAATTGCCATGTCTTATATTTTCCTGGGGGATATATCTATATATATATATTTACTTTTACACAGGCAATTGTGAAATGTGAGGCCCCACATGACATTTGTGACCTGACCCTCAGAAAATACAGAAAGGGGAATGCTGAACATTGTCAAGCATTCACCCTAGTCACAGATCTGGGTTAAATCCATAGTTTTTGGGCTCACCATGCCACTCCAGTTAGGACCCAGCCATATGCAAATCAGTCTTGACCCTGCTCCCATAGGAAGAATCCAGACTGAATTGCCAAACCAGGTCCTTCCTGGACGGGAAAACAAGCATCCTGGGGCAAGTTTCTAGGTATTACCCTTCATCAGCCAGGCCAGTGGTGCCGTGAGCACAGGACCCAGGTCTAGGCATACCCTGTCAACTTAGGGCAACTACAGCATCACAAAAAGATGATTGACGGAATGCTGAACACTGTCAAGCATTTACTCGCAGTCACAGATCTTGGCTAAATTCATCATTTATTTGCCCACCCTTGCCACCCCAGTTTGAACCAGCCATATGCAAATCAGTCTTGACTCTGCTCCCCATGGGGATCTGCCAGGTCAGGTCCTCCCGGGACCAGAAAACAAGTGTCCTGCTGTCAAAGTCAATTACAGATGAATTCAAATAGAGAGAAAGTAAATACTATAAAAAAGGACAGATGTTCAGTTCTCACTGATTTGTTAACAAAAAAACTGAAATCATAAAAAAGCGATACATCTTGGATTGCGTTGCTCTTGCGTCACTCAATCCATGTCAAATTTACCAAGCAATGCAAAGCCACCTTGTGCGACCCTGTGTTGCTTGGTAAATCTGGAGTAACGCAATGCAGCACAGATTGCTGCCTTGGGTTACTCTGCCCTGCGCCGTCATGGCAAGGGAGCCTGCATGGCGCTAGGCTGCAGTGAATGTACCAGAGCAAGAAGAGAGCAGGAATGCCCATAATAAAATCTGGGCCTTGATTTGTGTACAGTAAGTAATATTAGTATTCTGCAAGATTTGCAAGTGCTCCTGGGTATGACAGAAAAGGGAACTGAGGCATGGAGATATGTGGTGAGTGGACCAGGCGCACACAATTTTAATGCGTCCCTGGTAGAGAACAAATCCAATGATATTGTGTGTCTACCCACTCACTATTGAACATTGGTACCCTTAGTAGTTAGCCTCAAGAAAATGTGACTTATGAGATTCTTGAGACAGCATAGTAGTGATAAGAAGGGTTAGAGATTGTATAGAGTGTTTAAGCAACACCACAACACCAACAGTACAGAGGTGATTGTTTTTTCCTGTAGAAAGACCGGTGGTGGCCGGCATGACAAGCTGGGCGGGTGGAGGGCGCTTCCCTTGCCGCTAGGTCCCACGTCTCATCTCCTGCTCTCCTCGTCGGACTCTATGGCTAGGGAGCACACCCAGACTCGCCTGACCAATCACAATGCTGCAATGCAGAATTGTGATTGTTCTGAGCGTCCTGGTTTAACACTCAGCCAAGGAATGGGGGCCTGGGCATGTTCTCCGCGCAGGCTGTGATGCAGCCTGCATGGAGAACAGTTAAAGCGTGCATGACTGGTTTGGGCGTCCCGAGAGAGCCGACCAAACAGTAATTGCGCACTTACGAGTGGACAAGTCATCCCTCCCCTGCCCTTCTTTGAGAGCAGGGGAGCCCCGCCCACTCGCCCGCCCCCAAAGCAGCACAAACATAAAATGATAATAACTCAAAGCTATTATCATCTTATTTTCCTTTAGTTTGCACTGCTTAAAAGCAGAAGGGCGGCGCTCCTCCGCCATAGCACAGGAGCGGCGAGCCACCACTAAGAAAGACCCAGGTGTGATTGAAAAAAGATTAGGTTTGACACTATGGGCTCATTTGAAAGTGATCACCAAGTATCCATTTATGTTATTCTGATGAGCTGGCTTTTCAGTTAAACAGCCTACCATAGGCAGGGCTCCGCTCACACACCTACTCAGCGCCAGTATTCCCTCACGGGTGATAGTGCGCTTCACAAATGCACATTACATAACATGGCATACTAATTTAGCAAATGGCCAAAAACCAAAATTGTAAAATGTGTCAACATGAAAGTGCTACAGTACTTAAAGATTGTAGGCATGATTCACAAAGCCATTTTAGGCCACCAACATATGTTGACAGCTGATAAGGGTGGGTAGGGGTGGGGCGAAGGCAGATCTAGGTGCTGTTTCCTAGTGAATTTCGACCACCCGAAAAAGTGTTACTTTATGAGCATTCACAAACCCCTCACTGACCATTTCCCACCCATCCTGTAAGGGGCTGTATTATGGTTGCATGAAAAACTAATATAATTTAGATTTTACATACGCATAAGGTGAAGTAAAAAACATATAGACTACCAAAATATTGTGATAGAAAATATCAACATTTTACTGGTAAGTATATGCATTTAATTGTAACTAACAATATTCTAACTTAAAATAAAAGTGAATTTCCTATTAAATTTCTTTTTTAAAAGATAATATATAAACATTAATTGATGAACTTTTAAAATATTCTAATATACATGTTATAAAGTTATATAGAAAATAATATTGAATTATACAGAACAATGCATTATACAAGTATTTTCAAAATTAGAAACATTATGTTTGTTTATAATTACACTGTTGTAACTACAATCAGGAAAATGCATACTTTGTGGTGGGGCGTGGTCTGAATTTCTAATCTAACTTTACAAATATTATGATAAGTGCAATTGCTAGATAAATTAATATATATTTAAATTTAAAGATTACCTGCCAAATCCTCAATACACGTCCCAAGAACAAAAAACAATAATTGTTCATTCATGTAACCATGGAACAATGTCTTGTTGCAAATTTAAAATAGTAAACATTTAACAAAGAATGATAGACACTTTGAAAATAACACTACCCACAAGCACACCATTGCAGCCCAAAATCCATAAAATATTAATAAATTATACTTTCTAGAAGGGCTGTAGAAGTTTTATGTTTCATAATTTATCAAATGTAATTTCCAATTAACATTCTGCACAATGACTAAATACCAATTATATAAATTATATCTACATATTATTTAAAATGCTACCCACACAATCCCCAAATTAACTCCACAGCCCCAAATGTAGATGTGTTACACAATTAAAAACCTTATTACACTTGTAAACAAATGAAAAAACAAATACAAAATAATTAATATATTGACCAATTGAAATATATCAACTTAAGAAACACTGTCCACCTAAACCCCCAATAAAATAATAAAACCCAACAGCCCAAAATGTACATGTATAACTTAATTAAAGCATTTTACAAACATCAAAACAAGTAAATATACAAAGTTTTTACATATTACCAAATAAAAATATTAATTTTAAACTACTCATCCAAATCTCCCAATAAATTCAGACAACAAAAATATTTACAGCTATAATACTCTAAAAAAACTGCAAAAACATTTTACAAAAATATAAATAATGAAATAAAAACATAACACGATACAATAAAACAAAAAGCACTATTAAAGTAAACAATATTTTAATACTAGGATATTATTGTAAAATATTTAAAAGAAGATATACTTACCTTCAATATTTTTGCCCATGATATTTTTGTAATCATGATATTTTAAACATGAGATTATGGTCATATTATATTTTTGAGTCAATATTTAGGTGGAATACTCCATTCTGGAGTAGGGAGATAAACGGAACAATTACCAAACTGCATGGGGTGTAGTGGAATGGGCTTCTCCAAATGAGAAGTGTCTTTCATAATTTAGAAAAAATGAAAACATTTGCAATTTCACATAGATGGTGGCTTCTTTCGATGTAAAGTTACAGTGTCTGTACATCTCCATAGTTTAGGAATACTAATGTGTAAAAATATCCCATGAGATTCTCAATAATACACTTGGAAACCTTTGAGCATTGCAGCTTTCCAGGTATACTAACCACCAGGGCCGTAAGAAGGGGAATCAAGGGGTATTATTCCCCACACCAATTTTTTGAGAGCACCACGGTCCTGCTCCAAATTTATTTACTGATTTGGAAACAAGACTGTCCTGTTTATCAAGGATATGGCAGCTACAACACTAAATGACATCAGATGCTGGAGCAGCAGCATTTTCTCTTTTCTTGCATGATATATATATTTTGCTTACAAGCTAGTGCTCTTGCTCTTTGGGTCCCCAATCACATTTTTAACCTGGGCTAGCAAAAACTGTTGATGTGTCTGCTACTGGCAATGTTTGTTTTTTCAAAAAGAAGTAATTTGTTCTTGACGCTAGTTCTATGGGTATACATTTACTTCTACAATCCTTTAATAGGACCCAGGATGCATAGTTTGGAATGTAATGCCAATGATCTTGTTACTGATGAGGGTGTACAGCTAAGATCACAATAGGTGCAATATTTCTTAGTGAGTATGGAATAAAGGATTCTAATAAAAGCCTTTAACCATCCCCAGAGTAATGTAAAGATGGAATGAATAAACAGGATAACCACATGAAGGATTCGGTTGCCTGTTAACAGAAACGTAGAGTAGAAGATAGCAACTTTACAGCTTACTTCCTTTGAAACCATGAGCTGGAGGGCCCTGAAGTATGACACTTAGGCCAAATAGGCCAGGAAGAGATATGGGGGCACATGCATCAATCTATTTAGAAAGTGCAAACGGTCTGAATCGGTAAAATCTGCGCTTCCTAAATACGTTTTTGGGATGCATGAAACAATTTTTCAAAATTCGCTTTTTTTTGCATTTCCTAAAAATACGAATGCATTTAAGGAATCGCATTTGTGCGATTCCTTAAATGCAATACATAAATTTTTTTTTAAATGCGATTTTTGAAATAGGAAGTGCAAATTAACACGAGGTTGACCCTCGTGTTAATTTGCGAAATTCTTTAAAAAAGCACAAAAATGCATTTTGGAAAGTGTCATGTTACAGACACACATGTCCTTAGGACATGTGTGTGTGAAACATGCACTTTAAAATACATTTCAGGGGTGCAGGGGGGGTCCTTTGGACCCCCCTCTGCACCCTTGCAATGCATCAACAAATTGCGAATTCCAAAAAATAGAAATGCAAAATGGCATTGATTCCTATGGGCCTCTAGGCCCATAGGAATCAATGTAATGCCATTCCTTAGTTGCGATTCGCAATTAAGGAATCGCAAATTCCGAAAATTAAGACATCCTAAAAAATGTTAGGATTTCTTGATGCATAGGATTTTGCAATTCCTAAATTGCGATTCCTTAATTTTCGCAATTTAGGAAATGCAAATTCCTACAATGATGCATGTGCCCCATGGTCCCTCCAAGTGGCTTTTGGGTGTGGTGAAAGGATCTTAGAAAGCAAATCAGTAGCAGAAAAAGCACACGCCTGAGAAAAGAGGTTTCAGACATGACACAGTATAGTTGAAGTCATAGAATAAATGTGTTAAAAGTAGTATTGAAATGAGCGCATTGACAAATAAATTGTGGAAGCTTGGAAACATGCTGTTAGAATGAAGAATACAAGAGTTTTTAACTGATCCCTTGTCACAAATTGTAGTTGTGTACCTGCGGAATCGGAAATTAGAAATGTATACAATCAATGCCCCTCAATTCCAATTACAGTGGACAAGATAGCAGGCACCAAAATAAGACTTCGGAGCTGGCAACCCCACACTCCAGCTTCTAAATCCAACAACTAATAACTAGGAAGGTACAGAGAACACTCACATACATCACATTCTACAGCACCACATTGCATTACTTCATCAGTCATGTAGACTAGAGTTATACTTGCGTGAGGCAGGAATGTTGAACCCGTAACTGGATTCTAAATTCCTGCGAACGCAGAGGAGTTCTACAAAAGTCAGTTGATACTTGGCTGGCAGTGGAACATTTCATTTCATTTCATTTCAAAATCTTTATTCGGATACAATAAGTATCCATAGATCACAGCCTATAATGATAAAACATAAATCCGATAGGAGCGGAGACAGTTAAAAATAAAACAGATCATGGCAGAAATAGTTTCTAATAAAACAAATACATCATGAATTTCGATACAAGTTAATACATTATAGAAAAACAGAGTCCAACAAGATGTATCTACAGTGTAAAATACAAAATATACAAAAACTGGCTTCAAAGGGTGCACATTGAATTTTGAGCACGTGCTGCCGCTTTCAAGAAAGAGCCTACGCGGAAGGTTAATTCCTCGTCTTCCAAGGTAATAATATGCCTATAGGTTGCCTTGTAATCAATCGAAGAGTTAGTCTTAAAAAATGGCATCAAAAACCATTTAGTGTATTTTAAATAAAATTTGCAAAAGAATAAAAAATGCAACATCGATTGATTACATTGATCATTACAAGGACACGGAAGATAATCGAGGTTAGGGTTGTACCCCAGAGGGAAACAGAGCAGAAATGTCATAGTATCGACCCTTAATCGAAAGAGCAAACCCCTCTCTCAGCGGCCAATAGGTTTTAAAGGGTAGCTAGATGGTAAATGGGAGGTATTCTCAACCATCATATATCTGGCGACTGAGGATTTCTGTACCTCTGTTTCATATCTGGTTTTATTGTAAACAGCATAAAGTGACTTCTGGATGCTTTTTTTACTTATACCATCTGAGTTGATAGGATTTAAAAAATTTCGCTCAAGATTCACACTGATCAAACTCTTCCTGACAGCAGCAAGCCAGGGTATTTCCCTTCACTTATCACATTCGAGGCAGTCTTTTATTATTTCCCTAGTTAAATGTGCTGCAGGGTTCTTCCAGACCGCAAGCCAAAATATTGCGGGGCGGGCCTTAATGTAATGTTCGATATAGGGCAGTTTCAGTTCAGTGTGACAGGCATACTGTGACTGAAGAAATAGGGGCACCCAGTAGTTTACGACAGAATCTATTTTCTTTCCCCTGAATGCTTTCACACTGTCTAAAACCCAAAATTCTGCACCATAAGTAGTAGTGGGAGTGCATTGTAATTTAACATTTTTATTAATAACCAAAACTACCTCTGTCTTCCTAGGTTGGGGCAGGCCGAGTATATTATTAATTGCTTTAGAAAACACTTTTCTACTGTGCGCCAAATGCTCAGCCCAAAAACCATTCGCTGCGAAAACCAACACCAAATAGGTAAAAGTGCAAGTGCTCTGTAAACTATCTGAATCTACAATAGTATTATTAGAATACTTTTTTGACCCACTAGCCATTAAAAACGATTTCTTAAAATTAGTACATAGGTCTAAACTAGCCGTAAAATCAACAAAGCCCCACACCAAAAAGCGCAAAGCATTTGGTGTGCGGGCCATTAGGACCACATTGTCGGCATACCGTAGGACGGGGAGCGTATTACCATTAATGCTAGGGACATCAGAAGTAAGTAACACCAACGACTTATTCAAGTCATTGATATAAAGAATAAAAAGGAGAGAGGCCAGGACACAACCCTGCCTGACCTCTCTACCAACTTTGATGTCTTTTGATACCTCTCCGCCCTTACTGATCCGCACCCTGGCATTAAGGTCCTTATGTAAATAGTGGAGGTATCAAGGGGAATCCTGCATTTGAATATAGCCTGTTCAACAGTGCTTCCAAACACAAGAATGTCATCTTTAAAGTAAATTATATTGGACATGTCTTTAAACAGTTCACTCATCATACAATGAAAAACATTTGCAGCAGAGCACAGTCCAAAAGGCATCCTATTGCACTGAAAAACACCCTCCATGGTGATGAACGCAGCGAGTGGTTTAGACTGTTCATGCAGTTTGATTTGGTGGTATGCATTTTATAAGTCAAATTTGGAGAAATACTTCCCTTTGCTCAAGGCCAAAATCAGTTTGTTTATATTTGGTAAACTCTTAGATGACTGTGTGGAATATTTGGGTTATGACATATCCGCATAAGGGATTAGACCCAAGGAGAATTTACTAGATGCCATCAAGTTAGCTCCCACACCTAGTGACAAAGACCGGTTGAGATCTTTTTTAGGGCTCATTGAATATTATTCAAAATGTGTACAGAGGTTTTCTGAGAAGGCTGAAACTTTAGGACTATTCTTATAGAAATGAACTGCTTTTGTGTGGGAAGAGAGAATCCGAAATCTTGCTTTGACACAATCGAAAAAGAAGTTTGTGAGGCTGATAGATATTCTCACTCCTTTCAACACCAAATTGAAGTCTATTCTAACAGGGGCCCCAGTGCCACAGGTTTCGGTGCAGTGCTGGCACAAATGCATGGGGGTCATCAGAGAACTGTGGCTTTTGCATCCAGAACTTTGACTAGGTCTGAGAGAAACTATTCTGTAATCAAGCGGGAGACTTTGGCAGCAGCATGAGCTTGTGAACATTTTAGAACTTTTCTTTGGGGTACAAAGTTTGTGTTACGATCAGATCATAAACCTCTTTTGAAAGTATTATTGCCGGGAGGCACAACTAAATGTTCAGCCAGACTTGCCAGGTTAGTTACTCAGTTACAATAATATTGTTACAATGTGGAGCACATTTAGGGCTAGAGGAACATTCTAGCGGACTGTCTGTCCCGACTATCCCAGGAGTGGCAAAAAGTGGACGGGCCTTCCATAGAAGCCAAGGAAATTGATGGTGCCGTGGCTACAGTCCATGATGTTTTGAGTGTTGTGGGTGCCCATGCCATCACAAGGTGTGAATGGATTAAAGAGATGGAATTAGATCTTACTCTGCAGGAGGTGAAGAATATGGTGTTGCGAGGAAGCTTACTCTTGGGGTAAGGCCTTATGTAAAACTCTTGGATGAGTTGTCTGTGGTTAGTGATGCAGTAATAATGAGAGGTAAACATTTTTTTGGTAAACATCATTTACCATGCATGCGATAGAATGCATGCCATTACGACGCAGCCATTACAACGACGGCGTAGTTACATCGCATACCATTTCAACGCAAGTCGTTACAATAAAGGATTGAGGAGTAACCTTATTTTTATTTTTTATTTTTTAAAAACATTATTGTGCAAAAATAGCATTACAAGTATGGGCCTACAACCACAGGGGCCGGCTGCTAGGACATGTAAGGCAATGTATGTAGTTCACAAAGCAGCGACCGCTCTTCTGTGGTCCAAATTAACACAGGGTACCTTTTCGGCAACACAGGATGTAGGCAGGATATAGAATTTTTTAATTTTTTAGGCAAAAGGAAGAAGAAAACAAGGGAAAAAGACTCAAGGCGAAAGACGTTATAAACGCTGTCAAGGTCCGATGGGGGGGACCCACAGTACAAAATAACAGATCAGGAGGGCATGAAAGACAATCGGGAAGGGGGGCAGGCAGTGGGGAAGTCAGACAATAGAAAAAAGGAATAAATCGTTACAGGAACCTCCGGATCAGGGGGAGGATGGAATGTCCAAAGTGTCTTCGAGGGGAGGTGTGCAAATGTTCCCTCGGTAGGCGTTCCACTGACCCCAGATCTTGCTCCACGCCCTAGGCTTGCCCCTAGCCACGTACACCGTCTTCTCTCTAAACATACACCAGTCCATATTCTGCTTCCATGCCGACACAGTGGGAGCCCACGGTGAACCCTACAACTGCGCAATATCTCTTTTCGCAATCATGTAATTTTTCCCCACACATTCACTCTCCCACTCATATCCACGGTCATGTTTTGGACCAAATCTGGTCTGCCAATTGTCCCATTCTTCCCCCTACCGTCCTTCCTTGCACTTGGTCTGATCATTCACTGATCTCTTTCTCCATTGAGCTTGGAATGCAAGAGAAGCCCCCTCTACCTAAAAACGTCATGGCCCGAAACTGGAACCGGGCGGACCTTGACTCTCTGTGTGCCTCCCTTGCTTCCTCGGGCCCTGACCTATGCAACCTCCCCATTGACCATCAAATAGACGCCGTGAATCACTGGCTGTCTTCTTCCTGCGATCTAGTTGCTCCCCTTAGGAAAGTTAAGACCTGCCGCCCCCATGACGCCCAAAAATGGTTTTCGGACGAGCTAAAAATCCTCAAATTGGACCTTAGACGTTCTGAACGCCTTTGGAGGCGCAAATACTGTCCAGTTTTGCGAGCTAAATACAAAATGCTTTTGGCGAGCTATAAAAAAGCCATTCTGCGAGCCAAAACCATCTACTTCTCGGAGAGAATATCCCTCTCAGCTAATAAGCCTAAGGAGATTTTCTCTATAGTTCGCAGCCTAGTTGCATCTGACAGAGCCAACTCAAACATTATTCCTTCCCAAGACCTCTGCCTTTCTCTTAATGACTTCTTCCTGGAAAAGATTGCCAAGATCAAATCTAATATTCCTTCAGTCTCTCCGTCTCCCCCTCCTCCTGCCCCCTCTTTGTCCTCTCTTCCTCTTAATCAGTTTCCCCCCATCTCCCTGGACGTTTTCTTGGCTCTACTCCAGAAAGTGAAGTCTGGTTCCCCAGCCGACTGTGCGCCAGCTCGCATTCTGAAAGTACTCTTCACCCATTGCCCTGATCTTCCTCTCTCTCTTCTGAATACCTCTATCTCCTCTGGTTCAGTCCCCAATCATTTCAAATCTGCTATAGTTCGTCCTATTTTAAAAAAACCTGGCCTAGACCCTTCCCTCCCCTCTAACTTTAGGCCTATTTCCCTTCTCCCCTACCTCGGAAAGATCCTGGAGAGCTATATCACTTCTTGTCTCTCTTCTTACATCGAGGACAACCACCTCCTGGCCTCCCACCAAGCGGGCTTTCGACCGGCTCACTCCACCGAGTCAGTTGTTCTGTCCGTCTTAGACGAGCTAAAGAGTAAGGCAGATTCTAACTTGCCCCAAGCCTTGGTGCTTCTCGATCTGTCCGCTGCGTTCGACACGGTCGACCATTCCATCCTTCTCGACCGTGTCTGCGCAGCGGGCGTTCGGGGCACTGCCCTCTCTTGGCTCGCCTCCTTTCTTAAAGACCGGACTCAGGCGGTACATCTTTCTTGCTACTCCGCTCCCACCCGCTTGGTCCCCTGTGGAGTTCCCCAAGGCTCCTCCCTGTCCCCTCTCCTTTTCAACCTTTATATCCGTCCCCTTATTCTTTCCCTTCTCGACATGGGGGTCTCCGTGTATAACTACGCGGATGACCTCCAGCTTGTTTTTGATCTTTCTTCTCCCTTGCACTCCCTACCCAAATTCCACTCCACTTTGGTCTTTATTTCAGACTGGATGAATCGGAATCAACTGAAGCTCAATCTGGATAAGACGGAGTTGGTCCTGACTGGCCCTTCCTCTTCCCCTTGGTCGACCGCCTTTTGGCCTTCCATCTCTGGCCCCCCTCCTTTGCCAGCGACCTCGGCAAAGACCCTGGGCATTAAAGTCAGCCGGGACCTCTCTATGCATGCCCAGATCAGCTCGGTTGTTTCCTCCTGTTTTCTTTCTCTCCGAATCATCCGAAAAGTGTCCCGTTTCTTTTCGTCTGACGCCCTTAAGCTTATTATCCTGGCAATGATTCTTTCCCGTCTCGATTACGGGAACAGCCTGTATGTGGGCATTCAAGCATACGAACTTCGCCGCCTACAGGCTGTTCAGAACCAGGCTGCCCGCCTTATCCTCCACCTCCCAAAGTCTTCCCACATTACCCCCATTCTGAAAGCACTTCACTGGCTCCCCATCTCTCAGAGATCCCTCTTTAAGATGGGCTGTCTGGTCTTTATGGCTCGGGCCCGCATTGGCCCAGCCTTTATTAACTCTCTCATCACTCCCTATACCCCTAATCGTTCCCTCCGTTCCTCTAATCAGTTCCTTTCCAATGTACCTCGGTTTCGTAGATCCAAAACTGGAGGCACCAGATTCTCTGTTTTGGGTCCCTCTTTCTGGAACAGTCTCCCTCTGTCGATCAGATCAATCACCATTTACTCCCAATTCCGTAAGGCCCTAAAAACCCATTTGTTTTCTATTGCATATTCCTGCTAAATAGCTTTTGGCTTCTCCCATCTCCCTCAGCTCTTACCTCTAGCGCCAGGAAGCCGCTTGGTCACAGTGCGCTTTATTAAGAACCTTTTTCATTTCATTTCATTTTCATGTTCCCCAGTGCCGCCCACCGGGCCTGGGCAATGTTATAATCATTCGGCTCCCACACATTCAACAGGCATCTACGGGCTTTAGGCAGCAAAGCAACCCCGGTAACACCCTCCATGACCACATGCACCCGCTGCCAATACGCCGCCACCTCCCGGCACTCCCAGAGGATGTGGAGAAAGGTAGCACTCATACCACATCCACGCTTACACAACCCATCCAGGGAAAAACCCATTGCAACCAAACGAGGACCCATAACATATACACGGTGGAGAATCTTGAGCTGGACAAGACGGAGACGGGCCGGAATGGCGACTTCTTTGGGGGAGTATAAGGCGGCCTGCCAGTCCTCGTCATCCAACTCCAATCCGTCTCCGGACCAGACCTCTCTGAGACGTACAAGAAGGTCTGCTCGATTGTTAATTAGTTTCTTGTAGATCAAGGAGATTGTACTATCGGGCAGATGACCATCAAGTATACGGTCCTCGAGTGGGGATGACTCAGGAACCGATTCACCAGTTGTGAAGACACACAGCAAAGCGTGGCGAACCTGTACATACCTGAAGAACTCTCGTTCTCCCAACTCGTACTCACTTTGAAGCATCGCAAAGGCCTTCACCGCTCCCTTCACCCAAAGATCACCCACTCTGCTGATACCAATCATGTCCCAGTTCTCAAAACCATTCGTTGTCCAAAGGCCTCCCAAGTGTTCGAACGCATACAATGGGGTCGCTTGCGTCAATCGATCATTCCATCCCATAGCCGCATTCACATCTTTCCACACACACACTGCAACCTTAGTGGGTCCCGTGAGGTTCCTCCCCGCGGTCCGAGAGTAGAGTGCTCTATTGAAGTTACCGCCAGGCAACTGATGTTTGTCCATCTCGAATGCAGGAGCCGGACCGGGTTCATACGTAGCATGGTTGATGGCGGACAACTGAGAGGCCCAATAATACCTCCTGATGTCCGGGAGTGCAATGCCCCCATCATACCAGGGGAGAGTGAGTTTTGCCAGAGCAATGCGAGCACGACCGTCCAACACGAGCCTCCTCTGCAAACCTTCCACTTCCTGAAAATACGCCGCCGGACTAGCGTCAAAAGAATTTTGAAGCGCATAGAGAAAGCGAGGCAGCGACATCATTTTAAAGAGTGCCGCTCGACCAAGTGGCGACAACAGCAGTTAACGCCACCGAGCCACGTCCACCTTCAGTCGTCGGAGAGGAGGGAGGAGATTGTGTTTGTAGCGGGCAACCGGGTCCAACGATATATAGACTCCCAGGTACTTGAAGCCTGATTGCGAGATTTGAATGGGAAACCTACTCGGCAAGGGGGGAAGGCCGCCCGAGATGACATACACACACGATTTGGACCAATTGATAATCAGGCCGGAGTTCTTGCCGAAAGAAGTGAGAACATCAAACAGGACGTTAAGGGATTTACGAGGGGAGGTAAGGTATAATAGGATATCATCGGCGTACAACGAAACACGATCTTCAAAATCGGGGGACCACTGGATGCCCTTTATCGAAGGCTCCCAACGGAGCCAGGCTGCAAGCGGTTCGGGAGCAAGAGCAAAGAGCAAGGGGGACAGCAGGCATCCCTGCCACGTACCCCTCCCGAGAGCAAAGGACCGGGACACTCTGCCATTGACGACGACCTGAGCTAATGGATCCGAAAACAAAAGCTTAACCCAACTAATAAAGTCCGCACCGAAACCGAATTTCGCCAGATTGGCCCAAAGATATGACCATTCGATCGTATCAAAGGCCATTGTGGCGTCCAAGGAAGCCAAGCTGGCCGGCTCTGATAGAGACTCCGCCCTAGCGAGAACACCGTGTAGGCGCCGAAGGTTAAGAGCAGTGCTTCGGTGCGGAATGAAACCGGATTGATCCGGGTGGATCAGGTCACAAACTACAGTGATTAAGCGATTGGCAAGGACCTTGGCAAGGATCTTAGGCTCGGCATTCAGTAGGGAAATAGGCCGATACGATGCACTGCGATCACGAGGCTTGCCCTCCTTAGGAATCACGACTATAGTAGCCAGACGCTGATCATAGGGGAGGGCGCCGAGCTCACGTGACTCCCTGAACATTGCGCGAAGGTAGGGCGCAACTTTGTCCGGGCGCAGTTTATACAGTTCGACAGGGAGGCCATTAGAGCCCATGGCCTTACCAGAACGGAGGGAGCGGATTGCGGTAGCAATCTCATCAACCGACAATGGGGCCTCCATGGGCTCTCGGTCCTCCTCAGACAGACAAGGCAAAGCAATGTCCCTCAGCAGCAAACGAGAGTCATCTTCATCTCTGTCGGACACCGGGGAGTAAACCACACGAAAACAAGCAAACCCGCAATCGAGCCGCTACCCGTCGCTACGTTCCCGCAGCCAGACTTTTGGAGCCCTGCTGAAAACCCTCGGGCAGGGAGATCTTTTAACCCTTCTGATACAAAGAGCTCTGCCGTTAATTTCGGGCAGGGAGACCTTTTAAACTTCTTTTCATAAAACGCTCTGTTGAATACTTTAGACAGGGAGATCTGTCACACAAATCGCCATATACCTTCCATCTACTTAAAGATTTGGAGCCTTGCCGATTATCCCGGGCAAGGAGTCCCTATAAATATATCGCTACTTATCTGCTTCGCATGAATCCTGGAACGTCCTATCAAAAATCTTAAGATCAATTAATCCTACAGAAATAAGACGATACTGAATATGGCTACTCTATGAAAAGTCTCTGGCTGGCGGGAATTTATCCTTATAAATCACTTCAAATCAGACTTAGAACACATCTTCTACCTAGAAGAAAAAAATCCAGATATCAATCATATGTACAACAAAGCTTCGGGCATTTACCGCTAATACCTAAATTGTGTGGCTACTCCAGAAGAAGGCGCTGGTTCGCCGAAACGCGCGTAGAGACCCAATTTGCCACTCTCGACTTTTTAACCTATCTATTATGTGTTAACATTTACTGTTATAAATGTATGATATTGTATGACTTATGATTCTATGCATGTTTATTGATTTAAATTTTTTGTCTTATGCCATATGTCTTTTTAAATGCTTAAAAAATCAATAATAAAATTTGTATTTTTCTAAAAATTGTATAGCCTATTGTCCTTATACTATGAATCATTAGTTGCCTAGGTTGTTTTTTGTCAAATGTTCCATTTTCCCTGACCTAGGAACTACTGTATCCTTACTCTCAGGGGGTCCTTGTTACATACCCACTAATAGGACACCGGGGAGTAAACCACACGAAAATAATCAGCAAAACATTCCACAATCTCGCCAGGGTCAGTCACGCACACACCATCCGAAGTCAGTATCACGGGAACCACACGATTCGCTCTTTCCTTTCTATCAAGCCATGCGATCAATTTGCCCACCTTATCACCAACATCGTACAATCTACCCTTCTGTTCCCTGAACATTGTCTTGGCGGCATCTGTAACATGGGATTTATAATCAAACTGCTTCAAACTAAGGGCGTGGAGTGTCTCCCGGGTGACGCCTAATTCCAGGTCGGTCTCCAACTCAAGTATTTCTGCCTCCAGACTCTCAACCTCCATATTTCGAGCCTTCTTGGCTCCGCTATTAAGGATAGGGCCTGACCAAGAATGACAGTTTTGAAGCCTCCCACAGGGACACAGAGGTCGAGACAGACCCCTCATTTTCCAGGAAGTAAGAGTCTAGGAACTTTATCAGGCTACTACGGGTCTAGGGGTTGCACAAATACCATGGATTGATAGGGGCAATCCGCCCCGCGGCGTGTGTCCCCGTGTCAAAACTAAGCCACAAAGGAGAATGATCAGAAATACCTCGGGCCAAATGTCTGATCTCCCCGACACAGGAAGACTGGACCGCAGGCATAAGGACATAATCAAGCCTGGATAAACTCCCATGAGCCCCGGAATGGAAGGTATACTGACGTTGCGTCAGGTGCATTAACCTCCAGCAGTCCACCAGGCCAAAAGTGTCTATGAACCCACCGAGCCAAGATTGGCAAGTGGGAAGCATCCTGGGAGGGTGGCAATCCAACCTGCCTGAAAGCACAGAATTAAAATCCCCACCCATAAGAAGGAGACTGTCGGGGAGGCCCAGCATCATCCAGCCAACATCAGAGAAAGTAGAGGTCTGAAGACCTGGGGGAATGTATACTGTAACCAAGGAAAGAGTTTTACCCTCCCACCTACCGGTGATAGCGGCATAGCGCCCTCTATCATCAAGGATAACACTATCTATCTCGATGGGGAGAGAGGACCGGATCAAGATACCAACCCCTCTAGAACCAGTAGTAAGCCCCGAGTGGGCCACCAGTCGGTAACCCCACCTGTTTAAAGCATGACACACATTTCCCACCAAATGCGTTTCCTGCAAGAGTACCACATCAGGAGACAAACAACGCAAATATTGCAACACAACACTCCGTTTGATACGATCTCCCAATCCATTGACGTTCCATGATACCAACCTCAACCCACTACCCCCCATCCCCACAAGTAAAGCATGGGTCACCCCACAAAGAGCCGGACACCTGAAGCAAGGAAAAGATCAATTTGTCGCCTTGAAAGGAAAAAACACACTCCCAAACCACCCCCAACCAACACCAGTTACAACTCCCCCCTCCCTGCACCCCCGCAATAGACCAAAACGCCACCCCAACATGGAGTGTGCCTGTCGCCCTAAGAACCCCACTCTACAAAAAGACCCCGGAGGAGGCAAGAGGCCAGTCGCCACCCGCCACCCAGACGTGGACCGCAATGAAACATATTAGGAAAGAAATAGAACCCAGCTGAGAAAAGTCTAATGTTCGTAGGTCAGGGACGAAAAAAGTCACTTCCGAGTAGGCTCACCTCCTTCGGCACCGCCAGGGTTCTCCGTCCGATCACCTCGGCCAGGTAGGGTGTCCAGCCAGTCATTTACATTGTCCGGCCGATCAAAAAAGAAAGTCCCCTCCTCATACTCCACTCGAAGCCTAGGAGGAAGGAGCATAGCGTACTTCATACCAAGGTCCCGAAGCCGTCGTTTAACCTCTGGAAGACCATTCCTTGTCTCTGGACATGTTGGATAAAGTCCGGGAAGAAGTTGACAGAGGAGTTCTCGAAGTTTACCGGGCCATGTACTCTTGAAGCCTGCAAGATCGCGTCTCGATCTCTGAAGTGGAAGAGTTTCGCAATGATGGGCCACGGGGGAGCGCCCGGGCTTGGGCTTTCCACCCGGCACATGATGTGCACGCTCCACTGCGAAAAACTTGCTGAGTCCAGAGGGAGAAAGGTGTTTCAGGACAAGATCCTCGACCAGGAGATCTGCCGAGTGAGGCTCGGGATTTTCTGCCACACCTATGACGCGAATGTTGTTGCGTCGCGCCCTGTTCTCAAACTCCTCAAGCCGATGGGACATCAAATCATTGGCCGATTTCAAGTTACCAACTTCTGTCTGAAGTTCCGACACATCGGTCGTGAGGCTGGAAGTCTTCAGATCCAATGACTTCACTTTCTCATTGGTCTTGGACAGGTCGGCCCTGATCAGGGTGACATCGATGGCGACCGTGTCGATTTTACGAGCCAGTGCCTCGTATTGCTGACCGATGGTCTCCTTCATATTGGAGATGGCGCCCATGATGTCCTGCAGGGACAGATCAACAGGGGCCCTTACCAGCCATGTTGGAAGATGCGCCCCAGAGGGGCCCGCGAGACTTGGTGAAAATGGCCGCTGTCAGGCCGGGCACCAATGGACCCCAAAAGCCGGCTCGTACTGCCAAAACAAAAGTACAAAAGTGATCAAAACGGCTGCAGAGTCAAGGCAGTGGTTGCATTAGCTAGAAGCTGGAAAGGCCCCGAGCCGAGGGATACGGTCTCACAATCAGACCGTGTCGGGATCCAGAAACGAAACCGAAAGTGATGAAGGGGCAACTGAGGAGACCCCACTGCCGTTGTTGTTCGATTCCGTCCCGGATCCACGAGTCGCCCAGTCCCCGGCTTGCCTCCCGGTGGGCCCAAGAAGTTCAGATCGACACAGTTTCGGTTGCCCAAGTCCGATTTAAGATTTGAAAAGAGTTATGAACTCAGCCGAGGTTCATCTCAAAGAATCCGTCCAAGAAATCAGGATAACTTCAGGATAGATTGCGAAGGGTGGCGAGGGTCCGGGGAGCCCTGTGCTCACGGGACCATCTTGGATGCGCGCTAAGCTCCTCCTCTCGAGGAGTAACCTTATTGAAATGGCACACAAGGGGCATATAGGACAAACCAGAACACTGAAAAGATTGTGTGTGGATTGGTGATGTCCCAGCATGGATGTGGAAGTAGATAAATGGGTAGAGAAGTGCAGTATGTGCAAGGAAAGCAAAAATATTTGAAAGTAGGGGACCAACCTGATGTAGGGTGCATAGTGGACCGTGGGAAGCCTTGGCATACCATCTGCATTAATTTAATCAGTCCCATGAATAGGTTGACGGCATATTATAGATTTGCAATGGTGGTTGCGAATGTGTACTCCAAGTGGCTAATTGTGAAGTTTGCGCAACTGTAAGCACATTGAAAGAGATTAGGAATGAGACAGGTGTGCCATCTGTGATCATTACATATAATGGCACAAAACGTACTTCTCAAGTGATGCGTGAGTTTCTGGAGGCTTCTGGAGCGAAACACAACCAAACCTCTCTTTACAATCCTCAAGGGAATGGCATGGTAGAGAAGGCAAACCGCATCGTCAAAATGGCCATACAAATGGCCCTGGTCTGTGAATTTGGTATTTTAGTCTCTGAGAGGGTATGGGTGTATCGCACATATGTACATGGAGGAACGGGAAAGATACCCTTTGTATTGATGTGTGGGAGGACACCAGCTACAAAGTTGGTTTTCGCATGGATCAAAGAATTAGTTCACGGTTCAGATCATCAGGTGCCTGTTTAGGAGGATGAGCTTGCTCAACGTATTGGATTGGTCGTGGCGATTGGGTGAAAGTGAGAAGTTATGTTATGTTAAATGTCTTTTTTTATAGCGCAAAATCACCTTCAGGTCTCTAAGCGCTTTTAGAGAGAGTGACCAGGATCACTGATGGCAACTGGTAACACAAGGCAGCAGATTACACTGTAACTAACGCCTCCCTAAATAGAAGCGTTTTAAGTTGTTTCCTAAAGGTAAGGAGGACTGGTTCCCTGCGAAGGTGCTCAGGTAGATTGTTCCAAATTTGTGGGAGCATGACAGAAAACGCTCTGCCCCCTTTGGATTTGGTGGTGTATCGGGGAAGGACTAGGCGGCAGGCATCAGATGATCGCAGTGTTGGCCTGAAACATAGTTCTCAAGGTGTTCATTTATGTACACTGGGGCTTGCCCGTAGATTGCTTTGTGGGCAATACAGAGGCCTTTGAAGTGAGCTCTCTGTTTAATGGGCAGCCAATGCAATTTATGTAAAAGAGGAGTAGCGCGGATCCTTCTAGGAAGTCTGAAAATGAGCCTGGCCGCATCATTCTGCACTACCTGTAGTCTCTTGATAAGTTTTTGGGGGAGACCAATATATAGGGCATTCCCATAATTCAGCCTACAGGTGACAGTGACGGATACAATCGCCTGTAGTAAGGCCGTTGAGAGAAGAGGGGCAAGTTTCCATAACTGCCTCATAAGCCCTACTCAGGTTCCCACCACCTTGGTGACCTGGCAGGACATGGACAACTCTGAATGAATTTTTACACCCAGGCTTTTTACGACCGGCACTGGTATGGAGGTAGTGCCCAGTTCAGGTGTCCAAAAAAGGTCACACCAAGGGCTGCTTTTTGTGGGAATGACAAGCACTTCAGTCTTGTCAGGAATTATTTTCAGAGAATTGGCAATCATCCAATTCACTGTGAATCTGAGTAGATTTTGCGCCGATTCCTGGGCCTGACTAGAGTTGTTGATCCGGATGAGGAGTTGGGTATCATATGCATAATTAAAGACCCGGCAATCCATGTGAGCCAGGGTCTCCACCAGGGGTTACAGGTGTATGTTAAAGAGGAGCGGGGACAATGCGGACCCCTGTGGTACGCCGCAGGTAGGAATGCCCTTAGCTGATGCATGCTCACCAAACTGAACCCTCTGAGTCCGGTCTCATAGAAATTTTTCTAGCCATTGATATGCTAGCCAGCTGATGCCCAAGTCAGAAAGACAGGACAGCAGCTTTTTGTGGCTGACCAGATCGAATGCAGCTGATAATCAAATAAAACCAGGGCACTCTGTTTTTTGTTGTCAGCCATAATTCTGAGCTTATCAAGTACAGACAACATCACTAGCTCAGTACTATGATGGGCTTTGAAACCCGCCTGTCATGCTTGGAGTAGCTGGTGGGCCTCCAAATAGGTCGAAAGTGTCCTCAGTACATGTTCTATCACTTTCGCCAAGAAGGGGAGCTGGGAGATAGGTCTATAATTCTTAAAAGTGCAAGCATCAGCAGCTGGCTTCTTTAGCAGGGGGTGACCCTGGCTTCTCTTAGGTTGACAGGTAAGTAGCAGGTTTCCACGGAGTCGTTCAGCAGCATAAGAATCTTTTTTAACCAGCCCTGGAAGGGCCATTTGGAAAATCCTCGGAGGGCAGGGGTCTGCCGGGGAGCCCGATTTGGTACGATTCATTAGTAGAGTCAGAGATGCTAAGTCTATTTTAGGGAAGTTTGTGAGTTGTGTACCCGGTGGGGGGAGGACTGGGTCTGGAAAAAAGAGCCCTGGTTGGTCGAGGTGTTCGCAATTTCTGAGATGATATCCCTAACTTTCCGAAAAAAGAATGCCTGGAAGGCGTTCCAGTTGATGGATGCTACCATAGACTTAATTCTTTCAGAATTATGAACGTCTCTTTCTGTATGTTAACTGCCTCTGTAATCCTTCCCTCATAATACTCCGCTTTCCTAGTTATAATGGCTTGCTTGTAAGAGGTGAGAAGGGCTTTGTAGGTAATCAACTCATCTGGGTCATATCTTTTGCACCACCGCCGCTCGGCTTGGCGGAGATTTTGTTTCCTTTCCCTCAGAGTTTCATTAAACCATGGGGCCCCCTTACCCTTGTCTCTGACTTTCTGTTGCCACTTTGTCTATGGCCTTGCGTAATTTAGCTGAGAGGGCTTCGCTCTCCTGATCAAGATTCTCTGTTGTAGTTTTTAAGGGAGGGAGTGTGAGCAGGGTGGCTACTAGATGATCTGTCTCGATGATTTTTCTCCAGTTTCGCACCTTTCTCCACACCGGCGGTGGTTGCGATAGTTGACTGTCACTCGGGGCCCAACATCTGAGTAGCGAATGATCAGACCAAGCGCAGGGACTGGTATCGGTTAAAGTAGCCCAAGGCTGCGACGTCCAGATAAGGTCAAGGATATGGCCCTTTGCATGGGTGGGGCTGTTGACCAGTTGGTGGAGGTCCGTTGACAGCATTGCAGTCTCAAATTGGCTAGCAGGTGGCTCTCTTTGTGCTTTGTTCCAGTGATAATTGAAATCATCAACTACTAGGAGACGTCTATATCTGGAGCATAGATCAAAGATCTCCAGGGAGAGGTCATTGAAGCTGGGGGTGGTCCGCGGGGGCGATATACTACCAAGAGTAGAATGCAAGAGGATTTAAAGGAGATTTTGACCCCTAAAATGTCTGCATTGCCAAAATTCTCAGCCGCTATCTTAGTGACCATAAGACGTTTCTTAACGAAGATGGCCACCCTCCTCTAGTATCCCCATGTCTTTTTTGCCAGAGGGCATTGAAGTCCTCCGAGGGTGCTGCAATAATGTCTGGGGCTGACGAGTCCCCTAATCAGGTTTCTGCGAGGGCCAGAATGTCTATATATCCATCTTGCAGGAGTGAGAAAACATCAAGATGGTGCTTCTGTAGGGAGCGTGTGTTGAGAACCGCCACCTTCAGACATGGTGGATTGTTGAGAAGTGTATTTTCCTGGGCTAATATGTGCGGGCCATAGGCATAACCTTTGCCCCATTTCTTCTCAATATATCCTCTGCTTGCAGCTTGTCTGTTATATTGACATCTAAAACATGGTTGCCAGTGGCGAGGGTCCGCAGTTACGCTGCCGAATAGGTCCACGGAGGGCCGGGGGTTCTGGCCCCTAGTCCCGGCCAGGCGCAGATGAGCTTGCCTTTGCCTTTGGCGCGCGTCCGCTCCGCGAAGTGGTAGATGTGGTGGAGGATTGTCAAAGTTCAAAGGACAATTCAGAGTAGCACAGGTTCTACATCACGTAGTAGTGTTAGAGAATGGTGGGAGGTGGAACTATAGAAGGGTGGCATTGTATAACAAAAATAGTAGTAATGATGCTGTGGTGGAGAACAAAACTCAGTCTCCTATTAGTGCCCACATGATGATGTCAGATTACGAAATTACCTCTTCATCTCCAATGAACTCAAACACTAATGCAACCCCTTTGGATAGGTGGGATACCAATGACGAATAAGGGTCACAATGACATCACAGAAGGGAGGACAAGAAGTAGGAGACCTTGGTGATTATGGGCCTCATTTATGAGGCCATTTGCGCCATCAGAATCTCACTTTTTGTGACGTTCTGTGGCGCAGAAGCCTGCATGAAAATTAAGAGGCAGCACTAAGGGCCCGATTCACAGAACAAACTTACGACAAAATCCTAAACTTACTACTATTTTGGTGTTCAAAGAAGGCACTTACTCATTTTGGTATTCACAGAAGACACATACTCATTTTGGTATTCACAGAAGTTAGGAGTCCTAATTTTAGGACTCCTAAATGCCTTATGTGAATACCGAAAGTTGTAAAGTTAGGATTTTTCTCAGTTTAGGAGTCCTAAAGTTAGGAGTCCTAACATTACTACTCCTAAACTGAGAATAATCCTAACTTTAAGACTTTTGGTATTCACAGAAAGCATTTAGGAGTCCTAAAGTTAGGAGTCCTAACTTTACTACTCCTAAACTGAGAAAAATCCTAACTTTAAGACTTTCGGTATTCATAGAAGGCATTTAAGAGTCCTAAAGTTAGGACGCCTAACTTCTGTGAATACCGAAATGAGTAAGTGCCTTCTGTGAATACCAAAATAAGTAAGTGCCTTCTGCGAATACCAAAATGGTAGTAAGTTTAGGATTTTGTCTTAAGTTAGTTCTGTGAATCGGGCCCAAAACCACTTTTTTTGGCTTAATGCTGCCTGATAAATATCAACCCCTTAAACGCAGTGTTCTGCGTTAAGGGGGCGTGCAATGGGTGTTGCTGGGGGCGTTCCCAGCAACATCCATGGCCTTTTGACACTGCCCTAGATTTTCGAGAAATCGTAAATCTGAGGCAGTGCGAAAAGCTTACGCCTCCCCGGGGGAGCCGTAAGGGAGGCGCCAAGAGGAGAAATATCTTTGTTTCTCCTCGTTTTTCCTTGATCAATGTGTGCTGCATTCTGCAGCACACGTAGAAAGAAGAAAAGCCTCTTGTGATTATTTCTGTACAGAATGGTCTCCCTTCCTGTACAAAATCAATCATCCCCAAAACGCAGGCACCCTTGCACCATGGTGAAAAGGTACCTGCATTGGCGCAGGCAGCCCATTGTGCGCTGGCGCAGGGGAAAAGGACAGGAAGATACGGCGCATTCCTGCCCTTTTGTTTGCCATAGAGAAGCGCAGCAGGAAGGCTGTGTCCGTATACAACATAGTAAAGTTTACATGTTTATGGTCTATTTATGTGATGATATTTATGCAGTGCGCACCTAGCTGGATTGCACGACAGCTGAATAAATCTCCACAAACAAAGTACCAGACACTTCTCTTCATATACAAGTATGACAAGAAATTCAACATCGATAACACATCCATGTCACTCAAACCACAGGCACAGAAAGCAAACTCCAAGCAACAAGCAAAGGGCTATCTATCCATAATTCTTCAAATGAGAATAACACACCCCATACCACTCACATTCAGTGTATAACACAACTGGTCAAGTCAACATAAGTCATTAACACTCATCACTGAACAACTCACAATGCAGACACAGCACCATTTCTGCCAAACCACTGATTCTGTAGCTGGATACTCACTACCTTTACCAGTGTAAGGCCCATGCAATAACCAGGACAGCTAGAAGTATTTTTCAAACCATCTACACATTGGCACAATTTCCTTCCACACTGAGTAATTGCTGCTGACATCTGGTGTGATCTGCAAGTCACAGATTCAATATTGCAGCAAAGCCACTACAGCTTCCTTCCTTCCAAGATCAGCAAATTGAGCACCATTGCATTGAGTAATAGTAATATCTGTTATATACAGTGTTATAAATAACAAGCACTGCAACACAGTGTAAAACAGCTTGCCAGGCTCCAGTCCATCCAAAATACAGCGGCAAGAGTTTTACTCAACCTCCCCAAAAGACATCCCACCTCCAAAGCCATACGGGATTTGCACTGGC
Organism: Lissotriton vulgaris; assembly: GCF_964263255.1. NCBI lineage: Eukaryota > Metazoa > Chordata > Amphibia > Caudata > Salamandridae > Lissotriton > Lissotriton vulgaris. The sequence goes on from NC_141691.1 coordinate 2,011,672,390, forward strand.
TCCCAGTAAGGCGCAGGATTCAATTTAAGGCCTTGTGTCTGGTCCATAAGTCATTGTATGGGAACTCATCTGAGGAGCTCACCAACCTTGTCCCTCGCTATGCGCCTTCGCGCGCCTAAAGATCCTGCAGTCAACACCTACTCCAAATTCCCAGAATAAAGAGAGGGGAGGAAGATCTTTTTCCTTCCTAACCCCCAAGCTATGGAACAGTATGCCCGTCACATTGCGCTCGGAAAAGAACAGAGCAAGCTTTAGAAGAGCGCTAAAGACCTGGCTCTTCAAGATGCCTTAACCATCTTCTCTATTTGCCTCTGTCTCACAGCGCCAAGACGCCTCGGCATAAGAGTGCTTCAAAAATAATTCAGTCATTCAGACATATAAAAATATATTAGTAGTTTTACTGCATTCAAACCCATTAACTAAAGCTGACCCTTATAAGTTGCAAATCCACCAAAGAAGTTGTAACTATGACAAAATAAATTCGGTTGTCTGTGGTCCCGCACAGGAAATTACAACTCCCAGCCCACAACCATAGCGAGTTGCCCAATCCCCACTGTCCCCGTATAGCTGCATAGCTCTTGCTCTTATGTTGTCTGTGCTTTCCCCCCTGTTTTTTGAGTGATTTTCCCTTATTTTCACTGCTTTCTACTTCCTTTACCCACAGTTTTGAGTGCTTTGTCCTTGCTTTTCCCTCGTTTTCATTGCTTTCTCCTTGCGGTTTTCCTTCTATTCTTCGCCTGATCCCAGCTCCTGGATACCCTCACTGGTGATTAGCCGTGATCTACAAATCCGAGATGATTGATCGATCGATCGATCGATCTGCTGCTGGCCACCGTGCTGTGCTCCCCCTGGAGCCTTCCGCCCATGGAAGGCCACCCAATGGGATGAACCAACACAGGCCGGAAGCACAGTACTTATAAAGGATGTTGCTGGTCTTTAAAGGTCCTGGGAAAACAAGCGACTAGGTCAAGAACAAATGGAAATAAGATAACATTTGAGCGCTGAATTGTAAGTGATTTATTTTGGCATCGGGCCACCTAAGTGCAAAGCTCATGACTACCGTGGTCCAAGCACGTTGTCTGCAGCGCTAGGACGCCTGAGGGTAGCTATCGCGCTATATAAATTGTTTTTTCATTTCATTTCAAAGCCCACAGCAATGAATGGCGCATTGATCAACTGGCCCTGGCGGGAAATCTGAGCCACTGGTGCACTTCGGCTTAATTCCTTGGAAGCATGCTTTCCTGGCACAGAGCAGGGGATTGATAGCCTTTTATCGGAAACTACAGCCCTCTACAATAAAGTCTTTCATGAAAGACTGATGTAGGTGTGATAACGGGTGCAGCAGTACCAAAGAGCAGGGAGGCAGCATGTTCAACATTTGTTCCTTTGCTCATTACCGGATGTGAGTTAGGCAAGACAGCAGGACACCCTGATCAACATTCATAATGCAAGATTAAAGGTGGATGCTGTGAAGGTGGGTCCATGATGCATGGACCCACCTTCACAGCATCATGAATCATCTTCCATTGAATATCACCTGACCGAGAACTGCTTACAACTTTAGGCGTGATGTGCCAAGCCGCAAAGCCTGCTATTCTCATAATCAGGTGTGTGTGACCTCAAAAGGACTTTTCAATCCTTTCTAAACTTCTTTTGCGATTTGCAAAATCTTTTCGACTCATAAAGGGAGTTCTGTGTCTCATTAAAATGTGCAAGTGGCGGAGACCAATGAAGGGGAACTGTCTTGTATTTGGGAGTTGCAATGGGATGTAGAAGGGGTTTGTTACCTCAATTCTGGTTACAAACTATTGATTGGATACCAAAACCTCAATCAGGGTGGTATTTGATTAGCAATGGCAAAGCTATTTGCATGGGACAGCTTACTCTTTCAGAATGTGCTGGATGCCTTCCTGGGGACCACTGCATGCCTACTCCCCCCTAAGTGTGCTCTCAAACAGGAACCTTTGTTTTAAAAGCTGCACCTTTCCCTTTAATGGCACTTTTTTTTTAACACTTATTTTATTCAGCATTTCGGACATCCCTTTAATGACACAGGATGCTCTAAAAACATGGTTCCCGTTTGTGAAAGTAAATTCAGATATTGTGGTCTGCTCCCTGGTAGCCACCCCCCTGCACTTGCAGCAATTCACCAGCGGGTGGCTAAATGCAACGTGCCTAATTCATATTCATGAGAAGTTCGAATGGGATACTTGTGAAGCAACTATTAGTGCATAGAGAGACCTCCCTGTTGCCATAGCAGTCACTGTGCAATTTGCACATCCCTGGTTTGTGAAAGAGGATAGTACATACGGCCCTTTGTCTTTATTTCTGTCATTATGCGGTGTATGGTTTCTGGATACCTCTATGTCAATGAATATCTCCAGAATGTGTTATGAGGGACTTGGCTCAGTGCGGACTGGTGCACCCCACCAAGTTAAGAACAGTCCTAACTTAACCAGAAATTTGAAATGCAAAGTTTTTTAGGCAGCATCAAAAATCTCCCAGTCATCAAATTTCACTTAAAATATATATAGTTTATTAGCAGATTAGGTCAAACATATTAAGCCCAGTGTTACTCCTTCCATAAGATAAATTGCTATTTATACATATAAAGTATTCTATACCATGTAAAGACATGAAGCATAACCATACAACAAATAAATGGCTGATTTATGGAGATATTCCCCATCATAAAATCACAAGTACCGCTGAGACTTGTTTTGTGGACTCTCCTCTTCTTCGGAGCTCAACCCTAATCCGTATACCTCGCTAGCCGCGAACAGTAAAACCATAGGATCAAATTATAGAATTATCTTAGATGGAAGGCACCTCTAGACAAATAGCTACATCATCTCTATCGCTGTGGTTAAACGTAAGTGTCATAAGCGGTAACATCGAAATCATCACATATGTAAAATTGAATGTATTGATTAATACCCTTACCACAGTGTAAACCTAGTATTTGATATATCACAGTAAAGCCACAGATAATGTCAATACCATACATAACAGGCAAGAAGGTATTCTACATCATCTCAAGAGGATAGGATGGTCTACCTTAAATTTTGGAAACAGGGTTCACGTCTCGGCAACAATGCTGTACATCCTGTGATGCTGGGAAAATCATGTAATCTTCCCGTGACTAACAAAAATTAATGTATCCTTATGTAATGCAACTGGTGCTCATGTAAAGTGCTCTGATACCTTTGAGTCAAGTTTGTGCTATATAAAACTTTGGGGAAAAAAACCTCAAGAAACAAGACATCAGTGCAATCATACACAATCCATACTACTATTATAAAGAGAGAGCCCAAACCTTTGAGGCGGGTAACCTCAAGAAGTACAGCACCAATCACAACACCCAATACAGCATTGGAAAGGACAGTTGCAGGAGATGGACACAGGCTATACAAGTGGCCACCATATACATTACAAAGGTAAAAGAACCTTAGGGGTAAAGTAGTCCCTTGTGGGCGTGGGCGTTGTGCTGTCAGCGATGAGCACGGCAAACAAACCTTCACAGGACTCCCTTGTGGGCGTTGTGAGAGGGGCGTGGACAAACAGCAAACAGCAATATGCGCGGCATTCACGAGGCGCGCCATTCCCCGTCATTACTGGTAAGCAATATGCGCGCCGTTCCCTGTCATTAGTGGTACAAGCGAAAACGGCATTGTAAACAAAAACATTAATTTAACACCATTGTGGGCCTGGCCGTTGTCAGAGGGGCGTGGCAAAACTTGAATGGGCGCGGCATTCACGGGGCGCGCCTCGCCGACGTTCACAGGGGCGTGGCCAAACACCAATGGGCAAGGCTTAGAGGGGCGTGGCCAAACACCAATGGGCAAGGCTTCACAGGCCGCGGCATTGCTCCGGTGCTCAGGCAGGGGCTCAACACACTAACAGCGGGGAGCACAAGATTCACTTATTGCTCCGGTGCTCAGGCGGGGGATAAAGTCACTCAGCCTACTAGCGGGGATCACACCCTTCGATTTTACCACTGCACAAATTGCTCAGGGCCTCAAGCAGAGATTAAGGCGAATGAACGAACCTGCGGACATTACAAAGGTTTGACAAAATAATATTTCACACACGCCAATGGGCAAGGCTTCACGGGCCGCGGCATTGCTACGGTGCTCAGGCGGAGGCTCAACACACTCACACTAACAGCGGGGAGCACAAGATTCGCTTATTGCTCCGGTGCTCAGGCGGGAGATTCTCTGTCCCGATTCAACTGAAACTAAAAATGTGGTATACTGTGAGATCTTACAATAAATTTTGCTTGCCTATTACAACCCTTTGCACACATTCTATTTCAGCCCCGGACAACGTCGGGACGGGCTGCTAGTCTGTCAATAAACTTACAATGCAGTTTTCGCATAAAGTAATCCTTATGGATTCTTGACTAATCTGAGGGTCCCATAAATATATGGGAGGTGGTAGGATGTACACCATAGGAAACACAGGGGGTCTATTAGCTACCTATTAGAGCTATGCTATCACTACGGAGTCACCTAGATCTCAACGTGTGTGCAAAAGAATAAGGACAAAGTAAGAAAACAAGTGGATACAAAGGTGAAAAAGAGATCGATACATTATAGACTATTCATCAGTGGCTGACCAGTCCAAAAGAGTGATGAGGGTTTCCATCAAAAAAGACTTTTGTGATCAGTCATATCATCTGGCCAAACCCTGGAGTGTGAACGGCTAGTCCCCTGATCAATGGGACTGAACCACACAGTGTTGATATCTTAGGATTTGGTCCACCAGTACTGATGAAACATCCGCAATGACTGATCTATTGATGGTTTTGAAAAAGGTGCAACAAAACAGAAAATGTGACTTAAAATAGGATGGAATGTCCTCCTTTACGCAACTTTATTCTATGGACAAGACATGCCTCCTAATTAAAAACAGAACAGTGCAAGATGACAGTAACAAATATCTGTCTGTAAAGGGGCCAACATGTTTCTGCCTATTGGGTGTCTAATCCCACGGCATTCATCAGGGCCTCTGTTCTTATACTCGTTGCACTCTTACAAGTGAAAAAAGTTCACCTCCACCATAAGAAAAATTGGGAAAACTGAAAAGAGATGGTTCACTACGGTACAACCTGTAATAACCATATGTTGTCACCCTCCGACTCACTCGTACTCTAATGAATCCTGCGAAGGAAAACACATCAAACAATAACTATATATCTGATTGTATCGGTTTTCAATACACCCTATCCACCCAACATTAATGTTATCACTGATAGGCTTATATGTTTTTAGCTTTATTATGCGACATTTCCTCCTTTCTTCCCTATACCAGTGCGGTGCCTCCTATACCTGAGCAGTGTCCAGGCGAGGTGAGGTAGCTTCACCCATCAGTCGGGGTGAGCATTGAATTTACTACTTTTTTCACACATTAATGTTGGGTGGATAGGGTTACAGGTTGTACCGTAGTGAACCATCTCTTTTCAGTTTTCCCATTTCTTCTTATGGTGGAGGTGAACTTTTTTCACTTGTAAGAGTGCAACGAGTATCAGAACAGAGGCCCTGATGAATGCCGTGGGATTAGACACCCAATAGGCAGAAACATGTTGGCCCCTTTACAGACAGATATTTGTTACTGTCATCTTGCACTGTTCTGTTTTTAATTAGGAGGCATGTCTTGTCCATAGAATAAAGTTGCGTGAAGGAGGACATTCCATCCTATTTTAAGTCACATTTTCTGTTTTGTTGCACCTTTTTCAAAACCATCAATAGATCAGTCATTGCGGATGTTTCATCAGTACTGGTGGACCAAATCCTAAGATATCAACACTGTGTGGTTCAGTCCCATTGATCAGGGGACTAGCCGTTCACACTCCAGGGTTTGGCCAGATGATATGACTGATCACAAAAGTCTTTTTTGATGGAAACCCTTTTGCTACTAGAATAGTGGTATTTATACTAGGTTGGTGGCGCCACAGGGAGATGTGCACTTTTCTTGTATACAAGTAAATAGATTCCAATTTTCTCACGGTGCTAAAAGGAGAAGAGAACCACTTCCCTCTTCTGTTTAGGCAATGCCACAAAATGTTTGTTACTCCTTAGCACACGTTTTGGTATTAAATGATATTGTTAAATACACGTATTTCCACAATACAGTTCATCCATCAGAAAATAAAATGTCTTAATCCTTTTGTTCAGGGTTTGTCGCTGTTTATTGAAGGAGACGTCACAGCCAACACGTGTTTCGTCGTACTGGGGAATGTAACCCCCGACTTTTTCAAGGCTGTTTAAAGAAAATGGTAATGTTGTAGCACATTACTATAGATCATAACACTTGATCAGTTTTTATACATAGCATTTAGGTGGTTTTTTAAAATTAGGTGGTAGTGCAATATTCCATTTGCATTCATAATAAGCATGCTCGTATTGTGACATTATCCGTTCCCACTTTTGGTACAATCTTACTGGTATTAATAAAGATTCATTTACAGTGTGATTGTTCTTAACATCCTAGAAATTATGAGCCCATTGTAAGGTATGGAGAGACCGGTGATGGTGTCATTATCATTATCCTGGGGGTGACATGCAAGGTTCTTCTAATTGTGATTATTTTTGTGAGGTATAACGTGGGTTCATGCTTAACTAGGAACCATGCATTTTTGTACCTATTCTCCGTTGCTGTTTCACGTTCTGTGTGAGGAAATATGGAAGCATGATGTAAATCCTGTTTGGAACATCTAGTACCACACAAGTGCTATTTATTAAAGGATTTTGAACTTTTACTCACGTTAGTTGAGGTGATACTTCCAACCCTCAAGGGGTTCTGGTGTGGATATCGTGGGTGCTATTCAAGCTTTGGTAATATGATGACCAAAATAATGGTTCTCTATCTGTAAGTTATAATTCATATATCAGATTTTATGCCATTCTGACTTCAAATGACTTATTTTTAAACTCGCGCTGTCTTTTAGCAACATTACCATCTCGCCCTCTATGCATTAAGTTGGCCAACTGGTTAACAAAGGTGTTCCCAGGTTGTTTTTAAGTCTACCGCGTATATAAGCTATATATGCCGCGTGATGCTCCCCGTTGAGAGGTATTTTGTTGAAAGTGCCATGCTATTTTAAGAGTGCGAGGTGCTTTGCCAATCCTGGAGGTGCTCCCCGTCTCGTACCCCGATCTGTTTATCGCTGCATACCTTTCGTATTATCCATTTTCCCACGGTGCTCCCCACGTATCCTTCCCCGTGTCCCTAACTTAATCCCAATGTTTGTATAATAGTGTCTGCTTCCTTTTAGTATTATTGTAGTTCTGACATGCCCCCGCGTTTCACCCGGGTCTCACACACTAGCGTGTGGACCCGCTCCTCGGGTGGTTAGTTCAAACCTCCGCGCTCTCCACTCTTACCTTTTCGTTGTCTTCTACAGGGGGTAAATCCGTCCCGCCTGCCTCGCGTAAGATGCAGCGTCTGTTTTGAAAGACTGGCGCCGCATATTTAGCACGGAAGCGCTGCCCCATTACTGGCAGGCGTCACTTCCTGGTTGCTTCACTCGGAAGCCTGTTACCGGTATTGCTATTCTTGGCTGCAACTGCGGCAGCCATTTTAGAATGCCTTTTGCGTTATTGGAGTCAGTCCATGTCGTGGTTTTCCCACGGTCTCCCTCTATTGAGGTACTTAAAATATATATTAGATATAGTCACGTTTTTTTCCCAAGACATGGGATATATTAATTAAATAATTCCCGTTCGGTATATATGTCGCAATCTTTTAGTCAATTCTATTCTTTAACGCTGCCCTTATTTTAATTGTACTAGAGAAATATCTCCCTTCAAACAGATAATAGTTTACATGCTTTAAATGTTACCGGTAATAATTTCACTTTCCATTGAGCCCCCTTCCACTAAATCCTGTGTTTCACATGTGAGGGCATCAAATCGGTGGTGACTAAAGCCCACCCTCCCGTGATTCCAATCGTGCTTTAGTGTTGTGTCATTTATACTGTTCTCTATAGGTTTTGTATTGGGCCAGTCTCTAATAACATCGAATTCTCCATCCAAAATGGGCTCAGAACAGTTATATGTGCCATTAAGTGGCCTTATTCTCGTTGAGTGGTACAGGCATAACATACATTTATTTTCTTTACATAAAATAAATTATAGCACAGAGTTACATTACATAATATACAGTGTTGCATTGCAGATATTCGTCACTCTTTGCATGTTGTTTCCTAGGTTCTTCCTATCTTTACTGTAGTCTATCTTATGTATGGTTGTGTTGCGCTTATGTGCCTAGAAAGTAATGTAGCTCCTGGTCAATGTTGAGGCCCAGTTCTACACTTTTCAGAGTCATAATCCAGATAGCCTCTCTCTTTCGTAGGGCTAGTTCCCTGTTACCCCCTCTGGGGTGGGTAGGTACATGTTCCATCCCAAAGTACTGGAATGAGTGGTTTGATGTTTGTGCAGGGCAGACTGACATGTGAGCTGCCACTGGGTAGCGCATGTCACCTTGTTTGACTGCTCTGATATGTTCGTTGATTCTGTCCTTTAGCATTCTTTTAGTGCTCCCTACATATCGTTTACCGCATTTGCAGTCTAGGGCATAGACCACAAATTTACTACAACAATTGATAGTCGTCTGAATTCGGTATTCCTCGTTATGTGGTCCTTTGAAACCTTTCATCTTTTTGTAGGCCCACTTACATGCTGCGCACATCCCACAGCCGTAAAAGCCTGGGTCTGTTAGCCAACAGCTTTTAGTTGTTCTTTGCGGGTAACTCGGGCTCAATATATTTCTCAATGTTGTCCCTTTTCTGTATGTTAGTGTTGGCTTTTCTGTTAAGTGTTTCTTCAGTATGGTGTCTTTGCTGAGTAGGTGCCAGTGTTTGTTTAGACTCCTACGTAAAACAGGGGCCCAATTATTGTAACATGTCACCATTCTGATGGTTTCTTTATTGTTTACATGTTTGGGCTTTTCTGTTAGTGTGTCTATTCTGGCTAGTTTGTTCACTCTACTTTCGGCTTTCTGTAATACCTTCTGTTTGTAGCCTCTGTTCTTGAATCTTTTAATTGTACCTTGTTTTTGTGTTTCAAATTCCGAGTCCAAGCTGCAATTGCGGCGTGTTCTGACTAATTCCCCATAAGGGATTGCATTCTTTTGATGTTCTGGGTGGGAGCTAGTCGCATGTAGCAGGGAATTGCAAGCTGTGCTTTTCCTATATAGTCTGCTTTGTATAGTCTTATTCTCAATGAAGAATTCTACATCTAAGAAAGGTAATTTTACATTGCTGTATTCCATAGTGAATCTGATATTTTGATCATTGTCATTTAGGTATGTGTGGAATCCTAGTAATTTCTCTGGTGTACCTGTCCAAATCATAAAACAATCATCAATATATCTTCCCCAATACAATATATCTTGGTTCCATTCTGAAGCTGATGTGCCCCAGATTCTCGTTTCCTCAAACCTCCCCATTACTAGGTTGGCATATGAGGGCGAAAATCTGGAGCCCATCGCCACTCCTTGCTTTTGTCTGTATCACTGATCCTTAAAGAGAAATATGTTGTTATCCAAAATTGTTTCAATCATTTCTAAAATCATCTCAGTATGTGACCAAGCACTGGCTGGTCTTTTGTTAAGCATGTGTTTTACAGCTGTCAGTCCCGTGTCTCTTTTGATGCACGTATATAAAGAGACAACGTCTAATGTGACCATTGTCATGTTTTCATCCCACGGCAGGTCTGCCATGGTCCCCAGGATGTGTTTCGTGTCCCTTATGTACGATGGGAGGTTTTGTACTAGTGGTTTCAGGAATACGTCCACATACTCTGAGAGTCTCTCAGTAGGCCCCCCGATACCTGATATAATTGGTCTGCCCGGAGGGAACGTGTGAGGTTTGTGTACCTTTGGTACTGTGTAAATGCAAGGATATCTTGGTCTATCTATCCTCAAATATGTATATTCATTTTCATCAATAAGACTTTTCCCATGCCATTGTTTTAATAGCGTGTTAATGTATTCTGTCAGTCTCCACATTGGGTTGGTTCCTAATTGTTCATAGCATTCAGCATTATTTAGCTGGGTAAGTATTTCATGGTCATAATCCCTACTTTGCATTATTACCATGTTTCCCCCTTTGTCCGCTTCTCTGATTGTTATTTCTCTATTTGTGCTTAGTTCTTTGAGTGCTTTCCTCTCTTCCTTTGTTAAATTGTCTCTGTGTGTGTGTTCAACTGTTTTCTTCATATTGTGTTTGTCTAAATCTGCTATTACTGCTTTGTAGAACTGATCAATATTGTTGCCTGCAGTTAGTGAAGGTGTCCATTTCGATTTGTCTTTCAACCCACTTGTTATGTTGTAATCAAGGTTTATGTCAAAATCCCTCATGATCCTTTCTGTGAGTATAGCCTCATCTTCACATTCCGTGATTGACAATAGTAGTCTGGTGTCTAAAATGTCCTGAATACAATAATTGCCATTAGCCATCATACCCAAATTTTGTTGCACTTCTTTATTTGTCGGGTTGGTCATTTCAAAGTGTTTTTTCAATTTCAAGCGTCTAGTGAACTTAAACAAATCAATTTTTGTATTACATACATCACCAACATTGTTCGGGCAAAAACTCATACCTTTTTCAAGAACAGATATCATGTTATTCGTGAGTTCCAATTCACTCAGGTTCATAACAGTAACATTGTTTATTTCCTCGGATTCACATTCTGGTTCCAGGACCTGGTTCTCATTCCTGCTCTGCCCTGCCCTGGCGCCTGCTCTTTTGCCTCTCCTTGTTTTCCTTGTGGGCCTGGTTTCTTGCTTTCTCTGTTCCCTTTCTTGATTCTGTTGATTTCTAATAAAAAACTATTATTAGGATCAACTGCACTCATCGCTCCCATTACTTCTATACTGGTTTCGCTTGAATTAATGGTATCTATAGAAGTTGTACTTGAACCAACCGAAATAGTTTCACTTGGAGTCTGAGTGGGATTTTTGGGGATTAGGTGGTCATACTTTTTGGCGAATGTAAATACCCTCCCTCCCAGGTAGTCCCGCTCATCCCTTTTAAGTTTCTTACTTGTTTTCTGTTTAATGTCCGTGACATGTCGTTGCACTATGTCATCTAAGATCTGGTAGTTCTTAGAGGTCACATCAGGGAGATTAAATTCTTTGATTTCCTGCTCTAATTTGTCTATCTCAACTTGTAATTTGGCCACTTTTCTTTCACAATTTTCTATTAAAATCATTATCAGATTATTGGAATTATTGGTCAATTCCTTCTCCCAGGCTAGTAACAGATCCGGTTCCAGGTCTTCATATGTTGGCATGATCTGTGACCTGAGACCCCTTGGGATCCTTTTAACCTTTACATATTGCTTAAGAGTAGCCGCATCCCACCACCTAGATGATTCCGTGATTTTTAGCTTCTCTAACCTCGTAAATTTTTCTTTGAGACCTTCAGGTCTAGAAGGTTGTCCTCCATGTCCTGCCGAGGTACCGGGTAGTTGTGCACCTATATTGTTAAATAGGTCCTCTGCTTCTTTGTCTCTATCTGCTCTATTGTTAGTCATAGAATTCATAGTGGACCCGTAGGCTGCCCCTAGTTGAAAAACGTTTTGCTACTAGAATAGTGGTATTTATACTAGGTTGGTGGCGCCACAGGGAGATGTGCACTTTTCTTGTATACAAGTAAATAGATTCCAATTTTCTCACGGTGCTAAAAGGAGAAGAGAACCACTTCCCTCTTCTGTTTAGGCAATGCCACAAAATGTTTGTTACTCCTTAGCACACGTTTTGGTATTAAATGATATTGTTAAATACACGTGTTTCCACAATACAGTTCATCCATCAGAAAATAAAATGTCTTAATCCTTTTGTTCAGGGTTTGTCGCTGTTTATTGAAGGAGACGTCACAGCCAACACGTGTTTCGTCGTACTGGGGAATGTAACCCCCGACTTTTTCAAGGCTGTTTAAAGAAAATGGTAATGTTGTAGCACATTACTATAGATCATAACACTTGATCAGTTTTTATACATAGCATTTAGGTGGTTTTTTAAAATTAGGTGGTAGTGCAATATTCCATTTGCATTCATAATAAGCATGCTCGTATTGTGACATTATCCGTTCCCACTTTTGGTACAATCTTACTGGTATTAATAAAGATTCATTTACAGTGTGATTGTTCTTAACATCCTAGAAATTATGAGCCCATTGTAAGGTATGGAGAGACCGGTGATGGTGTCATTATCATTATCCTGGGGGTGACATGCAAGGTTCTTCTAATTGTGATTATTTTTGTGAGGTATAACGTGGGTTCATGCTTAACTAGGAACCATGCATTTTTGTACCTATTCTCCGTTGCTGTTTCACGTTCTGTGTGAGGAAATATGGAAGCATGATGTAAATCCTGTTTGGAACATCTAGTACCACACAAGTGCTATTTATTAAAGGATTTTGAACTTTTACTCACGTTAGTTGAGGTGATACTTCCAACCCTCAAGGGGTTCTGGTGTGGATATCGTGGGTGCTATTCAAGCTTTGGTAATATGATGACCAAAATAATGGTTCTCTATCTGTAAGTTATAATTCATATATCAGATTTTATGCCATTCTGACTTCAAATGACTTATTTTTAAACTCGCGCTGTCTTTTAGCAACATTACCATCTCGCCCTCTATGCATTAAGTTGGCCAACTGGTTAACAAAGGTGTTCCCAGGTTGTTTTTAAGTCTACCGCGTATATAAGCTATATATGCCGCGTGATGCTCCCCGTTAAGAGGTATTTTGTTGAAAGTGCCATGCTATTTTTTTTATTTTTTTTTTTTAAATTTTTGAAAACCTTTATTGCGCATATTGCAGAAAGACAAATACGGGCCTACAACCATCCGGCCGGCCACAAAACGTGTGAGCGCAAGTGTCAACATTACGGTCCCCCCAATGGCATCAGGAGATATAGCAACAATTAAAAACATTTACACTGAAAATTATGTCGCCAGGGGGAAGGAGAAGTGAAGGTTGATTTTTAGGTTTTTCCAAATTAAACAGAAATCGATAAAGGATAGGTACAAAGGAGATCCGAGCCCGTACATTAGAACCCACATGAGTAGGCAGCAAGAATAATAGCAACAATTACGTGAAGTATCCCATCAGAGTAGCAATACAATAGAAAAACAAGCAGACGACAGGAACTAAGCTCGTGCCACTCCCAGCGCCACCCACTCCCAACCATCCTCTATCACAGACCCAGAAAGGAAAACAGTACAAGAAAGCGCAGAAAAGGGAGAAAAAGGCCCATAGAACTAAATAAGAAAAATAAATCTACCCCCCCACCCTACACCAATGCGGAGGCTACGGCCTACCCCCCCGACAATGTGCCTGTCGCCCCATAAAGAACCCGAAATGTAGTAAAAGTAAAGGAAGAAAACGAAAAGTGAAATACTATAACACTTGAATATAGGGAGGAAGAAAAGAACGAGCTGATCTACCACTCCCAAAAAGAAGGAAGGAAGCGAGGAGGAGCCACTACAACACCAGAACCCCGGGACTCCCAGTCATCCACAACCCCTACATCATGCTAGTGTTTCGGTCCGGATCCCCCCCGGCTAGTCTAGTACAGGCCCAGTAGCCACCAACCGCAACTTTCGCCCCCGAGCAACCCGCCCGCAAAACAACAGTCGCCCCCTAGAGAGGGACCAAAAATGATACAATACAATACTTGCGACACGAGGTGCAGGGAGAGTCCAGCGCACCGAACAGGAATACAATACGAAATAGGTAGATGTCTCACTGAATGCACAAGCAGCACCTCAACAAGTAGTCCAGTCCGAGGTCACAAACAGGCGGACAGTCAGTGCCAGTAAGGGAAAAGTCATCAGCCCTGTCCCGAACGTCGGAAGCCCACCAGGCAAAGCCACAGCAAAGCAGGGAAACAATATGGCCACAGAGAGAGTGAGAGTGTCGCAGAACCACAAAATGGCCGTCGGGATCCAACAATAACTCCTTCAGCCATAGTAGTGGGTACCCTGGGAACCTGCAGAGCGTACAAGTTCTCCGAAGTCAGAGTCAGGAGACACCACCCAGGGGCCGGTAATGAGGTCGATGATGAGTTAAATATGTCCCAAGGCACTCGCGACGGGCATTTCAACAACGTTGCACTCTCCGGTGAAAGGAGAAACAAAGTATCTCTGGTAGAGGCAGCAGGCAGGCAATCTCGGGCGGTAGTAAATTTGGGAGCGGGCACCTCCGCCAAGTCGGCAGAAGGAGACACTGTATTGCCCTGAGGTGCAAGCAGAGGTGGGGGTAGAGTCGGCGGGGTCAGTATATCGTAGTCCCGCCGTAGCGACGACGCCATGTCGTCCATCTTATTCCACAACAATTGGCAGCCTTGGCGCATATCAGCGCGGAGATCGTGCAAAGCAGTCAGGAGGGTTTTAAAGGATATTGCAGGCTGAAGCCCCCGGTTCTCAATTCCCAAGGAAGGCATTCGGGAATCGGACCCCATCGCAGGCAGGGCAACACAGGCCAGTGATAGGGACGGACGCCCTCCCCCACTCCTCGGAGCCTCAATCAAAGCCATCACGGCGAAAGTACGGGGGAAATCACAGGATAGTCGTGGCCCAGGCGAGCGTCCTTGCGGGGCTAAAACATTGCAAAGTTCGGCACTAGTGAAGCACCCAGCGCGGAGAGGCGCCCCGTACCAAGGGGATAGCAAGGCGCGGGGTCAGGCAAGCACAAGTCATCCAACATGGCCGGGCAGCGCTCTCCGCCCGTACCTGCCCCAGACAAAGGATCTGCTGCGATAGGGTGCCCCCGCTCAACGAGCGCTCGCACCTGGCCTCCTTCTGCAATCGCCGTGGTCGCCGCTGTACAAACTGTCGTGCCATGCTATTTTAAGAGTGCGAGGTGCTTTGCCAATCCTGGAGGTGCTCCCCGTCTCGTACCCCGATCTGTTTATCGCTGCATACCTTTCGTATTATCCATTTTCCCACGGTGCTCCCCACGTATCCTTCCCCGTGTCCCTAACTTAATCCCAATGTTTGTATAATAGTGTCTGCTTCCTTTTAGTATTATTGTAGTTCTGAAATGCCCCCGCGTTTCACCCGGGTCTCACACACTAGCGTGTGGACCCGCTCCTCGGGTGGTTAGTTCAAACCTCCGCGCTCTCCACTCTTACCTTTTCGTTGTCTTCTACAGGGAGTAAATCCGTCCCGCCTGCCTCGCGTAAGATGCAGCGTCTGTTTTGAAAGAAAGGCGCCGCATATTTAGCACGGAAGCGCTGCCCCATTACTGGCAGGCGTCACTTCCTGGTTGCTTCACTCGGAAGCCTGTTACCGGTATTGCTATTCTTGGCTGCAACTGCGGCAGCCATTTTAGAATGCCTTTTGCGTTATTGGAGTCAGTCCATGTCGTGGTTTTCCCACGGTCTCCCTCTATTGAGGTACTTAAAATATATATTAGATATAGTCACGTTTTTTTCCCAAGACATGGGATATATTAATTAAATAATTCCCGCTCGGTATATATGTCGCAATCTTTTAGTCAATTTTATTCTTTAACGCTGCCCTTATTTTAATTGTACTAGAGAAATATCTCCCTTCAAACAGATAATAGTTTACATGCTTTAAATGTTACCGGTAATAATTTCACTTTCCATTGAGCCCCCTTCCACTAAATCCTGTGTTTCACACGTGAGGGCATCAAATCGGTGGTGACTAAAGCCCACCCTCCCGTGATTCCAATCGTGCTTTAGTGTTGTGTCATTTATACTGTTCTCTATAGGTTTTGTATTGGGCCAGTCTCTAATAATATCGAATTCTCCATCCAAAATGGGCTCAGAACAGTTATATGTGCCATTAAGTGGCCTTATTCTCGTTGAGTGGTACAGGCATAACATACATTTATTTTCTTTACATAAAATAAATTATAGCACAGAGTTACATTACATAATATACAGTGTTGCATTGCAGATATTCGTCACTCTTTGCATGTTGTTTCCTAGGTTCTTCCTATCTTTACTGTAGTCTATCTTATGTATGGTTGTGTTGCGCTTATGTGCCTAGAAAGTAATGTAGCTCCTGGTCAATGTTGAGGCCCAGTTCTACACTTTTCAGAGTCATAATCCAGATAGCCTCTCTCTTTCGTAGGGCTAGTTCCCTGTTACCCCCTCTGGGGTGGGTAGGTACATGTTCCATCCCAAAGTACTGGAATGAGTGGTTTGATGTTTGTGCAGGGCAGACTGACATGTGAGCTGCCACTGGGTAGCGCATGTCACCTTGTTTGACTGCTCTGATATGTTCGTTGATTCTGTCCTTTAGCATTCTTTTAGTGCTCCCTACATATCGTTTACCGCATTTGCAGTCTAGGGCATAGACCACAAATTTACTACAACAATTGATAGTCGTCTGAATTCGGTATTCCTCGTTATGTGGTCCTTTGAAACCTTTCATCTTTTTGTAGGCCCACTTACATGCTGCGCACATCCCACAGCCGTAAAAGCCTGGGTCTGTTAGCCAACAGCTTTTAGTTGTTCTTTGCGGGTAACTCGGGCTCAATATATTTCTCAATGTTGTCCCTTTTCTGTATGTTAGTGTTGGCTTTTCTGTTAAGTGTTTCTTCAGTATGGTGTCTTTGCTGAGTAGGTGCCAGTGTTTGTTTAGACTCCTACGTAAAACAGGGGCCCAATTATTGTAACATGTCACCATTCTGATGGTTTCTTTATTGTTTACATGTTTGGGCTTTTCTGTTAGTGTGTCTATTCTGGCTAGTTTGTTCACTCTACTTTCGGCTTTCTGTAATACCTTCTGTTTGTAGCCTCTGTTCTTGAATCTTTTAATTGTACCTTGTTTTTGTGTTTCAAATTCCGAGTCCAAGCTGCAATTGCGGCGTGTTCTGACTAATTCCCCATAAGGGATTGCATTCTTTTGATGTTCTGGGTGGGAGCTAGTCGCATGTAGCAGGGAATTGCAAGCTGTGCTTTTCCTATATAGTCTGCTTTGTATCGTCTTATTCTCAATGAAGAATTCTACATCTAAGAAAGGTAATTTTACATTGCTGTATTCCATAGTGAATCTGATATTTTGATCATTGTCATTTAGGTATGTGTGGAATCCTAGTAATTTCTCTGGTGTACCTGTCCAAATCATAAAACAATCATCAATATATCTTCCCCAATACAATATATCTTGGTTCCATTCTGAAGCTGATGTGCCCCAGATTCTCGTTTCCTCAAACCTCCCCATTACTAGGTTGGCATATGAGGGCGAAAATCTGGAGCCCATCGCCACTCCTTGCTTTTGTCTGTACCACTGATCCTTAAAGAGAAATATGTTGTTATCCAAAATTGTTTCAATCATTTCTAAAATCATCTCTGTATGTGACCAAGCACTGGCTGGTCTTTTGTTAAGCATGTGTTTTACAGCTGTCAGTCCCGTGTCTCTTTTGATGCACGTATATAAAGAGACAACGTCTAATGTGACCATTGTCATGTTTTCATCCCACGGCAGGTCTGCCATGGTCCCCAGGATGTGTTTCGTGTCCCTTATGTACGATGGGAGGTTTTGTACTAGTGGTTTCAGGAATACGTCCACATACTCTGAGAGTCTCTCAGTAGGCCCCCCGATACCTGATATAATTGGTCTGCCCGGAGGGAACGTGTGAGGTTTGTGTACCTTTGGTACTGTGTAAATGCAAGGATATCTTGGTCTATCTATCCTCAAATATGTATATTCATTTTCATCAATAAGACTTTTCCCATGCCATTGTTTTAATAGCGTGTTAATGTATTCTGTCAGTCTCCACATTGGGTTGGTTCCTAATTGTTCATAGCATTCAGCATTATTTAGCTGGGTAAGTATTTCATGGTCATAATCCCTACTTTGCATTATTACCATGTTTCCCCCTTTGTCCGCTTCTCTGATTGTTATTTCTCTATTTGTGCTTAGTTCTTTGAGTGCTTTCCTCTCTTCCTTTGTTAAATTGTCTCTGTGTGTGTGTTCAACTGTTTTCTTCATATTGTGTTTGTCTAAATCTGCTATTACTGCTTTGTAGAACTGATCAATATTGTTGCCTGCAGTTAGTGAAGGTGTCCATTTCGATTTGTCTTTCAACCCACTTGTTATGTTGTAATCAAGGTTTATGTCAAAATCCCTCATGATCCTTTCTGTGAGTATAGCCTCATCTTCACATTCCGTGATTGACAATAGTAGTCTGGTGTCTAAAATGTCCTGAATACAATAATTGCCATTAGCCATCATACCCAAATTTTGTTGCACTTCTTTATTTGTCGGGTTGGTCATTTCAAAGTGTTTTTTCAATTTCAAGCGTCTAGTGAACTTAAACAAATCAATTTTTGTATTACATACATCACCAACATTGTTCGGGCAAAAACTCATACCTTTTTCAAGAACAGATATCATGTTATTCGTGAGTTCCAATTCACTCAGGTTCATAACAGTAGCATTGTTTATTTCCTCGGATTCACATTCTGGTTCCAGGACCTGGTTCTCATTCCTGCTCTGCCCTGCCCTGGCGCCTGCTCTTTTGCCTCTCCTTGTTTTCCTTGTGGGCCTGGTTTCTTGCTTTCTCTGTTCCCTTTCTTGATTCTGTTGATTTCTAATAAAAAACTATTAGGATCAACTGCACTCATCGCTCCCATTACTTCTATACTGGTTTCGCTTGAATTAATGGTATCTATAGAAGTTGTACTTGAACCAACCGAAATAGTTTCACTTGGAGTCTGAGTGGGATTTTTGGGGATTAGGTGGTCATACTTTTTGGCGAATGTAAATACCCTCCCTCCCAGGTAGTCCCGCTCATCCCTTTTAAGTTTCTTACTTTTTTTCTGTTTAATGTCCGTGACATGTCGTTGCACTATGTCATCTAAGATCTGGTAGTTCTTAGAGGTCACATCAGGGAGATTAAATTCTTTGATTTCCTGCTCTAATTTGTCTATCTCAACTTGTAATTTGGCCACTTTTCTTTCACAATTTTCTATTAAAATCATTATCAAACGTGTGCTAAGGAGTAACAAACATTTTGTGGCATTGCCTAAACAGAAGAGGGAAGTGGTTCTCTTCTCCTTTTAGCACCGTGAGAAAATTGGAATCTATTTACTTGTATACAAGAAAAGTGCACATCTCCCTGTGGCGCCACCAACCTAGTATAAATACCACTATTCTAGTAGCAAAACGTTTTTCAACTAGGGGCAGCCTACGGGTCCACTATGAATTCTATGACTAACAATAGAGCAGATAGAGACAAAGAAGCAGAGGACCTATTTAACAATATAGGTGCACAACTACCCGGTACCTCGGCAGGACATGGAGGACAACCTTCTAGACCTGAAGGTCTCAAAGAAAAATTTACGAGGTTAGAGAAGCTAAAAATCACGGAATCATCTAGGTGGTGGGATGCGGCTACTCTTAAGCAATATGTAAAGGTTAAAAGGATCCCAAGGGGTCTCAGGTCACAGATCATGCCAACATATGAAGACCTGGAACCGGATCTGTTACTAGCCTGGGAGAAGGAATTGACCAATAATTCCAATAATCTGATAATGATTTTAATAGAAAATTGTGAAAGAAAAGTGGCCAAATTACAAGTTGAGAAAGACAAATTAGAGCAGGAAATCAAAGAATTTAATCTCCCTGATGTGACCTCTAAGAACTACCAGATCTTAGATGACATAGTGCAACGACATGTCACGGACATTAAACAGAAAAAAAGTAAGAAACTTAAAAGGGATGAGCGGGACTACCTGGGAGGGAGGGTATTTACATTCGCCAAAAAGTATGACCACCTAATCCCCAAAAATCCCACTCAGACTCCAAGTGAAACTATTTCGGTTGGTTCAAGTACAACTTCTATAGATACCATTAATTCAAGCGAAACCAGTATAGAAGTAATGGGAGCGATGAGTGCAGTTGATCCTAATAATAGTTTTTTATTAGAAATCAACAGAATCAAGAAAGGGAACAGAGAAAGCAAGAAACCAGGCCCACAAGGAAAACAAGGAGAGGCAAAAGAGCAGGCGCCAGGGCAGGGCAGAGCAGGAATGAGAACCAGGTCCTGGAACCAGAATGTGAATCCGAGGAAATAAACAATGTTACTGTTATGAACCTGAGTGAATTGGAACTCACGAATAACATGATATCTGTTCTTGAAAAAGGTATGAGTTTTTGCCCGAACAATGTTGGTGATGTATGTAATACAAAAATTGATTTGTTTAAGTTCACTAGACGCTTGAAATTGAAAAAACACTTTGAAATGACCAACCCGACAAATAAAGAAGTGCAACAAAATTTGGGTATGATGGCTAATGGCAATTATTGTATTCAGGACATTTTAGACACCAGACTACTATTGTCAATCACGGAATGTGAAGATGAGGCTATACTCACAGAAAGGATCATGAGGGATTTTGACATAAACCTTGATTACAACATAACAAGTGGGTTGAAAGACAAATCGAAATGGACACCTTCACTAACTGCAGGCAACAATATTGATCAGTTCTACAAAGCAGTAATAGCAGATTTAGACAAACACAATATGAAGAAAACAGTTGAACACACACACAGAGACAATTTAACAAAGGAAGAGAGGAAAGCACTCAAAGAACTAAGCACAAATAGAGAAATAACAATCAGAGAAGCGGACAAAGGGGGAAACATGGTAATAATGCAAAGTAGGGATTATGACCATGAAATACTTACCCAGCTAAATAATGCTGAATGCTATGAACAATTAGGAACCAACCCAATGTGGAGACTGACAGAATACATTAACACGCTATTAAAACAATGGCATGGGAAAAGTCTTATTGATGAAAATGAATATACATATTTGAGGATAGATAGACCAAGATATCCTTGCATTTACACAGTACCAAAGGTACACAAACCTCACACGTTCCCTCCGGGCAGACCAATTATATCAGGTATCGGGGGGCCTACTGAGAGACTCTCAGAGTATGTGGACGTATTCCTGAAACCACTAGTACAAAACCTCCCATCGTACATAAGGGACACGAAACACATCCTGGGGACCATGGCAGACCTGCCGTGGGATGAAAACATGACAATGGTCACATTAGACGTTGTCTCTTTATATACGTGCATCAAAAGAGACACGGGACTGACAGCTGTAAAACACATGCTTAACAAAAGACCAGCCAGTGCTTGGTCACATACTGAGATGATTTTAGAAATGATTGAAACAATTTTGGATAACAACATATTTCTCTTTAAGGATCAGTGATACAGACAAAAGCAAGGAGTGGCGATGGGCTCCAGATTTTCGCCCTCATATGCCAACCTAGTAATGGGGAGGTTTGAGGAAACGAGAATCTGGGGCACATCAGCTTCAGAATGGAACCAAGATATATTGTATTGGGGAAGATATATTGATGATTGTTTTATGATTTGGACAGGTACACCAGAGAAATTACTAGGATTCCACACATACCTAAATGACAATGATCAAAATATCAGATTCACTATGGAATACAGCAATGTAAAATTACCTTTCTTAGATGTAGAATTCTTCATTGAGAATAAGACGATACAAAGCAGACTATATAGGAAAAGCACAGCTTGCAATTCCCTGCTACATGCGACTAGCTCCCACCCAGAACATCAAAAAAATGCAATCCCTTATGGGGAATTAGTCAGAACACGCCGCAATTGCAGCTTGGACTCGGAATTTGAAACACAAAAACAAGGTACAATTAAAAGATTCAAGAACAGAGGCTACAAACAGAAGGTATTACAGAAAGCCGAAAGTAGAGTGAACAAACTAGCCAGAATAGACACACTAACAGAAAAGCCCAAACATGTAAACAATAAAGAAACCATCAGAATGGTGACATGTTACAATAATTGGGCCCCTGTTTTACGTAGGAGTCTAAACAAACACTGGCACCTACTCAGCAAAGACACCATACTGAAGAAACACTTAACAGAAAAGCCAACACTAACATACAGAAAAGGGACAACATTGAGAAATATATTGAGCCCGAGTTACCCGCAAAGAACAACTAAAAGCTGTTGGCTAACAGACCCAGGCTTTTACGGCTGTGGGATGTGCGCAGCATGTAAGTGGGCCTACAAAAAGATGAAAGGTTTCAAAGGACCACATAACGAGGAATACCGAATTCAGACGACTATCAATTGTTGTAGTAAATTTGTGGTCTATGCCCTAGACTGCAAATGCGGTAAACGATATGTAGGGAGCACTAAAAGAATGCTAAAGGACAGAATCAACGAACATATCAGAGCAGTCAAACAAGGTGACATGCGCTACCCAGTGGCAGCTCACATGTCAGTCTGCCCTGCACAAACATCAAACCACTCATTCCAGTACTTTGGGAACGAACATGTACCAACCCACCCCAGAGGGGGTAACAGGGAACTAGCCCTACGAAAGAGAGAGGCTATCTGGATTATGACTCTGAAAAGTGTAGAACTGGGCCTCAACATTGACCAGGAGCTACATTACTTTCTAGGCACATAAGCGCAACACAACCATACATAAGATAGACTACAGTAAAGATAGGAAGAACCTAGGAAACAACATGCAAAGAGTGACGAATATCTGCAATGCAACACTGTATATTATGTAATGTAACTCTGTGCTATAATTTATTTTATGTAAAGAAAATAAATGTATGTTATGCCTGTACCACTCAACGAGAATAAGGCCACTTAATGGCACATATAACTGTTCTGAGCCCATTTTGGATGGAGAATTCGATATTATTAGAGACTGGCCCAATACAAAACCTATAGAGAACAGTATAAATGACACAACACTAAAGCACGATTGGAATCACGGGAGGGTGGGCTTTAGTCACCACCGATTTGATGCCCTCACGTGTGAAACACAGGATTTAGTGGAAGGGGGCTCAATGGAAAGTGAAATTATTACCGGTAACATTTAAAGCATGTAAACTATTATCTGTTTGAAGGGAGATATTTCTCTAGTACAATTAAAATAAGGGCAGCGTTAAAGAATAAAATTGACTAAAAGATTGCGACATATATACCGAGCGGGAATTATTTAATTAATATATCCCATGTCTTGGGAAAAAAACGTGACTATATCTAATATATATTTTAAGTACCTCAATAGAGGGAGACCGTGGGAAAACCACGACATGGACTGACTCCAATAACGCAAAAGGCATTCTAAAATGGCTGCCGCAGTTGCAGCCAAGAATAGCAATACCGGTAA
Source organism: Lissotriton vulgaris (assembly GCF_964263255.1). Lineage (NCBI taxonomy): Eukaryota > Metazoa > Chordata > Amphibia > Caudata > Salamandridae > Lissotriton > Lissotriton vulgaris. Next base: position 2,011,695,590 of record NC_141691.1, read on the forward strand.
CAGGCTTCCGAGTGAAGCAACCAGGAAGTGACGCCTGCCAGTAATGGGGCAGCGCTTCCGTGCTAAATATGCGGCGCCAGTCTTTCAAAACAGACGCTGCATCTTACGCGAGGCAGGCGGGACGGATTTACTCCCTGTAGAAGACAACGAAAAGGTAAGAGTGGAGAGCGCGGAGGTTTGAACTAACCACCCGAGGAGCGGGTCCACACGCTAGTGTGTGAGACCCGGGTGAAACGCGGGGGCATTTCAGAACTACAATAATACTAAAAGGAAGCAGACACTATTATACAAACATTGGGATTAAGTTAGGGACACGGGGAAGGATACGTGGGGAGCACCGTGGGAAAATGGATAATACGAAAGGTATGCAGCGATAAACAGATCGGGGTACGAGACGGGGAGCACCTCCAGGATTGGCAAAGCACCTCGCACTCTTAAAATAGCATGGCACTTTCAACAAAATACCTCTTAACGGGGAGCATCACGCGGCATATATAGCTTATATACGCGGTAGACTTAAAAACAACCTGGGAACACCTTTGTTAACCAGTTGGCCAACTTAATGCATAGAGGGCGAGATGGTAATGTTGCTAAAAGACAGCGCGAGTTTAAAAATAAGTCATTTGAAGTCAGAATGGCATAAAATCTGATATATGAATTATAACTTACAGATAGAGAACCATTATTTTGGTCATCATATTACCAAAGCTTGAATAGCACCCACGATATCCACACCAGAACCCCTTGAGGGTTGGAAGTATCACCTCAACTAACGTGAGTAAAATTTCAAAATCCTTTAATAAATAGCACTTGTGTGGTACTAGATGTTCCAAACAGGATTTACATCATGCTTCCATATTTCCTCACACAGAACGTGAAACAGCAACGGAGAACAGGTACAAAAATGCATGGTTCCTAGTTAAGCATGAACCCACGTTATACCTCACAAAAATAATCACAATTAGAAGAACCTTGCATGTCACCCCCAGGATAATGATAATGACACCATCACCGGTCTCTCCATACCTTACAATGGGCTCATAATTTCTAGGATGTTAAGAACAATCACACTGTAAATGAATCTTTATTAATACCAGTAAGATTGTACCAAAAGTGGGAACGGATAATGTCACAATACGAGCATGCTTATTATGAATGCAAATGGAATATTGCACTACCACCTAATTTTAAAAAACCACCTAAATGCTATGTATAAAAACTGATCAAGTGTTATGATCTATAGTAATGTGCTACAACATTACCATTTTCTTTAAACAGCCTTGAAAAAGTCGGGGGTTACATTCCCCAGTACGACGAAACACGTGTTGGCTGTGACGTCTCCTTCAATAAACAGCGACAAACCCTGAACAAAAGGATTAAGACATTTTATTTTCTGATGGATGAACTGTATTGTGGAAACACGTGTATTTAACAATATCATTTAATACCAAAACGTGTGCTAAGGAGTAACAAACATTTTGTGGCATTGCCTAAACAGAAGAGGGAAGTGGTTCTCTTCTCCTTTTAGCACCGTGAGAAAATTGGAATCTATTTACTTGTATACAAGAAAAGTGCACATATCCCTGTGGCGCCACCAACCTAGTATAAATACCACTATTCTAGTAGCAAAACGTTTTTCAACTAGGGGCAGCCTACGGGTCCACTATGAATTCTATGACTAACAATAGAGCAGATAGAGACAAAGAAGCAGAGGACCTATTTAACAATATAGGTGCACAACTACCCGGTACCTCGGCAGGACATGGAGGACAACCTTCTAGACCTGAAGGTCTCAAAGAAAAATTTACGAGGTTAGAGAAGCTAAAAATCACGGAATCATCTAGGTGGTGGGATGCGGCTACTCTTAAGCAATATGTAAAGGTTAAAAGGATCCCAAGGGGTCTCAGGTCACAGATCATGCCAACATATGAAGACCTGGAACCGGATCTGTTACTAGCCTGGGAGAAGGAATTGACCAATAATTCCAATAATCTGATAATGATTTTAATAGAAAATTGTGAAAGAAAAGTGGCCAAATTACAAGTTGAGATAGACAAATTAGAGCAGGAAATCAAAGAATTTAATCTCCCTGATGTGACCTCTAAGAACTACCAGATCTTAGATGACATAGTGCAACGACATGTCACGGACATTAAACAGAAAAAAAGTAAGAAACTTAAAAGGGATGAGCGGGACTACCTGGGAGGGAGGGTATTTACATTCGCCAAAAAGTATGACCACCTAATCCCCAAAAATCCCACTCAGACTCCAAGTGAAACTATTTCGGTTGGTTCAAGTACAACTTCTATAGATACCATTAATTCAAGCGAAACCAGTATAGAAGTAATGGGAGCGATGAGTGCAGTTGATCCTAATAATAGTTTTTTATTAGAAATCAACAGAATCAAGAAAGGGAACAGAGAAAGCAAGAAACCAGGCCCACAAGGAAAACAAGGAGAGGCAAAAGAGCAGGCGCCAGGGCAGGGCAGAGCAGGAATGAGAACCAGGTCCTGGAACCAGAATGTGAATCCGAGGAAATAAACAATGTTACTGTTATGAACCTGAGTGAATTGGAACTCACGAATAACATGATATCTGTTCTTGAAAAAGGTATGAGTTTTTGCCCGAACAATGTTGGTGATGTATGTAATACAAAAATTGATTTGTTTAAGTTCACTAGACGCTTGAAATTGAAAAAACACTTTGAAATGACCAACCCGACAAATAAAGAAGTGCAACAAAATTTGGGTATGATGGCTAATGGCAATTATTGTATTCAGGACATTTTAGACACCAGACTACTATTGTCAATCACGGAATGTGAAGATGAGGCTATACTCACAGAAAGGATCATGAGGGATTTTGACATAAACCTTGATTACAACATAACAAGTGGGTTGAAAGACAAATCGAAATGGACACCTTCACTAACTGCAGGCAACAATATTGATCAGTTCTACAAAGCAGTAATAGCAGATTTAGACAAACACAATATGAAGAAAACAGTTGAACACACACACAGAGACAATTTAACAAAGGAAGAGAGGAAAGCACTCAAAGAACTAAGCACAAATAGAGAAATAACAATCAGAGAAGCGGACAAAGGGGGAAACATGGTAATAATGCAAAGTAGGGATTATGACCATGAAATACTTACCCAGCTAAATAATGCTGAATGCTATGAACAATTAGGAACCAACCCAATGTGGAGACTGACAGAATACATTAACACGCTATTAAAACAATGGCATGGGAAAAGTCTTATTGATGAAAATGAATATACATATTTGAGGATAGATAGACCAAGATATCCTTGCATTTACACAGTACCAAAGGTACACAAACCTCACACGTTCCCTCCGGGCAGACCAATTATATCAGGTATCGGGGGCCCTTTGAGAGACTCTCAGAGTATGTGGACGTATTCCTGAAACCACTAGTACAAAACCTCCCATCGTACATAAGGGACACGAAACACATCCTGGGGACCATGGCAGACCTGCCGTGGGATGAAAACATGACAATGGTCACATTAGACGTTGTCTCTTTATATACGTGCATCAAAAGAGACACGGGACTGACAGCTGTAAAACACATGCTTAACAAAAGACCAGCCAGTGCTTGGTCACATACTGAGATGATTTTAGAAATGATTGAAACAATTTTGGATAACAACATATTTCTCTTTAAGGATCAGTGGTACAGACAAAAGCAAGGAGTGGCGATGGGCCCCAGATTTTCGCCCTCATATGCCAACCTAGTAATGGGGAGGTTTGAGGAAACGAGAATCTGGGGCACATCAGCTTCAGAATGGAACCAAGATATATTGTATTGGGGAAGATATATTGATGATTGTTTTATGATTTGGACAGGTACACCAGAGAAATTACTAGGATTCCACACATACCTAAATGACAATGATCAAAATATCAGATTCACTATGGAATACAGCAATGTAAAATTACCTTTCTTAGATGTAGAATTCTTCATTGAGAATAAGACGATACAAAGCAGACTATATAGGAAAAGCACAGCTTGCAATTCCCTGCTACATGCGACTAGCTCCCACCCAGAACATCAAAAAAATGCAATCCCTTATGGGGAATTAGTCAGAACACGCCGCAATTGCAGCTTGGACTCGGAATTTGAAACACAAAAACAAGGTACAATTAAAAGATTCAAGAACAGAGGCTACAAACAGAAGGTATTACAGAAAGCCGAAAGTAGAGTGAACAAACTAGCCAGAATAGACACACTAACAGAAAAGCCCAAACATGTAAACAATAAAGAAACCATCAGAATGGTGACATGTTACAATAATTGGGCCCCTGTTTTACGTAGGAGTCTAAACAAACACTGACACCTACTCAGCAAAGACACCATACTGAAGAAACACTTAACAGAAAAGCCAACACTAACATACAGAAAAGGGACAACATTGAGAAATATATTGAGCCCGAGTTACCCGCAAAGAACAACTAAAAGCTGTTGGCTAACAGACCCAGGCTTTTACGGCTGTGGGATGTGCGCAGCATGTAAGTGGGCCTACAAAAAGATGAAAGGTTTCAAAGGACCACATAACGAGGAATACCGAATTCAGACGACTATCAATTGTTGTAGTAAATTTGTGGTCTATGCCCTAGACTGCAAATGCGGTAAACGATATGTAGGGAGCACTAAAAGAATGCTAAAGGACAGAATCAACGAACATATCAGAGCAGTCAAACAAGGTGACATGCGCTACCCAGTGGCAGCTCACATGTCAGTCTGCCCTGCACAAACATCAAACCACTCATTCCAGTACTTTGGGATGGAACATGTACCTACCCACCCCAGAGGGGGTAACAGGGAACTAGCCCTACGAAAGAGAGAGGCTATCTGGATTATGACTCTGAAAAGTGTAGAACTGGGCCTCAACATTGACCAGGAGCTACATTACTTTCTAGGCACATAAGCGCAACACAACCATACATAAGATAGACTACAGTAAAGATAGGAAGAACCTAGGAAACAACATGCAAAGAGTGACGAATATCTGCAATGCAACACTGTATATTATGTAATGTAACTCTGTGCTATAATTTATTTTATGTAAAGAAAATAAATGTATGTTATGCCTGTACCACTCAACGAGAATAAGGCCACTTAATGGCACATATAACTGTTCTGAGCCCATTTTGGATGGAGAATTCGATATTATTAGAGACTGGCCCAATACAAAACCTATAGAGAACAGTATAAATGACACAACACTAAAGCACGATTGGAATCACGGGAGGGTGGGCTTTAGTCACCACCGATTTGATGCCCTCACGTGTGAAACACAGGATTTAGTGGAAGGGGGCTCAATGGAAAGTGAAATTATTACCGGTAACATTTAAAGCATGTAAACTATTATCTGTTTGAAGGGAGATATTTCTCTAGTACAATTAAAATAAGGGCAGCGTTAAAGAATAAAATTGACTAAAAGATTGCGACATATATACCGAGCGGGAATTATTTAATTAATATATCCCATGTCTTGGGAAAAAAACGTGACTATATCTAATATATATTTTAAGTACCTCAATAGAGGGAGACCGTGGGAAAACCACGACATGGACTGACTCCAATAACGCAAAAGGCATTCTAAAATGGCTGCCGCAGTTGCAGCCAAGAATAGCAATACCGGTAACAGGCTTCCGAGTGAAGCAACCAGGAAGTGACGCCTGCCAGTAATGGGGCAGCGCTTCCGTGCTAAATATGCGGCGCCAGTCTTTCAAAACAGACGCTGCATCTTACGCGAGGCAGGCGGGACGGATTTACTCCCTGTAGAAGACAACGAAAAGGTAAGAGTGGAGAGCGCGGAGGTTTGAACTAACCACCCGAGGAGCGGGTCCACACGCTAGTGTGTGAGACCCGGGTGAAACGCGGGGGCATTTCAGAACTACAATAATACTAAAAGGAAGCAGACACTATTATACAAACATTGGGATTAAGTTAGGGACACGGGGAAGGATACGTGGGGAGCACCGTGGGAAAATGGATAATACGAAAGGTATGCAGCGATAAACAGATCGGGGTACGAGACGGGGAGCACCTCCAGGATTGGCAAAGCACCTCGCACTCTTAAAATAGCATGGCACTTTCAACAAAATACCTCTTAACGGGGAGCATCACGCGGCATATATAGCTTATATACGCGGTAGACTTAAAAACAACCTGGGAACACCTTTGTTAACCAGTTGGCCAACTTAATGCATAGAGGGCGAGATGGTAATGTTGCTAAAAGACAGCGCGAGTTTAAAAATAAGTCATTTGAAGTCAGAATGGCATAAAATCTGATATATGAATTATAACTTACAGATAGAGAACCATTATTTTGGTCATCATATTACCAAAGCTTGAATAGCACCCACGATATCCACACCAGAACCCCTTGAGGGTTGGAAGTATCACCTCAACTAACGTGAGTAAAAGTTCAAAATCCTTTAATAAATAGCACTTGTGTGGTACTAGATGTTCCAAACAGGATTTACATCATGCTTCCATATTTCCTCACACAGAACGTGAAACAGCAACGGAGAATAGGTACAAAAATGCATGGTTCCTAGTTAAGCATGAACCCACGTTATACCTCACAAAAATAATCACAATTAGAAGAACCTTGCATGTCACCCCCAGGATAATGATAATGACACCATCACCGGTCTCTCCATACCTTACAATGGGCTCATAATTTCTAGGATGTTAAGAACAATCACACTGTAAATGAATCTTTATTAATACCAGTAAGATTGTACCAAAAGTGGGAACGGATAATGTCACAATACGAGCATGCTTATTATGAATGCAAATGGAATATTGCACTACCACCTAATTTTAAAAAACCACCTAAATGCTATGTATAAAAACTGATCAAGTGTTATGATCTATAGTAATGTGCTACAACATTACCATTTTCTTTAAACAGCCTTGAAAAAGTCGGGGGTTACATTCCCCAGTACGACGAAACACGTGTTGGCTGTGACGTCTCCTTCAATAAACAGCGACAAACCCTGAACAAAAGGATTAAGACATTTTATTTTCTGATGGATGAACTGTATTGTGGAAACACGTGTATTTAACAATATCATTTAATACCAAAACGTGTGCTAAGGAGTAACAAACATTTTGTGGCATTGCCTAAACAGAAGAGGGAAGTGGTTCTCTTCTCCTTTTAGCACCGTGAGAAAATTGGAATCTATTTACTTGTATACAAGAAAAGTGCACATATCCCTGTGGCGCCACCAACCTAGTATAAATACCACTATTCTAGTAGCAAAACGTTTTTCAACTAGGGGCAGCCTACGGGTCCACTATGAATTCTATGACTAACAATAGAGCAGATAGAGACAAAGAAGCAGAGGACCTATTTAACAATATAGGTGCACAACTACCCGGTACCTCGGCAGGACATGGAGGACAACCTTCTAGACCTGAAGGTCTCAAAGAAAAATGTACGAGGTTAGAGAAGCTAAAAATCACGGAATCATCTAGGTGGTGGGATGCGGCTACTCTTAAGCAATATGTAAAGGTTAAAAGGATCCCAAGGGGTCTCAGGTCACAGATCATGCCAACATATGAAGACCTGGAACCGGATCTGTTACTAGCCTGGGAGTAGGAATTGACCAATAATTCCAATAATCTGATAATGATTTTAATAGAAAATTGTGAAAGAAAAGTGGCCAAATTACAAGTTGAGATAGACAAATTAGAGCAGGAAATCAAAGAATTTAATCTCCCTGATGTGACCTCTAAGAACTACCAGATCTTAGATGACATAGTGCAACGACATGTCACGGACATTAAACAGAAAAAAAGTAAGAAACTTAAAAGGGATGAGCGGGACTACCTGGGAGGGAGGGTATTTACATTCGCCAAAAAGTATGACCACCTAATCCCCAAAAATCCCACTCAGACTCCAAGTGAAACTATTTCGGTTGGTTCAAGTACAACTTCTATAGATACCATTAATTCAAGCGAAACCAGTATAGAAGTAATGGGAGCGATGAGTGCAGTTGATCCTAATAATAGTTTTTTATTAGAAATCAACAGAATCAAGAAAGGGAACAGAGAAAGCAAGAAACCAGGCCCACAAGGAAAACAAGGAGAGGCAAAAGAGCAGGCGCCAGGGCAGGGCAGAGCAGGAATGAGAACCAGGTCCTGGAACCAGAATGTGAATCCGAGGAAATAAACAATGTTACTGTTATGAACCTGAGTGAATTGGAACTCACGAATAACATGATATCTGTTCTTGAAAAAGGTATGAGTTTTTGCCCGAACAATGTTGGTGATGTATGTAATACAAAAATTGATTTGTTTAAGTTCACTAGACGCTTGAAATTGAAAAAACACTTTGAAATGACCAACCCGACAAATAAAGAAGTGCAACAAAATTTGGGTATGATGGCTAATGGCAATTATTGTATTCAGGACATTTTAGACACCAGACTACTATTGTCAATCACGGAATGTGAAGATGAGGCTATACTCACAGAAAGGATCATGAGGGATTTTGACATAAACCTTGATTACAACATAACAAGTGGGTTGAAAGACAAATCGAAATGGACACCTTCACTAACTGCAGGCAACAATATTGATCAGTTCTACAAAGCAGTAATAGCAGATTTAGACAAACACAATATGAAGAAAACAGTTGAACCCACACACAGAGACAATTTAACAAAGGAAGAGAGGAAAGCACTCAAAGAACTAAGCACAAATAGAGAAATAACAATCAGAGAAGCGGACAAAGGGGGAAACATGGTAATAATGCAAAGTAGGGATTATGACCATGAAATACTTACCCAGCTAAATAATGCTGAATGCTATGAACAATTAGGAACCAACCCAATGTGGAGACTGACAGAATACATTAACACGCTATTAAAACAATGGCATGGGAAAAGTCTTATTGATGAAAATGAATATACATATTTGAGGATAGATAGACCAAGATATCCTTGCATTTACACAGTACCAAAGGTACACAAACCTCACACGTTCCCTCCGGGCAGACCAATTATATCAGGTATCGGGGGGCCTACTGAGAGACTCTCAGAGTATGTGGACGTATTCCTGAAACCACTAGTACAAAACCTCCCATCGTACATAAGGGACACGAAACACATCCTGGGGACCATGGCAGACCTGCCGTGGGATGAAAACATGACAATGGTCACATTAGACGTTGTCTCTTTATATACGTGCATCAAAAGAGACACGGGACTGACAGCTGTAAAACACATGCTTAACAAAAGACCAGCCAGTGCTTGGTCACATACTGAGATGATTTTAGAAATGATTGAAACAATTTTGGATAACAACATATTTCTCTTTAAGGATCAGTGGTACAGACAAAAGCAAGGAGTGGCGATGGGCTCCAGATTTTCGCCCTCATATGCCAACCTAGTAATGGGGAGGTTTGAGGAAACGAGAATCTGGGGCACATCAGCTTCAGAATGGAACCAAGATATATTGTATTGGGGAAGATATATTGATGATTGTTTTATGATTTGGACAGGTACACCAGAGAAATTACTAGGATTCCACACATACCTAAATGACAATGATCAAAATATCAGATTCACTATGGAATACAGCAATGTAAAATTACCTTTCTTAGATGTAGAATTCTTCATTGAGAATAAGACGATACAAAGCAGACTATATAGGAAAAGCACAGCTTGCAATTCCCTGCTACATGCGACTAGCTCCCACCCAGAACATCAAAAGAATGCAATCCCTTATGGGGAATTAGTCAGAACACGCCGCAATTGCAGCTTGGACTCGGAATTTGAAACACAAAAACAAGGTACAATTAAAAGATTCAAGAACAGAGGCTACAAACAGAAGGTATTACAGAAAGCCGAAAGTAGAGTGAACAAACTAGCCAGAATAGACACACTAACAGAAAAGCCCAAACATGTAAACAATAAAGAAACCATCAGAATGGTGACATGTTACAATAATTGGGCCCCTGTTTTACGTAGGAGTCTAAACAAACACTGGCACCTACTCAGCAAAGACACCATACTGAAGAAACACTTAACAGAAAAGCCAACACTAACATACAGAAAAGGGACAACATTGAGAAATATATTGAGCCCGAGTTACCCGCAAAGAACAACTAAAAGCTGTTGGCTAACAGACCCAGGCTTTTACGGCTGTGGGATGTGCGCAGCATGTAAGTGGGCCTACAAAAAGATGAAAGGTTTCAAAGGACCACATAACGAGGAATACCGAATTCAGACGACTATCAATTGTTGTAGTAAATTTGTGGTCTATGCCCTAGACTACAAATGCGGTAAACGATATGTAGGGAGCACTAAAAGAATGCTAAAGGACAGAATCAACGAACATATCAGAGCAGTCAAACAAGGTGACATGCGCTACCCAGTGGCAGCTCACATGTCAGTCTGCCCTGCACAAACATCAAACCACTCATTCCAGTACTTTGGGATGGAACATGTACCTACCCACCCCAGAGGGGGTAACAGGGAACTAGCCCTACGAAAGAGAGAGGCTATCTGGATTATGACTCTGAAAAGTGTAGAACTGGGCCTCAACATTGACCAGGAGCTACATTACTTTCTAGGCACATAAGCGCAACACAACCATACATAAGATAGACTACAGTAAAGATAGGAAGAACCTAGGAAACAACATGCAAAGAGTGACGAATATCTGCAATGCAACACTGTATATTATGTAATGTAACTCTGTGCTATAATTTATTTTATGTAAAGAAAATAAATGTATGTTATGCCTGTACCACTCAACGAGAATAAGGCCACTTAATGGCACATATAACTGTTCTGAGCCCATTTTGGATGGAGAATTCGATATTATTAGAGACTGGCCCAATACAAAACCTATAGAGAACAGTATAAATGACACAACACTAAAGCACGATTGGAATCACGGGAGGGTGGGCTTTAGTCACCACCGATTTGATGCCCTCACGTGTGAAACACAGGATTTAGTGGAAGGGGGCTCAATGGAAAGTGAAATTATTACCGGTAACATTTAAAGCATGTAAACTATTATCTGTTTGAAGGGAGATATTTCTCTAGTACAATTAAAATGAGGGCAGCGTTAAAGAATAAAATTGACTAAAAGATTGCGACATATATACCGAGCGGGAATTATTTAATTAATATATCCCATGTCTTGGGAAAAAAACGTGACTATATCTAATATATATTTTAAGTACCTCAATAGAGGGAGACCGTGGGAAAACCACGACATGGACTGACTCCAATAACGCAAAAGGCATTCTAAAATGGCTGCCGCAGTTGCAGCCAAGAATAGCAATACCGGTAACAGGCTTCCGAGTGAAGCAACCAGGAAGTGACGCCTGCCAGTAATGGGGCAGCGCTTCCGTGCTAAATATGCGGCGCCAGTCTTTCAAAACAGACGCTGCATCTTACGCGAGGCAGGCGGGACGGATTTACTCCCTGTAGAAGACAACGAAAAGGTAAGAGTGGAGAGCGCGGAGGTTTGAACTAACCACCCGAGGAGCGGGTCCACACGCTAGTGTGTGCGACCCGGGTGAAACGCGGGGGCATGTCAGAACTACAATAATACTAAAAGGAAGCAGACACTATTATACAAACATTGGGATTAAGTTAGGGACACGGGGAAGGATACGTGGGGAGCACCGTGGGAAAATGGATAATACGAAAGGTATGCAGCGATAAACAGATCGGGGTACGAGACGGGGAGCACCTCCAGGATTGGCAAAGCACCTCGCACTCTTAAAATAGCATGGCACTTTCAACAAAATACCTCTCAACGGGGAGCATCACGCGGCATATATAGCTTATATACACCTTAGACTTAAAAACAACCTGGGAACAACTTTGTTAACCAGTTGGCCAACTTAATGCATAGAGGGCGAGATGGTAATGTTGCTAAAAGACAGCGCGAGTTTAAAAATAAGTCATTTGAAGTCAGAATGGCATAAAATCTGATATATGAATTATAACTTACAGATAGAGAACCATTATTTTGGTCATCATATTACCAAAGCTTGAATAGCACCCACGATATCCACACCAGAACCCCTTGAGGGTTGGAAGTATCACCTCAACTAACGTGAGTAAAAGTTCAAAATCCTTTAATAAATAGCACTTGTGTGGTACTAGATGTTCCAAACAGGATTTACATCATGCTTCCATATTTCCTCACACAGAACGTGAAACAGCAACGGAGAATAGGTACAAAAATGCATGGTTCCAAGTTAAGCATGAACCCACGTTATACCTCACAAAAATAATCACAATTAGAAGAACCTTGCATGTCACCCCCAGGATAATGATAATGACACCATCACCGGTCTCTCCATACCTTACAATGGGCTCATAATTTCTAGGATGTTAAGAACAATCACACTGTAAATGAATCTTTATTAATACCAGTAAGATTGTACCAAAAGTGGGAACGGATAATGTCACAATATGAGCATGCTTATTATGAATGCAAATGGAATATTGCACTACCACCTAATTTTAAAAAACCACCTAAATGCTATGTATAAAAACTGATCAAGTGTTATGATCTATAGTAATGTGCTACAACATTACCATTTTCTTTAAACAGCCTTGAAAAAGTCGGGGGTTACATTCCCCAGTACGACGAAACACGTGTTGGCTGTGACGTCTCCTTCAATAAACAGCGACAAACCCTGAACAAAAGGATTAAGACATTTTATTTTCTGATGGATGAACTGTATTGTGGAAACACGTGTATTTAACAATATCATTTAATACCAAAACGTGTGCTAAGGAGTAACAAACATTTGATGGAAACCCTACATCACTCTTTTGGACTGGTCAGCCACGGTGTTACATTCTAATCTTTCTTTCTCTTTCCCCTTCTCCTTTAAGTGCATGCGACTGGTTGTGTTTCATAATGTATTCCAGGTTCTGAACAGAGCTTTCTTCATGTAACATTCTGCTCTGAATTGTCAGTTGTATCCTGATGCTGTTGTACTTAGACCCTATGCTCTGCTGAGAAATAAATCTCTTTAAATTATACATTTTTCCTTGGATTATTACAATTTTTGGCGACGAGGCTTTTTCACTCCTGCCATTACCAGCAGAGGAGCGGAGTTTTGGACCCATTTTATTCATTTTTCTCTTATTTTTGAACTATCTGGATTTATTTACTGCCTGTTATTTTTTCAGCCTTGGAATCGTTTCTGCTACTTCATTACGACTTTTACTTGAGGTAAATCTTGATTTTGTTGCATTTTCGCCGTCAATCTACTACTTTGCCGCATTGCATCTTTCAAAAACTTTTCTGTACCTTCACGAAGCCGCGCTGCTTCAGATCTTCACCTACGGAGCTGCAAATCCTGTCACGTCACTAATCCTCTTTGACGTGTTTGCCGAAAGAGCCTCCGCTCTAAACAAGAGACCACGCATGCGTGTCTGTGTTTCCCTGACAACGGAAATCACAAGCGCCACGTCTTCACGTAAGCGCGTCCTTGGTTTCCTGGCAACGGAGGTCACAAGCGCCATTACGCGCTGCCTAACAACGGAAGCGCCATTATGCGCTGCCTAACAACGGAAGCAGCATCTAACAACGATAATAAAAGCGGCAATATTTCATGAAATAAAGCATCGGAAACTGCGTTTTTGCAAAGCGACTTACAAATATTTCACAGCTACGATTACAGAGCGTTTTGCAAGTATTTATTTACATTGAAATGTTTATTTCATCAATATTTACATTTTAAACGTTTTATACATCTGCAATGTATAATACTTCTTAAGTTTCTACATATTTTGTTTACTTTAATTTAATACTTTTACTACTATTTCTTCATAATGCAATTTGATCCTCCATCTAAATTTCTTCAAACCAAAGGTGATCCACCCATACCTTGGTCTAGAAGGAAGGAAGAATTTTTTAATTACATGCGTGCTATTGATGGAGAACGCATGGGTTCTGAGAGAAAGAAAAGTATTCTTTTACATTGCATTGGGTCTGAAGGACAAGAGATTTTCAGAAATTTACCGCAATTGACTGTTCCTACTGGAAGTGGAGATACTTTAAACGTCTACATTGAAGCTTTAAATAGGTTAGAAAAAAGATTCAAACCGACTGCTAATATTGCCCTAAATCGTTTTAAATTCTATACTAGGGCACAAAAACAAGATGAATCTTTTGATGACTTTTTGACTGCATTGAGAGCATTGTCCATACATTGTAATTTTGGAGCAATGACTGATGAAATGATTCGAGACCAAATAATTGTGCATGTCAAAAACAAAAAGACTCAAGATAAACTATGGTGTTTGGGTGATCCCAATTTAGAGGAAACTATTGCCATTGCCAAATCTACAGAATTATCTGAAAAATGGATGGATATTGTGGTTAAACAAAGTTCTTCTTCCAATAAAACCACAACAGAAGAAGAAGTATGCATTGTCAAGCCAAAAGGAGACTACAAAAATTTTCCTTCTGCCCAAAAAGGGAATAAAACCTCCTACATGGGAAGCAATAGAAAAACAGAATTTAATAATAATTTAGTCTGTTATAGATGTGGGAGCAAATCCCATATTGCTTCATTTCAAGGCTGTCCTGCTTTGAATAAAGAATGTAATGTTTGTGGGAAGATTGGACATTTTGGCAATGTTTGCAGGGAAAAACGTTTCAACAATCAATCCCGAATGTTACAATCACGACCATATTCTAGTAACTTTACTCCTGCAAAGGTTTCTTCTATCACAAATACTGAAGAAGATATACAAGTTTTAGATAGAGGTTATGTTGTTTCTATTGTACACTCAGGTCGTGTATTGTTTACTTGTAAAAAATCACCTAAATGCATTTTTAATATTTTTACTGTTCAAGTAGAACTCATGGTAGATTCAGGGTCGCCCTGGACCATTATTACCATGGAATATTTTAAAGAAAAATTACTGGGTGTGTGTGATATTGCTAATATAGAAGTACCTGATATTCTTGCTGATGATTTCAATGGTGCTAAGATTAATGTAGAAGGTTACTTTAGAGTACCTTTAACTTTCAGAGGTAGAATGGCTCATATCAAATTGTATATTGCTGCCAAAGGCGTAAATGTTCTGGGATGGCATGATCAGTGGGAGCTTGGCATCACACTAAATCCACGTGCCAAAGATCCTGTGTCATTATGCAGTGATCAAGATATGTTAAATAGTGAACAAGAGATGATTAATTTTATCTCTCCTTGTTTTGAAGAGAAGAAAAATATGTCCTTTTGGAGCAAGAAATTCAACAATGTGTTTTGTGATCAGTTAGGTAAATTGAAGAATTTCACACATAAAATTGTACTTAAGGATGGAGCGCTCCCGGTCAAACAGAAATTAAGAGGTGTTCCCCTTAATGTTAGGGATGAATTGAAAGAAATGTTGAATGAGTTGCTGAGTGAGAACATTATTGAAGCCATTGAATCCTCAGAATGGGTTTCCCCCATTGTTCTCGTGCGTAAACCGGACCAAAAATTGAGGGTCTGCATTGATTTAAGAGCTCTAAATGCTAATATTATTATTGACTGCCACCCTTTACCTAACATTAATGAGCTTGTCTCTCTCTTTGATGGTGCGCAGATATTTTCTACTTTAGACCTTAGGTCTGCGTATCATCAAATTGAACTTGCAGAAGAATCTAAAAAGTATACAGCTTTCATCACTCCCATGGGTTTATTTCAGTACAGAAGGATGCCTTTTGGATTAGCTTCTGCTGCTTCTGTATTCCAACGAGTTATGTTCCAAATTTTCAGGGATCTTGATTCTTTTGTTAAATGTTTTCAAGACGACATATTAATTTTCTCCAAAAATGACAGTGACCATGTTGTACATTTAGATGCAGCTTGTAAGAGACTTGAACAATATGGCCTTACTCTTAAAGGACATAAGTGCAAATTATTTCAGAAATCTGTAGAATATTTGGGCCATACATTATCCGGTGAAGGCCTTATTCCAAAAAAATCCAATGTTGAGGCCATCCTTAATGCTCCATCTCCGATAAATAAGGATCAACTCCTTTCCTTTTCAGGAATGTGCGAGTACTACAGCAAGTTTGTGGTGAATTTTGCCACTAAAATGGAGCCGTTGAGGAAATTACTGAGGCAAAATAATGCATTTAAATGGGAAGATGAACAGGAGAAGGCTTTCATGGCAATTAAAAAAGACATTGTTAATTCCCCAACGTTAAAGCCTTTTAGAATGGGTAGGACATGCATTATCACCACGGATGCAAGCTTGTATGGTCTGGGTTGTGTGTTGTCACAAACAGATGGTAGATTGGAATGGAATGTTGCGTTTTCCTCTAGAACGCTGAATGAGACTGAGCGCAGATATGCAGTCATTGAGCGCGAATTGCTTTCATGTGTTTGGGCGATTGAACACTACAGAATTTACATTTGGGGTAGCAAATTTATTCTGCGTACAGATCATAAACCCCTTTTGAACATTCTTTCTGCTGGAGGTGGTTGGAATTCCACAGCAAGAATTGCACGCCTTGCATCTAGGTTACAGGAATACAATTTCACAGTGGAATACATACCTGGAAAAAAAAATGTCACTGCAGATTGCCTTTCACGTCTTCCTTGTGTGGATAGTCAGAATAGTGTAAATGGACTTGTTGAGGCTGATTGTGTGTTAAGTCTTTCTGATGTTGTTTCGCCCCATTATCAGGATATTTCTGAAGAGTTTTGGTTGAAGTGTCAGGATGAGGATGAAAAATTTGTTTTACTGAAAAGATTCATTCTAGAAGGTTGGCCTGATAAACACTATGTCAAGGATGAGTTACTTCCTTTTTATAAAGTTATGGAGGAGTTAGGTTGTGAAGGGGATCTGATTTTCAAGGCGGGTAAGTGTGTCCCACCTAGTGGAGTACAAGAATTGATTTTGAAACTGGCACATAAAACTCATCCAGGTATATCAGCTATGAAGCGTTTAATTAGATTACATTTTTGGTGGCCAGGCATGGACAGATATGTGGATCGTACTGTCAGGGAGTGTACTGCGTGTTGTTCTAATGATAAAATGCTTAGAGTACATGTTCCTCCCCTTAGAACTGTGAAATGGCCCGAATTACCTTGGAGTAAAATTGCATTCGACATCTCAGGTCCATTCCACATTCTTCCGGAGTCTTCACGTTTTGCTTTGGTCATCATAGACTATCACTCTAAATGGCCAGAGGTTAAGTTTGTGGCAAAAGCAACTTCTGAGGCCGTCATTACATTTTTCAAGGAAGTGTTTTCTAGAGAAGGGTGCCCCTCTGTTTTGAATTCTGACAATGGTGTACAGTTAGTTTCATCAGACATGAAGTCCTTTTTGAAGAATTGTAACATCAGGCACATTCAAACCTCTCTCTATGAGCCACATGAGAATGGCCAAGTAGAAAGGTTCAATAGGGTTCTCAAAGGTTTTGTTACTGATTCCATAAAGGAAAAAGGTAATTGGTTAAATATACTCAGGGAAAAGCTTTGGTGTTATCGTATCACACCTCACACCACTACTGAGATTAGCCCTTTTAGATTGCTCAAAGGTAGAGATCCTGCTTCTTCGATTTGTCCTTGGTGGTTTAAGGAGAAGTGTGGGGACTTGACTGATAATAGAGTTGACATTCAGAGTGTTGCCAATAAGATTTGCGACAAGCAGAATAAATCAGCTTTGTGGTACAACAACAAATGGAAAACAAGCGTGCATGAATTTGAGATTGGTGATTGGGTCAGGATTGTGAAACCAGTTATGGTAAGCAAGGGAATGAGTAAGTATGGAAGGCCCATTCAGATTGTTAAAGTTTTTCATAATACTGTTGTCACCCAGGATGGCAAAACTTGGAATGTGAGTAAAGTAGCTAAATGTCCTTCTTTTCAAGATGCTCAATTAAGAAACAACCAATGTCAAAATGACTATTCAAATGTTAGCATTGGTCCTGAACAGTTTTCTGACACTGTGGCATCAAGGGTTAAAGATGATGTACGTATCAGAAGAAGACCTAATTCTTTGCAAGACTATGTTTAATCTTCCTTTTTCATTTTTCTTATTTTTCTTATAAGGGAGATGTGTTACATTCTAATCTTTCTTTCTCTTTCCCCTTCTCCTTTAAGTGCATGCGACTGGTTGTGTTTCATAATGTATTCCAGGTTCTGAACAGAGCTTTCTTCATGTAACATTCTGCTCTGAATTGTCAGTTGTATCCTGATGCTGTTGTACTTAGACCCTATGCTCTGCTGAGAAATAAATCTCTTTAAATTATACATTTTTCCTTGGATTATTACACACGGTCTTGGCAAGGATGGATCAGGAGACACTTAAGTAGAAGGCCGTATCGTCTTTATTTCGTGCCTCACTCTTAGGCACAGCATTATCTGTATAGTTAGGCTTCATGCATCCTCTACCTGAAAGTATTTGCATGGGTTCCCGTGCCAAAGAACCAACATTCCATACACAGCAAATTCTCTCACCTGTTGAAGATGGATAGCCTTGCCAAGTTCTCTCACCGTTAAAGATTGATAGCATTGCCAGATTCTCTCACCATTAAAGATTGATAGCATTGCCAAGTTCTCTCACCATTAAAGATTGATAGCATTGCCAGATTCTCTCACCATTAAAGATTGATCGCATTGCCAGATTCTCTCACCATTAAAGATTGATAGCATTGCCAGATTCTCTCACCATTAAAGATTGATAGCATTGCCAGATTCTCTCACCATTAAAGATTGACAGCATTGCCAGATTCTCTCACCATTAAAGATTGACAGCATTGCCAGATTCTCTCACCATTAAAGATTGATAGCATTGCCAGATTCTCTCACCATTAAAGATTGATAGCATTGCCAGATTCTCTCACCATTAAAGATTGATATCATTGCCAGATTCTCTCACCATTAAAGATTGATCGCATTGCCAGATTCTCTCACCATTAAAGATTGATAGCATTGCCAGATTCTCTCACCATTAAAGATTGATAGCATTGCCAGATTCTCTCACCATTAAAGATTGATAGCATTGCCAGATTCTCTCACCATTAAAGATTGACAGCATTGCCAGATTCTCTCACCATTAAAGATTGACAGCATTGCCAGATTCTCTCACCATTAAAGATTGACAGCATTGCCAGATTCTCTCACCATTAAAGATTGATAGCATTGCCAGATTCTCTCACCATTAAAGATTGATAGCATTGCCAGATTCTCTCACCATTAAAGATTGATAGCATTGCCAGATTCTCTCACCATTAAAGATTGAAAGAATCGCCACATTTTCAGAGACAACAGCACTCCATGCATCACCAAATGCTCTCACACTTCATAATTCCGTGCCTCCTCCATTGGTCTCATCCAAACGCAGACAGTGCATAAAAAGTAGTTTCATCACCTGCTTTCTTTGCAAACAGAACACGGCAAGGAACTCCATTCCTTAGGCCCACACACACTCCATATACTCCCTTCAGAAAATTAAAATGAGAAAATGATTGCAACAACACTCCCTGAACACAACACATTGTCTCTTAATCAACAACACACATTGGCTCATAAATAACACATCCTGAACACTATAGTTCACCGAAGAGATCTCCACTGAGTTCATTCAAGGCCCTATGCATGATGCAGAGGGCAATCAATAAATCAGACCCTCACTGTTAAGACCCTTGGCCTCCCCACATATGCCTGGGAGACCTCTCAGTTCTTAGAAAAAGCATTTTCAGAAATTGGAAGTGTATGAACCTGAATGCATTTATAGACACATTGTCCTTTGCACAGCCTGCCTTTGCGTTCCACCAACAGCAACCAACTAATGGTACCTCGCACCAAAACTGTGATGTGGGGAGACCGACGGTTTGTGGTAGCAGCTTCCAAACTGTGGAATACTCTACCCCAGGACATTAGAGCATGTCCCACACTACTCCAATTCCGCAAAAAATTGAAAACTTGGCTGTTCAATAAATAAGTTCTCGGTATAGAATAGTGGTCTGAGCAAGGCAGCTTAACATCAAGCTGGCAAATTAATTAGCGCCAAGACACCCTAGTGTATATGCTGCGCTTTATAAATGCCAATAAATAAATAAATAAGTAGGCGAATTGGAGAGCTGTGAAATGATTACTAATTGGCAAATGAAAGCCTTTAATATTCATGCTCCCCCACTGACCAAAACGTCCCGCCTAAGGCAACACGAAGCATCTAAATGGTTCACCAAGGAACTGAAAATCCAAAAGCTTCATGTTCGCCAAGCTGAACAGAAATGGCGCAAATCTTTTCTAGTGGAGGATACAATGACATATACTTCAAAATTGCATCTGTATAAAAATGCTATATTGGAGGCTAAGAGAACCTTTTTCACGAATAACGTACTCTTTTCGGAGAACAGCTCCAAAGAAATCTTCACGGTCGTGAAAGAGCTATCTAATCCCAGCCGCGTTACTCGGTCTGTCACGGCTACCCAGGATCTCTGCAAGGACTTGAACTCTTTTTTCATTACTAAAATTAGGAAAATTCAACACTCCATTGCTGCCAACAGCTCGAATACAGAACCCAGCCCGGCCCTCCTCAACCCATCCTCCCTTAATATTTTCCCTAAACTAGACAGAAAACCTTTCCTAGACCTTCTTACGAAAAATAAGTCAGGCTCCCCCAAGGAAGCCTTCCCTATTAACATATTAAAGGTAATCCATCGGGCATTCCTTACATTATCTTTGAGTTCCTTAATCTGTCCCTGTCTCATGGTGCTGTACCGCTGGTCTTCAAGGAAGCAGTGAACATCCCGATGCAAAAAAAGCAGATTGTGGATCCGAAAAAGTTGGAGAACTATAGGCCTACATTGTTACTCTCTTTCCCTGCTAAACTACTGAAGGTTCATGTAGCCTCTTGTCTCAGTACTTTTCTAAGAGCAACCCGCTTTTTGAATACCCACCAGGCGAGCTTTCGCCCCGGGCATTCCACTGAATCTGTGATTCTGTCGGTCATGGATGACCTCAAAAAACATGCAGACATTTATTGTTCTCAGGCTCTGGTCCTCCTCGACCTATCTGCGGCATTTGATACCGTAAACCACAAAACTCTTTTGAATCGTATAGCTGAAGCAGATCTCGAGGGTCCCGTTTTGGATTGGTTTCAGATCCTTTTTAGAGGACCGCAAACAGTCTGTGTGGCTCTCTCCTTTCAAATCTAACCTGGTAGAAGAGAGCTGTGTTGTCCCGCAGGGCTCCGCTCTTTCACCAGTCTTTTTTAACATATATATATATATACGGCCCTTGATCACTAGCCTCCGGCAGATGGGGGTAAAGTCTTTAATTATGCTGATGACATGCAGCTAATTTTCCCCTTGGAGAATTCAGATGAATCTAAAGATTTTGTTAAGAATTCTATGCGGTATATAAAAAACTGGATAGACAATAACCAACTAAAACTTAATTCTGACAAGACTGAGATAATCATACCCAGTAATAAGGTCAGTCACTGGACACCTTCTCATTTGCCTTTGGAACTAGGGGCGGCCCCTCTCCCTAAACCTGTGCCAAAGAGTCTAGGATTTCACATTGACTCAGGTCTCTCCATGACTGCACAGATCGGGTCAGTTACCTGCTCTTGTTTTGTCCAACTCCGCAAGCTGCGCAAGATATCTCGACCTCCCACAAAAGCAGAAACATAGTCTTCATATGATTCAAAATCAAGCAGCCAGAATCATCCATCTTCAGGACAGACAATGTCATACTTTCCCACTGCTAAAAGATCTTCACTGGCTCCCAGTGGAACAGAGAGCCATGTTTAAAATGGGTCGCATTCTCTTTCGAGCTATTGAGGGAACAGGGCCTAACTTCATCTCCTCACGAATCAGCAAGTATTCCTCCCTGCGTACTCTGAGATCAATGCATTCAAATCTGCTGGTGGTTCCCAGATTCAAACGCAAGCGCATCGGCGGGACCCGGTTTTCTTTTTTGGGTCAGAGGTTCTGGAACTCTTTGCCCATCTCATTGAGGTTTGAGGTGGATTATATGCGATTCAGAAAGCAGCTCAAAACGTGGCTGTTTACTTTGGCCTATAACTAGTGGCTTCTTTGCCTGGCAGATCTCCGTTTCGGAACCTCAGCGCCAAGAAATCTCCTGGTGTACGTGCACTTCAATAAATACCCAAATAAGGTAAGGTTAGATAAGGTAAGATAGATCTTCTTCAGCTCATCTACAAAGCATCCTCAAGATCTGCAGATACTAATGGGGTCAATTCAAATTCTTTTTTGGGGGCCTAAATTCTGGAATACCCTTCCTTTGGAACTGCGCTTACTGGAGCATAAACTACCCTTCCGCAAAGCCTTGAAGACCTGGCTTTTCAGTGCCTAACCTTCCTTTACAGCAACTGATGGTTTGCAGTGTCTGTTGCAGCGCTGGGACGCCTCCGGGTAGCCATGCGCTGTGTAAAATCTCCAGACTAGACTTGACTCTCTAAGAGTACAAGATTGATCCATGTTAGCATATTCGTGAGAGTGCCTGCTCTTCCTGGTGTCTCCCAGAATGTCCAGTGGTATTTTAACACACACCAACCTTTGGATTGGATGGCAGTCGTTCAACTCCATGTTGTCTATGTTAACACAACATGGATCTGAGCCACTCGTCAGCGGTCAGGCTAAGAGGCATTTGGACATCATCCCTACAGCCATTCACAACAGCATATATGTAGGAAAGTAGAATCTGCTTTTATGGTTAAGCACACTTTTTGCTTTTGTCTGTATGTTTTTTTTTACTACTCTAGCTGGGATCCTGCTAATCAGTAGTACCCCGCCACCTTGCTTCCTCCTTAAATTTGTCATGGTAAGTAATGTGGTACCTTGCCAATTGGCTACTGGTGTACCCATGTAAGTCCCTGGTATATGGTACTAAGGGACGCATGGGCTGTAGCATGTATTGCTCCACCCATAAGAGACCACTCAAACTGTGACTACAGGCAATCCATTGTAGCCTGTGTGAGCTGGTGCTAGCACCACTTATCGCAGATATGTTTCCTTATATCTGAGCTCACTGCACTTAAAACCTATAAGTCACCCTGAAGGCAGGCCTTTCAATCCTGAAGAAAGGGTGTTAGGTAATAAGTGTGATTATGCCCTTCATGAGCAAGATACCCCCCACAGACCCCAGATTAGATTCTCCAGGCGATGTTTTTTGAGGTTAGATATTTTTATACATATAGTGACCATGCGTCATGACGAGAAGGCTAACTATATATTGGCTGTGCCGAATTTGGCATGTTTGGTATCAAACATGTTGGAATCATACCCCAACACCGTTACCCTTGTTGGAGGTATAATTCCATGCACTAGGGGGCTCTTCTGGGAAGCCCCCATGTACTCCCAGCAACAGCCTTCCAGGGTGTGCCAGAAAGCTAATGCTGTCGTCGACCCCAGTCATATTTCTGCCTTCCTGCTGCTGAGCTGTGGTAGGTAAAACAAGAGGTTTCATGTTCCAGGGAGGTGTGACCACCTCCCGGACAGGGTTTAGTGTTTTGGGCAAGGGTGGGGCACCTGCGAGTGCCACCAGACTGCTTTAAAGGGCACGTTTGGTGCCCTCCTTGCATTCTCAAGTTAGAACCAGTTCTGGGAGCCCTTGGCTCTGGTGCACAATTGGACAAAGGACATGTGAGTATCAAACCCTCTGTCCAGCCCCTCTTCTGGAATGGACCCCATAGCTGTCCTAACCCCTTACTTAGGGTATAAAAGGGCTTACGTGTGGGTGGGTCATAGGACAAGACTCAAGCCTAAAACCACTCCACTCTTCGAGCGTCTGGACACTTGGACTTCGCTGGACTTCACCTGGAACCGAGACTGCATCAAGGAAGACTTCTGCTGCTCCAGGTCACCCTGTTCTGCAAGCCTTCTTCGTTGTCTGTGCTTCATCCAGGATCTTCAACAGACCTGTGGGCGTCAAGGACATCTGAAGTAATCTCCCTAGGAGTGAAGGAGTCACTCCCCTGCATCTGCTGGCAACGCAACAAAGCTGATGAGTGTGTTGCTCATGATGTTCCACGAACTTCGAAAGGCTCAGCAACACAGGTGGGGGTTCTGCAACTCCCTTGAGGGCTGACCGGTCCTTTATGCAATTTTAAGGCCAGTAATCCTCTTCGGACCTACTGGGACCGAACCCGTCGAATTGCCATTGCCAAGACTTGTTGGCTCTGCACTATAGAGATCTTCAGGGTACAAGAATCTACAGCATCCAGAACTTTTCCTTCCAACATCTTAATCCTCACCGCATCCTCTGTACCGTGGTCCTTCATCTTTGGTGAGTGGCTCAAGATCCTCTTGCAACTCCTGTACCTTTGGCCTGTGGGTCCTCTCAAGGGTTTTCTCTTGCTTCGGTGGACTCCTCTGCTTGCACGGGGTCTGCTCAAACTCAACCACGACTTTCCTGTTGACTCTATTGAGTACGCAACTGTGTTTCTACTCTGCACACCGCCTCCGTGGGATTCCTGGGTAGTTACCATGAGTGGTTCCTGCTGTTCCCAGCTCTTCTGAGTCTCCTGGTTTAAGTCTCAACTTCGGTCACAGTTCACATTCCACTTTCTTAGTATATGGTTTGGTACACCCCTGGAGACCACTATATATTATGCTTAATTACCTGTTTACAATTAAAGTATTGTGTGTATTTGTGTTGATATCTCCAGGTAGGAGATATACCAATGTGTTAGTGAGTGTTGTGTGATAAATAGACATACTTTTATAAATACACTGTGTGGTTCTTTTTCATTTAACCTACACTATATGATTAGATCTGGTAAAACAAGAAGCTTAACACTCCTTCTGGACTAAGCCTGAAGGCTACTCTCCACATCTACCACTTAGAGAGCTTTCTAAAGTTGGCTAGGGCCACTAAAATCACCATAAGATTGTCTGGATTAGTGCAAGGTGCTTCACTTAAATAAGTGAGCACTGTATACTAAGGCAGCCTCCTACAATATATATATATATATATATAAAACCTAGTAAGGTTGTCACGTCTGTGTGCACAATTAAATCATATGTGCTCACAGTGTAACTCCCTCTACTGCCTGGCATAGGAAGGGGCATCGCTACCCTTGCAGCAATGTCCAAGTTGGCACGTCTGCTTTGGTAAAGACCTCCATTTGGTGCAAATTGTGGAATCTAGGTTTTCTGAGATTCCTTTCTTCTGGCTTTTCAGAGGTGACCTTGAAAGGGCCCTAGAAAAGCAGTGCCCCCAGAAGCTCAACAAACAAAGTAGTCTGCCCTGCAATGGATCTTGTGTGTGATGTCATTAGGTCTTGTCTGTCTCCCTGCCTCTGTGGAGCTGTGATGGTGTGAAGTTCTGTGGTTCTGGTCCTGTTGTATCACTTGGTGTTGCCTGGCTGAGCTGAGAACACCACAGCTCCCGGTGGGGTCTGGTTTATACCTGGTACCCTTTGTACTTTGCCTAACTTCTTTTAATTGTGAATACGTCTAACTATGAGTTCTTCCTATCCAAGCGAATAATCTCAGAATGTGGAGAACTTCAACACAATGGTAGAAGGGTATCGGCCCACTGCAAGACTTTAGGACTCCTAAATGCCTTCTGTGAATACCGAAAGTCTTAAAGTTAGGATTTTTCTCAGTTTAAGAGTAGTAAAGTTAGGAGCCCTAATTTTAAGACTCCTAAATTACTTCTGTGAATACCAAAAGGGTAGTAAGTTTAGGATTTTGTCTTAAGTTAGTTCTGTGAATCGGGCCCAAAGTGCCTAACCAAAAAAAAAATGAATATGTCCTTATGTAATGCAACTGTTGCTCAAGTAAAGCGCTCCAATACCTTTGGTTCAAGTTCGTGCTATATAAAACTCAAAGAAAAAAGAAAAAAAACAGAGCCTCTTGAAAATAGTGGTTGCATCTATGGTGTGAGCAGGGTTACTAGTAGCATTTAGGTTACAGGCCTTGGGTAATGTGGTGAACCACTTTACAAGAGACAAGGGCGAAGGGGGAGGCAGAAGAGGAGCCACCATGGGGCGAGGGGGCAAGAAGGGACGAATAGGTCTTCAATAAGGCAGCATGTAAGCCCTGCATGGGCAAAAGGAAGAGCGCAAACGTTCATAACCAAAATGCCAGGTCTATCGAATGATACTTGTATGCACGCAGCAGGCTATCAGCCATTCTGCCTGGTGATGCTAGCCACAGGCCTGAGTTTTGAAGAAGCCTTTCCGTTTGCCATTGGTTTCCACAGAGAAATCCGCAGCTATATGCAGGCTGTAATGTTGGGGGCCCTGGGCCCTCATGCTAGAGAATGACTCACACAGACACCAACAGCTACATAGTGCAACTGGCCCAGAGCACGTGCGCTCGGCCCCTTTTATTAAAGCTGTGTCACCTGACCAGTGACGTCAGTGGTGGGTGGGTGTTCAGTGTGCTGGCTTACAGAGCACTAGACTGCTGACCGTGATTCTGGATCACTACATCCCTCCCAAACTTCGGGGAAAATTGAAAACAAAAGAAAGTCCAACCTATGGGAGAGAAAGGTGTAGTTCGCAAAAACCACACAACATAGTTCGACCTGTGGGAAAGAAAATGTACATACAAAATACCACTGGACTCTATACTTTGAAGTGAGTCTCTTTGGTGGATTGCAGGTCGCAGATGGTGTAGTTGCTGCATCCAGGGCT
Source organism: Lissotriton vulgaris (assembly GCF_964263255.1). Lineage (NCBI taxonomy): Eukaryota > Metazoa > Chordata > Amphibia > Caudata > Salamandridae > Lissotriton > Lissotriton vulgaris. The sequence continues at coordinate 2,011,722,241 of NC_141691.1, forward strand.
CATGAGTCACTGTGGCATGGTTTGCCGTTGTTCAGCGGGTCCTATCTTCTATCTGCGCCGCTTGGACATTGTTCTCGGTCTTGCCTTTGCTTGGCACTACTGGTGACAGTTGGTAGTTTAGATAGAAGGGTGACGTGATCCGAGTGTTGTTTGTCTGCTCGGTTCTCCTCTTCAGTCCTGGTCCTTGGTGATGTCTCTGGGCAGGCTTCAAAGTATTTCTGGGCAGATGAAAGGAGTAGGTGCATACATCCCTCTCACTAGGATGCCCATCTTCGCCGGTATTCCTCTCTCACAAGATGTCCGGGAGGACCTCTTTGCCAGGCTTCCACTGGACTGGTGTTGTCGGTCATGTTGCTCCACCATAGCCTTCGAGCCGTGAGCGGGGCGCTCCACGATCTTCACCGTTGTGTCCTAGTTCCACCTGAAGGTTACGCTGTTGACTCTTTTCTTGCGCGCGAAGCTTCCCTCTCAGTGGGTCTTGCAGACGCACCGTCGTGGATCCATCTCTCTTGCGGGACTTGCTGCCACCAGAGTCCCTTGAGGCCTTTGCTTCTTTGGCTGCCACAGGTTGGTGTGTAGTGGTCAGTTCCTCAGCCGGATGTGTGAGCACTCTCGCCATCCAATCTTCCGCTCAACCCCAAAGGTAGATTGTTGTCAACAGTCCAAACTTGCCCTCTTCTGCGATTGCCACATGGATGGATGGCTTTTAGGTGGATGTCTTTGACTTGTGCCGCCGGTGTTCATGCCAGGCCTTGTTTTCTGTTGCACTCCGGTGTTCTGGTGCATGTCACCATCTTCTTCTGATGGGTGTGTGAGTTGACTGGTCACACCCCTTCACTTCTTGTGATCTTCTAGTGGCACCGTGGCACTCGCTACCCTTCTTCTCCTCCATTCCTTTCACAACGTGGTCGGTCCCTTTCCTTTTCTTCAACCACCCAGACCATCTCCGTGTGGCGTGCACTCCACACGAATCTCCCTGGTTGCGTCCTACCCTTAGGACACGCCTTCTCTTCTTCCGATGGCCAAACCAGGCATCGCACCTTTCTTCCTGTCGCTCCTTCTTCACTTCGGTTCAATGTCATCAGACCTCTTCTGGGTCCCGTCCATGGACCTCTTCTTGATCTATTCAGTTACTATGCCTTTGATCTTCTGGCATGTCTTCGCAGTCGTGATCTTCTGACTGTCAGCTTCTCCTTTTCTTTCGGGATGACCAACTGACTGGTCATCTTCTCCTTTTCTTTTGGGGTGACCAACTGACTGGTCATCTTCTCCGTTTCTTTCCGGGCGACCAACTGACTGGTCATCTTCTCCTTTTCTTTCTGGGCGACCAACTGACTGGTCATCTTCTCCTTTCCTTTCCGGGCGACCAACTGACTGGTCATCTTCTCCTTTCCTTTCCGGGCGACCAACTGACTGGTCATCTTCTCCTTTCCTTTCCGTGCGACCAACCGACTGGTCATCTTCTCCTTTTCTTTCTGGGCGACCAACTGACTGGTCATCTTCTCCTTTCGTTTCCGGGCGACCAACCGACTGGTCATCTTCTCCTTTCGTTTCCGGGCGACCAACTGACTGGTCAGGTTCTGGCGGTGACTATCTGGCAAGTCATCTTCGCTGTGACCTACTGACAGGTCTCAGAGGACGCGATCCCTGCGTCACTCAGTCGTGGTGGCGTGGAGTTCCTTCACTCCTTGCGCGGTCCTGCGCAATGCTGTTTGGTCCTGAGGTGTGGAGTTCCTTCACTCCTTGCGCGTTCTGCGCAATGCGGTTTGGTCCTGAGGTGTGGAGTTCCTTCACTCCTTGCGCGTTCTGCGCAGTGTTGTTCTGTGGCGTTGGCGTGTCGCTGGGCAGCGTCACTCGGGCGCTCCTGACTTCTGGCGCTCCTGGCACGTTCCGGCGCAATGCTGCGCGGTCCTGTCGTGCGGGTGTGGAGTTCTGGCACTCCTGTCGCGTTCTTGCGCTTCGTGGCGTGTTCCTCCGTTTCTGGCGCGTTCCTGCGCCGTGCAGACCTTTGTTCCTTGCTTGGCTCCTTGCGTGCTTTGCAGTCTGTTGTCCCTTGCTGGGAATCTACTTTCCTGTGGCACACTTGGGGCTTTGGCAGCCCGTGCTTGCTCCAGTCTCTTTACAGGGTTTTATCGGGATTTGCGGGTGCGATTTCGCAATTGGCCACTAGGTGGCAGTGTTCCATGTTCTCTCGGTGTCTCGCAGCTTGCTATGGCCCATGGAGAGCTGCTCCTGTCCTGCCTCATGCTGCACTCGCCGCGCTGGGATGGTGAGAGACCAGACTGGCTCCCGAGGGCTGCCTCCTTACTCTGGGTGAGTGTCTGTTACTTTTCCCGCTCCCGGCCCCTTGCAGCAGGATTGTTTGCAGCGCCTCGCTCCCTGATCAAAACGGCTGCACCACGTGATAGCCGGTGAGGGAATCTCGGCTTTTCTTGTTATGTGGGCTGGGCAAGAGGGTATCATGTGCTTGTAGTGCTTGGGGGGGCTTGCTTCAGTTTGCGGTGGCCGCTCCACACAGCCACGGACCACTCGCTGTCTCCTTATCACCTTATCACTCTCCCCTGCCGCCGCTGCCTCTTACAGTCTCTCGGCTGCGCGGAGGGGGGGGGGTGCTCGCTGGCAGCTCACAGGTCGCAGTCTTCTCTCCTTCTTGCCGGGTCAGTGTAGGGGTGCTGGCGCTGCTTCGGCCATTCGCGGGTGGGCTCTGCTTCATGTATTAGGCGCCTGGCAGCTCCCCTCACGCTGCGGGCGCATTCCGGTAGTCTTTCACCCCTCCGCCGCACTTCATACGCGCGGCGGGGGAGGGGCGCTGCAGGCAGGCCGCGGGTGGGCTCCGCGAGCCTTGCTTTTCTACAGGGATGCTGGCGCTGCTTCACTCAGCTGGGCACAGTTAGTGTTCGTAGCGGGTCGCTTCAGGCAGGCTGCTGTGTTTACAGTTTATTTTCGGGGCACCATGGCCATGCGGCTAGGCTCCGCTGTCCCCTTACAGCGCCCAGCAGCACTTCGCACGCTGCGGGCGTTTTTCTTTTACCCTGCCGCCGCACTCCTCACACGCTGCGCGGCGGGGACGCTGCAGGCAGGCCGCGGGTGGGCTCCGCCGGCGCTGCTTTATTTGAAAATTGAGGTGGCTGCAATTACGCCCGGCGAGGCGCGCTTGTCATGCGGGTGGGCACCGCTGAGGTTTCAGTCATGAGGGGGGTCGCTTAAAACTCACGCGATCCCCGAGGCTTCTTCGGTGCCCGGGCTTACTTACGGCCGACGGGCCGAAGGGTCTTCCTCCTCCACGCGGGTGGGCTCCGCGGAGGTTTCACCGGGCAGTGGCGGCCGATGCAGGTGGGCTCTGCACGGCTCTCTCCCTTCACCCCAGGCAGGGGCGCAGTCGCGGCCGACGCGGGTGGGCTCCGGTCGGTCTGCTCTTCCTTCGCCTCACACAGGAAGGTTCATGCTGGGCACGGAGGTGCGGAGTGGGCTCCCGGTCACCTCCTCCTGGATGCCTTGGCCCGGGGCACGGCACACGCCCCTCGGCGTCTCGGCGGCCGGCGCGGCTTCCCCAGAGGGGTGCCCTGTACATGGGCACTTCCCTTCTTCTTTCCGGGGATCTTCAGCTGCGGCACGCGTGGTATTATGTTACCGCCTCGTCGCCAATGTAATGTTGGGGGCCCTGGGCCCTCATGCTAGAGAATGACTCACACAGACACCAACAGCTACATAGTGCAACTGGCCCAGAGCACGTGCGCTTGGCCCCTTTTATTAAAGCTGTGTCACCTGACCAGTGACATCAGTGGTGGGTGGGTGTTCAGTGTGCTGGCTTACAGAGCACTAGACTGCTGACCGTGATTCTGGATCACTACACAGGCCATCCATGTCATAGTGGCCATGGGCCATGGCAACTGATAGAATCAAGTGAACCTGCTCATGACGGAACGAAGCAAGCAATATGTGGTTGGGGCTCCTTGGCTTGTCCGGAGGTTTTGGATCAGATTCTGTGGGGCTCATGTATCTCCAGAGAATGAGCGAAATTTTGACCAAGCAGATGTGGTAACAAATATAGGAGAACTTCCCCATCATAATTTTTCTTCTCCAGCTTTTACAGGGATGCAGTAAAATTGCGCATTATTCGGTCATGCTCATGCCCGTACTGCATCCTCCAGATCAATCACCTGTTTAAGGTGCCAGATGTCTACGCTCCAGGAGCCTGCATTGTTCACTCTCGAGCTGCATTGTTCACTTTTGAGCTGCATTGTTCAGTCTTGAGCCTACATTGTTCAGTCTTGAGCCTACATTGTTCATGTAGCGATTACCCATAGCTGGAGAGATAGTATAAGGAAATACCGCTGCAACACTACATCTCCCAGAAAGCCCGGGGGCCTGGCGACACTGTCCACGTCCCCTGGGAGAGTATAAAAACACTCCTTTCCCATTACCGGATGCTTGTCAATCCTTCCGGTTTTACGATCGAGTTTGGAACTAGCCTTCCGAGAGCCATGGGTGCACGGACGCTTGCCTTCCCGCTGAGGACGCCGAGAGCCGTGGATGCGCGGACGCTTGCCTTCCCGCTGAGGACGCCAAGAGCCGTGGGTGCGCGGACGCTTGCCTTCCCGCTGAGCCTTCCCGCTGAGGACGCCGAGAGCCGTGGGTGCGCGGACGCTTGCCTCCCGCTGAGGACGCCGAGATACTTTGTGCATTTTCGTAAGTAGAAATAGAGATATACATTTAGCACGGCCGTGCTATCAGAGTGTAGTTTCTACTTTCCTTCGAATCATCCCTGAGGATAGTTGTACTATTCAAATTACTGAAAACATCTTCCCCTCCCCGTAGTGAATTTAACTACTCGGTGATAATTAAGGAACCTTACTTTTCTTCCTGTGGATCTAGCTGTGAGTTAACAGCACACCTCCCGCTTCAACTTGAGTCTTCATCTTTTCCCAGACTTCAGGCTGTTACAAGCGGTGGTTATTCGTAAGTGAATACGTGGTTATATGTATAGATATAACAGCTATGATATTTGTCTGATTGTAGTACTAAACAAGTGTTCTTGTATTTGCAGACATTGTTGTGACTTGAAGTCATCCGAAGTCTTAGACCAGACCTTGAGGGGTGTCTTCACAACAACCTTCCCCGAGCAACTATCCTTCCCCTTACCTGGAGGACTACCTTTCTCCGGTGTGTATGTCACACGGGGAGGGTCAGTGCTATCGGGTATAGGGAAGACTATCTTCTCTCCGTAGTCCCGCTGGCTAGACACCTCAGGTTAGTGGCTTGTGTATTCTTCACTTGGTTTACTTGTCCGCTGCTAACCGTGACAGTTCAGTCTCGAGCTTCATTGTTCAGTCTCAAGCCTACATTGTTCAGTCTCGAGCCTGCATTGTTCAGTCTCGAGCCTGCATTGTTCAGTCTTGATCTGCATTGTTCAGTCTCGAGCCTGCATTATTCAGTCTCGAGCCTGCATTGTTCAGTCTCGAGCCTGCATTGTTCAGTCTCGAGCCTGCATTGTTCAGTCTCGAGCTGCATTGTTTAGTCTCGAGCTGCATTGTTCTGTCTGGAGCTGTATTGTTCAGTCTCGAGCTGTATTGGTCACTCTCGAGCTGCATTGTTCAGTCTCGAGCCTGCATTGTTCAGTCTCGAACCTGCATTGTTCAGTCTCGAACCTGCATTGTTCAGTCTCGAACCTGCATTGTTCAGTCTCGAGCTGCATTGTTTACTCTCGAGCTACATTGTTCTGTCTTGAGCTGCATTGTTCTGTCTCGAGCATGCATTGTTCAGTCTCGAGCCTGCATTGTTCAGTCTTGAGCCTGCATTGTTCAGTCACGAGCCTGCATTGTTCAGTCTTGAGCCTGCATTGTTCAGTCGCGAGCTGCACTGTTCAGTCTCGAGCCTGCATTGTTCAGTCTCGAGCCGGCATTGTTCAGTCTCGAGCTGCATTGTTCAGTCTCGAGCCTGCATTGTTCAGTCTCTCCCCGATGACCTTAGAGTGACAAGAGCCCTTATCCGGGTGCAAGGCCTTCCTTAACGCACTGAGATCAGATATCTTTGCATCCGTGGTCCCCAATTGTGCACTGATATTTCTTTCAGGATGAATTCCATGGAGGCCTCTGGGGCATGGGGAATGTGCTTTTCGAAAGGGGCTTTGAGACCCCCTCCACCTCAGTAAATAACAGTTGACCAGTGGCCTTACCTCTGACCATGCTGTCCGGTCAATGCTACAGGGGATGGGGCACTACTGTCCTTGGCGTGTTTCAAGGAGCTAGCAGATGAGGCGAGCCCGGAAGCCATCTTAGGAACATAAGCTCAGGAAGAAAGGCCACAAGGGTCAGGCAGGGGAATCAAGTCCTGCAGGATGCCAATGAGAGCAGGGTCTGAGCCAGGATGGACAGGACTGTAGTCAGGAGGAAGGTGAGGCAGAGGTGTGCAGAGAGGTGTGGGTGCTTCCTACAGCCCCAGAGCTGTGAATAGAGTATCAGGCAAAACTAAAGGGGATGATGGACGGAGTGTTGAACATTGCAAGCACTGACCCCCAGTCACAGATCTGGGTTTAATCCACCATCATTCTTCAGCTCACTTCGCCACCCCAGTTCAGACATGGCCATATGCAAATCAGTCTGACCCTGTGCCTCATGGAAAAAGTCCAGCCCGAACTGCCAAGCCGTGTCTTGTGAATAGAGTATCGGCACAGCATTAACACCTGTGCCCCAACAGCGATCTGCAGGAGACCAGAACAAGCATTGGCATAGCTAATAGGTCTCAGCTTTGGGACCTTATAAATGTAGTCATTCAGCAGATTATGCCCTATTAGCATGCCCACATGGAATGAGTCAGTGGGTGGATAGAAGGATGAATACAGGTGTGTGGGTGGGTGCACGACTGGTTAAGCAAGTGTACGAATAGATGAATGGTAAGAGAAGTTCATGAATGGCTGGATGAATAAGTGAGTGCACATATATGTGAATGCGTAGGTGGGTGAATGAGGGAATATTCAAGACCTGAGTAGTGCCAGTTTCAGGGCGAGGCAGCTGTGGGAGACTTACTAGCAAGAGGTGGTTGTGATGATGTCCACAAGTGACCAAAGCTGTAGGGCACTAGGACCGGCCCGAGGGTGGACGAAGGTGGGCGCAAAGGGAGGAGCTGGGGCTCGGGACGGCAGTTAGCCATTAGCCCACGATGAGGAAGGACAGGAATAAAGGAGCTGTAAACTATCACCCCGTGTCTGCATGTGCTTATGTTCAGCAAGACGCTACAGTGGTGATGCAAACGAAAGGACACAACAATGCGTTGATGGGCGGCGTCACTGCTGCTGCCCCCTCTGTCAGCGTGTGGCAGGAACGCCGCTCGACCATCATACTCCAACCCTTGAACCTACCTGAACACTAGATCAACTGACAGACACGCAGCACGCCATAAAACTCTCAGACAAGTAACGAAAAAAATTGTAATGACAGACTAAAAAAGTTCAGAGTGGAAAGTGATGGTGGTTTCAAAATATAGGACCGGATGACGTGAACAGGTGTCACTTGGTAACTATGCAGTCCCCTCCCTGTGACACAAGACTACACCAGTGTGCTTTGTAGTTCCGTAGTTTGAGGGTCTGTGGTTCGGTGGTTCGGAACCCGTTCAATAAAGGTCGTCGGAAATAGACGATTTTGGTATCAGCGGACCGCAAATCACGAGTGCGGTATGTACGAGTGTTTCCGCATTAATCGATCAATGAGAACGCTATGTATTTAGGGATTTCGTTTGAACCTTCGGGTTCCATTTTGTGTGCGGCAGCCATTTTGTGTGGTTGCCCTCACATAGGCCGATGACTACGGCCGAACGAGTCCTTGAGACACGTTCACCTTAGCTGACTTCTGAATAACTTGGCCGAACTGACTCTCTTGCCCGAGGCTGACCTCGCTGAGCCAGTTCCTTGTTAAGCAGCTGGTCAGATAAAGATCAAAAAGCAGGACATGCCGAGGTTTATGGTACACTGCACCCACCTTTCTATCTTGCTTCCAATCTGTTTCTGCTTTTTCCTTTACGACATGATTACTGATTTGGGTTGAGGTTTTATGATGGGTTTGTCCGGCCTGATCTGACAGGTTATTGGAATGTGCTTGGTCATTTCTGGTGGGCTGGACAACAGAAAAAGGGGATTGTCGTCATGCGCTATGTTTGAAATGTCACATTGTCATTGGCCAGTTTGTGTGTAACCAATGCTAGTTTGGAATGTTGCCCGAGGCCTGATTTTTGACATAAAAGACCATGCTCCGCTCATTGAAATTGTGCAGTCTCTAGCGAACGACCTGTGCGTGCTTCGTAGACCTCTGTTCCTGGTTGCAGCCAATAAACATTGGTCTTTGACGTCATCAAGAAGCGTCCCGTGTCTCTGTTTGCCGAGGCAGTGGAATTCGAAGGCATCGGGCGTTTTCCCTGACGCCGCTAGGTTCTAAAACCTGGTCCTTCAGTTGGCGCCCAATGTGGGGCGACTTCAGCGGTACCGGTCCAAGCCCGAAGATCGTGGAGAGCTTCGTGTGAAAATTCTGGAGGAAGGCCAACCACTTCATCGACCCCTGTATGTCGTCGTGGTCCGAAAGTCTTTGCTGCAAGGTTCCCCGCCTTCCGACGGCTAAGAAGGACTGCTTCCCTGACTGTCGCCCTGTCTTGGAGCCGTAAATGATTTGTAGAGCGAGACAATTAACAGGTCTTCTGTTGAAGCCATCGACATTTCAGTTAAGTATGAGTGGAGCGTCTCCCAGTCCTTAGTTAGTTTTGGTATCCTTTAGTGGGTCGCTTTGATTTGGTACCTGCAGGCCCCAAAGCCAAGGGACTCATGTATTCACGAGACTATTGTTTTCAGATTTCCCTTGTAGTTTGAAGCTAGACTAGTGAGCGAAGATGCCTGGTCTTAGCAAACTTGGAAAGTTATTTAGTTGTGGTTGTTCTAAGGATTCCCGGTTAGAGGATTCGTGTCCGGTTCCTCCAATTGGAACTCCTACATATGATCTCTATGTGAAGCATGGTGTGGGTCCAATTAGTTACAATGATATTTGGGTAAAATACACGAAGAATGACGGTGTCCTACAGTGGCCCCGTTATGGTAGCTTCGGAACTGAGATTTTAGATAATCTCGAAGTGAAACTGTTCAAGAAGAAAGCCCGGCCGGCAATGTTTGACTCTTTCCGCATATGGCGCAAGGAAGCCAAACAGAAAGAAATTAAATTAGCGAAGAAGAATAAACGAGAACGAGGTTTGTCAATGGTGCAAGCTGCTATAGCGTATAGGGATAATGAGGAAGAGCAGGAGAGCGAACAGATGCTAAGAGTTAGGAAGTTAGCGGTAGATAAGTGCTACCCAGTTTTGCCGCCTAAAGAGCAGGAAGAAAAGAAATATCTTGCGAAAGATCCTTTAATGTCGCATCCATTGAGTTCGCCACCCCTTATGCACAAGATGCCATGGCACCACCACTACCAGTTGTAGTTCCACAACCTCCGGTTGTAGTGCCACCTGCGATTCCTCCACAGCCAGCTCCTCTTCCGTTGGCTACTGTTCCTTTGGCACAGCCTCCTCAGGGGCCGCCAACTTTGCTTCCTTCTTCGTTTGCTACTCCTATGCCTACCTATAATACTTCGTCTGTTCCGACTTTGGATTCTTCTACTATTGTTCCGTCTTCTCTTATTCTTTCACCTTCTCCTTCTGCTAGACAGAGAATGACTGCTGCTTTTTCTGGTTTCCTTTCTCCTTTGTTGGGTCCATTGGGTATGTCTCCGGTTAGTGAGCGTAGACAATCACGTAGTCAGTTGCCTGACATAAATGAACGTACAGTTTTGGATCATTTGGCGCGTAAGTGGATTACGTACGCTTCTCAGTATGATCTTGAGGGTGTTATGGATGTTTTTCTTCAATGGGAAGCACCGAAGCAACGATATGTTTTTGAAATGATGTGTGGATTCCTCCATGAACAATGGGTTGAAGAAGTAGGTAAAGCTCCTGAAGAGTTGTACCGAATACGTTCTGAGTTTGCTAAAGGGACCGTTGTGGGTCCGGGTGATGTTGAAAGAGCAGTTGCGACTATTTTGTCGTTTTGTCGTTTCGTAGCGACACTCCTTCTGAGCGATTGTTTGAGCCTGATTCGGCAGTTAGGAGAAAAGCGCGTCAATATACGATGCGAGAGGTTCCTCCAGTTTGGAGACCTGCTGATGCATATGCTCATCCACCTGTTGTTGCGCACTTCCAGCGAGTTTGGGTACATGTTCCTTGGAAACGTGCTGAAGTCATAGCGCTTAAGCAGTCTTTGCCTGATCCGCGCAAAAATCCAGCGGGATATTATAAAAAGCTCACTCAAACTGTGGGTTCGTGCATCATGAATTTAGCAGACATAGATATGTTGTTTGGAAATGTTGTTCCACAGCCTATTTGGAGTACGATTCGGCATACGGATCATGATCAAGAATTGGGTGATTTTTTGTCTGTATAACCAATATCATCTTTTTATAAATAATAATTGTAAGTAAAAAGAAAAAAAGAAAAAAACTATTTTTATACATCAATGAAATAAACTAAAATAAAAAAGATAAAATATGTTGGTTTGTTCACTAAGATACAAATGTCGCAAGATAAATCTCAAATATTGATTATATAAAGGGCAGTTATGAAACAATTGTTTGCTATTGAGGGTGTTTCACTCTCTTTTTTCAAAATTGTTTACCTGTTCCCTACACTTAGTAAACTGAGTATCTGTAGGGGTCCCCTGTTTTTCAAATAGTTTTGATCAGCAGCAAGGTTCGTCTGGTAGGACAGCACAGTATTATATGGATGATTACTATGTTGAAGGTGAGGAAGTGGATGGTATTGATTGTTAGGACAGCCATGGACAAAGAGAGGGAGTTGTTTCAGTTCCAGTAGATCAGAGTGGACCTTATGTTGAAATGATTGCGTCAGGTGTGTCAGAGCCTTACTGTTAGACACTGGTGCTACACAGATTTCTATTATGCACTCTAAACTCCCTGGCACACCTTTGTCTGGCTTTGAGAACGTCTCTGTAGGTTTTTCTGGCACCCCGGTTACAAATCCGATTTCTGCTCCATTGTCTCTTTCTGTTGACCTCGTAAGTTAGAAGCACCCCTCATTCTGACTACAGGTTGCAGTGAGAATTTGTTGGGATTGGATTTATTGAAGAGATTGTATGCGACGTTGTATTGTTCTCCGTCAGGAGTACGTCTTACGTTGGGTGAGAGAGTGGTCTCTCCGTTGTACATATCGAAAGATAGACTTCCACCTGAATTGTCTTCTTTACCTGATTCATTGTGGGCTATTGGTCTGAATGATGTAGGTCTTTTGGAGATTCCTCCATATGTTGTGACACTGAAGGCGAATGCTAAGTTACCACGCATTCCACAGTACCGTATCTCGAGCGATGGTGAGAGAGCACGTTTAGCGATTATTTATGATCTGATCGAAAAGGGTGTGATTGAGGAAACGATAGGTAATGTGTGCAATAGTCCCGTTTTGCCTGTTTTGAAGAGAACTGATTCTTCACAACCTCCTGTATATAGGTTTGTGATCGATCTTCGCGAAGTGAACAAGATTGTTGTTCCACAGTTTCCTGTTGTACCTGATATTACTGCTTTGTTGACTATGATTCCGGCTACAGCCACATGGTTTTCGGTGATTGACTTGAAGAATGCTTTCTTCAGTATCCCGATTGCCATGGAAAGTAGAGATATCTTTGGATTCTCTTTAGGAGGACGAAGTTTCCGCTTTAAGCGCGCTCCTCAAGGCTATTGCGAGAGTCCATCGATCTATAGCCAAGCTTTGAAAACACAACTTGATTTGTTGGTTTTACCTGATGGTGCTGCCCTTATTCAATATGTTGACGATTTGCTAATAGCCGCTGACAATGAAGAGATTTGTAGAGAAGCCACGTTGTCGCTGTTATGCCACTTGTCTGATTTTCATCACAAAGTTTCTCTCTCCAAGTTGCAATATTGTCGACAAGAAGTAACCTACTTAGGTCACCTCTTATCGAAGGAGGGAAGGAAACTGACCCCAGAAAGAATTCAAGCTATTGCGAAAATGAGTGTTCCTACAACACAGAGAGAAATACGTGCGTTTTTGGGTATTACGTTGTACTGTAGACAGTGGATCCCTAATTTTTCTTTGCTAGCGAAGCCCTTGATAGCTCTTACTGTTAAGGATACTCCAAATCCTATTCCTTGGACTGACGATTGTCAGGAGAGCTTTTCCGAATTACGCAATGCGTTGTGTTCGGCTCCTGTGTTGGGTACTCCCGACTACGGTAAGCCTTTCACATTGTATGCTCACGAGAGAGAGGGATATGCATTATCAGTCTTGACTCAGCAGTCTGGTGATAAGCAACGCCCATGTGCGTACTTTTCGTCGACTTTGGGTCCGGTAGCGAGAGCGTTGCCGAGTTGCTTGAGAGCAACAGCAGCAGCGGCTGTTTCAATTCGACAGTCTGCTGGTTTGGTTATGGACAACACGTTAATCGTAATGGTTCCACATGCAGTGGATACCTTGTTGAACCGTACCAAGACACAGCACTTAATTAGTGCTCGGTTGTCAGGTTACGAGTTGACCTTGTTAGCGAGTCATGTACATATTAAGAGATGCAACACGTTGAATCCAGCCACGTTGTTGCCGATTTCAGTTGAGATAGAAGATGATATTGAAGAACAACATGACTGCTTTCTGAGAACTGAAGAAGAAACGAAAGGGAGAAAAGACCTTAGGGATACTCCTCTTCCAGAGTGTGATGGTACTTTGTGGGTTGATGGTTCGTGTTTTAAGCTGCCGAATGGTGATACGACTGCGGCATATGCTGTTACGACTTTGCATATGATTGTTGAAGCTGCACGTATCCCACATAATTCAGGGCAGGCAGAAGAGTTGATTGCATTAACGAGAGCATGTGTGTTGGCGAAAGGTAAATGAGTGAATGTGTATACTGACAGCCAGTACACGTTTGGTGTGGCTCATAGCTTTGGACGTTTGTGGCGTGAACGTGGGTTTTTGACTTCGCATGGAACAAAGATCCAGCATGGGCAGTTGGTGAATGAACTCCTTGAATCACTTACTTTGCCGTTACAAGTAGCGATTGTGAAATGCAGTGCCCATAAGAAAGTTTCGGATGATGTTGGTCGTTTGAATGCGTTCGCGGATGAAGTAGCCAAAGAAACTGCGAGAAAGGTGATGAGCCGAATGTATGTTGCAGATCCGGCGAGATAGGTTCCAGAGAAGAGTATGTGTGAAGATACGATTGAGAGTGTGAAATCCATCCAAGCTGAAGCTACAGAGAAAGAGTTGAATGAATGGAGAGAAAGTAAGGGTAGATTGGACTCGAATGGTTGTTGGACTGATTTGTCTGAGCATCAAAGATGGTTGTTGCCTGACGCGTTTGTGCTCCCAGTTGTTACAATGGCTCATGGGATGGCACATATCAGCGTGAAAGGGATTTGTAAGTTGTTGGCTCCGGTTTGGCAGAATGCGGGAATTCCAAAATGTGCAGAGAATTTGGTTAAGAACTGTATGGTGTGTTTGATGTACACTCCTGGTAAGGGAACTCTAACACCAGCTGGTCATTTTGCTCCTCCTACGTATTCGTTCGAGGTTTTGCAGCTAGATTTCATCCACATGGAGAGGTGCAACAACCTGAAATATGTCTTGTTGGTTGTTTGCTCCTTCTCTAGATGGGTGGAAGCTTATCCTTTGAAGGACAATACTGCCTTGTCCACAGCGAAAGCCCGTATAAAAGAGTTTTTCCCGAGATTTGGACTGCCGAGAATTATCTGGAGTGACAATGGGAGTGAATTTGTGGGTCAAGCAATGAAGAGAGTATGTGAGGGATTATGAATCCGGCAGAAGTTCCACGCTGCAAATCACCCCCAATCAGCTGGTTTAGTCGAGTGCTATAACGGCACTCTTAAGTTAAAGTTAGCTAAAATCCAAGCAAGCACTGGTTTACAGTGGCCTGATGCTTTGCCTTTAGCGCTCTTGTCCACAAGAATTACTGTGCATTCGTGAATGGGTTTGAGTCCGTACGAAGTTGTCTTTGGCTGCCCGGCGAATATTTGGGGTGTGCCAAGGCCGACTAAGTTTAGTGACCTCGAGTATCCTGTGTTGCTTGATTACTTGCACGAACTGACGGCTAAACTGTGTGTTTTACACCAACAGGTTCATGAAAGTCTGCCACGAGCTTCTGAGGATCCAGGTCACGCCATCAAACCCGGTGACTGGATTCTCACTAAGAACTTTCAGCGGAACAGGAATGATCAGCCCCGTTGGACAGGACCACGTCTAGTACTCCTGTCTACACGTTCTGCAGTTCGAGGGCAAGAAACACTGGATCCACGGCGTACATTGCAAGCGGGTACCTTTGCCCTTACCGTACGACCAGTGGGTCCTGGAGGGACTCCCAGACTCTGAAACAGACACTGTGCCACGATTTTTGCCATTCAGCGATGCCCGTCTGATTGGTACAAACTCTGAGAAAGAAAGTGACGATATTTTGCAAGAAGCTGTGCCTCCTTTGAATCGATTGAACACTACTGAGCCTGAACTCTTGTTTAAAGATCAAAGATTGCCTGGAAAAGATCGCTATAATTTGCGACCAAGAGTTGTGGGACTAATAAAGAGTAAATTAAGTTTTCATGATTTTTCTGTTTGCAGGTTAACTCTCCACCGAGGATCTACTCATTTTTGTTTTCCGAACCGCCCTCCGGGTTCAGCTGTAGGGTCGCAGTGACAAGTCTTTGGAGTGCAAGCCTGAGACACTAGGTGGAAGGTTCTGGTTGGCCTAAAGGAGTTGCCCTGGGTTGATAGAGGCATTCCTTAGCATAGAACACCCTACCATCGCGAGCAGCATATTTAGTTAGGATGGATTTATTCGAGTTGGAGAGACCTGTAAGGACAATGAACTTTAAGAATAAGATATGCAAGTTAATCAAACAGAAAAGATTTTTAATACCATGTTTGTTTTTGCTATTGAGTTTAATGACATTTATAATTGGTTATGTGACATTCTCTTTTAAAGTGACGTTTATTCCCACTGTGTAACCTACACCTCCACCTACTATTTCTTCTCATTCTTTTCATCCTTTGCCTGAACATGAGGTAGTTAGACGACTGGAATTTGCCAATAATTCCTTTATTCAACTTTTGCACCAACACCAGTTAGTGATGAACACAACAAACTGTCGGATTTGTGGTCTAATGCCCCATACGACCGATAAAGGTATTCCGTATTTGGTTTTGCCTTTTAGTTGAAATGGTTCTATTTGGGCTTACAGAACAATGTTTATCTATGCCCATAGTGTCTATCCCCTACGTTCACCGAAAGACAACCCGAAGAATAGTGCTGTAGCAAGAGGCATAGTCGACATGGTTAAAGGGACTAATGCAGTTGAAACTATTCCGAAAGATGAGAAGCAACCATATAGTGGTTGGGACGTTACTGGATATGGAGTTAATCTGAGTGTTAACCAGCGAGCGAAGAGTTCTCCACCGATTTGGATAGTGCCCCATCCGGGTTGCTATTGTCTGCAGGGTAATGGCAAGAATCCGAGAGCTCAGCTAGGGAAGAGCGTTTGTACTGACAGCTACGTATTTACGTCCCAGTCTTCCCCAGCATTTCTAGCCGCTAAGGGTACTTATTTTGTTTGCTACGACAAAGCATATACATGGTTGCCCCCTGACTTTTCGGGCACATGTTTTATTTCCTTCCTGTTGCCTCCCACTTTTACAGCTGCGGCAGATTACCATAAGACGAGAGTTGCCAAATGTGTTTTCAGTCAGGAAGACACTGCAGGGCAAGAGTTGGAAGATTTCTTTAAGGGTTTTCTGCCGTTCTGGGGACCGATGGCTAACAGCAGGAATATTCGCCAATTGACGAGAGTGGTTGAGTCCACCATAGTCGAAACTGCCGGTGCCCTTGGTAACTTGACTGCTGAGCTCCAGTCAGATAGACTTATGACACTTCAGAATAGGGTTGCCCTTGATGTCATACTAGCAGACAGAGGTGGAGTATGTAAATTGATTCAATCGAGCTGCTGCGTTTTCATTCCAGACAACGCTCCTTCAGTCTTCCAGGCCATTTCCAAGCTACATAAGATCTCCGATTCTGTCCATTTGGATAAAGGAGATTGGTCATTGATGGGATGGTTATGGGGATTCATATCCACTTGGGGATGGAAGATTCTGATGGTCATTGGGATGGTCTTAGTTATCCTTTTCCTGTTCTGTCTCTGTGTACAGTGTGCTCCTGCTATTTGTGGCCTCTGTGCTACTTCGTGTGCAAGGAGACCTGTCCAGAGAGAGGTACTAAGTACTAGGATGATGCTACAGCAACATATCGATGATCTGATGAATATAGATCCAGATTCAGACTGACATGAGTTTGGGTTTGTTACCTATGTAAGGGCAAAAGGAGGGTCTGTAGTTCCGTAGTTTGAGGGTCTGTGGTTCGGTGGTTCCGAACTCAATAAAGGTCGTCGGAAATAGACGATTTTGGTATCAGCGGACCGCAAATCATGAGTGCGGTATGTACGAGTGTTTTCGCATTAATCGATCAATGAGAACACTATGTATTTAGGGATTTCGTTTGAACCTTCGGGTTCCATTTTGTGTGCGGCAGCCATTTTGTGTGGTTGCCCTCACATAGGCCGATGACTACGGCCGAACGAGTCCTTGAGACACGTACACCTTAGCTGACTTCTGAATGACTTGGCCGAACTGACTCCCTTGCCCGAGGCTGACCTCGCTGAGCCAGTTCCTTGTTAAACAGCTGGTAAGATAAAGATCAAAGAGCAGGACATGCCGAAGTTTATGGTACACTGCACCCACCTTTCTATCTTGCTTCCAATCTGTTTCTGCTTTTTCCTTTACGACATGATTACTGATTTGAGTTGAGGTTTTATGATGGGTTTGTCCGGCCTGATCTGACAGGATATTGGAATGTGCTTGGTCATTTCTGGTGGGCTGGACAACGGTAAAAGGGGATTGTCGTCATGCGCTACTTTTGAAATGTCACATTGTCATTGGCCAGTTTTTGTGTAACCAATGCTAGTTTGGAATGTTGCCTGAGGCCTGATTTTTGACATAAAAGACCATGCTCCGCTCATTGAAATTGTGCAGTCTCTAGCGAACCACCTGTGCGTGCTTTGTAGACCTCTGTTCCTGGTTGCAGCCAATAAACTTTGGTCTTTGACATCATCAAGAAGCGTCCCGTGTCTCTGTTTGCCGAGGCAGGGGAACTCGAAGGCATCGGGCGTTTTCCCTGACGCCGCTAGGTTCTAAAACCTGGTCCTTCAGCTTCCCACTTAAGACCCATCTCATTCACATGGAGACGCAGAACTGGTGATTAAGTTCAAATCGCCCTGAACTCTGAGAAACTCTACAGAGCTGGTGGGCGGGTGGCTCGGGCTGGCTGCAACATGAGGCCACATTTAAGAAACCAAGCAGAAGATATAGTACATGGGCTTCAGCAGGGCACAGGTCCTATAAAAAGAAGTGGAGGGACTGGCAATATGCAAATGACCTCATGACGTCACGTACTGCTGAACGTGTCCCGGTGTCTGAAAATTACACCGGGACACCTTCAGCTTATTTCTGTGGGGCGAAGCTTCTTGGCAGGGGGGGACGGCGTCCACCCTGTGAAAAGAGTGAGGGCACGCCGTGTACGTGCGTGTACCCCTGACTCGAGCCCTGGGGCTTCTGTCACACAAGTATTTGAACATCATGTTCAAGTGGGTGCTTGGCTGTGCCGCTTCCGCTCTCTTATTCTGTGGTATTTCAAACATTACGGTACTGCGGATGTCAAAGGCATTGATTCACTCGAGGAAGTGCCAGTTTTACTGGCCTAACAGAGATTTCGCTTCCATTTACAAGCACGTTACACGGTGTCCCTTTAATAGAGAACTAACGTTGGGTATATTGAAGCATCATTGAAGAGCTGGGAGCTGCCGCGCAGACCTCTAGGAAGGGCTTTCATTGATTAATCTGGAACGCTGCTGCGAATGTGGGGAGGGGCGCTTGTTTTTCCTGGTGCCTTAACAGCACCCAATCATTACAAATAAAGCATGTTATGAGAAACATTTACTAACGTGCCCCAGCGCAATTCACTCTTCCAATTTCTCTTCCCGAAACTAATAGGAGCTTCTGATACTAGACGCAGTAGGGGCCTGGACTCTTGGGCGTCTGTCTCACCCAGATTGGGTCCAACAAAAGACTTGTATCTCCAGAACAGACCTTCTTTCCACTGCTCTTGTTGAAGTACCTACTTTCAAGCTCTGCAGAGACGGGCGCGCTCTTCTTTCAATGGATAAGCAACAAACAATGTGAACGATAAAGTTCCTCATTCGTTGAGCTTTCAAAATTCCTGTGCCAAACAGAATCTAAGTAAATGAAAGTGAAACCAGCCAATACCCCAACACATTCATTAACTGTCCTCCTGGCCCGGGTGAGAAACCACCTTCTAAATGTAAGGGGAAGCAGAGCCTGCGCCACAGCATCATACAATCTCTACTGCAAAGATCAGACCACCTCTACAAAGCCCGCAGCAAGAGCTCTCTCGCCTTTTTAGGGCTCGCCTATTAATACCCAGCAGGGATATAATAGGCGAGCCCTATTGGGGTGAAACCAAGAGCTAAACTAAGCTCTCAATCAAAAAGCAGATTTCCACAACTGCACGTCCTCGTGCACGAGCTTGCCCGAGCCTTCCAGCAGCATTTCTCCTCCCCTTACCATTTGCTCCTGCCTCCGAGAGCTTCCCCGCCCACTGCTTCACACTTCACGTGCCGCCAATAGCTCTTTAAAGGTATCCGCTCCACCCCCGCTGCACTAAAGGCTTTCTCCCCTCTCCCTGTGCTCCCCCTCCCCCAGCCCGCACACTTGTGCTCCGAGGCCTCCAGACCCCCCATCTCTCCTCCCAGCACGTTTATCCCACTTCCTGCTTCGCCACCTCTTTTTCTTCTTCACTTACTCCCATCCGCGCTTCTATCCTTCCATCTTTGCCTTGTACCCACACATGGCAAACATAGTCTGGCTTGGCACACAGACAGCAGTGCCATGTGAAATCTCTACCTCTCGAGCTGGCACCCACACCTCAGCCACCATCAGGTCCATGAAAGGGCATCTCCTGTCTTCCTTCCTTCCTCACCTCTCCAGTTCCCTTCTTTCATTCCATGATCCCTTGCTTCCACCCATCGCACTCCATTGTGAAGGCCTCACTGCTTTTCTGAAATGTACCAGCACCATCACTTGCATTGCCAGCACTCGGTGCGCGCTCCTCCAGCAAGCTCTGCTGCGCTAGGGTATTGTGGTGCCACCCTAGTTCATTCACTGGTAGATGTGTATTTTGAGATTTGAACCCAGTTCCCCAGCTTCACAGACGTCGGCTCCCGCCATTACGCCACATCCATTATCTTTGCCTCCCCCTACTCCTTACGAGTGCTTCTGTTTAAACTCAGTCTCAATTTTTTTTTTTTTTTTTAATTGTGCACTTTAATAGAGCACAAACTCAACCCGAAGGTATCCGAGCGCTTTACTCTGAGGAATCAGTTGCACTGCACAAGGACACATTGATTCTTATGTGCTGAGAGGTTAAGTGATTAATTTGTCCAGAATCACTGGATGTTGTCCTGCCAAGACTCATACCCAGTTTGAAGAATAGGGTCTGCCTCAGTCATGACAAAATTAAAACACCAATGTTTGTATAATCATGTTCACGCTCTCCAGTTTGCCTGCCCGTAACTTGAATTCAGACTCGAGCACATGTAAATGAGTTGATGGCTGCCCAAGCGTGCAGGTAGTAGCAATTATTACTTGCCACCTCACTTAACAGCAACATGACGTCCCTCTAATGAAGGTTGTTTTATAAACAGTTGCTTACGCTTTGACACACTTATTCTTGTAACTTGCTGCTGTTTGGGAAAACCGACAGTGAAAAAGCAATTACTAGGTTTGACCTGCACGTGTGTCTTCACCTGCTGGTACATATACAATGCCATGCTTACTGTAAATTGAGCCAGTGTCCCCGAAGGCCACTCCCCCCCTCACCCACCCCAGGATGGCAGCCTGACCTGGTCCGTACATTACCAACCAGTGACGTCATGGGGATTTGCTTTCGATTTGCACAACAGGGAGACTGAAGTGGGGTGGGTCACGCACCCCCTTAACATTTCCATTAATTACTGTGACACTGGGATAACACTCGAGTCTACAAAATAGTTATGCAAATCACAGCGGCGTCACTATAACTCTAGGAATGAGCGCTCTGCCAAAGCCAGTACATTTCACTCTAACTCTTACACCACATCTCCTCAGCTTGTCAGCTGGGATTAATGACTGACTTGTGCACACAAAAGATATGCTAATTTAAAGATTTTGCTTTAAAAGCCGTGCACTTCAAAGCCACCAGCCTCCCTCACACAGGCATCTGAAGCTTCACCCAGCGTGCGCGTTCTGCCTCAGGTATTTCTCCTCCCCTAATTATTCACTTCCCACGGCCTGCCGGCCGTACTTTCACTTTCACGGCCGCCAGGCCATGTCTCGCGTTTCCATTTCTCTTTCTTTCTTACCTTCTTTTCTCACACCCTCTTTCGTCCTCTCAACTTCTCTTGCCTTCACCCTTTTCACTCCATGTCTTAGTTCTCCCTTCTCTCCCTTTCTCTCATCTCCTTTTCTCTACCCCTTCTCTGTTCCTTCTCTGTTCCTGCTTACATCGTGCCTCTTCTATTGTCCACTCTCATGAGCTCCCGCCTCTATGTCGAATCATCCCTCCCCCGTCTTCTTTTTCTTTTCCCTGTTCTCTCCTTCGCTCCCCATCACTCCCTTTCTTTCCCCATTCTAGTATTACATCTCGTTTATTTACTTTTATTTGTGCTTTCAAACTCTATGCAGAGTGTATGCGTGGACTGCAAGTACGTGAAACTTATGAGCGCATTTGTTGCTCTGTCTACACACGGCTGTATGCCTGTGTGCTTCTGCTTCAGTGTGTCGTCAGCCCTTCACGCTGCCCCGTACACGCTCCTGCCTTCACTCTATCTTGCCCACTCTCTGGCCACAGACCTGCCCTCTGACGTCAGCCCTTTACTCTGCCCCCAACTAGCCCCTACCGATACATCTTCATTCACCCGTGTGAATTTCCTCTGCCTCAGCCGGTACTTGGCGACGGTCCGGTTAGGCCCCTGTCCTGCCCAAGAATATATATTGCATTTGGGGGTGATGCAGATGTTACCAAAGTTCCCAGGCATTTGAAAGCTGGAATATCTAAATGCAGAACTAACCTGCTGTGTTTTTTCACACTTCAGCTATCACGGCCTGGGTCAACACTGGGTGAAACGTTTGCCGAATTTTTGGGTGGAACTTAATAAGTGGGATATACAGTTTTCGCCAGCTGGGCATTTCCTGGCAGTGCTCCCAGGGTGACCGCCCACTGCTCCCCGTGTCCCCTTCACCCACAAAGAAGTTGCAGTTTTCCTGATAAAAGATGTCTCTCAAGTCAGATTTGCATTTCACACATGCGGCTGACTGAAAGATTTTGATCATTACAACTAGGAGGCTTATTCCCAGACAACTCTTCTTGGTTTCCTTGAGTCCTTGGTTTCTGTGATTTTTAACACTATGGCAGACTTTTAGGCTCCGTTACTTTCTAGAAAACCAATGTCAGTAATGTAGGATGTATTAATTCAGCTACATGAGCCAGCGTTAAAACTACGGTTTTTGGTAACAAAGTGCAAACCGTATTGCAATTTTCAATGTTTATGGGTAAATTTAAAATTTTGAACAAATTTGCCTTCAGCCGCCTTCTTACTGCTTTTTTTGTATACAAATAGGTGCTGGAGCTCTTATTTTTTTAAATCTTTAAACAACATTTATTTTCTGTGGCTCTTGCTCTCTTTAACTGCTTTAAAAGTTCTGGATTCTTTTAGTTTTATTAACCTCCCCAGTAAAAATCCCGGGATGGTGTTTATTGTGCAAATGAAGTACAATCATTGGCATTGCACCCACGTATTTACAGCATCTGCTTAATCGAATGAGCTACCTTACTAATGCTTGTTCCTAAGTGGCTGCGATGCGGAAAACCGTGTTTTTTGGGGGGGGCAGGATGGTTTTTTTTGGCAGAATGCAACCACAGCATCACTCAGCGCAACCACAGCATCACTCAGCTCAACCACAGCATCACTCAGCTCAACCACAGCATCACTCAGCGCTCAACCACAGCATCACTCAGCTCAACCACAGCATCACTCAGCGCAATCACAGCATCACTCAGCGCAACCACACCATCACTCAGCGCAACCACAGCATCACTCAGCGCAACCACAGCATCACTCAGCGCAACCACAGCATCACTCAGCGCACCAACAACATTACTCAGCGCAGCCACAGCATCACTCAGCGCAACCACAGCATCACTCAGCACCACCACAGCATCACTTGTTCAAATATGTTCTCTCAATGTTTCAAGCTTTATTACAAATGGCACAAAAAAAGTTAAATAATGCTATAGGTGTCACATTTGCAAATACTATAAATATTGCCATTTACAATAAAAAAAAAAATACTTAAAAAATTATTAGATTTAGAAGACCAATAGCTCCAACTCTTCTAATGCGAGCCCTATTGCATTTCCAATGCTTGTTTTAAGACAACGGCCCACTGCCTTATCTCCCGCATTACTGGGCGATGTGCCTGCCAACCGCCGTGGGGAAGAGGATGGAATTGGCCTCTTTCACATGGCGCCGCTTATAGCGCAACAGACGCGGGGAGCCGGGGAGCAAAAACGATACAGGAAAGGATGTTGCGGTTGAGCGGAGTGTTTGAGCAGCTTTAAGTGTCACTCACCGCTGCCCAAACTAACAGCTGCCACCCACGGACTGACACGGGCAGTAGCAGCTCTCCACCACCATTCGGCTAGCCAGCCTCAGGATAACACACACTCTCTCAAACAACTTCCTGCAGTTCACCGGAAGTTCTGCCCCCCAACTCAGCCCCATTGGCCTTTGTCAGGGGCCACGAGCTCGGTGAAGCTGCGGTCGTGATGTCATTTGAGAGAGTAGATAATTAAAGAGAAGTATGGGATCCAACTGCAAGGGTTCCGGTTCAGTCCCAGGTGGTCTGAGAAATGCTTCCACAGGTCAGGGTCTCTGGAAAGGGATGGGTCACTGCAGGCAAGGGCCTGTCAAGGGGTTGGAGAATGAAGCTGGCCGACCCCAAATGGGCCCCTCTCACCATGGTGGGTCGGCGCACAACAGGAATTGGAGAGGGAGATGCCTGGAAGTCACCAATGCTCAGAAAGGGCTTGACAGACAAGAAATGCACCTCCCCAGGCAACACGCATACTCAAGCCGCTAGGTGCAGCCTCTCCCACAGGTCTCAGCAGAGCGTAGTGCGCAGCCGGCCCTCAGGGCTGAGGTCTGCTACTGTCCTGTAGCTCTAACATGTGCCCCTACTTCCCAAATGGCGGCAGCCTCCAGTAGGGGCATTAGGACAAGTAGAAAAAGGTAATCAGGTGGCAGAACTCCCTGCAGACCAGAGGAGCTTCACTTTGAGGCGGCCATGTCGGTCAGCAGCCAGACTCTGCCCTGTGTGGCTTAAATCTGGATGCCCTCTTTGGAGTCAGAGTAGTGGGATGGGGTTGAGTCCTATTTTGCCATCCTGAGGTAGATGCTTGGCCACCGATTTTGACGTATCTGATGATTTCAGATGGGAACTAGAGTTTTTGCGGGAACGATGGTTATTGGGACTAGTCTTTAGTCTTGGAACGAAACCTATGTCCACCCTGACTTTTTCTTGTGTTCGTTGACCTCCAACTCCCAGCCTTGAATCAATATCAGGTGCATTTATCACACACCTTCAAGTTGTGTGTGGAGCCCAGGTGCCACAAAAGCACACCTTGTGCAAGTTCACAACATACAGCTACTTCCAGCAGTCACAGCACAGCTTGAATCCTGTATTTTTTCTGTGGGGACATCATTCACCAGCACACTGTTCAATAGTCATGTTTAGGCATTGTAGGAAGACCAACAAAGTGGGAGCAGCATTCTGGATCCGCACTGGAAGGCACGGAAAGAAAGGAACTGACATCAGTGCATAGGGGAGGAGTGGCGCCGCTTCATTTTGGTGAGGTATGGAGTCCGTGTGAAACCGCATGACATCACATATTGGCACACAAGAATATTGCTACAAAATTTGCCAGATCCAGTCTGGGGCCCTTGGGATATTCTAAAGTGAGTAATGTGTACTTAAAAGTTTCCAGCAGGATTACCACTTCTTCCACACACCTAAAGAGATCTTTGAGGTCTGGGATACACCAGGAGCATAACCTCTTCCCTTTGAAAACTTGCTATGTGCTAGTCAAAAGACGCCTCACTTTTGTCAAAATCTTTGTAGAGTCCTATAGCACATTTGAAATGACCTATTGTAAAAATTCAGGAACCAGGAAAAAGGTTTGGATTCAGAATGTGACAACTAGAACTAGTAAATGAGATCCAGTATCTCATGTGGCTGCTCAGATAGATGTAGACGGTCTGTGAGCCACCATCATCCGGCCACTACGGAGCATTCAGAATCATCCTGGCTTTGCAGTGGGACATTTTGGTCAACACAGTTTGGATCAATGGAATCAGAGGAAATGTGTAAATAAACCCTCCGAACCAGTCAACCAACAGGGCATCCCCTTTGGTAGTACCAGGAGGTGTAGCCTGGGCATTTCTCACTTCCTGCGAATAGATCTAGCCGTGGAAAGCACCAATCCCGAAAGACTCTTTGCACCACTGTGCCATTGAGGGACTTGTGACACCATTGGTATTGTAGGTAGCGCTCTAGTTGTTTCTTATACTGTGTCCATAAGGGTTTTGTGAATGTTTATGGTTGAGGGTCTGCAGCATTCTGTGTGAAACAGTTTGTTGTTCGCTGCTGGGATGTTTAGATGGTCCTTTTCTAAGTAGAATAAATATAACCGTATTATACCTGCGTTGGAGTAATACCCTCTACAATTTCGTATAGCAGCAGCAGAACCTGAACTTTTCAAACTGTATGAAGAGGACCTCTCTATGACTCTAAAATCTCTACAAGTACTGAGATACCTACTACCAAGGCCCTGTTCTGAAGGCATTGTTTCCCTTTTCCTCCATTTGAGGTCCTGTCTGACGCCATTATAGGGCATTTTCCAGTAGTGCTTACACCTTTCGGCTTGCGTATTGTCCTTTTTCAAACCGCTTTCTAGAAGTAGCTATGCTTTATTCATATTCACCCACACTATCGCTTTATCATTTACTAAGCTCAATCAGAGCTTTTGCTAGAGGAATGTGCGTTTCCTACTGCATTTCCTGCTGTGCTCATCATTACCTAGAAGTGTGTACTTCGGCTTTGCAAATTGTAGACACCGAGCATAGTATTACTAATAATATTTACATATTGATCCATGTCTATTTTTCCTAAGTGCACGTGTCCTCCGCATGAGAGTTTGTTCACGCGCTGTGTCCTGCCTGAAGGTTCCGAGAGCGCGTCTGTTTGATTCGTGAAGCGTGACTATTGACAAAGTGTATGCTGTGGAAATTGCGTATGTACATTTCTCATCAGTTCTCATTCATGGAAGCGTCTAACACCCAAGAGACCAGGTCCAGATTGTGAAAGGAGTCATGCAATGCATCGCAGCACCCAAAGAGGCTTTGCTATGTTGCGTGATAGGGAACGAGCAGGATAACGCCATATTCACAGAGATTTGGCACACTCCTCCCCATTCCCTAGCGTGGGTGCTGATTTCAGCGAGGGTGCGTGTCTGAGTCTACCACAGGTTTTGACCGAAGGGCACTGTTAGAAGGTGGTTCTGACACTATGGGCCGCCCGGATTTTTCGCTTTTTGAGCACCTAATTGTTGAGCTTTTACTGTGGGGGAGCCTCATAACCTGGGACTCACCCACAGTGAACTCATAATGAAGGAGACTGCATGGAGATTTTACTGGTGTACCCCTGGCTTGACTAGGCCGCTGCATAGCACCTTTAGTATGGGACACCGTACTGGTTACATGCAGACACGGGGGTACATGCGTGTGCACACATGTAGGGGCTGCGCAGGGGAGATTTCTAGCGTACGCAGTCCAGGAGCGGGTAGAAATTGATTGGTATGGTAGGACTTATGCAGAATTGGGTGGTGACATGGAATATGCTTTATACCCTGGGAAGGAACATGCCAGGGAAAGTCAGTGTGTTTTACTGTGTTTTCATTTCATTATTCTCCTATGGGGATGTGAGGCCCATGGCTAAAATGACTTCCACAAGGCCTACAGATTCCAGACACGCACTACAGTCTAGTGTAGCGGATGTGAAAATGAGTATTCTGCAGAGTCCAAAGTCATATTTGTACTGCTTTTGGGTCGTCCAGAAAAGTCATATTTCTCTGAGTCCCTGGCTGGGGTCTGGCCCTGTCAGGTTAGATTAATAACCTTTCTTCCCAGAGCAAAGATCTTCTCTCCAAGGTGAAAAGATAGGTGGAGCTACAAGCCAATCCATCAACTGCTGTCGCTGGGTGCCAGGCACCAATCTGAACTAAGAAGCTGAACTACCTGAAGGCAGTGAGGGGGGAAGGAGTTGGGTTTCAGAGACCATGTGGCCAGAGACACTGGACAACGCCAAGTTTGAACAACACAGAGACTGGACAAGAAGGAGGGAGCAGGGTCAGGGAAGTGATATGTCGCTGTTTGATAGGACACACAGAGACTTACTGCCAGCTCCCTACTCAACTTTTAAAAGTACTTGCACAGGAAGAGAAGCTCTCTCTGGGGTGTGGACTGCTGAGGCGGAAGGTGCTGGAGCCTGGGGCAATGGGCAGTTGGAAGGAGGACACCCCTGACTGCCCCCAGGCCCCTAACAGCGCCAGAGGAAGAGCCCAGGACCGGTGCGCAGAAGAAGAGGCCTCTGCGCAGGGACAAGAGAGTCGCAGGGAGCCAGTGAAGACCGCTCCCTGCAGAATGCACCCTCTTAGAGACCCAGAGGGTGAAGGCTGGGGGACGCCACCAGGAGCAAGAAGACGCAAAAATGGGGCAGATCGGACCCCCAGGGGCTGAGATATGGCCCCCGGAAGGTTGGCGAACTTTGAACCCTAACAAGACCGACGACGAAGCCCGTGGGGCTCCGCCGCCGGTCTCAGAGAGGCACCCGGGGTGGGTCAGCTCCCTGGGGCTGCCCCCACGGAGAAGGGAAGCCGGGGAGTGCCATCGCTCTCCCCGTGAAGTTGCCCTGCATGGGCGCCAGGAGCACACCCTGGCCCCCACCGGAGATGGAGGCGGGGGCTCTGGACCCCATCCCCGGGCCTCGAAGTGCCCCAGCCGATACAGAGCCGTTGGGGAGCGTTGTCGCGCTCCCCATCAGGAGGAGGAGGAGCCCAGGGCCCTGAGGTGTCTGTGTGAGGGGGAGCGCCGTTGCGCCCCCCAAATGAGTCCGGCGGCCCGGGACTCCATCCACTTGCCCCGAAGTCAGGCAGAAGGAGGGGGGGGTGCAGCTGCACTCCCCCGAGGCCAGCGGGAGCCACATTGGTCTCCGTGTCTGCCCGCCGGAGCGGGCAGATGAGAACTGAAGGGCTGGCTCCCGCGGTCGCACACAAGGGTGCGGGCTGAGTGGGGAGCAGGCGGGGGCAGCCGGGGGTGGGCTCCCTGGACTGCCCTCCAACGTGGAGAGCCTGAAAGGGTCCCGGGGGGAATGGGGCCCCATACAAGGAAGGAGGAGCCAGGGGGCCTGGTCCCCAGATCCTAGCGTGGAGCGACCAGGGTTGGGCTCCCCGACCAGGCCTGAAGATGCAGCGAAGCCGCCAGCAGTTCGGCGCGGCTCTCCCCAGCACAGCGGGAGAGCCGCTCATCAAATATTCACGAGCAGGAGCAGAATCTCCCTCTAATGCCTTGCAGGCCAGGACCATCTGGCAGGGTCAAAACAGTGTGTTCTTTACCTTTGGTGGCCCCAGGAGGACGGGGTCACCACCCCATGAAGGTGCAGGTGCTGGGGGAGCTGCTGGCGAAGCGCAGTCTACCCCCTGCACAAAGAGAAAAGTCCCACCCCAAGTCTCTTGGGGATTCAAAGGAATCAACCCCTCCAGGGCTCAACTTGCAGTTAACTCTTTCTGGGCTGGAACTTTTGTTCTTGAGCTGAGGGTGTTTTGATAATTGCATCAAGGAGTGAAGGGCTGAGTTGGGGATGTCTGCAGAAGGGCATCCCCTGGAGGTGAAGAGGTGCAATTGCACTGTAATGCAGTTAATAATGGTTATTTCTTTTAGAGGGGCTGATGTTCAAGGGGAGGTATTGGTGTAAGGTGATGTCATAAGCTAAGTGGCTAGACACTCTTGCTAGGGTGTCTGACAGTATTTACAACTTAATCCTGTGATCATCTGTGATGCCTTTAGGGGCTGTAATTGCAAAGCATCGCTAATGATATCCAAATGTTATGAGTATGGTCATTCTAAAGTGAGCGTAAACATGTATTCTTGCTGCTGCGCTTAGGTGAAGACCCCAGACTGTTAGCCCTTAAGATGTAGAGGTGCATACTGTATGGTCAGTAGGAGATGCTCAGTCAGGGTCATGTGTCACCAAGGCAGGTGTAACCTGTTTAATGCTTGTTGAGGTATTGGGGCGGGGTCACCACTGGGATGGTGCCAGTGTGCAGGGCCCTCGCTCCAGGTTAAGACCAATTCACTGCATTGGGGGCAAGATGATGTGCATACATGGGAGTGCTGGTACTAGACCCCAACCTCCTGCGGGAGGGGTGGAGATGTTATGCAATGTCACAAAGAAATTCCATCAGCTTATGTATATTTGTAAATTGGTGTATAGTATTGAGTAGTGTGTGTGTTTAATAAATGTACTCTTACTTTTATAAAACAAAGTACAGACTGGACAATCAATTATTGAGTGTTATTTTTGCACACCTGCAAATGGCGATTACAAGCCCACACCACCTCCCTTGAGTAAGCCTCAGACTGCTCTGCAACGCTACCATCTGAGAGTCAGGCGCTGCCCTAGGGTGTTTGGTTCCCAGTGAAGGACAAATGTGTCATGTTATTTGTGCAGGCCTCACAGATGCTGCCTCGTTTTCCAACAGGCACCCTTCTTGTACATAATACTATGGTTAGACAAGTTCAAAACCTTTTCCTGCTTTGTTTGTGTGCTGTACTTGTTAAAAAGGGTTCCAAAGACAACCGGTAACCAAAAACCCTTTTATGTTGCCCGGCGGTATCGCCTCTATGACCCACCGATATTAATTAATGAAGAAGCAGGCGCTGGAGACTGGAAGGCGGGAAACGAGGATTTTATTCTCTCCGGAGGAGAACACATCAATTCAGACAGCAAGTATCGTCACGAGGTGCTCTAACCACATCTCTGAGGCCTGGCCTCTTATACTGGAGTTTACGACCTTTATTACACATAACACATTCTCGCAATACTTTAGTACTAGAAAGAACATCCTCGGAATCTCCCCTTCAGACCCGTTCCCACATACATTTACAGTCGGATTCCCCACCCCGGTCACAACAGGTGATAGTTGTCACACAGCAGGGCATTCCGCCGATTCACGGAATGCATGGGGTTGATCGGATCTCATGGGGTGGGGGCTTTGATCGGTTCGGGGGTCTTTTGATGGGGAGGGGAGGCTTCCTACTGTACGGGGTAATAAACAGTATCCGTAGAGCCAGGTGGCGGCCTGGGAACAGGGAAGACAAACGGGGATACAGGAAAAGGGGGTTTGCATCAAAAGGGTTTGAGGCCATGAAAGGAATGAGGGGAGGTGTCGCGCTGGGAACAGGATGAGATTCAGTGGTGAAACTGCGCTGGAGAGGGGTTTATGACCCAAGACATGAGAGAGCGGGGGTTGTCAGTGTGCGGGGGAATGCTTGTGAGGTTAAGAGAGAGAGAGAGACGCGCTGGCTATCAGCGAGGGGCAGGGAGGCCATGGCATTCAAAATGGCTGCCGCTTACGCGCACGACTGGGCTCGAAAAGGGGGCAAGATGGCGCAGATAATGTTCACCAAGATTGTATTCATTTTTCACAGTCCTCCCTTTAACATTTCCAAGACATCTTGCTGGCCTATTTACTATCTACACCTATATGCAGCAATCACAAGTAAGGGAGAGGGGACTTAGGCAAAGGAACTGCGCATATACATCATTTTATAAACATCACATTGAAAAACCTCATCATCTAGTAGGCGGGTTCATTGTTAAGTTGGTTGCAGGAAAAATCATCATAATGCAATATCAGACTAGAATTACACAGTGAGGGCGTCGGGTACAGATCATAGAATAAGAACTGGTGAGTTATCATATAAGTAAGTCCTTTGTATACGGCGGGTGCATAGTCAGTCCAATGGCGATTGGGAGAGAAAGGAGATACAGTAAAAAAATGTCAGAGTTCTCGTTGTCCTTTGTCGTCTTCTGTCAGCACTGTTGAGCATCTGGATTACCTATCAACAGAAATGTTCATGTGGATTGAGTCGTTGGAGGTCTGCGGGCAGGGGTACTTTTCGTTTTGTTTCGCCAGACCCCATAGGAGCAATGCGTTACGGTTTTGGAACAGGTGCACTTTCTTTTGTAGCGCAGAGCATTGATTTGCAATAAAAATGCGATTGTTCCAAAATTGTGAGATCTGTTCGTGTCTTGAGTCTCTGTGATGGGCATTTCCTGTTGCTTCCATCATCTTCAGGGTGTTTGGTAGCGGGCAGAACCACAGACTTTGTTTATCTTTTCTTCGGGGGCGACCCTTGGTGGAGTTCTAGGTCACCGTTCTGGGGTTTAACATAGTTCGTGGTCTATTTAGTCGGAGCTCCCTCCCTTCTGACGCAGGGAGTACTCTTCTCTGGGTAGCTCAGTAGGATTTGAAGGAACTTGGGAGTTCGGATGGAAAGGTGCGGGTGTGAACAGTCCTTATGGTAGGTCGGAGGAGGAGGGGATGGAGCAAGGCCAAGTCGGGAACAGATCAGGGGGAGGCGGAGAGTTTTCGACAGGCGAGTCCGTAACCATGTTCAGAGAGCGGGGGCTTTTGGCACACGTTGATCATATAGCAGGGGCTTCAGGTCAGCCCTTTCCTTAGCTTTGTCTGAAACCATGCCCCGTCCGGCGTCTCCTTACTGCTGTGGTCTCGCCTCGGCCTCCGTCGCTGATGTTCCACAATCCGCTGTCGAGCCGCGTGCTCCCACATCCGGTCTCTTTCTCCTCCGACAGTGATACCCTTAAATGAGTTTTGAAAAGACAGTCTTTAGAGATATTGCAGAAGAAGGTAATTACATAAGTCTAATTCTCTCCCAACACCAAGCAACTGGGGTAAGCACTCGCTACATTGGAGATTCTTGCGGCTAGCGTATAAGCAATTGATGATGGGTTTGCTGGATTCCTTACAACTTCCTTTTGTGGCTAATTCTTTGGCGCTTTGATGGTTATTACGTTCATTTGTAATAGGTACGAGGTCTGGTACTCATTTATTGCATAAGTCTATTATAGTTGATGTTAGTTCTTCTGGTAGAGACCTATTTCCCTAGTACGAGTCTTGCAAGGTTAGGCTGGTCTTCAGGGCTTTGTATTTTACGAAAAAGTGTAACGTGCTAGTCACCGTAGTCTGATAGGCACCCTTCTGGGGGGTGAACATAGGCTAAACAAATCTGCATTTCCAAAAAAACATTTTATTATCAACCAGGCTTACTGCAACAAGTTCTTTCGATTTTCAATCTAATTTTCAACTTTGCACACATCCTTCTAACTTTCTATATAAATCCTCGCAACCTGGTTACTACAAAAAAAACTCGGGAGGGGTGGTTTGAAACAATAATTATTAAACTTATCCTCCGGGAAGGAGGGATCTTATGGAAAACGATGAGGAACACAGCGAATCGGAGCAAGGGGCATTCTTCAAGTCCTCGTTCAGGGTGGCTGATACCAAACTGGGGGCATTTTGGGTAGATGGGGGTGTCTCGGTCATTTCTTATAGCTTGGGGTACGGGGACAATTTGCAATGGGGATGGTCGCATTACTACAGACACATTTTATCATAGAAACCACTGACAAATAGGTCCCTGAGAGTGGGTCAAATTTAGAGAATCTTTGTCGTCTTACCTGTCCCTTTCCTATCGGCCAATTTAAATTTCATCCATATTTTAGTAGAAAAGGAGAGGTAGTAACGTGGTACCGATACAATTTTATTTAGGACAAATTTGTGCAAATACTTGTGGTATTTGGGGCCAATTAGGAGGTGCACCAGGTTCGCCAATTAGGTGCCAGTTGCTAGGAAGAGGGAAAGCGTGGAGGGGTGGAAGAGTGAGCGAGAGAGAGAGAGAGAGAGAGAGAGAGAGAGAGAGAGAGAGAGAGAGAGAGAGAGAGAGACAATAGGCCAAGCAGTACACGTGTGGCATGGGGAATGACCGTGTATTGTTTGGGCTATTTAGTGCGTTACCTAACGTTTTAGACGTTTCGGGTCTGAGTTAGGAGGTAGAAGGCATGCAGTTTTGGGACAGAAGAGAGTTAGGTCAGGTAAAAAGGCCGTGAAAGCGTCCTTGTTGCGCCATTTCGCAGCGCTAGTCCGTCTTCATGCATCGGGCGTGACGTGGTTCCAGGTCCCTTATGATACTCTGATCGGGATTCTAACATAATCTGCAGAGGGAAAAAGGGGGGAAAAGGGAAGGTAGGGGGACAACATTCGAACACATCAAATGTATGGGCACGAAAGTCCTTTACTTACCACATACTCGTACTTATCTCTTCGGGATATAATCCCTTAGGGTTCTGGTTTCCTAAGGTCCTGGGGGCAGGCAATGTGATAGGTTGTTCATGGGAAGGTTCGAGGGTGGCATTAAGGATCGTGTGTAGAGAAACGTTTAAAAAAAGAATCAGAGGTGCCTAGCGTGAGGTACCCGGGTTTGTAGATGTATCCGGCCTTCGGGATCCCTAAATCATTCCCAAAGCTGTGATGTTCTAAGGCATATCAGTTCGTCGTTCAACCCTGTACCTTAGTACCTTCGATCACCATATCTTTATAACAATTTATCAATCACCCCGCTTTACTTTACCCATTCTCAGAAGTCGAGGTCCTTCTTCATACGTTAGTTCCTGGGCTTAGTCGCATATTTTGGAGGCAACGTATCACACCTTTGAGTCGATCATTAATCCAGGGCCGAACAACCATTTCTTCAGATAACCTTAAAAAGAGGAGCAGAACGGTGGCGCACAAAAAAACCCTCCCACCGATACCCACATTTACAAAAGTATGCGATGCTTATTCATAGTTGTTAAAACCTTTATTTGCAGAATTATTCAGTACGTGAAATGTGAGAGCGCAATTCATATTTTGGCCTGATATGTCGTCGATGGAAGCACATACAGTAGGGGGTTATTTTGTAGCACAAGAACATGTAAAAAACCTTAATTTAATTATTTGCAAGTAACCAAAAATTATTTCATTGCGTGACGAGGGAATCAGGGGCATTTCAGTTCATAAATGGAAACACAGTCGAGCTCATCGTAATCACATTTCCTAGATGTATACCGTGGGTATGTATCATAAGCGACGTTATGTATCAGTTACAACAAATATCAAAAATAGATTGTTCATTGAAATCAACATTTTACGGAACCCTTCTTAAATGTTCGCCAAGTGAACCCTCCTCCCTTTAACATCGAGTGCGCAATGGTTCGTACATATATATATATATATATCTTAGTACATCAAGTTTCATTAGCTAAGGAACACCACGAGGCATTCGTTAGTTTCCATTGATACCAGCGCCATTTCGGGCGAGGCCGGTTTAGTCCGGAAGTAGCATCAGGGGCAAAATATCCCCGACAATTGGCGGTTGGACCAGAGTCCCTTTCGGCAGTTCAAAAGAAAGCTGTGCTAACAGAGGGGCTGGTGGTGTGGATTGTCAATCAAGAGAGGGAGGGAGTAGAGTCTTTCTTACCGGGTCATGTTGATGTTCAGCCGGAACTTACTCAAGTTCGTTAGCCCATAATGTTCCTGGGTGGTTCAGACGGAAGCTGATGCAGACACGAGAGCACCGCCATCTTGTTGCTGTGCCGTGGTTATTTCATTTGAGATCAATGCAACTGTTCCTCACCGGAAGCCTGAAGGGGTCGAGGGCCCTTGGGACTTTGGTAGAATCTTCAAAGTCGAGGGGATGTTTGTCGATGGTGGGGGCTTGCGCCCAGGTGGGCAAGTGCCCGAGTTGCAACTTTGGACAAAAGTTATTCCAGCGGCCTAGACCCGCCTTTTTCGAGGGCCCAGACGCCATTTTGAGATCCTTGTGGCAGCCACCTTTGCCGTATCCATCAGGAGTGGAAGGAACTTCTTGTGATGGCGGAGGACAGAGCATCATGCTGCTGGAGCTGGACATTTTTGGTTCGGGGCGCCAGGGTGCAGCAGTGGAGCCTTCATCTGGGGAGGTGAGGGAGGCTCACTCGTGCCGTCTCCTTCTCCCGGCGCATCCTACACCGTCCCTTGGAATCAGGGGCGCACATGATGACCACCCTACACCCCTGATTCCGACTCTTGGGGGATCACTGTACATCCGGTGCTCCGTAAATATGCCCGTCGGACATTGTATGTCCTGTACTATGCAAGTATACCAGCCGGGTCTTGTATGTCCTGTGCTGAGAAAATATACCAGGCGGGCATTATATGTCCTGTGTTACGGAAATATACCAGCCGGCCATTGTATGTCCTGTGCAGCGCAGGTATATGGCTGTCGTCCGGCTGGAGGACATCGGCGCCGGACCAGGGCAGGGAAGCCTCCTACCTGTGGAGGTGGAAGAGGCTCGTCCGCGTCGCCTCTTCCTCCCTGCCCACCCTGCATCCGTTCGACGGAGGAATTCGTGATGGCCGGACCAGAAGATACGAGGGAGGGGGTCATTTGCAGCCGCCCCCTCCCTACCTGCGGCCCGGGGGACGCCATCCCTGGAAGGGCGGTATGGGAAGACCATTTCATTGCCTGCTTTGTGGAGTCTCCGGTACCTCCTCGCCGGCAATCTCTTTTTGGCCCCTGGTTGCTGGCAGGCCCCGCCCCACACGTGCTAGGTGTTCCGGATGGGCGGGACCATCGAACTGTTACATTGGAGGACTTCCGGAGTGAGCATAACACGTTTTGTATTTTTCCTATCAGTAAAGTTTGTTTTAGTGAGAGTTCTACTAGTTATTCTATTTACCGTTGGTTGTGTGTTTTCTTTACCGTAATTAAATCCTAAGTTTATATAATAGACGCTTGGCTTCCTTGAGTCTTTTCTTTAACGGGGGGTTGTTTACACTGACCTGCAGTTGTGTTTGTTTTTCAGAGTGGGGGAGCAACAGAGAGCAATCAGTCCCAGAATTCTAACATGTCGTTAAAATTGGCCTGACGAAATCTGTGCCACCGGGCATAGTCAAACGGGGTGGTCCTGTCTATTCTGTCTGCACTAGTCTGATTGGTTTTTATCTCACGTCTTTTTCCTTTCTGTCGGTCCGTCCTTTCTGTCAACCCTCCATTCTTATCTATGCTTTGCAGAGTCGGGCATTGGGCTTTCCAGTGTCCAAGACATTTGCAGAAAGCACATTGGTTTTGTTTTAAATCTGTCCGTCCTGTGCGTAATGTCGGGGGATTACCTTCAGATCGTTGTGTTCCGGGGTTGGCTTGTCGGCACATCCCTTTACACCATTCGCTTTTCATGTTTACTCCTCGGGACTGTGCCATCGCTGGCCCTTCCCTTTGCCTACTAGACGTTTGGAGGGTTGTCCGTCGTGTCCCTTCATCCTGTCTTAATTCGTCACCTTCCCTTCGTCGTGTGGCTTCTTTGCGCCACATACCGAGACTATCGAGCATAATAGGTGTTGTTTCATTCCTACGAAGGGCTATTTCTACTGTTTCTATTTTGTCGAGATCGAAGGATCCTTTCAGTGGCCACTGTCTTTCTCGATCCCTTTTCGTATATTTATGCCAGAGCTCACTATAGACTATAGCAATTAATCCATGCTTCATGAACATGTCCTTATTAGGGGTGCCTTCCAGCGGAGCCGGATGGTTCATCCCTAATAAGCGGTCCGGGTTAAACAGGCTACTAACCAGTGGGGAGAAGACAGGCATGACGGATCACAATGGGATAATAGTCAGCACTACCTATCTTATCACTGCGCGCAAAGACTAGACAGAATATTTCTATTCTACGTTGTTTGCACGTAGTGAATACCTCATGAACCAATTCTGAGCAATCAATCAACGTTAGGTCAAAAATAAAAAATCAATATGGTCAATGGGGAGAATAAGTAGGCTCGCAAAGGTTCGCGTCACCTACCCTTTCACTATCTGTAAAGAGGGGACCTAATCTTCCCTGTTTTCAGACAGAGAATCTCCAGAAAACAATCTATAACAGTTAATCAGTGGGGGGGAAGGGGCAATTGTTCAGTGGGGGAGAAAGATAGGTCCGACGGGTGCGTACCTATCCTTCGCTGTTTATAAAGGGAGAGCCTGTTGTTTCTCCGTTTGTAGACAGTGAATCTCCAATAAATTAACAAAGAGTAATACTAGTATTTTCTCAACAATTATCAATTACTTTCAATTATCTATCACTTTCGCAATTCGTCGTGTTTACACGACCTTACCCGGACCGCATGGACAGTTTCTCGTCTTCCGAATCCAGCGCCCGATCGTCCTCTTCTCTTCGTACTTCTCGTGGCACTCCTGATGGTTCCCAGTCAGGACCGCAGATCACTCGAGAGAGGTCTGTTCGGAACCAGTGAAGTTCGGATGATCGGCTGTCAGACGAGGGTCTATCGGACAGGGTACCTTCCGATCGTTGCAGTCGTTCACTCTGTCGTCGGGACCTCTCCCACTGGATCCACGAGTCGCTGATGGGCCCCACGTTTGGGACGCCAATTGTTAAAAAGGGTTCCAAAGACAACCGGTAACCAAAAACCCTTTTATGTTGCCCGGCGGTATCGCCTCTATGACCCACCGATATTAATTAATGAAGAAGCAGGCGCTGGAGACTGGAAGGCGGGAAACGAGGATTTTATTCTCTCCGGAGGAGAACACATCAATTCAGACAGCAAGTATCGTCACGAGGTGCTCTAACCACATCTCTGAGGCCTGGCCTCTTATACTGGAGTTTACGACCTTTATTACACATAACACATTCTCGCAATACTTTAGTACTAGAAAGAACATCCTCGGAATCTCCCCTTCAGACCCGTTCCCACATACATTTACAGTCGGATTCCCCACCCCGGTCACAACAGGTGATAGTTGTCACACAGCAGGGCATTCCGCCGATTCACGGAATGCATGGGGTTGATCGGATCTCATGGGGTGGGGGCTTTGATCGGTTCGGGGGTCTTTTGATGGGGAGGGGAGGCTTCCTACTGTACGGGGTAATAAACAGTATCCGTAGAGCCAGGTGGCGGCCTGGGAACAGGGAAGACAAACGGGGATACAGGAAAAGGGGGTTTGCATCAAAAGGGTTTGAGGCCATGAAAGGAATGAGGGGAGGTGTCGCGCTGGGAACAGGATGAGATTCAGTGGTGAAACTGCGCTGGAGAGGGGTTTATGACCCAAGACATGAGAGAGCGGGGGTTGTCAG
This sequence comes from Lissotriton vulgaris, assembly GCF_964263255.1. Lineage (NCBI taxonomy): Eukaryota > Metazoa > Chordata > Amphibia > Caudata > Salamandridae > Lissotriton > Lissotriton vulgaris. The sequence goes on from NC_141691.1 coordinate 2,011,759,804, forward strand.
TGTGCGGGGGAATGCTTGTGAGGTTAAGAGAGAGAGAGAGACGCGCTGGCTATCAGCGAGGGGCAGGGAGGCCATGGCATTCAAAATGGCTGCCGCTTACGCGCACGACTGGGCTCGAAAAGGGGGCAAGATGGCGCAGATAATGTTCACCAAGATTGTATTCATTTTTCACATACTGTGCATCACACATGCAAAGTAAGAAAAGAAAGCAGCACTAATTTTTGGTGCTAAACCCTTTCTTGTCTTGTTAGTAGATAGGGTTTACCCAGGGCACAAGTCCTAATAAAAGAAGCGGGGGGACTAACCTAGTTAATCAGTATGCAAGTGACATCGCGGCGTGTGACATCACAGCGCGTGACATCACAGGAACTGACATCACAAGAAGTGACATCAGATCTGAAGCCCTCACATTTATGTTTAGCAGGTGTATCATGAGTACATTTGAGCACATTTCGAGTACACAGGGAAACCCTCCTGATTTAGGCAGAAGATTCACTCTTTTGTACGCTATACATAAAACAATGTTACCTTTTGTCAGCATAAAGCTTCCTCTACCCATAGTGCTTTAAAAGAAATGGTGATATTTAAATTATTACAACACCTCAGGGGGAGTAAGCACTATATCAATTCTATTTATTTTGTGCAAATACTAGGAAAGATGAACACATCCGAGGTTCTTACTCACTGTAATGCTGATCTCCTAAACAGAACCTGAGCTAAGTGAAAAGCTACCTCTCAAGTATGTGTGAAGGGCTAACAAGGTGTGAGCCTGTGTTTCCCCTCTGCTGCATTTGCATCAGGTATGAGACTCCTGACTACTGCCAGCCAGGAGACTCGAACAAAAGGAGGCCTGATGACCCCTCAGATACCGACTTTGTTATGGGCCCAGCAGTAGTCTGAACAGAGAAAGCCTCCTCCCCGCCTGCATGGTGTTGCAGATGAAAAGCAGAGAACGTGCAGGCGCTGCTGAGTGTGTCCAGGTGTTTGCAAATGCCACCGGGACGAATTCAGCATTCTTTTCTGTGGGGGCCAACTTGTTGGCAGGGGGGACGGTGTCCACCCTGTGAAAAAAGTGGGGGGACACCATCCACCCGCGTGTACCTCCAGACCCCTCCCCCCCCACCCCCCGACTCGTGCCCTGGGTTTATCGACAAAAGGCATGGGTGGGTGCCTGGGAATGCCCATGAACCGCCCATATAACTCCCGTTTCGCTCTACCTTGGAGTTAGTTATCCATAAAAAAACGAAGTTAATACCAAGTTAGCGTTGACATGTGAATTACAAAATATGTTTAGCATCGGATTAGCGTTATAACCATAACCATAACCCTAACCCGACGCTAACATTTTGTGAATCTGCGCCCACATTTCTTAACTGGTCCTCTTTCACTTTCAGCAGGAGCTTCATAGACTCAGCATTTCTCTTCAAATGTCCAGGAAACTTATTGGTGTTACACTGCCATCTTCTGGACGTTAGTGCTACTGCGCAGTACCATTTTATAACTGTTAGAATTAACTTGGAACACACTACTCCGTTACCTGGAATCACTTCGGATACCGGTGCTTGTCCACTTAGGTTTTTATCTTTTTTTCCACACTAAGAGAAACATTACTACTCCTTTCTTTGTTTCCCTTCCCAGTAGAAACCACCGGTAAGCTATTGAAATAAACTTTTGTTTAAAAAGAATTATCATTGTGTGGATAAGAAGCGTGTCTTTTGATACATAGGGGTAAGTCCTGCACACATCTACCGAAGTAAAGGTCCTACTTTAATTACTATAAGTGTAATCCGCTGTAACCCATGTATCCTGCTTGTTTTATTTATTTATTTTATTTAATGCACTTTTATAAAGCGCAGACTTTACCCGAAGGTGTCAGAGCGCTGCACAATAGAAACAGTTACGTTACATGAGAGAAATGTTACAAAAAAGAACGTTACAAAAATAAACAGGAGACTAGAATAGGTAGGATAAAACCATAGAAGGCAAGAACACAATATCAAACACAGCAAGCAAGGGTGAGGAATGTACAAGAAAATATTACAAATTTACAATGATGAACGAACTTCCTAGAGGGTCTGAGAATGAAGGTATTAGTTCTGAAAGTGTCTTTGGAAGAGAAGAGATTGGAGGTCAGCTTTGAAGATCAAGATAGAGGTGGTGGCACGGAGCAATGGAGGAAGCGAGTTCCAGATTCTCACTGCATTACCTGAGAATGATTGAGCCATCGATCTTTCCCTTTTGAAGGAGGGGGGCTCAAGCAGAAACTTTTCCGCATTCCGAGAAGGTCTCGAGCCTCCAGACATTTTCAGTTTATTTGCCAGGTAACGAGGGGAGGAAGTGTGCAAGGCTTTGTGAGTGATGCAGGACGTTTTGTAAATAGATCTTGCCTCGATGGGAAGCCATTGAATAGAGAAGACAGGATAGGAGTGATGTGGTCACTTCGTTAAGACCCTGAAATAATGCGAGCTGCTGAATCGAGGACGAATTTGAGGGGGGGAGAGGAGATTTGGGTAGGCCAGTAAGAAGAGAATTGCAGTAATCCAGTCTAGAGAGAACTAGTGATTGGACCAAGGTTTTTAGGTCTTTCTCCGGGAAGAACCAATTAATCCCCCACAGAAAGCGCAGTTGGTAATGTGCGTCCTTGGCAATGGAGTTGATGTGGGCGATTAGGTTGAGTCTTTTGTCAAGTATGACACCTAGGGATTTAGCACTGTCGACAATGATGGGTTTATTGTTGAGTAAATTCAGCTGATCCATCCAGGATTGAACAGGAGGCAGGGAGAGAGAGGTAGATAGGAGGAGGAATTCAGCTTTGGAGGGATTGAGAATGAGTTGGTGAACTAACATCCAGTTGTGAGTAGAGTTGAAGGTAGAATTGAGTAGTGAGAGATTTTGTGGGGAAGACACCTTGAGGTAGATTTGAGTGTCATCCGCACAGAGATGGTAGTGGATCCCAGATTTACTTAGGAGGTTCCCTAATGGTTCCAGATAGAGAGCAAACAAAGTGGGGGCAAGGATAGAACCTTGGGGGACGCCTTGACCAACCACCAATGGAGAGGAGACTGTTCGCTATTTTGATCATTTGGGATCTGTCCGAGAGGAATGAGGCAAACCATTTAAGCACTGTGCCTTCCACCCCCATTCTCTGTTGAAGAGTGTTAAGGAGGGTGTTGTGATTAACAGTGTCAAAGGCTGCAGAGAGGTCAAGAAGAATCAGAAGGCACTATTCCCCAGAATCGAGTGTAGGCAGCGCATCATCAATCACTTGCAGCAAGGCTGTTTCAGTGCTGCAATTTTGAATGAAGCCGGACTGGAATACGTCAAGATTACTGTCCATAATATGTATGGAAAGTTGTTTCGCAACACATTTGTCTGTGATTTTAGAAAGAAAAGGGAGGTTGGTGAGGGGGCGGAGGTAGTTGCGGTCGTTCGCATCTGCTGAGGTTCTTTTTCAGAAGAGGGGTAACCTGTCCTGTTTTGAGGGTAGCTGGGAGGGAGCCTTGACTGAGGAAGAGATTAACTAGCCTGGTCCATTAAGAGAGAGTATGGGTGTAGAAATCAATGGCGATGACACTAGGGATGGGGTCAGAAGAATGGTTGGAGGGTTTGGTTTCGAGGATGTATTTGAGGAGGTCATCTTCCGAGATGGCGGCAAAGTTCTACTTTCTATGCTGCTTTCTTTGAAGAATCGTCAGGCTTGATGGTTTGGGGAGAGAAGTTTGGATTTTTGATGAGGTCAAAAAGTTTTTGGGGTCTGTTTTTGGCTGAGTGGAGGAGGGATCTGAAATGTGATGCTTTTTCATGGAAGATGTGCTTGTGGTATTTGGATCTTGCCGAACATAAGTGAGAGAGATAGGAGGTGGATGGAGATTGTCTCCAATGTTTCTCCAAGGTTCTTCCTTAAATCATAGAGAGCTTTATTGAACCAAGATGCTGAGGGAGTGGGTCTTTTCCTTTTGCTTTGGAGAGGAGCGACATTATTGATTTAGACTACTAGGACTGAGGGTCAATGGGAGGTGAGACCGTTGACATCCACGTTAGGGTCTAGTCTAGGAAGTGAATGTAAAGCAGAATCACACAGTGTCAAGATCAATGTTTTTAGTGTTGCGGAAACAGGTAGAAGCCCTTTTAGGCTGGCCAAGAGTGAAAGGTGAAAATGGAAGGGAATGAAATGGTCTGCAATAGTAAGCAGGTCAGCTTTAGAAATAACAAGGTCCAGAATTGAGCCCTTGGAGTGTGTAATTTGCGAGCAGTGTTGGAAAAGATCACTGGACGAGAGAAAGGTGGCAAGCTTGTTGGCAGCCAAGTCTTCCAAGGAGCCCCAAAGGAGATTGAAGTCACCCAGGAGGATCTGCCTGTCACTTTGCGAATATTGGTCACTGATGAAGTCAGTGAGTTCCTCCAAAAAGGAAGAGCAGTTACCGGGTGGTAGATGGCATGGAACCTGAAGGGTGAGCTGTGATGTACTTGAAGTTCTAGGGATAGGCATTTGAATGTACAGAAGAAGATGGTAGGGAAGGCTTTAAATTGTAGGGAGTTTCTGAAGATGATAGCAACACCTCCCCCAATTTTGTCTGATCTGTCTTTTCGAGGATAGAGTAGTCAGTAGGTATCAGAAGAAGATCAAACAAAGTAGGAGAGGAGTCATTAAACCAGGTCTCAGTGAGGAAGAGCATGTCAAGATTGTAGTGGGTGATAGTGTCAGAGATTTACAGTTTGTGTTTGATTGCAGATCTGCAGTTGTGTAGCAAACAATGCAGCTCTGACACAACTGTTTTGGTGATGGGGCGTTTGAGCTGGTAAGTGAGATAGGGATTATATTCTTGTATGAGGTTGCCTGGGAAAAAGAAGGCTGCTTAGTTCTAACAGAAGAGATGGTCTGAATAGTGAATTGAGTAGAATTTTTAGGAGAGGAAAGTGGAGGGGGATTGACGTTGGTAGTCTTGAAGCTAGCCAGTAAGTTGGCGATGTCTGCAGAGGACAGACTGTGGTTGGCTTTATTGGGGCGCGGGAGCAAGGAACTCCTCAGGAGCTTGTTAGGGAAGGGGGATATCTTAGCACTTAAAAGTGAGATGGACACTTCAAGCTGGGAAATGGAAGAGATGACATTATTGAGTTTATTTTCCTGGGAGAGGAGGGCTGAGCACGGAGTGTTGGGTGGCTCGATGGTTAAGGGAGGGAGTGCAGTAGGCGAAGGAGGACAGGGAGAGGTGGGGGAACGGGGGGTATTGGGGTGCAAGGGTAGAAGATGGTGGTAGAAAAGAGTGGATAGTGTTACAGTGATAATTTTACTGGTGTTAAGCAGAGGGGAAGAGTAGAGATCATAAGTAGGAGGAGACAGTTGAGGAGTAGAGAGGGAGGGCGAGGGGGCTGGAGGTGGAGAGGGGAAGGAGGAGGGGGTCAAAGGAAGGCCGGTGATACGGGAAGATGAGAGGAGACAGGGTTGTACAGGGAGGGAAAAGAGGGGGTCTCAATGGAAGGCAAGAGTTAAGGGGAGATGAGAGGAGAAGGGCTGTACAAGAAGGGGAGGGAAGAGGGGGTCGAAGGAAGGCCAAGGGTATGGGAGAGAGTAGAGGAGAAGGTGCTGGACAGGTACCGTAGGCTATGAAAGGTGAATCTAGGGGGACAAGCACCAGGCAGAGTGGGGGGATTGGGCTAAATGTTATTTGGGGGAGGAGTGTGGGACTGTAAGGTCAGAGGGAGGGAAGAGGCCGGAATTACTGAGAGGGAAGACAGAGTTGTGAAGCATAGGAGGAGGAAGGGGAGGTTGAAGAGAGATGGGAGGTGTAAGAGAAGAATTAATGGTACAAAGGAAGGGGACGAGCGGAAAGGGATGAGGCGAAGGGGGAGGAAAGTGGGAAGGTAAGGAAAGTTGATCAGTAGATCAGGTTGTAAGAAAGGTGGATTAAGTAGTTGGGAGATGGGTAGGACTAGGGGGCGGGAGATGGCATTGGAATATTGGAAAGATGCAGGGTGGGGAGGGGAAGCCAGAGGTAAAGCAGACGAAATATGAGAAAGATCAAACTGGGAAGGGGGAAGAATGCTGTAAAGTCTTGCTGTGATACCTTTGCGCCATGCCCACGCTATATAAAATAAAACATAAATACACTAGGTTCAGAGGGATAAGACCTATTTGAGAACTTGCTAGACTTTGTGATGACGAGGAAGAAAATGTTCCCACAAATCATAATGATTATGAAGTGTGTCTTAAAAAATGGAACAACCATTATCTTAAAAAATATCTATTTTAGAGAAATATATTTTTGGGCAGCTGTGTGCACCAAAAACAGGGGACAGTAGACGGGTATGTTACTGCTGTTTACAAACCTGCCTCCATGTGCAACTTTGGAAACATCACTTAAGAAAGGACCGGGGACCAATATATGTAATGGTGCATCAATGACTGTCATGGAGGAACCTTGGCTCAAAGGAGAATCAACTTTACCTGGAGTTGTATCAGCTGCAAAACAGTTTGAACATTCCCAGCATGCATAGCGGAATTGCACAAGGAAAGACCACAAAACAGTTTTGTACATGCTTTTACATAGTCTAAAATGTAACCCTGGGCAGAGTTTGCGGAATTGCACTACGCGGCACTCCGCGAAGTGCAAAAAAACTCTGCAGCACTACGCGGAGCTAGATGAGCGGCAGAGTACGATAGAAAAATGCTGTTTGCGGTGATTGAATAGGGTGGGATGCTTGTCCGTACTGTGCAATCATTGCGAACGGCACCATGCAAAGGGTACCTGCTTTTCTGCCGCTTGAGTAGACTTTTACTCGAGGGGAAGTTTTCACAACCCAAACGGGCAGTTTCTCAACGCGAGTTGTCTCGAGCATACGCGACCACTCGAAATGAGAAACCTGACCCCCCACATTGAGAAATCTTGCTGGTATGTTGATATTCTCTGCTCGTGCTTGCCAACTTGATGTTGAGGATCGCGAACAAGGAGAAACCTCGCCAGGAGGTTGATTTTCCTCACTCGCAGTCGCCAACTTGATGTTGACGAACGCGAGCGAGGAAAAAAACTCCATTCCGCAATGTGAAGCAGAGTTTTTCGGAACACCGCGTAATGCGGAGTGCAGAAAACTTCGCAAACTCCGCGAGCGGAGTTCTCCGCCCAGGATTATTAAAATTCCTATACATACCAGGAAAAATGTGAAATCTAAAGGAGCAACGTGTGTACTCTTATGTGCACCACACATACTACCCGGCAACAGAACTGCACTGTATAAAAAACATAACAAAAACGAAGGCACATCTAAGACATGACCAGAAGGGTTGTCTTTTGAAAAACTTCCCTGCCAGTCACCTAACTTTCTTAACTTTAGGCATGTAGTCACAATTGTACATCGTCTTTCAGACCTGTGCTGCCTATTGCGTTTAGACAGTTTCGGGTTACCAGGTAAGAAAAGTAGACCCAGCCTATGGGCCCCACTCCTTTAGGAGGCCCACAACAATGGAACAAAAATAATATTCATTTAATCTTAAAAGAAAATCTGGAACTGCATGTAGAGAAAAGGAGACCCTCAAATGATCCACTGATACCAATGTTGCCTTCAGAGAGTGTCATTAATGTTATATCACTGAAGCCGTATAGACATTAAAAAACCAAAGTGTCACACAACAAACAAGTGTAGCAAAGCTGCACCACACCCATTCAGCAGAAGAGTTGTAAGGGTTTAGTATGTAGTCAGTAGTGCATTTTGGAACGCTGGTGAGGTAGTGCACTGTCATTTGCAGACAGCACTAAATTTGCACAGACTTGCAGTTTTACTTGTAACACTGTACAGCACACAAGCAATAATTTGTGGTAATTTGGTTTTCAGAAAATATTTATAATTTGCCCATCACTAAGTAAAGTGTCTTGATTTGCTTTGATCCTATTCAAATCTTTGTTTCCATCACACTTCAGAATAACAAAAAAAGTGCTTCCTTTGTGCATTCTGAATCGCTGATATATTTTGAAATATATCTATAATTCATTTACAGGTGCTTAAAAAATGTGTACCAGGTGGGATGGCAGGAGGATAACAATCGGGAGAGGTGAGTGGCAGCTCCCGTAGTCACCAATAACAGGTGATCCCCTCTACATAGGAAGGGGATGAGGCAGGGCCATAGGGTTGGTGAATGATAATATGTCTTTATTGATGGATCAGATGCAGAGACTTACATAATTGGGGGGGTCTTAAACTTTTCCTATGAGGCAGAGTACAGACAGTTAAGATGACGGTTGAGCCACACTTCAACTATGTGTTTGGTATTCTCCCGCTCTGCATCCCACACAAATCTCTACAGTCAATTGAAGGACAAATCGAAGCATCTGGGGAAGCATGAGACCCAGACTAGTCATGTTGAAGGTGTATGCAGACACCTCAGCAGGAGGCTTGAGACTTCTCAAAATCATGCATTGCTATATGGTACAAGAACTTTCACACCTGACTTACCATTTCCATGGTTGACCTGTATATACTGGACTGGTCTATTATTGAGATATCTTTGCAAATTAATTCTGATGAACAAGTTACTTACCTTTGGTATCACCTTATCTGGTAGAGACACTATCTAGCTGTACATTCCTTACCAAGGAATATTTCCCAGGTGTCAGACTGGATCTGGAAAATCTTGAGCAGTACCTCTGTTCACCAGTAGGAGGCATCAATTGGCTTCACGTCTGCATTCATGCCATATGTAACTTGTGCAGTGCCAAAATAGATGCCACCCTAGCCCGCTGACATCAGTTTCTTTTGTGACATTTCCACACAAAACTGATGAACCAATGCACAGACACTGAGGACCCACATGACCCTTCTTCTTAGAATCCGTTTGCAGAAGCAGGAAGGGTGGGGGGAGGGGGGGTGGTAAGAAATCTGCAGCTAAAGTCTCTACCAGATAAGGCGTTACTGTAGGTAAGGAACTTGTTCCTCTGATAGAGACTTCTAGCCACAGATTCCCTGCCATAGACTAAATACCCAAGCAATACTTCCCCAGAGGCAGGTCTGTGAATAGATTGAAACAAGAGGTGCTGGCGGACTGAACAGGCATAGTGCCCATCCTGACAGAATGGACTGTCCGAGCAATAGTAAATGTACAGGAATTTATATAGCGCAAATCACGAGCGGTTTCTAAGCGCTTGCTTAGGGAACCCGTCCTGGTATTCCCCTGTGAGATAACCCCGGCAGAGTATCCGCAAGGTGAAAGCCAGGCATCCCGCCGCGAGGGGCCGTTGTGGAGATTAAGCAAGCTATTGCCTTGAGTCGCAGAGTGTGAACCCGCGAATAGAGTAGGCACCGGAGCGAGAATTGTCGAGTCCATGGACATTTTAGGACTCAAGACCCCGCCGAGCCAGGAATTGAACCCTGGTCCCGGGCTGACCTCTTCTTCCAGGTCTGCCTCCTCTAACCAGTGAGCCACACTTCTCCATCAAATAGTGTTTTGTAAATGTGTGCAGAGATACCCACGTAGCAGCCTGACAGACGTCCAGGTCAGGGACGGCCCAGGCAAAGGCAGTTGTTGAAGCCTTGGCTCTGATCGGATGTGCTCCTAAAACCTCAAGGAGTTGCTTTTTGGCCATTGCATAGCAGATCTAAATGCAGAACACAATCCTTCTTGAAATGGTCTGTTTCTGCAGTTTTTCCTTTCTTTGCTCTGGCAAACCCAACAAATAGTTGATTGTCCACCTGGATTTCTGTGTTGCAACCAATGCTGACCGACAACACTTTGGAAACTCCAGTGTGCCAAAGTGCTGATATTGTGTGTACTCAGTGGTGGTGAATAGATCTAACCTAGGTTCTCCACAGTCACAGAAGAGACCTTGCATCACCTCCCAATGGATTCATGATCTGCAGGGCATCGATGGCTGACCTAATTCATTCTGGAATTCAGAGAGCCTGCCAGATGTTGTACGAGCAGGAATATGTCCCTGCATGCCAGTCATGTCCTGAGGAGCAAAGCCTTGTGACACAGGGTCCACAACCCCACCCTGACCTGCTTGCTGCAAGGTAGTGATGTTGTCAGTGAATGTTGTTCATGAACACCTGAATCAGCCTGAACGAAGGCTTTCAATGCCAGGCGTATCACTCCCTACTCCAAGAGGTCTATGTGGAGCTGAGACTCCACTAGAGACTTCAGTCCTCTGATCCCCACCTCTCCCAAATGGCCTCCCCCAACCCAGAAGGGTCGCATTTGTCATCACTGCGAGCTTTGGGTGGGGAACGGAGAGGAGTCAGCCACCACTGCAGGTCTTTTGCAGTTCCCTTTAATATCTGGACCCAGTCAAAGAGATTCACCTGATGAAGGGCCCACTGAGGCTTCAGGTCCCATTGCACAGCCTGCATAAGCCGGCGGGCATGTGTCACCAGCAGGTTGCAGGAGGCCATGAGGCGCAGCAGCCTCAGACCCATTCTCACAGAAACACAGGATGGAGCCTGGACACTGGAATCATAGCCTGAATATCCTGGAAGATAGGCACAAAACTGCACTGTGTCCATAATGGCTTCGATGATAGGGAGCTTCTGAGAGGGAGTTAGTGTGTCTTTGGCAAGTTAATAGTGAGCACCAGCGAATACAGGAGGTCCACCGTAGTCTGGAGATGTGTGACGACTGCATAGGGTGAGCCTGTTATCAACAGCCAGTCATCAAGATAATCTAGGAAGGGCAAGACTGGGACCCCTGACCTCTGCAGATAGGCTGCAAACACCGCCATCACCGCGGGGTGCATCGCAAACTCAAAGTGATTGTGGCCCATCGTGAACCGCAGGTAATCTCTGTGGGCTGGTAGGGTGGATATGTGCAATAGATGACCTGCAAGTGCAATGCTGCCATCCAATCTCCGGGGTCCAGGGCAGACAGGACCTGAGCTAAGGTGTGCATTTAGAATTTCTCCATCTTGAGAGGGCGCAGATCTAGTATAGGGAGCAAGCCTCCCTCCTTTTTCGGCAACAGAATGTAACAGGTTTAGCAAGCTCAACCTATCTCGGATGCTGGCACCTTCTTGATGTCTCCTTGGGTCAAAATATCTCATCACCATGGCATATGAAGCCCCTTCCTCTGTAGCGACACTAGGCGGAGAGACGAAGCCAGTGTCAGGGGAAGGGTTTAAACCACAGATATATGCTTGTTTCCCATACCAGTTATGTAAAAAGGGGTTCAAAGACAACCGGTGACCAAAGACCCCTTTATGTTGCCCGGCGGTGTCGCCTCTATGACCCACCAATATTAATCAATGAAGAAGCAGGCGCTGGAGACTGGAAGGCAGGAAACGAGGATTTTATTCTCTCCGGAGGAGAACACATCAATTCAGACAGCAAGTATCGTCACGAGGTGCTCTACCCACATCTCTGAGGCCTGGCCTCTTATACTAGGGTTTATGACCTTTATTGCACGTAACACATTCTCGCAACACTTTGATATTTGAAAGAACCTCCTCGGAATCTCCCCTTCAGGCCCGTTCCCACATACATTTACAGTTGAATTCCCCACCCCGGTCACAACAGGTGATGATTGTCGCGCAGCAGGGCATTCCGCCGGTTCACGGAATGCGTGGAGTTGATCGGATCTCATAGGGTGGGGGCTTTGATCAGCTCGAGGGTCTTTTGATGGGGAGGGGAAGCTTCCTACTGTACAGGGTGATAAACAGTATCCGCAGGGCCAGGTGGCGGCCTGGGAACAAGGAAGACAAACGGGGACACAGGGAAAGGGGGTTTGCATCAAAAGGATCTGAGACCATGAAAGGAATGAAGGGAGGTGTCGCGCTGGGAACAGGATGGGATTCTGTGGCGGAGCTGCGCTGAAGAGGGGTTTATGACCCAAGGCATGAGAGAGCGGGGGTTGTCAGCGTGCGGGGGATGCTTGCGAGGTTAGGAGAGAGAGAGAGAGAGACGCGCCGGCTATCAGCGAGGGGCAGGGAGGCCTTGGTGTTTAAAATGGCTGCCGCTTTCGCGCACGAATGGGCTCGAAAGGGGCAAGATGGCGACGATAATGTTGACGTTTGCAGTCTAATCTTTAACAGTCCTCCCTTTTCAACATATCTTAGCCAACTTGCTTACTCAATGTCAATCTTCATCAAATTCCTAACCTCGGCATCATATATTGCTCTCATATGTTCGTTTCCAAAGTCCACAGTCTTAGGGCGAATACAATTTACGCATAATGTACACAGAGGTGGCAGACATTGAATTCCTAAGCATAAACCGCATATTACAACTACAGGAATCAGGATAATGGTGAATAGTCTCCAGCCCCAGTTCTTAACGGTGCTCCAGAACCAACCACCAAGCGACCATTCTTCTTGTTCTTGGTGGACTTCTGAAGAGAGTCTATGAAGATGTTCGATGGCTTTGTACACTGAGGGTGAGTTGTCCGGTATGTACGTACAGCAGCTGGACCCAATAATGCGGCATGCTCCACCACGATCCGCAAGAACCACATCTAGGACAAGGCGGTTCTGGAGGGCCACCAAGCGGACCGCTTGAAGTTCAGCGGTGTTGTTAGCAAGGATACCAGTCGTGATGTTCATTGTTGTCTCAACTGCTTGAGTCAGATGTCGGATGGCACGGCTGTTTGCCATCGGGCCCCAGAGGGGGACAAGTCCCTTCATAGCATCGAGGAACTGCGCTCCTGTTGAGTCGGCTTGTTCAATGTCCTTGGCTCGTTTTTGTCTGTGATGACTTGCTGGTGCCACATAAGTCGGAGGAAGGATGAAGGAAATGAAACAAGTGCCCCCCCAGCCTTTGGGGAGCCAGGTGTAAGCCTTCGTGCCGCAGACGAAATACGTGTTTGGAGATGCCACAAAGGAAGGTGGGTCGGTGGAGTCCAGAGTTCTGGAAAACCGGCAAGCACTGTGGCCTACCAGCTGAGTCCCAAGCCCTTCCATGCACATGTGGCCGGTGACGTTGATGACTGACAGGGCCACAGTCAGGGTGGCAGCCGTTCGTTTTCGCAGGTAGGAGAAGGTGGTTCTGGTTGGATTATTGAACACTTGCATTTCAATTTGTTCTTTAGCAGGGATGTCCAAGTGGATTGTGTTGTTGGTGGTCTGCGGGCAGAAGTGTGTCTTTGTTCTGTTCCGCCAGACCCCGTGGTAGAAATGCGTTACGGTTTTGCTGGAGGTGGCATTGTCCTTAAAGCTTTCTTGCAGAAGCATCAGCCAAGCAAGACAGGAGCCGTGAACTGAGAAAGGTGAAGGGATGAATGGTATCGAGTGTCCAGTGGCGTGGGGTAGCAACCCACAGATCCAACAGTTGGTGGCATTGGTGGCAAGGTTGTGCTGGTGAAGTAGTTGTACGAAAGAGTTATTCCAAAATTCCTTTCGCCTCTCTCTGAGTTGGGGAGAGATCGAAATCAGATAATGTTCCTTCATGGTGGTAGGCTGAGCAGTGGTCAGGAATGTTTCGTGAGCAGGTGCATTTTCTTCCACAATCCAGAGTGTGGTCATGAGGAGAAAGCAGAAAAGGATTGTGATGAAGAGTGCAATTGTCTTTGAGCTGTGGAGTCTGTCTGCTTTTGGGTTTCTGTGGTGGGTATTTCCTGTTGCCTCCATCATCTTCTTATTTGGCGCTTCCATCATCTTCTTATCTGGCGCTTCCATCATCTTCAAGGTGCTCGGTAGCGGGCAGAGCCACAGACTTTGTTTTGCTTCTCTCCGGGTAACCCTTGGTAGTGTTTAGGTCACCGTTCTGAGATTTAACTCAGTCCGTGGTCTACTTAGCCGAAGCTCCCTCCTTTCGACGCAGGAAATACCCTTCTCTCGACGGCACAGTGGGATCAGAGAATTTTGAAAGTTCAAGTGCTTCGGTATCAGGATAGCAGGTTAGTGACGGTCGGTCCTTGTTCAGGAGCTCTTCTTGGTTGTCGATGTTTTCGGTCGAGGTCAGGGTCGAGGAGACCTTCTTACAGTGGTGTGCATGCAGCCAGTTGCGTTTTCCCTCCACTCGAAGTGCTGTTCGGGTGGTGATGAGGACTTGCCAGGGGCCCGTCCACCGGGGTTCCAGACTCTTGGCACGCTGGAAGTTCCGGATCAGGACGAAATCCCCAGGCTGGATGGTGTGTCCGGGACCCCTGGAAGTGTCAGGGATGGCATGCAGCACCTGTTGATGGATAACAGACAGTGTTTTAGTCAACTGGCATAAGTAATCAGACATTAGGACGTCCGGGACGTCATGAATGGAAGTTGGTTTCGGTGCAGACCAGACATTCATAGGCCGGCCGAATACAACCTCGTATGGTGTCAAGTGGTGTTTGGTAGGGGTGGAACGCATTGAGAGCAATGCCAGGGGGAGTGCGTCTGGCCATTTCAGTCCTGTGGTAGCCACTATTTTGGCCAATTTTAGTTTCAGTGTGGCGTTATGTCGTTCAACTAGTCCAGCAGATTGGGGGTGGAAGACTGCGTGGAACTTTTGTTTTACACCTAACCCCTTCAAAATGAGTTGGATAACTTCGGCTACGAAGTGGGGGCCATTGTCGCTCCACAAAATTCGACAAAGGCCGTAACGGGGGAAAAACTCCTTTAACAGTACTTTTGCTGTGGCCATAGCAGTGATGTCACGGGTTGGGTATGCTTCCACCCATTTGCTAAATGCGCATACCACAACAAGTACATATTTCAGGCCTTGACATCTGTCTAGTTGGATGTAGTCCATCTGCAGGACTTCAAACGGGTGATTTGGGACCCCAAACCCTCCCCGGGGTACTACAGTTCCTTTCCCGGGGTTGTGTTGCAGGCATATCAAGCATTGTTGGACCAGACGCTTGGCGGACTCTGTGATCTTATCATTGTGCCAAACTCTGGAGACAAGTTCAATCATGGGGGCTGATCCTATGTGGGCAGGGGAGTGTGCCATAGTCAGTATGGGAATCAGATACGAGTCAGGTAGCAACCATTTGTTTGTGTCTTTTGTCCGCCAGCAGCCTTCGTCATCTTTCAATCCCACCCGTGTCCATTCAGTCAGTTTGTGTTGTGTGCTAGCCATTTGAATGTCTCTAATAGTGTCCCTAGCGTCAGACCATTTTTCTGCTTGTGACCTGGTCACGTACATGCGTGTTGTCGTCCTATTTTCAGCTGTCGTTCGGGCAGTGATGTCGGCTAGTGCATTTCCCTGTCCAATAATGTCGGTCACCTTTTTGTGTGCCTGGCATTTGATGACTGCAAGCTTTTTGGGGAGAAGGACGGCTTCGATCAAGGCGGAGACTAGATCCCCGTGCAAAATGGGGGTGCCGTGTGAGGTCAAGAATCCCCTCTCCCTCCAAAGGAGCCCAAAATGGTGAACCACCCCGAAGGCATACTGGCTGTCGGTGTAAATGTTTGCTGCGGTTCCTGCTGCTAGAATACAGGCTCGTGTCAGGGCAATCAGTTCCGCTGCCTGGGCAGATCGTTGCGTTATGCGGGCTGTTTCGACTACAGTTCGAGCCGTGGTGACTGCATAGGCAGCTGAAGTGGTGCCATCGGGGAGTTTGATGCAAGAACCGTCCACCCACAGCTCTCCATCGGGGTCGGGAAAGGCCGTGTCTCTGAGGTCAACCCTACTTCTGGTCTTATCGTCTGTGAGGGTCACACAGTCGTGTACAGGGTGCGCTTTGGGATCGTTTTCTGGTAAGGGCAGCAGGGTTGCTGGGTTCAGTGTGGTGCATCTCTTCAGAGTGATGTGGGGTGCGAGCAGGGTCAGTTCGTATCCAGTCAGTCGTGCACTCGTCAGGTGTTGCGTTTTGGTTTGGTTTAGGAGGGTGTCAACTGCATGGGGTACCAGTACTGTGAGGGAATTCGAGAGTACGATCCCCTCACTCTGTCGGATAGAGATCGCAGCAGCAGCTACAGCTCGAAGGCAAGCAGGCAGGGCTCTGGCTACAGGATCAAGGGTGGCTGAGAAGTAAGCGCATGGTCGTTGCTTTGAGCCGATGGACTGGGTCAGGACAGATAAAGCGCACCCCTCCCTTTCGTGAGTGTAAAGGGAGAAGGGCTTTGTGTAATCGGGGGTACCCAACACAGGGGCCGAGCAAAGGGCATCTCGTAGTTGCATGAAGGAAGCCTGACACTCAGGGGTCCAAGGGAGTGGGAAAGGGATATCCTTAGCTAGCAGTGAAAGCAGTGGTTTTACTACGAGGCTAAAGTTGGGTAACCACTGTCGGCAGAAGGAGGTGAGGCCTAGTAGGGATCGGACCTGTTTCTGGGTCCTAGGGATGGGGGTGTCGAGAATGGTTTGGATCCGGTCAGGAGTCAGTTTCCTTCCGTCTTTGGACAAAAGGTGGCCTAGGTAAGTGACCTGGGGTTGGCAGAATTGCAACTTCTTCTTAGAGACCTTGTGGCCATTTTCTGCAAGGAAGTGCAGGAGTTGAATGGTGGCTGTGACAGCTAGTGGAGTGGTGTCGGCTGCCAAGAGGATGTCATCGACATATTGCACTAATACCACTCCATCGGGTAACTGGACTTGATCCAGTTGTCTCTTGAGGGCCTGGCTGTAGATGCTAGGGCTTTCTGTGTAGCCCTGGGGTGCTCGGCAGAACCTATATGAGCGGGCTTTTAGGGTGAAACCGAAGAGATATCGGCTGTCTGGGTGGATGGGGATGGAAAAGAATGCGTTTTTGAGGTCAATGACAGTGAAGGTGGTGGCAGTGGAGGGAATAAAAGTCAGGATGGTGGTAATGTCCGAGACCACAGGGTACTGGGGTACCACCACTTTGTTGATCTCTCGAAGGTCAATGATGAAGCGGTATGCTTTCTCATCTCCTTCTCCCGGCTTCTTAATGATGGGCAAGATTGGGCTGTTGCAAACGTTGCTAACCACTTCCTCTACCACTCCTGCGTCTATCAGTGATTGGATGATTTCTACTAATGCCTTCTCGCCCTCGGGCGATATCCGATATTGTGGAAGTTTTGGGAGTGTTGCATCTGGTCGAACAGTAATGTGCACTGGGTCGATCATCATGCGCCCTACATCCGAATCCGTTTTGGCCCACAGATACGGAGGCAGAGTGTCAAGCAGGGAAGTGTCAGCGTCGGTGATGGAAAACATGTGTCTGGGGGGGCAATGCCTAAGCAGAACGGGATTGTCGTAAAGGAAAACTCGGACTCCATCTTGGGAACATCTAATCGTTGCCCGGAAGTGTTTCAATAAGTCGAGTCCCATAATTGCGTCAGGGCTATTGGAGGAAAGCAAAAACGTGGTGTCGGTGGTGTTGTTTTCTAAGTCAAAGAGGATCGGGGCGGACAAAGGGTTAGTGGAGGGCGTTCCATCGAAACCTGTCGATGTTATTAGTGAGCCAGACAAGGGCGCCCTTGGAATCAGTCGTTTAGATAATGCACTACGTGTTGCGCCAGTGTCTACCAGGAATGGTGACTTTGTACCCAAGACCTTAGCAGTGACATAAGGGCCTTGCTGGTCAACATGGAGCTCGACTGGATCCCTCCCTTGCCCTAGGCAGTCCTATGCAAAGTCATGAACATCATCGTAGTCAGATTGCTGGCATTGGTTCTGTCGGGGTCGGTCAAATGTGTTTGGCCTACCTGATCTATCATTAGTTGCGTTGTTTGGGGGCCCTCGCTGTGGTCCCCTATTTCTTGGTTCACTTGCTGTATCCCTAGGATCTCTATTTCTGATGAGTTCCAAAAGAACTGGGCACTGAGATTTCCAGTGGCCCGTTCCTTTACAGAAAGCACACTAGTCCTCTCTAATGTCTGTACGTCCAATGTGGGGAGTCGAAGTACGGTCCTTGGGAGGTGCAGTTTTAGGGACGTTCATCTGATGGTTTCCCCGGTATTGGTCTCGTCCCATAGTCACCCCTTGCAGTTGAGCCATCATCACCCTCTCCTTTAAGTCTTTCTTCTTTCTCTCTGTTGTTCTATCGTTTTCGTTTTTCTGATGTTCATAATATTGGGCCATCTGGAGGATAGCCGTAGGTTTGGAGGCTGCCCAACTACTTTCGCTGGCCTGTAGTTTCTGCGAGACCTCCGGTGATAAACCCTTAACGTAATTCTGGACAAACAGATGGTGTCCGGTTGCAGTGGTCAAGTCCTGGCCGCTGTAATCGGAGAACACCGTTTCAAACCGGGAGAAGTATTCCGATACATCCTCCTGAGGTTTCTGGCGACAGGCCGTTACTATCGACCAATCCACTTTCTTTTCTGGGATCAGGGTTTTTAATTTCTGTACGATTTTATCCGGGAGGTCTAAAATGGCTTTCAAAGGCTTTTGTCCGGGTTCTCGTTGTCTGTCTATGCCATCGAGTTGTGACCAGTTATGTCCAAACAGCTCAGAGTGGTCGACTTTCCGGATTTGCTTCCACACATCAGCTGGTAGACATAACCCGAAAAACAAGTCGATGTCAGCCAGGGTCATAATCGTCGATCCTAGGGCTGTACCCAACTCAGTATAGAAGGCAGTGGGGTTTTTACGTAGGTCAGGCAGAGATTTCCGGAAGGTCAGAATCTCTTGCCGGTCCCCTGGTTGGTAGACCCAATTGTACACTACCCTTCCCTTTGCATCTTTGTTGTTTGCGTCATCGTGAGTCCCTTCACCTCGTGGAGGAACCCAGTAAGGGGCAGCCTCTCGTATCGGCATCATGGTGTTAGATCGTTCAGTTTGTGGTTCGGTTGCTACGGATGTTGTGGATTCGATTTTCGGCTTTTGTTCAGTGAGGTGGCGGAAAACCTCAAGCGTACGCGTAAGGAGGTCCGTCACATCACTCTCACTCTCATCCCCGATATCGACCTTCCGGTACAGAGTCGTTAGGCTCTGGGGACCTTTTTCTTGATATCGGTCCTCGTATGCATTTAAGACGTGGTAACACAGTTGCACAGTAAAGTGTCGTCTGTGACTCCCTGTATAAGAATTAAACACATCCGTGACGGACTCTTCATCTTCCCTCTTCTCTACCAGTATCTTTGTTATCTTGTCGACCCCTGCTCGCTCATTTTTGCTTAGTCTGTATGTTTTTGCAGGACCAACCCTTCGGGCCTCTGGGTCGCCCAACGTTGTCGTTTGCGTAGCATCTAATACAAGGAGTTCAGCCGGCACAGAGGCCATGGGGGCTGAAGCCGTGGTGCTACTCTCGCTTGTACCTGGGGGTAGTGGGTGCTGTGCTAAGGGTTGGGAAGGGGCATATGGAGGGGGCATGTGGATGATCGGAGGACCTAGCAGCAAATCATCGTTGGTTCGCTGTTTCGAGTGTAATTCAGGGTAGAGCGTGGAGGGTGTTCTAACCAGACACTGGCTCGACGTTTCTATTTCTAGTTTCTGTTTGGTATCCTCTCTTTCTTTTATCTCTTTCTCTAGTTTCTGGGCCGCTAGGTGGGCTGCTTTCCGCAGCTCTTTTCCCAACCTACTCTCAGTTCTCTTTTTACGTTGTTCGGCTTCTTTTCGCCACATGCCGAAGCTGTCAAGCATAGTGGGCGTCGTCTTGTTTTTACCAAGGGCTGTTTCTAGTGTGTTTATTTTATCGTCTTCAAAGGATCCTATCAGTGGCCACTGACTTTCTCGATCCTTTTTCGTATATTTATGCCACAGCTGGCTATAGGCTATAGCGATTAATCCATGCTTCATGAACATGTCCTTATTAGGGGTGCCTTCCAGCGGAGCCGGATGGTTCATCTCTAATAAGCGGTCCGGGCTAAACAGGCTACTAACCAGTGGGGAGAAGACAGGCATGACGGATCACAATGGGGATAATAGTCAGCACTACCTATCTTATCACTGCGTGCAAAGACTAGACAGAATATTTCTATTCTACGTTGTTTGCAGGCAGTGAATACCTCATGAACCAATCTTGAGCAATCAATGTTAGGTCAAAAATAAAAAATCAATATGGTCAATGGGGAGAATAAGTAGGCTCGCAAAGGTCCGCGTCACATACCCTTTCACTATCTGCAAAGAGGGGACCTATTCTTCCCTGTTTGCAGACAGAGAATCTCCAGAAAACAATCTATAACAGATAATCAATGGGGGAGGGGCAATTGTTCAGTGGGGGAGAAAGATAGGTCCGACGGATGCGTACCTATCCTTCACTGTTTATAAAGGGAGAGCCTGTTGTTTCTCCGTTTGCAGACAGTGAATCTCCAAATAAATTAACAAAAAGTAATACTAGTATTTTCTCATCAATTATCAATCACTTTCGCAATTCGTCGTGTTTACACGACCTTACCCGGACCGCATGGACAGTTTCTTGTCTTCCGAATCCAGCGCCCGATCGTCCTCTTCTCTTCGTACTCCTTGTGGCACTCCTGATGGTTCCCAGTCAGGACCGCAGATCACTCGAGAGAGGTCTGTTCGGAACCAGTGAAGTTCGGATGATCGGCTGTCAGACGAGGGTCTATCGGACAGGGTACCTTCCGATCGTTGCAGTCGTTCACTCTGTCGTCAGGACCTCTCCCACTGGATCCACGAGTCGCTGATGGGCCCCACGCTTGGGACGCCAATTGTAAAAAGGGGTTCAAAGACAACCGGTGACCAAAGACCCCTTTATGTTGCCCGGCGGTGTCGCCTCTATGACCCACCAATATTAATCAATGAAGAAGCAGGCGCTGGAGACTGGAAGGCAGGAAACGAGGATTTTATTCTCTCCGGAGGAGAACACATCAATTCAGACAGCAAGTATCGTCACGAGGTGCTCTACCCACATCTCTGAGGCCTGGCCTCTTATACTAGGGTTTATGACCTTTATTGCACGTAACACATTCTCGCAACACTTTGATATTTGAAAGAACCTCCTCGGAATCTCCCCTTCAGGCCCGTTCCCACATACATTTACAGTTGAATTCCCCACCCCGGTCACAACAGGTGATGATTGTCGCGCAGCAGGGCATTCCGCCGGTTCACGGAATGCGTGGAGTTGATCGGATCTCATAGGGTGGGGGCTTTGATCAGCTCGAGGGTCTTTTGATGGGGAGGGGAAGCTTCCTACTGTACAGGGTGATAAACAGTATCCGCAGGGCCAGGTGGCGGCCTGGGAACAAGGAAGACAAACGGGGACACAGGGAAAGGGGGTTTGCATCAAAAGGATCTGAGACCATGAAAGGAATGAAGGGAGGTGTCGCGCTGGGAACAGGATGAGATTCTGTGGCGGAGCTGCGCTGAAGAGGGGTTTATGACCCAAGGCATGAGAGAGCGGGGGTTGTCAGCGTGCGGGGGATGCTTGCGAGGTTAGGAGAGAGAGAGAGACGCGCCGGCTATCAGCGAGGGGCAGGGAGGCCTTGGTGTTTAAAATGGCTGCCGCTTTCGCGCACGAATGGGCTCGAAAGGGGCAAGATGGCGCCGATAATGTTGACGTTTGCAGTCTAATCTTTAACAGTTATCCTTGGACTCTTCCATGGGGTTGAGATAGCAATAAGGCTTCTCAAATCCTCTCCAATCCTCCCCAGTTGTACTCCACACAGGACCTATCGAAAAAAAGTAGGCCCGGCTCAGAAGGTCATGTTCCGGATGGCATCTGAGTCGACTTTCGGCTACACCGAGCCAGCTTTGTATCGGAGTTGGATATGACAGTGGGATCTACGGCACCACTGGAACAGGCACCGGGGAATGTCCCAGCTTTATGACCCAAGCTGATCCGGATTCAGGAATGAATCAAAAGGGCTTGACTGGCACAGAGGGCGAACCCGCTGGCAGAAATTCAGTGCAACACCTGCCGAGCATGTGGAGCCTGAAGGCATTCCGAAGGGGTCGACACACCCAAATATGAGGTTGTTGGAAATGGCCCTTTTTGCAAGGTTATCCCAAATATTTTGCCTTCTTTTGCCTCCTCTTTTTCTGATCTCCTTTTGTTGGCTTTAGAACTCTGAGCACTTTACTACAGCTGACCAGTGCTGAAGTGCATGCGTTTCTCTCCTAAACATGGTGACATTGGTGAATACCCATATTGGCTTATTTTATTTACTAGTAAATCCATTGAAAAGTGGTGTAACATATTCCCATGGCCTGTAGGTCAAATGCTACTAGTGGATCTGCAGCATGGATTGTGCCGCCCGCATAAGTAGCCTTTCAAGAGGGGCTTGGCCAAACCAGCGGCTAAGATGGTCGCATGGCAGTGAAGCTCCTCAGGGCGACCCAGCTGACTAGTGTTTTCCCCGTTACCAGCCGTGACAATGCCCAGTAAACTACAGCGCCGACATGCGGAGCACACTCTGCACCAGATGACCTAACAATTGAGTTACGGCTCCGGGAGCGAACACAGGAAGGAGCCTGTGGCGGAGCGACCCGGCGCCATTTTCCAGCTTCCTTACCTGGGGACGCGATGCTATGGCAGATAAGCACATGAAATGCCAGGCCTGTGATGGCGGTGAGTTGCTGGCAATAGCGGACCGGCGGCGCCTCGATTCCCCCCCTCCCTAGCCTCACCTTACTTGTGAAGCGAGCGGGCTCGCTTTGCAGCTCTGGGGACGGCTACTCGCGCCCCTCGCCTTTCAGAAAACAGGTGGGGTAGGGCCCCCCTCTAAACATCAGCGGTGCCCACCCGGGCAAGTGGGGGCACCAGATCGAGAGTGTGAAGAACTGGTGGGGGGCCAGCCGCCCGCGCGATTCAGCATCCCAGTGCAGCTGACCCGCAGACGCCTGGCCCCAGCATTCGTACAGAGACCCAACACCAGCTGTAGCCCTGACTGCCATATGGGTGGGTACAATTCCACACAAAGGCCGCTGGGATGTGGCCCGTGCCTATCACACTACAGTAGGCCCTCGGCACGTCCGGATCGCGCGGACTGCTCAGCCGCGACTACTGAACTGCACAAGGCATAGTAGGGCGCCCTGCTGCTTATGAGGCTAGCCAATATGAAGCAGCACCCAGCTGAGCTGCACGGTGCGGTCCATGCATTCCGTGACTTCAGCACCTGACTACCTGGGATCCCGCATCAGGGTGGATATCTGACTGAACAGCTGCGGGGGTCGGGCTGGTTTAGGACTACACAGATCGTCTTGCTACAGCACAACACAGATTCCTTGCAGCTCTCAACCCATGGAGGCTCCTCACTGTACCAGATACTCCAGTGCTGAAGCAGCCTTTCTGGACAGGGTCTTGTACACTGGCCTTTTTCTCTTCACCCCTCTGTCTGCCACGTTCGAACAACACTGCCTGGCTCCCTTCTACTACACTTGGCCACTGGTGCTACTTGTTTGCAGCATGGGCCGCAAAGATCCCAAACAAAAGACCCTCTCCATTGAGAAAATTGCAGACAGGGCTCCCGTGGAAAGCTCCAGTATGGTGGATAACATGCACGCCATTGACCACACAGCAGACTTCTCAGCAGTCGCTGCCTCCATGCTACAGGAGATGAGGGCGGGCTTCAAGTCGCTCGACAGCCGTTTTGATTTGCTCGACAAGAACATAACCGGCCTAGGGGCTAAAATCCAGGTGCACGACTGGAGGCTGGATGTAGTGGAGGTCCGTTTTTCAGACATTGAGGATGGGGCGGCTCAATCGCTCAAAATATTGGACCATGCCGAGCGGATCCTTAAAGAGGTGGCCATCAAAAATGAGGACTTAAAGGCGCAACAACATCCGTATCCTAGGGGTTCCGGAGACAACTGCTTCCGGCCGCATGGACCTTTTTGTAGAAAACCTATTATCTGAATTGTTTGGCAAGGAGTGTTTCACCGCTGGCTTTGTGGTGGAGCAAGCGCACAGTTCGTTGGACCGTCAGCCTAACCTTGATCTCCCGCCCAGACCCACTATTGCATGCCTAATGAACTTCCGTGACAGCGAATCGGCTCTGAGACTGGCCAGAGAATGTGGGGACATTGTTTGGCAGGGCTCGAAATTGTCCTTTTATCTGGACTTCACAGGGATGGTGCAGGATGCCCGACGCAAATACAATGGGGTGAAGGACACCCTCAGGAACATGGGTCTCAGATATGGCATGCTATACCCCACCCAATTGCGAGTGGATGTGGGCGGCAGCGTTCGCATATTTGAAACTCCCACTGAGGCTCAGGAATTCTGCCAGACATAAGCAACATAACGAACAAGTTACTTACCTTCGGTAACGCTTTTTCTGGTAGATACTATATCTGCCTGTGGATTCCTCACCTTGTGAATATCCCCCTTGCGTCAGCAACGTTCGGAAATTTTCTTCGTAGCACGCCGTCGTGGGCGACGTCACAGGAGCACGGCATCGCGCGCGACTCCGTCTGACGTCACCGACCCCATAATAGGCCCACGCCGGCGTGATGACGTCAGTTCCGCCCTTTTTTCCGTGCCTTCGAGGCACACGGACGGACCAACGATAGCAAATATGCAAATATACAGTGTACACAGTACAAATAGAACCAAATCAATACAACAGTATTAAAATCATATATACAGAAAGACCAGGTATAGCAGAGTAGACAAACGGGGAGGCGGGTGGGTCAGTGAGGAATCCACAGGCAGATATAGTATCTACCAGAAAAAGCGTTACCGAAGGTAAGTAACTTGTTCTTCTGATAGATACATCTGCCGTGTGGATTCCTCACCTTGTGAATAGATTCCCACAGCAGTCCCCACTCCCGGAGGAGGGTGTCCACTCTGCTACACCAGGAAGTCTTGGAGGACAGAACGCGCGAAGTGGCCATCCCTCCTCACCTCGGTATCTAAGCAGTAATGCTTCGCGAAAGTGTGGAGGGAGGCCCAAGTCGCGGCCCTGCAAATATCCTCAACAGGCACACCCCTAGACAAAGCAGATGTTGCAGACTTTGCCCTAGTTGAATGAGCTCTAATACCCTCAGGAGGGTCCTTACCCGCAAGGGAGTAGCAGATCTTGATGCACAGGATTATCCATCTGGAAAGAGTGCGCTTGTGCACCGCTCTGCCCTTCTTGCAGCCAGCAAAGCCAACAAACAGCTGGTCGTCCATCCGGAAGTCCTTAGTCCTGTCCAGATAGAAGGACACCGCCCTCTTAGGGTCCAGGCGATGCAGTCTCTCTTCCTCCTTAGACGGGTGAGGGGGAGGATAGAAGGTAGGAAGGGTAATGGACTGCCCAAGATGAAAAGGAGTCACCACCTTAGGCAGAAAAGCAGCCCTGGTCCTAAGAACCATCCTTTCTGCATGAATGGTCAGGAATGGGGGTTTGGAACTTAGAGCTTGAAGCTCACTTACCCTCCTTGCCGAGGTGATTGCAACGAGGAAGATAGTTTTAAAAGAGAGAAGCCTCAAAGGACACTTGTGCAAGGGTTCGAAGGGAGAACCCATTAAAAAGGTCAGCACAAGATTCAAATCCCATTGAGGAACCACAAAAGGGGTAGGGGGAAACATATTCACAAGACCCCTCAAAAATCTCACAACCACCGGAGACTTAAAGAGAGAAGGCTGATCCGGCAAACATAGAAACGCCGATAAGGCCGAAAGATAGCCCTTGACCGTGGACACAGCCAAACCTTGCCGCGCCAGATAAAGGGCAAACTGTAAAATATTAGACAAATGAGCCCTCAAAGGGTCAATATCCCTCTCCCTGCACCAAGAAACAAATTTTGTCCACCTATAGGAGTAAATGGACTTAGTGGTGTCACGCCTGGCAGAGAGAATGACATCCACCACCTCGTGTGGGAGAGAAAAAGAACTCAAGTTGCCCCGTTCAATCTCCAGGCATGAAGGTGTAATGTCTGGAGGTGGGGGTGTAGAACCTGCCCCTCCAACTGAGAGAGGAGGTCTGCCCTGTGAGGGAGACGGAGCGGCTGGTGAGAGGATAGGTGGAGTAGGTCCGAATACCACACCCTTCTCGGCCAATCCGGGGCGACCAAAATGACTTGGGCCCGGTCTTGACGAATCTTCCTCAGAACCCGAGGAATCAAAGGTATGGGGGAAACGCGTAAAGGAGTCGATCTCCCCAACTCAACTGAAACGCGTCCCCCAATGCTCCTTGCATCGGATACTGGAGACTGCAGAATGAAGGGCAGTGAGCATTCTCGCGAGTGGCGAAAAGATCCACCCGAGGAGTCCCCCACATCCGAAAGATGTTGCGAACAACCTCCGGGTGAAGCCTCCACTCGTGGTCGGCAGAAAACTGCCGACTGAGACTGTCCGCACGCACGTTCAGAACCCCGGCCAGATGATTTGCCACCAGACAAATCTGATGGTCCTGAACCCAGGACCAGAGACGCAGAGCCTCTCTGCAGAGACACTGCGACCCTACTCCTCCCTGCTTGTTGATGTACCACATCGCAGTCGTGTTGTCCGTTAGGACCTGGACCGAACGACCGCGAAGGGAAGGGAGGAAGGCCTTGAGCGCTAAACGTATCGCCCTCAATTCCAGAAGGTTGATGTGAAACAACCTTTCTTCCGGAGACCAAAGACCCTTGACCTCCAGGTCTCCCAGATGAGCACCCCACCCGAGAGTGGATGCATCCGATATCACTGTGGCCACTGATGGAGGTAGCTGAAAAGGCTTTCCCTGTGACAGATTGCCTTCCACGCCCCACCAGGACAGATCCGCTGCAGTTTCTCTGGAGATCCTCACAGACTCCCTGAGATCTCCGTTGTGCTGATACCACTGCCTGCGGAGGCACCACTGGAGCGCCCTCATGTGCCAGCGTGCATGACTGACCAACAGAATGCAAGAAGCCATCAGACCGAGCAGACGAAGGACCTTCAGGACTGGAACGACCGCTCCAGGGTAAAACAAAGGAATCATTTCCTGTATGTCGCGAATCCTTTGAGGTGGAGGGAATGCGCGACACACAGACGAGTCCAGTACTGCACCTATGAACAGGTTGCGCTGGGAGGGCACCAGGT
This sequence comes from Lissotriton vulgaris, assembly GCF_964263255.1. Lineage (NCBI taxonomy): Eukaryota > Metazoa > Chordata > Amphibia > Caudata > Salamandridae > Lissotriton > Lissotriton vulgaris. The sequence goes on from NC_141691.1 coordinate 2,011,786,487, forward strand.
GAGATTTGGGTACGTTTATCGAAAAACCCAACCTGTGTAACAACTGAGTTGTCTCCTGCAGATGATGGAGCACCATCTCCGGCGACTCTGCTTTGATCAGCCAGTCGTCTAGATAAGGGAATACAGGAATCCCTGACCTCCTGAGATGCGCCGCCACCACCGCCATCACCTTGGTGAAAACTCGAGGCGCAGTAGTAAGTCCAAACGGGAGGACCGCAAACTGATAGTGCTGCGATCCCACCGTAAAACGGAGATACTTCCTGTGCGACTTCAGGATTGGGATGTGAAAATACGCATCCTGCAAGTCGATCGACACCATCCAGTCTTCTTCCATCAGCGCCAGAAGAACCTGAGCAAGGGTGAGCATTTTGAACTTCTCCTGTTTGAGATAGAGGTTCAAAACCCTGAGATCCAGGATAGGCCGAAGCCTGCCATCCTTCTTGGGAATCAAGAAATACCGGGAGTAGCACCCTTGACCCCTCTCCTGCTCTGGAACCACCTCTATCGCTCCCTTTCGAAACAGAGCCAGGACTTCCTCCTGCAGGAGAAGCAGGTGGTCCTCCGAGCAATAACCTTGGCAAGGAGGGTAATTGGGAGGGAACTCCTGAAAAGGAAGTGCATACCCATTCTCTACGAGATTGAGAACCCAAAGATCTGATGTAACCGATTCCCAATCTCGTAGAAAGTGAGTAAGCCGACCCCCTACCGGCCCTACATGATCCAGAATGGTGGATCTAGGGCTGCTTTGCTGATGCGGGTGGGGGTTGGGCATTATTGGAGGAAGTGGAGGAAGAGGAGACTTGACGTCCACGACCACGACCCCTCTGTCTACCTCTATAGGACTTGTATAGAGGGTTCTGCTGCTGCTGCTGTTGTTGGCCCTGCTTGAAGGGACGAAAAGAAGATTTTCCAAAACCCTTGAATTTTCTAGCTGCAGACCCTCTCATCTGCAGACCCAACGATCTTGCAGTGGCACGGCTGTCTTTAAACCTTTCCAAGGCCACATCTGCCTTCTTACCAAAAAGGCCAGATCCTTCAAAGGGTAAGTCCAACAAAGTAGATTGTACATCCGCTGAGAAGTCAGATGACTTTAACCATGCGGCTCTCCTAGTTGCAATGGATGAGCCCATAATTCTGGCAACTGAATCCACAGTGTCCATGCCGTTTTGGATGACCATGCGGGCCGCAGCCTGAGTGTCAGAGATGACTTCATTAAAGTTCTTTCTATCCTCCTCAGGAAGTTTTGGTGACAGCTGCTTCACTGAGTCCATCAGCGCGTGCACATATCTACCCAGAAGGCAAGTGGCATTTGACGACTTTAGAGCCATGCTCCCAGAAGAGAAAGTCTTCTTCGCAGCCTGATCCACTTTTTTAGACTCTTTGTCAGCAGGCACTTGAGGGAAGGAGCCTGCCGCCCTATTAGAACAAGCCGCCTGAACCACAAGACTTTCCGGAGACGGATGCGTAGAAAGAAATGCAGGGTCATCAGGAGCCACCCTATAGCGCCTTGCAATAACCCTTGAAACTGCAGGAGCAGACAACGGCCTCTTCCAAATTTCCTTAATTGGATCTGACAAGGCATCAGTAAACGGCAAAGTTGGCTCCACAATTGAGGATGGAGAATGCAGGACTTCCGTGAGAATGTTGGGCTTGTACTCCACCGTGGGCAGCTTTAAGTTAAGAAGCTCAGCAGCCTTCCTAATAACCACGTGATAAGGAGCCACGTCCCTTGATGGTGCATCAGAAGTCGAAGGCAGACCCCACTCGGGAGAGAGTTCCAGACCACTAGCATCCCGAAGCTCTTCGAAGTCATCACCCTGATCAGGAAGCTCGCCTTCCTCCACATCTGAACTCTCATCATCCTTTTGCTCGAGGAGACGCTGAGCTCTTCGCCTCGACCACTCCATTCGAATCGAAGTCGACGGATCCGGTAACGACTCCGACGGAGCCGGTTCCGACGTCGCTCGAGGAACCGAAGCAGGAGGACGAGAGTCAAGAACAGGTGTGGCACCTCGATCTCGACTGCGAGGTCGATCCGGAGTCGGCGAAGCCGCATGCGGAGTCGTGGACCTCGGTGGAGCCGTACCGAGCCAAGGTGAAACAGGCGCCGGCATGAAAGGCATAAATGGAGCAGGGGCATACGACTGAGGAATACCCAGGTTGTACGATAACGGACCCATGGGGCCACCAGGCGCTCCAGCGGGGTACATCGCCCTAGAATACACTCCAAACATCGCATTGAGAAAATGCGAGGGATCCTGCCCAGGACCAGGGAAGGAAGGGTACGGACCTACCGGATGTTGCAATGGAGGCCGACCCGACACATCCTCAACCTGACCTTCTGGATTCACAGGAGTCTCCGCCGAAGCCGGTTCTTGAGTCACCTCCTCTTCTTCATGCTCCGAGGAAACCGGCTCCGGGTCCGGCTCCGGCTCCGGCGCCGGAGAACCCACTCTTGACAAAGCAGGTGAAGGAGAGACAAAGTCCTTACGGTGCTTGTGAGACTTTCTCTTCGAGTCAGAGGAATCCTTCCCCGAATGATGTCTCGAACTGTGCTTCCTCCTCTTATGTTTTCTCCTCGAAGAGCTCGAAGCATGCCCGGAAGCCGACTTAGACCTAGACCTAGATCTTTCTCTGGACTTCGACTTCGCCTTGGACCTCGAGTCGTCTCCAGACCTCGAACCTGCTCTGGACCTCGACGCCGATCTCGACCTCGACCGAGACCTCTGCTTCGACTTCGATCTCCGTGACGTAGATCTCGAAAGCCGCCCAGAGTCCTTTTTCACCTTCGCCAAGAGCAACTTTGCTTCACGCTCCCGAAGCGCCTTCGGATTCATCTTGAAACAGGACTCGCAGTTCTTGACGTCGTGGCCCGATCCAAGACACCACAAACAATCCTTATGCGGGTCCGTGATAGACATCATGCGGGCACAAGACCTACATGGCTTAAAGCCTGTTTTCCTCGACGACATCTCCAGAGAGGAACAAAGTCGCAAGAGAGAAACAGTGACAAATATTAGTTAGAAAGATACTAGGTATCGCTGAAGATCCCGAAAACCGTTAGCGTCGGAGACGCGGAAAAAAGGGAACTGACGTCATCACGCCGGCGTGGGCCTATTATGGGGTCGGTGACGTCAGACGGAGTCGCGCGCGATGCCGTGCTCCTGTGACGTCGCCCACGACGGCGTGCTACGAAGAAAATTTCCGAACGTTGCTGACGCAAGGGGGATATTCACAAGGTGAGGAATCCACACGGCAGATGTATCTATCAGAAAGTCAGGCCTCAGCGAGCGGAGACCCCCCTCCCCACCGCATAGTGGTTCAGACACTAGTGCAGAACTGTTCTCAGGCACTGGTTAGCATACCTACATGGCTTCTGTCTCCTTGATGTAAAACAGATTGGGAAAATGATATCCCTTGTGTGCTGATGTTTCACTTGGCTGGTTGATTGCCCTTGTGTTGCCACCCCCCATGGTGTATCCGTTGGGTTTGTTCTCATTCACACTGGGGAACTGTTATTGGGGATTGTCAATGAAGTACAAAGTCAATTGGTACTTCCTGTTCTACTTTTTGCAAGGGTTTGGCCTCGCACAGGTTGGAGTGAGGCTGGGTGAGGGGAGAAGGGGGTTGATAATTTTTTTTTTAAATAGCCTTTCAAGCCTGTCTCAAGCCTGACATTACAGGGCATGTGTGTGCAGTTTACTTCCACTGCGACATGGCAATTAAAACGACTTGCCTAGTCTTAAACTCCCTTTTCATTGCATATGTCACCCCTAAGGTAGGCCATAGGTAGCCCTGGGGCAGGGTGCTATGTAAATAAAAGGTAGGACATGCATTTTTATGTTTTGCATTTCCTGGTAGTGACAAATATCTAAATGTGATTTTTACTACTCTGAGGCCTGCTCCTCTCACAGGTTAGGCGGGAAATTCTCTTATACACTTAAGTGGTAATTCCTGATCAGAAAGCAGTAGCTACTTCATGTTTTATATCTTTGAAATGGTAATCATAAATCCTCCTTACTGATGAAGTTGGAATTAATATTACTGTTTTACAAATGCCACTTTTAGAAAGTGAAATAGAAATGTTTGCCTATGCCTCCGAACTAGTTAAAGTACACACTGGTTCATGTACAGGTAAACCACAATTTATTAGTTTACCCAAAACAATTTATGTTTTCAATTTATACTCAATTTACAAGCAAAAAGGAGAAATTCAGAAAAACACAGAACTAAGACCACTATCAACCTCATGTCTTAGCCATATACAGTTTCGAAAAACACTTTATACATATATATAAAGAACCAAACATATATTTGACATTTTCAAAAAAAAGTGCCTTTTTACCAAAAACACATATCACCATAAATGTATTATAGAAAATGGACATAAATAAGCTTGTGCATTTATGAATGAATGAAAACTTCTTGCGAACATTTACAAAACACGGGGAGAAGAAGAACACAGAGTTTTCAAACACAATTCAACTCCCACGACCTGAACAGGAGACAATCAATTGAATTTCAGGAATATTGCCCGTTTCTGCGTCAATAACAATGGCCAACTGGCCAGTGAACAAGAAAGAAGGGGGTGCCGACGCGTTTCGAATCCTGGTAAGTGACTCGCAAGATTCTCATCAGGGCAGTGTAAATCTAGTCCATGGGAACTGTTTAAAATAAAGAACAAAACAGAGTGTTTTACTAAAAAGTGGATCCTCTAGCCACTACTCACAGAGCAACGTGAGTGACAGAATAAAGCGTACCTTGTGTAAATCCTGCCCACGGTCAGTCCTGTTTACATGGGAATGTCGTCTAGGCTTTGTGGTTCGCGCTGCAACAGAGTAATGAGTATAATGAGTCCTATATGGGTACAAAAGGGGCCCTACTCGGACAAGGATATCAAACTACTGATTGTTTACCTGCGGTAATCTTGAAATCTTTGCAACTCTGTACGATGTCTTAACCCACCTGGGGTTAACTTTCTGAAACAAGTAGACAGAGCGCGTTTTACTAGACTGCTTACTTTCTGACACATTGATGAGCCAATATTGGTCATCACCGTAACTAGTTCACTTACTTGGACACTGGTCCGCAGGGACCGCAATCGGGGTTCTGATTCTGTAATCGTATTAATCCAAACGTTGACCCGCTTAGTGGATCTGTGGGGTAAGGGGAGGAACGTGTTACCGCAATGATGCGCTATTCTGTGTGTTTAAAATTAGCAGTTCTAGTTGTTAGCGGCTTCCATGCTTACCGCAATTGTTCCAAAACCTCCGCTCAGTGTGCTTGCTCCAGACCGACAGGCAAAAGGCTGTGAGTGTCCCTGGCAAACGCCGGTTTGGAAAACCGGGACCATGTGATTCCTAACGGGCCAATCAGAGCCGCGACCAAGAAATGATGCTTTCTGGGGCCTGTGGTTTAGACAATAACCAGTCCATTATTTTTAAGAGAATACAGATGCATTTTGGGACATGTAGTCTCAAACAAACGGGGAAGGTTAATTATGCCCTATTTATTTCACTCAGACTATTCAGGCCCTTATTGACGCTGTCGAACTTGAGGATTAGATATGCCTCCTTGCGCAGCAGCATTGCGTCCACATCTTGAAAATGTTTGGGATCAATCCATGCTAACGTGGTCCATTCTTAAATGGACCACGTTAGCATGGATTGATCCCAAACATTTTCAAGATGTGGACGCAATGCTGCTGCGCAAGGAGGCATATCTAATGGACTGGTTATTGTCTAAACCACAGGCCCCAGAAAGCATCATTTCTTGGTCGCGGCTCTGATTGGCCCGTTAGGAATCACATGGTCCCGGTTTTCCAACCGGCGTTTGCCAGGGACACTCACAGCCTTTTGCCTGTCGGTCTGGAGCAAGCACACTGAGCGGAGGTTTTGGAACAATTGCGGTAAGCATGGAAGCCGCTAACAACTAGAACTGCTAATTTTAAACACACAGAATAGCGCATCATTGCGGTAACACGTTCCTCCCCTTACCCCACAGATCCACTAAGCGGGTCAACGTCTGGATTAATACGATTACAGAATCAGAACCCCGATTGCGGTCCCTGCGGACCAGTGTCCAAGTAAGTGAACTAGTTACGGTGATGACCAATATTGGCTCATCAATGTGTCAGAAAGTAAGCAGTCTAGTAAAACGCGCTCTGTCTACTTGTTTCAGAAAGTACACGAATATAACCCAAGGTGGGTTAAGACATCGTACAGAGTTGCAAAGATTTCAAGATTACCGCAGGTAAACAATCAGTAGTTTGATATCCTTGTCCGAGTAGGGCCCCTTTTGTACCCATATAGGACTCATTATACTCATTACTCTGTTGCAGCGCAAACCACAAAGCCTAGACGACATTCCCATGTAAACAGGACTGACCGTGGGCAGGATTTACACAAGGTACGCTTTATTCTGGCACTCACGTTGCTCTGTGAGTAGTGGCTAGAGGATCCACTTTTTAGTAAAACACTCTGTTTTGTTCTTTATTTTAAACAGTTCCCATGGACTAGATTTACACTGCCCTGATGAGAATCTTGCGAGTCACTTACCAGGATTCGAAACGCGTCGGCACCCCCTTCTTTCTTGTTCACTGGCCAGTTGGCCATTGTTATTGACGCAGAAACGGGCAATATTCCTGAAATTCAATTGATTGTCTCCTGTTCAGGTCGTGGGAGTTGAATTGTGTTTGAAAACTCTGTGTTCTTCTTCTCCCCGTGTTTTGTAAATGTTCGCAAGAAATTTTCATTCATTCATAAATGCACAAGCTTATTTATGTCCATTTTCTATAATACATTTATGGTGATATGTGTTTTTGGTAAAAAGGCCCTTTTTTGTTGAAAATGTCAAATATATGTTTGGTTCTTTATATATATGTATAAAGTGTTTTTCGAAACTGTATATGGCTAAGACATGAGGTTGATAGTGGTCTTAGTTCTGTGTTTTTCTGAATTTCTCCTTTTTGCTTGTAAATTGAGTATAAATTGAAAACATAAATTGTTTTGGGTAAACTAATAAATTGTGGTTTACCTGTACATGAACCAGTGTGTACTTTAACTAGTTCGGAGGCATAGGCAAACATTTCTATTTCATATTAGTGTGGCCGTGCCTACCCTCCTTCCCATTGGGCCCAGCCACCCCAGTTTCTTCTGACTTTTAGAAAGTGGGCATTTCTCTGCTCTTTCTGCTGTGTGTGCATTGTAGACTGTCTCCAATACCCGTCTGAGGCTGGAGACATTTACCATTTGTGCATTCCCTCTAGACAGCCACAAATACAGGAAGGATAGGTGTGTCTGAGTACACATCTACATACATCTGCATTCTGATTGCCTTGGCTGGGCAGGATGGAAGTGAGGGGCTAAAACCTCACATTAATGGATAGTGTCTTGTTCCCACACAAAAGGATAACTTGGTCCCGTCCCCCAGATAGCCTAGCAGACAGGACTGGGTTAAAAGGGATACTTGTGCACTTCAGAGAGCTGCTTTGAAGTCATCCCCATCTCAAAGGAACTTTTGGGTATAAGTACTGGGTCTCTGACCCCATCAAAATCGACACCACTGGACTTGTAACTCAAGCTCTACCGGAAGGACTGCTTTGTTGCTTAAAGGACTCAACTGGACTGCTGATCTGGAAGGCCTGTTTTTCCGTTTGTTGCCCTGCTGCTTGCTGCTCTCTGACTCTGCTGATGAATGCTTCATTGGAGGGGAACAACGGATGAGCTGAGCAGGCTCCTCCGTGAAGAACCTCTTTCAAAATGTGGGTCTTGATCTTAGACTGCTGGCAGATGTAGGTCAAGGACCTCAGCTGCCCTGAGCATCACGGTGGCAAAGTATGCACCCTCCTCTGAAACAGGGCCCAGAGGGGAAAGTGTACCAGAGTCCAGAGAAGTGTCCAAGCCACTGGCATCACCCAGATCCTCATATCAGTTTTCTACTGGCTCAGGGACTACTCTAGGAGACCAAACATTTCTTTATCATTTCCACCTTCAGCAAGGAAGGGTTTATCTAGGGGTGGTAAGTCCAGGGCTTGGTAGGGCCTGAAAGGTGCCAGCATCGATCACACGGCACTGGGGTGGCTTTGGCTAATGTCGATCGGTGCCAGTGGCAGCACTAGGTGGAATGGAGTCAGGTGTAAGAAGGCTCCAGTGGCAGCATCAGTCCTGATCTGGGAGCGGATTCAGAGACCCAGCAGATGTCGGGGGCAGCCTTAGTGGTGGTTACCCAGCAATAGCACCAGAAGGCGGCGATGGACCAAAGATGGCATGCATGGAGTCTTAGAACTCCTTCAACTGAGCAGGAGCCGCTCCGACTCAAGGGAACTATGGAAATAGTGGAGCAGAGCCGGACACCGGAAAAATGACCTTCCAACGGAATGGCCAGAGATCTCCCTCAGGAGTGGGACAGGAAAAGGCAGGGACCTTCTTCAGCCCAGCCGCAAAGAGCTTCATTGTCCACTCATGGATCACCTTGGGGTGCATGGACTTGCATTCGGCTTGGCCCCAGGGTTTGTGACCCGACCCCAGGCACAAGACGGAGACCTAGTGAGGGTCCGACACCGGCATTTGTCTGTGGAAGTTCCCTCAAGGTTTAAACCCCATAGATTTTTTAAGGTGATAAGCACACTGTGGGCAAATTCTCAAAAAATGGGGTGAACAAAACATAAAAAAATGGTCAAAATATACCAAGGCAGCTCGCCGGATCCACAGTTAGTGCAGAAATAAGGGAACTAATGTCAGCCCACTGGGGTGGCGCTTATGTGGCACTGCAACGTCACTTCCGATGTGGATAACATTGAGCTGACTGATACCTCCTACGGCGTTGCAGAGGTACTGATCAATATTTTCCAGAGCCAGTCTGTAGCTTGGGGAATATTCTACGGTGAGGAACCTGCAATTAGAAGTCTCTATCAGAAATTCTGCATACAAAAAACTCAATTAAATTTGAGAATTGGTTAAACCGTCGAATGTCAGTTGAAGTTCCAGAACTGAGTCGGGTGGCACTGAAAGAAAGGGACTGACGCCAGCAAGAACAAGTGACATGAATATATACACACATGAATACATATATGGGGTCGGACATCACATCCACACAAAAATGAGCGGTATGAGGTAATATGACATCGCATGACCCCTGCAGACGCTAGACTCGAAGATATTGCTAAGCACAAGTTTCTGGATCCAGTCTCATTCCTGAGGCTTTTTAAAAGGTTAGGAATTTGCAGCCAGAAGTTTCTATCGGAAGGAAAAGAATTCGCTAATTATGGCGGAAACAATTTGATTAAGTGAGGAAAGGTATTCTGGTTCCTCTGCCTATAGGATAAGCTGGTGATTGATTGGGAAGCATTGGGGAGAAAAGGTAGAGAATAAAAGACAGGTGGAGTAAGGTATTGCAAGAAGATGTCCAGGGTATTGGGAAGATTTCACAATAACAGTCAATAAATATAGAGACAGGTGTAGAGTGTAAAAAAACCTAAACTTTATTGTACATAGCACATTGTATAAAGATTGTTTAATTACAGTACATTCTGCTACATTCTGGTAAAGTACAGGATCTAGCATGGCGATAGCGTGTCATACAGTACGGTTAGGTGCAGACAGAAGTGGATGGGGACGAGCTGAATGAATGTTTGCATTGCTTTGTAGGCAAGGACTTGATATTAGGGCCCTCGAAGTGCAGGGGTGGGAAGAGATGGAGAGAGCTAGGATCTTTGCGGAAGCGCTGCAGAGCCCGTTGACCCACCCAGCTGAGAACTATTGCTGGCTTAATTTAATGCATTGTTTTTGGACTTGGGCTAGTAGGTGCTTTGGTGGGGTGATGAAAGCTGTGGTGGAGATCAAAGTAACCTAAATGCTAAAACAATTCATGCCATAACGTCATACTCTACTTTGTAGACACAATTGCAGATCCAAGGTTTCATTGGACACTGTCATCAAGTAGGAGGTAGGTCAAGAGACAAAACCATTTGTGTGTATGTTGGAGGATACGAGCTGCGGTGCCAGCAGACACATCTTTGTGGTTCGTAAAGACCAATGAATACATGAAAAAAAGTAATTATCTGTCTCCTAGTCTCGCCTCGACTATTGCATAATTACCAGCATTGTCATTTCACGTTTTCCACCCCAATGCATGCGTGTCCAACATCTCCCCAAAGGGATCTCACTGACAAAGAGTGGATAACCCATCCAGCCAAAAAGAGAACAATTAATACTCAGTAAAAGAGGAATTATTCTGCAGGAATGCTGCTCCCCAGGAGGTAAGTCACCCTTAAATCTGGCACAGGATTAGCTGCCTTCAGAGCATCGAAGTAATGGATACTGAGCCGTTCTATAATAATGTCCATGTCCCCAGACGTTTTGCAATGATGGCAACGGATAAAGTGAATTGCAAGCTCTGCCTACCTCATATGGTCTTAAAATATCGTGCTAGGCGAGGGTTTTGCTCGCATGTGCAAAGCACTGTCAAACGTCCCACTTGACAAACCTTGCCTTTGTGTTGAGAACAGTACCTTCCACTGTCAGACAGGGGATCTCACTTCATGGGTCACAGACAGTCTCTCCCTTTTCCTCACAAGCACCCTTGCCTCATAAGTCGATGATAACTGTTCCCCCTGCTCGATAAAGACCCATGCTTGGCGTGCCTAGAATAGTCCATTGTCAGGTCGGATGAAGGCGCTTGCTTCAACTGTGAAGGACAACAGTTTGCGCCTGCCTGACAAAGACCCTTACCTGTTGGGTGAAGGAGAGTTCTTCCATTGGCTGAATAGTGTTCTTGTATGCTAATCTGCAAATGGTGGCCATCATGTGGTGTTAAACCTTAGCTGCCTTGTAAGGGTCCTCATTTCATGTGTAAGAAGTGCCATTGTCTCGGTCGGAAGAGGATCCTTGCCTATCTCTTTGTCAGAAGGAAACTCTTTCTTACTATTCAATTGCTGAACATTCAGTACCCGAGGAGTATAAATCTAATCCCCAACCTGTTCTTGGTCCCTCAACTGTTCATATGCAAACTGATGTGCTTGTGCATGCCTGAGGATCTGACCTCTAACTGGGATGGGTCTTGAGACAAGCGCCTAGTATCCAAACTCAGGTGATGCAGCCACTCCAGAGGACTTGGAAGCTGGAGGAGGGAGAGGAAAAAGGGGCTTTTTCAGCCACTCACTGACCATGGCCACAGCTATGCGCTCTTCATCAGTTGTCTGTTATTCACAGTGAGTTGTGATGACGTGGGCAAAGACATCTTCTCGGTGGTGCTGTAGTGCCTCCTCGAGAAACAGCTTGACAGGCACTGAGAGATGCTTCCACATATCTGAAGAATGTCCTCATGGAGAAGAGCACGGTCCTGCCATCCAATGGGCTGGGAAATGCCAGCCAACAAGACACACGGACAAACCTGAACATTAGCACACACTCAAATATGTACTTCATACACTACAGTGCGAAATTATTTCCACACGCACAAAATATAGCTACTTTAAACAACCGCTAAACAATCTCTTGAGCCCAGTCCTCCTTGCCTTGTGCTCTCCTTTCAATTTACAATTACAACTTGCCCAGTATTTTCCTCTTCCTTCTCATTTTCACCTTTCCATTAATTTTCTGGTATACATGCTCAATTTCTATTACTATCCTGCATCACTTACTCCATACCACTTCCTTTGTCTCCACCACCCCTCTTTTTATTTTCACATTTTACATGTCCATGTATATTGGTCTCTCGCTAGAAAGTCTTGTGTCTATTCATTCTTTCTCATGCACGCTGCTTTCACTGCACATCGCGTCAATGTGAAGGCGTGGGAATGAACATGTAATGAGCTATCAAGTGACATGCAAAGAAAAGAACCACTGGTCAATCATTCACACATCTTTCCCACAGAGCTTTCTCCAGGGGGTTTTCGCTTCAGAACCAAGGCACATTTCTTGAAAAAGGTCCTTTCTGTCCATGCCTTCTTCTCAATGTTCACACTCATCCGCTGTATGCCATCGAACAGTGTTTGTGTCCAATGGCGTCTCACACTTTTGTACATGCACTATTGCATGTCCTCTCACACATGACCTAATATGCCTATTCTTCTTCTGCATGCTCTCTTCCTCTCACACATCCCTCTCATCCTGCCACACTTACACATGCTCACACTTTTGTGCCACACACCCTCACAGGGTCTGCCACACTCCCTCACTCTGCCAGTCTCTGTGCTGTCAGCTGTCATAATGAAACTCCTGGAGGTCACGTGACCAGTGGTAAGGCTGTGTTAGCCCAGGAGCATATCCTCTCCGGAAGGATGCTGCCCTCAAGCGACCTGCGCCGGGCGGCACACAGTGTCCTGAGCACTATCGTCGGCACCCGCTGATGTCCGATATCCAGAGGGTTGGACCCTTCCAGATGTTGCCGATTACCAAAATCCCTGAAGTGCTTGGTTAGCATTTGTTCCTTTCATGTGTCTCCTGTTAGCTGATGGCTCCTCAGAGGCTAAGGTGGCTATGATCATGTTGCTGGAGGTTTCTCGGTTTTCTCTGCAAATAAAAATCAAAATGACACACAGTTAGGCTTATACACAGCCCATTTTTCACTTAAACCGGTCTTACTCTTATTGGGCAGGACTGTTCAGTGCTTAGGGAAGAGAAACAGTATTTTCATGCAAGTCAACTCTGGCCAACACAGCACAGAAACATATATACCTTTGTATCGAAATTGCACCACATTCTAATTCGTATACAGTCAACTTAAGTCATAACCAGTAAATTTTCATGAGATGGTTCAGATGTCTTCTTTATTGTTTTTATTTTCTCTTTCTTATCAACAGCCAACGCGTTTCGTTCTGTAAGCAGAATTTCTTCAGGGCATTTGTAAATTCCAAGATGTCATTAGATTGATGATTTTAATATCACTCCTAGGTTAGTCTTTTGGCAATGTGCACCTTGGTTATTACAAAAGACAACAGTGAAGAGGGTCTGAGGGGAATAAGAGATTAAAGACCTATATACACCCTACCCCTACTTTAACTAGTAAAAAACACAAAGGGGTGCTATTGGTCTTTAGTGGCTAGAGAATGTCTGTTTAATAATAGATGGGTGTATGTATAGACTATAAGTGTGGGAGAGCAAAGGATAGGAAAAGTAAACCCATCAGCCCACCAGACAGCAGTATATCAAGAGCTGTGGGAGATGAAAAGAGTTGCAGTGCTCAAAAAATGTGTGCCAAATAGAAAGTGGTGATTTAAAATGGACTAGCATGGTCCCTAGTGGTAAACTTTATTCAGGCGGTCACCATGATGACAAGATTAGCTGGGGGCCGCGTAACTAGTTAGCATGGAGGAGTCTCGTTCGTTATCGGAATTAACCAGACAAATCGCTCCACCAACTAAGAACGGCCATGCACCACCACCCACAGAATCGAGAAAGAGCTATCAATCTGTCAATCCTTTCCGTAAACTTTCTATTTAGCACATATTTTTTGAGCACTGCAACTCTTTTCATCTCCCACAGCTCTTGATATACTGCTGTCTGGCTCTCTATCACTGGTGGATCAAACACTAGAAGTTGACCTCACATTTCTTTCATGGTGAGGTACCTAGTGGATACCAGTCTGGGTTCCTAAACCCCAGATGATGATGTTCCGCCAATGGGTGGGCTGATGGGTTTACTTTTCCTATCGTTTGCTCCCTCACACTTATAGTCTATACATACACCCATCTAGTATTAAACAGAAATTCTCTAGCCACTATAGACCAATAGCACCCCTTTGTGTTTTTTACACCTTGGTTATTAGCCTTATTATGTTCATTTGTAAGTCAAAGTTGATTGTAGGGTGTGATGAAGTGATATAATAATCACCCAAGTTTCTCCAGGGCTTATGTGTATCAAGCCCAGCGCCTCGCGTACCTTGCTAAGGCGGTCAATCCACCCGAAACTCCTCTGCGTTTCACGGTTCCCGCCCGTTGCTCGAACAACGGGCGGGAACTGTGAACTTTTGGAAACATTGGCTATAACTGATGGTTTTCCTACTGCAGATTTTGGATATCTGAAATATCATAGTCTGCGATTTGTACCAAAGATGAAAACAGTGATCTCTCTGTAAAATATTGCTCAAGCTTTGGTATTCTTTAAAGACTGTATACTTGAATGATCACCATTGTTGACCTGGGCGCCCCACAGAAATATTATCATAGTAGTACAATGGTACAACTAGCCAAAGAGCTTGTAAACATTGTTATGTAAGTAGCTACCCACCTTAGTGAAAAAGAACCAAACTCCAACCATTCAAATGCAAGCACAGTAAAGAATAAAGCAAGGGTTGTTTCCTAATGCGAGTCCATCTTTTTGAAACTGGAGAAATGGCTCTTTTATTGTGAAAGCCTCTATTTGACCAACTGTTCTTGCTGTTAATGGTAGCAGAAGAGCAACCTTCTAAGATATGTACTTTATTTAAGCTTCGTGGATCGGCTCACACGGGCTTCTCATCGGTTGTGAGAGGGCAGTCTTCAGTTGCAATGAAACTGGGGGATGCTTCAAACGGGGGAAAACTTTGACGTGTTCTTCGGGACACTCTTTGATCAGTTTATGAGGGGAAGAGAAGCAGAAAAAAGCTCAGGTAAAGGTGTTGAGAATGTTTGGCCGAAAATCTCTGACAGCGCGAGCATGCTGACCCAGTACTGACTGGCATTTACAGCTGATGGTGGTGAACAGATCGTGGTTGGGCTTACTTCAGTGGTGGAAGACCTTGTTCAAATGATCTAGGTTCAATTCCCATTCATGGAATCCTCTTGCATACGAGCAGAGCATGTCTGTCGAGTCATAGCCTGCACTTGGCGTTCTGCAGTCAAAGAAACTTTGTTGTGAATTGTCCTCTTCCATCATACTCTGCACTTTAATTAAGAGAACATCTGACCTCATTCCTCCCTCTTTGTTAATATAAAACACTGAGTTCCTGTCGTCTGTTTGAACCACGACTGAGGAAGCCTTGATTCGTGGCAGGAATGACTATAACCCCAGCCTGATGGCTCAGAATTCTAGCATTCATATGGAGGAGTTGTTCTGTATGAGACCAGTTGCTGCTGGTAGTCAACTCCTGGAGATATGCTTCTCAACCCTCCATGGATGCATCAGAGGTCATCGCAAAGTTTAGAGACACCTGACGGAACAGTATTCTTATACTTATATTTTGTCTCAGGGTTCTATCAAGGTAATTCTGCTATCATTATTTAACTTATGGTGATCTCATCAAACGAGCCTGTCACCTGTGCCCATTGGTTGTTTAGTTGCCGATGCAATGGTCACATAAGCATGTGACAAAATAGTAGCAAAGGGATACAAGACGGCACCATCCTAGAAGGCATTTGCAATGGTGAACTGTCGCACTGTGTTTCCCTTGCATTTTATTGGCCAGTGTGTCGTCAATGCAGCCTGTATTTTGAAGGGAACGTTGTGGGAATTGAAGAAATTGATGTACATAAACAGCACTCATTTCCCTTCTTCTCCCACTCCTCTCCCTGTGAGCACCATGAATACCATAAACTATTGACCGTATCACTCTGCCAGTAAGAGCCCATACCTATATGCATATGCACAGCCATTCTAGGCACCATGGCCTTTTTACCCATTGAAATCCCCGGCTTCCCTCCTGCGCGTATCTTACACCCCCTCTCTCATGCATAGACCATGAAACCCTCTTCCTCTGCGCGACCCTGCTGCGAAAGGCAACCCTCCTGCTTGACCCACACAAAACCCCCCATTCCCTCTTGAGGAGGCATCCTTCGCCTTAGCTGACATAGCCCTCCCCAGCTGCACCTGACTGCCCCCGCTCTCTCATGTACGGGTCATAAGATCTCTCTCTCTCTCTCTCTCTCTCTATGTGACTCTGTCCCCGTGTCCACCCTGGCTCCCCCTCCCTTCTCCTCACATGAGCAGGCCGTAAACCTTCTTCTTCTGCAAGACCCTGTCCTTGAGAACCACGACCGCGCCTGACCAACACCTCCTTTCCTTCCATGAATGCCCCTCTGTTGACCAGCCTTCCCTCCGCGCTCGATTGTCCACGCGGCATGAATACCACTCCTTTGATGACCCCTTCCCCCGAGTCCGGCTGACCACACATGTCCGAGGCCATCGCCTAAGCCAGGAGATACCATTTACTGCCCTTATTGTATGAAGTCACTCCTCTTCAAAGGACCCACTATTGATCCTGGCCACCCCACCCCCTGGCTATGATTAGGCGCGCACATCCTAAACTGTTGATGAGACACTCAGCTGCGTGATTGCCCTCCCCTCTTATCAGCAGGTCAAGGGTCCCTATTGTGAACACATGTGGGGTGGGATTGACACGAGGATTATAGGGTTATCTTTCCTTCGTTTCACAATGCTGTGACTGTAATGCCAAGTGTTTTGTAAGGTATAAAAGGTTGAGTCTCAGCTCACTTGTTAGAGCACCTCCCGATGACACCTTGCTTCGTGTCTGAAATGACTGGCTCTCCTCATGAGAATTAAACTCTGTTCTTGATTCCTGCATCCAGCGCCCGTCTCTTTATTTGATAACTATTCAGAATGGGAACTAAGAGGCGTCTTGCGCCAGCAGCCTGGGCATCGATAGCAATGCGGGCTCATTTTCTACAATTGGCGTCCCAACGCGGGGCCCATCAGTGACATAAGGTTCGGTAAGAGAGATCCAGACGAAGAAGCGAACATCTAAAATAATCGGAGTATACCTGCCTTGAGAGGGCCCTAGCCCGGCTGCCGATCAAAAGAACTTCGCCAATTCTGAACGGACCTCTCTTGAGTGACCTATTGTCCTGACTGGAATCCCACAGGAATGCTACACGGAGTAAGAGAACGATCGGGCGCTGGAAGGAGGAAGGCGAAGAACTGCCCACACGGTCCGGTCCGGGTAAGGTCGCGTAAATGCGACAAATTGTGAAATGATTGTTTTGGATAATACTAGTATTACGCTTTGTTGAAACCCTCTGGAGATTCACTGTCTGCAAACGGAGAAAACAACAGGCTCTCTCTCTGCAAGCAGTGAAGGATAGGTAACGCAGACTTTTGTCCCCATTGTAATCCGTCGTGCTTATCTTCCTCCCCCACTGTTTCCCGAACTACCGTTCGTGGATTATTGTCTGGAGATTCTTTGTCTGCAAACGGGGAGGAACAAGGTCTCTCTTTGCAGGTAGAGAAAGAGTGGGTAACGATAACTTTTCGTGCCCACTTATTCTCCCCACTGATTGGTTTGATTGACCGTACATTAAGTGTTCGGTATTGGTTCGTTTGAGGTATTCACCGCCGCCAAACAACGGAGAATAGAAATATTCTGCCTAGTCTTTGCCCGCCGTGATAAGATAGGTAATGCAGACTTTTGTCCCCGTTGTAATCCGTCATGCCTATCTTCTCCCCATTGGTTGGTAGCCTGTTTAGCCCGGACCGCTTATTAGAGTCGAACCATCCAGCTCCACTGGAGGGCACATCTAATAAGGACCTGTTCATTAAAGTGTGGACTAGTCGCTATAGCTTATAATAGGTTATGGCATAAAAATAAAAAGAAAAGGAGTTGAGCGAAATCAGTAGGCCACTGAGGAGTTATCAACTTCGCTAAAAATAAAATAAGAAACGTTAGAAATAACCCGTAATAAGAAACATAAAAATGGCGAGGGAAGACAAGCTTGACACCAAGGCAAGCCACGAGGTAACTAGGTTCCGTTGCCTATTCCTGCCCTAAACATGTCTGCCTCATTGCCCACCACGCCCAAATAACGGTCACATGAAATAGATACAAATCAATAGGTACCTACCCCCATTCCGGAAACTCCCGAAATGCCGCAGGTCCGCGGATACGCCCATCCGGTAGGCGAGGCCTCGAGGCATGCGGGGCTCGCCTGGACGCAGTCGGAAGGGGAGGCTGTGGGGCGGACGGCCCAGAAAACGGTGATGGCCTCTCCTTCTCTCCTCTTCTGCTGCCCTGCGGGCCACGGGGGGGGGGGGGAGCTGCCTTGCTTCAGCCACCGACCCCCCCCCCCCCCCCTCCTCTGTCTCTCGCCTGGACCGGCCCGCGAAGAAGGCCGAAGCCACAAACAAGAGCGGCGGCGCTTACATGTAGTCCCGCCACATGCCGACGCCTGGATAGTTACAGGTAGTCCCGCCACATTTCAAATTCCTGGAGAGTTGGAGGTAGTCCCGCCACATGTCCACGCCTGGAAGTTACAGGTAGCCCAGCCACACGACAACGCCTGGACAGTTACAGGTAGTCCCGCCACATGTCAAAAAGGGGGGGGGGCTGTCTTGCCTCAGCCACCGACCACCCCCCCCCATCTTCAATAGCCGGCACGGCCAATATCGAAACGGCGGAGCCAAGGATCGGCGAGGGGTCGCTGGAAGGGGGAGGTGACGCGAACGAGCCTCCCCCACCTCCCTCCAGGTGGAGGCTTCCAGCGACACCCCAACGCTCTTACTTAAAGAGGGTCCACATCGAAAAGCGGTCTTTTGCCCGGGGCGGGCACATGCCCCATACCGTCTCTCCTCGACCTTGAAGATTCTATAAGAACCGGGGGGCTCCCGACCCTTCTGCATGGGTGCCCCCGTCCCCCCTCATTGGGACCCGCGACATCGACACGCTCCTGCCGGCGCCAGCCTCAGTTTGGAAATGGCTAAAACACAGCCAAAGTACAGACTTGTTCAGTTCCGGTGGAACACCAGAATGACCCGGTAGGAAACTTGTTGTTGCCCTCCCCACTCTTTGACTGATGGTCCATTTGTTAGACTGCTACCACATTGCGAAAAACATTTTGAACTGCCAACAGAAGGTTCTGGTCGAACCATGAGTCATCGGAGACATTCTGACTATACCGGTACCTGCCTGACCTCGCCCAAAATGGCGCCGATACATGAAAACGGAACTTTCGAACTCCCTGTTCGCCCGGATTGCTCGAATATTGGTGCTCTGAGATATATATGCATTTTTGGACAATGAAAGTCGATAAGATGGATAGTGATTATGTGCTTAGAGAAGAAAGCAATACAGATATTGATCATGTGTTTTGAAAATGAACTGATTTAGGGTGGGTACTGATTGAGAATGGGAACAATGAATTGGTGTAATTTAGACAGTGAACGAGCATCTGGATAATGAATTAATTTATTTTTGACTGAATACTCGACATGCATCATGCTTGCTCTGTGGTAAAGTTCGATACGATTTTATTGCACTGCCGCACTTTATGCAATGAACTGCCATCAACTTCTTTCTTCCTATGTACAGTTCCAATCTGCTCCGTGGCTGGTCCACGGGATTGTAGGCCTGTATTTGTACCTCGACACTTTTTATTAAAAGTATTTTGAAAAAGAAAGCATGGTTGTAGCAGTTGCATTAATGAGTTTTGGATGTCTTACTACTGTGAGCGAAGAATAAGTATGATGAAAGATGTAGATCAAAAGGATCAGATATTTAGCAGCTACATTATGTATCACAGGCAGCCAGAAAAGTGTTTTAGACACCCTTAAAACGACACCACAGAAATGCCACCTGACCGTCACCCTCGCACCCGACAAAGAGGGTTACGACCGAGTAACTCATGTAGATACGCAGATCGTCAATGATTATCTATCTGACATTACTGGTCCCTCTGGGCTTAAACGCCGAGATGGTAAAGAAATGCAGTACGTGGAGATGGGTCGAGTATGTGGTAGGTAAAAACATTTTCGGACTACTGCATGCTGATGTACTTTGAATGCTGCCCCCCACCCCTTCTTTTTCCTCCCTTCTGCAGGTCACGTCAGAACGTCGGCTGAAGTGTGGGAGAGCGATGATCGAACCACCGACGAAAAGGGAAGGAGGGAATATGTGCATAGTCCTCATAACGATAAGTTTTTAAAAGACGTAGACTTAAACATGACTGTTCCTCCTTAGAACATAGCAACTGGGAGGATGGACTGACATAGAAACTGGACAGGTACTGAATGACGAAAAATTGACTAGAAATGACGCGTTAAATAATGTAACTGGACGTTTGACTAGGTAGGGAAAGGACAAAGAAAAATATACGGGTAAGGGTTACCACGGCACCACCCGTCTGGGAAGTTAGAAATGTTGCTGGTGTTCAAAATGCACTGCCCCCTTTTTCACACTCTTATAGATGTAGCCAAGCTGTCCGACTGTTCTCCCGATCAATACTTGCCGTTGCCTCAGCCTGGAGAACTTCCCACCAAAGGAAGGAACTGAAAAATGGTTTAAGATCCAACCATGGGTAAATAGCACGACCAGGCTAATTTCTGACCGACCAACTGAGGTGTAAGTATTGGCAATTGAGAACGCTGGCCGACATAACTAGCGAGAAGGAAAAGGAGGGAAGGGTAGAAAGAGCTAAGCACATAGATAAATAGGATAGTAAAGATACGTAGGATATAATATGGATTTTGTTGGCCACCTGTTTCCTGTCCTGTCGTGAATGTCTTATATATGTGTAATGCATGTGCCGTCTTCCCTGTCTGAGTTTGTGTGTGTGTAATGTACGGATTTATGTCTTCCCTCTGTCTGTATTTGCGTGTTACCTGACCTTTGCTGTTCTGTGTTGTGAGCGCACTAAATGACCTATTTTCGTACACGTCTCTCTCTCTCTCTCTCTCTCTCACCACCCCCTTATCTCTCTCTCTCTCTCTCTCTCTCTCTCTCTCTCTACATGTCATACGTGTACCGAATGGCTCGTTTAGATTGCGGACGACTCTCACTCTCTATGAGAGTCTCCCTATTTTCTCTCCCTCTTTTTGGTAAAATTGTGCCCCACCGGCACCAGTCTGATTTGATACTTATTGAACGCGGAGGTGTTCAGCGAAATTGACCGAAATAAAAATGATTGTAACTCGCCATATTACTACCTCTCCTTTCTGCAAAATTATGAACTTAAATTGGCTGAGAAGGAAAGGACAGGTAAGACGACTAAGGTCCCCCAAATCTGGCCATTCATAGGGGAACTGTATGTCAATGGCACCCTATTTTTCTGTTCATCAGAGACGAACGCCAACGTCTAGATTGACCCCCAATGCCCAGATTGCCCCCCCCCCCCCTTTTTGCACCCAAGCGCGAGCGCCCGAAGCATCCCCGCCCCATTTGATAGACCCCAGCTGCTGTCCCGGATATAAACATGATGACCATGAGTAGCTGTTGAACCTCGAGAAAACCTTGTTTTGCCTGACTCTCGAAGATGGCACCCCCGCCCTGTTTGAAAAGGTTAGCCAGTCCTGAAGGGAAATGCTCCGTAATGTTGAATATGATGTAATGCACAGTTGATGGGAATCTCATTTATCCTCACTTGAGTTATAAATAGGACGATGAATAAACCTGCCATAAACTCAGTAGGAATGCTGACACATGCACTGCTTGGTAATGGACCTCTGACTGTGACCAGTGAGCGTATCTCCCAAATGTGTAGAATTGAGGGAGGAATTCACATGCGTAGATATCTTCTTCTGCCATTTCTCTAAAACCTTGTCTTGTACCTATTCAAAGATTCACGATCACCGAAGGAGATGGGTCAGATGTGACGTACAGCCTGACTGCAGATCTTGGGACACGTATGACCTCGACCAAAGGTGGAGCTGCAGAGCAACAAGATACGGGACGAGACCGCAATTTCAACGTGGAAAATGAAAAATGACGGGCCGCCTTGAAGCCCTCCGTCTGCTAACCCACGTGTGCCTGGAGTCTCCGTCCCCCTTCTTTGGGCCCGATTGATGGGCCTGCCTGCTTGTTATCCTTTGCTCCCTTGGTCCCTTTTGTGTGTCCCAGGAACTCTGACCCAACTCCGCTCTCTCTCCTATCGACTATTTGAACCACCCTCACCCTCTTTTCCACGTGACTTTTTGCCAAAGGAAAGAACTGCATTCATATGGGAATAGGGTGTTGCCACGGAAAATATAGGTGCCGAGCATAAGGCGCCGCCAAACGGATTGTTTAGGGAACAGGACTGTGGTCTAACAGCAGAGGACTGACCGCACCCTGCAACGCGTAAGGATAGAACAGAGCTGGACCTATAGCTCCACCGCCGGTGCTCAACAGCGCCAACGAAAGTACACGGACTAGAGCCTACCAGTGATGGCTCACTGATAAAAAGACACTGTGACGAAGAAATCTTGTGTATTGACCTGAATTCCGCTCTCAACTACTTGGTCGAAACTGTTCATTGGTCACATTTTTAAGTTAGAAAGATTTATGCTATGTAGTGCGTTTAATTGTCAGGAACACAACGAAATGCAATTTCCTATGTGCTGCATTCTGCCCATCACCTCAACTGTCTATGATTGTACGCCAAATGTTAGTATCGACAAAATGCTAATTCATCAACGATGCCTGTCCCCCTGTAACCCTATCAATCACAAAAAAAATGACTGCTGTAATGTAAAAAGGGGCGACTGTGGGAATTGAAGAAATTGATGTACATAAACAGCACTCATTTCCCTTCTTCTCCCACTCCTCTCCCTGTGAGCACCATGAATACCATAAACTATTGACCGTATCACTCTGCCAGTAAGAGCCCATACCTATATGCATATGCACAGCCATTCTAGGCACCATGGCCTTTTTACCCATTGAAATCCCCGGCTTCCCTCCTGCGCGTATCTTACACCCCCTCTCTCATGCATAGACCATGAAACCCTCTCCCTCTGCGCGACCCTGCTGCGAAAGGCAACCCTCCTGCTTGACCCACACAAAACCCCCCATTCCCTCTTGAGGAGGCATCCTTCGCCTTAGCTGACATAGCCCTCCCCAGCTGCACCTGACTGCCCCCGCTCTCTCATGTACGGGTCATAAGATCTCTCTCTCTCTCTCTCTCTATGTGACTCTGTCCCCGTGTCCACCCTGGCTCCCCCTCCCTTCTCCTCACATGAGCAGGCCGTAAACCTTCTTCTTCTGCAAGACCCTGTCCTTGAGAACCACGACCGCGCCTGACCAACACCTCCTTTCCTTCCATGAATGCCCCTCTGTTGACCAGCCTTCCCTCCGCGCTCGATTGTCCACGCGGCATGAATACCACTCCTTTGATGACCCCTTCCCCCGAGTCCGGCTGACCACACATGTCCGAGGCCATCGCCTAAGCCAGGAGATACCATTTACTGCCCTTATTGTATGAAGTCACTCCTCTTCAAAGGACCCACTATTGATCCTGGCCACCCCACCCCCTGGCTATGATTAGGCGCGCACATCCTAAACTGTTGATGAGACACTCAGCTGCGTGATTGCCCTCCCCTCTTATCAGCAGGTCAAGGGTCCCTATTGTGAACACATGTGGGGTGGGATTGACACGAGGATTATAGGGTTATCTTTCCTTCGTTTCACAATGCTGTGACTGTAATGCCAAGTGTTTTGTAAGGTATAAAAGGTTGAGTCTCAGCTCACTTGTTAGAGCACCTCCCGATGACACCTTGCTTCGTGTCTGAAATGACTGGCTCTCCTCATGAGAATTAAACTCTGTTCTTGATTCCTGCATCCAGCAGCCTGGGCATCGATAGCAATGCGGGCTCATTTTCTACAACGTTTTTCCTTGGTCAGTGTCCAAGACTGCTCCCAGGAAGTGTATTTGCCTATGGAGAAATCAACAGTGATTTTTCTTAGTTGATGGAAAGCCCCAGCTCTCGGAAGAACTATAGGCCAGGCTGGGTAGATGCTGCTGTAGAGTTGTATGAACATCATTTTATTAACTAGTTGTTTAAGTAGGGGAAGACTTGATGATCATGTCGCGCTAGATAGGCTGCCACTGGTGTCATGCACTTTGTAAAAATTCTTGGAGCCAATTTCAATCCAAATGGCAACACTTTCAATTGACGATGGCAGCCCGCCGTGAGTGCTAACAACATCAAGGGTCAAAGTTTTGTCACAAATTCTCTTTCCACTAGAAGAATGTCCTCCAAAGACACAGTTCCAAATAATGTGTTTATTTATTGGAGTTTTCCTTTAACTGTCACAGATCTATATTGGTCTCTGTTCTGTTGAACTCTTTTTGATAAGAAAAAAAGAAAATAGAATCCTATATTTTGGATTTGGAACGCATTCTATAGTTTCCCTTTTCATCCTGGAATAGAAATTTGTCTTGAAGCAGATGCATGTTATGGTGTGTTACTCTACTTATCGCAGTTGAAAGTATTAAGGTCATCCACAGGGAATACATGAGAAGGGACGCTGCCGGTGATGTGGGTATTAATGATGAATGGGTATCATCTGTGCCTGAAAAGGAAAATCTCAACTGTGATAGAGCTCTATCATCGCTTCTTTCAGGAGCGAGCCTGGTTGGCAGAAGACATTGTAGTGATCTTCGAGACTATCACTGGAGGAGGTGACTGCAGAGGATGAAGATGTTCTTAAACTGGATTATTGAATGGTATAACAGGCTGATAGATTTACAAGGTAGAGGATGAGGTTCTGGTGAGAAAGAAGGCCTCATTTTCTGGTAGGTTTGGTTGTAGATTGGACACCAGAACTTTGATTTCTCATCAGATATGAGGATGGAGATGGTGACAAGCCTGCCATCGGAGGGCCTACTGAAGAACACGTTGGTGAAAGAGAAAAAACAGACAATAGATGTCAATTGTGTTGGGAGTGTATGATTTTTATGCACTTCAATGAGAAGAACTCACTGTGATGTCTGGTGAATCCTCTCAATGTCATTTAGATCGTCCGAGGATGGTCACTTTGACAGTAAGAGTTAAAGTTCTGAGAGGGTCACTATATTGTAGACGTCAAACGGTGATGTCTCGACGGCATTGGTGCAATAGTTCTTCTCTGATTACTTTAAGGCGACAGGAATTGAGAATGATGCTTTGACAATGACGTCGATCATTTTGTCTCTAACACAGTTGTCTCAGATATCAATGAAGCAGAATGTCATGGAGACAGATCTTTGTCTGTGTGCCTGCGTTGGTAAGGGCCCACCTTAGACAGCAAGCACATTGGGGCGGAGGCTCTCGACATCGATGTTGATAGCCTTGACATCGATTTGAATGACGTCTGGAGTGACAACGTCGATGATAAACTAGTTAGCTTCACTCTTCTCTAAAGATGTCCCTCATGGGAAGTCCACATCAGAGAGTGATTCTTTTAAGCATTGATGCCTTGAGAGGTTGTGCCTTGCAGCTGCTTCCTCTTCTTCCTCTCCTCGCTAGTCTTCATACTTTGAGGCATTCCTCAAAGTCTAATGACCTCCCTGTCTTTAAGAGATCTTTTGTACATCTTTTGGCAGATATTGCAGTCTTTCACAGTGTGAGATGGAAGAAGATACACTACACAGACCTTGTGAGGGTCTATAACTCCTTTCTTTTTACAGAAGGAGGGGCACTTGTCAAATAGAGAAGGCATCTGGAGAGGAAAATATTCTCTAAATGTCGAAAGAAATCTAATTAGACAGTTGAAAAAAATTGAGAAATTGAAAGTTACTCTCAAAGACTTGATTTTTTGAAGCAAAAACCAAGAACCAAAATCTCTTAAATGCACTTGGATCCTTCTCACAGGAGTCAGAAAAAAAGAACTGGGGGGGATGCGGCAGACTGCCAGTACAAGCCATCAAGAGTAGAGGGATCACCTGGAAGTCTATCAAACTTTTTTTTTCTTACTTTGTTCACATTTCGAATCTGCCTTTGTACCTGAGATGTTGAAATGTAGTTTTATAATATTGCTGGGATGAGCCAGTTTGGTTTGCAGAAAAAAATCCCACGTTTGATAGACTGCTACAAGGTGTTGTTTCATCCTATGAAAAAAATGATTCTTGACAACCTGTGTTATATTCTATGAACAACATATCTATATTACGGTGTGTTGGGTTCACGCAGACAGTAGGAGATCATTCAAACTTTTATGACTCTCAATAAAGATACTACGATGCAGAAAGGCAGTTTCTTACTTTTGAGATGGACTGCGCTGCCTGACAGTTTTCTTATGCACTTTTCTGTGCTGTCTGCAAAGTGTTCTTTTTATATTTCTTCCACATTAGACATCGTTTTGGAGACTACTTTACATTGAGAATTAACCCTTTTTTGGGTTAATCTTAGGTGGATTTGATGCAGTATCAGAGACTTCACCTTAAAAACTGTGCCCTTTCACCTTGGATTTCTAAAGCCACAAGAGCAACTGTTCTTCTCTGTCTTTAAGTGTATTTGTTGAAAATCTCCCGAAGATCTTTTAGTCTTTCGTTTTATGGGCTTGCTATAAGCAATAAATGCATTCCTTGAGAGGATCAACTGTATTTTACCCACAGGTCTATAAATATCTTTTTTTTCAGGAGATCCAGACCTAACTCAAACTGGGCAAGAAGCAAGTCTCTAAAACAGCGTCTGCTTGACTAAGAGTTGGAGATTATTATTATAAGACCCAAAATAGATCTAAATTTAGAGATACAAGTACAGCTCAAATTAACTCTCTTCACATACCATGTGGAGTAGAAACCTGAGTGATGGTGGACTCTAGGGCATGTGATCTTTACTGTGCCTTTTCCCTCATCATTTGGAGCTTGGTCTGTTTCAATGAGATGGGTAGGCTACTTAAGTGGCATGTGTGCAACTTCTATTGCTATGTTTAACATGATACTCTATGGTAATGTTACTGTGGGAGTCCAGGCTCAATAATGGAGAAGATTCAAGCATGTGAAAGATACAATGCTGGAGAAACAATTTTAAATGCGGTGTATGACGCCGGGTGGTGCCAGATATGTATCAAGTGATTTTATGCAATGCTGACCAGACATGCAGAGACCAAGCACATACATAACATCACTTTCCGAGGCCTGGCAGTTCCCTGAATTCCTCAGCCCAGTAGGTGTTAGAAAGATATGAGAAGCACATAGATAAGTGGGTCTGTGATTAGCAATCTAGAGAAGGATCACAGCTTCCAAAATAACAGTTGTTACAGAAAGTATGTAACCTTTTCTTTCAATAGGTACTATTATCTCTGCATATTCTTTATCTTTAATGATTACGTAGCTATGTCAAGCTAATTTTAACAAATGGGCAGTGAATAAGTAAAAATAAGACAACCTAATAACAAATGTATCCCTGGCCTTCCAAACAACTCTACAGTTCTGGCATCTGAATCAAGCACAGAGGTTGTGGTAAGGTAGGGAGAGAACATTAAACTACTGCTGTGCAGGTGTCTTGCAAAGGCATATGCCACAAAAAACAAGCAGTGGTCACTCTGCCCCGCGTTTAATGTACAACAAATCCTTCATGTTGCCCTCTTGACTGGCTACCTGAAGAAGGCCGCTGGCCAACATCTAATCTGCTTCGTTATAGCCATACCCTTGATAACACTTCTATAGATGAAAAGTAGAGTCCTGTTGCTGGAAATATTATACCTGTAAACAGAGCTGTGGATGTGAAGGTGTAAACATAGCTGACAATGGAACAGACTACTTAATATGGAATTTCACAACTACATGGACGATTCTACTCCTGGGGGAGAGGAGTCGGCCTAACGGCAAAGTGGTCAACCTCAAATCTGTGGAACTGGGTTCGAGTCTCAGCAATGACGCTGTACATCCTGCGATTCTGGGCAAATCACTTAATCTCCCCGTGCCTAACATAAAAATGAACGTGTCCTCGTGTGATGCAACTGGTGCTATGTAAGGTGCTCTGATACCCGATTCGGGTCAAGTTTGCGCTATATAAACCTCTATAAAATAAACATAAAATAAAAAAAATCTATGCCTAAACATGGGGATCTTGCTCGCTGTGCACATAATTCAAGCTATTCCTCACTAAGAAGGCCAAGCAAGGCTGAACCCGATCTGGACTTGTGTGTTCCTTTTTAAAGGGGGGGCCCATCTGGTAGTTTGGAGTAGGCTGTTCATATTAGCGGCAGGGTCAGTGATGATTTGCAATTCTAGACAGAGGTCTAGTTTTGATGGAATGTTGTGACCATCATAAGAAAGATTGATTGGTTTAGCATCAACTACAACGATAAGAAACGGAATCTCATCCTGCTAGTTTGTTATTGTGACCTAGTTTTGAAGGGAAGGTTTAGCATCACAACTATTCTAGGTAACAAAATACAGAGCCATCAAATGAGGCAATCCCATGAGGCAATCCCAAGTTAAGGTTCCACTCAGCAGTAATATAAGGATCAGGAAGAAATCTCTTCAACAAAACATTTGAAAAATGATGTGCCAAACACCCAGCATTTCAGATGCTAAACCTGCAGCTACATCCAGAGGCCTCAGGTTGAAAAGTACAGGAAACCTCAACGACCTACATTAATAAATATGGTGGGTACTCTACTGGTTGACATCTATCATCATGTTGGGAAATACATCAGAGAGGTCCCATCCAAGACACCTCAGCCTTTCAGATGCCTGACAAACAATTACAGGACGTTTATGACTATCCTCCTTTTGAGGGTTAAGGAAAGACTGGCATCCTGGAAGAAAAGGTGGGACTTTGTCACCATTTAAAGGAAATCAGTCGGATCCTTGGGTATAAATGTAGGGTTGGTCTTCAGTATAACCTTCTCGCTTTTGACTCTCTCAAATCCACCATGCTGATGTAAGCGATAGGAAAGTGGCTACTTTCCAGTATATGTACTTTAGTGGTACTTTGTGGATCCGTTCGAAGGGAGCAGTATCAGCCGACTCCGGACAGTATTGAGCTCCCACGACATATGGAAGCACTCGAAAGAGTCCCGTCATAAACTGTTGTATCTTTCTTTGAGAGAACAAAGTGGTTGAGGTGACTTGCTTCTACTAACTCTTGATATTACCACCATATGGACACACACAAATGAATATTTTAGGTCCCTTTTAGCTAACTCTAGCAACCCTGGTAGTATTGGGTCTTGCTGTATAAACGCATATGTATATATTCACTGGAAAAAACAAAGGTTTAGGGGTTAGGTGAACATGTCAGTTAAAGTAGACCGTTTTAAACTTACACAGCCACTGAAATGCACCAGTTAGTTATTTTAAGTAGTAGTAGTTTCTCCTTTATTAGGGCTCGCCTGCTGATGCGCTTGCGCATAGCTGGCGAAGCTCTATAGTGGCTTATCCAGAGTTTAACCACTGGCGATTCCACTGGCGATTCCATGCAGTGCATGTGCTTTTTAACTCACTGCGCAAGCGCAATGAATTAAAATGCGCGTACACAGCATGGAATCGTCAGCTTGGTGCCTCCAGCAGCTCTTTCCGCTCCGCCCCCTGCTGCATCAAAGGCTTTGCGCTCTGCCTCAGCCCAGCCATTCTCCTCCCCTAATTGCCCCCTGCTGCATCAAAGGCTTTTTCATGGCCGGCCGGCCTTGTTTTCAGTTTCACGGCCGCCAGGCCGTGTCTCTCGTTTTTGCCGTGCTGCGCCAATGCTTGTTTTCCTACTGTTCCTCCTTATTACGACCTTCCCACTCCCTCCTTTCCTCTCAGCTATATTCCGTCCATCTTTAATTCCTTTCTCCTGGCTGCTTTCTTCCCTCTTGCCTTCACTTCTTTCTCCATTACAGTTTTTCCACGAATTCTCTCCCTTTTTCATCCCTTCTTCGCTCCGGTTCTTCCTTCCCTACCTCCATACGTCTCTGTCCACCCTCTTTAGTCTCTATTTCATCCCCTCCTCCCTCTCTGCATCTCTCCTCCCCCCTCCCACTCCCCAGTGGATAGCGCATGATGCCGAGATGCTCTCTAGCCCGGGGCCGTCTCCCGCCTGCCTGTGTGTGAGAACAGCATCCTCCTGACACCCGCCATTGTTTCCCGCGCTTTCTGGGAGGTGTTTTATTTGCCTTTGTTACTGCGCTGCCTCCCTTATCTGCCCGGCTCCTTTGTGGCCCTGCCAGAGTCGCTTTGCGGCGGCTGGTCTGACGCCCACGGCTTAAGGACGCTCCTATGATTTCATTTACAGAGGGCTTGTCAGAGCAAATTGCTGTTTGGCGCACAAAGCCGCATACGGGAGCCCCGGCCGCAGATGAATATATTTCCCTGTGACCTCTGAGCTTTCAGAGCCCGGCTGACAATCACTTTGGAGTTTAAGAATGGGCGGATTTAAATGGCGCAGTGTTGTTCAGATGTACGTGTACATTGAATAATGGCTGGTAATTCCGCCGGGTCCGTCGCATACATCAAAGACGCCTGGTGTCTACCTGCCTCTTCCTTGACAGACTCTGGGGGAGTCTGACTCGGGGTGTGCATCCTGGGACATGCAGTGGGCTGCGGGTCAACAGTCATGCTCCAGCGTATGACCAAGAACACTTGTTTTTTGCAGTTTTTATATAGCCCTTACTCGACCTCCAAGCGTTTTACATGAGCACCAGTTACATTACACAAGGACGCTTCCCTTTTGTAGGCACAGCCGGATTACTTGCCCAGAATCACACAATGTTGAGTTTACACCAAGACTAATAGGGTGGCCAGATTTTGAAAAGCAAAACACTGGGACAGGTCAGGCATAAAAGTAGGACTATAGCTTTTAGTTTACTTCCAAGTCGGACCTATCCCCGTTTTTGCCTGGTGTGGAGTAGGTGGGGTGCGAATGTGTATGTCAGAGAGGGCACAGGGTAGAGGTCCTGAGCCTATTTTAGGGCTCGCCTTTCCTATTCCGCAAGAATAGGAAAAAGAGCCCTATTGCTGCTAAACGATGCACGCACCACACAGCTCCACCAATGCACCCACCACACAGCTCCACCGATGCACCCATCACACAGCTCCACCTACACAGCTCCACCGATGCACCCACAACACAGCTCCACCGAGGCACCCACCACACAGCTCCACCAAGGCACCCACCACACAGCTCCACCGAGGCACCCACCACACAGCTCCACCGAGGCACCCACCACACAGCTCCACCGAGGCACCCACCACACAGCTCCACCGAGGCACCCACCACACAGCTCCACCAATGCACCCATGACACAGCTCCACCGATGCAGCCACCACACAGCTCCACCGACACAGCTCCACCGATGCACCCACAACCCAGCTCCACCGATGCACCAACCACACAGCTCCACCGACACAACTCCACCGATGCACCCACCACACAGCTCCACCGATGCATCCACCACACAGCTCCACCGAGGCACCCACCACACAGCTCCACCGAGGCACCCACCATACAGCTCCACCGAGGCACCCACCACACAGCTCCACCGAGGCACCCACCACACAGCTCGACCGAGGCACCCACCACACAGCTCCACAGATGCACCCACCACACAGCTCCACAGATGCACCCACCACACAGCTCCACAGATGCACCCACCACACAGCTCCACAGATGCACCCACCACACAGCTCCACGAATGTACCCACCACACAGCTCCACAGATGTACCCACCACACAGCTCCGCCGATGCACCCACCACACAGCTCCGCCGATGCACTCACCACACAGCTCCGTCGAGGCACCACCACACAGCTCCACCAATGCACCCACCACAAAGCTCCACCGATGCTCCAACTAAGCTCCACCAATGCACCCACCACGCACAGCTCCACCAATGCACCCTAAGCTCCACCGATTCACACACCACTACCACAGCATCACTCAGCGCAACCACAGCATCACTCAGCGCAACCACAGCATCACTCAGCGCAACCACAGCATCACTCAGCGCAACCACAGCATCACTCAGCGCAACCACAGCATCACTCAGCGCAACCACAGCATCACTCAGTGCAACCAAAGCATCACTCAGCGCAACCAAAGCATCACTCAGCGCAACCAAAGCATCACTCAGCGCAACCACAGCATCACTGGTTCAAATATGTTCTTTCAATGTTTTAAGCTGTTTTCAAGCTTTCACGCTTTATTACAAATCACAAAAAGATGTTAATATTTCACTTCTGTTCTTGGATTTTCGTCACAATAAAAAACACTGAACATATTTACTAAAGTTTAAGCTATTGCCATTACAAATTAAATAAATTATTTAAGTATTAATTATTTAAAAAAATTAAAAGCCAGTGTTATTTGTAATATCAATACATCTAAGTCACATAAATACAAAACATGTTGCATTACAAATGCTATAGGTGTCACATTTGCGAAACATAACTATTGGCATTGTAAATGACAAAGCTATTAATTTAGCCATTTAAAAAAATAACACATAAATAAAAAAAATTCATTTATAAGACCAATAGCTCAAACTTTCCTAATGCGAGCCCTGTTGCATTTCCAATGCTTGTTCTTTTACCCACTATGCCAAGCCAACACATGTTTGGTCGATAGGGGTAGACCCCATGACTTCTTTAGGGCTGTCAGGCTCTGTAGTTCGCATCCTATTTGTAAAGTCCGTGCTGAGTTCCGGTTCAGAACGTGAACTTGGCATGGACTTTACAAATACAAAGCGAACTCACCAAAAAGAGATTGATTACATGAAGATTAAACAAACAGCAATTTTGTACTCATAACAGCCTGTAGTCGGGGGAGACACGTGTCCTAATTACAAGGGTTTGACTCAAATAGAGGTTGGTGTATTTTGGACACAGTATTTTCATGTAAGACCAGCCGGGTCGGAAGGAAAACCGGCGGATAGGACATAGAGATTAGGAACTACAGAGCCTGACAGCCCTGAAGAAGTGGTGGGGTCTACCCCTATCGATGAAACACGTGTTGGCTGGGCATATCGGATAAAAGAATAAAGAAGAAACATATGAATCACTCTTCATTGTTTGTATACCTTGACTTGCGAAATTTTGCATATGATTTGTGCGTGTGCAGAGGATAAGAATAGTTATTTCCAGTAACTGTAACTCATGCCGTAAAGTAACTAAAAGTCGCACCCTCGCATTGCACAGTGTTGACATCAATGATGTAATTTTAGATGTTGCAGCAAATGTTCTTAGGGATGTCATAGAATGTCATGAGTGGTGTAATATGGGAGGCAGTTAGCAGGGCACGCCAAGGGGGAGAATTATACTTACATTAGGGTAACAGTTAGTTACTTGAGATAACTATAACTGGTAAATTTCTGGGTTTTTTTACATTTAAAACGGTATGTTTTAACTAACAGTTTTACCCAACTAGAAAGTCATTTTAACCTTTGTTTTTTTCAGTGAATATCAAAGGGCCTTTTTAGTGCAACCTATTGTCCTGCCTTCCCCTGCTCAAGCTTGGCTCAGCAGCAGGAGGGCAGAAACGTGTCTCTGGTCAGCAGCAGCGATAGTTTGCTGTCCGGATCTAGAAGACTGGTACCGGGAGCACTGAGGGCCTCCTGCAGGAGCTTTACAGTGCACAGAATCATACCTCCAAACACGTCAGGGTTGGTTACAGCCAATTTAGAGATAGCCATCCTGTAATGACGAATAGCCACTCTTTGTATCTTAATGGTTGATGCACCTACAACCAGGGAGAATGGACTCTGACGGTTGTAGGGGTGTCCTGCTCATGCAGAGGCACTCTCACACTTTGAACTGAGCACCCTGCCTTCAGGATTGAAAGGCCTGCTTTAGGGGTGACTTATAGGTTTTAAGTGCAGTGACCCTAGATATAGGAAACCTATATCTTTAGTAAGTGGTGCTAGCACCAGCTTACACAGGCAGCAATGGCAGGCCTGTAATTACAATTTGAGTGTTCTCTCATGGGTGGCATAATGCATGCTTCAGCCCATGGGAGACCCATGGTATGCCTATGCCCTGGGTACCAAAGTACCATGTACTAGGGACTTAGCAGGGTAAACCAGTAGCCAATCTGGAGTGTAC
Organism: Lissotriton vulgaris; assembly: GCF_964263255.1. Classification (NCBI taxonomy): domain Eukaryota; kingdom Metazoa; phylum Chordata; class Amphibia; order Caudata; family Salamandridae; genus Lissotriton; species Lissotriton vulgaris. Next base: position 2,011,820,115 of record NC_141691.1, read on the forward strand.
CTAAGTACTCACCATGTCCAAATTAGAGAAGAAGCACAGAGACTGGGGTCCTGATTAGCAGGGTCCCAGTCAGTAAAACCTAATCACCCCAAGCAAAAAGTGGGGTGACCATGAAAGCAGATTCTACTTTCCTACAATCTGATAGGCTGCTACCTTATCAACTATGAGGGGGAAGCTTTTTAGAACTCCAGACTCAGTCCTGAGTCCTAGCAAAAAAGTTAAAATATATATATATATATATAAATGAATATATCTCTAAGGGGGTCGGCAGGGATACCCTGCCCCCTTATGCCTGGTGGTGGGTCACAGAGCGACCTCCCCTGGGGCACAAAATATTTTAAAAAAAGTTTTGCAGCAAATTTGTAGCAATCATTTTTTTTAAACGGCTTAACTGGACGCATCTGTTGTTACCACTACTGTGTAAAGGCTGGAAAGGGAGACCTACTTTTAGAATGGCAGGCAACCTCCACCATAATAGTGCTTGTTTCAGTCATCCCGTGACTCAGACGTTGACGACCCAGGAATCATCAGTTTGTTTCCACTGGACGCCCAGTTCTTGTTGGACGAGTCTCATTCGAAGCCCTCCTAAGGGAATGAGGCCTATGCAGGATAACATTCGGCACAGTTGACACTTGCACTTTCTGACCATGATTGATTGTCTGGTAGATTAGTTTTTTCCCATGGTCAGAAGTTTTATCACGCTTCTCGACTATGGGAGAGTCTTCCCCAACTGCGTACCGAGTATCGTTCCCAAGAACTGAATCTTTGTGTGGCTCCAAAGAAGATTTCTCTTTTTTAGTACTGAGACCCAAACTCTGATAATGGCTGATGCAGGCAGGTGTAAAATCTTTGTTTTTCCCTCAATGAGCCAATATTCCATATTTGGTGATTGAGCCGGACGCCTGAGAAAGGCAGCAACTGGTGCTATAAACACAAAAAGTAAAGGGAGGAATGCCTATAATATGTCCAATCACTGGCAATCACTTGGTGCACCATTGTAACTGATGATTCTTTTGCCCACAATGCCCCCTCAGTTGGACTCAGCCATAGGCAAATCAATCTTGACCCTGCTTCAATAGGAACAGTCCAGAAGTAACTGCCAGGCTAGGCCCCTCTCTGAACCAGAACTCAAGCAGCCCATGACTGGTTCCACCATCACTAGGGTCATCAGTCGGGTGTAGCTTGGATCCAGTGGCACAGTGACCATGGGATCCATGTCTGGGCACATCCTTGCCACTTAGGGCGGTATATCGAACACACAAAAGGTGATAGAAGGAATGCTTGCATTGCTGAGATTATGTAAAGTATTCCATTCATCACCTTGTCGGTTTATGCCCTAAGTGCAACGGGTATTCACAGACGTGGGCCTCATGTTCACTGTGCCATAGTACTCAAGCTATACCTCATAAGACTTAAGTAGGTTGGATCCAATTTGGGGTTGCTTGTGGTTCCTTCTAGAGGGGGCTAATCCCATGAGGAGCAGGGTATGTACGTATTTGCATAAAGGCGGCACTTTGAAAAGAGTGCTTGGTGGGTGAAAAATTATGCACTAGAATGTGGCCCAGAGGGATTGCCAGTGTCTGCAATTAAGCCATACATTTTGTCAATCACCATCTTGTGATTTCAGTTTACCCCCTAAGTGTGATGGGTCTCCTGCTCACTGTGCCATAGGATTCAAGATCTAACTAACTAATGAGAACTAAGTAGGTCGAACTTGTCTGGGGTTGCTTGTGGTCTCTTCTGGAGAGGGCCCCGTCTGGCAGTTCAAGACGGACAGTTCCCATGAGGAGTATGGTCGCTATGGATATGCATAAGGAAGGCCTTTGTCTACAAAGGAATGGTGGGTGAAAAAAGATGAACTGGAATGCATTCCAGGGCGATTGCCTGTGGCTGGGATTAGGCCAAGCATTTCATCAATCACTTTGTTGTTGTTGCAGCAACTGGTGATAGGCACTTGGAGAAAATCTGAGGTGCTGATTTGAGAGCCAATGGGAGCTTCTTCAATTGGTAGTACTGCCCTGCCAATGAAAACCTGAGGTATTTCCTGTGCTTAGAGAGGATAGGAATATAGAATTAGGTGTATTGTAGGTACAGGGATGCCAAGTAATCTACTCGCTGGATCATCAGGAGGACTTCCTGAAGTGTAAATATTCAGAAAGACTGTTGCTTCAGAAACTTATTGTCTGTGGTCCAGAATCAGTCCCTATTGTACTATTGTCTTTCTTATCAAGAAGAAATTGGAATAAAATCCCTGGTTTCTTTGGAATTTAGGAACATTTTCTATAGCTCCTTTGAGGTTCATGGTAGATCATTTCCTGTGCAGCTCCTTCAAGTGCAGATGATGGTTCTTTTTGGGTGGGAAGACATGTGGTCTTTGTACACATTCCAGTGTGTGTCCTGTGTGTGTCAACTACCGCATCCATTGGTCCAATGTTATGAACTCCCATGCAGAGGCAAAAAGGGAAATTCTCCCCACGCTTTCTGTGAATGAGTGGGAAAAGGGGTTGCTGCGTAGAGTCAAGCTCTCTTTTGGTTTTCTTGGAGATTGGTTGGCGCAGGAGCTCTTCTGTTCCAATGATGGGGTATTTCATTGATCATAACTAGTTTGCCGCAGGGGGTAGTATGGTTGTTCTTGACCTCCATATTTGATTGAATTCTCCCCTGTGGACTTGGGACCTGTGTGAGCCACGAAAAGAGCCTGCACCGATTCGTCGTTGTTGTAGTAGTTCTAGTGATTTTACTGTATCTGTGTCCCGCATGATACTTTGGAGGGCCTCATCCACGTTTCCCGAGGGCGAGGCCATTGAATGGCATGTCAAGGATCTATGTACCTCTGTACAGAAGGCTCTGGATCTGAGCCAACCATGCCTTCTAAGAATAGCTGCTCCGGCTAGCTGATGGAAGCCTGTGGTCGAAACCTCTAGTGCTGCATGAATAATAGCTGTCGATGTGATTTCCCCCTCTTTGACAATTGCCATAGCAGCCTTTCTGTTCTCTGGGATGTGGTTGAACGGTGGCGAAATATCATGCCCCATTTAGCAATCATATTGTCCAAAAATAGCTAAGGAATTAGCAGCTTTAATGACTGTAGCTGCCATGAAACTAATTCAATGGCCCAAATGATCTATTAGCCTGCTGTCTCGGTCAGGGGTAGTGGACAATGGTGCGATAGGGTTCTTTGCTCTATGTTGGGCTGCTGATGTTATGACAGAGTCTGACTTCGAAAGGCCAGTAAGGCGTGATGGGGCCGAATCCGTGGCACTAAACTTCTTGTTCAGTCGTAGTATGACTGCTGGGACTGTTGCTGGTTAATTCATCAGTTTTAATCCTCCCAACCAGACATAATCCTAAACAGGAATGGATTTTATGGCCTTACGTTGCTGTTCCTTAGAGTCATAAAGAAAGCATTGTTTTTATTTAGCAAAGTGATCTGCAAATTGAGCTTTTTAGCTGCTCTCTCCATTAGGGCGTGAAAGCGAGCTATATCATCTGCGGACACATGTGGTTGGTTGAGTGGGTTATACTCCTTTGGTATGATGTGGTGATCCCAATCATTATTAGCTCTGTCCTCTCTGGCAATAGTTCACCTTCTTGCTCATGCCACCTGAATACATAAAGTTAGATGAATATCAACCTTAGAGTTGGTGGGACGATTAGTTTGTTAATTATTCTGGAGGTGCTTTCTGGGGAGGTGATGGAGGACTAGGAAGCCGGGGAAATGGTGGAGTAGGTAAAACATGCACTTTTGGGTGGAATACGCATAGTTTGTCTAGTAGAGTTCTGAGGCAATAATCTTTTGAAAGGTGTCCATTTGCTGAAGTGAAGATAGGAATGCTACAGGTAATTATAGGGTCCTATAATGTAGCGTGGAGGTATTTAGGAGCTTGGATTATCTGGAGTAAAATCCTGATATTCATTCTTTTTGTAAGGTTCCTCCTCATCCATTACAGACTCAAAACCTAGCACATAGCGTACATCCAATTCTGTAGGGCTGTTAGCCGCTGAGATTTTCCTCTGACTCAGAGTCAAATATGTGGGTGTGTAAACTTACAGTCACCTTTATTGGTGAATAAGTAGCTGCAGTTAAACTCTATCATCAATGGTGTCATTGTCTACCCTGTTGACGTCATTGACGTGGGAAGGAGTGACAATGAATGATGGTTCATATACTGTGTAGCGGTGCTCTTGTGTCAATGAGAATTTCTTCATGGTCGCCGTTGAGGAAGGGGCTTCCATCGATGGCAAAGGTCTTTTCTTCTTTAATGCTGGTTGTTTATCATAGGCAGGAGATTTTTGCACATTCAAGCATTCTTCTTTCCAGGAATGTCTTTCTGCAGAAACTCCAGGTTCTTTTGAGTAAGGAGGTGGCTGCAGTTGTTTTGTGAAATTAGTACAATTCAGGCAACTCTACATGATTGCTTTTTTGCACTGCCTTTGTGAAGTGATTGGTGGGGCACTTTTCACAGAATCATCCCCAGATGATTTTGCCACAGGTAGAACAGGACTTAAATAAAGAGTTTACTGTGTCAGCCATGATGATAGTTGGTAACAGTTAAAGAAAAAGGGTCTCCCTGGACAGGCAAAAAAAGGAATTTTAAACTCAGAACACCCTGAAAGCTGAAGCTAGGACTGGTTCAGTCTCAGGGTAGACCAGACCCAGAATAAGGTCACTGAGAGGTTAGAGCAGAACTCTGCCTGGAGATTCCCTCCTACACGACATGCAGTAGAAATCAGATTTATGGTGGCCTCCAGGGGGAGTGGGAGAGCTGGCACTTCCACCTCATTGGCTAATGCTCAGGTTTTATCAAATTAGGCGGATGTGCTACTGAACAAACACTGTTGCAAATGCCTATTGCCATTTTAACACAATTTACTGCTATTTAAGAATACTGGGGGCTCCACGCCCGACAACAGGCGGGGAGCTTTAAACTTGTAAATATTTCAGCGATCCAATGATGACAGTATAGAAGGTCCTTCAGTAACGCTCTTACTGCTAAAGGCCCTATCTAACTGCAGATTTCGCCCCTTTTGAATATTTCCCAAGTGGCAGACTGGATCTAGATAGTTTTGAGCAGTTCCTCTGCACTAACGCCATTCCAAAGGAAATGTCACCTACCAAAACAATAGGTTTTAAACATTGGAAGGACTGTCGCAAACAAATGTCGAGGCACCACACTAAGGCCTGCAGTGACTGTGCATTGATGAATCCGATGGCATATGAGACCGTGAGGCAAAAAACTCTGTTGCAAAGTACTGGTAATGGTTGGACCCAGTCCTATTCCAGAAATCACAGGAGTCACTCACAAGGTGGGCCGTCTTCATACTCAAAGTCTTTAGGAAAGTTGAGAAAAAAATACCAAAAAACATTCAGCCACTTCTTGCCACTCAAATATTCCTGGAAAGGAGCAAGGGTGTCACTGATCTTGCTCCCAAAGTCAATCGACGTCTGACCCATCCCGTACTTGTCCTGGAACAACCAGACTTAAATAGTTATAGAGCATAACACTTCAGGACCTTTCTGGACTAATACTTAATATACAAACACAATATCCACAAAGCAGCAAGGGACCAAAAGACTGAGAACAGGTTACTTACCTTTGGTAACACCATTTCTGGTAGAGACTATCTAACCGCAAATTCCTCATGTTGTGAGTTTCACCAGGCGCCAGAGTGGATTCTGAATCTTTTGGTAGCAATTCCATCACTTGTCGGAAGGAGACATACTGCAACTGTAGATCAGATTTATCCCGCCAATGAATGGGACATCGGGCCCCCATATGTGTGCCACTTCCGCATGCTGGTGTCAGTTTCTTTCTGGTATGTGCAAGCGCAGTTGGAAGCAGAGCCACTGATATCAGAATATGGCAGTGTGCACACGTTAAGATTTTAGACTTGAGAAACCCTTGTTTAATTCAGAACAACTGATGAATAGCTGGTCAGCTTGTCAGTATTCTCTGGTGTGGTCAATGTAGAAAACTAAGGGTCCAGACGCCTGGAGGACTCGCTTGTATGGGAAGAATGAAGTATATGGCTGTGCCGCAGACAACGCCTTGAGCTAGCTGCCTTCTCAATATAATGGCAACAAGGAACGTCGTCTTGATGGATAGAAGATGGAGGTGGCAGCTCTGTATTGGTTTGAAGAGAGTGCACATCAGGAAAGTGAGGACCAAATTAAGGTCCCACTGCGACATGACAAATGGTGTCGGCAGGAACAGATCGATCAGCGCCTTCAAAAAACACATCACAGGCGGTGACTAGGAGAGGGCTGGCTAGTCTGACAACTTTGAATTCCAGGGTTGAATGTTGCAAAAGGAACACCAGGCAACAAATGTCTCCCAGTGTCCTGCATAAACAGTTTTGATAGATGGACGCCTGGCTGGCGGGAGGACTCCAACCACTTCAGGATGAAAATCAAAGATCAGTAACCGGCACAGTTCAATCTCCAAGCATGGAACTGTAGGTTCTGCAGGCTCAGGTGCAGGACCCTCCAAGGATGATGTGACAGGAGGTCCTCACGAAAGGGCAGCTGGATCAGGAGACCAGTGATCATGGCAGAAAGTTTCTCCTTGCCCAGTCCTACTAGGATGGCTCAGACAAGGTCTTTCCTGATATTTTTTAACAGATTGGTCAGAAGAGGCAGAGGCAGGGCGGAAAAGGTGTCCTGAGCTCCCATTCAGAGCTGTGTTGGGTACTCAACACAACGTAGCCTTGACACAACACATTCCCTGCGATGGCGATTAGATTGGCTGTGGTCAGGGTAGCATGTTGCTCCTAGGGCCTGAATGCTGTTGGTTTATTCCCTCGCCTCTTCCCCGAAAGGACAGAGGCCTGTTGCGGAGGCATGGCACTGACGTCACCTCTGTTGGTATCCTCTGCTGAAGCCTGGAAAGGGGCAGAGTTGCTGGGGGAACTGCTGAGATGTCTGGCCTAGGGAAGAGGGAGTGAGCTATTGCCAGGCTCCCTTCAAACTTTTCTAAGGTTGAGTCAGCCTGTGCTCCAAACGGCCTAGAGACATGGGGATCTCTGAGGTGTTGGGTGGTGTGGTTGCGGTGGGGGAGGTCTAGGACAAGCCTGGCTGCCGCATTCTGGACGGTCTGGAGTTTGCTTAGTAATCTTGTGTGAAAGAAGTGAGTGGGAATGTGTGTTTGGGGGTATGAAATCAGTACATCTGCAAGGAATGTTTTTTGTAAAACTTTCTTTTCTTAGGTGCATTTTATATTTATCAGTTTAAAGGCCTTTGCTTGACAAATCATGTGCATTTCAACAAGAATCGATGTAAATAACTAATTGTATCAGTACTGAAAATTGTCCCCAAAAAATGCACTGCTTTGTGTATTAATTACAATTGATTGTATTTCCATTATGCACAGTATATCGATTATCTGAAATGTTTTATAAAAAAAATACAAAAGAAAGGATTACTAAAATAAAGAAATAAGTGAAGGCAATTGTTACAATGAGTATATATTGAATGTAATAGCCCTTTGTGAAGCAATATAGGTCTATGGGACCCTGCATTCATTATAATTGGTTTGTTTCCCCCCTTTGTCCCAGACCTCTAATATTATTTATAAGGGGGTACCTTTTCTTCCCAGTGCATATATGGGGGCCCAAATAACACATGCAGGGCGGTAAGGATCAGACAGGGGGGGACCTTGTACCACCTGTTTATGTCCAAGAGAATTGCTAGCAAAAGTTCCTGGACTCAGTCTGACGCCTGAGGAAAATCACAAGGTGAGGAATCTGCAGCTAGAAGCCACTGTCAGAAAGAAGGGTAACCCCATTAAAGAAGAGCAGGGTACACACCTCAGAAACACAGAGGTATTAGGTAGCTGGTTGAAGTGGGGCCACAAAACAGCAAATGATTAACTGGCAACATATACATTTCAAAATGATTCGAGAGAAAGCAGGATACCCACCAATTTCCACATCAGTCATAGTGCCCACTCTAGTCTCTGACAAGGAGTTATTCCTGGACACAGTCTTGGTTTTGTTGTCTTCTGTAGCTGTGAACTTCAGGTCGGCTCCATCTGTAACCAGGGAGTTTCTTGACCGGTGACACCTGTCTCCGGAGCGTGCCCTACGCAACACAGACTGAAAGAGAAGGGCAGATGGACCTTGTTAAAAGTTAAGATGGGCCCAGACTTCCAGAATCTGTACTTAATAAACAAAATATCAATAACAGTTATCAAAGTAAGGTGTTCACAAGGATGAATTTGCATGGGAGACTTCAAGTGGGATTTAGGGGACACTGCAAATAAGTGCCAACAATGTAAAGGCTTTGGACAGTGTAAGATTAAATGAAAGTGGAAAAAACATTGTAGGAAACAGTAGGCCACAGAAAATAATTATTGTATAATGGATAACACTGCTGGGATTGCTGGAACACTGCCAAGGTGAGTAAAAGCAGTAGGAGGTCTGACATTCTACTGCAGGTTGGAGAGTCCAAGCATCAACAATATCAAGGTAAGTCAAAGAGCGAGTATACTCCGGGTGTGGAATACAGGGACGGTCTGATGAGGAAATTATTATGTGGATGCTTCCCTCAAACGTGGAAAGATATTTCAGAAGTGAAACGAAATGAAAACACTCTGTTGGGAGCAGAAAGAAGGGAGCCTTAACATAGTAACATTGCAGCCTTTCCTGTTTAAGCAAGAGAAATGCTAGTAAGGTGCGTTTTCTTTGTTTGGACAGGCAGTGAAACAAAGAAGAGTAATGTTAGCTACGGATCTGAATTACATAGTATTGCAAGTTAGTTGGAGACGAAAGAATATGAAAGAACGTATGGGAATATTATCTGAATTATTTTCTGCTGGCAACGTCCATGCAGAAGTATAGACCACAACTAAACTCAATCTATTAGTCTCTTCGAACCAAATACCTCTGTTTGTTACAAGTCTTCAGCAGCCAAACCCAGAGGATTCTATTTCCCAGAACTCCTTACCTGTATCAGAGTCCATAGAAGATAGGTAGTACATTAAAATGCTCTGAGCTAATCTTGATTATGGAATACGTACTAAGCAATGCAAAATGGATCATAACTTTTATTGGATATTAAAAAATAAATAAAAAACACTGCACATAATTGATTAGCCCTTCTCCATAGAGGGAGGCTATTGAATTATCAGTGTTATTGGATTTAGTGATTTGCCACACTCCACAATTATGAACTTCTATGTGATTTTTCTTTTTACCTAACATGACAAACGATGGAATCTTAGTCAAACTGCTTGAAAAAGTTGACATAGTTTACTGTTCACGTTCAGATTCAAAAAGCCGATATTATTTGAGGGAAGGTGATTTTAAAAAGGTACAACAATGAAAGCAAGTGAAAGTGAGTGTGGAAGACTTCGAGGTTGGTGCAGGTAATGGTAGGACCTTCAAACTCACACAGTGTCACCCTCTGCCACATTATCGGCTCCCATCACACAGTGAACCAGCGAAGAGTCGTTATAAGAATGTGTGCACACAATTAGCTAGAAAACCTTGCAGGTGTGAAAGCCCCACAGGACATCAATGACCGCCTCAGCAGCTTTGATTTTTTTGTGTTGAAGTGGGGCGACTAAGCACCCTGTTCAAGCTACAAGGACACAAGGCAGTAGAAGCTACAAAGGCCTTTACCTGCAACTGCCCAGCTGTCCAATGGCAACTAGACCTAGACTGGACTCTCCTGTTGGCCTTTGTCTGCCACCCTGGGAATCTCTAAAGGTGCTCCCCCGGGATCATTGGGGGGTGGGGCCAATACTATAGAAGTGCACTTATGTGGCAGATTGCTTAACTCCTTGGGTGCTCATGACGAGGTCAGCTCTTCATGAGCTACGGTGCTCATGACGAGCTGAGCTCGTCATGACCACGCCCGTTCCGTGGAACGCTCGCATGCTGGGCTGATTCCCCTGCTGTGCTGAACGTTCCATTGGAACGTGCGCGGTCATGATGAGCTCAGCTCGTCATGAGCATGGGGGCGCTGTACGCGCCGCCCCCCCGCCCCCCAGCACAGCGGGGGAAACAGCCCCACACGGAAGGGGTAAAAGGACTAAACTCAGAAGGTAAACATCTTTGACCATGACAAACCTGGTTAGTGAGCCGACCGGTGCTCCATCGTGAAGGGCATCTATTTACATCTTGGTCCTGATCTATGTCCACTGACTATTATTGACACTTTGTGCTTCTTGGAGCCATTTCCACTTAAAACATTAAAAATTCATATCTTCGGTTCCCTTTATTGTATTTTGTCATTTTGGTGTAATTTTGCTTATTACATTTGTTTTTGTATATTTTTATTGTTTTTCATTTTAAACTTTTCACCGTTTTAGTATTTCAAAAATACTTTACACAATGCCTCTAAGTTAAGCCTGTCTGCTCTGCGGAAGGGGGTTGAGCTTAGGTTAATGTAGTGAATTTAGTGATTCACGCTAACAAGGATTATGATTATTACTTGAGGTGGGTACTTACCCCCCTCAACTAATAACCCGATTACTGACAGCTAAGCACTGAGTATTCCATTCACAGCGACCCATCACAGATCCATTGTAAGAAAGATGCATTGAAGGGGTTACCGAGACATATACAATAGTTCCTCTTCTCTCCTCATCCCAGTATTTACGCCTGCCAAACCATCCAATACCCTTCTTCTCATGTTGGGATCCCCATGGCACTAATGGCCACATTGGTCTCCAGGGCTTACCTTTCTCGTCAGCGGGCTGCTGGGGGCGGACATGCTGCTGTACAGACTGAGGCTGGAATTGGACCTGCTGGGGGACAGCATCTTGGACCCATTACTGCCACACTTGAAGGGGGAGGCGGCAACGGAATCAGGAGACAGGTACTTCTCATTAATCTTCAGGTTTGTTCTGCCTTTCACTGTTCAGAAGAAAACCAGAAGTAAACAACACAGCATCTTAAAGCTATCCACACTCAACTGCAGAGACAGGTAAAGGCCACCATGTTGTAAAGGCAGTGGTGGCTCCTCAGCTAAAATGGAGGAGCGTCACCCCACTGCTCTCAGAACAGTGTAAAAGGAAAAATAAACTGATAGTAACAGAAGTCATTATCATTTCATGTTTAGTATCTTGCAGCCATGTTATGGTGGGGCACGGCTGTGCTCCCGTGCCGTAGATGATGGAGGAGCGGTTACTTTGGGCTGGCCAAACAGTCGAGCACACTGTGCCTGTTCTCCAGCGGCCTGTAATGCGCAGCTTTGGTGGAGAACATGCACAGGCTGCCAGTCCCCTTCTGAGCGCCGAACCATGGCGCTCAGACCAATCATGAGGCTGCCATCACAGTGACAGCAGCATCATGATTGGCTTAGGCAAGCCTGGGTGCTGCCAGGAGCCAACAGAACAGCGAGGATGAAGAAAGGGCGCAGCTGGGTACCAGCGATGAGGAGGTAAGATTTTTTTCTTTCTTACCAACAACACCCTCCTCTCCCCCATACCTGTTACCTCAAGCAGCCACTGGTAGGAAATGCGTGTTAAATAGTCGCAGCTGCTGCCTGGAAGCAGCAATGGGGCGGGTGGGGGGGGGGGGGGGGGAGATGCGGGGTATGGTTTAAAAAAAACACTTACCTTCCTGCCGGCTGCCACTACCTCTCCTGCATCTTCTTCCTGGGAGAAACAAGAAGCACCAGGGCTCCCACGCTTCCTGCGGCAAATCACAACACTGCGTTGTGATGGGTCTGATCGCTGTGACACGACACTCAGCTAGGGCCTGGAGCGGTGGGCATGTTCTCTCCGTGAAGGCTGTAGTGCAGCCTGCCTGGAGAACGGGGAAGTGCGCATGACTGTTTTGGGTGGCCCAAGAGGGCCGACCAAACAGTTATTGCGCTCAGGTGTGTTCTACCACTCCTCCTCTGCTGCCCGCTAACGCACTGCAGCAGCAGGAGAGAAAAATAAAATGATATTAACATAATGTTATCATTTTATTGTGTCCTTTTTTTTGCGGCTTTATGGCAGTGGGGCGACGCTCCACCGCCTAAGTACAGGAGCCGCTACTGAAAAGGCATGCGTTGTAAAGAGATGTAACCATTTATTTAAAAAAAGGCTCTTCATTTTTATTACAAAATGCTGGCAGTACGTGACATAAAATGCTAGGCTAAGAATATTGGTATTCATGACTAACACCGTTCATAACAGAGAAGACATCCAACTAAGCACAGTTGTAGGGGAGTTAAAGAAAATATCTCGCACTTATTTTCATAAAACAGAATCTGTGTCAGTTTTAATTATCACAAATTAAAGACTTTTCACAATGATACTACTCCGAGGCAATGGGGGAGGGGTCTCCATAATCTGAGCAAAATGCTGCTGTTAATAAGAGTTTAAATGTTTTTTGATAATTGACAGAAAAAAAAGCGCTTCATTTTTTGAGTTCGAAAAGAGTTCCCACAAGACGCGGGCACCTGACATTTAATGAACATTTAAATTCATGCTCATAGATAGTTATAAAGAAACAGAAAATTACTGCTTAAAAGGCATAGTATCTGGCATAAACGTGGTACATAGAAAATAAAAAAAGATATGTATATATATAATTATAAATATATTTACAAAAATATAGTTAAACAAACATGTATATCCACTTTTCAAATATACAAGCGGTAAAACTAGGCGATGTCCAATTTGCAATTTCTCAAATCTATATCCATACTATCATGAGAAATATCAAAGGATGGATGCCTCAGTATGGAAACACCCAACCAACATTTCGCCAAGTACTCACATTAGCCACGTTTTAAAAATGCCAATCATTAATTTGCATTAAAGTCTATCAAAGAATGGAAATAACCATATCTTTCAAGAACTCTCAATAGTGCCCAAGTGGGCAAGCACAGCATGCCACTAGCTTTTCGAAAGCACTGGCCGAACCCGCAAAAAAAAAAACCCTTGGCCAGTGGCAAAAGGAGAATTTGCTAAATATTGAAGTGAAACCCAAGTGATAAAAAGGAAAAAACATCTTTCATTAAAATGTCATAAGTTCATAGCACACAGTTATTACAAGATTTCATAGATAAGGAGATTTCGATCTGCCAAGCGGTCAAATTTCATTAGAGCTAAAATTAAAAATGATAAATAATGTAAACATGCTCATAAACATGTATATAAATCCTCAGTTTCATTTAATCCAAAAGGGGATTTGGTATTTAGCTCTAATATATACTTGGTCTCAAGCAGACGGAGTGCAGTTTCCCGATTACCCCCCCTGCGGGACAACGGTATGCAGTCTATGGCAAAGTAGCTTAAATGGGTCGGGTCACTGCCATGAACTGCCTCAAAGTGCCTCGCCACAGGATGCGTTTGATCTTTATTGACAATCGCCCGTATATGTTGAAGAACTCTTCTGTGCACAGGCAGTTTGGTACTGCCCACATAACGTAGTGCACATGGGCATTCTAAAACATATACTACGTATTCTGTTTTACAGGTGATTCTTCTCTTCATTTTCACTAACCGTGGTAAAAACAGAGTATTATACATCTTTACATTTTTTGCATGTTTACACGCTTTACAAGTAAGGCATTTGTAGAATCCCTTTTGTTTTGATAACCAGTTAGATGGCAACTTGATATCGGGGCTACTTCTAACAAGATAATTGCCCATAGACCTTGCTTTTCTAAAAGTCAACTGGGGCATACGATTGTACTTAGTTTGGACCTCACCAATTATTGGGTCCCTTAGGAGCAAATTCCAATGTCGTTTAAGAATCTTCCTGATAGCCCCATGCTGTTTATTAAAGGTCAGGATGACTCTAACTTTAGATGACTCTATGTCTGTATTACCTGGATTTGCTTCCTTCGGGATTAATGTCTGTTCTCTAGTGAGAGATCTAGTCTTGTTAATTGCCTTATCAATGACTGATGCCTTATACCCTCTCAAAAGGAATCTCTTTTTGCAGCCTTCCTGAACTAGTTTGCATTCTCTATCGCTGCTGCAAATGCGTTTTACCCGGAGCATCTCCCCATAGGGGATGCTCTGGATAAAATGCTGTGGAGATATATATCACATCAAGTTTTAAATAAAGTTGGTCTCGCAGCCACATGGAAAGTAACCCTGGGCATAGGACTACGCTATACTCGCGTAGTTTGCGCAACTACGCGCTACGCGAATTGCACATAGCAAAAACGTGCAGCGGGCATTTATTGCTTGAGCAAAATGACAACCCGGCGAGACTTTTTCCTCGTTCGAGATCAGCAACATCAAGTTGCCGATCACGAGCGTGAAAAATAAACCTCCCGGTGAAATTCTCAACGCAAAGAGGTCAGGTTTCTCATTGCGAGTGGCCGCGTATGCTCGCGACCGCTCGCGATGAGAAACTACCAGTCCGAGTTGAGAAAACTGCTGCTCCAGTACAAATCTACTCAAGCTGCAGAAAACTACAGCTTGCACTGTGCAAGATGCCGTTTGCAATGATTGCACAGTGCGGACAAGCATCCGGCACTGTGCAATCAGTGCAAACAGCATTTTCTCCTGCACTACGCAGTTCCCGTAGCGCGACTACGCAAACTATGCCCAGGGTGGAAAGCAGAAAAGGTTACAAATAGCCTATAACTTTGTCCAAAGCTTACTTCAGCTAATTTGACATAAAGTGGGACAATCATGCAGAGTACCACACCAAACTCCAAACTAGTCCCAACAGCAGACGCATGCCAATTATGTGAGGGAACACCTGGCTTCTGGAATGACACCAACGACTTTGGGTTGGAGGTTCAATGCTGTTAACTGTTGCCATGAAGATTGCGCAGGCACAGGTGCATTACCCTGGCCTGCTGCTGTGACCGAGATGGCAGCTTGACCAGAGAACAGATGCTCCTGCCTAGGAGTTATGGGTACCACAGTCTCATGGCTCAATCCAGTGCCACTAGGATGACTTGGTAGGAGAGGTAGTAGTGCGAAGGTCCTGAGCTCTACTTTAGGTGGAATGCATCTCCTAGAAAGAGCTGTATTTGGAGCTCCAACACACAAAAATGCTGATATTTACTGTTCTTGGCAGTGGCGAATAGATTGCGCCAAAGCTTTCCCTATTCACCCTGTGCTGAGTCTGATATAGTGGCCATTGGTGATCAACTAGGGGTCAACGGCCAAGCTTGTATGCCATGGTATTTAGAGAACCTGCCAGGCCGAGTGCCACAGGGAAAAACCTCTTGTAATCCAGCCACAGCCAGAAGGATTGTCCCGCCTGAAAGAGGCTCTACAATCCAACCCTGAACTGTGTGTTGCAGTACCACATGGTGGTGGTATTGTCTGTGAGCACCTATATCAACTTCCCTTTGATGGATGTCAGGAAGGCTTTCAATGCCTAATGGACAGCCTGAAGGTCCAACAGGTTGATGTGGAGCTGGCTCTCAGTCGGAGACCAGATGCCTTGGATTTCCCCTTCTCCTAGATGGCCTTCCCAACCCAGAAGAGATGCATCTGTCACTACTGCTAGCTCTGGGTGGGGTAAGAGGAGAGGCCTGCCGTTGACCCAATTGCAGTCCAACAGCAGGTCTTTTGCACTTTCCTCTGAATTCTGGACACAGTCGGACTATCCACCTGATGCTGTGGTCAATGGGATTTCAGACCCCACTGCAGAGCATGCATATGAAATCTGGCATGCTCGGCCAACACAATATAGGGGGCCAATAATCTCAGTGTCTCAAAACTATCCTCAATGAGATCCAGAACAGATGCACAAACATCGGGATCGTGAACCAAAAGGCCTTAGAATCATTCGGAAGGAAGTCAGAAAACTGCACCTTGTTCAGAATAGCTCTAATAAAAGGGAGCATCTACATAGGATTCAGATGAGACTTCGACAAGTTGATAGTGAACCCCAACGAGGTTAAGAGGTTTGCTCTAGTCTTGCAGTGGTTGACAACTGCCTGGGCCAAGCCATCTTTAACAGCCAGCAGTCAAGGTAGCATTGGCCCCAAACTTTGAAGATGTGCTCTGTTCATCGCCATCACTTTCATGAACATCCGAGGGTCGCCAGTGAGTCCAAAAGGGATCACTGTGAACTGAAAGTACTCTTTCCCCACCATGAGCCACAGATCGTGCTTGTGGTCCAGCCGGCAGGTGATGTGGAAATAAGCATCCTACAGGTCCATCCAGTCTCCAACGTCAAGGGCAGAAAAGACCTGGGCCAGGGTGAGCACATTGAATTTGCCCTGACACACAGAAAAACATTGAGAGGGCAAAGGTCTAAAACAAGACGAAGGCATCCATCATTCTTCAGCAGGAGTAACAACCAGTTCCTACTTCTGATGCTGGGACCCTCTCTATGGACCCTTTGGCCAACAGGGCCTGCATTTCCTGCTGTAAAAGGGATATAGGTGGTTCTCCACCAGTCCCTCTGAGGATGGTGTGTTAGGGTGGAATGGAATTCATGGGAATGGGGTAGCTTGTTCAAAATGATTTCTTGCCACAATGGGAGAAAATTCGGAATCCTGCCTTCAACAGGGGGGTGGTGATTCTTGAAGGACACATTAAATGACGTTTGTAGTTGCTGCAGCTGGAAGGGCAGAAGGTTAGACTGCACGCTGTCCCTGCAATCCATGCTGTCTTTTGGATACACAGCCTCTGCCACAAATCGGCTGTGGGGCTTTCTGGAGTGGCTGCAGAGGTTGGTGCTGGAGGAATTAAAAGCCCCAAATGAGGATGAAACTGATGTTGAAACTGTTGTACTGGGGCAGATAGGCCCAAAGAGCGAGAAGCAGTTCTGCTATCTTTAGAACACTTGAGGATCAAGTATTTATCGCTGAATAGGAGAGAGTTTTCATCAGTGAAGATTGGAAGTTGACTGAGATGCCCAAGGACCTCATCGAACATGACACCTGAGCACCTTGTTCCAATCGCCTGGCCTATGCAGTCTGTAGTATCCAGTCCGCATCAATCAGTGAATTTCACAGAGTCATGGCCATCCTGACTGGACTGTGTGAGGACAGGCCATTACTCCTTGGGTACAGCAGTTAAAGCCTGGGCAATGGAATCCCACAGTGCATGGGAGTAATCGCCAGGCAAACACCTGGCATTGACCAAGTGCAAGGCTGATGAACGAAAACACGTCATTGGCGAACATTTCAATGAGATTAGTTTCACAGGCCAGTGGAGTAGAAGGAAAAGCATTAGGGTTGACTTTGTTGGTGGATGTCTGAACCCCAACGTTTTTTGGTGTAGGTTGTTGCATCAGGAAGACTGGGTCACCTGAAGCTTGGTGGTGCTACTGAGCAATCTGTCGGTTCATCAAAAGTACTGAGCACGGCTTTGCCCATGCACTAAGTAGGACACATGTCAAGGCCTCATTGAAAGTCAAAAGAGGCACTGTAGTTATCTGTCTACGTTGAAGGACCTCTTTGAGGACATAGGTTGGTGGTTTTTCTTGGGTGACATTACCCTTGTACACTGGTTTCCTATTGGTAATTCTGAACAGAACGGTCTTATAAAGAGAAGAGGAGTAGCTCTGAATCCACATCTGGTGGAGCAGAAGGGAAGGAACTGATGTGGGCATTCATGGCGGGCACTTATAGGTGGCTCTGTGTGTCATTTCCAGAGTTGAACAACATTGACGCTATATACAGGCACACAGGGCTACTGCTTTAACATTTACACATGTGATCTGACCCTTGGGAAATATTCAAAATGTAAGGAATCTGCAGTAAAAAATAATGTCCATCACAAATAAAACTTCACTCACACAGTTCTGCAGCATTTACAAACTAGGGAAAAAAAAATATTTTCAATAAAATTTTATGAGAAAGAAACTGCCTAACACACATTGTGAGAAACTGCCTAACACACTTTGTGAGAAACTGCCTAACACACTTTGTGAAATAGAATTTTCAATCTGAAAGTAGTTTTTGCTACATATGTTTCCAAATCAACTTACTATAAGACTGAAACCTTTGCAATACATGTGAAACTGTGAAATGTAGCTAAGTTTGTGAAAGGAAAACGATGCATCTTTACACACCTATATCAACTCAAAATGATATAGTGCTTAGGCACATGCAAACAGTGGTCAGCATGCCCAACACAAAATGCTCTGTATGCCAACACCACATGAGAATGTAGACTAAAGTTTGTTTACATCTCTGGCAATAGTAATGCCAATGGGTGTGAGCTAGGGTATATGCCTGCTGTAAGATGTGTTCATCGTTTACAGTTAATACACTACAAGGATGTAGAATGGTCTCTTACCTCTGCAGGGATCATTCTTTACCAGGAACTCGTCAAGGGCAATCCAGCCGCCCCCAACACGCACCATCAGTGTGCTCCGCAGTATCCGCACCATCCGCAGCTGCTGAGACTCACCGAACTGTGCAAGAAAACAACATGTCTATCAGGAGGTGAGGAAAGGAAACCCAGTCGCGGGCAGAATGAGAGGTTAGACATTAGCTTAGCATTTTGGAAATCGGAAACAAATGAAGGTACAATGCAGGTCACGGTGAGAAATAGAGAAATGGGATGCCTAATGCCAGCCTATGAGAGTAATGCAATGAACAGTGAAAAGAAAGGGAGCATACAGGGATAGGGGTACACAGTGAAAATAGATGAAAATTGCAAGGTGGCACTATGGTAAGGTGCATCAACTGACAGATGGCAGCACTATGGAAACCAATGCACTGGATAGCACAAGTAGAAATGCTGAAAGGATGGTACTGTGGTGATAAGGGATGCTACATAGAAGTACAGTGTGGAGAGTGACGAGAAATGGAGCAGTATAGAACTTACCCGGTACCGGTTGGCACTGATCTGCTCTACCTGGAATTGCTTTGCACAGTTGCACTGAGCCACCTGCCTGTTTACCTAAAAAAAACAACCACAATTCTGAAACTTTTCTGACAGAAAACCTGTACAATCAGACTGCACGTCTTCCCCCGACAAAATTGTGGTGGCAGCAATCACTACAACAATAGGATGTAGTGCAGACAGAAACAAGGGTACTGAAAATGCAGTACTGTGATATGCATGCATGAGTACTTTAACATTTGCTAAAAGTACAGATGGACACTTCTAAAGACTCTGAGGGGGTGGGGGGGCACAAAGAAATGTGGACCCTGGGAAACTAAAGATGAACCCTAAAGGCTGACAACTGTAGAAGGTGCAATATATCCTACCCCAGTGAGGTGCCAAATAATTGCTGTGGTAGCACAGAACAGAAGTGAGATTCAATGAAATCCTCTTACGAATCAGGATTATTTATCAACTCAGATACAGCATCCATCAAAGGTTGAGAAATGACCTCTGGTATTTCAAATCCCATTGTAGAACAAATTATCTTCAGTAGCGCTTTCTGGTGAGTACTCTACCCTACTGCAGGATCCATACCTTAACTTTTTTCCCAGGTGCCAGAGTCGATATGGAAGATTTCACAGCAGAGCTCTCTCCTGCCACTAGGTGGCACTCTGCATTGGTTTTGTCCAGTCCCAGAAGTGATGTAGTAGATCGGCATATAAGCACCAATACAGTATGCCACGTCAGATTCTTGCTTGACTTCTTCCACGCCCTCGGATGCAGAACACAAAACAATTGGTGGTACCAGTGTACAGATCTTTAACTGGGATTTTTTTTAGCTGATAAAAAGAGACTACTTCACAAGGAGGTGGGAGGGTAGTGAGGAATCTGCAGTTAGATTAGCCAGCTGAAAGAGCATTACTGAAGGTAGATAACTTGTTCTTCTGATGGATACTTCTAATCGCAGATACCTCACCATTCGAATGCATTCTAAAGCTCTACTGCCTGAGGTGCAGGGACTGTAGAGTGGACTAAGACCAAACAGTCCTGCAGGATCGAGCGGGTAAAATGTTCTTCCCAACAAGCCGTACTACCAACGCAGCTGTGCTTCATGAATGTGTGCACTGACACCCATGTTGTGGCCTGACCGATGTCAAGAACAGGCACTCTAAATGCAACCAGTGGTGGCTTCCTAGTCCCTTGTAGAATCGGCCCAGAGACCCCTCTAGAGGCTAATTTGTGGCCAGTGATAAGGACAAATCTAAAGCAGCATAGAAATATAGGTGGGATCCATCAAAAGGCATCTCCAGAAGAGGTGCCTGTACATCTCCAGAAAAACCTGTGGATCATATCCATGTATAGGAACGAAGCACCACACTGGCGCGGACCGCATGCCACAAGCAATCGGAAGCATCTACACCTGCACGAATCCCATATTTGCTGCATCCTGACCATCTTGAATGGACTGAGCCATGGAGGCCCTACACTCTGGTGGTTGTCGGCAAACTTACTCATGGCCTGTTCCCACAGGGTGGACATATAACTAGAGATGAACCCAAACAGCACATAACAGTCCATATAACAACATACAACATCCCGATAGGTAAACTGTGTTGCTCGGGCTCAAGGCTAGGCTGCCCAAAGAGAATGTTAGTTTTTACAAACGTATCAATCGTGTTCCACTCCCAGTTGGGAGGTGGTAGAGGTATGCATAGGGAATGAACTAGTATTCACCATGCTGGTGAATCTTGAACCACTACATCTCAATAGGGGGATTCTGCACAAGAAAAATAGGGTCGCCAGGTGCTGCTCTGTGGAGTCTGTCCACCTGCTGCTTCTGTGGCGGGCAAAAGCAATGCTTAGAACAAGTGCCCATAGCAGTATCAGTTAGGGCTTCGTTGAAAGGGAATAAGCAGGTACAGATTGTAAAACATCAGTCAGTCAACAGAAGGCAGTTGTAGGTTCAGGATCTTAGCAGCGTATATGATTACTACAGAAATGGAAATATTCTCTTCTGTTGTCAGCGTAACGTGGCAAAATCAGTTCTGTATAAGGTAAAGTATAAAGCCCAATGGCTTCCTGTAAATCCATGTATAAGTTCATCATCACCACCGTCATCGCCAATTGGTTGCAAACCCTTGTCAGAATCAGAACCAAAATCTGATGAAGCCTCATCCATGGTAGAGGGAGACTAGTCCCTGGATCAGGTTGTATGGTGAGAGGGTGCGCTGGAGAGTCTGAGCATGACCTTGGTTGAGATGGATTTGGCATGAGGCTGACACAGAGGTTGGCAGCAGATTACCTTCTGGCACCGGCAACATCAGGACTAGAGCTGATGAAATAGGGAACAGCAGAGGTCTTGGAGCCAAAGTGGAAGTCGGCACTGGACCGGTGCAGAATCAGAGATGGGTTCCGTAGGCTTAGATGGAACAGAGAACAGATGGGCCAGCACTAACCCAACTGGAGGCCACTGCAGATCCTTGAGACTCAAAGGGCATGCAAGAGGGCACCAGAAGTGTGTCAGAAATATGCAGTATTGCCTTCTTAAAGGCCTCAGCCTGCTGTGGTGTCCCCGGGGAAATCAAGTGTAGGATATTGTTCCTCAATAGGAGCTCGGGAGCAAGACAGAGTGGTACCTTGACATCCTTGCGACTTCTCATTAGAAAGGAAATGGCGGGATGGGGTCAAGTCCTGCTTCACCTTTTTCTGTTTCCTCATTGAACTTCGACTCACCAGATGAAGACAGCAGTGAAGCTAACATATTCGCGGGATTGGCCTGGAGAGTAGGATAGGGTCCACACCTTTGACGTGAAGTGCCATTTACATAAGGTTTGTGATTTCTTTTGATGTTCATTGACATACAGCTTTACTTCACGGTTCTGGATCACCTTCAGGTGCATGAGGGCGCATTCACTTGAGCAATCAGTCACCAACATTTGTTCACAACAGTAGCTGCACGGTTTGAACCCTTTTGTTTTAGGTGAAGACATTGTTCCCTTGAACAGTGGAATTACATTTTAAAAACTCATCAACCAGACGAAAAAGGGAGCAGAGAACCAGCCTCACTTTTGAAGGTGTGGAAAGAAAGGAACTGATGTTGGTGCACCAGCGTGGTACTTATATGTCTCTACTCTCCATCACTTCTTGGGTGGAATTAAGGCCATACAGCGCTGCACAGCACCACCTAGCTGCACAGGAGCACTGCTTTGAAATCTTTCAGATACAGTTTGACACCTGGGGAATATTGTAAAGGTGAGGATTCTGAGGTTAGAAGTACTCATCAGAAACTACGTTGTTAGGAACAACATCTGAAATCATTGGTACAGCCAAGGAAGCGATTAAACTTTTCTTTCTTCATTTTCCTATCCTAGGTTTTCTGCATTAGAGTAGATGCCTCCCAAACCAGTTGTTTGGAACCATAACTAATTTTACTTCAGAAGCCTTACACAACATTCTTTTGCGCTGTACTTAACGGCAAGCAGTCTGGGCTGTCCCCGGTAGCTTGTGCAGCCATGTACTAGGACCCGGAACCTCGATGAAGGTGTGCTTCTCATCCAAAAAGAGGGATTACGATTTAGAAGCTTGATCTATCCCAGGTGCTCCGATCAAAGTTCCAAAGCAGGAGCACCCATCAGGGGTACATTTCAAACTTTGAGTGTTTTTTAAATATCTTTCGATTCTACATTGCATTGGTTCAAAGGACGTGCACATCAGGTAGGTGAGAATCAAATTAAGGCCTTACTACACCATCACCAAAGGTGTTGGCAGGAACATATGGGTCAGTCTCTTCAAGAAACACATCACAACAGGTGATTTGAAAAGGGACAACGGTTGATCTGGCAAATGCAAAAAAGTAGAAAGGACTGAAAGATAACACTTAAGTGTTCCCACAGAAAGGCTTGTTGGGCCAGGAAAGACAAAACAGGAGGATATCAGACGATTGTGCATATAAAGTGTGAATTCCACGAGAAAAACACCAGATAGCAGATTGCTCCCAGAGTCCTGTACATACAGTTTTTGTGGACTGATGGGCTGACAACCAGTTCGGGAAGAAGATCCAAAGCCAGTAACTGTTACCATTCTCCACACAGATCTCCACACATGGAGGTACAGGATGTGCACATTCGGATGCAGAACCTGCTGTTACAACAGAAGGTCCTTGCGATTGGAGCTCATGGCCAAAAGATACCACACTCTCCTCACCCAGACTGGGGTCACCAGGATGATTTGGGTCCAGTCTTTCCTGCTCTTCCTCAGCACTCAGGGAAGGAGAGGAAGGGACAGGAATGAGTACAGGGGTCCCGAATCCCAATCCAGGTGGAAGGAATCACTGATTGAGGACTTCCTTGGGAACTTCAATGCCCAAAAGTATGGACACTGTGTTCTCTGTAGTGGTGAATAGATTGTGCCAGAGTACTCCCCATTGCTAGAGAATAATCTGTACCAACACAGAGTAACTGCCATCCGTGAGGCACTAGGCAACGTGGGCTGAGCTTGTCCGCCCTGGCATTTTAAAGATCTTGCTAGGTGCCTGGGTAACCAGGTAGATGCCCTGAACGCTCACCCGCAGCTAGAGATCTAGATCTGTAGATCAAAGTACCCATGACCCCATGCCACCCTGTTTATTGTAATACCACATTGCAGTCATGATGTCAGTGAGGACTTGCATCCCTTCTCCCCCAATGAACGAGTCTTTGAAGGAGACCAGAAACTCTGGCCTCCATCCCTCTCAGATAACCTCCCCAACCCAGTAACAAAGCATCTGTCATGACCATTAGTACTGGGTGGAGTAAAGAGAAGGTTCTGCTGCCAGTCCAATTGCAGTTGAGTAGACACCACTGCAGGTCTTTCACAGTCTTCTCTGATACCTAAATGGAAAATGACACGGGTACACATGACTGATGCTGTGCCCATTGATACTTCAGATCTGCACTGCAGAGCCAGCATGTGCCACCTAGCACGGTCCACAAGCAGGATGCAGATCGAAAGGCCAAGCAACCTCAGAGCTTCGCTCAAGAGACCCAGGGTTGAAACATCATCTTAGCCCAAACACCCATAGACACATTGAGGTGTGGAATAGCATTGTATCCAGGATGGCCCCGATGAACAGGAGCCATTGTGAAAGGAGTCAAGTGTGACTTTGGCACCCTGATGGAAAAGCCCAATGATGTCAACAAATTGTACGACGTCTGGAGGTTGTTCACATCTGTTGGAGTCAAGCCCTCTGTCAGCAACCAGTCGAGGTAAGGGAAGACCGGTATTTCAAAATCCGCAGATGGACTGCAAGTACCACCATCACCTTAGTGAACACCTGAGGTGCACTGGTAAGGCGAGAGAAATGCATGGGGAACCGAAAGAGCTCTTGGCCTTCCTGAAACCTCAAGTAACACCTGTGTGATTGCAGGTCAGGGGTGTTGAAAATAGGGGTACTGCAAATCCAACACAACCATCCGGGCCGTGGATCCAGGGCAGACACAACTTGCACCAGTATGAGCCATCTTGATACCAGTGTCTATAAAAAGACCATTCTTGTCTTATACAATCCCATGTCGATGGCACACAAAAGAGAACACTGACTATCCCAAATCTATGTAGTCAGCAAATTTTACCCTGGCTTCTCCATTGAACAATGGAGCAAAGGAGAATTCTTCTATGAGGGTTGTAACCTCTGGGGAATATAAGCTGATGAAAAAGAAAACTCTCCAGGAAGAATATGTTTTATTTGAGGAAAGGTGATTACGTTTGCATATTTTTTTGTAAAATTCTTCTTTTTAAGTGTAAAATCATCTTAGATGGCATTGGTGATTAAACTGAGCCGGTGGTTGCCGGTGGGGTCCACTGACACTCATTTTTGGGGACCAGCACTTAGTTTTCCTCATCAGCCATAGATCGAAAGCAGGAGAAGGAAAAACACACTAAGGGAAAGGAGGAGGAAGGCGGAAAAGCATCAGAAAGAGAGAAATCAGGAACCTGCAAGAGTGAGATTAAATGCCAGGGGTGTATCTGGTAGTGGATTAGAGATGCATGAGGTGTATTCAAGACTATGCAATCATCACACCGGCATTCAATAGCACCAGCCGCGGGCATATCAGCAAAGATTTGGGCAGCAGCATTCACTCCTTTACAAATTATGCCTCCAAGCATATGATGTGCAATACAAGTTCAATATATGGTATCCTGGGAATGGGGGTTTAATACTATGCAAACCTACGGCCAAATAAAAGGCCCAAATAGAACACAATAGTAAATGTATGTCCTTAATATTGTAGAGCTAAATGCCAACGGTGAGGTCTTAAGATGAGTGATGTGATATGATTTTTCTGCTACTATAATCGGAAGCAACAGCATAAACAATGGCTTTTTAAGGCATACTATTGAATTGGGGAAGTACTGCAAGGATTGCATTGCCACCATAAAGATGAGGGCAAGTGAAAGATTAAAGAAAGGGTAAGTGAATCATTGCTTAAAGGTTTAGGTTCTCTATTTAATTGATAAACATAATTTCCGGAATAAGAGAGAATAGGTTTTGGAGCCCAGAGTATAGTCTTGCAGCAGGGCCAAGACATACTATAAGGGCAGACCATATGTGATACGGCTTCCTTAATCAGAATGACAACCATCTTGAGTGGCAAGACAAAAAGGGCTTTGTATTAGGTTGTAGGGAACACTAAGCAATAACGGGTCCTGCATAAGAGACTGAATTTGCAAATTATAGAATGACAACCTAGGTTGGGGTATTCAATACCTGCTGTCACAATATCTCTGTGGGCTTACATGTGCTGATGGCAAGAGGTTCTAATACAGATAATTTCTGTAAACTGGTCTTCAGTGGTTCACAAAAAGGCCTCATCTAGTAGGCATTCACTGCCCCTCCAGATCCCATTCTACAGCACTGGTCAGAACGGGACACATGCCCTTACAACACAAGGTTACGTCGAATGCCATAACAACGCAAGTCGTTACGATGACTTGCTGTAAGGGTAGAAAGTGTCGGATTTGTTGGATTTTAAATCCAACACCATCCCTACTGTTGCACACACTGGAGTTGGAACAGTAAATTATACTATAGCAAACTCCAGCGCCCACCGTACATGCAAGATAAAGCGTTGTTGTAACTACTTGCGGTGTAATGGCATGCATAGAAAATACATGCGTTGTAACCAGTGCTATTCATCAGAACACCCACAGTAATGCTTTTGACCACTTCCCTCAAACTTCTACACGTGTTCATTGACAGAAACATGAAGTGGCTCATCTGCTTACATTTTTCACAATGACCTTCAATATTTACACATCTCGCGTTGACTTCAGCAATGTCTCTCAAACCAGTTTTAATTAGCAGATTTGCACATGCTAACATACCACATTGCACCCCATCATTTGTACCCGAATGATGGAGAGCACTGCAAAGCATAGAATGGCATAATCAGCGGGATTTAGCACTACAAATCTTGCCTAGGTTGACCCTTCATATCCCAGGTCTCCAGAGACCTGAAAAAGTGCATCTCTAGTATTCTGTATGCCAGAGGAAACCAGCACCAACTTACCTCCTCTTGAATCTGCTCAGCATCACCAGCCTTCCTGAAGGGGTCCCGGCTAGGGTGAAGAGCACTGACAAATTCATAATAATCAATGAAGCCATCACCGTTGATGTCAAAGATGTTGGCCACTGCATTCATCTCCAGAGAGTTGGTGGGGAATTCTGCAAAAAGGAAATCAAAATGTCTTTCTAAATAAGATTCATAAAGTTGCTATATTGATACCAATGTTCAATTCTGTAACCTACAAACATTAGAATCTCCATGACATGCCGTTTTAGCTCCAGAGATCAACAGTGGTCACCTCTTGGTGTATGGTTGAATCTGTGAGCTAAAATTGCTCAAGGGTGATGAATAATTGATATCCAGAACACTATTAATATAGAGCTGAGGAAAAGACATTACAAATCTGCAATGTAAAGCAAGTTACTTACCTTTGGTAATGCTCTTTATGGTGGATAATTATCTAACCACACATTTCTCACCTTCAGAGCCCGACTGGATCTGGAGGTTTTTCTTAGCAGTGCTCCTGTGCACAGGTAGATGGCATTATACTGCTCCATGTCAACTCCATTCGCTTCAGAAGTAACAGAGCGAAGCTGCCCTTAAGCATCAACTTAGTGTTCAATCGTTCATTACATTCATCTATTTTGCCTACCCATCAAGTACAGTTTGGACTAGTGAGGCCCTGAGGTCTTCAGGGCTGGGTTGCAATATCTTGCTGGGCATACCCGTAATCCATAGACGTATCTGCCCAAAAAAAAAACTGCGCTAATGCATTTGAGGGCTAAACAAGATTAAGAAAACTTTCTCTTTATAAAGGCAATTCTTTTTTATTCTATTTGGAAGATTGCTTGGAAAGGATTCAGGTTAACTTTACTTGTTGATGCATGAATAATGAAACTTTACGGTGTGGGACGTTTGCTTACTAAGTCACACAGATGACTAGGAAAAGATTTGTGCTACTTAGACACTAGTCACCAGACAAGAGACAATAAGCATCAGTAATGGCTTCACTGAATGGCAGTAATGGGTCAGATGAAGCGTTCCCAGTTAGAAGAATCTCAGTCAATACATCTGTCTTTGTCTCAGTGGGAGGCAATTTTAAGTCTAATGCTTCAGATGCCCTCTGAACCACCCCTGCATTTGAGGTACTTTCTTATGTTAGTGGACCAGGTGAAGAGTATAGTTCGATTACTCAGTATGTGTTTCAGCCATTGGAATTTTGTAGGCTTTTGCAAAACATATTGCAAGTATAATGGAGAGGAAGAATGTTGTCTACTTTCCCATCATCATCAGTGTTCTGAGGGACATTAGGTGCAGAGTTAGAGATCTGGGATTGGAGTATGGTGGGATGAAAACTAGTTGCACCTTTGTGATTTCATACCGCAACGTGGTTCTGGAGTGGACTAACATCTGCTTACGAATTGTATCTTGGCTCGTGCCAGCAGAGTCAGTGGCAGCACTGGCAGAGAAGGTACCAGTGTGGACTATGGTACAGATGTATAAGTCAGTACCTACATTGGAGGGGGCCTGAAAGGAGATCCCGAAAGCGCAGTCAGCATATTTTACTACAGCAGTGAAAAACTGCTCCTTTTGCAATTTGTCTGTAGTAATTGTCAGAGGTCTAATAAAACATTGATTATTGCAAAAACAAGTCCTCCCTCTCAGAACAAAGCATCGACTTATTTTTTGCAGTGTGTAGGTTCGCTTTCAAGCAAAGATGATTCAGCCATAATTGCCTGTCATAACAAGCTAGAACAGCACTGTCATTTGAAATCTTATGGCCACTGAAGCAAAGACTTCTTCTCATTTTCATCATAGTATCTAGGCAACTGCCTTCCTTGTCTGGTGGTACAACGCAGAGCAACAAGGGATTGCGAGACTGGCAGTGAGCGACAGCTCGAATGCTTGACTAATTTTTCTTAAGTTTGGTAATATTAGCTATGCCCAGTGCTGGATTTCCTAACTCAGTCATTCCTCTCACAAATGGCTGAGAATAGATATACTGATCCCCCCCAACCTTCTTTAAAGTTGAAAAGGAAATTTATTAAAGTTGAAGAGGAAATAAGTTTTCTACACTCTCTAGAATGGCAAATCTATTTTTTATAACTATAAGATTGTGGAAGTGGTTGAATGAGACCATGAGTGAACCATCCCTGCGTTGAGCTCTGGACTCGGCTCAACCATGATGCACTCATCCTATTAATGTGGTGCCTAATCTTGAAGGACAATGCTCTGATGATTATCATTATTACCACTGTTGTCATCCTGATAGTGCTTTAAATGATCCGAGTCAGTTTCTTTATGTGCTTTCTCTTCTTCAGGGGATAGAAGCAAGTGCCTAGCTGGATGCTTGGGGAGTGACAAAGGTGTGGTAACATGCAGAGATGTGGTTTCCATGATGTCCTTCCGATACCCTAAAAAAACTGACCTGAAGCATAGACGGCTGTGAAAAGGCATGTTGACTACCACAGCCTGATAGAGGCTCATGAAGTTGTTCATTTTCATAGTCACAAGCTAATATCTGAATGTCCAGGTCAAGAGGATCTGATCCCAAATCCTCAGACCCCATGACAGGTATCTGAATCCAAGACGGAAGCTTCATGATCGCTGTCAAGTTCACCAATATCTTTGCCCTCTGGGCAAGGTGGAGGCATCTATAGGATTTGCAAAGGTAAAGTGAGATGGCCTGCATGAGAGACACGACGAGGACTAAGTGCCACTGTTAAAGCGGGTGTTGTCAAAAGAGGAGCCACTGAAGATACAGTTGTGAAAGTACCCAACAACGTTTAAGTAGTTGTCAACGTCGACAATGCAGTAGGCATCAAAGAGGTCTTGGTCTGTGTTATTGTCAAGAAGGTTTCAGCTTAAACTTAATTTTCATTGCTGATGGAGGCATGTTTGGTATCAGGGGAAAAAGGTGTAGTCATCAAAAAGTCTTGGATTTTTCCTTCAAAGATGAGGACATGCCTGCAGTAGTTGACCTGAATTTTGTTGATAGGTTCACCTATGGTTGAAGGAGCATTTTAGAAGTGAAAGAATAAGTAGATTCCAGTGATTTTTTTTTCTTCTAAAGACTGGTTACCTGTGCCAATAGTCTGCACATGAGAGACAGGCTCAGACGATTTGAGGGTAGGGGCTGAAAGAACATTTAAGGATTAGGCTCCGACAAGCCCCTGCTTGCATTTTTTGCCTTTCGCAGGAGGTGCACCTTTAGATGATTCATCAGCCATTAACATCTCCTTAAGAACATACAAGGTCCTTGCCTTTCTGTCAGGTTGTGCTGCTAAATATTTTGGCACATTTTTCATTCCTTGTCTCATGGTCAGAACAGTAAAGGCACTGCAGATTTTTTTTATGAAAGCCATCATGGTAGATTCTCCTTGGCTCAGAAGATTGCCAAGGTTTAAATGAGTCTCTGTGGCATTGGAAGCGATGTCAATCCCCCCGCAAAGATTTCCAGTGGATCAGCCAATCAAGTACAAAAAGGGACAGAGAAAAACTGTTTACCTCATCTAGATGGTGTTTAAAGGGGGATCAAGGAAGGATGAACACCCAAGATGAAGCAAAACACCCTGCCTGAGGATTCCCTTGCTTTCAGCTGGACTGGGCTTGAAAATCATCCAAGCATTCTTAGGAGTTGTATCTTGGAGTCCCTGCACCCCATTAGGCCAAATTTGTTTCCCATAATGAAGCAAATGGACTACATATAATCTACCGGGGTCTTCAATATAATTTTAGCGCATGGGGATACTGCTTTATTAACTCTGGCAAATAAGGATTCCCAGCCTGACAATGTTTAAATTATGCCTATGGTATGTATACCACAAACTGAGTCAAAAGTCAGCAAAGTATGTGAATCGATAAAAGATCCCAAAAACTCAATATTGGAGAAGGAAAGGTTTCTTACCTGTAATCCTAGTTCTCCTTCGTAGGAATCTCTATTGAAATTATAGGCGCTGAACAGACCAGCCCAAGTGATAGATCCCAGAGCAGTTATTTCAAATAGGTCTTCCTTTGTGTTCCATTTTTTCCTTAGTTCAGGAACACTAAATATTTTCATATAACATTAATTGTTTTTGCAGTCTATACAATAGGCTATCTTGGCCAGTGTCTTTAATTTACTCTTAAAATGCCGAAATAAGATTTAAGAAGAGAAACATCATCATAAATGAGTAACTTTTCTTAAAAACCTCATTTACAAACAAAATGAAGTTGAAGGAATGAGTGCAATGTAGACACACATGCAGCAGCTCTGTCAACTGAGACTGCACCTTTGTGGGCCCACAGCCCGCTAAGAACTCCTACATGCCAAGTAAGCAGCAGTCACCTTAGTTGTCTTTTTTCAGACTAAGGCAAGGGATACCACCCTAGAGAGTCTATTCCAGGGGGTCTCCAACCTTTCTTTAACTGAGAGCGAATTATGATTAGTGATAAATGTCCTGGGCTACTGCCGAAGAGCAGGATCCTGAGGGGTGGAGATGGGGACACAATTTAAGCACTGCAGCATAAGTACCCCAGTTGTGCTCCTGTGGTCTCTATAAAAGATAAGCATGCCTAAAGAAAGGATGAATTTAAAAGAAATAAAATCAACAAGAAAGGGATGGAGAAGGGTGAGAAAGGAAGGAAGAAAAAAGGAAAGAAAAAGAGGATAGTGAAAGAAAAGGAAGAACAAGGTCAGAAAGGATGAAGGGGACACAGGAGCAAAAAAGAAAGAAAATAAATAAAGAATGAGGAAAGAAATAGAAAAGAATGAAGAAAGAAATGAAGACTGAAAAAGAAAAGCAGAAAATAGAAACAAAGGAAGAAAGAAAAAGAAAGCCGAAAAAGCGAAGTAAAAAAGAAAGAAAAAGAATGAGAGGTAAAGGAATAAAGAATGAAAAGAAAGAAAGCAGTACAAAAAAGGACAAAGGAGTGAAAAAAGAGAAACACAAAATAGAATGAACGGTGAGGGTGAAAAGAAAATGAATACAGAAAGAAGGAATGATCAAGAAAAAAGAAAAGTAAAATCAAAAATAAAGTAGAAAGAAACAGAAATAAAGAACAAAGAAAGAAATGAAGAGTGGAGTGGAGGAAATAAGAAAAAAAGAAGAAAGAACAAACGAAAGATAAGAGACAATTTGAAAGGCAAGGTACAAGGAAAGAATTAAAGAAAGAACCAAATAGGAAGAAAGAAAGAATGAGAAAGCAGAGAATGCAAGAAAGATGAAAAAAGCTAGAAAGGAAAGAAAGAGAAAGAGCCAAGGAAGGGAGCACAATATTTCAAAGTGCTGCCCTAGCAAAATAACAACTGTATAGTTTCAAGCCACCTGACAGGCAATTATGTGGGAGCTGCTCAGAGGCAGACAGCAATCTACTGGTAGCTCACAATTGACATGTTGGAGATTCTGGATCTATTTCCTTTCTTTGTCTCTTCCACCAGGGAGGAGAGAGGGCAGATTATGATTTCATTAGAGATTTCCCTGATGGAGACCAGGATTACAGGTAAGAAAACTTTCCTTCTCCTTCAGGGGATTTCCATTGATAATCAAAGCACTGAATATACTAGAAAGATAACTGAGAGAAACAATAAAACTAAGAGATTATTCAAGGAAGCCTGTTCACCTTGGCATCTGTGCTAGAATCTGAATTGAGACAACAGTGCCTTGTAAAAGTGTGAGCAGACCTCCGCGTGACTGCCTTGCAGATTTCAGTAATAGAAATGTTTGTCATTAACATCGCCACAGCAGTTTTACCTCTAGTAGAGTGGACTGTTGGTTTACCAGTTAAGGA
The DNA here is from genome assembly GCF_964263255.1 of Lissotriton vulgaris. NCBI lineage: Eukaryota > Metazoa > Chordata > Amphibia > Caudata > Salamandridae > Lissotriton > Lissotriton vulgaris. The sequence goes on from NC_141691.1 coordinate 2,011,852,135, forward strand.
TGTATTTGCTTTCAGTTAGCATAACAGAAGAAACAAGAAACTATCCATCTGGACAGAGACTGTTTGGGTGTGGATTACACCGTGTCTAAAGGGCCATAATTTGCAAGCAATTGTTTGGACTTACAAATTTCTTTAGTTTTGTCATGGAATAATATTAGACATTTTCTCAGATCCAATGTGTGGTGAGATCTTTGCTGGAGTAGTAGGGTTCTGAAGGAACATTGGTAAGGTAACGACCTACTTTGCATGAAAATACGAAACTACCTTACATAGAACTTTCGAATTCGTTCTCACGACTACCTCGTTATTGTGACAAACTGTAGAAAGTTCATGGGAACATAAAGTCTTTATCTTGCTAATCGTGTGCACGTGGCAACAGCTACAAGGAAAGTAGCTTTCCAGGAATAGTTTAGTAAGAAAGCTTTATGGACCAGTTTGAATGGTGAGCCCATAAGAGATGACAGTACAATGTTCAACTTCCAGGAAGGAGATGGTATACATACTGGGAGAAAAACATTTTAATGCCTTCCAGTAAATCCCTAACCACCGGGGTCTTGAAAAAAAGGTTTGTAAAGGACATTTTCTGTAAGCAGTAATAGCTGTTAAATTAACTTTAATTGAAGAGAACTGAAAATCAAATCTGACAGAATGAAGCACATATAATTTATGTATTTTTCAATTTGCAGATCAGAACAGCTACCTAGAAAGGTGTCTAGGCGATTAAATGCTGTTTGGATCAGCGAGTGTAAAGCTGAGCTTAGGTTTTGGGTTGAGGGGGATGAAGACCCTTCTGAAGCAACAACCACAATCCCTGTATGTGTGAACCACAAATATTCACTAATTTCACTTGTTCTTAACCCTTTTGTAACTTGGCACAAAAAGCAACGCTTAACTTAAAGGCAATCTGTTAAATATTTATGCAGCACTCTACAGTAATAAAGTGAAACCAAAACACAAGAAAACTGACATCAATTTAGTAAAATTGAGTACATAATTTGATACAAAAAATATTAAATTCAATCAGTAGATCTGGAGATTTTAATTTTTAAAGTTTTTGTGAAAAATAGCACCTACAAGATTTAAGCACCAACCGCGGGCATCTAGTCACATGAGTCTGGGGCAAAGTCAAAAGTTATGGGGGGTTCGGCTAAATCAGGTGGGTTGGGCCAGGTGTCCGCTTACCTATGGTCTTAGAAAACATTTAAAAGAAAATATTCTCAGAAGCGAAAGTTCAGCAGGGCAAGGAAGCCGGCAGTGTCCGAAGAGGCAGCATTGTCATAAGGGAGCTGATGGACAAAGTCACTGTAAAGATTTCAATGTTCTGACTTACTCACTTTTTTGGTAGTCGGACATCTCCAGTGGGACATAGCTGTCGGTGGTAGCACATGAGGGCTCCACGAGGCAGGATACCTTTCCTGAGGGAAGTTGCTGAACAGGATTTGCATGCGGGAAGAATGTAGTGGGAGCTACTGCTAAGTCAGGTTGACCGGCGATGGATCTCGGGTGGATCAGACACCTGGTAAGTCCTGTTCTCCTGTTGGTTCTTAGGCCACTTTTTGGTTGAAATTTTTAAAGTACCAAGTTTCTGTTTTTGCCCACCTTTAGCACCACTTACAAGTGTTCTGCACCAGGACGGCACCATATGAAGGACAAGATTATCTTCAGGCAGGGTCCAGGTAAATGTTCGAGCTTGTTGGAGGTTTTAATGTCTCTGAAGCGGAGAATAGAACGCCACCCAACTAGCCCTTTGAGTCCCTTTGGTAGTCGTGGGATCAAGCATCAAGGCGGGCATCAAGGAGCCGGGCAGTCCTCTGAGGGAACAACGCAGGCTTTGAGCAGCAGGCAAGTTCTCCTTGCATTTCTGGTTTCAAATGATAAAATATCCCTCTTCCTTCGAGCCTAGTACTGGTACATATATAGTGTAGTATGGGAGAAGATGTTGCCTCACAGATAGAGCTGCCGACTTTGGAACTGGGGAGACTAATTGGAATCCCAGCCTCGGCTCAATATCCTGTGATCATCACTTCATCAAAAATGTGTTACGTAATCAGGTTCTCTTATAAAGACTATGACGCCATCTGGCCAAGTTCACACTACATAAAATGGTGGGGGGGGGGGCACAATATAAGCACTCAGAATTTTCTCCTATCCTTCATGGACAGGCTTGTACAGTTCCTGACAGACAACCTGATTGGAATGTGGTACTGCAACAAGGAAGGTGACATGAGGTTTTATATCTCGTGCCAGGAGGCACTGCGTTTTGGAGATGACTAGACCATCAGTAGAATCTCTCATCTCTCTTATCGCCAGTCATTTAGAGGGGTTGCTCAGTACCAGGTGGATGAGCTTAGCACATGTTAACTGGAAGACCACAAGGGGTGCCGATATGTCGGATTGGCTCATAGTATCTTTGCCGAGCGGGGTGTACCTTGGCTCGATATTTTCTTGGCGGCCGAGAACATGCATTTTCATAAGTACTGTGAACTGAAAATTCTTGCTAAGAGGATTGCTAGGGGATGTATTTTCTGCAGTGGGTTGCAGGGATCCTGTAAGTCTTTTCATCCATGCCTCGAGTTCTGAGGAAGATCAAGAAAGACTGCACTCAAGTCTTATTGATTGCTTAAGATAGACCGAGGAGAGTATGGTGCCCTTATCATTTGCCGTGAACATTTACCTCCTTGATTTTTCCATATCTTTGGGAGGACCTCCATTCTCAGCAACAGGACAGGACTGTGCAGTAACATCCAAGCAATTTTGGCATACCGAAGGAAATAGTGGATGTGGTTTTTGACAGCTGGATGCACAATGACCGCATCTATTGATCTGGGTTATTGCTTAAAATGTTTGGGCTGGTGAGAGGACTGGTAGTTTGACCCCCTGCAGCCGAGCTCCTGATATTTTATTGTTTTTTTTGTTATGTACAGCCCACCACAGCTTTGCAGTGGGCACAGTTAAAGGTTATATGTTGGCTTTCTCCGACTTCTTATGGTTACCCAACCAACCTTATTTGTTCAAATCACTTGTGATGAGATTCCAAAAGGACTGATGCATGTTTCCATAGACTCCCTTCATAATGCTTCAGTAGGACATTAACTTGGACATTTTGCTCCAGATGATCAAACCCACAGCTATTTTCTACAGCTGCTCACCATGAAGATAGTTTTCAATTTCAGATGGTTTGAGTTTCTAGTGGCACATGTCTGGACCTTGTTTCTCCCTGCTTGTTCAGAGAGTACATAGTTGTGCTGTTGCCCGCCAGAACTAGGAAAGGCTCTGTCCTGAAAGAGGGTAAGAAAGACTTCAGAGACAGGTTATAGCGCTCTGCTCCAGAAGACTGGTGTGGCATCTTACCAAGCTCCAGGGGCGGCTCCTCTGCTTAGGCAGAGGAGCGCGCCCCACTGCTCTCAGACAGGAGAAAGGAAAAATAAAATGATAAGAACCTTGTTATTATTATTTTATTTTTCACTATGGGGCGGGGCAAGGGGTGTGGCGGGGCTGGTGGCAAAGGGGGAGGAGTGGTTTGCAGACTCCAAGTGCGCATGACTGTTTGTCCGGCCAAACAGTCATGTGCACTTTGCATGTTCCCTACTAGGCTGTAATGCACAGCCTGATGAAGAACGTGCACAATTCCCTGTCCCCATCTGAATGCTGAACCACGTTGCTTAGTCTAATCACAAAACTGCGTTGCAGCATTGTGATTGGCTTAGGGGAGGGAGCTTCCTGTTTCCAAAACCGAAGCCGAGCAGAGATGGTGGTGTCAGAAGGGACCAAAGCTGAAGGGAGAGAAGTGGGTTTTTTTTGGAGAGCGGACAACCTCTTTGATGGTATTGCTGTTGGAGGATGGTTGAATTTTAGACAGTAGCCATTCTGTAAAATAATCAGTACCCATGCGTCTTTTGTGATGGAACTCCACTTTCCAGGAAATTGGAAATGCTTCCCCCAACCAGTCAGTAACGGAAGAGGGGGAAGTAGAGACTCCTCGTTTTGTTGGTGAAATGTCTCAAAAATTACTGACACAGTAGCATTAACAGCTGGTAGAGGAAAGTTCAGTCTGTTAGCTCCCTAGATGAGCACCTCCTGAAATATGTTGGTGTTGGACTTGGCCCTTTTGGCTGGTTCACCCCTGAACTTTTTGCCTTAAGCTCTGACATAGTGGTAGTGAGTTTAGGCCTCTGGGCGCTCTTTAGCACTGTGGCCCAGTGTAAAGTGAGTGTGCGCTCTGAGTGCGTGTGGTGAGATTGGCCTGCCCTCCCATAGGAATGTATCGGGGATATATGTGTACATGGTAATTGCTGGTATGAGAGAAGTGCAGGGGCGAGATTAGTATGTATGAACTTGTGAGGAAAAAATGCTGCGCAATGGTGTGCGCAGATTTATGGTGACTGGTGGAGAAATGGCACATTTAGAAGTTGGCTGTGTGTCTGCCTGCCTGATGTGAATTGCATGTCTGGCTTGTGATTGACAGGAGCTGAGAGGTGTGGGTGGCTCCAGGAGACAGGGGGGGATGTCTGCCCAGTAGTGACTAGGGAGATCTGCATGTTGATGGGAGGGAGGAGTTGCACCTGGGACCCGAATAGGACTGTGCGTTCCCTCCACAATCCCAGCTCCGCCCCCTGCGGTGCGTCTAATCACTGAGGCCCCACCTGACAAAGGAAGGAGGAGCTGTGCAAAACAAAGTACTCCAAAGCTCTACAAAACCAGTTCTGACTGGTATCCCCAAGCCCTGTGCTGTGACACAAAGGAAAAGGGCATATAAATATAGGGGCTGTGACCCCATGTGTGTTGTTGTTCACTTGACTGAAGGGGGGCCTGCTGCTGCTGGGGCCCAGGAGGGACCGCCACGGGGGCTGCCTCCCTGCTTGAAGGCCCTGTGTGTTGGCCCCTGGGCCCCGCTATGCCCCTGAAGCTCTCCTGGACTTTTGCTGTGGAGCTGTGGCTCCTGAATCTGAAGAGCGCTTCAATTGCATTTCCCCCAGGAGGAAAGAGCGCTTGGCTTTACTTTGAGAAGCACCTGGCTCTGTAGCTGAGGAGCGCTTTACTCTAAATTCCCCTGAAAGGGAGAAGCATGGGCTGCGCAGCGCTGTACGGCAGCCCCCTTTGGAGAGGGAATCCCCCTAGGAGGGATTCCCCCGTGATGGCTCAACAGCGGGTGCCCACCCCGCATTTTTCTGTATTTCGCGAGTGCCCACCCCGCTTATGGTTTCATTATTATGGCGGGAGCCCACCCCGCTCTATATTTTTAATTTTGAGAGGGAGCCTACCCCTCATTGCCCGCTTCATCTTTTTATTTTAACTGCGGGTGCCCATCCTGCGCTTCAACGCCGCGGCCCAAGCGAATAATGGCCGCCGACCCGGAAGCCAGGCAAAGTTCACCTGCTTCTGGGCGGGGCCGGGACAGGAGTGGAAGAAGTGCAGGCGGAAGGGAGGGTGGGAGCCTACCCCGCCTCCCCCAGCATCGCGCCAAAGTCCCGTGTCCCAGGAGGGGGCCCGGGTTAAGACAGGAGAAGTGAGGGGCGTTGCGGCTGGTAGGCGGGGCTCCCATGAGCTGAGGGAGCCCCGCAGTGTCCGGAAAAGTCCAGGCCCCAGGAGAGGGACCGGGCAAAGTGAGGGAAGAAGAGGCAGCACTAGAAGACCCCCGAGAGGAGCCTACGCAGCACGGTGAGTGGAGCCTAGGCTGCCCTCTTTTCTTTGTTGTTGGTGCTTACGAGGCACCGGGGCAGTCCTGGGTGGCATATGCATTTAAAGAGCCCCAGAGAGGAAATTCATGATGGGCACCCTGTTGGTGCAGAAGTTTCTGAGTGGCCCCATCTGGCAGCGGGCCGCTCCAACGTTGGGGGACAGTATTATTTAAAGAGCCCTGTGGGGCTCACCCTGGCATTACTGGTGCCATTCTGGGCGCATTGTCGGTGCTTGCTTAGCCACAGCTGCCCCGCCTGACAGAGGGCAGCTGCAACTGTTGGTACATTGTGGTGTAGAGAGTAGGGCCTCTTTGGTTATTCCCCAGTTGCGCCACCTTAGCGGGCAACTGCAACATTTGGCGAGATGTCCCAAGGGGCCAGTGAGAGCCCAGACCCTTATTTGATCTGCACAGCTGCCCAGCAAGTATTGGACAACTGCATTGTTTAGGCCCCAGGGCTTTGGGGGCATGTCTCTTTGAAGTTAGGAGTGAGATGCACTCATTTGCCCCATATCTTCACAGCTGCGCAACATTTAGTGCCAGCTGCTCCGTTTAGGTTTGCGCAATGGCGCAATTAGACTCAGCTGCTAGGCATCAGCACTGACATTCTGGACACAGGGCGTTTGAGCTCCCTTTGAGATGGCCAGTTGGCCAGGGGGACTGGGAGGTAAATAGGGCGCCAGGCCCTAATGTCATTTATACCTCTACTATGGTGTTTCTTAGGAGACGATGTACTAAATGTGATTTATGTGGTGCTAGGAAATGTGATTCATGTAGTATGATTTAGGTACCCTGTTTTACACCTCTAAATGTGTTTTTTATGTATGAGGTTGGTTTGCCTATTATGGTTTATGCTGGTGAGGCTGGCGCAGAATGTAATTAGCGCCTGATGAGATACTGTGCTTAATGCAGTTTATGTTATAGGCTGATGCCAAGTACAGTGATTACCAGTGGTTACTGGTTGTACGTTTATGACATGTTTTACTTTTACTAAGTCACTTTGTGATGGTTCTGACAGTGGTCCAGTCCAGTCCTGTCAGGTGTATATAATCCCTTGTAGCTATGACCCAGTGCCAGGTGGCACCATGTATATTATGTGTTCACTATTCTAATGTGTTATAAGAATACAAAGGCTATTTTTGATATAACCTTGTGTGGAGTTCCTTTTGTAGTGTGCCTGGGATGTTGCTGCTGCGTGCGTGCGCTAATGCTTTACACATTGCCACCGGGATAAGCCTGACTGCTCGTGCCAAGCTACCAAGGGGGTGAGCAGGGGTTATCTTTGGCGTGTAACTCCCTTGTCCTGACTAGAGTGGTGGTCTCTGCCTGGCTGTGGCGCAAGCCTTAGCCAATCAGAAATTCCATTTCTAACAGTTGGTATAATCAACTGGGGAGAATCTGGCTGAAGGACAGTCAAACAGACAACACTGTTGATGTTGATAAAAAAGGTTTTACTAGACCAATGTCAGGACCTAGAAGAATATATAGAAAAGGAGGTGTATCTGGAGGGACAAGAGTGGTGTCTATATATCAGTCTTCAACTATGACAAGTTCTGGATATAGGTGGAGGAGACTAGGATCTACTTGGTGCTACAGGGTGTCATGATGGAGGTCGAGACCATAAAGGCATTGAAGGAGGTGTAGGAGAGGAAGGCGGTGAAGGCAATGGAGTAGTAGATGGAAGCCGCAGAGGAATTGCTGGAGAAACTGGTTGAGACTACGAAGGTTGCAGAGAAGGCTGAGAGGTAGGAACTGAAGAACCCAGAATGATGGCCAGGGATGATGGTTTAGAGACTGAATATGTACTAGAGTATCAAACACAAAGAGGTACCCAGGACTTACAATTGATGGACAAGCTACTTACCTTCGACATGACATGATCTTGATGCAGCTTTCTTACTTTTGAACTTCCCAGGTGTTAGACTGGCTCCGTAAGATTTTTATTCATGCAATATCCCTGCGCACCGGTAGGTACCATTGGTCAGCTCTGCGTGACGCCGTCTGCGCCATAGTAACGTCAGCATCACCAATGTAGGCACCACCTTGGGGAGCAGACGTCAGTTACTTTTCATGACTTTCCATGCCAGAAGCATGGAGAAATGAAGTGCACTGACAGTGTTGTGGTTAGAGCACCTAGGGGCCCTGAAAGAGATCAGCCCTGACTTTAGAAACATGTCTGCAGTGAACGAGGATGGATGGGTCAGTACAGAATCTGCGGCTAGATCATATCTCTACCTGGTAAGGCGTTACCAAAGTGAAGTAACTTGTCCATCTGATAGGAACATCTAGACGCAGATTCCTTACCTTTGAATAGATACACAAGCAATACCATCCCCGAAGGAGAGACTGCGGACAAGTCCTTCAAGACAGATTGGCAAAAGAGGCCTTCCCTACGGGCTTGATTGTCGAGGCAGTAGTACTTGGTAAACGTGTGCATGGATGCCCATGTTGCTGGCTGACAGATGTCAAGGACTGGAACTCCACGTAGCAACGTCGTGGTAGCAGCCTTCGCTCTGGTGGAAGGAGCCCTTAGTCAAGTAGAACAATGGAGCATAAGTGGGCAAGGTGACAGATTGCCTCACATGGAATTGTGTTACCACTTTTGGAAGGAAAGAGGCCCTAGTGCGAAGCACCAAATTGTCAGGGTATAATGTCTGGTAAGGAGGCTTGGATGACAAAGGCTGCAATTCACTCTATCTCCTTGTGGATTTGATTGCCACTTTGATGGTAAGCACCTGGAGGAGGCAATTGTGAAGTGCTTCAAAAGGAGCACACATTTGGAAGGTGGGACCCAAATTAAGGGCCCACTGAGGCATAATGAAAGGGGAAGGTGGGAACATAAGCTACAATGGGAGATTTAAATGATGAGGTTTGGTGTGTGAGCTGCAGAACTGAAGACATGGCTGCAAGGTGCCGTTTTAGAGTACCCTGAGCAAGGATTAAAATAAAAAAAACATAAGAAAGGGAAGCAGAACGAGGGTTGATAGACGTTTATGTACAATATATTACAAATGTGTTCCATCAGCAGGTGTAGACCATCTTGGTGAAGGGATGCCTGGCTGCCAAAATAACATTACAGACTTTGGAAGGAAGGCTGAATGCTATCAATTGCCCCCACTCAACCTCCATGCAAGGAGTAGAATTGACAGGTTTGGATGGAGAACCCTTCTCTGCTGCTGCAACAGAAGATCCTCCCGAAAGGCCAGCCTTATCGGAGCATTGATGCTCAGTTGGAGAAGGTCAGGATACCAGACTCTCCATGCCCAGGTGTACCAGAAGCCTGAGCTTCACTTGAGATGAAAAGCGTCTCAGAGCAAGAACTGCATTGGAAACTCCAACCCGCAAAACTGCTGACATTGTGTGTTCTTGGCAGAGGCAAACAGATCTAATGAAGGCTCGCCCCACTGCTGAAAGAGACCTTGCGCCACCTCTGGATGGAGAAGCCATTTGTGAACCACCATGCATCAACGGCTGAGTTCAGCTGCCCTGGCGTTCAGAGAAACTGTCAGGTGTTAAACCACCAGGGATATGCCCTGCTGTTCCATGCCTCTTGACAAAGGGTTAACAACCCCACCCCTCCCTGTTTGTTGCAGTTGGCAGTGGTGTTGTCCGTGAACACTTGCACTAGCTTCCCCTTGATGGAAGGAGGGAAGGCTTTCAATGCCAGACAAATCGCTTGGAGCTCCAGCAACTGGATGTGGAGTCCAGATTCCGCTGGAGACCAGAGTCCTTCAATCTCCACCTCTCCCCGATGCAGCCCCATCTCAGATCACCACTGTGAGATCTGTTTGGGGAAAGTAGAGAGGTCTGCCAGTGAACCAAAATATTACAAAGCTGAGAGTATTTGATCTTGGAGAATGGAGAAAGAAGTACACATATATTCATCAGATGCTCAAAACTGTGTAAGTATTTACTAAGAGGAAAATTGTACTGTCCTTGAAACATAACTTTTAAACCATTTTAAAAGTACTTTAATTTTGGTTAATTAACAAGGTGTGTTTAGTTTAAAAGAGCAGTTGGCTCAGTATGTTAATGAAAGGATGCTCACAAATGGGATCTTGCTGCTACTTACTGGAGGTGAGGACACTATCCACAAATTCCTGCTGGCTGATTCTCCCATCCTGGTCACGGTCAATGCCACGAAACACATCCAGGATACGGGATTTCATGTGGCTGATCCACTGCATGTAGCGTTTCCTCCAGATGGCAAAGTCAAATCGGGAGAATTCCTCCACCTGCAGAAATGCAAATGATTTTGTTAACATGGTTTGGATCTGAACACACGTGTCTACCTCAAACTAATCCCACACTTTCACATACTTTTCTGAGACTGCACAAGAGCTAGCTTAACACTAAGATTTAAAACAATTATGACTTTATTTGTACAGCATAGCACACATCTATTACCTGTGAACCTATGAACATGAAAAGCTAAGCATTTTCTTGGGGTCACCTCTCCAATGCCCACTCCTTGTCAGCAGTAGACCTCCTTTTGTACCCCTACATAGGCCCTCCTGAACAGTGTAAAAGACTCAAAGGTCCAGGGTGCATATTGTCGGTGGTGGTCTAAGGAGTTTGATTTGCAAAACAAGAAATAAAAAGACAAAACTTGGGAATTTTGGATTTTCATTAGGGTTTTGCGACTAGTTTTTCCAATTGCAGGATCCCCAGAAATGCAAAAAGTACACCTTCGAATTCTAAATCAATCAGAATTTGTGGCGTACTACTCTCCTACCAGCTTGCAGTGCAGACAATCCACAGGAGTAGAGTGTAAATGCAGCATGTACGCATTTGTTTACCCATTTGTCATACAATTTGGAAAATCCATCTTTCCTGAAGGGAAATGCCTTCCTCCTACGTTATACCCATTTGCAACTATGGGGGTGGATGGTGCAATTTCCTAACCCTGCTCTAAATTACTTCAGGGCTAAAGTTACATCATATACAAAAAGATGTGAAAGTATTTGGGAATGCATTTCAGTTCCCACAATGTTTTTCAATTTTCCCTATGGCCATTCTCCTGCAGACAACCATTTTCCTACCCTATTAATGGAAAGACAGATGCAAATGTTTCTCTAACTTCAAGAATGTTTCAGACTAAGGAGGGGTATTTACAGTCGGAAGTTTTATGGAAGGCTGATGAGCTGCAGGATGCCGTTAACCACCTTCGGTGGCAGCTAAACCAGCTAAGAGGTCCCTGTTCAATCTCCAGGCATGAATGTGGAGGTCTTGGAAATTATGAAGCAGCACCATTCCCTCCGAGTGGGAAGGGGGTCTGCCCTGGATGGCAATCGGAGAGGTTAGCAATGGGAGAAGAGTAGAATGTCCGTATACCACACCCTCCTCTAACAATCTGGGGCAATGAGAACAAATTGGGCCTGGTCTTGGTGTATCTTCCTTAGAACTCGAGCAATCAAGGGTATAAGGGAAATACTTACTGAAGCGGAAAGTTCCACATCAACGTATACGACTCCTCTAAGGGTGCAGAACTGCTGGCACTGAGCATTTTCCGAGGTGGCCCACAAGTCCACCTGAGGAGTGCTCCACTTGGTGAAGATATCTTGAAATGCCGGTGGCAAAAGCGCTACTTGCAAAATAATGCTGTCTGCAGCTATTGGCTCTGACATTCAGAGACATCTCCAGGTGATTCGCTGTTAACCAAATCCCTTGACGATGTGTCCAAAACCACAACCTCAATGCATCTAGACAAAGGAGTTGAGATGCTACTCCCCTTTGTTTGTTCGGGTACCTCATCATTGTGTGGTCGTTCTGAAAGGTAAAAAAGATCAGTGAACCACTAATGAGGAGGCCATTACGGTGCTATCATTATCATCCTAGTTTTGGAGTTTTAGAACTTGATGAGAACGGTCGCTATGAGAGGAACCAATGGAAATGGGTAGAGACATTTGCCTGACCAGTCTATCAAAAGGGCATTCGCTTTCAACCCGGATTCTGGATGTGTAGTCTTGGCATTTTTTAGTTGCTTATGTCCGCAAACAAATCTATTTACGGATAATCCCAATCATGAAAATGTCTTATAAGGCCTCATTATTTAGAACTCAGTTGTGATTTTCCTGAAACATTTGGCTGAGTGAATTTGTCTTTACGTCCTGAACCCCAGGAAAATGAATAGCTGTTATGGTTAAGTTCCTGGCTATTAACCTTTTCCAAATGACTTGACCATGGAGAGATAGGAGTCGAGAATGAGTTCCTCATTTCTTGTTCAAGTAATGCATTGTTGTCGCATTGTTGGTCTGAACAAGAAGGGAGTTTGCTTTTATCCACTGGAAAGAAAGGCTTCAGGGCCAGATGAACAGCTCTCAATTCCAGAAGATTGATGTGATAAGTCTTTTCTTTATCAGACCATACTCCTTGGTTTTGTAAGTGTCCCATATGAGCTCCGCATCCCTGGAGAGAGGTACCTAGGATTAATGTTTGAACCAGCAGATCCTCATGAAATGGTACTCCTACTAACAGGTTCCTCGGTTACTTCCACCACAGAAGAGATTGGATTGCACACTTGAAAGAGGGTTGGTTTCTTTTCCCAGTGGTCTGAGAACTGATTCCACTGATCTTCTAGGCATTGTTGCAAGGGCCCCATGTGAAGTGTTGCATGTGGAGCTAGAAATATGTAGGAGGCATTCCTCTATTCAATCCACAGATGAGATGCAACCACCGCCATCACCTTGGTAAACACCCGAGGGGCACTAATAAGGCCAAAAACAAGCATAGGAAACTGATAGTTCTCGCTGCCCATCGTGAACAGCAGGTAACCTCTGTGGGAAGTACATGAATGGGGAAATAGGTGTCCTGCACATCCAACGCTACCATCCAGTCTACTGGATCCGAATTTCTCAGGTTAGACCTCATGAAAAATTTCAGGATCAAGCCTGATGTCTGGAGATTATTCTAGTGTAAGGAATCTGCGGTTAGAAGTCTCTATTAGATATTTAAACGCACAAGCCCTTGGTACACTTTGTGCTATATACTAGGGACATATAGGTAAGTTAAATATGCCAATTAAGTGTATTCTAAGGCAACATGATTTTATGGGTCAGAGCACATACAATGGGCACTGGACATCAGTGTCTCAATCTGCAGAGTCCTAAAATTAGCAATAAAACATAGTTTAAAAATGGGAATGACCACGCAAAAAAGGACATTTTCTTACAGCTCCCCTGTCCAAGAGAGCCTAAATCTCTCATTATATATTGGACAGCGGTCCTCCGGAATTCTTTGTTGTGTAGAAGGTATGTTTTGAGGGGTGGAGATCAAGGGAAGGGTGTGTCCATCCTGAACAAAAAATCGAAGCACCCATCTACCTGATGTGATGCTAACCCACCCATGAAGGTAATAGGTGATCTGACCTCCTAGCGGTCAGCTGTGCACCACTGAGAGAAAATGAAAGTGGTTTAGCAGTGGCAGATAAGGGAGGGAACGGGCACTGGGCAGTATGTTGCCCATGGTGACAAGGAGGCTAGCAGCTGGATTCCTGACCTCTGCCTCAAAAGGCTTAGTAGGCTTGCTGTTGAGGAGGCAAGGTTTGGTGTGGCCTGTGCAAAAACATACTTCCAATCCTCGAAAGAGGCAAAATTGTTTGGGGACTGCCATGTAGGCAGTGCCTGGCTAAGGGAGAATGTTGTTGCATAGCTCTTGTTAAAGCACTCAAAGGCTGAGTCTGCCTTGTCTCCTAAGAGATGTGTAACATTAAGTGGCATGTCCATTAAGGGTTGTTTTACATTGCTTAAGAATGCTGTGCAGTGTGGCACTGAAGTACCACACTGGTCCTGACTGTCCCACCCTAGCAGGGGTGTGGACAACTACTCTGCGGTGTCGGGTGCCTTATGGGAAAAACCAAGACTCTTACAGCAGGACCGCACCCTCTGGCCATTAGCCTATTGACTGATGGGCATGATGCCCTGGTATCCAGCAGTGAGTCCGTCAGAGCCTCATTAAAAGGCAGGAGGGGTTCCTATGAGGTCTGCCTTTATACCAGGACCTCTATTAGAATGTGTCTTGACCTCCATCGTAGGCACTTTTAGGGTAAGGACTTCTGCTCAGTAAAGGACTGTGGCGAAGGAGGCAGACTCTTCAGTTGATAGGTCGGGTGTAGGAGAATGGAGGCCAGTGACCGGAGAGGCATCAAGACTACTGGGTCTGTAGATCCACAAAGAGGTTCTCATGATCATAAAGTTCGGCATTGTTGTCATGGTAATTATTGGAGTCTAAAAGTCTGGAATGCAAAGGATGTTTATTGCAACCCGAATAAGCTAGGGGATGAAAGGGTAGAGGTTTCCGCAGATTTGCATCAGAGTCAAAAGGACTATCACCTCCTCCTCCGCTATTGGTTACGTCACTGTTGGCATCTGCACTCAGGGCTCTAGCATAGGTCGTACAACGTAGGAGGCATCAGAGTAGAAGTTGGCCCAGAATCGGGGTGACCCCAGAGCGAGGTCGAGAGGCACAATCTGCCTGTGGAGGGATCGGTTGGTGATAGACTAAATGGAGGCCTCTTCAGATCCATAGAGCCCAGAGAGTCTCTAGGTGGGAAACCAAAAATGTGCAACATGGGTCTCTTTAAAAGCCTGGACCTGCTGAAGCGAGGCTGATGAGTCCAGGAACTCTGGCTAAATTGGGATCAGGGCAAATATGGGCTCCAAGGTCGACGACAGAGTTTACAGTACCTTTGGGGCTGTGCAACCCCTTGTGGTGGGAGTACCAGGACAAGGGGGAGCTTTGACTTCTTATGTGTCTTCTTAGTGTACTTACCTGATGACTATGGCCCAGAAGAAGAGCAATCATGGGATCAGTCTCTGAAACTAGAGTGTGTCCACATCCTCAACTTCAAATGAGACGGGTCTTTTGCACCTTCTGAAGATGTATTGTGGCACAGTGCATGGCCATGTTGTCCAGGGGGGCCTTTAGATTTATCTGTGAACATTTGTCACAAGAAGCCGAGTCACAGGAGGAGCCCAAACACTAGTGACAGACCTCACCAGTGTCAGCCACTAACGTTTGTTTGTAGAAATCCTTAAAAGGTTTGAAGCCTGTTGTCTTAAGGGGAGACATCTCCCTGCACAGTGGAAAACTTTGGAAAATATGGGCTGTCAGGATTGACAGAATTCGAAGAAGCGAGCTACAAATTGTATCGGAAGACACAGGAAGAAAGGAAGAGACATCATTGAGTAGAGGTGGCAACTATATAGCCGCACTGACGTCACATCTGAGATGGGGCAGTGTCGCTCAACTCCACCTACCGGTGCACAAGAGAATTGCTGAGAAACACCTAATGATCCAATCTGGCACCTGGGGTATTCAGTAAGGGGAGGAATCTGCGGTTAGAAGTATACATCAGCATTTGTCGATTTTCATATATTACACATGATACCAGTTACTGAAAAATCAAACAATTATAAAATCACAACATCGACATCAAGAAATAATATGTTATGTTATGTTATGTTATATTGATTTATTATGCGCACAGATACCCCAGCCAAGGGGCGTCCCGGCGCAGAGACAAGGTAGAACATAACACAACAGGAAACTAAAAACATGAAAGTAGCTAAAACAGGAAAGTTTTTAAAGCCCTCCGGAAAGTCAAGAGGTCCTCCATCAGACGAATTTCAACAGGAAGGGAGTTCCATGCTGACGCGGCCTTTACACTAAACGAGCGGCCACCCATGCGACTAAGCCTAAATCTGGGGACCACCGCAAGGGCCAAACCCTGGGAACGGAGGGTGCGGGTGGGAACATAAAAGGAAAGACAGCTGGATAGGATTTTCGGGCCAATACCTCTCAGAATCTTAAAAGCGAGACACAAGACCTTAAAAAGGATGCGCTTCCTGACAGGGAGCCAATGTAGGGTACGAAGGACAGTTGCCACCGAGCTGAATCTGGGCAGGCCGACAATCGCCCTCGCCGCAGCATTCTGAACCCGCTGCAGACGGGTTAGCTCGGCCTGGTTAGCCCCAGCCAGAAGAGAGCTGGCATAATCCAGGCGGGAGATGATAGTTGCCTGGATCACCAGCTGCCTGGTCGGGGCGTCAAAGAACTTGAGAACAGGTCTCAAGCCCCTTAGGAGACCGAAACAACAGGCCGCAGTTTTTTTAGTATGCCCTACAAAGGAGAGGCCCGCATCCAGCCAGACCCCCAGGTTTTTCATCTCAGATACCGGGGTCGGAGTGGGTCCCAGCTCAGAGGGCCACAATTGGTCACCCCACAGCTCCACTCCCTTACCGACAACCATCACCTCCGTTTTTGTGGCATTTAGCTGAAGGCAGTTGCCTGTCAACCAGCTAGCCACCGCCTTCAGTCCAGACTGAAACCTGGGGGCCTCAGTCTCCGCATCCCCGCTGAGAGTAACCGCCAGCTGTGTGTCATCGGCATATGAGACCAAAGTTAGGCCCCACTGCCTAGCCACATCAGCCAGCGGTCTCACGTAAAGATTGAACAACGTGGGACTCAGCGAGGACCCTTGCGGAACCCCCATGGCCAGCGGTTGGAAATTGGACTTGAAGGGAGGGATGGCAACACAGAAGGAGCGGTTATCTAGAAAGGAGTGGAACCATTGCAACACCTGACCGCCAATGCCGGTCTCCTCAAGCCGATGCAGGAGGATGCTGTGGTCTACCGTGTCAAAGGCGGCGCTAAGGTCTAACAATATAAGCGCCGCCGTTTGACCAGCATCCAACCTTGCACGGAGATGTTCCACCATCACAAGTAACGCGGTTTCCGTGCTGTGGCCGGCACGGAATCCGTTTTGTGTGGGGTCGAGGGCATTGGTCCATACAAGATGTTCAGACAGGGCCAAGTTGACATGGGCCTCAGTGATCTTGGCTGGCCAAGGTAGCAACGAAATGGGGCGATAGCTTTCAGGCTTGGCCGGGTCCAGGGAGGGCTTTTTGATAATTGGGGACACCACAGCTTGCTTCCACTTAGCTGGAACTACTCCCGTTTCCAAGGAAAGGTTGACGAGGGAACATACAGCTGCACGTCCCATAAAAGCCTGATCTCGAAAGAGAGCAGGCCTTACTGGATCGGATGGAGATCCAGATTTGACTTGCAACGCAAGTTTATCAAACCCGTCCAAGGTAAGGGGGGGGAAGACAAGCAGAGTAGACTGATGGTGGGTCCCATTGATACTTTCCCGACCGGACCCTATGCTAGGGAATGTCCGATAAATAGCTTGGACTTTCCCCAGAAAATAGGAAGCAAGGGATTCACAGTGGGAAAGAGAGCTTACGGTCGTAGAGGTAGTCCGCTTTGACATAAGATCTTTTACGGCCTTAAAGATGGCTTTCGACGGATTAGTACTGTTCCGGAATTCCGCGGCATAAAAAGCCGCTCGAGCTCGACAGATAGCCCGATGGTAGAGCTTGACGGACCTGGCGTATGCAGCTTTTAGATCAGCTCCATAGGTTTTCCTCCAGGCCCTCTCAGCCCGTCTACAGGCACCCTTTAGGGCCCGAAGGGCACTATCGTACCAGGGGCTCGACTCTCTGGAGTTGATTTTAGTAGATACAATAGGTATAGAAACTAAGGATCATAGAGACAAACATAATAGACCATGTACTATCAATAACAAATCTATTTGGGTGCACATATAATTCGCTCTAGAAACAGAAAATGGGCGCCAACTGCATCCTTACCTGCTCCTGCACAAATGTATTATCCGGTCCTGTGTTGCAGTCTCTAAGCTGTACTCACCTCTTTCAGTCGCTGCTGGGCCACCTGGAGACGGCACTGTCTGTCCATTGAGAGAAACCAAAGCTGCTGCCAGCGGTTGAGGAGCTGGGCGGTGTGCGGACCTTGGGGTTCAAGATCGACCAGTGGCACTGCTGGAGGAGTTTGAGGAGACTTCAAAGAACTGCGTCTCTCTGAAATGCATAAGCCAGTGTGAGAAACCCTTGGGGTTCCACCTACAGGGATCTTCAATGTGAGTTGGAAGGTGAAGATAGCTGGAAAATTAAGTACGCATGAGGGAAGGAGAGATCAGCTGTATACACAGATAGCTTTTGATGAAGGATAAGAAACGATGTGTAGAAATGGGCATCTTGGGGGAAAGGAGGACAGGTTCAGTATTCACACACAGACAAGATGAGATGTGAGGAGGAAAGAGTAGTACACATGGACAGTGTGAGATGAAAGGAGGATAGGCTATGGGTACAATAGGAAGTATGAGAAGACAAATGCATACAGTGAAAGCATGAGATAGGAGGAGGAAAGAGGTACAATGGAGTGCTTGACAAGAGAGAATAGGTGTACACATGGGCAACATGAGATGGGTGAAGAGGAGGTTGATTATACATATGTGTGCCCTCAAAGTGAACTAGAAGCAAGAAAGGTGTACTTGCATCAGGCAGTATGAGCATGTGACTGAAGAAGTGATCCCTAAGTTATTCATGGGCAGTGAAGTGCTTTGCAGAGACTCTTATTATTGGAATTACAGCATCTTGTGCTGGATAAAGAAGAATGTGGAGCATGGGGCCGTGTTCAGAGCAGATTAGACAGACTATAATGTGATGGAAAGGGAGCACACTTATATGTAATAGTGAGAGTATATATAGCTACACGTTTGTTTCGATTACACATTTACTGTTTGAGGCATAGGGCGATAAAATAATGTACTCAGGCGCATAATCACAGTTTATATTACCCAAGTATTTAAGAAACTAAAGAACCATGCTTTCTACCTTCCAAAGTCAGTATATCAGCCACTAAAGAGGCTGGGATAAGGTGTTCTGTGTATATCTAAGTAACATTCAGTTTACATATATTTTGTGAATTGTTATCTTTAGAATTTTATAGATGGTCTGTGCTAGTCAAAGGTGAACTGTATCTAAGACTTCATACAGAAGATGCATGATTTGTGGAGAAGAAGCACAACAAGAGATGTGTAGAGCAAGCTTAAGCACAGGCTTACTACTAGAAATTTTTCGTCCCACAGGAGTTCGAGGCTCGGTCCCCAGTTTCTTCTTACAGCACTTTGTTACTTTCTCTACTTCGGGCTGTTTTCTTTCTAGCTCCTCTATAAACACCTGGAAAGGAAGTTAATCCAAGTAATTAGAAAGAAACACAATAAGCAAAGCACATGCACATGATAGTAATGCGTAGTGATACACTGATTGGGAACTACCAATACTGGATTCCTGATCACCTAAGCTGTAACGTGATTCCAATATTACTCAAAATATCTTTTCCATTAAGATGGCCTTATTTCCATGGTGGGCTCAAGCCCAAGAATGGATCTGGAAGTCTAAGTGTTGTCTCCACACTGTACTATGTAACGTAACAAACCTCCTTTTTTATGAAAGTCAACTGCACTCCATCACTAGATGAAACTGTACATTTCAAGCTACTCCACGGGCAGATTTCACCTAGCCCTTTTGGCAAGTTAACCTCTCAGACAAATAAGGTTTATGCCAATTTCTTTACAAAGAATTTAATGAAGAACAAGTTACTAACCTTCGATAAAGCCTTTTCCAATCGAAGCTCATGTTAGATGTCCTTCACATTTAACATGAGCTTTAAGTGGAATTCCATAGAGCATATTATCAAGCCCATTATCGCCACTTTATCGGCAGTTTCCTGCCGATAAAGCGGCGATAATTTTATCGCCCAGGCTTGATAATATGCCCCTATGTTTCTGCAGATTCCTCAACTTTTGAATACCTCCAGGCGTCAGACTGGATCTGGAAATCTTTGTATAGCAATGTCCTATATCATTGGCAGGTGGCGTCATACGACGTCATGGTTCTGTGTGCAATTCTATCTCATGCGGCTGTGATGTTGGCTACCCTACATATATGTCACCTGCTTGAGCTGGCAGCAGTTTCTTTCTGCCTTTTGCCCATACCAACAGACGTGGAGAATTAAGAAACCCAATTGCAATGTATCAACAAAAACCTCTACTTTAGCCCTTCCACAGAATGGGAGGTGGGTGGGCAGGTGAGGAATTTGTGGTTAGATAGAGTCTCTACCAAAAAAGTAATTACTGAAGGTAAGTAACTAGTTCTTCTGATACCGATTTCTTACAGAATCCTCACCTTTTGAATAGATACCATTGCAGTACTTCTCAGGTGGTGGGTCTGTGGACTGGCTCACACTAGGAAATCTTGCAGGACAGACCGGGCAAAATGCTATTTTCACCTGATTTGACCATCTAAACAAAATGCTTGGTGAACATGTGCAAAGATGCCCACACATATATAATTATCTACCTCGCCCTGGTACACCTCGAGCCAAAGCTATAGTAGCCGCCTTTGCCCTAGTTGAATCTGCACACAGCCCTCTGGCAGCTGTTTCTTGACTACTTGACTAAACTAGAACAGCCCATGTGTGGATGGAGCAAACAAACCCACTGCCTCTTTTTGATAGGACTCGTTAGTTTCATGATCTTTCTGAAGATACAACAATTTGTTTTGGATTGACAGATTAAAGCCATTCATTTAGAAACAGTGATGCTGGCTCTGGTTGCAACCCAGAGATAAAAGCCCTGAAACATTATTTCAGTAAACAGCAATAGATATGATGTATGCATCACTCAATAAATACATGTATCTATTAATCTGTGTATACGTAAATCCATTAACGCATACATCCATGAATCTTTCCATCCGATACCCATCCATTGATGCATCCATTCACAACTCATGCATGAATTTATCTATCCATGCATCCACGCATAAATCTCTACATCAATGGATCAATCCATAAGTACATTCATGCATCTATCTGTGCATGCTTCCAACCATTCACGCATCCATGCATCTATCATCTACAAATCAACCATGAATCTATCCATCTACGAATACATTTATAAATCAATCAAGCTGTGAATCTATAAATCCATGAATGCAGCTCACCATCACTGGATCCATGCATTGGTCCATCGATGCGATCATCCATCCACAAATCTATACATGAATCTATCTATTCATGCATCCATCTATCGATCCATCAATGAAAACAGCCATCAATGTATCTGTACATCCATCCAACCATTCATGTATTTATGTATACTTGAATTAACCATGAAAGTTTGAGGATCTATAGATACATTAATTCATGCACAAATTCGGGAATCTATCATGAAATTAAGGATCCATGAATCTCTCCACTTATGTGTGAATATATCTATACAATTATTCAGGATAAAACTTTCCATTCAAGAACCCATATATCTATGAATAAAGTAACCCAACCATCCATCCATAAACTCATCTATTTATCCATCCATTCATCCATAGGTCATGAAGCCCAGGCTTTTTCTTTGCATTTTATTACTTGTAGTCCTGATATTTCATGATGGGTTGAGAAACAAAACAAATCCCAGAACAACCTGAACTGGACGAGCCACCATTCTACAGCACCAGGTATCTTGGGATCACCCACTCTCCATAGATAGCGAGCATTTGACCAGATACATTCTTGCTTACATTGTGCTGAGTGATGAGTTCCTCCAGGGCTGCCATCTCCTCGGGCAGGGGCTCCTGGTCACGAAGGCTCAAGGATTCCTCAGCAGCGGCGATCCAATCGATGAGCCGGGCAATCTCCTCCCGCTCCGTGGCTAGTGAGAGGCTGTGAGCCTGGATGCGCTCCTCTTGCTTCTGAGCCCAGGCCAGCACCTGAAATAGAGACACAATTCATGTGTGGCGCTTTCCTGCTCTGACAGAGACTTTTGGGAGAAGGGGAGGTCTAAGGAGAGGAGTTTGAAAAGATGGGTTGTAGGCAGTCCTCTGACTACAGGTAGTGGAGATAAGTTGTTAGGTGTGAGTTTACAGGAAGAGAAGATTAGTGTGAGGGTGCTGCAGCAGGATGGCTTTTTGGAAGACATTGAACTGGACAACGGCTAGACCGGAGGCGAGCTTCAGATGACATTCGAGAGTAATTTGATCCCTGTATTTTGAAACGGGCAGTAAAATGTGTTTTAAGTTGGGAATAGGAGGCACATAAAACTAGGTTTACGACTAGATATTTTTTTACTATCCATGCTCTCTTTGCAGTCAGGTTTCCACAAATGGAAAGATGCATCGCTACCCGACAGTAATGCAGTCAAACAATTTTGAAAGCATTTAGGACCCTACAAAACACCACAGCCATGAGTCAGGAAGTTAAAAGTTGACATGGAATGAATTGTGTTAAAATTATGACTTCCCAATTTAAAGCATCACAGGTCCAATTGTGTTTGTACTCAATGTATCTTAAAGTCTTTACCTCCACTCTATATTCTCTGATTAGAATCCCATCGACTACACCACCTTCCATTCTTCACTCAAATTATTCAATGTTGTTATTGTTTGCCCTGTATGTAAATTATTTACTCCTAATGTTTTTGGTTTGAGACTTTTTAGATTTCTAAAAAGTGGAAAGACTGTTGCAATGCTAGACTTGGATTTTTTTTAGAGCACATTCATTGTGATGTGAGCAGACAATGGAGAGATGCCAAGTCCTGGGGTAATTCCAAAAGAAAATTACTACCCAAAAAAGAGGACAGAAGGAATCAGTTTGAAATTAGAAGAGTAATTCTTGCAAAAGCACAATGAATGTGCTCTAATTAAAAAAAAAACAAGAATTATAAACAGTCAGGGTCCTTAGGACAACCCAAAAGGAATAAGAGGTTTGAAACACATCGGCGGACAGTCTTGGGAGTGCCTTCATTGGATTTTAGTTTGTAGAGGAGACATTCAAAAAAGACTTAAGAACTGATAAAGACTATGGTAACAGCACTGGCTTAGAGCCCCCAAGGGACACTAGTAGCAAGAGGGTTTGCATAAATAATCATAGCAACTATAACCTTTGCATTTCGTTCATTATCAGACTGGTCATGTGAGTATGTGGCAATATTTGTCACTAAGGTATAAGTAATGTCAGAGTTCTGTACAGTGTTGTATAGTGTAAAAATGCATCTTTTGATTATCTGAATGTGGTTTAACAGAAATGTTTAAGTGCAAAAAATTGGAAAGAAGATCCCGAAATAAGTTGAGAATAAATACACAGGTATTTATTCTACACTACTCCACTCTATGACAATCTACTCTGATCTACTCTACTCCACTCTACACAACACACTCTACGCAACACACTCTACGCCACTCCACTCTGCTCTACACCACTCCACAAAACTGTATGCCACTCAACTATAGTCCACTCTACACCCTTCCTTTCCTTTCTACAACACTCTACTCCCTCCACGACATTCCACTTCACTCCACGCCACTCCATTCTCTTTTACCCCACTAATTTTTTGCCATGCAGAACAGCAGCCACGCTGGTGTACAACATGGCTGAAACATATTGGCCAAATCAATAGCTCTTGCATAGGTGAGACCTACTGGTTATGCCAATGTTTGCTTTTTTACTTGTGCCTCTGCAGTTTGTTGCTAGGGTGCATGGCCCAATGTGCTGGGATCACCATATATTATAGTGCTCAAACGCCTTCACGTCTGCAGAAGAGTAAAGGAGGGAAGAAGGGAAGAGGGAGGAGGAATCAAGGGAGAGGACAGAACAAAGAAAGAGGGAGAGAAAGAAAAGGAGTCAGAGAAAGGATAGTGAGAAAGGTGAGAGAGAAAAGGGCCTACACCGAGAAAGGTGAAAGTAAGGAGGTGAATTCAGAAAGCAAAAAACTCGAGTGACAAAGGACCATATGAGAGGAAGAGTGGACAGGGAGGAGACAAGTGAAAAGAGAAGAAATGGCAGAAAATAAAATGGTAAGAGTAAATGTGTACAGATAGGACAGTGTGAGAAAGGAGAAGGGCAGTAGATGGAAGCACAAGACACAAGATAGCAGGGGACTGAGAGGAAGAGAAGGAAGAAAAGCAAAGAGCGCCTGAAAGGAGAATGGAAGGAAGATCAAGGAAAGAGAATCCAGGTGAGAGAAAGGGTGGAGTTTGTTTCCATTATCTGAAGTTGCACTCTGGTAAGCACTGCTCCTTAGCCCTGTACCAACGTTGGAAGCATCACCACTGCACTGCTGCTGCAGAATTAAGGGCCAAGACAACACGCTCTTTGCGAATGCACTGGCCTGAAAGAGGACAACACTGCCTTTCTCTTGCGCCTGCTGTACATTGAATCTCTCTCATTGTGTCACCACATTCAATACATCATTTTCAAAGAGCAAGAGACACAAACACAGTTTTTACCTATCAATAACACTATTCTATGTTTCAGTCAGAACCCCTCTTTTACAAGTCCAGGCTGATCTTATTGGAAGAAGAAGGCAAGGTAGTGCAGAGAAGGGTAGTGGCATTTTTATGGGCATTTATAGAGCATTATATTGCACGAAAAGTGGTGATTCCTGTAGGTTTAGCTCAATTCTGGTGTCGTAACTGCTTTGTTGTTCTTGCAGTAAACTGTCAATCACAGTGTCACTTATAAGGCATTGGAATGTCACTCCTATGCACACTGTAAACATTTCAATGTCACACATGAGCCAGCGGAAAGCTTGGCAGCTAAGTGGGTGAGATGAAAAATATGGCACTATTTCTGGCTGCGGCATGGTTACTCGATGTGTTTAGTTGATTCGAGGCATTAGTCTTAAGAAAGAGGCTGGGGGTCTCTGGAAGAGGAGGGTGCCAACAGCATCATTCTCAAGAGAAAAACACCAGTCTTTTGAGACCATGGAAGGGTCAAGAACTGTGAGCTGAATAGCAATGTTTGTAAAATCCCATCAATTCTTGCCTAACAGGACAACTCTGTGTCTGCCTGCTGTCATGTCCAAACAGGAATAGTCAAGAGAGTTCCAAACAACATCTGAAGTGATTTATATCTTTTATTTGCTATTTCAAAGGGGAAAAATAAAAGCTTTGGGTGAATCTTCAATTTTCTTTACTGATCATGACCTAAAATGTCCATCCGCATAGAAAAAAGTGAATATATCTAACTACAGCTCTACAGAATTTGGTATTTTATCGGACTTTCAGCTCGACAACAGGGAATGATGCACGCGAGTGAATATTTGGAAGCTCTAATAATAGAGGAAGATCAGTGCCTGGAGGTGGGTGATGGTCATATTGCAGAACAGTTAATGGAATGGGGGCATTGAAAGGAGCCCAGAATAGACTTTGAGGGACAGTCATCCTTGAGTGACGAGACACAGCTGAGGGAAGTGCTTAGAAGGACAGCTGGATCCCCACTCGCGCTCACCTCTTGATAGCGGCTGTTACTGACGTTGATCCAAGACTTCACGGTGATGATGGAGTCCGGGTGGCATGAGGACAGGATCTCTTCACCCAAAGACACGATACACTCCAGGGCCAGCTGCTGACACTGTAGGGTCTTCATCAGTTCCTACAACATATGTTTATATTATTAATAATAATAATAATAAAAATCAACATATAGTGGGTGGAAAGAATCATGAAGAAAAAGGTGAGCTCAGACCCTGGATCTGGGTCCATTGCAGCCTTGGGCCTGAGAAGGTACTGATGACAAAGGAAGACCCTCAGAGAGAAGGTCATACATCCACTGGCACAAGCAGGCATGGTGGGACCTACAGGGTACCACAATAGAGACCGGTCTGACAGCCCACAGACGAGTAAAAGCAGGGTAAGAACATAACTCGAGGCTTAGAGGAGCCTGCAGAGAGGCAATAGGCTGGGCATACGTGGACCGGTTGGCTGTCACAACCAACCAATTTCAATGCATCTTTGTATAAAAATCCCAAACATATTTAAGAATATAACTCCAAAACAAGGCAGCACAGTAACAGGGAAGGGAATCAAAGGGACACATTAAAAAGCAGACACTCGAGGTAACTGCACATCAACATAAATTGTTGAAACAATAAAAGTATAAACAAATACATTTTTAATACTTATGTTTTTTAATCATTTAATACCTTCGAACATATGGACTGTAAACAATTACAATTAAGTATGAAATGGAAATCTACAAAAAGTAGTGTGCAATGGATGGACTTTCCATTTTCCGAACCGAACATTACTGTGAGATTTTCAATATAGTATCCCCCACTTTTTAAAACTGCATCCTCATTTCTGAAATGCTTCACTTCTATAAAAGTGGACGGGAAGACTCTCTAAACATTAAACTGCGCGCAGAGTCAACAGGTACATGTTTATATTGAAAGAAACCACATCAATGCATGGCTCGACATACCCAGAAGACTTGAGGGAGCATTACTGAGTTAAGGCAGAAGGTGCAAATAAAAGCAAGTGCGAACTGCTGGGAAGACGGGGAAAGCAGGTGGGTAAGGAGCGCCTAGCCATCTGGTTACATACACAGTTTACAACAACAGTCAAGTGGGACGGGTCAGTACAAAATACCAGGGTCAATCTCGTGTGTGTGACCCCTATCAGGAACGAAAACATTTCAATCCACAGGGGTCAGTTCATTAAAGAGAATGAGTGCAGCACTGGTCCTCAGAGGGCCACTTGAAAGGGCCCCCCTGCTGCACACAAATAGGCTCCTTCCTGCAAGAGGCTGAAAGGAGCTGGGAGCTACTTTACTTACCAGAGTAGGTTGAGGCGCCCCCTATAGACAGGAGTGCTGCACCTTCTGCACAACCCAGTGAAAGGTCACCTGGGAATTGTTGTGGAGGCTTCCTATGTTTCGTCCTGTTTTATTGTGGCAATTCAGAATTTAGTTGCCAGGGTTGCTCTTGGGGGACACTAATACGCCCACTGGAGTGGGAACTCTTATCAAAGTACATATATGCAGTCTTTAGGGTCGAATTACCGGAAGCGTACCGAGTCAGTCAAATCCGGAAATGTAGGTAGGTCCATCCATTCTTGTATTAAATCAATTTATGAAAGGACTTTTCACCTGTCCATCAATTGGGAACTTAATACTGTCCTCAGCCAGTTAATGCAACCTCCCTCTGAACCAATACACAAGTCACTCAAAGTTAATCTCAGGGAAGACAGCGGTTCTATCAGCACTAACAGCAGCACAGAGAGTAGGGGAAATGCAAGCTTTGAACATCAAGGAACCTATACTCCACTTCTCAACAAGCATTTACAATGCAATGGTTTCGCCTTTGGAAAAGTTAGAGCTATTGGCATTGTAAATGACAAAATTTGTATTGTTGTGTTGGTTTTTAAAACAGATAAATAAATGGCATTGTCATTTACACTGCCATTCGCTTAATCTCTCACAAATGTGAGACCTATTGTACCCTACGGACGAGCTCAGCAGACAGCAATTACTACCACACACACACACACCCAGAGCCAGCCACACACACACACCCAGAGCGCCACACACACACACACACACACACACACCCACACACACCCAGAGCCACACACACACACACACCCCAGATCCACACACACACCCCCAGAGCCACACCCAGAGCCACACACACACCCCCAGAGCCACACACACACACCCCCAGAGCCACACACACACACCCCCAGAGCCACACACACACACCCCCAGAGCCACACACACAAACCCCCAGAGCCACACACACCCAGAGCCACACACACACACACACCCCCAGAGCCACACACACACACACCCCCAGAGCCACACACACACACCCAGAGCCACACACACACACCCCCAGAGCCACACACACACACACACCCCGAGAGCCACACACACACACACCCCGAGAGCCACACACACACACACACCCCCAGAGCCACACACACACACACACCCAGAGCCACACACACACACACACCTAGAGCCACACACACACACACACCCAGAGCCACACACACACACACCCCCAGAGCCACACACACACACACCCCCAGAGCCACACACACACACACCCCCAGAGCCACACACACATACCCCCAGAGCCACACACACACACACACATACCCAGAGCCACACACACATACACACCCCCCCAGAGCCACACACACACATACCCAGAGCCACACACACATACACACCCCCCCAGAGCCACACACACACAGAGCCACACATACACACACAGCTACACAGAGCCACACACACACACCCACACACACACAGAGCCAGACAGAGAGCCACACATACATACACCGAGAGCCACACATACATACACAGAGAGCCACACATACATACACAGAGAGCCACACACAGCCATACACACAGCCACACACACACACAGCCACACACACACACACAGCCACACACACACACACACACACACACACACACACACACACACACACACAGAGGCACACACACACACAAACACACAGCCACAAAGAGACACACACACACACACACCCACACACACACACACACAGAGCCTTGCAGCCCCCGCAGTACAGAGCTGGGGGCTCTTTGGATTTAGCTAGTAGTTTAGCCACCTACAGGAGCTCCGCCAGGCCCCCGCTAAAACAGGAAACCCCAAAGACGAGCGTGTTTGGGGCATGTGGCGTCCCAGGTGCCCGCCTGAAATCGGCGCCCAGGGCACCCGGGCCAAGGGGTCAAGCAAGGGCCGGAAAGCATAGCCATCACTGAATTGTATAGATTGTTTTTTGGGGGGTTTTTGCAATACAACACCAGTCATTCAAGTGGAAAATGGTGATTATAAAAGGCTTCATGCTAATTATTTAATCCCACATGTGCAAGCCAGGTAGTGGTACAACGCAAATGAGTGCCGGCCCAATTGCTCTGTCCGTGTGTTGCTGGCGGAAGTAACACGCATTGAAATGTGAAGATCGGAGCCCAGGACACCTAGCCTGAGCGTGAACAATAGGGGGTGAGGTTCAAGAGTTGCAACCTTGACCCGCGCGCTGGCACCAAAGGTCGCACGGAGTTTTAATGGTGAATACCGGTGCCGCAAGAGGACCCCCGCAGCTTGAGGACACATTGCGTATCACCAGTCAGTGTCGCTGCAGGGGGGAGAAGGAGAGCCACGTGCTCGCCACCCTCCCACTCACATGCCCCACTCGCCCTCCAATCCAGCACAACTCCGAGGTGGTGGCGGCGTCCTGGAGGGGCCAAGCCATTGTAATGCTGCACTCCCCCTCCCGCTACATGCTGTGTATGAGCAGCGGCGTGGACAGGCACCGCTCATAGGGCCTTGCCGATCTGGTGCGTGTCACCTGTGCGATTGGAGGGGACATGTTGGGTTAATTTAAGATTGAATTACCATGGCCTGTCAAAATTCAACAAAATGTAACATTGGCCCGTACGGGGATCGAACCCGAGACGTGTGTGTAATCGGCACCAAGCTCCAATCAACGGAGCTAACCGGCCTCGAGTACAGGCCGGCACTGTCGGGAAACTTTTCCACCCCCTCCTTGAGCAGCTGCTCTGAACGGGCGCTCTAGAAACATAGTGCCTCAGTCTGCTTCTGTCACCAAAGCCCGCTGTTTCCCATCCGCCTTGAGCCAATAGAAGGCCCAGAGGTCACTCTACGGACTATGTTTGGGACCAGGATGCCGCAACTCCGAGCTGCACTGTGTGTGTGCAGATTGACGAGCGCCTGGCCTCTGAAGAAACACCCAAACCACTTCATTATCGCTGGCAGGCGAGGTGTGGTTACTCCCTGTGCACGGCTAGAGAAATAAATGCCGGCACCTACTATGGAGACAGTCTTTCCCACATGTGATATGCTTTAGTCACCTTGCAAGCAAAGGATAACAGGGGATGGGCCATTTGTAGCAAACTTGGACATCACATCAGTAGGGACACTATCCCGTCGCAGCATTGCTCGATAGCAGTGAAAACAAAGCAAATTCTTCGATAAAACCCCTGATACAAGACAATCATTCAGCTGCAGGGATCTAGCCTAGTGGCGACTTCAAATATATCAGGTAATGTGTAGGATACATGGAAATATATGTTCTTCCTGGATGATTTGGAGTCACCTCCCAAAAACAAGCAACGGAGAGTGAAAGGGGAGGGGGGGCGGGAACGGGCACACGGGGAGGGGGGCGGAACGGACACACAGACAGCGGGAGGGGGGGGGCGGGAATGGGATAAATATAAAAAAATGCTGCTTACCTGATCAGCGGCCTCAGTGCACAGCCCACCCCTGCAAAAGACACAGTGGAAATGGAGAAAACATGACAAGACCAAAAAAAAAAAAATGCACACACCCACCGCCGCAATGACGATCGGAAAGGGGTGGAGAGGGAAAAAATCGCGGGAACGCCCACGAATCTGGTCCGGCCTTGACAGACAGATCCGGCTTCCAATGGCTAGCCTCCATTTATGGAGCCAGCCAATGGGAGCCGGGGGACGTTCCTATAGCCCATATAGTAAACATTAGATTTCGCCTGCGCGAACTGCTTGCGCAGTAACGCCAGGCGAAACCTAAAAAACAAGGTTGTTTTGAGAACCGGCTCCAAATTCATGCCGAAGATCCCTATTGCCTTTCACTTGAATGAACCAGTCCTTCTACAATCTTTCTGCCCAAACCAATCGTTATCAGCATTGCTTCATTGGACTTAGGTCAACGCCTTAATGGTTAACATGCAATCACCTTAAACTAATCACGCAAAAAAACCTGAATTCCTACTAATATCCCCCACCAAAAGCTCTTCTGAAATAAAGGAATGGACCAAAATGAACACCACACTAAACTGCATCCCGAACATAGTGGACTCAACCAAATCACTAGGAATTATGCTACATAAGAACCTGAATATGCGCACCCACATCAACTCGTTGGCTACCAGTGCCCGGTTTCACCTAAGCTATTTTCGAAAAATGAAATCATTCAGCAAAACACCAGACCTCAAAATGGCTGTCTAGGCATTAGTTATCTTGAGGATCGAATATGGATATACAACACTATCAGGTCGCTTAGAGATCTCAACAGCTCCACTAAAAGCCTGTCTCAATGCAGCCGCGAGACTCTAGAAAATTCGACCACATCTCTCCACACCTGAATGCTCTGAATTGGCTACCATACGAAGCCAGAATTCAAACCAAACTGGCTTGTATGACACAAAACGATACACGTCGTTCGCCTATATGCAGCTTCACCTTTCTGCAAGTTATCCTCTTGGCTGCATTTAGTTCTGCCTTTTATTTGCATGACTTCAACCTAGATGTGAACGAGTTGCTGCACAACGACAATTTTGCCCCTGTAAGATGGGGGAACCAAGGTCAGACTATTGAGCCTTTTAAGATCCAGCGATGGAAGGACATGGGGTGCGTTTTAGCCCCCACCCTCTTCTCCATTTATATCAATCAGGCATCTGATTCTCTGTGCTCAATATCAACAGACGCTCCATCCTTGGCAAACCGTAAAATCCCCACATTGCTGTTCGCCGATGATACCTAAAACACCTATTGGTCTCCAGAGATTGATACATCAATTTAAAGCCTTTGGTGATGAGAGGGGTATGGTTATTAATACCACCAAAACCAAGGTTATGATGCTGAACCCTCACAAATCTTACAAGGGCACCATGAAACTGGACAATATTCAGCTTGAGAAGGTCAGCTCTTTTGACTACTTGGGCATAAAGTTGTCAGAGCGAATGGCTTGGAAGAACCACTTGGGAAGGGCTCTGTCGAAACTTGCACGGGTTACGGGGCCATTGAGACGTGAGCTCTCTCAATCCTATACAAAACCAGTGGCTCCTGTTCTCAAACTCTACAGTTGTAAGGCTGTGAGCAGTGCACTATACGGGGCAGAGTTGTGGGGCACTGCTTCAGTTTGCGACCTTGTGGCTGTAGAAAATAACGTCGGTAGAAACTTATTATCCCTCCCCCAGAGCACCCTTTTAAGCCCCCTTAAACTGGATCCGGGCATTATGTATATCGAGGATCTTGCGAAGCTTCATCCTCTTTTGTTTTGGCACAGACTGACGAGTACTCCCGAGCTGGCATTTTATGCTGCAGCCTTTAGTGAGGTCCTTAATCTTGATACCTCGAGGAATATTCGCTGGATAAAACAGGTGGCTTCCTTATTGACTAGGATTGGGCTGCCAGGGCAGGATTTTGGCCAATCACCATCATTCTCCAGGGTGGAACTAAAATGCAGGTATTGGGTGTGGGTGGAAGAGAATACTATTCTGAATAGACATCATGGTAGCTTGACTGAAGCCTTTATTAATATAAAAAAAAACATCCACTGTCTGGAGAGCTTCTTTGACATTATTAAGGTGCCTGCAGACAGGAAGCTATATATTCAGTTTAGATATGGCACCTTTTACCAACACGTGGCAGGTTAATATAACTCAACCCTCGGGGTGCCCTTCCTGCCGAAATCCCCCGAAGTCTATAGGCCATGTTTTCTTCGCCTGCATGGCTTATGCCAGACCTAGGAGCAAATGGTTGAAACCGGTGTGCAGGCTCCTAGGGACATCAAGCTCCAAAGAAGCTTTAAGAATTTAAAAATCTGATGCCAGGCCCGCTTTTGCCTGTGCAACAGCCAAAGTTTTGGGGCAGTTTTGGGCAATCAGGAGGAGGGCTCAGTTAGTATAGCCATGCACTGTATGACTAAGAAGTGTAGTAGACCACAATAAGTTAATGGGGCCTAATTCCCCCCTACGCTTTCTAATTCTAAACAATTTGATTTTATTGTATCTTATGTATTTTAAATGAAAGTTTTTACAATTGTCTAATGTTTGTAAGGGTGCCATTAGCCACTAAAGCTAACTATTTGTATGTTCATGAGTGTATCCTAAGTTTCAAATAGCATCCGTGTTATTCAGTTTTAGCCTTTGTTGTACGCTGTCCATCATTTTCTACCTTGTGGTTGTTCTTCTTTTATAGTTCTTGTAACCGAAATAAAGAATTTTGATGATGATGAGTTGCTACTCGGTGTCAGTTTGGGGCCCTCATCCCTTCCCCTAGGGGCCCACTGAGGAATCTGATTCAGATTGGTAAAATTCTGAGTATATTTTCCATCATTTGACACTTGCAAGTTATTTGTTGCAATAACAACAATCTTCTGTGTGCTCCTATTCATTTGTTTCCAAACCAAGAAATGTTGTGGGGGTAATCAGTTCACTTAACTACAATAAAGTTTTCCCCACGGCTAAGAAGACCGCTCTCTGTTTGGTTCCATGGCAGAGGGAAACAGTGGTTGCGTGTAAGTGACTGAGGGGAAGATTCCTCAGGGGCCCCCTGGGGGAAGGGAGGAGGGTCCCGACCTGACAACAGGTAGCAACTTATTCACACACAGCTTAAAGGCATGCAAATAAAAGGCAGAACTAAATACAGCCATTTGTTTATGTTTTACTGCTTTGTAAAAGCTGAGCATGGTAGGTGAAAAATAAGCCCACAGAGCTTCCCAGCTCTACCCGCGCCCCCTCTAGCCTGCGCGGTTTACGCCCTGCCTGCTGTGGGATTTGTTGCAGTGGGAAGAGGCTGCGGGCACCATACGGAAGGAAGTCGTTGTTGGCATCCTGCTCTGTTTGAGCAATGCCTGCCTGCTGGGAAGAGGTGGAAGAGGCTAAGGGCGCCGTACAGAAATAAAGGTGCGCATACTGTGTGATGAAGCGCGGTGCTTGTAACTGAAATTAAATGCCAAAACTATAAAAAAAACAAGGAACAATAAAGCAATACAACTAAACGACACAAAACAACACCAGGTCCAACAATTATAAACACAGACTCGGAACACACTGTACCTTTTAAAAAAGATATGTACTGCCGTGCAGTGGCAGCATGCTTTTCCGTTAGCGAGTGTGGGAACTGAAGTGTTTGTAAGTGAAATTTAACACTGTATCATTTAAAAACTCCCTGGGTCAAAACAGAGGAAAGGAACCAACCCTATTCTCGCAGGTGCCACAGTTTTAAGCATTTAACACAGCCCCAAACACTCAGGAATAAGCAACCATTCTAATAACAACAAAAATAGCGTTAGAAGAGAGCGTGTCCACAAAGCTATGTGAGAAAATAGCGCTCGGAGGCGGTTATTAAAGCCTTCGGAGCTACAACGCATGTAACAGGGGGGAAGCTACGAAATGAGACAAGGCGGTATCAAGGAGGGACTAACAAGCCTAATTACGAATCAGAAGCCAGCAGATTCGAAGGACAATGACACAAGCCAATGACAAATATGGGCGGTGAGTGGGGGGGGGGGGGCTTTCAGTGCATACTCTAATACAACATGCCTCGCAGAACGAGCAGTGAATGTTCGCTGCTGATGCTAGGCTTGACCTAAAAAAAGAACAGGCTCTGTGAGGCAACTGCCAGTATAGAGCATTATGGTGCATCCTGGAGTCTTAAAGAGACAGTGTTTTTTTGTTTTTACAGCTTTCAACACAGGTCTATCAGGCTACATGTTTTGCTTCAGGTTAGACAATTTCAACTCTTATTTCACAAATAAGAAGCAGCAATGCGGGATTGAAATGGATGTTCTCCAACATTAAGGAACACATGCAGGACACTATTTCACTTATGTTAGTTCCATGAATGGTGCTGTTCATGGACATTGGCACCCCGTGTTTTTTAATTTATGGACAATTTATACATATAGAAAAGTGCTCCAGGATCCAAGCACGCAGCACAAAATTATTCAAGCACATATAACTATCGATGAAGATTCCATGATGCAGAATCCTTCTTACTTCTCCTTCAGGATAGACTCCAGAAGAAATGAATAGTCCCACCTAGGCAATGAATATTGCATATAGGCAGGACTATTCAGTGCTTATGATTATCAATGGAGATCCCCTTGAAGAAGAAATATAGGTATGTTCCTGAGGTCACTCACCTGCTGCTGTTTTTGACATTCCTGTAGAGCCGTCTCCTCTTCAGGGATAACCCCACACTTCAGCGTCCTCTCAGATTCTGACAATCGTTCAAGGAATGAATGCACCAACTTATGAAATTCCTCTGCCTGGCAACGTGGAAGAGAGAGATTGGGAAAAGGGAAATAATCATAATGGTGGAAAACACAAAGTTCTCAAAAAACAAACCAAAAAACAGAAGACAAACTAACACTTTTTAAAATTGGAGCCAGGTGAACAAGTTACTTACCTTCGGTAACGATATATCTGTAAGAAACATTAGTTAGTGTTAGATTCCTTACCTTAGAACATCCCCAGGCGTCAGTCTGGATCCGGAAACTTTTGCGTAGCAGTACCCCTGCGCGTCGGTAGGCGTTGTCTGCAGGCGTCCCCTGCGGCTCCGCGTCCGTCGTCGGCGTCGTGCGCCGTGATGACGTCGCTGGAGTATATAGACGCCGCCTCCGCGCGCTGACGTCAGTTCTTTGCACACAGCTTTTCCGCGCCAGGAGACGCAGATCCATGAGAGAACCAACACTGGTGCCATGTAAAACTAGGGCCCTGAAAGGGATGACCTTAACCCTAGGTATCAGTTCGCAGAACGGGGAGGATGGGTGGGTTCGGTAAGGAATCTAACACTAACTAATGTTTCTTACAGATATATCGTTACCGAAGGTAAGTAACTTGTTCATCTGAAAGAAACACGTTAGTGTTAGATTCCTTACCTTAGAATACATACCCCAGCAATACCAACCCCGGTGGTGGGTCTGCGAACCAATACAAAACTACACCAGAAAGTCCTGGAGGACAGAACGGCCAAAGAAGCCATCCCTCCGGACTTGACTGTCCAGGCAGTAGTGCCTCGCAAAGGTGTGCACCGAGGCCCACGTAGCCGCTTGGCAAATGTCCTGCAAGGGGACTCCCCGGCCCAGGGCAGTAGTAGCCGCCGTGGCCCGAGTGGAATGGGCCCTCAGCCCAACAGGAGGCTCCTTCCGAGCCAAAGAGTAGCACGCTTTGATGCAGAGGACGACCCATCGAGAGATGGTCCGTTTACAAACCGCCCGTCCCTTCTTCGCACCCACGTAGCCAACAAACAGTTGGTCATCCACCCGGAACTGGCGAGTGCGATCCATGTAAAAGGAAAGCGCACGTTTTGGGTCCAGACGATGGAGCCGCTCTTCATCCTTTGAAGGATGCGGAGGCGGGAAGAAGGAAGGGAGGGTGATGGACTGCCCGATGTGAAAGGCCGAAACAACCTTGGGCAGGAAAGAAGGTCTAGTCCTCAGAACCACCTTGTCAGGATGAATGGACAGGAAAGGAGGTTGTACAGAAAGAGCCTGGAGCTCACTCACCCTCCTGGCAGAGGTGATGGCAACCAGGAAAGCCGTCTTTAAAGTCAGGAGACGGAGAGGACAAGAATGAAGGGGCTCAAAGGGAGCACACATCAGGAAAGTTAGAACCAGGTTCAAATCCCACTGAGGCATCACAAACGGAACAGGTGGAAACATGTGAGTGATGCCTTTCAAGAATCGAGTTACAATCGGGGATTTGAACAAAGAAGGCTGATCAGGAAGCCTCAAAAAGGCTGAAAGGGCAGAAAGGTAGCCCTTGATAGTGCCCAGAGCAGAGCCCTGCTGGGCAAGAGAAAGAAGAAACAGAAGAACCTCCGAAAGAGGGGCAGAAAGAGGATCCACAGCCTTTGCTGCGCACCATGCCACAAATCTGTTCCACCGACAGGCGTATACCGACTTAGTGGAGGGACGCCTGGCTGCCAGAATAACATCACAGACTTCAGGAGGCAAGTCAAATGGCCTCAACTGCCGCCGCTCAATCTCCAAGCATGGAGGTGGAGACTGGACAGGTTCGGGTGGAGGACCGTCCCCTGCTGCTGCGACAGAAGGTCCTCCTGAAGGGGCAGGCGGATCGGGGGACCGACTGACATGCTGAGTAGCTCGGGATACCAGTACCTTCGAGCCCAGTCCGGAGCCACAAGGATAACTTGGGCCCGGTCGCGCCTGATCTTCTTCAGCACTCTGGGCAGAAGTGGTATAGGCGGAAAGGGGTATAACAGACCGCAACTCCACTCGCGCCGAAAGGCGTCGCCGTGCGAGTGCCGTCTTGGAAACTCCAACGCGCAGAACTGATGACATTGCGCGTTCTCTTCTGTGGCGAATAGATCTAACCAAGGCTCTCCCCATTGCAGAAAGATGCCTTGCGCCACGTCTGAGTTCAGACGCCATTCGTGATCCATCGAGCACCGACGGCTGAGTTCGTCCGCCCTGGCGTTCAGAGAACCTGCCAGGTGTTGAACCGTCAGAGTCACACCCTGACGTTCCAGCCATTGCCAGAGGCGCAGAGCCTCCTGGCAAAGGGTCCACGACCCCACTCCGCCCTGTTTGTTGCAGTACCACATGGCGGTGGTGTTGTCGGTGAACACCTGCACTACACTCCCGTTGACAAAGGGGAGGAATGCCTTCAGTGCCAGACGAATCGCCCGCAGCTCCAACAGATTGATGTGGAGCCGGGACTCCGCCGGAGACCAGATGCCTCTGATCTCTGCCTCTCCCAAGTGGCCACCCCAGCCCTGGAGGGACGCGTCCGTCACGACAACGTGCTCCGGTTGGGGAAGGGAGAGGGACTTGCCCCTGACCCAATCGCGGTCCGTAAGCCACCACTGCAGTTGTCTCGCAGTGCCCTCCGAGATCAAGACGTGGTCGGACAAGTTGCCCTGATGCTGTGCCCACTGAAACTTCAGGTCCCACTGCAGAGCCCGCATCCGCCACCGGGCGTGATGCACCAGAAGGATGCAGGAAGCCATCAGTCCCAGCAGCCGCAGCGCCAACCTGACCGAAACTCGGGATAGCGGCTGAAAGATGGGAATCAAAGCCTGAATATCCCGAACCCGCCGTTCCGGAGGATAAACCCGAAACTGCGCTGAGTCCAGAACCGCTCCGATGAAAAGGAGCTTTTGAGAGGGACACAGGTGTGATTTCGGCACATTGATGGAGAACCCCAGGTCGTGCAAGAGGTCTGCCGTCATCTGAAGGTGGTGGACGACTGTCTGGGGCGAGCCCGCCTTCAACAACCAGTCGTCTAGGTAGGGGAAGACTGAAACCCCCAACCTGCGCAGATGGGCTGCGACCACCGCCATCACCTTTGTGAACACCCGTGGGGCGCTGGTAAGGCCGAAGGGGAGCACGATAAACTGAAAGTGCTCCAGGCCTACCGTGAACCGCAGGTAACGCCGGTGGGCCGGCAGGACGGGAATGTGAAAATAGGCGTCCTGCAAGTCCAACGCTACCATCCAGTCTTGTGGGTCTAGAGCAGCCAAGACCTGAGCTAACGTCAACATCTTGAACTTCTCCTTCCGGAGGAAGCCGTTGACGTTCCTTAGATCCAAGATAGGACGTAGGCCCCCCTTGTCCTTCTTGGGCACCAGAAAGTAGTGGGAATAGCAACCACGCCCTACTTCTGGCCCAGGAACGCGCTCGATGGCCCCCTTGGCCAAGATGGCCGTAACTTCCTCCTGCAGAAGTGTCAAGTGGTCCCCCGACACACGGTGGTTCTGCGGTGGCATGGCTGGAGGAGAGGTCTCGAAGGGGAGGGAGTAGCCCCTTCGGACGATTTGCAGCACCCACCTGTCCGAAGTGATCGTGCGCCAGTGAGCGTGGTGATGGCGAACCCTGCCACCCACTGGCGTCACATGGGGCCGAAAGCACGAACTAGGAGGATTTTGGGGTAGATGCTGCGGGGGAAGGTGTGGACTGACCCCGCCGTTGTCCCCGACCGCCACCACGGCGGTTTCCACGGCCGCCACCGCGTTGAAAGGATTGTTGCGGCGCGTGGCTGGCAGCACGTGTGGGGGCGCCCCTTCCTTGGCCACGAAAGGGGCGAAACGAACCCGTTTGCTGACGCTGGGTCGAGAGACCCAAGGACTTGGCCGTGACCCTGGAGTCCTTGAAGCGTTCCAGCGCGTGGTCCGCCTTGTCACTGAACAGGTGACAGCCATCAAACGGCATGTCCATCAAGGTATTCTGGACATCAGCCGAAAAACTGGCGGATCTCAGCCAGGCGTGGCGACGAATCGCCACCGTCGTTGACATAGCTCTGCCCAGCGAGTCGGTCGTATCAAGACCACACCGTATCGAATATTTCGCTGCATCCCGGCCCTCAGCCACAGCTTGACCGAGTTTTGCCCGCACCTCCATGGGGCATTCTGGCAGCAGTTCCGCGACCGTATCCCACACAGAGTGGGTGTAGCGGCCCAAGAGGCAAGCGGTGTTGCAAGACCGCAGGCCCAAACTAATGGACGAGAAGACCTTCTTGCCAAATTGGTCATACCTCTTGGATTCCCGGTCGGGCGGGGCCGACGGGAATGCGGACTGGGAGGTCGAGGCCTGGATCACCAGACTCTCAGGGGTGGGGTGGGTAGACAGGAACTTGGGGTCGTCCGGACAAGGACGGTGGCGCCTGGCCACGTTCCGATCAACAGGCGCACCTGAAGCGGGCCTGGACCACGTACCCAACAGAACGTCTGACAAGGCTTCATTAAACGGCAGCAGTGGCTCCTGTGGGCATGACTGCGGTTTGAAGACCTCGGTGAGGATGTTAGGCCTCACGGCCGCGACGGGGAGCTCAAGGTGTAAGGCCTTGGCAGCCCTCATCAGCACCACAGAATAGGCAGCTCCCTCCACCGATGCCACGGAAGGAGGAGAGATCAAACCAGGGTTAGGAGAGTCGTCCAGACCACTGGCATCCCCCAAGTCACCTGTCCAGTCCGGGTCATACTGGCACTCGCGTGACAGAGGGTCCTCGGACCCCTCTCAACCTTCACCGAACTCTTCATCTTCTCCGTATTCGGAGTCAACGATGTAGACCGGCTCCTCGGGGTTCATGGGCCCCATCGGCGCCGGGACCGGCGTCGAGCGACGCCCGTCCGGCGCCGCGTCCGGCGTCGGTGAAGGTAAGGGGACGGCGCCGCCCGGAGCCGGCGCCGGAACCCCGCCGCCGGCCGGAGCCGGCACCGGGGAACCGGCGCCGCACGGGGGCGGCGTCGGGGGTAACCCCGATGGTAACGGCGCCGGGGAGGCCGGAAGACCAGCCGGCGCCGATCCCGAAGGCCCTTGCGGCGCCGGGGTCGGAGCCGTCGGCGGCGCCAGGGCCGGAGCACCCGACGGCGCCGAGGCAGGGACACCCGAACCGCCAGGGCCCCCAGACGGTAGCACTGGGCCCGAAGGCGCCGTAGGCCCCGTCGGAGAAGCGAGCGCCCTCATGGCCATGAGGAACGCCTCGATCTCCTCAGGCGTCGCGCCATGCCCAGGGACCGGAGGGTATGAGGCAGGCCGCGCCGGCGACTCTCGCGGAGCCGCGGGTTTGGGGTCACCCGAGCCCCCGGCCGCGTCGGGGGGAGTCGGGGGTACGATGATGACGCCCCGACTTCTTGTGCTTCTTACCTGATGAGCCTGACGAGTGGTGTCGACTTCCGGAACGCTCGGCGCGGCTCCGCGACCGCTCCCTCGAACGCTCTCTCGACCTCCGGCCGGACCGGGACCGCTTCCGGTCCCGACGTGGGGCCGACACCCGGAGCTCCAGTAGCTTGCGGGACCGCTCCCGCCTAGCCTTGTTGGTGAGGGCCCGGCAGTCGACACAGGAGTCCACGTCGTGGTCGGGGCCCAGACACCGGAGACAGAGGCGGTGATGGTCTGTGACCGACATCGTGCGCTCACAGTCATCACAGTGCTTGAACCCAGGCATCCTATCAGGCACAATTAGAGAAATAACAATCGAAAAACTTGGTCAAAAGACCGGAGTACTGCTCTTCAGATCTGCGTCCACTGGCGCGGAAAAAAGAAGAACTGACGTCAGCGCGCGGAGGCGGCGTCTATATACTCCAGCGACGTCATCACGGCGCACGACGCCGACGACGGACGCGGAGCCGCAGGGGACGCCTGCAGACGACGCCTACCGACGCGCAGGGGTACTGCTACGCAAAAGTTTCCGGATCCAGACTGACGCCTGGGGATATTCTAAGGTAAGGAATCTAACACTAACGTGTTTCTTTCAGATGAAGGAAGCAAAAGAAGTCCATGTAAGGACCATACAAAAGTAGAAACAAAAGTTCACATAAGCTCCTTGGGGAAAGACTAGAGATCAACTCATGTAATATGTATAGACAAAAACTAAAAGAGCAAGTTACTGATCTCTGGTAATGCCTTTCTGGTACAGACCCTAACCGCAGATTCCTCTTCTTGTGCATTTCCCTAGGCTCCAGATTGGATCAGGAAACTTTTTCTAGCAATTCCCTCACACCTCTATAGCTGGCTTTGTGCAGCTCCTAGGCTGATCCGTCCCTCTCCTGATGTGAGGGCCCTTACATATACACTACTTCCAGGTGTTGACCTCCGTTTCTTTCGGATCTCTATCCATGACAGACACAGATCCATTGAAATCAGAATGTGTCAGTGTGCAGATTTCCTGATTGGTTCTCATTATTGACTGCATGAGTCCATTCCACAGTACCGGGAGGCGGGTGGGCCAGTGAGGAATCTGCAGTTAGTCTCTCTACCAGAAAAGGTGTTACCGTTAATGAGTAACTTGTTCATCTATTAGAGAGTTCTAACCCCAGATTCCTCACCTTGTAAATAGATACTAAACCAGTGCCTCCTCAGGGTGTGGGTTTGTGGAATGGCTCAGACCATGAAATCCTGCATGACTAAGGAATGGTAAAGCTTAACCGTGACAAACAATTTGCAGGACTCACTTGTCCCAAGTTATCTCCTGCCACCCTGATAGAAAGTGTTGTATCCTGCCGCTGTACGAGTGACTGCGTGCCACCAAGGGCACGCTAAAGAGGTTTGAGCAGGGCTGCAGTAGACCAAAATGCCTGCTTTCCCGGTTGCCCTGTTCGAGGGGTACCATGATCTTGGACATGAAAGGGTTGCAGCGACGGATGCTGTGGGGCTGCTGGCAGTACTGAAAGTGCCTATCAATGCCACAACGTGGAAAAACTGCTGGTGTGGCTAGTGAGGGAGAGCATAAAAGCCCAAGAAGTGCGCTGTATCCCTGCTGTCTTTGAAGGACTCCAGAGCCAAATCTGTTTTATCACCAAATAATCTGGAGCCATTGAATAACAAGTTTATGAGGCTGGCTTGAAAGTCTCCGGAAAAGCTAATGAACTTTATCCAAGCATGTTTGTGGGTAGCCACACTAGTGTCAACAGCCATAACAAGCGAGCCAGTCACATCCCGTCTGCAGCAAATTGTGCATTAGGCTGTAATGCAACCGCCTGCATGGCCTGGGAGAGGATGGCCCGGCTTCCTCTGGGACCAGGGGAACAATATGCAGGGGAGTTCTGGCCTAAAAGGCAGCTGCCATGAGTGATGGGCCAGACTTGTAGAGGAGGAAACCTGCTTGCCAAAGGTTTGTATCCTTTTAGATACCCTGTCATGGGGATTAGAGGGAAAAGACTACGGGTTCACTCTACTGGCTGAAACCTGCATTACACAGCTTTCAGAGGAGAGGTGTTGGGTGAGAAAAGAGGGTTCACCTGGAGCAAAGTCGTGATATCTGGCGATTTGGCGGCGTACAGGTGGGTCAGAGCAAGGCTTGGCCCGATGTCCAAGACCATATTTGTAAGGGTCTCATTAAATGGAAACAGAGGCTCTGAGTTTGTCTGGCCCAGTTGCAACACTTCTTTAAGACATTAGTTTTGACCTCCTGAGTGGGGCGGTTAACATCAAGGACCTCTGCCGCTCTTTGTATAGCCACATCGAAGGATGCACTGACTTCGGTGGCTGATCCTGGTGGAGAAACTAGACTAGTGTCTGGGGAGGTATCCAGGTCAATTGAATTCTGGATATCTTGGTTCCAGTTTTCCTCCAAGTATGGTTGGGCAATCTCATCCCCAACATCACAGCTGGCGTTGTTTGAATCAGTACCAAAAAGATAATGGAAGACCTGAGTCTCACCTGTGACGCTCTCGGGGGACTGAGAGTGGCGACTCACATTTGGACTTCTTGTGCTGCTCTTTTGATTTCCATGAGGACCTGGAGTTCGAAGAAGGCCTAGACTTACCCTGATGTGGGGTCTTGCAGTGCTGGGATGCATCAAGGCACAATCACTGCAGGTCTTGGAGTCATGATCTAACCACAGACAAACCACATGTGGATCAGTCACAGACATCTGTTTGTGACATTCCTCACAGAGTTCAAACTCTGTAGATATTGGGGGGGGTTAATTATTCTAGAACACTTTTTAAAACTATTTTGAAAAGCGAGAAGTCATAATAAGATGAGGGGTAATCCGGATCCGCATCTGTTGCCATCAATAGAAAGAAATTGATGTCAGCATGCATAGGTGGTGCCTCTGTAGGTTTGCACATGCAACATCCAGCATAGAACGACATCTGTGTGGAACTATTTGTGCCACCTACCGGCACACACGGGTGATGCTGAAGATTTTCAGATACAGCCCAGCCTGGAGAAGTATTAAAAAAGGTGCCAGTCTAAAGTTCAGAATTTTTTTCCTACGATAAGCTCCTAAAGGGTGCTACACGTCATATGAACATTAGCATCCTATCTGTGAATTTAAGGATAAATCAGTTGATATGAAGCATTCTGGAGTCTGCACCAGAGAATTATTCGAACATTCATAACTATTGACAAAAACACTAAAATGCACAATAAAGACGTTACAGTATGGAATTCTACATGCCATTTGTGAGCAGATTCCACCTATGTTACAGACAGTGGCATGCCTA
Source organism: Lissotriton vulgaris (assembly GCF_964263255.1). NCBI lineage: Eukaryota > Metazoa > Chordata > Amphibia > Caudata > Salamandridae > Lissotriton > Lissotriton vulgaris. Next base: position 2,011,895,180 of record NC_141691.1, read on the forward strand.
TTGTGCTGAACATTTTTGTAATCCAGTCATGGCAACGCTTGGGCGAGAGTGGGCTCTGGTGGACTGCCTTTTAAGAGGTTTTGGTTAATTGTTTGGCTTGACCAGCTGTCAATACAGGTTTATTTGTCCATTTACATAGACCACCTGGGCTGGTTGCTAGGAGGGTGCTTTACAATACAAGATAAAGATTGCATTACATTGAGAAGGGGGAAGGAATTAAATCACAGATTTGTAAACCAAAGCTTAGCATTTTGCTAGTAAACAGTGCAGTAAGTAGACTGGAAATCTGAGGATAGTCCAGGAATTAATAAAAAACTAAGCAATAACAGGTCCAAAAATATATGTAGTTGTGAGCCAATAGCATCAGAATGGGGTTACTCTATGAGTTGCCTTAAAAGGTGAGACTTGAGAGTAAAGTTGAGAGTGTGGTGAGATTTTATAGGTGGGGAATTCCAGGCTGCCAAAACCAACCAAGAGAACATTTACTTCAGAGCTGTAGCTGGGTGAGGGTGGTACTAGAAGATGGTTTTAGAAGGAGGTTTCTTTGTCAGCAGGATGTCTCCCACTTGTTTAATGTAACTTTGGGTACTGTCAATGCATGTGGAAAGGGGCGGCAGACATTAATTCTTTTTCAAGTTTACCTCTCATGTTTAGAAGATAAGAGAGCCCCAGGTCTAGTTGCATTCACACTAAAGCACCTCCCGCAATGAGGGAATTCCTTCTGGCTGCTGCCACCTTGATTCTGGAAAGTTCTAATCTTCCCCACCAGTTCTGAGAGGAATAGTGGTCCTATTATCTTCACTGTAGGCTTGCTGTCGGGTTTTATGCAACTACTGCAGTGAACCAGGCCTGCACTCTTCCTTTCGGAGAGGAGCTCGACGATGCACTAGCAGGTACTGGATGGGTGCCATGTTGATAATCCTATCAATTGCATTAACCTAATTTCAGAGCACAGCATTAAGAAAGACTTACCACTTAAAATGGCTGCACTGAGATAGTGAAGCAGAGCACATATCAAAACTGGACAACAGGCATAAACCACAACAAAAGTAAAAAGTGACAAATATCAAAACTGAAAAGACAGAAACAAACTAATGTCCTACAGCTTTCATCTGTGATAGTGAGGCCACCAGTTTGGAGGGGAAGGATTCCAGCTCAGATACACTCACCTGTGACAATGAGGCCTCCAGCCGTGCCTGCTTGCTCACAGACAGCTTGCACACCAGCTCCCACCGGTGATTCAGTTCCTCCATCTGATTCTGTAGCCATTGGGAGTCAGCACTGATACTTCCACGTGTCAGGTCTCTCACTGACCGCTTGAGGGTTTTGATGCAGCTGGCCCGTTTCCCCAGTTCTTTCTGGAACACCTGTGGAAGAGAGGAAAGCAAAGTCATACTAATGAGTGGATGTACTGATGTCCTTATAGACATCCTTTGTGTTGAGTCTACATATAGCCCTTATGTTTGAACTATTTAATCTGCTAAGGTATAGGGGCATGATTTAGGCTTGGGCTGTAATAAAACATTCTTCGGTTTATAGAGGAAAAATAATTCCAGAGAAAAGCCACCAGCTGAATGTGCAGGAAATTCCTCTGGTGGACTGTCCTCCAGATACAACATGTCCACCAAAAAATGGAGGATTTTCCAGTACTATTCCTCTCTTAATCAGACACTGGGTCTGTACGTTGTAGAACCTGGGTGTACACTGTAGAGGATTTTTACAGAGCATCTACGCTCTATTCATATAAATGTACTAGCAGCCCGTCCAGACGTCGTCCGGGGACAATCAGGCTTGCTTACAGCCTCCCTGCGCTCCTGTCCGCTAAACTACACCCTTCCTCCCCGCGCTCCTGTCCGCTGCAGTCCGCCAAACCCAGGCACCTCCTCAGCCCACCGCGGGCGCCTCTCACCTACCTCAGCCCACAGCGCAGTCGGCAAAAGTTCACCGCTCCTCCCCAAGGTCCTGTGTTCTAAACTCTGCGCTCCTGTCTGCCGCTCCTCCCCGCGCTCCTGTCCGCCACTCCTCCTCGCGCTCCTGTCCGCCGATCCTACCCGGGCTCCTGATGATGTCATCACGCACGTCGTTAGCGCACACGGCCGGCGCTACTTCCAAGGGACTACTTTTTTTTATGTATATTTTTTAAAGAACGTATATTTTTGGGTGGTATATAGCCTATGTCACTCTGCAGACCCTGACAATTCCAATGATGTATTGGGTGTTTGGATTGGCGCTGTGGTTCCCAAGTTTACCCGCCTCAAAGGTTCACAGTTCTCTCTTTATAATAGTAGTATAGATGTAATCCAAACTACAACTTATCAGACACCAGGACGCTCAGTTGCTCCCTTGCCCTAGGATTCCAACGGCCACATTTTGTAGCCTGTAAAGGGTTTATATGTTAATATATACGAAGCCACATGAGAAAGGGAGATGGGTGGGCTGCATGTGAATCTATGAAAGAAGCCAATGTTGGCGATCCCGAGTAACCTTTTTTCCTTTTCCAGCATTTGATATTTCATATAATCAGATGCTTGAATAAAAGTTACCACAAATCGTGTAAAGGGAAGAGGTAGGAGGCACGAGGCTTACTTCATTGAAAAAGAAAGTCCCTGAGCACTGCTCGTCCTACTGCAGTATCTCTGATGGCATCCACATCAATGTCATAGTGCTTAGCGAACGCTTGGGTTGTCTTCTACATCACTGTTTTAAAGATTTCTCCCCAAAAAAGTCCAGCCAAGAGGGGCTTATTCCAATATTGCTGCCACAGCCCTCGTGGACTTTTCTTGTGACTGCTCTGTTCAGGCTAAAAATAACCGATGATTTGATTTACTGAATTCTCTTGTACTGCTGAAATAGAACTATCTCCAATGCATGCAATGATCTTTCAAATCCTGTGGTTCAATTGGAAAGAATGATAATAATGCTATTCTCTGTCACTTTAAATGACAAAGGAACTTTGGGTGAATATTAGAGTTACTTCATCCCTTGCGAAATGTAAGAAAGGTTTCTTACATGACAGTGCTTGTAATTCACTCCCTTTTTTTGCTGAAACGATAGCCAGAAGAGAAGCGGTCTTTCATGAAATATGCTGATTAGACACTCTATGAATCGGCTCGAAGGGGGCCGCACCAGAGCCACAAGTACTGTATTCAGTTTTCATTCTGGAGTCAGGTTTGGAGTGGAGGAAATTCTGAAAAGTCCTTTCATAAATTCCTTTATTACTCTTTGTGAGTATAACATTTAATTGTGTGCTCTTAAAAACGTGGTATCCTAGTTAGATGAACTCTCATGGACTCAAATCAAAGTCCCGCTTTTGCTAGAATTAAGTGAAAAGATAAAAAATCGTGTGGTAACATCTCTAATGGATTTTTTTCTTTCTATCCCAAAACAGAAAGACGCCAGGTTATCATATTAGAAAGGGTGCATACTTGAGGAATAGTTTCCACTCATAAGACCACCAACTTCGAACTGAGAGAATGATCTCACTCACATTAATACAGCGGGTATGATATTCCAAATGAAGAGGTATACTTTCCTGTCACATTAGCTCAACAGAAAGAATGGTTCCGCTCAATAGAAGGAATGGTTCCTTCTCACATTTGCACGGGGGGAGGGGGGTGATATTCCAACTATGGAGCAACATCTCCCATCAAACGAGGACCTATTGCAGATTCATACTGTAGACCCAGTTGAGGGTCTTACCTTGTGTTTATCCAAGAGGTCGTTCACCATGTCACGGTCACCTCCAACAGGCATCTCTTCAGACAACTGTGGCTCAGCTCCATACAGCCAGTCCATGAGGGCTTGAAGAGCATCCGTGAATTTGCCAGAAAACAGCAAGGCTTCTTCCAATTTGTGCTGCCTGGAACGAAGAATTAGATTTTAAATTCTTTTAACTCACACTGCGAGAAAACAAATAATCAGTCTGAGTGGCACTCCAAATTATCGATTGCAGTTCTGTGGAATCAGAAGTTTTTTAGCCCATTTTCAAATGTTTTTTTAAATATCCCTTATTTGCAGCAAATTTAAGTCTGCCATGACAAATTCATAAGTACCATTCAGCAAAGCCACCTTAAACTGGAAAACATATCCTGTTTATAATGGCTTCTATGTCACTGTAGAACACTTTAAATGAAGAAGTCTCACATTATTTTGATTTAATGTATATCTAAATCTCACATGGGTCTTCTTCTCTTCGCCATACTCATCACAAGAACCACTTCTGATAGCACTGTGATCACTGTACTCTCAGCTTTCAACCTGAGGCAGCACACTTTGCTGCCTTTCGCATATTAGTGATTTAACCTTCTCTTATGTGCATATCCTGGCCAAGCCATAATCCTGGCTTCTTCCTTTCCCATTAAAGACCTCTGGCCCAGCAGGATCTTTTCAGAATCTGTATCCAACACCTTAAAGACAGGAGCTAAAGCAAAGTCCTGTTGGGTATGTATGTTTGCAATTTTGAAACCAACACTCTAAGATACATAGTTTTGGGAATCCTGGTCTACTCTCCAGCCTTGAGATCATTCTACGAGTGACACCTTTCAGAAAATAGATAGTTGGGCTGATCGTACCCAAAGTGAATACTCATTGAGTAACACCTTATTGTGAACCACAGACCAGAATTATCCACATTATTTCTCGCGAGTCTGCGGAAACTGTCAATCGAGTACAGCACAGTCAACTATGAAATGACCAATCCCACAACTACAACATTGAAATAATGCTCAGAGAAATTCTAAGCTAACGTGAGTGTGGCTCTTCTGGAGACATTTATCGCAGACTGCTACTTCAGCCTCAATTATTGCATAATCACTGTAGACCTCATGTTTTCCACACAACATCTTGTCACAGCGAAAAGACCCTCCAACTTGTTTAACCAGTCTAGTCAATATAAATGATTTATAGCAGCCGGAAACACATTTCACCATCAAAAACATGTAGTAACTTGTTTACTATAAAAATCTATAACAATTATTTATAACGACCAAGACAAACTAGGCCATTCTTATGAATGGCGGACATACCTTCTGCAAGCTAACAGAAAACTTCTGCAACTCATTCTCATGCATGAACATTAACTATCTGAAAGCAGTCTCTATTGCTGATATCGCAAAAATAGCACTGTCAAATCTCACCTTAGCCAACACTATTCCTCTCTTTGATAACCTTGCACCAGTGATCCTGGTCATAATCTATCCTCCAGGCATTTTCCGACCAGACCCCTGAAATCCAACTCTTGCAGATCAAGCCAAGTATTCAAGGCCTCATCATATTTTGACTCCAGCATCCCACTTCTGCACATAGCGTCTGACAAAATATCCTTCTTGACAGTCTCCAGAGTACTGCCTACATATTGCTGGAGATACCTTTAAAGAAATTTACTCATTCTCATATTCTGCCAACATAGTAGTTGGCACCCTTCTCAACACAAAACCTACTATCAAAAATACCTAGGACATCGATGATCAAGCTTAAAACATGTTTATAACTTACTGCCTACCACCAAGACATTTCCCAATGCCTCCTCTGAGCTGGATATACCAAAACTCATCGAACTTAACTAAAAAATCCATAGTAAAATTAGGGACCTAGGCTGGGGCGGAGAGGGTGCTGTGACTTACCCAGATATATCTTTCTCAAAAAGATATCACACCCATCCTATTGCTCCTTTGAATCCGGCTATCGAAGAGGTTATCCAAATGTCCACTAATCAGCCCACCTTATTGTTTGCCTAAAAATGCATTATTAACTTCCCATCTGATCTCCCTGACTTTGTACAATATATACAATTTATAAATTATCCATCTCCAAATGGAGCCTTCAACCATGGTGCCTGAACAGCTGGGAAAACAATTATTCCAACAAGAGCATCACTGAAGGCATGGCAACTCTTGTCTTCATCAAACAGGCCAATGAACCAACACACTTGAAAGATTACTGCCTTGTTGATTCTGTAGTTTCACCTTAAAGATAAGCTTTCCTGGTCTGACCACAGCTTAGCTATTGAAAGTGAGTTCTACCAAAGGACTAAATAGTCCTTTGACTTGGAATAAAGCACCACATGGTGATGATGGAATAAAATATATCCAAGGGGTTTTACACAATTGTGTCGTGATGTTACCAATTTCCACCTGAAAACACCAGAAGACATCTGTGTGCACCAGAAACTGGAGGCAAACACTGCTCTTGAGACTCTGGCTTCCGCTTCCACCCGGCCACTTGAATCCCACAAACAACCTATGGTTCACTGATCTAATCCACTGATTGAAATGCCAGGGCACAATGCTAGTATGATGCTGGAATAAATCTAAACTATCACTGTTTGTACCACTTGCTATATGGATTACAGATTCTACAAATCAGTATATACCAGAGCAAAAGTAAAATTATTCCAGGACCGAATTGCTGATGCGGCAAATCCAACCAATAAACTGTTTGAATATTTAGGGAAATGCTGCCCAGCGTCAAATCACCTGATGACTTAACAAGTCTTTGAGATAACCCCCTGTTCTGTCTCAGCAAATTGATCCCATAAAACCAAGAAATAAGAGCTCTTAGATGAACAAGTTACTTACCTTCGGTAACGATATATCTGTAAGAAACATTAGTTAGTGTTAGATTCCTTACCTTAGAATATCCCCAGGCGTCAGTCTGGATCCGGAAACTTTTGCGTAGCAGTACCCCGCGCGTCAGTAGGCGTCGTCTGCAGGCGTCCCCTGCGGCTCCGCGTCCGTCTTCGGCGTCGTGCGCCGTGATGACGTCGCTGGAGTATATAGACGCCGCCTCCGCGAGCTGACTTCAGTTCTTTGCACACAGCTTTTCCGCGCCAGGAGACGCAGAGCCATGAGAGAACCAACACTGGTGCCATGTAAAACTAGGGCCCTGAAAGGGATGACCTTAACCCTAGGTATCAGTTCGCAGAACGGGGAGGATGGGTGGGTTCGGTAAGGAATCTAACACTAACTAATGTTTCTTACAGATATATCGTTACCGAAGGTAAGTAACTTGTTCATCTGAAAGAAACACGTTAGTGTTAGATTCCTTACCTTAGAATACATACCCCAGCAATACCAACCCCGGTGGTGGGTCTGCGAACCAATACAAAACTACACCAGAAAGTCCTGGAGGACAGAACGGCCAAAGAAGCCATCCCTCCGGACTTGACTGTCCAGGCAGTAGTGCCTCGCAAAGGTGTGCAGCGAGGCCCACGTAGCCGCCAGGCAAATGTCCTGCAAGGGGACTCCCTGGCCCAGGGCAGTAGTAGCCGCCGTGGCCCGAGTGGAATGGGCCCTCAGCCCAACAGGAGGCTCCTTCCGAGCCAAAGAGTAGCACGCTTTGATGCAGAGGACGACCCATCGAGAGATGGTTCGTTTACAAACCGCCCGTCCCTTCTTCGCACCCACGTAGCCAACAAACAGTTGGTCATCCACCCGGAACTGGCGTGTGCGATCCATGTAAAATGAAAGCGCACGTTTTGGGTCCAGACGATGGAGCCGCTCTTCATCCTTTGAAGGATGCGGAGGCAGGAAGAAGGAAGGGAGGGTGATGGACTGCCCGATGTGAAAGGCCGAAACAACCTTGGGCAGGAAAGAAGGTCTAGTCCTCAGAACCACCTTGTCAGGATGAATGGACAGGAAAGGAGGTTGGACAGAAAGAGCCTGGAGCTCACTCACCCTCCTGGCAGAGGTGATGGCAACCAGGAAAGCCGTCTTTAAAGTCAGGAGACGGAGAGGGCAAGAATGAAGGGGCTCAAAGGGAGCACACATCAGGAAAGTTAGAACCAGGTTCAAATCCCACTGAGGCATCACAAACGGAACAGGTGGAAACATGTGAGTGATGCCTTTCAAGAATCGAGTTACAATCGGGGATTTGAACAAAGAAGGCTGATCAGGAAGCCTCAAAAAGGCTGAAAGGGCAGAAAGGTAGCCATTGATAGTGCCCAGAGCAGAGCCCTGCTGGGCAAGAGAAAGAAGAAACAGAAGAACCTCCGAAAGAGGGGCAGAAAGAGGATCCACAGCCTTTGCTGTGCACCATGCCACAAATCTGTTCCACCGACAGGCGTATACCGACTTAGTGGAGGGACGCCTGGCTGCCAGAATAACATCACAGACTTCAGGAGGCAAGTCAAATGGCCTCAACTGCCGCCGCTCAATCTCCAAGCATGGAGGTGGAGACTGGACAGGTTCGGGTGGAGGACCGTCCCCTGCTGCTGCGACAGAAGGTCCTCCTGAAGGGGCAGGCGGATCGGGGGACCGACTGACATGCTGAGTAGCTCGGGATACCAGTACCTTCGAGCCCAGTCCGGAGCCACAAGGATAACTTGGGCCCGGTCGCGCCTGATCTTCTTCAGCACTCTGGGCAGAAGTGGTATAGGCGGAAAGGCGTATAACAGACCGCAACTCCACTCGCGCCGAAAGGCGTCGCCGTGCGAGTGCCGTCTTGGAAACTCCAACGCGCAGAACTGATGACATTGCGCGTTCTCTTCTGTGGCGAATAGATCTAACCAAGGCTCTCCCCATTGCAGAAAGATGCCTTGCGCCACGTCCGAGTTCAGACGCCATTCGTGATCCATCGAGCACCGACGGCTGAGTTCGTCCGCCCTGGCGTTCAGAGAACCTGCCAGGTGTTGAACCGTCAGAGTCACGCCCTGACGTTCCAGCCATTGCCAGAGGCGCAGAGCCTCCTGGCAAAGGGTCCACGACCCCACTCCGCCCTGTTTGTTGCAGTACCACATGGCGGTGGTGTTGTCGGTGAACACCTGCACTACACTCCCGTTGACAAAGGGGAGGAATGCCTTCAGTGCCAGACGAATCGCCCGCAGCTCCAACAGATTGATATGGAGCCGGGACTCCGCCGGAGACCAGATGCCTCTGATCTCTGCCTCTCCCAAGTGGCCACCCCAGCCCTGGAGGGACGCGTCCGTCACGACAACGTGCTCCGGTTGGGGAAGGGAGAGGGACTTGCCCCTGACCCAATCGCGGTCCGTAAGCCACCACTGCAGTTGTCTCGCAGTGCCCTCCGAGATCAAGACGTGGTCGGACAAGTTGCCCTGATGCTGTGCCCACTGAAACTTCAGGTCCCACTGCAGAGCCCGCATCCGCCACCGGGCGTGATGCACCAGAAGGATGCAGGAAGCCATCAGTCCCAACAGCCGCAGCGTCAACCTGACCGGAACTCGGGATAGCGGCTGAAAGATGGGAATCAAAGCCTGAATATCCCGAACCCGCCGTTCCGGAGGATAAACCCGAAACTGCGCCGAGTCCAGAACCGCTCCGATGAAAAGGAGCTTTTGAGAGGGACACAGGTGTGATTTCGGCACATTGATGGAGAACCCCAGGTCGTGCAAGAGGTCTGCCGCCATCTGAAGGTGGTGGACGACTGTCTGGGGCGAGCCCGCCTTCAACAACCAGTCGTCTAGGTAGGGGAAGACTGAAACCCCCAACCTGCGCAGATGGGCTGCGACCACCGCCATCACCTTTGTGAACACCCGTGGGGCGCTGGTAAGGCCGAAGGGGAGCACGATAAACTGAAAGTGCTCCAGGCCTACCGTGAACCGCAGGTAACGCCGGTGGGCCGGCAGGACGGGAATGTGAAAATAGGCGTCCTGCAAGTCCAACGCTACCATCCAGTCTTGTGGGTCTAGAGCAGCCAAGACCTGAGCTAACGTCAACATCTTGAACTTCTCCTTCCGGAGGAAGCCGTTGACGTTCCTTAGATCCAAGATAGGACGTAGGCCCCCCTTGTCCTTCTTGGGCACCAGAAAGTAGTGGGAATAGCAACCACGCCCTACTTCTGGCCCAGGAACGCGCTCGATGGCCCCCTTGGCCAAGAGGGCCGTAACTTCCTCCTGCAGAAGTGTCAAGTGGTCCCCCGACACACGGTGGTTCTGCGGTGGCATGGCTGGAGGAGAGGTCTCGAAGGGGAGGGAGTAGCCCCTTCGGACGATTTGCAGCACCCACCTGTCCGAAGTGATCGTGCGCCAGTGAGCGTGGTGATGGCGAACCCTGCCACCCACTGGCGTCACATGGGGCCGAAAGCAAGGACTAGGAGGATTTAGGGGTAGATGCTGCGGGGGAAGGTGTGGTCTGACCCCGCCGTTGTCCCCGACCGCCACCACGGCGGTTTCCACGGCCGCCACCGCGTTGAAAGGATTGTTGCGGCGCGTGGCTGGCAACACGTGAGGGGGCGCCCCTTCCTTGGCCACGAAAGGGACGAAACGAACCCGTTTGCTGACGCTGGGTCGAGAGACCCAAGGACTTGGCCGTGACCCTGGAGTCCTTGAAGCGTTCCAGCGCGTGGTCCGCCTTGTCACCGAACAGGTGACAGCCATCAAACGGCATGTCCATCAAGGTATTCTGGACATCAGCCGAAAAATTGGCGGATCTCAGCCAGGCGTGGCGACGAATCGCCACCGTCGTTGACATAGCCCTGCCCAGCGAGTCGGTCGTATCAAGACCACACCGTATCGAATATTTCGCTGCATCCCGGCCCTCAGCCACAGCTTGACCGAGTTTTGCCCGCACCTCCATGGGGCATTCTGGCAGCAGTTCCGCGACCGTATCCCACACAGAGTGGGTGTAGCGGCCCAAGAGGCAAGCGGTGTTGCAAGACCGCAGGCCCAAACTAATGGACGAGAAGACCTTCTTGCCAAATTGGTCATACCTCTTGTATTCCCGGTCGGGCGGGGCCGACGGGAATGCGGACTGGGAGGTCGAGGCCTGGATCACCAGACTCTCAGGAGTGGGGTGGGTAGACAGGAACTTGGGGTCGTCCGGACAAGGACGGTGGCGCCTGGCCACGTTCCGATCAACAGGCGCACCTGAAGCGGGCCTGGACCACGTGCCCAACAGAACGTCTGACAAGGCTTCATTAAACGGCAGCAGTGGCTCCTGTGGGCATGACTGCGGTTTGAAGACCTCGGTGAGGATGTTAGGCCTCACGGCCGCAACGGGGAGCTCAAGGTGTAAGGCCTTGGCAGCCCTCATCAGCACCACAGAATAGGCAGCTCCCTCCACCGATGCCACGGAAGGAGGAGAGATCAAACCAGGGTTAGGAGAGTCGTCCAGACCACTGGCATCCCCCAAGTCACCTGTCCAGTCCGGGTCATACTGGCACTCGCGTGACAGAGGGTCCTCGGACCCCTCCCAACCCTCACCGAACTCTTCATCTTCTCCGTATTCGGAGTCAACGATGTAGACCGGCTCCTCGGGGTTCATGGGCCCCATCGGCGCCGGGACCGGCGTCGAGCGACGCCCGTCCGGCGCCGCGTCCAGCGTCGGTGAAGGTAAGGGGACGGCGCCGCCCAGAGCCGGCGCCGGAACCCCGCCGCCGGCCGGAGCCGGCAACGGAGAACCGGCACCGCGCGGGGGCGGCGTCGGGGGTAACCCCGATGGTAACGGCGCCGGGGAGGCCGGAAGACCAGCCGGCGCCGATCCCGAAGGCCCTTGCGGCGCCGGGGTCGGAGCCGTCGGCGGCGCCGGGGCCGGAGCACCCGACGGCGCCGAGGCAGGGACACCCAAACCGCCAGGGCCCCCAGACGGTAGCACTGTTCCCGAAGGCGCCGTAGGCCCCGTCGGAGAAGCGAGCGCCCTCATGGCCATGAGGAACGCCTCGATCTCCTCAGGCGTCGCGCCATGCCCAGGGACCGGAGGGTATGAGGCAGGCCGCGCCGGCGACTCTCGCGGAGCCGCGGGGTTGGGGTCACCCGAGCCCCCGGCCGCATCGCGCGAGCGTCGGGGGGAGTCGGAGGTACGATGACGACGCCCCGACTTCTTGTGCTTCTTACCTGATGAGCCTGACGAGTGGTGTCGACTTCCGGAACGCTCGGCGCGGCTCCGCGACCGCTCCCTCGAACGCTCTCTCGACCTCCGGCCGGACCGGGACCGCTCCCGGTCCCGACGTGGGGCCGACACCCGGAGCTCCAGCAGCTTGCGGGACCGCTCCCGCCTAGCCTTGTTGGTGAGGGCCCGGCAGTCGACACAGGAGTCCACGTCATGGTCGGGGCCCAGACACCGGAGACAGAGGCGGTGATGGTCTGTGACCGACATCGTGCGCTCACAGTCATCACAGTGCTTGAACCCAGGCATCCTATCAGGCACAATTAGAGAAATAACAACGAAAAACTTGGTCAAAAGACCGGAGTACTGCTCTTCAGATCTGCGTCCACTGGCGCGGAAAAAAGAAGAACTGACGTCAGCGCGCGGAGGCGGCGTCTATATACTCCAGCGACGTCATCACGGCGCACGACGCCGACGACGGACGCGGAGCCGCAGGGGACGCCTGCAGACGACGCCTACCGACGCGCAGGGGTACTGCTACGCAAAAGTTTCCGGATCCAGACTGACGCCTGGGGATATTCTAAGGTAAGGAATCTAACACTAACGTGTTTCTTTCAGATCCAAAGAGCAGTGCTCACCAGCATGTACAAACGCAACCCCTCGTTTGCGTGTTCACAGAGTCTCTGTTTGTGTTCAAAGTAATCATAGTTCCTGTCACAAGTAAAATTGTATTGTTTAAAGAATTGCCTCCCTATCCTGGGATGCTTGAAGATAATGTTACTTGAGTCTCATTGCACTTGCACCACTCATTACCAAGCTAATTAACTATTCCTGTTCCTATGGCACCATGCCTTAGGCCCTCAAATGTGCTATCGTCCCCCCATCCTACGGAAGTCCTCTACAGACCCGATCATTATTTTCACTACAGACAAATCTCTGGCCTATAATCTGTTTCTAGGGCATTAGAAAAGGTAAAGCTCATCTGTCAACTGCACTTACATTTGGAGTCAAATGGTGTATTAAGTGACTTACAGTCAAGCTTCAACCTAACAGGCACATAAACTATATCCCTAAATATCAGTGAATGACTATCCAATAGATACCACTCAGGAATCCATTGCACCTTGTTTCTATTAGACCTTTTGGCTGCATTCTAGACTACCAATTGCCAGCAACTTTTGAGAAGATTGGCATTACTGTATCAGTGTTATCATGGTGTGCGTCATTCTTACAAAAGCTTTCTCACAATGTTATATTGGGTTAATTCCGCTCCACATTAGACAACATGTGGTGGGTTCCCAAAGGCTTGGCTCCGTCAGCAATGCTATTCAATGGTTAATACCCACCCTCACCAACATTATGGAGACTCGCGAGATGGGCTACAACATCTACGTGAATGATACTTAGTTTCATCTTAAATTAGCAGAAGGTCATAATGGAGAACCTTCAGAATATTTCTCACTGCCTATCACACACATTTTCATCATTTAATGAAGAAAAGCAAACAAGTTACTTACCTGTAACTACAGTTTTCCAACGTTGGCATCTTTCGTAGTTTCTTAGGCTTGAATCATTCCCCGTTGTGTACAGTGGTATTTTATTAGCAGTATCAAGAAAATCCTAAAGAAAATACAACAATCACTTTTGTAGTCTACTCACCTGAAAGAAGACCCGAACTTCATGCAATGAGATGAGAGCACCCTAACCACTAATTTCCCCAGAGATTTCCACGGTTCAGATTTCTGTAGCATTGTTTGACAGCATACTACTATTACAGTCAATGAACAAAGAGGTCCTTATGTGAATCTGTGAGAAAATACCAATGCTAGAGCTCTGCAGTTACAGAGAAGTAACTTATTTCTTCTCCAGCATTGAATATTTCATAGATTCACATGCCTGAATCAGAACAGCATGCAGTATCCACATAATTCATTTTTGCAGGAATTAATGCAATAAATTATACATGAAATGGTAAAATCAAATTCGTAAAGAAGCTCAGCTTAATAAAAGAGACGGTGTAGCACAGCTTGGCCTACTGCTGATTTGTTTCTTGAGTCTGTATCTAAGCAGTAAGGTCTCGTAAATATGTGCCAGCTCTTCCACAGTGCTGCTCTGCATTTGTTTACAAAAAAGGGACGGTAGCGTATAGTACTGCTGGGATGATTACTACCCCTGTGAAATGGTCTTACACTGCAGATTTTAAGGGATGACCATAGTTTGTGCGACAAAATGCACACGCCGCCAAAGTCCACCTAGCTTTCACCCACTTTTGACAATGGTCAGCCTTACTGAAGTTCGCTTTAAGCAACAAAAAGTCGTGGAAAGAACGTGGTGCTGTAAATGTAGAACTTTGAACATGTGCATACTTCTAAGGAGTGCAGCGACCAAATTAAAAAGCCATTTGAACTTTTCTGGAATGAATTGGGCATTGGGGCAAAAAAGTGAAACTTGAATGTCACTCTTAAAGCAAAGATGAGTACTAAGAGTAACACAGTCTTCCATGGCCCAAATTATATGTCTGCTGTGCTGCTGTGTGTATTGGCTCAAATGGTTCCTTTGTAAGTTGGCCAAGAACAGTATTTAATTTGCATTAGAGAGATGAAGCGCCTACTGGTGGGAAAACTGTCAACATCCCCTTTAGGAATTTCCTAATTATCTGAGTTGACAGGAGTGCTACGTCTATAATTATAAAGCGGCAAAGTGGACACAGAGAGTAGCATATTTCAGCCTTGACTGAGCCTGTGATGAGATGCAGACCTTTCCGATTTAAGTAGATATTGCAGCGTTTCCATGTGGCTTGGTCGTTTTAGTTGTCTATGGAGCTTGGGTTAGAAACACCCTGCAATCTGGAGGAGTAAAAGTTTAGGGTGACAAATCAAACTGTTCTCTCTGGACAAAAAAATCCATCCTGGTGTCATCTCAGGGGTATGGAAAGAGCTTCCAGTAGATGCAGGAGATCAATAAGCTGGTAAAGGTTGGGCCAGGCAGGGGCTGCCCGGCCATCAGGGTTCTCTCTTAGACCAGCTGAGTACTCTATGGATGTATGCAATAATCCTGGATCATGATATCATAAGTGCATCTCACCTCTGTTCTGGATACCATGGCCTGCTGGCAACATACCAACACTCCTCGTATGATGGGGGTGGCAAAAGGGTACGGTTCCTGATGCCCCCACTGTCAAACGTTCATGTTTATCAAATCTTGATGTAACTCCCATTAGTAGCAGGTGGTTGAGGTTCCGCTAATCATTTCCACCTACGTGATCACAACTCCTGGGAGATTCTTTCTGCTAGTGAGTCTCTGTGCTGTATCGCTCAATCCCAAAGGTGTTGGGCGTCCTCCCAGAGCACTGTAGAAAATGTGCCACTGTGTTGGTTTATGTAAAACAAGGAGGTGCTGTTGTCTGCCTCACTAACACTGGTGACCCCTCCAGCATTACAAGGAATGAATGCAGCTCATCACTTCAGATCGCCATGAGTTCAAGATATTGATGTGAAGATCCTTCTCCTGGGTGACCAGGGACATCCTTCTTTCAGCTCCTGATTATGAGCACCTTATTCACCAAAGATGCATATGTGGTCCTAACAAACCATACAGTTAGAGGTTGTAAATGCACTTCTGTGTAAGATGGATTCATTTTATTCACCATGCCACAGCTATCTTGATCTTGTTTGAAACCTGAGTCCCACTAAAGGATCTAGACACCTGTTGCTATTTAGCACCAAACTCCTATTGTAGATGATCCATTCACAACCTGCAATAGGAGATCAGCTGTGTGCAGGAGGACATGGGGGCTTGTATTTGCTACAAAAGGATTGTAAGCCTTGAAATCATTTCTTCTGATGGAAGATATTTCCCTGCTTTGATGTGCAAGATGGTGCCCATGAATTGGATAGATGCTCTGGGCCACATCGAGTGAGAACCCAAACTTGCTAAACAGCTTTCATCACTTCTTCATGGATTCCTCGGCCATGGGAAAGGTCTTTCCCTCGACTAACCCATCATCCAAATGAGGCAGAACTTGGTGCCACTGCTGATGCATGGAGGCAGCTACTGGGGCCATGCATGTCGTAAAAATCCTTAGAGCCAACATAGGCACACACAGCACAGGACCTTGAATTGCTAGCACCACAGGTTACTTCGAATGTAAAGTAGATGCGATGGTTCGGATGTATCTGAACATAGATATACATGCCCTGAAGGTCGAGCAAAGTCATATATTTTCCTTTGTGCAGCAGCTACCGACCTTCCTGCAATGTTACCATTCACACTGATTGTTTTTCAGATACTTGAGCAGCCGAAGATCTAGCATTGGATGCCATTCTCCAAATGTGTTCTCTTTATGAGGAAGAAGCTAGAGTAAATCTTGTGCCTTGATCGGGTGTGTAAACAGACACTAGGACCTCTGCCTTGAGCATAGACAGTATCTCTGCCTACAAAACTTGCAGGGGTCTTTGAACAAATAAAAGTGTGCAACCATGTAGTATATAGTCAAAGACCAACCAGTTGGAGGGATAGTTCCTCACTTCACATAACAAGCTGAACTTCTGCCATCCACCAGGCCTGGAGGGAGAGAAGGTGGAAATTAAGAATTGGGGCTAGGAGCATTAAAACTAGATTGGTCATACTGCCCAGTAGAGGTCTTCCTTCTAGTCTGCAGCCTTGAATAGGAGGTCAGACAGATAGTGGTGGGGGGCGTATAGCTGCCTATAATGGGTCTATTGTGTGGGTTGTTGTGGAAAGTGGCATGGTTGTAAACCACCTCTGCAGGAGGAAACCTCTCTGCCACTTTCGCCCCAAAAGGGCGCCTGTTGCCAATAGTGCTAATTCTGCAGGGTATCAATCATATCCACATCTAATTCAATTGATTGCAGAGCTTCAGCCACGTCTTCTAAAATACACTCTTGCACCTTTTTAGGTCGAGCCTAGCGTTGCAGCGCATGCACGGCTCGCTCTGCGAGGCATGCTGAAGTCGGGTATGTTTTAGTAGTAGAGTGGAAGCCCGGCCCATATTTGTCATTGGCTGGCGTCATCGTCCATGGTAAATGCTGGCTTTCGATTGATAATGAGGCTTCTTCGTCCCTCCTTGTTACCGCCCTGCCTCCTTTTGGGACTACTCATCAGCACTGGAACTTTTACTTGCGGCGTTACACAGTCTCCTTCATTAGTCGGTAAACACTATTTTGGCAAAGGCAGCCACTTGTTTAGATTTGAATTGCGCTTTCACTTTAATAATAGCTGCCGGCCAACCCCACAAGTGCTGTGTAGGGTGGCAGCTATTGTAAAGTGAAAGTGCAATGCAAATCTAAACAAGCGGCTGCCTTTGCGCAATGGCGACAGCTTGTTATGTTATAGCATCAGATAATATTCTCCGGATTACATTTTGCTGCTTGGAGAACATTTAACAATGAAACCACGCCACAAATCAGGTTTACGTGAAAGGAGACCGATGCACATTTTAGCAGTCATCCTTTGAAAAGCAGAAAGCAATTACAGCACATTTTCTTTCCATCATGGCTTCCTTGAGGGCATTACATTATTCAAACTTATGTAGCAGTGACAAGAAAAACCCTCAAATTTATTACACAAAACCTAAACTCCTCTTCCTCCCCAAGAATAAACGTAAGGCAACAATAATACACCAAAATACCACCAACGCGGAATTAGCCGTACTAAAAACTCACTGAACTCGTCTACTTGACACTGTATTTCCAATCATGAGGAAATATTGCCACCTGGTGGGTGGCTGCAGAAATGTCGAATAGTTTCTCTTGCCTTCCATTAATATTTGCTCTGAAAATTGCTCATGTATTCTATAGTTTTGGAAACTGCTGACAGACAGAGTTGTGCTTATCATAAGTTAAAATGACATTAGAATGCCACAATGTTATGTTATCTTTCACAGATTAAGAAAACATCGACCATATGGAGAGGAAAAACAATGGTTAAATGAATACTAACCGGGAATTCCGCAAAGTATTGTAATTCCTGTTCCCCGTTACACCTAAAACAAGCATTAGCAAAGCCAGCACATGTAATCATAGACACGAACAAATTATGTTTACTTGTGTATCGTACGCACAAATACAGCACTTCATATATAAAAGCATACCCTCCTAACTTTGCCAATGCAAAGAAAAACAAGCATTTGCAATGCAATAGGTCTCGCATTTACGCAAGTTTAAGCTGTCGGCATTATAAATGACAATGCCTTCCATTTAGGTTTTAAAAACTAAAACATAAATAAAAGGCATTGTTATTTACAATGCCACTAGGCTCAAACTCTTGTAAATGCGAGACTTATAGAATTGCAAATACTTGTTACTAAATGAGGTAGAGCATAGCTACCCTGTAGAACCTGTCTTTTCGTAAATACTAGTGTTCGCCACATGCATAGATCCATCTATCATGGCTGCTGAGGCTCTTTGTTCCTCACTGAAAATAGCCAGGGCTTTTCTCTTGCCATCTGGTAGAAGCTTGAATTATGGGTCCATGTCCACCTACATGGTCATCCGGTAAAAACCAGATGTATTGGGTCACTAGTCGTCATAACCAGAGAGTTGGCAGTCCTGAAATATTTGTAAAAGAAACCTGAATTATTCCGAGATTAGGGGACGGGTGCTATTGCCCTGCTGGCAGTCATGGAAAGAAACCCCTCTTGCATTACTCACAGATATTGATGGGAGGTTTGTGAGTTAGAGTAGGTTGGAGGGTCTTTGTAGGAATTTGAGTGTGTAATCATAATGGACCACAAGTAAGACTCACTAATCCAATGAAATCTGTTCCCAACAACCTAAGAAAGCAGAGATTCTTCCTCTCACTGAACTGGGTGAAGGGTGAGGGGGTGGCACACTGGAAGGAGCTGGGGACTGCAGTTTGTCAGTGCCTTTGCAATGAGTCTTGGTTAGATTTACTTTTGTCTTGCTTAAGGGGTTGCTTATTGCCACATGAAAAGGATGATGCTGATCATTGTTGGGGTTGGGTAATAAGGTTGGTGGAAATAAGCCTGCTGTTAAGGTGATGCGAAAGGTACTTATGTAGCTGAAAACGTCCTCTAAAGGATTGCATACCCCTGCATCTTGCACCCCTGAAGGGAGTCTGCCTTCTGCTCTGAAGACGCCCAGAGATACAGTGGTGTCTGTGTCCTTTTTATGGCATGGAGAAGTCATCCATATTGCATCAAAGTGCTGTTCATCAGCAGGTGAAAGGAGCCAACCGTGGCACCTTAGAACAGCAGCTTCTACCATTTACCTGAAATCTGTAGTAGCTGTATCCATTGCCCCATTAATTACTCTCACCAATGCTTTCTCCCTTTTCTAGGATGTCTTTCACTTCCTGATTTTTGTCATCTGGGAGAATATTTAAAAACAGTGCCATGTCTGCCCTCACTTACCAATCACAACAGCCCACTGTGGGCAGCGTGTTGGCAGCCTTGAAGGAAGTCACTGGCAGTGTAGATATACATTACAAAACTGACCATTTTCTTACTTTCCCTGTCAGGAGAGACAGTACAGGGTGAGATGGGACTATGCTGCTTTGCCTGCATTAACAGTGTCAGCACGCGAGTGATGAATCAGGAAGGCTGGAGTAATATCGGTTTACTAAAAGAGGTAGAGCATAGCCACCCTGCAGAACCTGTCTTTTGCTGAAAACTAGTGTTTGCCTCATACACAGATCCATCTATCATAGATGCTGATGCTCTTTGTCCCTCTCAAGAGAACAGCCAGGGCTACCTTTGCTACCATCTGAGGTGCGCTGATCAGTCCAAGAGTGAGAACTAAAAGCGCTCAAGGCCTACCTGGAAATGCATATAGAGCCTGTTGAACTGACAAACAGTGATGTGAATCTAAACGTCCTGCCAGGTGAGCTCCACCATCCAGTCTCCTGGATCGAGGGCAGACAGAACTTACGCCACGGTGCGTAATTTGAACTTGTCCTTCTGAAGGAAGACATTTTGAGGGGAAAGCTCTAGGATGGGACGCAGGCCTCCATCCTTTTTCAGCACCGGAAAAAAACAGGAGTAGCAACCAGTCTTGAACTCTGCTGTTGGCACCCTCTCTACTGCTCTCTTGGCCAAGAGAGCCAGAACATCTCCATGGAGTACGTAAAAGTGGCCCTCCGGGATGCGTCGTGGTATGGGTGACATGTCAGGGGATGGACAGTAAGAGTAACTATGTTCTACGATCTGGAGCAGCCATTCATCAAAGGCAAGATGCATCTCAAGCTTGGGAGGTAAAAGGTGACTCGAGCTCCTACTGAGCAATCATGTGGCACCAAGAGCAAATTAAAGGGGTTTTGAGTTGAATTCAGGAGGAGGTTGGGGGATGAGTGAGGATCAGGTAGAGCGTTGTCCCTGGGAGCCTGGATATTGGTGCCCTGTTCCCCTGCCTCTACCTCAAAAGGGTTTGGGGGACTTGGTGCTGCGGAGGCCTGTATTGGTGCCTCTGCTGGTAACCCCATCCAATGCCTCAAAAGGAGCAAGTGTTCTGGGGAAACTGGCACACAGGTTGAGCTAGGCATAGAGAACAAGCTACAGCCTTGCTTTCTTTAAACCACTTTTGGGGCTGGTGAGAACAGTTGAATGGCATGACCATTAGGGATTGCTAGACGTCTGAAGAAAAGCCTGGGAGTGCATCCAGGCATGGCGCCTTCGCACCACACTGGTGACAACTGCCCAACCCAGACAGTTGGCTGTGTCAAGGCCCAAACTGATGGTGCATTTTGTGGCATTCAGACCGTCCAATATTAGATGCTGTAATGTGACTCGAAATTCATCTGAGACAGCTGGCAAAACCTCTGCCACTTTCTCCCACAGTGCATGCGAAAACCTGCCCAGGGGAAAAGATATATTCACGGAAGTAGGGCAAGGCTGTAAACATGTGTTTGACAAATGTTTCCATTTGCTTTGAATCTCTATCTGGGGAGTCATTGGCAAGACATTTGGGTTTAGTCGGCTGGAGGAAGATTGCACTTGTAAACTCTCCAGGTGGGATGTTGAATTAGAAAATCTGGTTCCCCTGGAGAAGGTCTAAACCACCTTGCCACTGGCCTATTGACTGGGGGCAGAATACTGGCTTTGCCCAGGTGCCTACCAGCACATCCGTCAATGCCTCATTGAAGGACAGAATAAGTTCCTGGTTTGTTTGTGCGGGGTGGAGGACTTCAGTAAGCACATTAGTTTTGATCTCTGCAGTTGGCAAGATGATGTGTAAGACTTCCACTGCTCTTCTGATCACTGTTGAAAATAAGACTGAGTCCCCTGTTGCTATAGCCTGGTTAGGGGAGGACAGGAAAATGACTGGGGAGGAGTCTAGACTACTGGCATCCTGTAGGTCTTCATAAATGTCCCCATCATCGTAATAAGCTTCACCCTGATCATCCACAATATCGTCATGTGGTGTTGTCTGATTCTGAGTGGACATAACGCAGTGGTCTAAGTGGGGGATTCATTTTGGATCCATGTCTGGCATCAGTGACGGGGCCAGATTCAAAAGAGGGGCTTGCGTTGGGTGGAGGTCCAGAGAAGCAATGAGCACCGGGGGCAGGCGGGGGGCAGTAAACCGACATGCATCCATCTCAGATCCATGAGGTGCGAAAGCGCTCCAAAGGGAGCGGCTGAGGCACCAAATAATGTATCCAAGGCCAGATGAAGCTCAGAGTTTTTGTGGCATTGCGATCCATTGGGGATTGGGCTGGTTTGGGGCTAGAGTTGGGTCCGTGTGCAGAGGTTGACCTTTGTGGCCTGGAGGTGCCTGGAGCATCGATCAAATCCAAATGAACAGGAGTATGGGGGATGAATGAGATCCATGCTTGGATTGTATGTTTTTGTGGAATTTTTTTAAGACTTACCTGAGCCCCATGGCCTCAACAACAACCAGTCATGGGAGCAACCTTGAGAGCAAGAGCAAGTCTGCACTAGAATCTTTGACCAAGACTAGGTCTTCAACTTACTGAGTTCAGCTACGACAAGCTTGGCCTCTCGATACCGAATGGCCTTCCTATTCATGTTGGCACAGCAGTTGTACAACTTTGAGTCGTGTTTAGGGCCAAGGTACCAGAGAAAGTCATAGGTGGCAGTAACCAACATCTGTCAGTTACAGGCATGACACGGTTTGAACTGTTTTTATTAGGGGGTAACATGCTGCACAATACCCTGATGAAACACGTGTTGGCTGGTCATCTGATCGGCATTAAACAGACAACAAATGCAACATTGGACTACTGTGATAGTTGTGTATTTGTATACTTGTACTCTAGACTTGCAGTATTTGCTCTGCTTTTATTTATCACATGTGCACAGGCCACTTGCATCAGGTTCTGAATCCTGTCTGATGCCTGGGAATATTTACTGAGGGAGTGATCTGCTGTTAGAAGTCTCTATCGGAAATATATATATATATATATATATATATATGAATTCCAACCGGAAAATTGATGCGGCGCTTCCACAACAAACCCAGTGCGCAGACACAGATGGATAAATCCACAGCCAGACTTTCTTAGGATATTTCTTCGTCCTTTATTGCATATAACGTGCAGAGGTGCAACACACTGCCAAACAGACGCGTTTCGGGCGTGAACGCCCTTGCTCACTGTCAGCGGGTAAGCGGTACATGAATGATTTAAATACATTGGTTGATTGATTAAACGCGCCAAAAATCCCCTACAGTTGCATTGAACTAAAAAGAGGACTAAGGCAGAAACCCATTTACATTGTACGTGATTAATGGTTCGGCCATTTTGAAACGGAGCCAAGTTGGAAGTTTTTGCATGACATTAAAAAACAATCAATTGAAAATCTTCCCACGATTCCAGGGACTGTGGTATGGCTTTTAACAGCTAATGCAAGGAATTATTTATATAAAGTGCAAATGCTTAGCAGCCATTGATGTAAACATACTACAAGTGCAAATACGCAAAATTGTTAACTGTGCAAATACGCAGCATATTAACTGTACAAATACATTAATTTACACAATAAAACATTGAATATATATACACATTATAAAGTGCAAATGCTCAGCAGCCAAATCTTGTGCAAACATTATACGTTCAAATACGCAAAGTTGTTCAACTATACAAATATGCAACAATTTGATTATGCAGATACATTAACTGGCAAATAATAACATCTCATATATATACACAATACTAAATTCAAGTCCTTGCGTTTCAATGTTTCATACCACATTCTGTCCTCAACATATGGGCAATATACAAAGATTCCATTGTGTGTCAAAACTTCATCAAATGGAAAATCCTGATGACTGTTAAAGAGCTCCTGAGAATGGGTTTCCATTGTTATAATGATCAATATTTCGGCGCGTATAGTGTTTTTCCAATTCAAATAATGTATTGTTTTGCCGCTAGAAAAGATACAAAAAAATAACTGGAAGGTGATATATATATATATATATATACACATATAAATATATATGAATATCAGACTTTATAACGTGCAAAGCTTGGTGAAGGCATGCATTGTATATCCATGTTTGGTACTCAAATGCTTTGTAAAGGTCAACATATTTGTAATGACCCTTGTGGTGAAGTCTGATAGCCATGTGTAACATGTGGGGAGATGGATTTACATTGTTAACAGTTGGCGAGTGTGCCCAGTATTACCAGACTCAGATAAGAAAAACTGAAGTATAAGCAACTAAAAACACAAATGGCGGACGCGAGGAACTGTACCTCACATAAAGTTCCATTCTATTATGGCCCAGTGCACTTCTTTTCCGGTACCTGCCGTCATTCGGTGCCACTGCCCAGCAGAAATTGAATTAGTTAAAATGTGGAATGGTGTACCTGAAAATATAGTAGTCCACAAATTCTCTGTTATATTTAAAAAATAATTGTATTCTTCCACCAGAAGGTTCTGGTAGCAAGCCTGGCATTCTGAGTAAGATAACGACTAAGGTACCAAAAGTATCACAAGGGAGATACTATTTCCCATTATATTATTGGACAAGACAAATTAGTCTGTCTGATGGATCCTTCCCATGATATGGGGTTTATCTAAGTGTAACATTCATCCAATTTAACCTATGAATTTCTTGGATTGATTCTAAAATATCTCTGCACTGAGAGTATGAAGCATATGAATATTTTTAAGCCCTGACGAAGTTGAAAATCATTTAACAAAAGGCGTTGGCTGGATGTCCATGTGTATAGGCAAATAATTGCTATGACTATGAATCAAAGGAAGAAGAACATTATTTTTGAAATACAGCTGAGAATTTGTGGATTGCTATATTTCCGGGTGCACCATATCACTTTATTATCATATTAAAAAAAACACTGATGTCAAATTATACTAATGGGGCCGAGTAAGTCGAGTAGGGAAGGGGCTACGTCACATAGGTGACAACACAGCCTGGGATGTCTAAATGTTAACCAACTAAATGAGGCTTTCAGAGCTTGTTAATGTGAAATGGACATCTGCAGACAGGAGAAAGCATCTGTCATCTGTGCAGGTACATTACATTTGTGATGCCAAAAGAGGAATGCAGGGGGCTAAGGTCATGTACTAGATATCAGCTAACTCAGTTTACTTGTTTTCTAAGTATAGAGAACAGAAGATCATCGTCAGTAAAACAGTGTTCCTGAAATATTGTAACCCCTGGATAAGAACCAAATGACCTCCAGGCACTTTAGCTCAATGCTACAGCTGTGGGTACTGTGTCTCAAGCCCCTAAATTAAAACATTGGTCTTTATTGATGCTGATCATTGTTGTGAAAGAGGCAGACTCCTCTGTTGATATAGACTGATGAGTGGAAGACAGATCAATACCTGGTGAAGTGTCCAACCCTCTGGCATCTTGCGGATCTAAAAATAAGTTTATCATTGTAAGGAGTATTATCGCCATTCTCATTATCTGCATGAGGTTGGGGTTTTTTGGGTCAGACTAGCAGTACAGATGGATCATTTGCAAGGGCTTCTAAGTCGATACAACGATAGGCTCTGTTTTGGAGTTGAGACTCAGGGTTGCAACCATGGCCTCGGAAATCACAACAGAGCTAAAGTCAGCGAAGCCAGGCTCGGAGATGGGCCAGCTTCGAAGCAAAGTCCAGTGGCTCAGTCGACATCGGTGACTGATCTGCTTGCAGTAATCCAAATAATGGCCAGCTCTGATACTTAAGGACCAAATAAGCTCCAGGGGGATCCAGTGAGGTATCAAATATAATTTATTCAATGTTCAGTTTTAGTACCCTAACTGTTGAGGTGTCGTCAATGGCCCGGAAAAGTTGGCGCACATCGGAATAATTTGCGGAATCTATCTGAACGAGAAGAATGATTCTGTGGCCTGGAGGCAACTGAGATACTGATGAGTGGTGGGCTGATGGAAACCTGTTTCTTTGATTTTGTAGACTTACCTGAACTCCAAGACTTCAATGATTAACGTTTGCAAGAATGGAGCCGGGATTGAGTGCATGTTCAAACCTTCGACCAAGATTAGACCTTCTTCGACTTCTGCTAAAGTTCTGCATTGGCAAGCTTGGCTTCAAGGCCATAGATGGCCTTCTTGATTATCATCTGCGTCATATGACACAGAGTCATGCCGGGAACCGAGACAACAGTGTTGGGCATCGTAGGAGTCTGTTACAGACAACTGATGGTTTAAACTCTGTATTTTTTGGAGGGGACATGTCCTTGCACTATGGATAATTTTCAAGGGAAGAAATTTTGTCAGGTTGATAGGGTTTGATGGAGCACCTTATTCATGTCAGAATACACGGAAATAAAGGGAACTGATGTCAGTGTGTGAAGATAGTCACCCCAACCTCTCATTAGAGCTGGTACGTGTCTAACACAGCACCACACAATGTTACCTACTGTGGAGAAAAATAACTAGTTTCAAGAGTTTCTGGATCCATTATGGCACCTGATGGTACTCACAAGTTGAGGAACATGCAGTGAATTAAATGTTCACTATCACCGAAGAAAGCTAGCTATCAGAGGTTACAAGGGTTACTCTGCCGAACTGACCGGTCAAGAGACTACAAAGCTTGAATCATGTCAAGGACAAGAATATTGGAAAAACTGGCACAGTCAGTTTCATCTCAGATATTTGTGTCAGAAAACAGACTAAGAGGCCGCTGAGCTTTTATTGATCTCTGGTTGGTTTTGGAGTTGGCTGAGAGCCAGCACGGTTCTCTGGAAAACTAGCCATTACTGTTAAATTGCCAACAGGTGCGATGTTTGTCACACGGCCTGTACATAGTGTTGTTTTCAAGGCGAAGCAGTAAAAGGCAGCTTTATTTTATAGCCTTGGGACGAGGGTCTTTTGAATGACTGAAAAACCTCATAAATTTGCAGGGAGTTGACAATGATAGCAGGATTGTCATTAAGGATTTCAATTGATAGCTCATTTTGATTTGGGCAAGGAAACACTTTGTTACTGTACAGTTACTGACATTTAACCTCCAGTTGCCTGAACAGGATCAAGGTAAAAAATATGGGAGAAGCTGGCAGAGCGCAAATGGGTTTTTAGCAGCAAACCAGAGGACCTACCTCTAGCCAAAGGGTAGACAAGTTCAATTCCATACAGAATGCATACTCACACAACATTAAAGAACATAAGGTAGGTGTAAGTATCATAGGAAAGGCCTGCCGGTCTCATATTAGGACAATCTGTAGGCAAATAGATATGGTGCACATGATATACCAAACTGATATCAGAACAACATCAAGGCATATGAGAGGGACAAAAGTGGCCAGTTCCCCCCCAGGGGAACGTCATGACCCGTGCTAGCAGAATTCAACTTAACTTAGAATTTGGTGGCTTTTTGAGGCACTGTCTTGAATACTACAATCAAAAATATCAAGGCAATTAAGAGTCTGCCTGAATATATAGAGTAACTACACACCATGATACTAGTGTCCTAATGAGGGCGACCCCTTATGAGCACCAATGACCTACTGAGGGTCTATAATAGCACGTGAATCCTACACACATTATTACCCAATATAGGTTGCAGAGCATGGGCACCAATGTCTACATAGCACAGTACTATTGCCCTATGTTTGCATGGATGTGTTACTTAGATAGCACAAAGCTATGTGAAAGGCTGCCGAACTCTGCACAGGGTCAAAGGCTAAGATGGTGGTCAATGTATGATTGTAGGAGTATCTGTTTCTCATAGTGTTGCTATTGTGTTGAAAAGTTCTTTAGGTGTGTCTCCAGCGCTTTGCAAAATTAGAGCTGGGTCGAGGCAGTCCTGGTCGATACAGGAATGTAGTCTAGATCCTGGGTGCATACATGGAGAAGCTCTTTTGCCTTATTTTTTCACTTTTGCACTTCCTCATCTCCAGTCTGATGGTGTCCTGGCTGCAGGTATAATGAGAGCTACCAGCAATGGTGAGCTTGTCATCCAGGTTACCTAACAAGGGCATGTGCGGCACACTAGGAGGATATTACACCTACATAACAATTGGCATCAGTGTCCTACAGAAGAAATGTTTCTATAATATTGGCACCAGTCTTCTATGAAGGGAATCTCATGAACACACAACATGGTAACCAATGTTCTAATGATGTTATATCAAGACTACTAGGGCAATACCAGATTCCTTAACAAGTCATCAACTCCCTGAGGCTAAACTTTACCTACATAGACAATACAGGGCAGCAGGTCATTGGCAACATATTTAAACATCATGGACTCCATTTGATATACAATATCACAAGAACCAGATTCTACAAGATGACACACGGGGACTTCAATCTATCACCAAGACACCACATAACAAGAGTGCTTTTGAGACTTATCTGTATGTATGCAGAATGACACAACAAGATATATTAACGTGTGGAATTGGATCACCTTTCCACTGATCTCCCACTTATTGAGTCCCACTTCTCCTTCAATGCTCCCAGAAGCTCCTCCAGTCTTGGCCCATCCTCCGGCAGCTGAGCCTTCTCCCGGAGTGACCTCCCATTCCGCACCGTGGCTTCATACACGGGGCGCTTGGACCGCAGGATTTTCTGAAAAGACTAAGGGTAGAGATGATGTTAAAGAATTAGAACATGGATGAACACTGCACCGACTTGTATTAAGACAAAGATCTGATACGCATTGTTTGTGGTTACATACACAGTAAAGAATTGCATTTCTAAACAAAAGAACACATTGCAAATCAGATTAAAAAACCATTCTGCCTATCACTATCCTCCTACTGTAGATCCTTTCACATTATGGAGGGACCCTTAAAGGGAATAGGCACCCATTGCTCAGCCTGTTTTTATGTCTGCATTCCATTCGGGCAACAACGATCCCCACACTGGTGAGACCTACATGTGTTTTTAAATGTAAGCTGATGCAAGGAGCATGTCTCTTCCACTGAGAGGATCAAGCTTACCAGCTTCTATTATTGGCTGCTGTACGGTGAGCTTTGGTAGGTCCCAAAGCATGACCCTCTGAGCACCCAAAGCAGCTTTCTCATTCCACTTCATCCACTTCAACTACAATCAATAAGCATGATTGGGTAGTAGGTCCTGCACAATGAGTCACCATTTGGTGGGAGACTTCCTTAGTTTCTCTCCATGAGTGGAGTATCAGACCATAGGGTTTTTCGGCTGATTTCATTTAGTTACCCAATGGGATTTTTGAAAGAACATGCTTCAGTTCACACACCTACTCCGCGACCGTCTTGATGAAAAATCTTCACTCTTCTAGGCTGCTGAGTTGTGGAGTTTGTTCCTCTCTTAGTAAAGGTACAAGGCTTTGATTCAAGATACTTCCTAATTTCCAAATGGAGAGGAGTTATGCAGATTCTGAAACTCAGATTCTTAAACAAATGTCAGAAAAAGAGAAGCTGAAGATAGTGGCCCCTCTCCATATACTGCCGGCCATTCAGTTGCTTCACTGGTTGCTTCTCAGGACTCACTGGACCCTTACTTCCATATTCCTGTTTGACCTCAAAAGACGATGTGCCTCTGATCTGTGACCAGAGACATACATATACAGTTCCAAGTTCTTCCATTTAGGCTAACCCTTAGGGCATTTACAGTAGTGATAGATGTGGTGAAGAAATGTCTACACTGCTTAGCCACCCAAGTTTATACCTATCTCAATGGATAACTGCAAAAA
Organism: Lissotriton vulgaris; assembly: GCF_964263255.1. Lineage (NCBI taxonomy): Eukaryota > Metazoa > Chordata > Amphibia > Caudata > Salamandridae > Lissotriton > Lissotriton vulgaris. The sequence goes on from NC_141691.1 coordinate 2,011,924,051, forward strand.
GCAAGGTCTTTTTGGGAACCTGTGAGGAACTTGGAAGGCCTAACCAGACTTTTGCAACTGAGACTCTCCATCAATTAGGAGAAATTAAATATCTCTGATTCTCTCCAATAACAATAACAGCCCTAGACACTTGCCAGATGATAACAGTTTCCTCTTCTGTACGCCACAGACATGCCGTCTCCGTTTTCAACCTCTCCAAGTCAAACAGCCAAACCGGTACTGAGGTTGTTGGATCTTGTGGCATTTTTAGTCTTCTAGTTCCTCATGCTCTGCTTCACACACAGCAATTACAATGGGCAGGGAGTGGACACAGTTCTACAGACAATTAAAAGGCAATTTGTTTGTCAGTGACCTTGGACTACGCTAGTGAAATATTCCTCCTTGACCAGATGAGGTTGAAATCTGGACACCTTGCCCTTCAATGCACCCTGATCTCAAAAGGAAACCAGACTCCATACCAATATGCAACTGAGACCAATTCATTTAGCTCTCAACAACAAGTACAGGTTTTGATGGACAACACATGTCCAAAACACTACCTAAATAATAAATGAGTTGTAGGTTCCTTTTCTTTTTGTCAAGAAGCCAGAGCGCACCGGAATTGAGCCATAGACCGATGACCTCATCTACCAGCAGGTCATGCAAAAGGTGTGGAAGAAATTGGTGAAGGAAAATTTCCAGAGGATTCAGTCTCTTTTTTCTACCCAGAAAATTAAATGTTTCACTTCCGGTTATCAGCTTTTATGATGGAAGGGGCTGTAGTCACACTTAAAATTATTTTCCAAACTTCAGGTAATGACAAATGCCTGTACTCTGAGGAGCAAATCTTTTAGCTGAAGTGATTGAGAGTTGCAGTCAAGTACTCATCCTTGCAGCTTGAAAACAGTCGGGCATCTGGCCTGTATTGAATCAGAGTTTGCACAGACAAGTCCTATAACTCCAAGAACCAAACTTGATGTCTCTCACTTGGGTCACCAGGATCATCTTGTGCTGTTTCTTCTTGTTGCACACTACTCTGGTTAGCAGAGAAATTGGAGGGAAAGCGTACAGGAATGTTTCTGTCCAACCTATTGAGAAGGTGCCCCCTTCATATCACAGATAGAACAAATACACAATGGTTACTGGGTCAGACTTTGGAGAAATGTCTGCAAACATAGATGTGTTTGCACGTCTTGTGCCTACCCGACACAGATTGTGCCTGTGCCGTAAGGTCCACTGCATCTGCCCAGAGCCTTCTCTTCATGACAACAGTACCTTGATTGAATCCTTGGTCCTGCATTTGTGCTATTTAATAGTGGCTTCAGTTTAAGGATATCAGTCAGTTGGCGCTGTCCTGATGAGACTCGTGGATTAGCTCCCTATTGGGTCGAAACGTCGACATACCCACAGGGCTATCCAGTCTACAGTACTTAAAATACTGATACATTCATGTTGAAGTTGGGACTAACTGTGGATAACTTGTGTTATTCAGATATACATATATATATATGTAAATATGCTCTTTTTCACGAAGCACTTTCTGCACCCTATGCTGCCTGGACCGATTCTTCAACTTTGATGTCACAGCGCTGTGTATATAATATGGCACGTTGGCACTGTAGTTTGGGCCTATTGTTGCATTTATTGATAAATTATCACACCCATAACAGATCATGTACCAGTGGGGTGGAAGATCTTTGGAAAAAGTTTGACCCACAGGACCATTGTTTATGTGTTCTATAAGTTGACAGGGTATGGATATGTGGGTCTGTCCTTGTGTTGGTTGCATGCCTTTTTAATCACTGCCAAACCCATATGCTTGCAAACCCGAGACACTTCTTGTTTTGATCTGTTGCACACAAGTCCCATAGGGGAGTGTCACAATTTTGAAACACTTGTTGCCTATAGTCTAACTCCCACTCGTGAGAGTTAGAGTATTATATGCTTGGGCGATCTGCCACTTCGTTGGGCACTCTTTGGACACGCTCTGGTGACAATCCAACATTCTTGCCATTTGTGCATAGCTACTATGCTTCCTTTGACAACAGCAGCGATTTTGATTCCCCTTATTTGCAGATATAATACTTGGTGATAGTAGTCTCTGTTCGAACCATAGCAAGAGCATTCTGCACCACAGGAAGGAATTCTTTGGAGGCCAACCTAGCAACCCTGGCTTCCAGAATGTGGATGTGGCAGTATGACCCCTTTCTGAACCATAAGCCATTGATACCCCTATCCAGCATGGGTGCACCTTATCCTGACAGGAATAAGTCTGTAGTGAGAAACTTTTATGACTATCCTTTGAAGACATTTTCTTTCTTATCTACCATTGCACTGGGTGCTTCATTTGAGGGGTGATTTGCAGTTCATCATCTGTAATGGCAGAGTTTTTGGCTCTATTTAGCAGTGATATAGATCTTAGTCTTGCTCACATCTAGGATAGGTATTCTTAGCTTGTGTTGGCCCTTTTAAGCCCTTTCTTCCAGACCTAGAAGAGGATAGCTGCTTAATATGATGATAGATCCCTTATTCTTGACTCTAACCTGTCTATTGCCTATTGGCTTTGACATACTTGCTTATATTAGACACATTGGTATGGTTTATGTAGGTATTCTGGCAGAGCTAAGGGGCATTTCATCCCTTTCAGGCCTACAGGCCTAGAACTAGAGGGACTCCATCTTGATGGAGCTGAGAGGCTTTTCAGGGTAAAGGTAAAGTTTATAGTTAAAGCTGTTGTTCACTTGGAGAGAACCGGTCTGGGCCAGCCCTTATCGGTAGGCTGTATTATTCTCTGTGTCGAAGACACCACAAAAGGCTGGCCAGCTGGGTGTGTGTCCTTGATGCGAAGTGGTGCAGAGATCTGGTGGGCGGCAGGCTGATGGCTGGAACTTTCCATGAGGAAACAGCATTCTATATCAGTGAAGTGCAGAGGCGGAGTCAAGCAGTCGTGTTGGTCAGCGACCGCGCAGCGGGCGCGCCGGAAGCGCGCCGAAGTCGAGCCAAAGTCAAGCCCGTCTGCGCCCGTCCGCGGCCGGACGGGGCGCGGGGCCAGAAACCCTGGTCAATCACAGCCCCCGCCATTACGGTATGACAAACATACTCTGCTCAGTCTACGCCCTGCCCTTATGTCATCTTGTTTACACTCTATGGAGGCGCTATCAGTACACGATTGTTCAGTGTGTCATTTTACACCTAGCACCGGCTTTTCTGACACCCCCCATAAAAGTGTTTTAAAAGCTGCACTACTTAATTGTCGATCTCTAAGCAAACATAACATCCAAATTTATCACCTCCTTGAGGACGAAGCTCTTGAGATCCTATTTCTGACCGAAACCTGGCTTGGTGAGCACTCTGATCCCGATATCATCGAGGCGATGCCTCCAGGATACTCCCTCGCCAGGCTCGATAGCCAGGATGGTAGGGGAGGCGGAATAGCCATTGCCGTCAGAGCCCCCTTGGAATGCTCTTTATCGCCGGTGAATATTGATCACTGCGAAGCTGGATCTTTCACTATTATAGTGAGTCCTAAATATTCCCTATCTGGCATTCTTCTATACAGACCCCCGGGAAGACTGTTTGATTTTACGTGCAGCCTTATAGAGGCCACAGCCCATCTTGCTTTAAGGAAATCTAGACTTTTGGTGTTAGGTGATATGAATATACACTTTGATGATGCTGGGGACAAAGACGCCATCAGCATACAAGCAGAATTACTGTCTCTGCAGCTAGATCTTAAACATCAAAGCCCCACTCATAGACAGGGTCACCTGCTTGATCCAGTATTTAGCAACTGGAACGGAGTAAAAGTGCTTCCTCCTGTTCCTGTGCCTTGGTCTGACCATTTTGTGATTCCCTTACACATATTAGCAACTGAAACTGTAGTCAAGAATGAAAACCTGCAGACCTATCGCTGTCGCAAATGGAAAAATTTTAATCCTAATACGTTTGCTGACAAGCTTGAACTGGCTGGACCCCCCAAAGGCTCCGACTGTGAGACCGCCTATACTTGTCTAAAAAATACTATCCTCACTGCCCTTGATGAAACTGCTCCCATCCGAAGATCAGTGACCAACAAGAAATTGAGGAAACCTTCCCCATGGTTTACATCTGAACTTCAAGATGCCAAAACCGCCTGTAAAAAACTGGAACGAGATTGGCGTGTCAATTTCTGTCCCACTGCTAAAGACCACTATAAAAAAGAGCAAGCAAGATATTATAAATTGATCCGTTCCGCTAAAGCTCTACACTATAAGACCCGTATAGGTGAAGCAGAAAACTCCTCTAAGGAGCTTTTTAAAATTTTTAAGGAAATCTCCGTAGTCACCAACGAGAGCAATGCCCTTAATGACTCGGTGGCGAAATGCAATGATATTGCCAAATACTTTGCTAATAAAATCACTACCATCTATTCTAATTTCTCCACCGACATGCCATCAGGATCTGACTTTACTGAAGATCTGGAGCTCATCCATACTAAAAAATGCCTGACCAGTTTCTCTGTTCCTCACACTACTGCTCTTACCAGCATCTGTAGGAGCATAAAGTCTGGCTCTCCTCGGGACCCTGCCCCCCCCCAGGATACTTACAGCCAGTCTAGAGGTCCTTGAGTATCACTTCAGGCACATCCTCCAACTTTCTTTCTCTACGGCCACCCTCCCTATGGAATGGAAAAAAGCTATTGTGCTGCCGATAAAGAAAAAACCCAACATCAGTCAGGACACTCTGGAAAACCTTCGGCCCATCTCGCTGCTACCTTACTTAGCGAAGGTGGCTGAGAAAATAGCTAATAACCAACTTATGGCCCATCTAGAATCAAATGGTGCTTTTCACAGCTCCCAATCAGGATTCAGGGCAGGTTATTCTACCGAAACCGCCCTACTGAGAGCGACAGAAACCCTACGGGCAGGTGTAGATGCAGGACAGACCATGGCACTTATAATGCTGGACCTGAGTGCGGCGTTCGACACTGTAGCACACTCCATCTTGCTACAGTGTCTGAACAAAGCCGGGGTCACCCAGGAAGCATTGGGCTGGCTAAAGGCTTTTCTCACCAACCGCTGCTTTCAGGTTCAGAGAGGTGCTTTTCTCTCTGACAGCATTGCCTTGGAACAGGGGGTGCCTCAGGGATCTGCCCTGAGCCCCACCCTGTTCAACCTGTATATGGCCCCTCTGGCTGAAGTGGTTCAATCGTTCGGCATTGAATTAGTCTCATATGCCGACGATACCCAACTTCTCATCTCTCTATCCCAAGCCCCCTCTGTCTCTCCAGACAACTTTAAATCCTGCATGCAAGCTCTGGCAGGTTGGATGACCCAACACTGCCTGAAGCTTAATGGCTCAAAAACAGAGGTTCTTGTTATGGGAGGTAGGGATTCGAGCTGGACCAAGGAGTGGTGGCCTTCATGTCTGGGGCCGCTACCCACCCCCTGTGAAGCAGCCAAAAATCTGGGGATTTGGGTTGACCCTAAACTCTCCTACGACTGCCACGTGAACAGGGTGGTCGGTAAATGCTATGGGGTCTTAAAGACCCTTAACCGTACCCTGGATCTCCTCCCTCTTGAAGCAAGGCGCACTATGACACAGGCGCTCGTGACTTCTAGAATAGACTATGGGAATGTGCTTCTGCTCGGAACATCGCAAAATAACATCAGGAGACTTCAAGTCCTGCAGAACACAGCAGCACGTCTAGTCCTTAGACTTCCCAAGAGAGCTCCATCCAAACCTGCTCTAGATACCCTCCACTGGCTACCCATAAAAAAGAGAATTCTCTTCAAAGCATTACTAATGTGCCATAGGATCATCTCCCAAAAAGCTCCTTCCTATATGAATGACTTAGCCACTCCCTATGAGCCCAATAGAACTCTTCGCTCCAGGGGAACTGGCTTGCTCACAGTACCTCGTATTAGGAAGGCCAGAATGGGTGGCCGCTCTTTTCGGGTTATGGCCGCCAGGGAATGGAATGCTCTCCCTATGGAGATCAGACTAGCGGACTCAGAGACTGCCTTCAGGAAAAGCTTAAAAACTCACCTGTTTTCCCTGTAACTCCCTACTATGCACCTGACTTCTTTCCACAGCGCGGGGACACGCCGTGATGGCGTCACCAGGCGCTTTATAAACTCCTTTGTTGTTGTTGTTGTGTGTTGAGGTGGAGGAGTGGTAAGCAGTCGAGTGGAGTTGGCAGAGAGAGAGGGTTCAAGCTGGAGAGAGCTGAGTTGAATAGTGAGCTGGAACTGAAGGAAGCAGTCAGAAGCAGTTACTTATCAGGAGGAGGTGTGAATAGCTGGAGTCTGAAGTAATGCCTTTTAGAAGAGACGGAGGAGAGATCGTGGACTAACCTGTGGGAGCAGCTGGAGTTATTTGGACATTGGCGCAGAGACAGAGTGAACAAGCTAGTGGAATGAAAAGCATTAGAGCGGCAGGAACCATTAGATTGAAGCTGGAAGGTGGAGACAGTTCGTGGGGGAGAGGAGTCCAGTGCAAAGTGATCAGCGCAGAGGTGTATCCAAGAGTGCAGGAGAGAGAGAGAGAGTCCGGGATGAGCCAAGGCACAGACGAGAGAGGAACCCAGATGACAGCTAGAACAAGACTTCACACTAATCAGGTGATATTGATTCCAGCACATTAGTTTACTTTACACTTGCATCTTAATCTTGTCTTTATTCCCTAGGCTATTGTATGTTTAATCCTTTTTCTTTCAGCGGTGTGTTAAAGTTACTGCTAGTTATAGAGACCCCATAGTTTTGTATATGTGTACTTTATTACTGTAACAATAAACAACCCCCAGTTTGTAGCAAACTGAAGGTGCCTTGTATTCTTGTTCAATCCAGGTAAATGTATCTCCTAGGTGATTATTAGTTATATGAATGGATGAGTAATCCCAATCAGGTAAGTGGTGATCACATAAATAAGGAGCGAGTGGACCTATGATGCCAAGAATAAGAGGTACATTATATTAATTGGCTAACTCCTAATATTGTAGTAGCAAGCCCTTAGTGAATAGGGAGAGAGAGACTTCCCAACATATAACTGAAGGTGTTCATAGGAATGTGGTCGTCGTTGATATACGGCGTTAGTGAGAGCGCTGGGGTGGATGACCAGCGTGGATACCCACAGGATTGTGGCTTGTGTAAGTGAGAGCGCCAGGGGGGATACTGGCGTGTAGGTTTGCCGGATTGTAAACCGTTTGGAAAAGAGAGCATTGGGTTCTGCAGGCCCATGTGTAGACGCACCGGATTGTGTGTCATATCTGCCCTGGGGTAGATCAGTCTGGGTCGGAGTGGCCGCGAGACTAACTGATGTGAATAAGATATCCTTAGTAATCAGTGAGTATTCTTAGTATCCCTATAGATTTAGTGGTGTTTCTAATAATATGAGCTTGTATATTGCGAGTTCCCCATCCTCAGGTAGGTACCCAGGTGCCTGGATAGATGGTCCTGAGGAGGGAGGTGGTTACGTTCTGGCTGGGTTGGAGGGGCCCCTAGGGGCTGATCCCATCTAATCAGAAAACCCGACCATTACATCTGGCGTCTACGAACAGTTTACGAAGCCTGTGTGCCTGGCCATGTGCCTAGATTGTTTCCCATGTGTTGTGGAGGAAGTGCCCTGAGCGCCAGACATTACATCTGGCGTCTACGAACAGTTTACGAAGCCTGTGTGCCTGGCCATGTGCTTAGAGAGTATCCCATGTGTTGTGAGGGAGTGCCCTGAACGCCAGTTCCATCTGTCGTAGTTTGGCAGTTTATGTAGCCTGTGTGACCTATGGGCTTGAACAGTTGCAGCGTGAGGAGATTGCATTACATCATGGCATTTGGTTTATTCAGGGTGGAAGGAATGGTTTTCATCTTGGTGTTTAAACTGTCAGGGTTGAAGGATGGCATTACATGAGGAAGCCAGTTACATCTTTGTGGTGGTCCACTTGTATAAATGTGTGTAAAAAATGTTTTTAAATTGCCCATTAAATTGCTTGCTGCATCTGCTTATGCTGTGCAATGTGAAATGTGTTCATTGTTATATGATTTGTGGAGTTTTTTGCATATAGCTCCTTGTAAATATGGCTTGTGAATAGCGCCATGTTAATGTGGCTTGTGAGGTGCATGTTCTTATGTTGATTTGCTGTGTTCCTTGTGCATTGCGCCTTGGATATGTTGTTTGTGAAGAGCTTGTCTTGTAAATATGGCTTGTGAATAGCGCCATGTGGTCATGACTTGGATAGAGCATGTTATTGTTGCGTTAGGTAGGAGAGGGCTGGTTCTCTTTCAAATGCTTGGAGAAATTGTTTTGTGTTATCTGTAAACGTGGAGAGATGAGTTCATGATTTTCCCATGTATCTGCAGTTATTGGGAATTGATTGTGCTTGAGCTGCCAAAGGGTTAATATCTTGAATTGTGATGGCAGTCTTTATTTTTAACATATGGTTTGATTTTGACTTTTGTTGATTCCTGGGTCTGCCTACGTGATTTGTCAGCTTCTTGACGGAGAGGTAACATCTTGTGCTTTGCGAAGGGCTCTGTTCATTTCACATTCTTTTTGAAATGCGTCTACGAATTTGTGTGGGTTTGCCTTGGAACTGATGACTTCATGTGTCTGACTCTTAGGGGTCGGTCGGTTATAAATCAACCAGTCGGATTGAGATAAGGGTTTGCACGGAGAGAGCTGTGTTCTTTTAAATGTGCTTCTTAATATGCATCCACAGACGTGTGGAGAATTATTTTTGAATGCATGATTTAAAATCTGTGAAATGTTAAAAAGATGGCCCAGTTAGAGTGCACGCTACAGGGCTGTTTTCATTAATTATTTCTTTGAGGGTTTTCCATCTAGAAAGGAATGTGCTGGCCGATGTTTTGCAATGATCACAGGTTGAGAATAATCAATCTTGCCCGACAGTGCATGGTAACATGTGCTTTTAATTAGTGAAAGGCAACCGTGTGCTTTTGAAATAAATGTGTTCTCATTATTATTTTCCCAAATGCAAACTGAACCTTTTTTTTTTTTTTCAAATATGAATGTATGCAGTTAAACCGGCATCTATAAGTTGACTCACTCAGTTAGAAATTAAATGGCTGTTTGATAATATATGAATGTGGCCCTTTTATTAGGTTGAATTGAAATGTTTGCGCTATAAATTATGCTGTAATGCATAATTACAAGTTGCCCCTGGTTGAACAAAATACAATGGTGAAATGTGTCTGCATTTTATGTTTTAAAATTATTTCTCTTTCAACAGCTGACAATATATATTTTTAATACCTTGCACGATAAACATGCTGCCTGATAGATATATGTGCAGAGAATTATTAAACCCAATAGTGCATGATAATTCATTTTTTTAAATGCAGACTGTATAATCTTGTGTGCAGAAGTAAGTTGCCCCTTTCTAAATAAGTGCCCATGTTTCAATTATCTTGCCTTTTAGCTGCATTAGTTAGACAAAAGTCTTTTTAGAAAGTGGAGCTTTTAAGTAGCAGTACATTGTAACAGAATTGTTTTTTTTAAAATGCTAGCTTTCGTTAGTTAGAGAAATCAGGCCTGGGAACAAGCTTACAAGGAATTTGTTTGTCGACCTTGGCAGACCAGCTGGTTTGTGAAGACAGGTTTTTTCCTCTGCGGGCTCCGAACACGCCTGTCCTGTTTTGATTGGCCATAATCCAATTTTGTTCCGCGGACGGAATGTTTATGTAAGGAGGGGTGAACTCGCTCTTCCTGGCTGTCGGCACAGACAGCTTCATTGCCTACTGATAAGGGATTCTTGCAGACTCTTGGCCCTTGGAGTTAGTTAGATACAGTAGGCCTGGGCGGGCTTCCCTGATCAGGGAATGGGAGGCTTGCAGCGCCCTGCTCCTGCTGTGAGATCATCACTTGGCAGTGATTCAAATTACTTCACACTGTAGCCTGGCTCCTGCGTATTCTGAAGGGAGGGGCTGTCTCACAGAGGATTAGGGTATGATTGGATCCTTTTGGATGTACTTAAAAATTAGATTTTGCTAATGTTTTTAATTAATTAGGATATTTTCTTTTCAATAATGAAAGGCACCCGGGGTGCTTTTTAAATAGAAAATTTTATCATGCAAGATTAATGATACTTGTTTTCTTGTCCTAGGATTGCTGGGTTGTGGTGTTGGTGTGTGGGTCGCCCCCCCCCCCCCCACTTCCTTTCTTATTTTAGTTTTTTACTTTCATGTTTTTATGTTAGTTTGTTATTTTTGGAAGATGGATCCAGACCAGACCAGACCGGATTAGTGGTGGATGGCCGCATCGGAGGAAGTGTCCGGATACCAAAGATGCCGGGTGGTGACCTACACTGATGTCCCAAAATTGACATTAGACTTTTTTTTTTTTTGATAAAAAAATACTAAGACACTTTTTTTTTTAATTTGTGATTTCCTGCAAAAGGGTTTTCTTATATAATTCCTTGGCCTGCATTATTCCCATGTTTTTCTTTGCGATCACTATGAACAGGCCTCACTTTAAAAAAAAAAAATAATAATATGTCATCATGGTAAAACATTATGAAGAGAAAAAGAAAAAAAAAGAATGGTGGTGCACACATGTGCTCCACAGTGTGAAGAAATTAGGTGCTAACTGTTTTATGATATTGTGCTTTTACATATACACTGCATTTATATATATACTTCAATGCTTATTGCTACACCAGCTATCTTTTAGAAATGGGGTTGTTTTTATTTTACTGTTATTACAATTTCACCTTAATTGATCAAAGGGTGGTTACCCTAGACTTTAGGTTGTCCTGGGAGGTGTGTCTTTTAGTATGATTATGTATTAATGTTTGCCCAGACCTTGAGAACCGTTGGTCATGTTTACTTCTCAGATTTCACCAAAATGTTTCCTTAAATTGACCATAGTAGGTAGGCCTCATTTAGGCCCATTGGTATTTTCATTCCACAAACAAGCCCCTACACCATTAGATTTCATGAGTCATCATTAGCTTAAGTTGACCATAGTAGGTACGCCTCATTTAGGCCCTTTGTTGTTTTTTTTTTTCATTAGAAGTTGAAACACATTTAGTTCTTAAGTTGTCCGAAGTAGGTAGGCCCCATTTAGGCCCCTTGCTGTTTTCATTCAACACATAAGTCCCTACGTCACTAGATTTCACCAGTTATCACTAGAAGTTGAGGCACATTTAGTTTGAGGATGCTTTGGTTAGGTTCTGTTGTTATCAGATCCAATCTTAGATATGTTTCAGCATTCAAGTCAAGGGTGCTTTGATTTGTTTTCAGTTGGTTGTTAGATTTGTATTTCCTACATTGAGTTTCAGGTGGAATTTCCTTAAGTTGTCATTCTTTTTAGAGAGGTTTTTAGTTTTTGATTTGTTGATAGATTGTGTTGATGTTTGTTTATATGGATGTTGTTGTTCGCAAGATAAGGATCTAAGGGTGGAATGTAATGGCAGAGTTTTTGGCTCTATTTAGCAGAGTTATAGATCTTAGTCTTGCTCACATCTAGGATAGGTATTCTTAGCTTGTGTTGGCCCTTTTAAGCCCTTTCTTCCAGACCTAGAAGAGGATAGCTGCTTAATATGATGATAGATCCCTTATTCTTGACTCTAACCTGTCTATTGCCTATTGGCTTTGACATACTTGCTTATATTAGACACATTGGTATGGTTTATGTAGGTATTCTGGCAGAGCTAAGGGGGATTTCATCCCTTTCAGGCCTACAGGCCTAGAACTAGAGGGACTCCATCTTGATGGAGCTGAGAGGCTTTTCAGGGTAAAGGTAAAGTTTATAGTTAAAGCTGTTGTTCACTTGGAGAGAACCGGTCTGGGCCAGCCCTTATCGGTAGGCTGTATTATTCTCTGTGTCGAAGACACCACAAAAGGCTGGCCAGCTGCGTGTGTGTCCTTGATGCGAAGTGGTGCAGAGATCTGGTGGGCGGCAGGCTGATGGCTGGAACTTTCCATGAGGAAACAGCATTCTATATCAGTGAAGTGCAGAGGCGGAGTCAAGCAGTCGTGTTGAGGTGGAGGAGTGGTAAGCAGTCGAGTGGAGTTGGCAGAGAGAGAGGGTTCAAGCTGGAGAGAGCTGAGTTGAATAGTGAGCTGGAACTGAAGGAAGCAGTCAGAAGCAGTTACTTATCAGGAGGAGGTGTGAATAGCTGGAGTCTGAAGTAATGCCTTTTAGAAGAGACGGAGGAGAGATCGTGGACTAACCTGTGGGAGCAGCTGGAGTTATTTGGACATTGGCGCAGAGACAGAGTGAACAAGCTAGTGGAATGAAAAGCATTAGAGCGGCAGGAACCATTAGATTGAAGCTGGAAGGTGGAGACAGTTCGTGGGGGAGAGGAGTCCAGTGCAAAGTGATCAGCGCAGAGGTGTATCCAAGAGTGCAGGAGAGAGAGAGAGTCCGGGATGAGCCAAGGCACAGACGAGAGAGGAACCCAGATGACAGCTAGAACAAGACTTCACACTAATCAGGTGATATTGATTCCAGCACATTAGTTTACTTTACACTTGCATCTTAATCTTGTCTTTATTCCCTAGGCTATTGTATGTTTAATCCTTTTTCTTTCAGCGGTGTGTTAAAGTTACTGCTAGTTATAGAGACCCCATAGTTTTGTATATGTGTACTTTATTATTGTAACAATAAACAACCCCCAGTTTGTAGCAAACTGAAGGTGCCTTGTATTCTTGTTCAATCCAGGTAAATGTATCTCCTAGGTGATTATTAGTTATATGAATGGATGAGTAATCCCAATCAGGTAAGTGGTGATCACATAAATAGGGAGCGAGTGGACCTATGATGCCAAGAATAAGAGGTACATTATATTAATTTGCTAACTCCTAATATTGTAGTAGCAAGCCCTTAGTGAATAGGGAGAGAGAGACTTCCCAACATATAACTGAAGGTGTTCATAGGAATGTGGTCGTCGTTGATATACGGCGTTAGTGAGAGCGCTGGGGTGGATGACCAGCGTGGATACCCACAGGATTGTGGCTTGTGTAAGTGAGAGCGCCAGGGGGGATACTGGCGTGTAGGTTTGCCGGATTGTAAACCGTTTGGAAAAGAGAGCATTGGGTTCTGCAGGCCCATGTGTAGACGCACCGGATTGTGTGTCATATCTGCCCTGGGGTAGATCAGTCTGGGTCGGAGTGGCCGCGAGACTAACTGATGTGAATAAGATATCCTTAGTAATCAGTGAGTATTCTTAGTATCCCTATAGATTTAGTGGTGTTTCTAATAATATGAGCTTGTATATTGCGAGTTCCCCATCCTCAGGTAGGTACCCAGGTGCCTGGATAGATGGTCCTGAGGAGGGAGGTGGTTACGTTCTGGCTGGGTTGGAGGGGCCCCTAGGGGCTGATCCCATCTAATCAGAAAACCCGACCATTATATCATCACAACCTCTTATTTTGATTTTCTGCCATTGAATGTTCAACAGCTTCTGAGCTATTCTCATTCTTAGATGTCACAAAGGAACAAGCAGAATACATGACAACAGAGCCTGATTCAGACTCTGGAAGATGGACACAGCTTGTCAGGATGTTAAAGGACTTAATGACCACCACCTTGATGGATGGTAGTCTGTTGCATTTACAGATGACTGCCAGTCTAGTGGTTATCTCTGTATGTTGAAAGAAACCACCATCACAGTGGGTCCCTTCACATTACAGTTTTGTTGATGGCCGCCATCACTTTTGAAAGACATCCATCAAACCTTACATTTTTGTTTTTCAAAAATGGGAGATTTTTATTGAAAATAAAACGAATTACCTCTCATACATTTGGAGTTTTCTTGTAGGGTAAAGGCATCTTTTTTCTGCCCCTGACCACCATGAATTTTCTGGCAGTACCGGATGGAAAAAAAACATTAGACATTTGACTTTAAATAGAGTAGGTGGTATTATGCTCTACTCCGACTACCCATACACCATCAGGCCAGTAGCTTTCCATTGACACAGTCAATAGGGGTTCCGCTAAGTGAAAGTGGAGTCCACTCATCTCTAAATGAGGTGCATGGACTATTAGTTCGACAGACTGATTCAGGTTTACAGCAAAGCACCCTGCTCACCAGACTCTACATCATACCCAGCACTGTCTTCATCACTCTTACAAGAACACGGCTTTGATGTTTGAAAGGATGTTTGAAAAATGTTCCATTGTTCCCTCTATCGTGGTATGGAAAGACCATTGTTTGTGTGAATCCCTGCACTGAAGAACAGCATTTGTGCTTGGGATAAGAAAGGGATTTTCATGCGGATATTCAGGCCCAAGTTTATAATGTTGACATTGTCCTTTCTGTCATCTTCTCACATCCCAATGTGTTTTCATTCTACTGATCCAAATAATTTTACAAGTTACTTACCTTCGGTAACGCCATATCTGGTAAAGACTATCTAGCCAAAGACTCCTCACCTTAGAATATTCCCAAGGCATCAGACTGGATCTGGATAGTTTTGAGCAATCCACTTGCGCATTGGTAAGTGACGTCATTCAGGTCTGCATTGTATTGTGGGTCATCCACACCAGAACTGATGTATTTGGTTCCTATAATCGCCACCCAGCATGCTGACGTCATTCTTGCCTGCTATTCCGCATCACAAGCATTGCCAAGCTGAGGAGGAATGACTAGTGTGCCAAACGTAGGCACTGAAGGATCTCTTTTATATGGTAAGGCAGGTCACTGAACAGGGCAGATGAGAGGGTTGGGAAGGAATCTGCAGTTAGACGGAGTCTCTAACGGATAAGGCAGTACTGACGGTAAGTGACTTGTTCATCTCATAGAGACTTCTAACCATGGATTCCCTATTTTAGAATAGGTGCCAAAGCAACCTGTCCCCGGAGTTGGGTCTGCAAACTGTTTCAACAAAAAGTCCTGCACAACGAATGGACAAGATGCCCATCTCGCCAGACCAGACTGTCTAGGCAGTAGTGTTTTGAAAACATGTGCAGTGATGCCAAAGTAGCTGCCTGACAGATGTCCAGAACTGAGACTCCTCCAGCCAACGCAGTTGTTGCAGCTTTAGCTCTGGTGAAATTAGCTCTTAAGCCCTTAGCGGGCTGTTTCTTGGCCATTGCATGGAAGAGCTTATTACAGAGGATGATTCATCCAAAGATAATTCTTTTCTGAACTGCCTTTTACTTCTTTGCCCCACAAATGCAACAAAGAGTTGAATGTCCACCCGGAATTATTTGGTGCAATCAATCAATGTAGAACGACAACACTCTTTGTCCATCGCCTCTAAACTGTTGGATTTTGGAGATGAGCTCCCCATCCCTCAAGGGAAGCATCTGTCACTAATTGAAATGGAAGTTCTTTTTGAAAGGGTGTCCGTCCAAGCAATTGGTTTCTTCTGCACTACCATGCAAGTAATTATTCAGCCGCTATAATCAGAATTAACTGGTCTTCCCAATAGTTTACTCAAACACCACTAGTCATCCATTGTTGGAGACTGCTTCTCTGAGGGGTTATGAGAATATGACCTCTCCACTCTTACCTTTTTCTTCTGTTCTTCCTCTGTTCTCATGTCTTCCAAGATACCCTCTCACGCCTTATGCCCTCTCGGTCTATCAAGGTCCTTTTGGACATTTTTACATGTCACAGTTCATTTGCCTAGTGAATGTAACACTAAGAAGACCTTTTTGGGGTCTGAGACAGCCTTTTTTCTGCAATATGATGGGCACTTCTTAAAAAAAGAAATGTCATTTTTTATTGCGAAAATCTGTTAAGAAACAGCAAAATATTGTGCCACTCGACAGAAAAGATTTAAAGACATACAATGTAAGATTTTTGTTGATTTTTAAGTCAAAATAGAGATGACAGGCTTTTTTATTGGATAATGAGAAAAGCAAACCTATCAGGCTGCACTTTCGTTTTCTTCTTGTCATACATTTTCACCCTTCTGCACATTAAAAGCTTCAATATGGTCTTGAAACTGATATTCAGATTCATCACTGTCTCCCAGAAAATGAAATTGAGCCTCTGATAGGCTCTTACTGACTTTCATAGGGTGTGGCTCATCATGAAGATAGATGGATGTTAACACCTGTGTGAATTTTAAATGAACAATAAATATAAAAAGTGCTCTTTGATCCAACCAGCAGGGTGAAATTGCTCTAGTGTTCAGGCATATCAATGAAGCTTCTACGATGCAGACACCAAACCACAATTCAGTTTGTTGTCTTCTGCATTAAATTAATGGTGATCATAACACAGACTCATATCTGAAGGCCATCCAAATTGTGATAAAATTATATGGATATGGATATTTGATGCAAAACGAAGGTTAGATGATAATAATGGTTTTGAGTTGACTGAATGAGTATACTTAATGCTAGTTAAGTCCTGTCTAGAGATAAACTGACTCACTGTTTCACTTCACTTGCTAAGGTAAAGTAGGAGAATGACCTTCCTACTACCCTTGCTAAGGTGGGTGCATGGCTGACTCACTTTATGATCACGCCGCCCAACAACATACCATAGTGGTGATTACCTACACCACCGGTTGCTAAAATTGGTTCAGGGTTTCGGGCCAACACTGGAACAATCCAGACCCCCCAGAAACGACAGAGCTCACTCTCCTTTGATTATGGATGACTCACCTTATGGTCTGCCAGCTGCCGTTTGATGTCCTCCTGGCTAGTTCCTATATCGGTGTGAGCCTCCAGAGTCTGATCTACCTCTTCCATCCAGTCCAGGAGGATGCGCCGAGATTCACTGAACTGAGGAGACACAGGATACAACATTAGATCCGACTCCATGGGAAATTCAATATCTGGGCTGCGCCTTTTGGCGGACAGAATCTAAACTACAAGAACCCATTTGAAGTCACCCACTGCTTGAACAGCTCTGTACAGTTGCTCTACCGCTAATATGCAACACTAGTAACCCCGGGACATTTGAATTTTAATCGCAAATGCTAGAACTAGTAACAAATGCAATGAGGTTTTTCACAGAATAAGAACCTATTTCAAGATTTAGAGGGTTGTCATCTTAACTACAGATTGGTTATTTGTGTCATTATGATGCAAACTCGAGATCACCTGCAACAGTTAACCATACATTTCCTAGCTCAGATTGCCTCCATTCAGCGTATACCTGCTTGGCACGTTTGCGTGATTCTTCAAGCGCCCTTGTGCGGTCCCTGGTGCGATGCTGGACCTTCACCAGGCGCTCCTGTGCAGTCAGCACCAGATTTTGGATGACTGCACAGTCCTGTTTGCGGCTGAAGTCCTTTAGTCGGCAGGCCACGGATTCAAGGCCGGAAAGCTTCTCGCTGTAAACTGCTACCTCTTTCACCAAAACCTGAATTGGGGGGAAAGTTCAAATTATAGGAAATTATAGGGCAAACAGCTTTATGACATCCAACAAAGATTTAAGTGATTGAGGTGCTGCAGGTATGCAATGTTACACCCAGCAACAGCATACTTCAAACAGGGCATTGGCACTCAGTGTGGGCTTGGGTTGGAGTGTTGTGTGTTTGCTTACTCAGGTTTTAAAATACTATTCAGTGATATGGTTGGATGTAGTTATCTGGATGATAAACTGCCATGCTGTGATTTATACTGACCTGAGTACTACTTTGAGGCAGTGACGTGGGTGCCCCACTATGATCCTCTGCAGGTATAAATTACTCACAGAATATGTGTGGTTTAGGATCAATATTATAAAAAAGACCATGAAGCTAGCTGCTGTGCTCTGAGAGGAGTTGTGTTCCCATGCTGTATAATTACTCATGCATCCTTTTGCTACAAGTACACTTAAAGTACCACTTCACACACCCGCAACTGGCACAAAGTGAGCCATGGATTATCCTGCCCACAGAGCTCTTAAAGTGCACACTAAGGAGGGGGAGGAGCAGAAAGATGGAAGGAGAAAGGAAGAGGCCATAGGACAACTACACAATAAACTGAATAGAATGAATATAACAAGTGCTGTCACAAATGATACACTGTAAATTTTACAGGATAGAATATTGCGAATTGTTATAGTAGTTTGCTTATGTGCTAGAACTTAAGTTTGTTATAGTACACGTTTTTGACTGTATTTTGCCAATTAGTGGTCTTCGTGTTTCATGTTGTGTAGCTGTACTGTGTGTAGATGTTGTGTAGCTGTACTGTATTTCCAGCCAGTCGTTAACCTGCATCCATGGGACTTTGTTAATGTTCTGCAATGCAATGCTGTGTTTGAGGAAGTGCTTTACTGAGGTGTCCGTGAGCTACAAGTGCACATTCTTGGGTATGTAGTGGTGATGAGATCCTCTGAATGTACTGCTTAAATTGTGTATTTGCTGTGTGGTGATGTTCGTGGTGATGATGGTACATTGCGGTTACACAATGATGCACCAGTTAAGCTTCAAGGTAGCCATTGCTTATAGTGGAGTTGGACTTCCTGAACGAGTGTATAAGTTGTGGTGTTGCCTATGATGTAGTGTTGCTATGTTAAGGACCTTATTAGCTCTAGCGTTCAAAGTTATTCTTTAAGATTAATACCACAAAGTTGTGCTGTGGTGCTCTGAAGTATTTGGTTATGTTGTGTTACCTTATTGGCTATTGCACTATGATGGTGCTATCTATATTGAGTGCTGTCACGTTTATAGGGTGTGTGGTACGTTATGATATTGCACAGCTTTTCTGTGAAGTTTGTAGCTGATGGCACATTCCTATCTCTGGAGAGAATTGATTGTCTTATATTATTGAGTATATTTGTAGCTTGATGTACTTCCAGGGTGTTGGTTAAGGTTAAGTGTGGATATGCTTTGAGGCTATTTGTCATGTCAGTTTGTTAATACAGTATATAGCTGCTAGCTATTTTTATTAATTTGTTATCTAGTTTTTGGTTATAGTAGGGCTCTGTTTCTAGCAGGTTGTTGTAAGTGGTGGTGTGCTGATACACTCCAAGGTTCTAAGGGTGTGATACTTCTGTGCTTGGAGGTATTGGTTATGGTTGTGCATTGAGGGTGTTAGTTGCTAAACCATGCTAATAAGTTGCTTTTATTGGAAAGGAGAGCACTATCGACTGAGAGGCCTTTGGTGTTGTTGCACATTACATCACCTCGCGCTGAACTGCTGCACCTACACTGACATGGATTTATGTTACTACCTCTATACTAAGTTTGCTGTGTTACTGCCTATATTCTAAGGTTACTGTGTTATTACCTCTATACTAAGCTTACTGTGTTACAGCCTATATACTAGGTGCGAGGAGGATGTAGTCCATGGATGCAAGGGCGTGCGTGCTGATGAAGTCAGCGATGGAGTCGCTGAACTGTGGCCGGGGTCCGGGGGGGTCTGTAGATGAGGGTTCCTCTGAGGCTAGTGATGGGGTTGATGTGGATCTGGAAGTGCAGGTGTTCGGCGGCGCTGAGGGTGTCGTTGGTGCTGGTCGAGATTCTGAGGGTTTTTCTGTGGACAATAGCAATTCCTCCTCCTGCTCCCTTGGTGCGGTCTCTGGGGGTGATCTTGTAGCCGTCCGTCATGGCTATGGCGATGTCGGTTACCAAGGAGGGTTTTATCCAGGTCTCCGTCAGGAAGGTAACGTCCGGGTAGGAAGAGTTGAGTAGTATGCATTGCTATACATACACTGAGCTTGTGCAGATCTGCTTTTGCTTATACTGCAATGCAGTGCTATGCATAAACAGCACCAGGAAGCATATGTTAAATCTGCACTATATTGGGGTAAACACAACAAGAAAAGGCACTGCAGTGCTGTACATGCACTGAACTTGCTAACTTTTAGGATGTTTGAACGGGTACTGTGTTACATTCATGTACTTACACCAATGTTACAATGACGTCTTCAAGTACACTGACATCACGCAACGTTACTGTGCACAAATGACCTTGTGTGGCATTGCTGATCTTGCATTGTGATGACTTACTTACAATAAACTACTGCAATGATATGGTACCTATACCACCCGTGCATTACACTGTTGTCCAGACACCGATTGGCATTGCACTGCTGCGAGTACTCCTTGCATACTTTAACAATGCATGCATCGACCTTGCGTTACATCGCTGTTCCTACACCGACCTTTCATTTCATGTTAATCCACTAAATAAACGTAAGCACTATCATGGGACATGCACCGTGCTTGGATTACATTGCTGTCCCTACACCAATCTCGCACATTGTAGCTCCACATACACTGACCCTGAGTTACACGGATGGACCTTCACCACCCGCGCCTTGCTGCGTACACCCTCATTTTGCATTGCATTGACAATCATACACCACAGTAACAATGCGTTGCTGCCCATACACTGACCCCGAGTTACACGAATGTTCCTTCACCAGTTGCGTTGTGCTGCATACATCCTGATCTTCCATTGCATTTGCAATCATAATCCAGTTACAATGAGTTGCTGCCCATACACTGACCCTGAGTTACACACCATAGCTACAATGTGCTGCTGCGCATACACTGACCCTGACTTACATGGATGTTCCTTCAACAGTCGTGCCATGCTGCGTACACCCCGATCTTGTGTTACATTGAAAATCATACACAACAGTTGCAGTGCATTGCTGCCCATACACTGGCACTGATTTACACGGATGTTCCTTCACCAGTTGCACTGTGCTGCGTACACCCTGATCTGCCGTTGCATTGACAATCATACACCACAGTTACAATGCGTTGCTGCCCATACACTGACCCTGAGTTACACGGATGTTCCTTTACCAGTCATGCCTTGCTGCATACACTCTGATCTTGCATTGCATTGACAATCATACTCCACCATCACAATGCGTTACTGCCCATACACTGACCCTGAGTTACACAGATGTTCCTTCACCACCCGTGCCTTGCTGCGAACACCCTCATTTTGCATTGCATTGATAATCATACACCACAGTTACAATGTGTTGCTGCTCATACACTGGCACTGAGTTACACTGATGTTCCTTCACTAACTGGGCCATGCTGCTTACACCGTAATCTTCTGTTGCATTGACAATCATACACCACAGTTACAACACATTGCTGCCCATACACTGACCCAGAGTTATACTTATGATCCTTCACCAGTGATGTCTTGCTGCGTACGCCCTGATCTTGCGTTACGTTGATAGTCATACACCACAGTTACAACACGTTGCTGCCCATACACTGACCCTGAGTTACACTGATGTTCCTTCACCAGTCTCGCCTTGCTGTGCTCACCCTGATCTTGTGTTGCATTGACTATCATACACCATAGTTACAATGTGTTGCTGCCCATACACCGACCCTGGGATACATTGATGTTCCTTCACCACTCGCGCCTTGCTGCGTACACCCTCATTTTGCATTGCATTGATAATCACACACCACAGTTACAATGCGTTGCTGCTCATACACTGACCTTGTGCTCCTGGATCTGATTGGTGGCCGTCTCGAGCACGTGGCTGGGAGGCGGCAGTGCTCCGAAGCTTTCCTCGGTCAGGCCAATCCACTTCAGCAGCTCCTGAGCAGTGCTGTGGAACTCAGTGGTCACTGTCAGTCCTTCTGTGAGGCGCACCTTCAAAGGACGATACAAGCCAGAGTCACAAGTTGCACCACGTCTAAATCCGCCTATAGCCCACACCCATGAGTAACAAGGCGAGGACCTTAAGCGCACCATGGGTCTGAAAACACAAGCGATTGTGTCCCTTGTCCCCAGGTTTCTGCTGCAGGTTCTGGCCGCCCCTTTCCAATTCTCTCAGAGCCCCTTGCTCCATCTGCAAACTCTAGTTATAGATTTAGAAGCCAACCTCCCCTGTTTTTTTATGGTAGCTGAAACCACCAGCTGGGGCAGGACACTGGAGCTGCTGCGTTTCCATGACTCCAGCTCTTTTTTAAAACTCAAAAGCAGATTCTTCTGACGTGTGTGGCCCATGACATTTGACTCAGGCCCTGTAGAACCTTCTGACATGTATGCTGACCTCCGATTACTTAAACTAGTAGTATAACCCTGTGCCACACCCTTGTATTTCCAGGGGCTTGAGGCCTGTCACTTTTAAGGACACACAAACATGTCACTTTTGCAGACACACATGTCACTTTTAAGGACACACTGTAGGGGCGGGGGGGCCTGCGAGAGGACCTGTCACTTATAAGGAGACGAATGGTGATTAATGGTATCTGATTATACTACTTAAGCTCAATACTGCTACTATGACCTGAACACATGCACACCAATCAAACATGCCAAACCATGCAGAATATACTGAAATAACAAACTCGGATGCACACTTGTTCGATCACTGAAAACCTGAGCACATATTATTAAAGTGGAATGAATGGATTATGGGAGCAAACTATTCCATGTCTTATCGCAGAGAAGCATTATTGTTCTGCATTAAATGTGGACTCTTTTTGGGGCCTGCTCCCTCCTGGCTTTCAGTCAACTCCTTTCTCACAGCTCTGATGCAGCAGGCAGGGACGTTGTCAGGCCAAAGTTGGACAAGTCCAAGGGTGTAAATAAGCAGCGCTGTCCCGCTCCGGGAACAGAGTCCCCTCGGCCCACTGCAGAGGTTCCCATGAGAGAGGACATGATCCATATTTCACAATTATTCCAACCCTGCTTATGCATAGATCTTTAAATCGAACTTAATAATTTTAACGAAAAAGAATGCTTATATATTTCCAACAGGTAAGGTTAATTCATGTATTTGCTCTGTTGTGAACTGAAATTCAAAGCATAACATGCTGCCATTCAATGTATATCCAGAAGTCCCAGTCCGTTTCGGGTCGTCTAGCCCTTCATCAGGGGAAAATGATGCTTTGTGTCTCATGAAAGGAAGCAGCGTGGGTAACGTCCTCGCGTCCAGGGCTAGACGGCCCGAAATGCCAATTGTGAACTATTGATAAATTCCCCTCTCAGGGAAACCTGTGGAGGGTGGAGAGGGGACCCTGTTCCCAGGGTAGGACAGCGCTCCTCATTTAAGTTTTTGTGCACCCAGGATCAGCAGCTGATACCCCCTTACACACACACGGAACTGTGAGACACAGCGGATTCATTTTGGACTATATAGGAGTGCACTGTAATTTTTTTCTATTACATTTCCAAGGGCCCACACCTTCCAACAAGCCCCCTAGGAAAGTGAACTTGTAGTCTTTGACCTCTGTCTATTCCATTTCTCTTACTAAACTTCTCTCCTTTTTTCCATCTCTGGCTCTGTAACTCTAGTACCATGTTAGGGATTTTTTAATGAATTTCTGGAGTCTTGAGTAGGACGTATTTCTAATATTTTTGTGTGACACTGCTAAAGTTTAGCAAATAATTTAGTACTGTTTGGCATCCTGCGGGCTTATATATATTTGCAGGAAAATGGTAATACAATTCCAAATTTGTTACCAACATTGGCCCCCAAAATAGGTCTTGCCCGGCACCCCCCAAATCCTGAGAGCAGATCCCCACCTTCTTCTCCTGGACCTTGCTGTAGACCGTCTCCCACTTCTGCTCGAGGATGCGCAGGCTGTGCTGGGTGTTGGAGCTCCGCTGGAGCGGGCTGGTGGCCACCAGGCGCTGGAGCCGGTCCCTCACCCCGTTGTACGTCTGCTGCTTGAAGTCCATCTCTTTGCACAGCTCCTGGTGACAGACAAAGGGAAGTGAGCACTTGAGCTTCCAGACGGTACCATTATTTATCAATAGGTCATGCCCTGACGTCATAGAAGCCCTTAACCTATAAGGGCATTACTGTGTAATCGATTTTTAGCACTGAACAAAGAAAGCCACCTGAGTTTTAGAACGCAGACTGACAGCTGCTGCCTTGACCTGGCGCATCACCACTCTATTTATTTATTTATTTATTTATTGCATTTGTATGGCGCTCAGCTACCCAACAAGGGTTTCCCGGCGCCTATGACAGTGAGTTGCTCAAAGGAAAATGCTGAGTTGGTTGATTAGCACAGTTGTTTCTGAAACAGCCAGGTTTTTACGTATCTCCGGAATTTAGTGTAGATATCTTCTTTCCGGATATGCAGGGGGAGTGAGTTCCACAGAATTGGACCTCTAACAGTGAAGGATCTCCCGCCAGTTCTTTGAAGTTTAAATCTAGGAACGGCGAAGTTCGAGGCCGTTTGGGAGCGGAGGTTCCTTGTTGGCAAGTATGGGGAGGCTAAGGCTTGTAGATAGGAGGGAGCCGTTTTATTTTTAATTTTGAACATGTAGCTCAGGGTTTTAAAGCTGATCCGATGTTCAACCCTGAGCCAGTGTAATTCGTTCAGGTGTTTTGAGACTCTTTCAGCCTTTGGAATCCTTCTCAAGAGTCTTGCAGCAGAGTTTTAAATCAATTGGAGTCTCTTGATTACTGCTAAGTTAGAACTAAGATAGAGGATATTACCGTAGTCAATACGCGATGTTACTAGTGCGTTGACTACGGTTTTTTGCGTGTCAGGGGGCAGCATCCAAATTATTTTCTTTAACCATTTTATTATGGTGAAGCATAGTCCTGCGACTTTTTTTGCCTGCTGTTTCATAGACAGAGTATCGTCTATAATGACCCCTAGGTTTCTAACCTGAGTAGCTGGCGGGGGAATGTTACCCAGCTCAGGCGGCCAATGGGAGGGGTTCCAGAGTTCTTTGTTTCGTCCTAGTAGGAGTACCTCAGTTTTGTCCCCATTTAATTTCAACTGGTTGGTAGTCATCCAGTTGAAAATTTTCTGAAGTCCGGTTTTGAGTAGGGAAGGAGCTAACGGGTTAGCTTCGGAGAGGGAGAAAATAATTTGGGAATCGTCAGCGTAGGTCATTAGCGTCAGGCCTGCGCCATCTGCCAGATCTGCCAGTGGTCTGAGGTACAGATTAAAAAACAGTGGGCTCAGGATAGAACCTTGTGGTACTCCATGAGGAGCGGGGAAAGTGTCTGAACATGCGATACTGGATTTAATCTGAAAGGTTCTTTCGGAAAGAAAGGACTTGATCCACTGTAAGGCGTCCTTGCGAATGCCGTTTTTCTCTAGGGTGGCCAGAAGAATTTTGTGTGATATGGTGTCAAACGCCGCACTCAAATCTAAAAGAATGAGTGCGACCGTTTGACCCTAGTCCAGCAGTTGTCGAATTTTTTCCGTCACACCCAGTAGGGCAGTCTCTGTGGAGTATCCTGCTCTGAAACCCGACTGTGAGGGGTGGAGGAAATTGTTGTCCTCTGAGAAATTGGTGAGGGCAGAGTGTATGTGCCTTTCCATGAGTTTGGAAAAGGCGGGAAGCAGAGATATAGGTCGATAGTTCGAGAGAACTGTAGGATCGGATGACGTTTTTTTCAGTAATGGGGTTACCACTGCATGCTTCCAGCTTGATCACACGGTGGAGGCTTGGAGGGAGGCATTAAGCACGTTTATTATGGCAGTCAAGGGGGTAGGATCAAGTTGTTTTAAAATACTCACAGGGACAGGGTCGCAGGGGGAGCCTGATGAGATGGATTTTAGGGAGGTTTTTAGGGAGTCCATCGTTACCAGGGGCCAGTTTTCCAGGGTGTTAATTTTGTCAGGTGACATGGGGATATCCTGGTGTGAGCAGTTGCTGAGGGGCCTGGTCGTGATGTTGATGATAATGTTCTCAATCTTATCATTAAAAAAATGTCGCAAGGTCCTGACATTGTTTTTTAGTTAAAGGATGGGCAGTAGCCGTTGTTTGGGCCCCAGCTAAGTCCTTTACTGTATTGAATAGAGTCTTTGCTTTGTTCGTGGCATTATTGATGGAGTGTGCCACGTGTTGGGCCCGTGCTTTGATGCAAGAGGAGTGATATGCGTTTCTCGCTTTATTGTATGTAATCTTTTTTTCAGGGCAGTAATCTTTGCGCCAATTTCTTTCTAGTGCTTTACATTTCGATTTTTCAACTTTGAGAAGTTCGTTAAACCAGGGGGCTGGGGGGCGGTGGAAGTTTTTATTTGCCTTCGGTAGGGGGGAGGCATTGGTTGACTGCGGATTCTAGCCACTGGTTAGTGGTTACAGCGAGACTTTCCACGTTCTGGTCCTGGGCGGGTGTGCTAGCTGTCAGCACTTGATTCAGTTTTTTACCTCTTTTGTTTAATTTATACATCTACCCCCTCATTTTTATGTTGCAGCAGCTTGAGGTCACGGTGTTCAATTACGCCGATGACCTCCAGCTAATTTTCAACCTCTCCCATTCCCCCTCATCCGCCCAGAATGTTCAAACAGTTATGTTGTTCATTCAGGACTGGATGAACTGCAACCACCTCAAACTCAACCCGGACAAGACAGAGTTGGTCTTGACCGGAGGTGGTTGCAGTCCCTGGTCTCCCTCCTATTGGCCCCAATCACTTGGTGTTCCCCCACTCCCGGTCCTCAAAGTTAAAACCCTTGGGATTCTTCTCAACTCACAACTTTCTGTTCACTCCCAAGTTAATTCAGTGGTGTCCTCCTGTTTCTTTTCCCTTAGGACAATCAGGAAGATCTCCCGCTTCTTCTCCCTCCCGGCATTAAAAGTCATCGTGATGGCAATGGTGCTCTCGCGCCTCGATTATGGTAACATAATCTACAATGGCGCGCCGGCCTACGCCATCCACCGCCTGCAACTAGTGCAGAATCAGGCTGCTCGCCTGATCTATGGCCTGCCCAAATTTCACCGCGCCACCCCTTTGCTGCAGGCATTACACTGGTTGCATGTGAGAGAGCGAGCCTTATTCAAACTTGGCTGCCTCACCTTTCAGGCCAGGATGGGTACCGCTCCTGAGTTTATATGCTCAGTCGTCAAGCCCTACCTGCCGGGTAGAGAACTCCGTTCCACTCATATGGCACTCCTGGTCACCCCCCGTTTCAAAAAGAAGAAAGCTGGTGGAGCAAAATTTGCGGTCCTTGCCCCAGCTTTCTGGAACTCTCTCCCTGTGCGACTCCGCACTTCACCTTCCTACATAGAGTTCCGTAAAAACCTCAAAACTTTTCTTTTTTCCCGAGCTTTCGCTGCCTAGCCTCCTCTTGCTGCTGTTGCTGGTCGTAACCTGAAAAGCGCCATGAAACCGCTCGGTAAAAGTGCGCTCAATAAATGTTTTTAAATTCAAATTCAAGTAGTTTCCAGTTTCTCATGGGGTTTGAAGACTGTATAGTATTACTGGGGGAGGGAGTCCTGGCTAGGCTGAAACTGACAAGGTGATGGTCTGACCAGCATATGGGACTGGTTAGGGTCCATTTTAATTCTGGGAGATTTGTAATTATGGGATCAAGGAGATGTCCTGCTTTGTGCGTGGGGCCGGAGTTGAGGAGTGATAAGTTTAGAGCTATTAGATCGTTTAATAGATTGCGGCAGGCCGTGTTGGTTGGGTCCTCAAGATGCAGATTTAGATCCCCTAGTAGTGTAAAATTCTTATAGTCTAGCAGAAATGGCGAAATATAATTTGCTAAGCTGGCCGTCCAGTTAGAAGCATTCCCAGGAGGTCTATATATTAGGAGGCCGGAGAGCGTAAAGTTTGGGTTCAAAGTAATTTGAAAAGAGGCAGCTTCGCAGTCTGGGATGTTCACTGGGAGCATGTTGCAGATGAAATCTTTGCAGTATATGATCGCGATACCCCCACCCACTTGGCCTTGTCGGTCTTTTCTTGCTATGGCATAGTTGGCTGGGAGAGCAGTGGCTACATCAGGGCCGGGGGTGTCATGTAGCCAAGTTTCCGTGAGGAAGAGAGCACTTGGTGCTTCTTCCACTAGAAGGGTGAAAATATCTAGCTTGCGCTGTGGCAGGGATCTGCAATTAACAGAGAAAAAGGAGTAGTTGTAGCTCGAGCGTTTGGGGCGTTTGGATGGGGTTTGGGTATGTATTACTGGGTCCGGTTAAGGTTGGATATTTGTAAGTTGCATTTGACAATTTGGGCAGAGTGTTTCGCCCAGTGGTGAGAGTACAATGCAATCATGGTGTGGGGCGGGACGTAAAGCTTTTAGTTGCGTGGCGTTCAGACCTGGGAACTTGTCTGTGGAGGGTTTTGTGCCTCATGCCCCGTCCTGTCCCGGACGGGCCCAGACGGGCATGTCTTAGGCTAGTCTTTGGCGCGGTTTTTGGCGCGGTTGCTGCGCGTATTCGCTGCGCGTCATCCGGTGATACTGATTTTTTGTAGAGGACGGGCTATTGGTCAGCTCCGCCTCTACAAGTCAGTTGGCCCAATCAGTGCCTGCTCCAGCCCGGAGGCCGGATGAAGGTACTGCCCTGCGCCCTCCCCACAAACAAGCCTAGCGCTTGCGGAGGACCGGGGCTACAGGGGATACAGATATTTTATGAAGCTACTTCGAAGGTGGGTTACACCATTTCAATCACACGGTGCAGTTTCTTAAAATCAAATTGGCGCAGTGAGATAAAAGAGTGTGGCGCTCGAACATGTGTTCGGTATTCAGCGCTGCTCGGACAGAGATCGATGATCAGAGTGATTTAAAAATGCAGTACAAGCGGCGTCACTTGCAATCAGTCACGCATCAGGTTTTTAGCAAAATCTGGCAGCATAATCTTTCAGCATTCACCTTCTTTCGTCAGTGTCAACAGAAAGGCTAGTGACAGTTCAAGGGCTTTTGTAGAGGACGGGCTATTGGTCAGCTCCGCCTCTACAAGTCAGTTGGCCCAATCAGTGCCTGCTCCAGCCCGGAGGCCGGATGAAGGTACCGCCCGGCGCCCTCCCCACAAACAAGCCTAGCGCTTGCGGAGGACCGGGGCTACATGGGACACAGATATTTTATAAAGCTATTTCGAAGGTGGGTTACACAATTTCAATCACACGGTGCAGTTTCTTAAAATCAAATCGGCGCAGTGAGATAAAAGAGTGTGGCGCTCGAACATGTGTTCGGTATTCAGCGCTGCTCGGACAGAGATCGATGATCAGAGTGATTTAAAAATGCAGTACAAGCGGCGTCACTTGCAATCAGTCACGCATCAGGTTTTTAGCAAAATCTGGCAGCATAATCTTTCAGCATTCACCTTCTTTCGTCAGTCTCTAGGGAGAGACTCTAGACATCAGCTGTGACTACACATATGGAGAGTCCCACAGGCACAGTTTATTTACAATCCACAAGGTGAGTGGTGGGATCTGAGGGGAGAAGAGCTTTTCTGATCTCTCTTTACTTCCCTGATCATGATTTTGTCATATTCCTTAGTTTGCACCCAACAGGGATTCTGCATGTTCATCTGCCCTTCCGGGTGAGACACTGTGTCCTCGGGTGGGTCATCAGGAGAAGTTTTATAGATGATGATGTTGACACCCAGGCTCCAATCATACTCTTTGTGTCTCTCGAGAAAAATTCTATCCCCAGGCTAAAATGACGAAGCTGGAATTTTGCGTTGACTAGCAGGTAGGACTACAGTGCCGATCCACAGCCAGGAGGTCCTGACTCCTAGCACAAGGATTGCCTCCATTCATGAAATAAATAGCCTGAAATGAACAGGCACTTGGGAGAAATAATCTGGAAACCACACTTCTGGCTTCTATAAAGCACGTCAGAAAGCTCCACAATGCACTTTCTGCCATCAAAAACAAGCAAAGGCGAAACCCTGGAGTGTGTTCAGCAGCTGCTGAACAACAAAAATAAAAGTTCAAGGAGGTGTGATTTCAGATTTAGCAAGAAGAAGTCAACAGATTAAGGATTAAACCATTTAGAGCACAGATGCTTCCACAGTACCAGTCTCAGCATCACCCACGAATGATAAGGCAAGTTAATAGTATGGAGGATTCCAGGAGGATATTTCCAAGCCGTCAGCATCAGAAATGTGCTCAGTGCTCACACAGTGAGAGGGAAAACGTGCAAGGTGTGTGTACAAAGACAACATTAGGTCAATAGTAATAGTGGAATGATCAGATTGTTAGAAGGAGGAATTCATTATTTAAATTCATATGTTAATTACTGATCCTAACGTGTTTGGAGGCAACAGCATTTTCCTGTTTGTAAATTCCGCCTTGAATACTGTATAAATATATATATACACACACACACATCTATATTGGTTAATCAATAATGTTCACATTAAGGGTTTTATATTTGTTCTAAATAATAGTGTTATTCAAATATCAGGCCTCAAAAAAGAAAACATTTTACCAGACCTGCAGGTCTAGAGACCTAAATAATCTACTCAAACTAAGTGTAATACTCTTCACCCACAAACTGCTCTCAAATTATGTGATCCTGGGCAAATAATTTAATTCACTGAGCAGACATTTTCTTCCGTATCACATATGCGAGCACCTTCAAATATTTGAGTTCAGCATGTCTGCTGCACAAAAGACTCTTTTGGGTGATTTAATAGACTACATGTTTGTTGCATATGTAATACAAATCTAGCCACATATAGGATACAAATGACCGCTGACTTGCCTCTTAGTTCATTAACAGCATTGTCATGGAGGCAGAGGCAGGAAATGTTTCTCAATGCGTGCAAGTGTATTTTTTGAAGCCTGAATATGTAATGTACTTGAAGTGAAGTACTTTCCCTACTGTTGCTTAAACTTGAGTGGGAATAATAAATGTAACCCCTCTAATATTCAGTTTCTTTTAATATATATGTAGAAAATAGGATATATGTATAATAATATATATTTTTTAAACCCTATCTTTTCAATTTACCACTACCTACTTTTAAACCCTAAAATTACCCTTACCTCCCTTTACCACTACCCACCCCAAAACCCTAAAATTACCTTTACCACTGCCCACCCCTAAAATAAGTTACTTACCTGTAACTACAGTTATCCAGTATCGGTATCTTCCATAGATTCACATGCTTGAATCATTCCCCGTTGCCGAGATGGGAGTCCCACGGTTACATAATCAAGCAGTAATTAACAAATACTATAGGCTATAATGGTCCAAGGCTATGAATTTAATAGCCGGCCTACGACCATTTAAAAAAAGGCACCAAATCTTAAAGACAACCAATCAGCTGTCAGCACCCTTTAAAACCCCCCCAGCAGAGGCAGTCCCCCTCATATTTTCTATGCACAGGTGGGAAGTAATTGTCCCATAATGCTAAAGAGGGGAGCCTCTAAAGGGAGGAGGGTGGGTTGCACGTGAATTTATGAAAGATACCAATACTTGATAACCGTAGTTACACGTAAGTAACTTAATTTCTTATCCAGTATTGAGGTATCTTTCTTAGATACACATGCTTGAATCAGAGTAGCAGGCAGTAATGGAAGAAATAATCTTGTCTGTAGCAGATGGTGAGAGACATCTAAAACATTCTTACATAACCTGTGTAGAAAACAGAAACATTTGTAGATGTGTGTATACCATTATAATACTGTAAGTGCTGTACAATATCTAGTCTGAGTAAGGAAAATTGATCTAACATATTTCAGAATAAAGAATGTAAGGCAACATTTTTGTAGCTTCAGAGAAGACACACCCATATACTTATATATGTAAACCTTTTTTAGAATCCTATACATAAACCTATACTAAGGAAAACTTCCAAAGAGTTTTACAACCAGCCCATAGTCCTAGAACACAGTAAATGCTAAGCAATATTTTTATATACATATCAAAATCCTCTATACTAGAAAGAGGCTCAGCTCAGTGGAACAGATGATGTATTACCGCCTGGCCTACAGCTGAATTTCCATGCTGCGCAGACTCAAGGCAGTAGTGTGAAAATGTGGGTACTTTTCCAGGTCGCAGCTCAGCAAATTCTTTCCAATGTCACTCCAGTAAAGAGAGCAGCTAATGTAGACACTGATCTGGTGGAGAGTGCCTTAGTCTTTCTTGTCAAAGGCTTGTCAGCCTTATTGTGACTAACTGTATTGTTGCAGAAATCCATCTAGCTACAGTGGCTTTCGTGACTCCGGTGCCTTCACGTCCTTGACTGTAAGCCACTAGTAACTGATCAGTTTTTCATATGTCTTGTGTTCTTTGCAGGTAGAATTTCAGACATCGCTTGACGTCAAGCATATGCAACGCCTGCTCAGGTAGTGTAGATGGATTTGAGAAGAAAGTTCAGAGTATAACTGGTTTGTTAAAATGAAAGTGAGATGGAACTTTTGGACTAAAGGTAGGAGGCACAAAATCTTCTGTGAACTTAAGAAAAGGTTTCCTGAAAGTGAAAACCTGTATCTCATTAATCCTTCTAGTGGAAGTGAGAGCAAGAAGGAGAGCCACTTTCCATGTCAACAATTTCAATTCAGCTCTGTGAATTGGCTCAAATGGCTATTTCATCAATGGTGCCAGAGCTATATTAAGTTTCCATTCGAGGGTGTGCTCGCACCAGAGGAAAGGCCCTGAAAAGACCTTTAATAAATTGTTTCAACACACTAGTGGTACAGAGGGAATGAGGCTGAGAAGATCTTTTGTACCAAGAGATCAAGGCATGGTGCACTCTTACTGAGGCGAATGCGAGACCTGATTTTGCTCCAGGGGAGGAGATATGGCAAAATCTGTTCTGGGAATGCTTAAAACGGATGTAAATTGTTTCACTGGCACCAGAAGCAGAACTGTTTCCATTCAAGTCTGTAAGTTTTCTTAGTACTTTCAGCTCTAGAAGTTGCGAGGATATCCCTGAACTCCCGTAAAATATGAATCTCCCTGAACTCCAAGAAGTCAGGAACCAGGTATGTAACTGAAGAGAAGACGGTTCTGGATGGATTACCTGAACTTTGTCTGTGGTCAGGCGAGATGGTGATGGATGCAGGAGTATGGGCCTGAACTCTGAGAGATGATGTTGTTCTGGGAACTAATGTTGTCTGTGCTATCTGTGCTATCTGAGTGCTATCAGTATCAGACTGCAGCACTCCACTTTCATTTTGGTGAGTACCCTGGGAATCAATGGGATGGGGGAAAAGCGTAGGCATATATCCCTGACCATCGCATTGAAAAGGCATTCTCCCATAATCCTGGGAGAGGGAACCTGCCTGCAGAGGACTGGCATTTGGCATTGCCTTTGGTGGTGAAGAGGTCTAGAGCTGATTTTCCCCCACAGCGCAAAAACTGTCCAGTTGCTACTGATCCAGTTACAATTCATGGCAACTGTCCTTTGCTTGGCTGAGGGCATCCGGTAGGATGTTGTGCAATCCAGTGACGTGTTCGGCCTTGAGAGATACGCCATGTTCTGTTGTCCAATTTCACAGTTCTTGCAATGGAGTGACGGACGTGGATCCTCGCTGCTTGTTGATGTAATACACACTGGTCGTTTTGTCAGTACGAACCAGCAAGGAGGAACCCGATATCCCGCTTGCAGGAGATAAATTTGACCTTGAGCTCTAGACTGTTGATGTGTTTCAGTTTCTGAGAACTGGGCCACCTGCCCTGAACCTGGAGATCTTGGAGGTGGCATCCCAGCCATCCATGGAGGCGTGAATTGTTAGAATGAAATCTGAGATCAATTGGAGAAAGGTAAAACGTTTTGAGCGATTTCGCCTGTGACACCACCATTGTAGGGCTTCTTTCATGCCCAGAGTGATACATAGTATGTCTTCAAAGGATTCAGATATCTGTAACCATTGACGCTGAAGCTCTTCCTGTACGGGTCTAATCCTTAACCTGGCTAATGCGATTAGGTCTATCGCTGATGAGCACATGCCTAGGAGCGATTTGTATTTCTTTACAGAAATGGACCCTTTTCCTGAAATGGCAAGTGCTAACTTCTGCAAATGAACTTGTCGTTCCTCCGAGTGGAAAGCTTTGCACTGGACCATGTCCAGCCAGGAACCCAGAAATGCTATGGTCTGGTTGGGAATAAGCGATGACTTGTCTTGATTCACTGTCAAACCTAGACCATAGAACAGCTCGAGACAAGCCACTGTAGTTTTGGTGACTTGCAGTGCAGTTGGCGCTTTCAGCAGCCAGTCGTCCAGGTAGTGGAATACCTAGTGTCCTTGAGTTCGTAGCGCTGCAGCTACCGGGGCGAGGCACTTGGTAAATATCCTTGGTGAAGATTTGAGGCAGAAAGCAAGGACCTTCAATTGGTAGTGGGTACCAGATACCATGAACCTGAGAAATGGTTGGTGTTTTTGAAGGATGGGGATGTTGAAGTATGCTTCCTCCAGATTGAGCGAGTTCATGAAGTCTCCTCTGTTGAGGCTATGTAGGCTATCGGCAAGTGTTACCATCCTGAATGTTTATTTCCTTGGGAAGTTGTTGAGTTTCCTGAGGTCCAGTATTGGTCTTCTCTCCCCTGATTTCTTTTTTGAATCAAGAAAAAACTGGAGTAGAAACCCTGTCCCCGTGGCAGTTCCAGGACTTCTTTGATTGCTCCTTTGGAAAGCATGACCATGGTATCTTTGCGTACTAAGTGAAGATGAGGAGGACTCCCTTGGGTAGAGTAGTTGATGGCGGTTCTGTGAACTCTAGGGTATGGCCATAGGTGACCAGATCCAATACCAATTGGACCGTCGTTATGTTCTGCCACTGTTGTGTATGATTGGAGTTTCTCAAACCTATGTGAGGGGTGGGAAGGGTTGTAGTAGTCTCCTTCATATTCCTAGTGGCATTTGAATTGTCATTGCCATGACAATGGAATGTACCTGTTTGAATGTCAGGAACCTCTCAGTTCATGGGAGCTGTGGAGAAAACGGTCAATAAATACGGAGTCTCTTCACCTACCTGCCCCAGCGTGATTACCTTAATTTGGCAACGAGGATGGGATGACCTCTTGAGAGGGAGAGAAATTTGCAGGAGAAAAATTTGACCTTGAGCTCTAGACTGTTGATGTGTTTTGGTTTCTGAGTACTGGGCCACCTGCCCTGATTCTGGAGGTCTTGGAGGAGGCCTCCCCAGCCATCCATGGAGGCGTCCATTGTTAGAATGAAATCTGGGGTCAATTGGAAAAAGGTTAAACCTTTTGAGAGATTTGGCTTGACTACTACAAGCTAGTACCTGATCGTGCCATGCCAGTGTCTCGGCCATAAGTGTTATCTTGCGGCCCCCCTGGTGAGAGAAACCATCCGTCAATGGCTGACGGCATGAAGGAGGTTGGAAGCGCTTGCTGTATTGTGGCTGGTAGGCCTGATATTGTTGGGCTCTTTGGTAACCGCCTCTGTATGTGGTGAAACCGCTTTCCTATATTGTAAGGTGCCTAATGATTTCACTATGTCCGTATCAGTTTTTATTGCCAACAGCGCCTCGCCAATGTGTTTCCCAAGCAGAGAGTCCCCATCATATGTCATATCCAATATCCTTGTTTGGATCTCAGGCCTGAAGTGGGTGGACATTTACCACCCTTGGCATCTTAACACGGGAGGACCTGCTAGTTGTCAAGAGCCAGTGTTGGCTATGTCCATAGCACAGTAAATGGTCTCTGATGCTGCGTGGTCTCTTTTCAGTGAAATTTGCTAGGCTTCTTGCCGTCTATCTTCTGGAATGAGCCCATGTCAGACCACATCTGACAATATCGACCATTATTGCCAAGGCATTAGCTGCTCGAACTGTGGTAGCAGCCATACTTGAAAAACGATTTCCTATAATCTCCAATCTACGCCCGGTGGAGTTGTGATGGAGTGGCTGGATTCTTAGATCCTCTCTGTGCTGCCAGCGAGATGACTGAATCTGGTCTTGGGTGACTTGTGAGGCAAGAGGGAGAATCCTCTGGAACCCAGTATTTGTTTTCAATCTGTGGGAGCACAGCAGATAAAGTAGCAGGGGTCTTCATGATTTTTACTCCCTCCTTCCAGATGTAATCGATTATTGGAATGGAACATACAGACTTCCTGGTTTGTTCCTGGAAATCGTAAAGGAAGCAGTCTGCCTGCTTCACTGTCTTCCGTAGGTCAAACCTGGTGGTTGTCCTCTACATTAAATTATGGACCCTCCGATATCTTCAGGAGGAGAGTCCACTGGTTGATGTGGAGGGGACGGTGTGGGGATGATGTTGTCATCCCAAAGATCTGGCGGTGGTAGCGGATCCTGGATCTCACCCTGTTGTCGTCTGAAGAAGATGGACGATCTGTAGGAGGCACTGTGATCAGTGGGCGAGGTGTAATCCTGGGTTTGGCAAGTGGTGGCAAAGTAAGCAAGCATGGTGGTTCTGGCTGATGAAGCGATGGTTCAGGTTGCTCACCCTGAGATAGAAACCTCTGCCTGTAATCAGCCAACATTGCTTGTAGATCTTGGACAAGAGAGAGTGGCAGATAGAACGTGTCTCTAGGATGAGAATCAGAAAGGAAACCATAAAGTTGCTAATGGCGGGAAGGAGCTATATAGCTTTGCCGATATTACTGCTCTTCGTCCTGGTAGTTATTTTCCTCTTCCTGACATTTGACTTGTAACTCGGAGAGGCTATGAGCTACGCCATAGATGCTATCGTCCTCAGAGTCCTCGATATCCAGCAAGTGCACTAAAATATACTAAATCTGATGAGCGGTGAAGGATACAGGGGCCACTGATCCCTTAATCATACCCTGTATAGTGAAAAAGGAGCTAAACAGATTAGTGATAAAAATACATATGTGTTTGTCTATTGTGTTCTCCTAATTTGTGTTGATTTTGTTGTATGTTTCTATTTTTAAATTGAGGATTTCTGCACACTAAGTTGAATATTTCCGAATATATACTTAGTCATGAGAAAATAATATTTTATTGAGTATTATGCTAATGTCTTTAAGTAAGCTAATGTTCTGAAAAAACCTTTAAGAAATGTCATCATAATGTTTTTAACTTTGTGATACCTTCAAATAATGTGATTAATTTTAGGCGTTTTGATTGGAGTTGCTAATTCCTTGTCTAATAAAATCACAAATATATTCTTCTAATATACTAGATTGGGGACATTCAAATTTCCAAGTGATCACATATTAAGTGTGAATAGAGACGTAATTAGAAGTGTGGAGGGTGTGGATGGTTTTGCATGTGTACCCAAAGGCACATTCCGTTTTGACTTTGTCTACTCAGTGACTGCATCCAGTCGGAAATCCTTCTCACATCGATGGTTTTCCTCCTTCTACAAAGATTAGGATTTCTCTTGCTACCAGACTTAGAAAGGAGATAGTTCACAGAAACCTTGTATTAATTGCTTTGAAGAAGAGACAGGAGCTCGCCACGTACAGGTTTCTTAAACATAAAACACAGGTTTGTGGTTTCATACACAGTGCTTGAACGGCATTGATAGTGAGAGTTGTGCATTTAGGAATGGGAGACAGCAAAACAATCTATAAAGCTACCAAAAAAAGGGAATAGCTGTAAAGAGGCAAATCAATGTGTCCTCCTTGATATAGCGGAAAATAACAACACAGGAATGTGATGGTTGGTAATGCACAGGTCAAGGTTGGAACTAACACGTGCGGAGCGATGCTCTTGCACAGAGGGATCCGAAATGTTCTTTTTAGGTTTCGTCTATTATCATTCGCTTGCGAATGTAATAGGCGAAAATTCAAGTGCTCGATTCGACTCGTCAAACCACTGCGGTTTTTCCACAGTGCATGTGAGTCACGTGACCACAAAAGCGGGTCATGTGACCACACAAGCACACGCATCTCCCTAATCCGCCTGCCACACTTCTCCTCCCCTCACTCGCATTCCCGCGCCCCCACCAGGCTCTCCCGCCCCCATCCGGCTTCCCTCCGCGCATCTGCCTGCCACACTTCTCCTCCCCCTCGCTCGTACTCCGCTTCTCCCTCCCTAGTCGTCTCTTTCTCTCTATGCCTCGCTTTTTCTGTCCTGTGTCTCTTCCATTTGCTCTCCCGATTTTTTTCACTTTCTTTCTCTCTCTACTCTCAGCGCGACTGTCTAGCTCGATCTGTTTCTCGATCTTATTCTTCCCTTGTCGCAATGTGTCTTTCTCTCTACTTCTCTCTCTCTCTATTTTCCCACCACTGTTCTTCCTCTCTCTGTCTCTAATTGTCTTTCGTGTTCTCCCCTCGCTCGCATTCTTCTTATCCAGTGGTTTAGTGTCTTTCTACCCCCAAAAATCTGCCTCTTCATTGTTCCATCTCGTGTCCTAGACTGCCCGTGGCCCCTGCAGCCACCTTTCATCAGCTATATCATTATCTGCAGACTGCATTTGGTACGAGCGGGGTCTGATGTCTCTTTCAGTTCTCCAAGGGCCAGTGGTCACATTGCGGGTTTCGAAGCCGATAAAACTCCCCCACCCAACCCCACCCCCACCACCACCACTGGCCTCCCTCTAGGGGTAGTAGCGCGGCGTAACAACTCACACAACCCTGGTTACTAGCACGCTACGGTGAGACCCCCAAACCGACGATAATAAAGATAGCGCCATTGCTCGCTGCGTCTTCACACTTCTCGAACGTACAGCTTCTGCAGTCGAGGTCACCACCAACGTAAATCTGGCATCTAAATGCCATTGTTCAAGAGCTTTGAGAGGTATTACACACCCAAACTCGCATTGATTGCAATTCATTTTAATAGAGGTTTACGCAGATTACTTGCTTGGAGCCTGATTATCATTCGTTAGTGGACGTGACAGGTTTGTATTCTTGGAATTTTTTTATCGTTATGCAGGGCGGGCGAGAAGATGCATGTCTGAATGAAAACAGCTCTGGTGCTCCAGTACGGGGAACCCCCATATCATCGTATTTCAAATATTTCTGGGACTGTGTCCCATGTGGAACGCTTATTTTACATCACCCTATTGTCACATGCATGTCTGACGCTGACGTCATTGGGCAGTCACCCTGAAGCATTAAAGGAATTAGCGAAAACGATCCTAATTAAGTTAGATTTGTGAATGTGAAAATCCTCCAGCAGACGCTTCACATGTATCACTTGGGAAAAAAGAAACCTCCGTTTATAAAATCTGAGTCAGTATGTAAAAATCATTAAATTACATTCACTAAGAAACGTCCCACTGATGCACTAATTTAAGTAGCACGCTTCCTCTGCTCCACCATTAAATTTTAATGGCACATTTTTAACCTACGCTGCACTTTTTCTTAAACACGGCATGCTCGGATTCTAGACCTCTAGACAGGGAGAGAAAAAAAAGCAAGGGCTTAGCAGTGAACACGGAGAATTAGGAACGGTTTTTGGCGCTGGTGTTATTCACAAAAGATGTTTCCTCCGTGCACAGCACCGCAATTGTCTCTCCCTTTCTCCTAGATCCCTTCAACAACCCCTCCCCCCGCCCACCATCCCCATCACCAATCACAAAAAAAGCGAACGCGCACAAAACAAAACATTTGCTTGACATCTGGGTAGAAGTACTGAGTCAGGGAGCCTTTCAAAACAAAACGGGGGCACGTGACTCCGGGGGAGGCACCCACTTCTAGGGAAAGTCCATCCCTGCCTTCCCATGTATTGTAATGTCCAGGCTGGAAGACAGCGCGAAGTCAAGTTATGTCCCTCTGTTCAAAACACACATGACGGGACTAACAGAGCTGACCGATGTCTTATTACAAACGCGTTTGTTGCATGCGTGCACCAGTCTTCTTGCGAGAAAAAGCATGCGCAGATATTTGTTGCAAAGAGATATTGACTGACCAGCCAGGGCGGCACTGGTCGATATGGAGAATCATTAGGGTAAAAGGGGGGTGTAGACGTAATTAAAGGAATATAGCTGTCATCGCCAGCAATGTGTATCAGATACAGGCTAAACACGAGGCGTCAAAGACAGGCATTCAGGTAACAGGCAGACCACCTGCTTGTCCCCAGCCACGAAGGTAGTGACCGCCCCTGTGCGAGGGGAGCTGTTTGATGTCACCGCATAAATACAATGTTTGATGTTACCGCATAAATGCAATATTTGATGTTACCGCATGAATACAAACTGTGACTCAATGGCGCGTGACTCGTTTTAAACAAGCACTGGCGTTGCCAATAGGTTTCGCATTTGGAAAGTTGGAGCTATTGGTTTTGTAAATGACATTTTATATTTATATATCGTTATTGGCTTTGTCAATAACAATATATAAATATAAAATGTCATTTACAAAACCAATAGCTCCAACTTTCCAAATGCGAAACCTATTGGCAACGCCAGTGCTTGTTTGATCTCTCTTCCCGGTGCATGTTATTCACAACCAGGTAGGAATGACCGAGAAATGGGTAACAGGGCAAACCTATATTTAATAAAGAAGCCCCTCCACCCACCAATTATAAAGATGAGAGTGCAACGCTTTTTTAAACACACCAAAAGTAAATTTGCTTACAGCCACTGAGAGCTTCATAATTCCTAGTCTAGTAAAAGATCAAAGTGACTGTGTTGTATCTTACCAGGTGAACAGCGAGCTTCTCCTTTGTGGTTTCAGGGTGGGCCCAGGCAGGTTTGGAAAAAGACAGCCTTGCTTCGATGTTCTCCAACCACTGCACAAGATCTGTGATTTCCAGTGTCACATCTTGCACCTACGGACGTCATAGAGATCTTACACGTTAGACAGCGGTTACCAGGTCTGAACACTCTAAAACAGTGGTTCTTAAGGTGTGGTACAGGGACCCCCAGGGGCCTGCAATGCCTAATAAGGGGGTCCACAACTGCTTAGAAAATTAAATGATACAACAGATTAATAAAGTGTAAGTAAATAAAGAAGAAAAATTGAAAATTAAAAATGTTAAGTAAATGTGAAGGAATTTGCAATTGGAGTCTAAAAAATGAAGTTGGTGACCTCAGATTGATTTGTGGGAACAGTGGAAATGCACTAAACAAAATATAGTATGGACGATGATTGGATTCAGTTGAATTTATAAAAGCCCCAACCTTTCTAATAAAATAAAATAAAAAATAGATTTTTTAAAATGTATTTGTGAAATAAATATCATATTTAATCATTTGTGTATTTGTTTGATGAATACTTGTTTCAGTTTTTATGTCTTTTTCTGAGGTTCAAATCATTGGAATTAATTAAGCCAGTGTCCCCATCTTCCAGTAATGGCTCAGTGGGGGTCCCCAGATTCCCAAAATTATTGAATAAAGCTCCCGGACTCCTATAATGATTAAGTGGGGTCCACGGAAGTCTGAAGGTTAAGAACCACTGCTCAAAGGCCTTTCCACCAATCTCCAACTTGTTCTGGACCTTATAAGGTGAAACTTCCAACAGAGCCTCCCTTGGTTTACCTGGCTGAGGTTATTTTCCAATTCCAGCTGGCGCCGCTCGGTCTCACTCCGCAGGAAGTCCCATTGCTGGTTCAGCTGCTGCAGGCTGGATCGCAGTGTGTCCATGTTATCATCAAGGCCCGACTGCAGCAGTCCCTGGCCAACCTCATTCACCGACTCCACAGTGCGGGCATGGGACTTCACGTCATTCCTCAGCACCTGTTGAGAGCAGATAAAACAGTGGCACAGGGGAGACAGGAGGTCAGTGCAATCTATCTGCCTCACTAAATGAAGCTGCAGCCAATACCTGCGACAGAATGGGCCAATTGCTTATTCCAAGGATTGATATCCAACATAAACATGGACAAACAGGGCTTTACCAGGCCAAATCCTTCTCCACCCACAGTATCCTTCTGACAAGAGAAAACCAGGAGATCATCAGGTTTTAGTCCCAGGCACATTATCCACTCAAGAAGAGTAAATCCATGGTCAGAATCCAAAGCCATTCTACTTGTCATTCATTCCAGACAAACATGCAATGTCAGAGTTCAACCAGATGTCTCCCTGCAGATGCACATTGCATCTCACACAGAGGGAACGCTGGATCCATGTTGCATTATTCCTCTTCCACTCATGCACCCTGCTCTGCTTCTCATCTCATGCAGATGACATGTTGAAGCTCAAACTACACAAGTGTCTATCCCTCTTCACAGGTAGTCGGTCACAGAGAGAACAGATATCAGCTACTCAACAGCAAATTCCTATTTCCATAGAAGACATCCATAGGTGAAGAGGTTACAGAATTCTACCAGCAGTGTTTCTTCAATCAGGGCAGATTATGTTTAAAATGTTATTAAATATATATGAATTAGCTGACATTTCACACAAGTTTCAATCCACACTTCTTACCCTGGCCGTTATGGATCAAAGGCTTCTTCAGGGCAATTTGAATATTGGGTAGGGGATTGGATGACTTTGAATCCATTAACAACTGTTTGCAGTGCTCAATGTAACTAGTTCTTATTAGGAATCAGTCTGCATTGGTATCCCATGTAAAAAATACACATCCACAGCCGCTCTATTGTGAGGAAACAGGCTTTCTGCAGTTCTACCCCCACTTTTTGCCCCATTTTATTTACTAGGGACTGATGTAATGACTCTGAAATGCTGGAGCCCTGCTAAAACAGGACTCAGTGCATGTGCTCTGACCCTAAAAAGGTACATGATTAACATGCTTATCCCCAATTGGCATAACTTGGCTCACTTTCAACTCCATAGTATATGGTAACAGGATGAAGTCCTGGAGTGTCAGGCAACTGCCCCCCCTGAGCTGACAGAAGGAGGAGTGGAAGAAGGCAGTCTGACACCTAAAGTGGTAGCCTCCCAACTTGGAGAATCTAGAGTGGCTAAAAGAACACCCAGCGCTAGTGGGAGAGTCCTTGCCAGCCCCACGGATGGAAGTGAGCTCCACACAGCTGTCAGTGGAAAGCTCAGGGTGTGGTTCTGGATACTGACATCTGTCAGCAGCCTCTGTAGCTCAGGGTGTGGCTTTGGATACTGACAGATGTCAGCAGCCTCTATTGGGTACCTGTCTTCGTGGCAGCTCTAACCTTGGCATGGGAACCATACATACCCTGTGCTAGGAAGCAATGTAGGTCCCCTGACCATGTTGGTCATGGTGGGTTGCTCCAGTGTTGGGTAACCTCTGTGGGGAAAGCTTGGTGTAGCCCTAGCTAAGGTACGGGTAGGTGAAATTAGTGCCCCACAGTACCAAGTAGTGGGTAGAGGAAAGGTTGGCAGAGACACAGTCTAACGCACACTCAATTTAGGTGGGGGCCTGCCATAGTTGGGGTAGATCAGCTCCCCATTGGGAATGACTTTAGCAGAAAGATGCGAGGCTGAAAAGACCCTTCCTGGTTGAATAGTCAAGGACCACCAAGAGTCTTTTTAACTTCCCCTATGTGTATTCGTGGGGTGGGGGGCTTTTTGCAGGTACACTCTCACTTTTTGTCCAATCTTTACTACTAGGACTAGTGTAATGACTTTGAAATGCCATGTGCCCAGTTAATCAGGGGTCAGTTCATATGCTCTGGACCTTAAAAATGTACATGTTTAATTGGCTTATCCACAATCGGCATAACTTTGCTTACTTGTAAGTCCATGGGATATGGTACCAGGGGGTAACTTGGGTCTATAAGTTAAAGTGCCTCTTGTGGACTGCAGCACTAGATGTACCGCAAGTGTGACAAGGCAAAAGCATGACCGGCTGGCAAAGCAGTTTCAAACATGCTAACTCGACCTTGCCATTTCAAGCTTTCTGACCTCTGAGCAGTGGGAATGACTCCCAGGAAGGCTACAAAGGACTTGCAGAGGAGATGCCATCTCCTTCTTGTAAGAAAAGTCACACTGGGTGTGCGCCCAAAAGGCGAGCTTCAAAGGGGAAGCTGCCTTTGCAAGAGCACACAAAGGGTGGCAGCTCCTTTGTTTAGGTAGACAGGGGTGGAGCGGGGGCAGGGACAGTGAGGGGAAACGCTGGTCAGAAAATGGGTTTGTAGCCCAAAGCTAGTGACACTCCTGGGGTGGGCTACCGTGATACCTAAAAAGGGGGAGATCAAGGTCAAATAAAGGTCCAGCACTTGAACTATCAATTACGAGGTGCGCTGTTCCTAGCAGAGGGAGCTGGATCAGTACAGAAGGGGGGATAGCTCTTATAAGGAGGTGTCATGCTTCATCATAGGGCAGCTCTTTGTTGGGCCGATGCTGCAATGCCCAACAGGCCCCACACAGGGGCTCTTTGCCAGTGATCTTTTAACTTTTGGTTCTGCCGTAGATGAAGTGGGTGGCCGCGAGATCTGTGGTGTGTGTACAAAACGTGAGTACAGGGTGGGGTGAATGAAGTTTAAAAATAACTATAGGATCTCGCTGTGTTTACTTTATTTCACGGGTTCCATCTTATGATTAAAAACATGTGATGCTTGTAAAAAGAGATTGTCAATGGTCTCGTCAATTATTGTGAGTCTAGACAGTGGTCAACATGTGTCAAGATAAGTTTGTCGTGTCGATTGTGGCATTTCGTCAGGACCTAAATACCCTATTTTCTACTCAAAGTGGGATGGTGAGTATAAATGTGTAGAAACTAATGACCATACCCTCACCAGAATACACCATCTGCAGTACGGCTAACCTACCCTCCGTCATTCCAGAATGATGGGGGGGGGGGTAGGTTAGCGGTGCTGCATGAGCTCCCACGCTGAATCAGTGAGAGTCCCGTGACTCCGGCACTGATGACCTCCTCACCACCACCGCGGTCCCTACTCTTGAGGAACCCTGTTGCAGATGGTTTACTCTGGTGAGGGTATGGGACAGGTTTGAGCAGAACTCCTATGTGTAAATACAAAAACCCTACTTAAAACTGGAGTAGTTCTAACTTTGGGCCTTAGCCACTTCCGTGCTGATGACGGAACCGCTCCGTCATCAGCC
Organism: Lissotriton vulgaris; assembly: GCF_964263255.1. Lineage (NCBI taxonomy): Eukaryota > Metazoa > Chordata > Amphibia > Caudata > Salamandridae > Lissotriton > Lissotriton vulgaris. The sequence continues at coordinate 2,011,968,329 of NC_141691.1, forward strand.
GCGGTAGCGCTGTGCTGATGACGGAGCGGTTCCGTCATGGCCCGCCCGACGCGCCTGCACGGCGCTGATTTCGCGCCTGCGCAGCGCGTTTTATTGAGCGGGCGGGGCCATGACGGAACCACTCCGTCATGAGCACAGCTCAACCGAGGCTGGTGACGGATTGTTTCCATCACCAGCATGGGCGCACCACGCGGCTCCCCCGCCCTCTTAGCGCTGCAGCTTAATAGCCGCCACAGCGAAGGTGCTAAAAGCTTCAGTTGCCTGTTGCCCGATACCTTTGGTTTCACCTACTAGGTGTGAAGTTGATATCTTGGAGCTCAGTTGCATGTGACTGGTCTAAATTACCGATTTATTGTGACAGACTAGAGCTTCACAGCGGGGAGTCAACATTTTTGTCATGATATTAGCATGTAAGCCCCATCAATTCTCACTCCTTGAACCCAGACATCATTATCAAGGCTTGATGTAGGTCTTAACACCAATCTGCCAGTTCCAACAAAACACAGAGAATCAGGGAAGGTTGATATATACCAGAGGCAATACAGAATATATAAAAAATGGTTTAGTGTGATGGGTGCAGGGTAATATCTATTCAGGCTAATTGTTTACTTCCATCCGAGCATCGTCATGCAGCACCATTACAAAATACACTACACATGTTTTGTTTAATCTTCCTATTCTCTGAGTGTTATTTCTTACCTTGTGTTTAGCTAGCTCTATCTCACAGCTCTGCAGATCCAAGCTGATTGGGCCCTGTCCCTGAAGCTGCTCCGCCGTGTGTGACAGCCACTGGAGAAGCTCTTCTAACTGGTGCTGGAACTGGCCAAGGCCCAAAAGGGCGGATTCTAACTGGTGCTGTGAAGCAAACAGAAAATGATCGGTAGGGAAACATTATTTACCTGTAATACTAGTTCTCTTCCTGGGGAATCCTCAAAGTCAGAAGGAGTGAATAGTGTGGCCAACATGAGGGAATTCCAGAGTTCCGGAGCACTTTTTAATATATCTCCAAGGCTAAACATGACAAAATATCTTTTAATTTGCACTTTAAAAAAATTAATCCAATTTAATAAATCAGTCAATTGTAAAAGCTTATAAGTGTTTATCATGCAGTTACTTAAGGAGCTGTGTAAAAGGAAATTATTCGATATATCCGACTAAGAACTTTTGCTCCTATTCACCTTCACAAGAGGTCACTCCAGAAGCACTCCTGTCACACACTCATTTGCCAAGGGGTTCAAAATCTCTTTACTTTTCACTTGGAACCTCGGCTAGTCGTGCTTTTTCAAAGTGAAAATTCTGTCATTATTAGGTTTTTGATAGGCTTCAAATATATGTGTAGTTGTACGTATGTACAAAGATATACCTGGAGTGGCAAATGGCGTTTGTCAATTTTCAGCTCGGCATGGATGGCACTAGCTATCCGATGCATGAAGATATTGCTGTAAAAACGACACAAAACTGTCCCTTTCTAGCATGGCATGGATGGCATTGTGCTAATCCTATGCCTAAAAACCTTGCTAGAAAAGCAGACATTTGAGGTGAGCAGATTCAGTGTGATGCTGGTGTTGCAGGGTGCTCTACATGAGAGCTGTTCGCCACTCAAACTTTGAACTACCCAAAGTTTCTTGCTTCCTTTTTTGCATAATTTATGTGGCACTCTTGACTTCCACTGGGTTCTCCCTTGTGTCTAGACAAAGCTATTCCTCTCTGATGAGCTCATAACAAAAGCAAAACATGTGTTAGAGGTTATTTTTATTAATTCGAGGTTGGCTTGGACGGTATTTTATCAATGCGAAAGCTGAAGTACTGTTCCTGAAGTGGTAAAAAGCTTTTGTCATTTTCCAGCTTGGCATGGATGGCCCTTACTAATCATATGCCTAAAAACTTTGCTAATAAAACAAGACATTTAATGTGAACAGATTTGGAATGTTGCTGGGGATGCAGGGTGCTCTACATAGGAGCGCTCTCTACCTAAACTTGGGAGCAACCTAGAGCTCCGTGCTTCCTTTTTTGAGTGTATATATTTATATTATATATATATAAAACAGTGCTCTGAGTTCCCCGTGTATGGATGGGTTTATTCAATGCCTTTGACTAATGATGAGGATTCCCTGGAAGAGAAGAAGCAGTTAGTTGCAATCTATCTTTGAGACCAGGGTAACGCTTGTTGAGACATAACTATAACCCTTCACCAATATCTGCAAGGTGCGACATTAACCAGGTGTGACCCTCAACCATGTATCAGCCAAGGTCTAGATGGTAGACTCTTTAACAGGGGTGTTTAAGTTTAGACCATGAGGATCAGAGCCATGCCAGATTTCCAGCATATGCGCTACCTATGTAAATTACTCCAATATATATTCAATAAAAATATATAATGTGGATATCCTGAATATATAACAATCCTGAAAATCTGTCATGGATCCAACTTCATGGACCAGCATTGTACACTCCTGTTCTTCCACAAAACCAAACAGAAGAAAACCTCTACCATATAGCAGAAAAAACAGAAAAGACCCTCTAAACCAGCCGTGTAGGCATGACCCTCCATCCGACTACAGAAGACAGGGCCAGTGAGGATGATCTACCAGATAACAGCTAAGAACTGTGGTAGTTCCAACCTCCAGGCACCAATCAGAAGCACATATTAAAATTTTCATCATATACCAACTAGTAACACATGTATGACCACCCAACTTCCCCCACCAGAACAAGGTCCAAGTATGACCTGATACCAACCAGGACTTCAGGCTGAAGTAGCTGCAATGCACCATTCTGCACTCTACACAACTCCTAAATAGATAAATAAACAGATATATTTGATTCTCTACTAGAACACCAACCAGGAGATGGATGCAAGTTGGCCCAAAAACACTAACAAGCATTGGTAAAGCCAGTAGGTCTACCTCAAGGAACGTATTGGCTTTGTCATATTTTTTTACTTACTAATAAAGGCCCGGCAGCGGTGTGCAGCTGCCAGGCCATCATGTAAAAAACAGAAAAGAGAAAAAAATTATTAACTAAAGCATTTAAGGTGAGGCTTGGAAAAAAGCGAGGAGCCAGATAATGCGCAGCTGGCGAGCCCTCAAAATAAATACAAATTAAAAAATGACTTCAGGTCAAGATGTGATGCTCCACCAAAATGAAAACCCCAATCAACAGCCCACAATTAAAAAAATATATATCTGATCAAAATAATCACTTGATTTCACCCACTGATACTAACAATTTCAGCTCCAGCTCGTAACCTAGGCGCTTCTATGTTTTATCTAAAAACCATACCTGTCTATCAACAACTTCCTCCTCCAGCTGTTCCCAACGTCGCCTGAAGTCCTCAATCTGCGAATGGCTGACTGGCTCGTCCATGCTTCTGGGAGACGCCTGGTGGCGGAGGCTTTCTACCTCTACTTTGTGCTGGTAGAGGTCTCGCTTAAAAGCCTGGAGAGAAGAGAAAGGCAAAGGGAGCACATCAATCCCCAGCATGAACAGCACAAACAGCTGGGACTTTCATGTGAAATTCTCATTAGAAGTGAACTCACAAGTACCATTGGGGACGAAAAGTGTCTGTGAGATGGCCATGGAAGAATAAGGGGTAAAACCACAATTTAGACTAACGCTTGGGCTATTTCCTGGATGGGTTAGCCCACCTAAATGTTTAGCAGTATTCAGTCTAATTTGAAAAGTGTTTTGTACCCAAGAATTATGAGGCAACCAGACCCTCGCTGGTCACTCTAGCCGAGATAACAGCTTTTCTCTGGAGTATATATTTAAAGGTTGTAATTTTAAAGTAGTTCCTCTTATCATGTTGCAGCTGAGCTCGGTTACATACTATAGAGAGCCCAGCGCCTTGAGACTTCACGGGTGAGTAGCTGCGCTATACAAACTCCTGATTGATTGATAGAGTTGTTATGTGGATCCTCAGCTTTATATCTAAGATACAAGAGTTCTAAAAGTATGTACGTACCAACCCTGAGAAATAAAACATGTATTCTTAAGATGTAGTTTTATTTTTGTTTGTGTTGTAGGGATAAAGTGTAAAGCCCTGATTACATTTGCCCTTCCGAAGAAGGATAGCCCCCGAAATGCAATGGTGCAGAAGTGCAAAAATGATGGTCCTATTGATTAATGATGAAAGGAAAACGGAATATTGTAGATGTGGTACCCTGGGACAGCAGCCCAGTCTTAAACTGGATAAAGCCGTATAAGCTGCAAGGCGAATGAAACGCTGTGCAGTCGATGAACCACTCGCAAGGTTAGATGTGCTGCAGAATCAGTGGATTCCCATGAGATGTGCAACCCATGACACTGAACAAACTACCTGCAATACCGGAAGGAACAACTCATTCTGGCTTTACATCTACCTGCACAAGGTACCTTGGTGGCCTATCAAAAGGTCAGATAAGGTAGGCCCTGGTTACCACCAGAGTTTGGTTTGCTACCAGGCTGCATTGGGCTAGAAGAGCTCAAACAGCTCTCAGAGGCAGTGGAACTACCACAATACATCAAGCATACACTTCAAGCTCAAAGCTCAAATTTGGGCCCAAAGACCTGTGGCGGCACTGGATTGGTGCTGATTGAAAAAGGAGGATGGCTGACAACAGAGCTGGCCACATTCCATTAAAAAGAAAAGAGGAGGGCACGGTTTTTCTGGAATTACTCTCCTAGTTCACCATGTAACTCAACAATCAACAACAGGTAACGGGGTCGGAGGGGGCAACACCAAGGCAGGAATCAGAGGGTAGGATATTCATTTAACTTTTTTTATTTATTTTTGCGCTTGCATAGTGCGAACATGGCCAAAGGGCATTAGAGCGCTTTGCAAGAGAACAGGAGTTGGCTAACACGATAACAATCTACAAACAAACAATCATTGATCAAAATGGGACAGACCAGTCAAGATCAATGAAAAACTGAGCAATAGCTCTTATGGAAGAAAATAAGACGAAGGACTCTGAGTTTTCAGACACACAGCCTTTGCCAAAGTGTCCTTGAAATGGGATTAAGTTTCTTTTTATAGGTAGGAAGGCTGAAGGTCATGCATACAGTTGGTGGAAGCGAGTTTGAAAGCCCTGCAGCACTTCCTTACAAGGCCTGTTTCAAAACAATCTTGCTTGAATGTAGGAAGTTCCAGGAAAATTGATATTCTGTTCCTTGCATCCTATTGAGCGCCAGAGGTTTTCAGTTTTTCAGTCATGTAGAAGGGAGAGAATTCATGGGTTTGAGAGTAATGTAATAAAGTCATAAATTGGCCTCTACCTTCAATAGGGAACCGCTGAAGAGTTAGAAAGACAGGAGTGATGTGTCAAATTTCTTGGGGACTGTAGCAAACTAGTTACCTACCATTGGCAACACTCTCTCTGGTGGATACTTCAACTGCAGATTTGTAACCTTGTGAATACCCCCCAGGCTAGATCCAGAGGTTTTTTGCCAGCAGTGCCCTTCCAAGCTGGTAGGTGGCATCATGCAGCTCTGCAATGACTCTGTCCCGTACCAGAAATGATGCCGGAGCCACATATAACCGACACCCCTGCCTGCTTACCGCAGTTTCTTTCTGAATTCTGTCCACCCCGTCCGATGTAGAGCTATTAAATCTCTGCATCTGATCGGCAGTGTACAGATCTCTAAATAGGGACCTTCTCTATGTAGAGGAAGGAATCTATTCCACAGAACAGGGAGGAGGCGGGGAGGAGGGTCAGTGAGGAATGTGCAGTTAGATAGAGAATCCACCAAAAAGAGTGTCACTAAAGGTAGCCTCAAACCTCTCACGGGTGATTTGTCGTGGATAACAGATTCCTCACCTTGGGAGTAGACACCAAAGCAGTACGTCCCAAGATGGTGTGTCTGTAGAATGGCTCTGACCAAAACGTACGGCAGAAGAGGACTGGTAATGTGTCCCTCCTGATAGACCCAACTATTAAGGTAGCAGCGCTTTGCGAACGTGTGAATTGATGCCCATGTTGCAGTCTAACAGATATCCAAGACAGGCACTGCACATACCAGTGCAGTAGAGGCAGCCTTGGCTGAAGTGGAATGAGCCTTCTAGTCTGTTAAGGAGCCTCTTCTTAGCCAGTGCATAGAAGGTTTTGATGCACAGGACCTACCACCTTGTTATGTCTCTTCTGCCCTGCTTTACCATGTGATGTTCTTGCAAACCCTACAAAGGGTTATTCATCTTCTTATGGTCCTTGGTACATTCAATGGAAGAGCTCAAAGAGCTATTGGTATCCAAGCGATGGAGTCTTTCTCAGAAGTTCTGAGTTCCACAGTCTCCTGGCCCAATCCGGGTTGGTCCAGTTGTTCCTAATCTTGAGAACTTTGGGCAAGAGAGGAAGAGGCAGGAAGGCATACGGATGCCCTGGTGTCCACTTTAGGCACAAAGCGTCTCCAAGGGACAATAGCCTTGGGAACACCAAAGCGCAAATAATGAACACTGTGTGTTCTCTGCAGTGTTGAAATGATCGATCCAGGATTTTCCCCTCTGACAGAAGACACCCTGAACCACCTCTGAGTATAATTGCCATTTGTGTTCTGCTAGGCACCAGTGGATAACTTCATCCAACGTGGCCCTCAAAGATCCTGCCAGGTGGTAGTTATCAGGGAGATGCCAGTTCTAGAGGAGCAGAGCATCCTGGAACAGAACACAGGACCTCTCTCCACTCGGTTTGTTGCAGTACTACAAGGTAGTGGGGTTGTTCCAGAGGACCTGAAGCAGCCCGCCTCCCGCCCCATTGGTAGACGGGAGGAAGCCAGCACCCTCCTGCCAGCTCAGCGAACCCCAGCTAGGCCGCCGACAACCTCGCGAAGTGGATCAGCAACTGCGCGGACGAACTCGCCCCCCCTGAGGACCCCGCCCAGCAGACCCGGCAGCAAGAAAGCCCCATGGTTCACCGACAAACTCAAGAGCTCCAAGAAGAACTGCCGAGCCCTCGAGAAAGCCTGGAGAAGGGAACCAACACCGGACAACATGACCTCCCTCAAGCTCGCCACCCGGAAGCACCACCAACTGATCCGCACCGCCAAGAAAACTGCATTCAAAGACCGGCTGGACAACAACGCACACAACTGCAAGGAACTCTTTCACATCGTGAAAGAGCTCTCCAACCCCAACGCAGGAAGCAACGACATAACCCCTTCGCAAGACCTCTGCAACTCCCTCGCCTCCTACTTCCACAACAAGATCGAGGACATACACAACAGCTTAAGCATTCAACCGACGCACGCCACGACCACAACAACGCCGCCCACCACCACCCTCCGCGCCTGGACTCCGGTCAACACCGAAGACACCGTCCGCATGATGAACTCCGTCCACTCCGGATCTCCGACCGACCCCTGCCCCCACCACGTCTTCAACAAGGCGGACGCTGTCATCGCACCCCACCTGCGGGACATCATCAACACCTCCTTCGACACCGCCACCTTCCCTGAGAGCTGGAAGCACGCCGAACTTAGCGCTCTACTCAAGAAGCCCACAGTGGACCCCACCGAACTCAAGAATTACCGCCCCATCTCACTCCTCCCGTTTCCAGCCAAAGTCATCGAGAAGACCGTCAACAGACAGCTTGCCGCCCTCCTCGAGACGAACGGATCCCTCGACCCCTCACAGTCCGGGTTCCGAGCCAACCATAGCACCGAGATGACCATTTGATATTAAGATTCTGGACAAATAGGTCAACCAATTCCAGTCTGAGTTACTGGCAAAAGGCCAAATCTTAGACTTTGCCCATGTGGGTTCGTCCATTGCACAGCAATGAGACTGCCCCGTTAGGTGTGGTAGATCACTGAATGACAAAGCACAGCCATGAGTTCTTGTGCTATTAGACTTATCTCCAGCTTTCGATATGGTATCACATACCATTCTACTCACCCAGCTACAGCAGACTGGTATTGGGGAAAAGACGCTCCTTTGGTGCAGATATTACCTGAAAGGTAGGTTGCAGGCAGTCCATCTACCACCATTTGTGTCTGGATTCAAAACACTGCAGCAAGGTGCGCCAAGGAGTCAGGATTAAGCCCAACACTTTTAAACATTTATATATGTCTGTTGGTTAAGCTGTTAAAATCTTTCGGCCTTTGCTGTATGAACTATGCAGATGACACCAAACGAATCATCACTCAGTTTGGCACTGAGCCTTTTGAAATTTTCTATCAGTACATAGCTGTGGTATAAGTTTGGCTGCAACAGAACTCGCCAACATTTATTCTGACAAGATGGAGGTGCTTTAGATAAAACACTCACCTTTCCAGCCTTTCCTGTGGGATTTCTGGCCACCTTCTTGGTCCACCTTGCCTGCCATGGTTAAGATGCTTTAATACCTGTGAGAATATCTTGTGTCGGAAAGTTTGCTATATGGGCAGGTCTAATATGTTGTGTCAGCCTGTTTATTCTTCTGGAAGTTTCTCATTAAAATTCTTCCCCATTTCCAGGCTACCATATAGAATTGCCTGGATTATAGCAAAATCCCTTCCCACTTGTTAGGTATAAACATATGCATAATGAAGAAGTTGAGAGGGTCCAAAATGCAGCTGTGGTTTTCTTCTGCCTCTGCAGCCTTAAGGGCCCTTGAGGTGGAAAAAGGTTGGTTTGTGTTTAAGTCGTGGTGCCAGGTTTTCAAAGCAGTGCATCATACTGACCTGGACTACCAATCAATTAAATATTTACCAACTACATGCCATCGAGCTGTGTGTGTTCCTCTGAGCTCAGCTGATTATCTTACCAGGAATTCAGTGGACTCTCTAGGGCAGTAAAGCATTCTCTGTAAGGACCGTAAAACTTTCAAATGAACTCCCTTGCACACTTCATAAGACCTCACCCCCACACACCCTGATTTCTACATTTTAGGAAAGCCTTGAAGGCCTGGCTTTTCAGGAACTGGGATCCTTAACACCTGTTGGCAGTTCCACGATGTTGTGTTAGCACCAGGGCACCTTCCATGGTTTTTGTTAAGTTTCTGACTTGACTTGCCCTGGGATGCCTGCACATGGGTGGGACTAATCAGTACTTATGATTATCAATGAAGATCCCCAGAGATAGAAATGTGGCACTTCCGAATACCTACTTCTGAAGAATCCTGGACCCTAGAAAGATCAGAAAGGGGAGGAACATCCCAGCTACAACCTGAGAGAAGCTGGAAGGACTACGCCAGCTCTCTCTTGTACCCAGGACACAGAAGGGGATTCCAAAGGTCATCTGGTTGACTTCCTGTTTAAATTGCGGGAATACAACAAGCTACAAGAGGCCTTTCCTGCAACTGCCCAGCTGATCAGAGGCAACTAGACGTTGACTGGGCGTTGCTGTTGTCCTCTGCCTGACACCCTGTGAATCTCTAAGTGCCTACTCTGGGGGGCTTTAGGAGTGTATTTTTGTTGTGGACTGAGGCTTAAAGTACTAAAGTCAGTAGGTAAAATCTTTGACCAAGATGTACCTGGATGATCTGTCTGACCTGCGCTTCAACAAACTGAGTCTTGGTTGCAGTTTACTGCGACCACCAATCATTGCCACTTCATGCTTCTTGGAGATAATCCTACTTAAAACTTGGAAATTCATATCTCCCATTTCCCTTATTGGATTTACTGAACTTTAGATGTCATTTTGTTTATTGAATGATACACTTTTTGTCTAAATGGGATTTTTATTGTTTTGCATTTCAAGTTTACTTTTAATTAGGTACTGCATACATACTTTATACAATGCCCTATGTTAGGCCTGTCCATTCTGTGCCACAGCTACCACGGATTTGAGCTCTGGTTCATTTAACGACTTTGAGGGTTCAACCTTAACATGGTCTGTTACAATTCCATGAGGCGAGTATTCATCCCCTCTTCCATTAATAATAACCTAATTTTTTACCACGTGTGTTTTTGAAAGATCAAAATAATGGATAAATAAAATACATACACAACCATAAAAATAACAGTAACAAAATTGGCTATACAATCAGATCCAATGATAATTAAAAGATTCTCATTGCAATAAATATAATTGTCACAATATCATAATAATTGCAACAACAATTCTCATAAGCGAATAAAAATATAACTAGTAGTACAAAAAAAGAGACTAATTCTCATATAATAGTGCTTCTTACCTTTAACTCTTCTAGCTGTTGCCTCACCATATTCAGGTCTCCACCAATCAGAAACTCTTCAGAAAGACGCGACTCAGCCATGTCCAGCCACTCAAAGAGTCTCTAATAGGAGAGAGAGACCAAGACTGTCATTGGCTGGTAATACTGTGAGGTAGTTACCATGTGGTCTAAGTAAAAAGACACATTGCCCAAGACTGCCAGTGGCTGAAGTAACCAACCAATCAACCAACCAATAAAAGAGCCTCTTTAGAGATGATCGATGCCACGACTTCCATTGGCTGGAAACATAGGTAAGTTACTTGATGACTGGCTATAGTCATCATTTGAAGTTCTCTAAGACGAAGTACACATAGCTCAAGACTATCAAAAGCTGCCAAAAGAATGGAGATTGCTACTGATCTGCAACAAACAGCCAATGAAAGGTACGCTTTGAAGAAATTCATAAATTACAAGACCGTCATTTGTTGGAAAAGAAAATAAGTTACTTACCTAAAACAGTAGTTCTCCGGTATTGGAATCTTTTATAGATTCACATGCTTGAATCATTCCCTGTTGTCGAGATGGGAGTCCCTCGTACCTTATAATATTAATGTTACAATAGACATTGAACAGAGGCCTTAAACCCTTTTGTTTAGTAACATATTCGAGTAATTATTTAAAAAAGGACTAAACTTAAGAAAAAACAATCAGGTGACACCACCCTGTAGAAACTTCCTGAGTGAAGCAGCAGTTACTCAGATTTTCTAAGCACCTATATATATAAAATTAGTAACAACAAAATGTGAGTGTGAATTAAGCAGATGGTGAGTGGAAATAATAGCTTCGCTTTATTCAAAAAGATGTCATACCAACACTTGTCCTACTGCAGCATCACGAAGGACATCTTAATCCAAAAATTAATGTTGCATGAATGTATGTGCACTCTTCCAGGTTGCTGCTCTGCAGATATCTGGTAATGACACACCAACAAAGTTGAAACCATCATCGTTCTTTAGCTCACTTTGCCGCCCTAAGTTGTCAGGGTATGTTGGAGAAGTGTGGCTCAGTGGTTAGAGCGGCAGACCCTGATGCAGAGGTCTGGCCCGGGACCAGGGTTCAATTCCCGCCTCGGCCGGTCTAGGTGGGGTCTTGAGCTCTAAATTCCTCGGACCTGATTTCTCGCCTCGGTGCCTATTCTAATCATGGGTCCCACGCTGCAACTCTGGGCAATAGCTGGCTTAATCTCCACAACGGCCCCAACAGCTCTGGGATGCCTGGCTTCACCTTGGGGATGCCCAGGAGTGGACATTTCACAGGGAAAAGCCAGGGAGGGTTCCTTAGCGGTATAAGTACAAGCGCCGGGAGACCCTTTCTGGGTAGCTGTGTGCTATACAAGTACAAAACATTTACATTTATTTACATTTATATGCTCAGACGTTGGTCCCTTGCTCACTTTGCCACTGGATTCAAGCAAGCCTGGCTGATGGAATGGAATGGAATAAGACTTATATTGCGCAAACTTAGCCCGGAGGGGCATCAAGGCGCATGAGGGGTGATACCCCGAAACCGGTCCCAGGATGCTTGTTTCCAGTCCAGGGAGGACCTTGCCTGGCAGTTGGGGTTAGACTGTTCCCAGGAGGAAAAGGGTAAAGACTGATTTGCATATGCCTGGGTCTAAACTGGGGGAGGCGAAGTGAGCTAAAGAACTATGACGGATTCAACCCAGATCTGTGACTGGGGGCGAGTGTCTGAATGGTTTTAGCGCTCCGTCCATCTCTTTGTGTTTGCTGGGAAGTATAGGTCAGCCTGAATTACCTTCCCATCTGACATGAGAGTCAGAAGTTAAGCCGCCACTCATAATCCCACCACACACACATGAAAACTTTAACATGACCACCATACTCCTTGTGAACCTTACACTGCAGGGGCATGCCTCCTCTTGTAGCGGTCACTCTGTGTCATCTTGTATGCTAGTCTTGGTAAGTGCCCCTGTGCACGCTATTTCCATTCTACACATTTTCTACCCTACCAATTCAGTGATGTGAACTGATCGCTTTAGTCTATAAAGCGCCGTCACTGAGGAGTAAACCGCTATATGCAAAAAAAAGAAATAAAGTAAATAACTGGTATCTTTTCTGGGTGCCCTGGAAGTATTCATTGAAAGTCGGCGTCTGTGAGTAGAGGGTCGGTAAGATGTGCTCCTCTGTACCTCTGAGTTGGTCTATCATCAATAAAACGCAGAATAGGAGGTTTCCTTAAGGAGAGGTAGTTTAAAACACTTCTAAAAGTAGTCGGTTAGGGGTCTGTGGTTGGTCCTCGGGTACGGATGCTCGGATTATTTAATGCATCTGTGTTTACAAGTACAGAGCTGCCGACTGTGGAGCTAGGGAACCAGGTTTGAGTCTCAGCACTGACTCAGCATCCTGTGATTCTGGGCAAATCACTTAATCTCCCCGTGCCTACCAAAAAATGACTGTCTTTGTGTAACACAACTGTTGCTCATGTTAAGGGCTCTAAATCCTTTGGGTCGATTTTGCACTATATAAAACTGCACAAAAAAGTTCAATCTTTCTCTGGCAAGGACCTCTTATCTTCAAACTTTCTACTGGCTCCCTGCCTCTAAAAGAATCATCTTTAGGTCCATGTGCTTGGCCCACCTGGTTAAATATCACACTACACCCCAGCTCGCACCAGATACCCTCCGCAGTATCACTGCGTCGATGCAGGAGGTATCATGCTGTCCTATCCCACCTGATTTTTGTGTTTTTTAGGTCTCGGCTGGCGTGGGCTGTGCACATGCGCAGTCTCACTGGCGAGATTTAATGATTTAAAGGGCTTTCAGTATCGGGCTTTAAGCCCCACCCCTCTTTCCCATTGGCCAGCATCACCCTTTATGCTAAACGGTGGCCAGCCATTGGGAAAGAGCTTTTCCTGACGTAGACTTTTCTCTCTTTCAGACGGCCCACTTGGACGGGCTTGTCTGGTTTCCGTTTGCTGCAAAAAGTTTCTTATCTTTATGGGGCCATGCATTTAAACACATGGCCCCTTAAAGACAAGAGATCGTTTGCGATGAATGGAAAGCGCAGTCCTCTTTCACTTTCGGGACGCGCATGCCAGCCCATCTCGCTGTTTGTCTCGGAACAAAGTGTTGACCGTCACAGTGAGTTTTGGGGATGGCCCTTGTTGAAAAAGCTGCAGTGCAATGCATCCCATTTGAAATTTCAGGTTCCCCGCTCGGCCAGGCACTGTCCGCCGCCTACCGGGAATTTGCCTGCCGTGATACTTCTTACGCAACCTCCGGCTCCAGCTCCTTACTTGCTTTCGAAGGTTTCCGCTCACCCGGCGTCTTCCTTTGTGCCGCGATGCGCTGCCTCCAGCCTCCACAACAGCGTCTACTGCCTCTCGCTGGCTTCCCCCTGCAACCTTTAGTCGCTTCAGGGTTCGGACGTCTCTGTTCGCGCTGCTTCTCATTGCAGGTTTCCGCTTCTTCAGCGACACGTTCTCTGGGCCCCATCTCTGCGGTCCACCTGTCTGGCCCTCCGCGGCAGCTCCTCTTCTCTGTTTGCGCCCAGGCACCGTCAGCCCCACGATTCGGTGCAAAAATTTCGGCGGGGCACAGCTGTTCGAATGGTTCACCTTCCTCCGTCGGATGACCGATCCCTCGAGGGCATGCAGCTATTGCTATTGGAAATGGCATTGTCTCCGAGCCACTTAAGAGCACGAGAGGCACCTGACAGGGGTGCCTTCTCTCTTTGCTATATTTATAGATCTTATGGCTTGTTTACTGAGGGAAAGTGAGGGAGTGAAGGTGCTAATTCTGGGTGCTTGAATCTTAAATTATATGCTGATTAATTGAAATTATTTTACCCACCCGAAATGGCTGTCTTTGATAACCTGTTTAATAATTTGTCTCGCTTTTGAACTTTGTCAGGGTACCGGGTTAATGTTTCTAAAATAGAAATGATGATTTTCAACACGAACCTTAAATCGCTAACTCAATATTTACAGGGATCATACCAAAGAAACCACATAAAATATCATGGGATTAGAGTTTCATAGAATCATGAAGATATATATAAATCGGATTATTCTCCTCTAATTTCTAAGATTAAAAGCACGCTAAAGAGTTGGCGTAAGCTACCTGTATTTCATCATTGGTTGAATTGCAATAGTGAAAGTACAGATTTTGCCTGGTTGAAATTTTTTTTCCAGGTGCACTAACTAGTACATTCTTTCAGAAATTGAATTCACTTAAAGCACTTTTATTTGGGGTCAGCGCCAACCTACAATTAGTCTGAAAAAACTCATCCTGATATGTGAGGCAGCAATGTCCATGGTAGCATGCTATTAGACATTATTGTGTACGTATTCAGCTGTACAACACCCGTTCATGCACAAGCACAGTTTGATATCACCTCGGTTAACATTGTCCATGTGAGCATGAAGTGTGAATTTTTTTTATTGTTTTTGGCTGGCCAACACCTTATCATGCCCAAGCATGGTTTATGAGTGTCTCCTTATCTCATGGTATAAATACATTGCCTCCACTTGACTTGGCTCTACACTGCTCATGGCATCGTGTTTTTGACATTTGCCGATATGAATATGGATGCACGACACCTGATCAGGTATGTGCATGGCTTGGAAGCGTGGCACCTCTTATCTCCCCTGGAATTTCAATATTGCTTCAGCAGGTTGCAGTAATGCGCGATAATGTGCTGCATCGGTAAATACTTATAAGGTCCCAAAGGCGAAACTGATTGCATTGCAAATGCTTGTTGAAAATGCCGCCCAATCCGCATTTCTAAAAAGCATTAAAAAACTAAGCTTAGGTCTCCTCTGCCCAAGGTTTTGTTCTTCACTCTCCTAGTAAAGTTGTTGAGTTTCTTTCATTTCCAGGAATCTGTAAACCTTTATAGGCGATTGCACACTTAATACATTCTCTAAATAAATTAAGTGCACCACATTAATGTCCACGGATACGGATAGGAACAATTTACATACTACCGTGGCTAGTTTGGAACATCTGCAATGAAACTCAATTTCCACACTATCTTTTTTGTACAATATAGTTTTTTCAGTAAAACGACGTCTGTGAAAATTAAGTGGACATGTCACTGGAAAATGCGCCGTCTGTAAATGACATCGTGCTACAACACCATTAAAGTTAGGTGGGTTGAGAAATTTGGTTTGTGGATCTAAAAGGTTAAGGAAGCAACACCATCACCCTGATCGACAACCTCGCCACCCTCGGTCTGAAGCAGCTGGTGTCCACCCCCACCCACCTCGCCGGACACACACTCGACGCAGTCTTCTCATCCTGCAAAGACATCGTCTTCAGCCACGCCACCGGACTCCACTGGACGGACCACAGCTGCGTCCACTTCACCTTCAAAAGAACGACGATCCACCACCACCAGCAACAGGTTGCTCGAAGAAGCTGGAACAAGATCACAGCCGACCAGCTCGCCGCTTCCCAGAGCCAGCATCCTCCCGCCAGCTCAGCGAACCCCAGCCAGGCCGCCGACAACCTCACAAAGTGGATCAGCAACTGCGCGGACGAACTCGCCCCACTGAGGACCCCGCCCAGCAGACCCGGCAGCAAGAAGGCCCCATGGTTCACCGACGAACTCAAGAGCTCCAAGAAGAACTGCCGAGCCCTCGAGAAAGCCTGGAGAAGGGAACCAACACCGGACAACATGACCACCCTCAAGCTTGCCACCCGGAAGCACCACCAACTGATCCGCGCCACCAAGAAAACTGCATTCAAGGACCGGCTGGACAACAACGCACATAACTGCAAGGAACTCTTCAACATCGTGAAAGAGCTCTCCAACCCCAACGCCGGCAACAACGACATCACCCCATCGCAAGACCTCTGCAACTCCCTCGCCTCCTACTTCCACAACAAGATCGCGGACATACACAACAGCTTCAGCACTCAACCGACGCACGCCACGACCGAACCACCGCCCCCCACCACCACCCTCCGCGCCTGGACTCCGATCAGCACCGAAGACACCATCCTCATGATGAACTCCATCCACTCCGGATCTCCAACCGACCCCTGCCCTCACCACGCCTTCAACAAGGCCGACGCTGGCATTGCACCACACCTGCGGGACATCATCAACACCTCCTTCGACACCGCCACCTTCCCGGAGAGCTGGAAGCATGCCGAACTCAGCGCCCTACTCAAGAAACCTACAGCGGACCCCACCGAACTCAAGAATTACCGCCCCATCTTGCTCCTCCCGTTTCCAGCCAAAGTCATCGAGAAGACCGTCAACAAGCAGCTGGCCGCCTTCCTCGAGACGAACGGATCCCTCGACCCCTCACAGTCTGGCTTCCGAGCCAACCACAGCACCGAGACCGCCCTCATCGCGGCCACCGATGACATCCGAGCCCTGATGGACAACGGAGAAACAGCGGCCTTCATCCTCCTAGACCTCTCCGCAGCCTTCGACACTGTCTGCCACCGCACCCTAGTGCAGCGCCTCAGCAACGTCGGAATTCAGGAGAAGGCACTGGAGTGGATCATCTCCTTCCTCGACGGAAGAACACAGAGTGTCCGACTACCACCGTACAAGTCAGAGGCCACCGAAGTCAGAGGCCACCGAAGTCATCTGCGGCGTCCCTCAAGGATCCTCGCTGAGCCCCACCCTCTTCAACGTCTACATGAGCCCCCTCGCGGCCATCGCACGCCAGAACAACCTCAACATCATCTCCTACGCTGACGACACCCAGCTGATCCTCTCCCTGACCAACGACCCGGCCGCCGCCAGAGCCGACCTTCACGAAGGGATGAAACACGTAGCCGAGTGGATGACGACCAGCCGCCTGAAACTGAACTCAGACAAGACGGAGGTCCTCATCCTGGGCTCCTCGCCCTCTGCCTGGGACGACTCCTGGTGGCCCCCCGCCCTGGGCACCGCACCCAAACCGACAGACCACGCACGGAACCTGGGCGTCATCCTGGACTCCTCCCTCTCCATGACCAGACAGGTCAACGCCGTCTTCTCGTCGTGCTTCAACATCCTGCGCATGTTACGGAAGATCTTCCCGTGGATCCCCACCGAGACCAGGAAGACGGTCACCCAGGCCCTCGTCACCAGCCGACTGGACTACGGCAACGCCCTCTACGCCGGAACCACCGCCAAGCTCCAGAAGAGACTCCAGCGGATCCAGAACGCCTCAGCCAGACTCATCCTCGACATCCCACGACACAGCCACATCTCCGGACATCTGAGAGACCTTCACTGGCTCCCCGTCAACAAAAGAATCACCTTCCGTCTCCTCACCACGCACACAAAGCCCTAGACGATCAAGGCCCGAGCTACCTCAACAACCGCATCAACTTCTACGCTCCCAAACGCCATCTCCGATCAGCCAGTCACGCCCTCGCCGCCGTCCCCCGCATCCGAAGAACGACAACAGGAGGAAGGTCCTTCTCCTACCTGGCCGCCAAGACCTGGAACTCCCTCCCGACCGACCTGCGCCTGACCCAAGACCACCTCTCCTTCAGGAAGAAGCTAAAGACCTGGCTGTTCGAGCAGTAGCAGCACCCTCTCCCTCCCCCCCCCCCCCCCAAGCGCCTTGAGACCCTCCGGGTAAGTAGTGCACTCTATAAATGTCTTTGATTGATTGATTGGAAGCTCTGGTCTAAACAATTCTCTGAAAAGAAGAGTTCAAGATGTGACCAGCTTGTGGTAAGACCAGTGGCTTATATCTGGTGTGAGACTGAAGCAGGAACTTGTGCGATTATATTTTGTAAAATGGAAAATTAACAACTTGGGAAAAATAAAGGTAATTAATGTTTTTTTTAATGAAGCAAATGTGGGGATGTGTTGCAAAGTTTTGCATAGTACTCCAAGGCAATGGCCTGGAGTAAGGGAAGGGTTCATTTATCAGACATTGGGCCAAACACCGACATTGGGCTAAAGATCAGTGACAAACTCTTTGATTTGCAAAATCACACGGTTTGCAACCCAAAAACCCTTTCTCGTAATGTACGAAAGCCCTTATAAATTTTTACCAACTTGTAAATGAACGTTGTTGATCCTTTCTAAATCTCAAAGAGGAGTCATCATAAAAGCGGCGTTCCCCTCCTATTCCCGAATTGTAGATGGATGTATCAATGACTTGTGAACGCAAATGCCGCTGCAAACTATGAACATATGTAAATTACCTGTAACTGTAGTTCTCCAGTATTGCTATCTTTCATACATTCACATACTTCAATCATTCCTAGTCGAAGTGGAAGCCCCAGATGGGAACTGATTCAAGCAGTCTAATCTATGACAGATTCAATACTGGAGAATAATGAGTTACCGACCCGCCAAAGCTGGTGTGGTAACTTACCTTTTTTGTAAATCATCACAGAAGCCTAAGAGTGATAGACAGTGATTCAGGGGACCACTCCCTACTCCCCCTGATGTTTTACCAAATCAGATTTTTTTTTAAATGCACGGCAGAATCTGCTTCATTTAGGAACATGGGCTGCTTTAAAAGGTTTCATATTTCAGAATGCTCTGCTGTTCATTGCAAGCCACCATTTCTGGGTGGGCAGTCAATTGCAGGAGGCCACATAAAGCAACCTGCCTAATATGCATTAGGCAAGTTATTCTGCGACACCCTGCAACTGGAGATGTTGTGACATTAACTTTTAACACAGTTCACAAATCAAAATGTAAGACTGTTGGCGAAACAGTCAGGGTGCAATTTGCGACCATTTTTGCAAAAAGGCTTAATACTGGTCCATGGCTCACTGGCCTGATGAGATATTCTAAAGAGGTGCACAGAAATTTGCTTCCATAACACTACCCCTTTATTGTCAGACAATGTTCAATTTGTATTGAATACTAAAAGTATTTCAGCAGTACTCTTCGAAAGCTGTGACAGTTGTACTCTTGCCTAATGTTCCTGAATTCAGAATTTCCACAAAGTGGTAAATTGCACATATCGATATGTGATCCAAACGCCCAGCAGACACTAAACTTAGGGGCAGATTTACAAGAAAGTGGCGCATCTGTAGAGATGGTTCACTTTCCTTGCACCACTATGAGAAACCCTTGCACTGCCATGGATGCACCGTATTTACAATACGATGCACCATGCGCAAGGATTGACAGATGCGTCAGAAATTCGGACGCATCTGTTTGTGCAAAAGTCACGCATGGCTAGAGTCGTGTTGCAAGCACAACGCAACTCCAGCAGTGAATGTTGAGGCATATCCTCATTGTGCTGCATCACTCCTTACGCCTGCTTCAAGCAGGCATAAGGTTTTGACGCAGTGGCGTCCTTGAAGTGACACAGTGAAATCTTGTAGATTTCACAGTGTCACTTTTGCAAGGCTTTCTTGCGTTGGAACGATCACGCTGCAAACATTATACCTGATACAGGAATAATGTGACGCAGAGCTTTACAACGAGACGCATCTCCCTAGATGCGTCACTTTCTAAATGGGCCACATTTTTACGCTGCCGATGCATCACAAAAAGTGACACAACAGTGATACAAAAATGACGCAAGGGGCTTGTACACCTGCCCCTCAGTTTTTGTGTTCCTCCGTAAGGAGGATTTATTCCTGTGCAGAAACCCCACTGCATCCCCTTGCTGATGATCGAAATGCTATTGGCAGTGTTTTTGCCAACGTTCCCAGGACAGAAAAAAATCTTGTGAATATCTTCAAATTTCAAAGAGTCTCTGGGGGTTGTATGACGTTACAACGCATGCTTTTACCACGCATGCTGTTACAACGCAAGTATTACAACGAAAACCTTTACAACGCATAACACTTGGGGGTGCTGGATAGTGAATAGTTTAATTTACTATTCCAACTCCAGTCCCCGTGAACACTAGGGAAGGTGTTGGATAGTAAATTAAAACTATTCCTTATCCTAGAGCGCCCCCCAGTGTAATGCGTTCTAATGGTTTTCGTTGTAATACATGTGTTGTAATAGCACTGCGTGGTAAAAGTTGCGTTGTAAAGGTTGCATACCGTCTCTGGGTGATCTACTTTTTCCAGGTACAGCCTTTCCCGATTGCTCACAACCCGATCTTAACCCTAAATTGGCAAATACATGAAATGAAAACATATGAGCACAATTTCTGTATTTATGAACCCCATTTCTGCGTCTAAATCCCACCACTGTTGATTTTGAATGCCAGGGTGGGGAATTTTCCCTTGCAAATACAAATTGTTGTGGGCGCGATCAATAGATAAATAAATACAATACTTTTTTTAACAAATAAAATGGCAGGTGCCAAAGGTAATTTTTGGTGTATCCTCCTTGGCTGGCACCACTTGCTGCTCATGTTGGCACTGCCTGAATGCCACTGTGAGTGCCACCTACTAACAATTCCACTCATACAAGTGGATCCCTTTGGAGTATTCAAGGTACCCTTACCCGAAACTGTTGGAATGGGATTGGCGGTTTTATAATTTTCTTACAAGTATGTTGAATTGTTAAATGCTCTGCTTATTTTAAAAGTTAGGCAAACAGCACTACCTTGTGGTGAATTTCATACAAAAATGCCATTGCCAAGCACTAGCAAACACTGCTACAGATTAACCATTGGATAAATGCAAGCATTTCAGAATAGAAGCCTTCTAATAAAGCAGGCAGTTAAAAGCGACTCTTTGTGAATGGCTTCCGAGAGCCAAGTGGCTCGGCGTGGCTTGAGTTCAGCAGCTGTGGATAGACGATGAAGAGGTGAACTAAAGAAACTGAGGGGCGTATGGTAAATAAACCACCTTGGCTGTGCACACCCTAGGGGTATAATTGAAGGAACATTTTAGCGTCTTGTGATATTTGCTTACTGACAGAGCTGCAATGTTAAACAGCGGGTGACTGGAGGGTTCCAATGCATGCCCAAATGCAACAACAGTAGGACGTTGGACTTTGATTAGAAAAACATGTAAAAACTGAAAAAATTGAAATGTCCTTTTCTTTTAAGTGTTGTTCTGCTGTTAATTGTAACCGACATGCCCACAGGTGTGGGTTTTGACATCATAAGGAGTTTACAAAAGGAGTAAGAGTTTCTGATGAAGATTAAGGGGCTGTTTCAGATATAAATCCCAGTACATACTGTGGGATTTATATTCATGCGGACAGGATATCCGTCACCGTTGTGATGGAGTATCCCGTCTGTCAAAATCTAAATCTGGCCCTAAATATCTTCAGGTATAGAAGTGCTGGTACTAGAAGGTTAATATTTCAAGGACCACCTTACAGACAGGGCACACTGCCCTGGTCTGCATCATGGCACACCTTTACATGAGTGAGCTGGGGGCAGGCACCTTAGGGCACCTTATCACAATGAATGCTCTGTCCCCATCACAACTGCAAACTCGCGCCTGCCACGAGTGCAGGTCATTATGGACAGATGCTCCGGCTGTTCGAAGAGGCTGATCTGCCTTTCACTGGGCAGGCAGCAGCCTGGACTGCCTTAGAATCTGGAACAGAGCTCCCCCTGCAGGCAGGTGCAGTGCATGACCTGGTAGAAGAAGAGGCCCAAGTACTAAACTGGAGCCCGAAGACAGCAATTAAGCAAACGAGTGAGTATTCCTTATCAGACCCAGGTATACTGTTCAGATCATGTTGACATTGGGCGTTACATGGGATAGTCGATAGGGACTAGGTTCCTGCACAGAGTGGGTATGGTGGACTAGCGGGTGCATAAGGCAGGTGTGTAGAACTAGAGTGCTGCATAGCATTAGTGTGGAGGACTCGTGGTGGCTGTGCGAAGCAGGTGTGTAGGGTTCTGTACCGTGTTGGTGTGATCTACTAGGGTGGTGCTATGAATACAGATGTTGGGAAAACAGAGGACAATCCACCAGACTGTGGGGAGCCCCTGCTCCATGAAATCCATCATGGGCATAATGGGTGAACAACTTAGAAACTTCATCAAGAGCTCCTAAAAAAAATGCAGCACGACGGTACGCATTACGAAGGTTGGTGTCATGCAAACGAGTCCTGCTCACCTCTCCGCTTGCCGGGTATTCACTATCTGCCCACCCCACTCCTTTAGTAAACCCCATTCCCAGGAGATCAGCAGTTCAGAGACAAGCAGGTGTTCCTGGCTTACATTGTGATTCCGTACCATCTGGACTCAAAGAAGGGGCTAATGATAACGGAGTGCCTCATATCTCTAGCCTCTAAATATACAAGCAGAAAGGTTTCTGAAAGGTGGAATGGGGTGGCAGATTGGGCTAATAAACGGTGATGGATTAAACCCAGATCTGTTGACTGGGTGTGAGTGTTTGATTGGTTCAGATGCTCCGTCCATCACCACCCCCTTTTGTACCGCTTTGTTCGCCATAAGTGTGGCAGGGTATGCTCAGACGTGAGTCCCTTGCTCACTTTACCACTGGATTCAAGCAAGCCTGGCTGAAGACGGCTGGAATGCCAGAAACCAGTCCCAGGATGCTGGTTTCCGGTCCAGGGAAGGCATGGCTTGGCTGTTCGGGCGGGACTGTTTCCATGAGGCACAGGGTCAGACTGATTTGCATATGGCCATGTCTGAACTGGGGTGGCAGAGTGGGCTAAAGAACGGAGATGGATTAAACCCAGATCTGTTGACTGGGTATGAGTGTTTGATTGGTTCAGATGCTCTGTCTATCACCACCCCCTTTTGTACCGGAACCTCTTGGCCGGGAGGTTAACTTTATTCTATATGGACATCAGAACAGCCAGTCTATATATGCAGGCTGCTTTCCAGAAGACTGAAAGAGGGAATATTCAGGGCTTGTTTTGCCAGGGAGTAGAAGCTGAAACACAATGTCCAGAGGTCAGACAAACCCCAATCTGGTGGAGTAGCACCCAGGAGGGCAAAGGGTGGGTTTCTAAAGCCTCAGCTAAACCCCTGGCTTATCTTCCGAGGGGTTGAGGACATCTTTGCATAGTTGCATGGCTCCCTTTAAGTCAACTACTCTTCTCTGATGGCAGTGTCATGGTGAGGAGACCTGCTATCAATCCTTCTCTAGTGGCATTATCCACTGGTCACTGTTTCTATCACAGGTCTGACTGTAAGCCTAGACGCCTAGAAGAACGTGAAGGGCATTCAGAGAGGTTCCCACTGGTATATACTTCAGTATAAGATCATGTGCATGGTACCTTGGAATGTGAGCTCCACACTTATTGTTTATACCTTCAGGACACCCCTAGTGACAGAATGCATGGACAAGCCAATCCACTCATTAGGTGGGTTCGAATGAAAATGGTTGCTGCTTACCTTATTCTAACTCACCTGGAAATGCAAGAACTTCAGCAAGCAGCTTTCAATGACTTGGTAAACAAGAGTCCCAGATAATGTAGTGGGCATGGAATTATGGATAGTATTTCTGATTTTCTGCATCAAAATTTTGTATTCAACTGAAGTTTGGCATTTGAGAGGACCAGCTAATAGGACCAACCTCTCTTCCCCTCCATGAACATTTTCATGTAGAGAGGGAGCACTGTGCAAAAGTGGCATCTCCCAAGATGTGGAGACGCAGACTGATATGCTGTTGAACTGCAGGCATGTGGAAGGGGCATGGACAGAGAGCAGGAGTGGTTATGCTTTCCCCACACTTCTTTAGAAATACACACCTCATACTGTGCATTGTTGGTGGCCAAACGGACCTAGGGTCCGCTGGCCGAACACCTCATGATTCTGTTACATCCATACATAAAACAGGGAATGACTCAATGGAAGGACACACTTATGGAGAGCACACCATGGAGTAAACACTATCATGTGAACATGTCATGCCTTACTCACCTGCATGGCCTCCTGGTAGCCCATGGTGTCGTTAAGCTGTTCCTCTAGTCTTCCTGATCTTTCTATCCATAACTTGTTCAAACTGCTCCAGGTCGAGTAGAGCTGAGAACAAAGAGAGCGGGTAAATACAGACAGCTGAGACATTCACTATACACACATCCTGTGTTTGCCCTCTAAAGGTTTTTCCTCTTTCTTTCTTACTCTATTTTTCTGTCCAATACCCTATATTGAACCCACTTCTTCAGTCTTTCATCCAGCTTACCTACCCTCTAATCTGGCCTTCTGCCCAAAAGTTCACCCCCTGTCCCTCTCATCAGCCTTTATCAGACTCGCCCATCTGATGTCTGACCCCTCATCCTAATTTCCCCCAGCCTCTTATACTCTAAAAGACTCACCAATTTCTCTTTCTTCATGTCTTATAGCTCACCTCTAACCGCCTGTCTGAATCCCTGAACACACCCCTCTGAAATTTTTCTCCACCCCAATCCAACCCATCTCAACCATCCTGTCGTTTTTCCATCGCACTTGTATAAGATAACACTCTGGCTTCAGGTTTCCAGGCCTGGACTTTTCCTTTTACTTGAAGCCCAGCCCTTTAGGCAAAGTGTCAAAGCAGACAGAGCCATACTCCAAGCCTCTAGCCCACCCTAGGCTATGGTGGCCACTTCAGACTCACATCATCCATGCTCTTGGTGACGTCCGGCTTATCCATGTCCCCACACAAGGATATCAGCTCTACGCCAAGAAGTCCCAGTGTGTCCAGGTCCTGCTGAAGAGCGTCGATTTCTTCCCGGAGGACCTTATAGGAGATACAGAAACACGGTTGATGTAAGTATTTCACTGAACGGTAAATGGCAAGGCCAGCTCCCATGGAGTGTCAGGGAACTGTAAGATGCTCAGCAGTAGCTCTGGTGGCTACATCATGTTTGTTGAGAGAATGAGCATGAAAAGAGGCAAAGCAACTGTAAATGTAGCAGAAGATTCACCATTTAGAATGTTCTCAAATGGGCCATCTAGTGAACAATATCAATCCACTCAACTCTACTGGAGACCTTCAAATAATAAGCATATTGGACACCATCGGCAAAACAGAGATTGTCAAAAAATGGGAATTCTGGAATCCAAAAACCAACCTGAGATCAAACAAAAGGGAATCATTCTGTAATCAAGGATAAGTCTGAAATAATCAAAGGGCCATTGTGTTATATCTTTGAAAACGTGTTTCTATCCATGATATGGCGCATGAGGTTAGAGGAGACGGCTACTCCTCAAATAACACTGTTGGTGAAAAATGTTTGTGTGACTTACCTTTATATGTTTCAGCCCTACCACTTAGATTTCAAGTATGCATTCTCTAAGTCTTATCCTGAGTTGCAGTGCGACACCCACAGCGTTCAGTGCATTGCCAATGCTCTCCATACCTGCATGGTGTTCAGCCTTGCACGGATAGAATCAGTATCTGGTCCTGGCTCCTCCATCTCCAGCACAATCTGTTGGGTGTCGCTCAGCGTGACCGAGAGGTCAGCTAGTCCATGCCAGAACCGGTCAGCTAAGGCCAGTAGACTCTTCAGCCAGCACGCTTTCTCATTGGCCTGATTGTGAAGCTTGGTCCACTGATCCTGCAGCTGTTGTGTCCGGTCCTGCACCCCTGAAAAATGAGGATAAAGTTTTCAAATACTGGTCATTTCTGGGGTATGTTATTATTAAACACTCTAAGTTCCACATAACAATTGCACGAGGCACTGTGTAGCTCAGTCACTGAAGGCATAAAAGGATTATTACACAGCGCAAGGAAAGACCGTACTCAGAACACACAAACACACACTGTGACACCAATTGCCGTTAATGGTTTCACTTCACATCCTTCTTTAATGGCTATCAATACAATTGTCAACAGATGCATGTTCTAAAGATGGATTTAGAGTGTACAGAGCTAACACAGAAACGCTAAGGTTGAAATTAGATTTTAATCATTCACCCAAGTCCAAAGCTAACTCTGGTTTACATGCAATCCAAACAAACCGACATGTTGAGCCTTCTCGTCCAGCAGTGACCTATAGTTTTTTTTTTAAACACACTTTATTGTTTTTCTTGGTTTCTCAAGTCATACATAGTATTAGGTACTTTGTATACATAAACACATGATTGTATTCGTATACCATGTATAATGTCATGTATAAACCTCCGCATTGGAGCATGTGCAAGCAATTCGCATTTTTTCAGACAGCAGACATTACAGTAGCCTTCCTTGGATGAGAACAAGGTAGTAACAAGATACTCTTGCAAGTGCATTTGAAATAAATTGAAAATTCCCCATCCCATCCCCCCTCCCCTCTCCCCTCTCTCCCCTCTACTGGCTCTACTCCAGCTAGAATCAATATTGACCAGTTTAGGTCTGATTCCCTCTTCTGCTCATATTGGCATGATTGACATGTGTATTGCATGCAATAGCGCTGCGCATTGGGCTCTTCTTGGGTCGGAGTCATCCAGTCGGGGGACCATTTTGCAAACGTTTCTCTATGTGTCACTTACTACAGGGACAGGCGCAGGTTCAAGGGCTTTAAATGCCTCCAGCATCAGATCCCAGTCCACTGATATCAAGGTTTTGTGCAGACCTCGGGCCTCTTCCCGCCTAATAGCAGCACTCTCTGCACTGCCCCATCGCACCACTTCTCCATGCCATGCATAAACTGTCGGGGCCTTTGCCGATTTCCACCGCATAGTTATTGCACGCTTTGCATAAGAAGTGCTAGGTCAGTGAAGCGTAAGTGCACTTTTTGCGACTTTGGGTGCCGATGCATCCCAAGTATGCAGCTTCCAACTGTCTGCCCTGTGGGGGTGCCTGTCGCCGCTCTAATGCTCCGTTCGACACCCATCCAGAACACAGTTAGCACAGGGCAGGACCACTGCATGTGCAGGGTGTCAGCATTCTCCACCCTGCATCTGGGCCAGTGGTGTTGTGTGTTCGGGAACATACGCTGTAAACGGTGTGGAGTGAGGTAAGCCCTGTGGAGGAACATATGCTGGATGAATTTAAACTTGCCGTTACACGACACCTCTTTAGGATATTCTAACCGGGTAGTCCATTTAGTGTCAGTCAGTTACTTTTCAAGAGCCGCGGACCATCTGTTACTTAAGTCATTAAGTGAAATCCCACTATGCACCCTAATACCTTTGTATAGCCATTTTGTAAGATGCCGCACCTCACCCTTTGGATAGATTGCTTGTACCAGTTTGTGCGTCGGAGTTTCTTCTCTGGCAGGGGCTCAATGTCTCTTGACATAGGCAAGTATTGCTGCATTTGTCATATATAGGTTGCCCGAGATCCCATTTTCCCTAGCAAAGTTTTAGCAGCGACTTATAGTAAAGAGGACATGGGACTTTTGCGAAAATATGGGCTACAGAAACAAAGCCTCGAAAAAAAAAAAAGATGATGAAAAGCATCGACTCAAAATCGAAAATATGTTCTAGAAAATACAAATTAAAAAACAGAGACTCAAAAATATACACTAAGAACTAGACTACAAGAGCCAATCAAAACATCTGAAACTCAAAAATGTGGACTACAGAGATATAGATTGCAAAAACCAAGACTTAAAAATACAAAATCACAGTAACGGACTACAAAAGCCTAGAAGAAAAGGTTATTTACCCATTATCTTGGTTCTGCATCACAGGAATCTTCATTGAAGTCATACACGCTTAAAAAATGTCACACTGTGTGCGGGGATATTAACTTCATATATGAATATCGGGTGCCAGTAACCATGCGTCCATATGATGAACAGCCCCTTTTGTGGGCCAGATTAGACTGGTTTCCTGAATGTAATCTTTGGAACTGAGGAAATCGCCATTCCCTGTCTGCATTACAACAGCATTGTTACAAAAGGACTGAAAGTTTATACTGAGAAGGGAAAAATGTAGTCAGAATGGCCTAAATTGAAAACCGTGCCATCCTGTCTCTTTAAGATACCAAGAGCCACCCATTATGCACCGCCTCCCTCCCACAGCCAGTTCTTTTTTATGAGAAAAAAATGCGTAATTGTAATTTACCCATGCTCAACTCTATCCAGCCAAGGAGATGGGCAGGTAATTTATGTTATCAATAAACATTCCTATGATGCAGAACCAGGACTACAAGTAACCAACCTTTTCTTTCTTATCGTAGGATTGTCATTGAATTTATAATCATAAATAGGACTCCCGGTTTTATGGTATTTCGTTTTTTGCCATTTCTGTTTGCATTTATCCATATTTATTTTTTACTAATTTTATCTGTATGTCAGAATATCTTTATTCGACTTATTGCAAGTCATACAAAGAACACAATAAAATAAAAAACAATTACATTACATACGATACATACAATACTTCGATCTACATATTCCGAGAGAAGAACCGGCTAAACATTAAGAAAGGTTATATACATGCTTAAAAAGTTTTACATTTCATGCCAAAAATGCATAATAAAAACCAATGATTTTAAGGTAGAATTAGGCCAACAGATTTCGCCCTTGCGGCAGCTACCAAAAAATTAGCCATGCAAAAAGCAATGCGTGGAGTAGGTAGAAGTTGTAAAAAGAGCAAAGCTGGTCGCACCTGTACAAAGCCTGCTTCTTTCAGGATGGGAAGCAAATATTTCTTTCTCTGCTCATGATACATACTGCAAAACATGACAAAGTGCAAGGTGTCCTGCACCGAGAAGTTATCGCAGCTGCACGGTGGAGCCAACTCAGGCTTCTGCCAGCTTTTAAAAGAACCCAAGTAAAAATGTAGCAAACCAAATCTAAACTTTGTTAATAAAAACCTGTGATAGGGGAATGTGACAAAGCTCAAGTAAGGGGCGAGTGAGGCTGAGCAAACCAGAAGGCTATGGGCCCTTACCGCTGGTTTCAGCAATTCATATTCCTCCCGCCGTGCTTCCTGCCTATCCCTAAATAGCTTTTTGATAATAACTATATCCTGTCCCCTAATTTTTCCCGGGGATGAAAAGAGTTCTGGGCGACCTAGATCTGTGAATGTTTTCGCTATATAGGCCAACCATGGGATGCTATTATGTTTGTCAAGGGATAAGACATCAAGCAGAATTTTATGGTTCAAAGGGAGATCTTCGTTCATCCACATTTTCAACCACAAAATCAGCGGTGCAAGACTCAGGGTATCAGACAGGTAGGGCAAGCCCACCTCTTTGTGGATAGAATACGTTGGGGTTGATTGTGGGACTGAGAGCAGAGATCCGATGAATCTGTTCTCTGCTCTCTGAATTGGATCAAGGTTTACATACCCCCACAAAGGGGAACCGTATGATGCTATGGCCACCGGTTTGCTCGTATAGATTTTCAAAAGGGCTTCCATGGGCCTAGCCCCTAACTTACCAGCAAAACCCAGTACTGCTGAAGACGATCTTATTACTGCCAACCTTTTTGCTCTTATCTGCGGGCCCCAAGTTCCTTTTTGGTCAAACATTACCCCCAAATAGGGAAATGTGGTTACATTGGTAACGGGAACTCCCCTACAGAAAAATGTTTTGTGTCTTTTTTTGTTACACTCGCGTCCCATTACCATCGTGTGTGATTTGGAGGCGTTGACCTTAAGGTCCAAACTCTCCATAAAAGAACCAAAGGCATCCAGGAGGTGCTGTAGACCTACACCAGTCCGGGCTATCAACACTGCGTCATCCGCATACAGGAGTGCCAGTATTTTAACACCTCCTGCATGCGGAACGTCGGCCTCCTGGCCCCGCAGGTGGCCGCCCAGCCCATTGATATAAATGGTGAATAGTAAGGGGGCTAAGATGCAGCCTTGCCGCACCCCCTTTAAAGATTTAAACAAAGGAGTGCGTCTACCATCGTTTGTAACTCGGACTGCTGCAAAAAGCTCCTGATGCAGGGTGGCCATGAACACAACCAACGACTCATCGATGCCCATCTCCAACAATATCAGCCACAGTTTCGTCCTATTCACCAGATCGAAGGCTGAGGAGAGGTCCATAAATGCAAGAAACACGGAACCCTCCTTTGCCACTGTATATTTAGAGATCAATAGGTGCAGATTTGTGCATTGTTCGATAGTCCCTTTTCTTTCCCTGAATCCATATTGTAATTCCGACAGCCCACCACAGCTCTAAACATTCTCCCTAAGTCTGGCTAAAAGTACTCTACCTAAGATTTTTATGGTTGAGTCCAAGAGAGAAATAGGCCTATAGGAAGCGGGATCATCCCTCCGGCCTTTATTTTTATAAATGGGGACAATGGTAGATGTGGCCCAGGAACTAGGGGCTTGATTATCGTTGGCTGCGTTAAACACTTTTGACAATACCTCCGCCCACAATTTAGGTGAGTACATAAAAAAGTCAGCAGGGACACAGTCAGGACCAGGTGCCTTGTGTCTTGTTCTAGCCAATAATGCTTTTTCCACTTCTTCAGGGTTAAAAATGATAGGGTGTACAGCTACCACCGGCAATAAGGCGTTTTTAGATCCTTCGTCCTCACCCTCGTAAACATTTTTAAAATGGTTCAGCCATTTTTCATCGGTGATCACGCAGTCCATGGGAACATTGTTATCATCGGAAAATAGAGGCTGTTTAATGATCTCCCAGAATCTCCTACTGTCCTTCAACACTGCCGCTGAGAGGAGATTTTCCCATGATTCGTGTTTGATGATATCCTTGCGTTTCTTAATGGCTGCCTTAAAATTTTTCCTTAGTCTGATGATGTCATCTCCAACCCTGGGGGAGATTTTTAAGGCTGCCAACAGTGCTCTGTGGGCTTTTGAGCATGCAGAGTCAAACCAGCGCTTATTTCCAGGGATTCCTTTTATTGGTTTGGCTAGAAGGTCCTTAGCCACCTGGCCACAAATTGCCTCATAAGCCGCTATTACTTCAATACCTTGGGCGCTGTTTTTTTGACAAATGTCCACCTTATCTTTTATTTTAGGAAAGTTTTTTTCATAAAAATTTTCCGGGATCACTTTAGCCCATTTCAATCGTCTATCTTGGTCGTAGGGTGTTCAGGTTTTGGCTCTATTGGCGGTGCTCCCATCTGGCCTCCCCAGGCCACTTCGAGTAATACAGGGTTGTGATCGCTATAAGGTGTTATAACTGTTCGATAGTCCATAGTCCGGGTTAGGATGCCTTGTGAGACAAAAATGTAGTCTATCACTGAACCATGATGGATGCCAGTAAAAGTTGGCGCCCTCCGGCCCGTCGGGTTCGTACAAATCATGGTTAGCGAGAAGTTCTTCTAGCTCGAACCCCTCTGTGGAATGTTCAAAGTGGGGTGACAGGGGGGCCTCCTCATCCTCCTCATTAGCTTTGTCACTACTTCCCTTACAGGCTAATTTGCATAAATGAATATTAAAATCGCCTAATAAAATAAACTCATAAGCAAACTTGATATTCTGCGACACTGTGTATAAAATACCGTCTAGGTTAGCGACATTACTACCTCTGTGTTCGATATTCCCAGAATTATAAAAGTTAACATAGATGGTCCTGCTATTATTATTAATCACCCTTTCAACCATTAGGATGTTGACAGAGTCAGTGTTGATCTGCCTATAGCTTCCCTTTAAGTCTAAGGAAAACATAATTGCCAGGCCACCTTTGGCTCTACCCTTACGACTGGGGACAGCGAGTTTGGTGAAAGTAGTAAATCCATCCCACCAGAGATTGACGGATGTGTCCCACGTTTCTTGCAAAGCAATTATATGGTAATTTGAGATAAAACTCAGACAAGCGTTATCCAGTCATTTTGCATTTAAGCCTGCAATGTTCCAGCTTATGATTTTACAGGAATCGGTTGGTGTCCTAGGCTCTTTTACCCCCACCAAGCACCCCTCTGCTAGGCATGAGGATCTAACCCCCTCGTTTGGTTCCACTTCGGAAAGGCTCTGTGCTAGGTCGGTATTCAAGATCGGCTTTACACGGGCCTCTCCCTGATAGGATAAACGTGGGTGGTCCTGAACTCGCAACTCATTACTCTCTGATGCTTCGTTAAAAGTGGGATTGCTGGGATCTTCACCGGTATTCCGTTGACCACTGTTTAACAGGGGCATATTACAAGACTCGCTTTCTAGGACTATTCCAGGTTTAAGTCAATCGAACAAGTTACTTACCTTCGGTAACGATATATCTGTAAGAAACATTAGTTAGTGTTAGATTCCTTACCTTAGAATATCCCCAGGCGTCAGTCTGGATCCGGAAACTTTTGCGTAGCAGTACCCCTGCGCGTCGGTAGGCGTCGTCTGCAGGCGTCCCCTGCGGCTCCGCGTCCGTCGTCGGCGTCGTGCGCCGTGATGACGTCGCTGGAGTACGTAGACGCCGCCTCCGCGCGCTGACGTCAGTTCTTTGCACACAGCATTTCCGCGCCAGGAGACGCAGAGCCATGAGAGAACCAACACTGGTGCCATGTAAAAACTAGGGCCCTGAAAGGGATGACCTTAACCCTAGGTATCAGTTCGCAGAACGGGGAGGATGGGTGGGTTCGGTAAGGAATCTAACACTAACTAATGTTTCTTACAGATATATCGTTACCGAAGGTAAGTAACTTGTTCATCTGAAAGAAACACGTTAGTGTTAGATTCCTTACCTTAGAATACATACCCCAGCAATACCAACCCCGGTGGTGGGTCTGCGAACCAATACAACTACACCAGAAAGTCCTGGAGGACAGAACGGCCAAAGAAGCCATCCCTCCGGACTTGGCTGTCCAGGCAGTAGTGCCTCGCAAAGGTGTGCAGCGAGGCCCACGTAGCCGCTTGGCAAATGTCCTGCAAGGGGACTCCCCGGCCCAGGGCAGTGGTAGCCGCCGTGGCCCGAGTGGAATGGGCCCTCAGCCCAACAGGAGGCTCCTTCCGAGCCAAAGAGTAGCACGCTTTGATGCAGAGGACGACCCATCGAGAGATGGTTCGTTTACAGACCGCCCGTCCCTTCTTCGCACCCACGTAGCCAACAAACAGTTGGTCATCCACCCGGAACTGGCGTGTGCGATCCATGTAAAATGAAAGCGCACGTTTTGGGTCCAGACGATGGAGCCGCTCTTCATCCTTTGAAGGATGCGGAGGCGGGAAGAAGGAAGGGAGGGTGATGGACTGCCCGATGTGAAAGGCCGAAACAACCTTGGGCAGGAAAGAAGGTCTAGTCCTCAGAACCACCTTATCAGGATGAATGGACAGGAAAGGAGGTTGGACAGAAAGAGCCTGGAGCTCACTCACTCTCCTGGCAGAGGTGATGGCAACCAGGAAAGCCGTCTTTAAAGTCAGGAGACGGAGAGGACAAGAATGAAGGGGCTCAAAGGGAGCACACATTAGAAAGGTCAGAACCAGGTTCAAATCCCACTGAGGCATCACAAACGGAACAGGTGGAAACATGTGAGTGATGCCTTTCAAGAATCGAGTTACAATCGGGGATTTGAACAAAGAAGGCTGATCAGGAAGCCTTAAAAAGGCTGAAAGGGCAGAAAGGTAGCCCTTGATAGTGCCCAGAGCAGAGCCCTGCTGGGCAAGAGAAAGAAGAAACAGAAGAACCTCCGAAAGAGGGGCAGAAAGAGGATCCACAGCCTTTGCTGTGCACCATGCCACAAATCTGTTCCACCGACAGGCGTATACCGACTTAGTGGAGGGACGCCTGGCTGCCAGAATAACATCACAGACTTCAGGAGGCAAGTCAAATGGCCTCAACTGCCGCCGCTCAATCTCCAAGCATGGAGGTGGAGACTGGACAGGTTCGGGTGGAGGACCGTCCCCTGCTGCTGCGACAGAAGGTCCTCCTGAAGGGGCAGGCGGATCGGGGGACCGACTGACATGCTGAGTAGCTCGGGATACCAGTACCTTCGAGCCCAGTCCGGAGCCACAAGGATAACTTGGGCCCGGTCGCGCCTGATCTTCTTCAGCACTCTGGGCAGAAGTGGTATAGGCGGAAAGGCGTATAACAGACCGCAACTCCACTCGCGCCGAAAGGCGTCGCCGTGCGAGTGCCGTCTTGGAAACTCCAACGCGCAGAACTGATGACATTGCGCGTTCTCTTCGGTGGCGAATAGATCTAACCAAGGCTCTCCCCATTGCAGAAAGATGCCTTGCGCCACGTCCGAGTTCAGACGCCATTCGTGATCCATCGAGCACCGACGGCTGAGTTCTTCCGCCCTGGCGTTCAGAGAACCTGCCAGGTGTTGAACCGTCAGAGTCACGCCCTGACGTTCCAGCCATTGCCAGAGGCGCAGAGCCTCCTGGCAAAGGGTCCACGACCCCACACCGCCCTGTTTGTTGCAGTACCACATGGCGGTGGTGTTGTCGGTGAACACCTGCACCACACTCCCGTTGACAAAGGGGAGGAATGCCTTCAGTGCCAGACGAATCGCCCGCAGCTCCAACAGGTTGATATGGAGCCGGGACTCCGCCGGAGACCAGATGCCTCTGATCTCTGCCTCTCCCAAGTGGCCACCCCAGCCCTGGAGGGACGCGTCCGTCACGACAACGTGCTCCGGTTGGGGAAGGGAGAGGGACTTGCCCCTGACCCAATCGCGGTCCGTAAGCCACCACTGCAGTTGTCTCGCAGTGCCCTCCGAGATCAAGACGTGGTCGGACAAGTTGCCCTGATGCTGGGCCCACTGAAACTTCAGGTCCCACTGCAGAGCCCGCATCCGCCACCGAGCGTGATGCACCAGAAGGATGCAGGAAGCCATCAGTCCCAGCAGCCGCAGCGTCAACCTGACCGAAACCCGGGATAGCGGCTGAAAGATGGGAATCAAAGCCTGAATATCCCGAACCCGCCGTTCCGGAGGATAAACCCGAAACTGCGCCGAGTCCAGAACCGCTCCGATGAAAAGGAGCTGTTGAGAGGGACACAGGTGTGATTTTGGCACATTGATGGAGAACCCCAGGTCGTGCAAGAGGTCTGCCGTCATCTGAAGGTGGTGGACGACTGTCTGGGGCGAGCCCGCCTTCAACAACCAGTCGTCTAGGTAGGGGAAGACTGAAACCCCCAACCTGCGCAGATGGGCTGCGACCACCGCCATCACCTTTGTGAACACCCGTGGGGCGCTGGTAAGGCCGAAGGGAAGCACGATAAACTGAAAATGCTCCTGGCCTTCCGTGAACCGCAGGTAACGCCGGTGGGCTGGCAGGACGGGGATGTGAAAATACGCATCCTGCAAGTCCAACGCTACCATCCAGTCTTGCGGGTCTAGAGCAGCCAAGACCTGAGCTAACGTCAACATCTTGAACTTCTCCTTCCGGAGGAAGCCGTTGACGTTCCTTAGATCCAAGATAGGACGTAGGCCCCCCTTGTCCTTCTTGGGCACCAGAAAGTAGTGGGAATAACAACCACGCCCTACTTCTGGCCCAGGAACGCGCTCGATGGCCCCCTTGGCCAAGAGGGCCGTAACTTCCTCCTGCAGAAGTGTCAAGTGGTCCCCCGACACACGGTGGTTCTGCGGTGGCATGGCTGGAGGAGAGGTCTCGAAGGGGAGGGAGTAGCCCCTTCGGACGATTTGCAGCACCCACCTGTCCGAAGTGATCGTGCGCCAGTGAGCGTGGTGATGGCGAACCCTGCCACCCACTGGCGTCACATGGGGCCGAAAGCACGGACTAGGAGGATTTTGGGGTAGATGCTGCGGGGGAAGGTGTGGTCTGACCCCGCCGTTGTCCCCGACCGCCACCACGGCGGCTCCCACGGCCGCCACCGCGTTGGAAGGATTGTTGCGGCGCGTGGCTGGCAGCACGTGTGGGGGAGCCCCTTCCTTGGCCACGAAAGGGACGAAACGAACCCGGTTGCTGACGCTGGGTCGAGAGACCCAAGGACTTGGCCGTGACCCTGGAGTCCTTGAAGCGTTCCAGCGCGTGGTCCGCTTTGTCACCGAACAGGTGACAGCCATCAAACGGCATGTCCATCAGGGTATTCTGGACATCAGCCGAAAAATTGGCGGATCTCAGCCAGGCGTGGCGACGAATCGCCACCGTCGTAGACATAGCCCTGCCCAGCGAGTCGGTCGTATCAAGACCACACCGAATTGAATATTTCGCTGCATCTCGGCCCTCAGCCACAGCCTGACCGAGCTTTGCCCGCACCTCCATGGGGCATTCTGGCAGCAGCTCCGCGACCGTATCCCACACAGAGTGGGTGTAGCGGCCCAAGAGGCAGGCGGTGTTGCAAGACCGCAGGCCCAAACTAATGGACGAGAAGACCTTTTTGCCAAACTGGTCATACCTCTTGGATTCCCGGTCGGGCGGGGCCGACGGGAATGCGGACTGGGAGGTCGAGGCCTGGATCACCAGACTCTCAGGAGTGGGGTGGGTAGACAGGTACTTGGGGTCGTCCGGACAAGGACGGTGGCGCCTGGCCACGTTCCGATCAACAGGCGCACCTGAAGCGGGCCTGGACCACGTGCCCAACAGAACGTCAGACAAGGCTTCATTAAACGGCAGCAGTGGCTCCAGTGGGCATGACTGCGGTTTGAAGACCTCGGTGAGGATGTTAGGCCTCACGGCCGCGACGGGGAGCTCAAGGTGTAAGGCCTTGGCAGCCCTCATCAGCACCACAGAATAGGCAGCTCCCTCCACCGATGCCACGGTTGGAGGAGAGATCAAACCAGGGTTAGGAGAGTCGTCCAAACCACTGGCATCCCCCAAGTCACCTGTCCAGTCCGGGTCATACTGGCACTCGCGAGCCAGAGGGTCCTCGGACCCCTCCCAACCTTCACCGTACTCCTCATCCTCTCCGTATTCGGAGTCAATGATGAAGACCGGCTCCTCGGGGTTCATGGGCCCCACCGGCGCCGGGACCGGCGTCGTGCGACGCCCGTCCGGCGCCGCGTCCGGCGTCGGAGAAGGTAAGGGGACGGCGCCGCCCGGAGCCGGCGTCGGAACCCCACCGCCGGCCGGAACCGGCAGCGGAGAACCGGCGCCGCGCGGGGGCGGCGTCGGGGGTAACCCCGATGGCAACGGCGCCGGGGAGGCCGGAAGACCAGCCGGCGCCGATCCCGAAGGCCCCTGCGGCGCCGGGGTCGGAGCCGTCGGCGGCGCCGGGGCCGGAGCACCCGACGGCGCCGAGGCAGGGACACCCGAACCGCTAGGGCCCCCAGACGGTAGCACTGGGCCCGAAGGCGCCGTAGGCCCCGTCGGAGAAGCGAGCGCCCTCATGGCCATGAGGAACGCCTCGATCTCCTCAGGCGTCGCGCCATGCCCAGGGACCGGAGGGTATGAGGCAGGCCGCGCCGGCGACTCTCGCGGAGCCGCGGGGTTGGGGTCACCCGAGCCCCCGGCCGCATCGCGCGAGCGTCGGGGGGGAGTCGGGGGTACGATGACGACGCCCCGACTTCTTGTGCTTCTTACCTGACGAGTGGTGTCGACTTCCGGAGCGCCCGGCGCGGCTCCGCGACCGCTCCCTCGAACGCTCTCTCGACCTCCGGCCGGACCGGGACCGCTCCCGGTCCCGACGTGGGGCCGACACCCGGAGCTCCAGTAGCTTGCGGGACCGCTCCCGCCTAGCCTTGTTGGTAAGGGCCCGGCAGTCGACGCAGGAGTCCACGTCGTGGTCAGGGCCCAGACACCGGAGGCAGAGGCGGTGATGGTCTGTGACCGACATCGTGCGCTCACAGTCATCGCAATTCTTAAACCCAGGCATCCTATCAGGCACAGTAGAGGAAAAAACAATCGAAAAACTTGGTCAAAGACCGGAGTACTGCTCTTCAGATCTGCGTCCACTGGCGCGGAAAAAAGAAGAACTGACGTCAGCGCGCGGAGGCGGCGTCTATGTACTCCAGCGACGTCATCACGGCGCACGACGCCGACGATGGACGCGGAGCCGCAGGGGACGCCTGCAGACGACGCCTACCGACGCGCAGGGGTACTGCTACGCAAAAGTTTCCGGATCCAGACTGACGCCTGGGGATATTCTAAGGTAAGGAATCTAACACTAACGTGTTTCTTTCAGATACAAATATTTAAATCGGATAAAGGGCCATACCTGTTCCCCATTCCACATCCCCAATCAATGGGAGTAGCCACCTGACCTTGACCAATAACTAAGTTATTCCACATAGATTGTGGCGTATTTGGGCGTAACCGGGACTGGTCATTTCTCATCCGTGGTATAAACAGGGCTTAATTTGAGCCGGAGCCTGCCGGTGCTCAGCACCGGCACTTAATTATGGGGGCCGGGTCTATCACGGGGCATTAAGTGCACCTGTCCTCCTGCCTCAGAATTACATTTTTTTAAAGTCGTGACTCGTGCGTGTCACTGCGCACTGACTGGTGACTCGGTGAGTGACTCTGGCACACACAGAGAGCGTGCGCTGCTGTTGTGATTCATTTACTTAGTCTTCGATGATCATCATGCATCATTCACTTGTGTACTTACTGCTGACGTCACGTGCCTGCCTGCTGCTGAGCTGCTCCCAGTTTACAATACTCTCTCTCTTCCCAGTCCTGTCTCTTCCAGGCCGCGGCGCGGATCAGGGCCCCAGTGGGCGGGACACTGTTGAGTGTTGCAGTTGCAGGGGCCAGGGCAGGGCACTGGGCAGGGCTTTGCTGCGGGGGTTGGGGCTGTGCGCGCCAGAGGAAGCGACGCATGCGCAGATTGCATGTTGCACGCGCATTTTCTCTGCCCACCGCGCCCCAGCATACCCGCACCCCTCTCCCTGGCCCTCGGCGAGTATCTGCTGCTCTGGTATTCCTTCGCCGCCCAAAGTTGCTGGACTCGGAGTTGGGAGCGCATCCATCCGATTCCGAGCGCTCAGCAGGTGAGGAGGGCGAGGCGCGAGCCGCGCGACTAGCGAGGCAGGGCCTGGCGCCCTTACACTAGTATAGTGGTGATTACAGTCCTCCTGGGTGATTAATTAATTTACTGGTGGTGGTGGCCAGTCAGGTTTTTAAAATCATCCTGATTGGCATTGGTCTACCCCGACTCTACCTACCACTGCGGCCCGGTGGGGCACAGGATTACGTTTTAAAAATCAATTAATTGTTGATGATTGGTTGGTCGGTCGTTGGTGAGGAGGGCGAGGAGCGACTCGCGAGGCAGGGCCTGGCGCCCTTACACTAGTAGAGGTGATTACAGTCCTGGGTGATTAATTAATTTACTGGTGGTGGTGCCGGTGGCCAGTCAGGTTTTTAAAATCATCCTGATCATTGGCATTGGTCTACCGACTCTACCTACCACTGCTACCGTCTACGAGCAGCGCCTGGACAAGATGGGGCCAGGGGGTAGGCCGGCGCCGGCCGAAATAAATAAATAATCCTCATGATGAGGCGAGCAGCGCTTTTGCAGGCAGGTGAGGCGAGGCAGCACTCAGGCAGGGCTGGCACTGGGCAGGGCCTGGCTGGGCCCGGCGGGGGACAGGATTACGTTTTAAAAATCAATTAATTGTTGATTGGTTGGTCGGTCGTTGGTTATCATGAAGATTGGCCTGGGAATGATAGGCAGGCGGCGTAGGCCGGCAGAGTCAGACATGAGACATCAGTCACACATATATAATGAATTAACTAATAAATCTGCGCAGGCGAGGCCTACAGATTTACTTTTTTTGTTCATGGACGTCCGGTCACACTGCCTAAATGTTGTTTCTGATGCCCTGGCTACTGGTACTTTGTTGTTGCTGCCAGCAGTGTGCACTGGCCATTTGTTGCGCAGTTGCGGGCTGCCTGGAATCAGTGCAGGATGCAGGCCCAGGGCAGGATTCGGTTTTGTTTTCAGGGCAGGTCGGGCGGGCACGCTCATAAAATCTGTGGGGGTTGGGGCTGTGCCAGGCAACTTGCAAGCACTGCAGGCAGCGTGCGCAAATGTTCTTCTGACTTACTTACACATTAACATTTGCAAAGCAGGGCTGGGGTTTTCTGAAGCAATGGATAGGGCGTGAGCAGTGTGAGAGCAGTCCTGGGTGAGAGAGACACACAAAGCAAGTACACACTGAAGGCAGGAACAATTTATTTATTTATTTGTGCAATTTTATATAGCGCGAACTTTACCCGAAGGTGTCAAAGCGCTTTACATAGGACCCAGTAGTTTCAAACATAAGGACTGAAGGTTACAAGCGGCAAATTTTTGACTTACATAAGAACCAGTTGAAAACATACGGACTTAGGAATACATGCGTTATAAAAAAGGTACAAAGTTTTACAAACAGAAAAAAATGCAAATGTACAAGAGATAAAGTCACACAAAGAGGAGATAAACTCTAGGCATATACTAGTGATATCTCTATCTACTTAGGGAGGGGATACATATGGATATACTCAGGAATGGTATATGGTGCAAGGTCTAAAGCAAATACCATTGATTAGAGTTATTACAATAAGTCAAAGAGCAGAGTTCCATAAGTGTGGATGCAGTAGTCACAGCACAAAGGGAGGGTTGGAGGTATGCAAGGGTATATGGCTATGGAGAGAAGGGGAAGCAGAAAAGGGAGGAAACATTTGAGGATCATCCACGGGGAAAAGGGTTAAAGGACGAGGGAATGGGAGAAGGGCTAGAGTCCAGAGAAAACTGTCCGAAAACAGCAGGAAAGTGTCGGCCAGGACAGAGCAAAAAGTCAAGAGGTCCAGGAGAGAAGGTGGGAGCCCAGGTGGCGGGAGATGAAGCTGGAGGCCATCCACAGGCGCGTCTCTAACGCTGTTATATTGCAAGGTGTAGTCAATCATACATCAACTAGGGAGGGAGAGGGACACACTAGAATTGAGAGAAAGTGTCCTTTCAGTTTAAGCGATTTGCATTGCATTAGTGATTTTAGCTAATTTATTCCAAAATTGTGCTTTAAATGCACTTTTGAGTTAATCTTTTTCAAAATGTTCACAGGGCAAGAGACCCTCCTATCAAAACCTTACTATGAGGAAGGCTTCCTTGCTGAAATTCGGATCAGCCAGATATATATTACCCCTGACTTTTAGCAGAGCCAGTTGAAAATGTGGGTGGGGCTAATATAGTAAGTGGGTGGAGCCAGTGGATGAAGTGGGCGGAGCCAGAGAAAAGTAGGTGTGGCCTCTGCCAAACATTTGAGCACCTGCACTTCATATTTTACAAATTAAGCACTGGGTATAAACCTGCTGCTCTGTCCAATAAAGTCTAAACCCGTGAAGCCAGGTCCCCATCCATTAATGGCTGGGTCAAAAGGCATGGCGGGCCTGAGATTTAGCTCTTGCGGGTAATTAAATCTTCCAGGCACAAGGTTAGGCATGGGCCAAAAACGATCGTGTGGATGTCGGGGTCTAATACCCCCTTCCCAGCTAATGGTATTGTTCGCTCTCTTGGCTCTAGGAGTGTTAGAAAAAGTGGCAAGCTGGACCTCGCTAAAGAAAAATTTTAGGGTAAGGGGGATTATAGAGCCATTACGCCGTTGGATTGGGAAAATGTTAGTCAGAATGTTTGGGAGGACGTCCGCATTAGCAAAGTTTATAATCACACAATCCCCCTTAAATTTTTTATGCTTAGTCCCGATCCAGGGTACCCTCCTAGTCATGACGATGTCCCTTGCTAAACTATACAACCCTTGATGTGCCATATGCATATTAGTTGTGAGCCAATGTAGCGCTTTATCTTTCAAGTCCTGTTTAGATTCTATTTTATCTTGTGATAGAACAGGAACATTTGCTAGTACAAGCACCACAGGGGAGGCTTCCAAAATGAATTGAGCTGAAACGTCCTCATGTTTTGATCCACTTATATCGCCAGATGTGGAGGAAGAAAAGGCTCCTAATGCTGCTTCCTGACTAGGTGTCAATACTGAAGATGATGGGGGTGGCTGCACTAATGGGGTGGGCTGTGGTACATTCTCAATAGGTATGACCTCCGCATCTCTAGTCACCAATTTTGTTACAAGGGAGGACAAGATCTCCACCTCTTCAACCAACTTGTTATGCACTTCGCCCGCCTTTTTGACCTCCGATGTTAATTTGTCCAGTTTTCCAATCAGAGGCTTGATGATTGTCCTGATTTTAATGTCAATCATTTCTTGTATCCGGTTAAATAAATCGTCGTCAATAATACGTCTTGACTCTGCTTCAACATCAAGCTCCACGTATTGCACTTCACTTCTTGGGGGTGTTGTGACCGCCTTTTTCCTACCTTGTTGTTTCCCCCCTCGCTTTGGGTGAGATTTTCTACAGGCTCTCACGGCCCGTGGTGCGGGCTGCTCCAGTGGTAATGCTTCTTCCACTGTGATTATCTGATGGTTGGGGTCAGAGTCAATATTAGCCGACAAATTTACCAAGACGTCGGGATCTTCTTCGTCGCTGCCATGATCTTGTGAGGTATGGTCTGATCCATTTGTTAGGGGAATCTCTAGCGGTGTAGCCAACAACTCTGTGGATGATGCACTTGAAGACGGGCTTACTGTGGGCAAGACTGGAGATTGGCTCAAGCCTAACGATTGCCTCCTCTCGTTATTGATCTTACTGACCTTTTGTATGACATATGAGTACATAGTGTTGGCTGGCTCAGAAGCAGCGGGTGCTGATTTCTTCTTCCTCATGACGCCTACTTCCTATAGCAAGGAGTTGGGGTGAGTGAACAATATCACAGGGTGGAGGTCAGAGGCGACGGGCAGATGGCAGTTAGACAGTGGGTTATAGACAACCTTAAATAATGCTTTGTTGATACCTATCGCTGGGTACTCACGTTAGGGGAGTGGCCGTGCCGTGCCTTGTGTGGCCTTGGAGGGCCGTAGAGGGCCCGCCCTTTGCCCGGGCTTCGCCCCGGGCTACGACCCGCGCGCGTCCCACGATGCGCGTCTGCGACCCTGCTTAAAACTATGGGAGGTAAGAGGAGGCGGGACACTGGGAGGGGGCGCGGCCCACACGGGAAGAGGAAACAGCTGGTGGAATTAACGCTGTACCTCGCAGTCCCGGGGCCTCGCCTCTCGCCTCCTCTGCGGCCTCGCCGGTGTTGGTCTCCTCCTTCCCTGGGCACAGTGACGTGGAAAGTTAAAGGGCTACTCCTGTAGCGGATTTCTGCCAAAGTACACCAAACGCTGTCAGACCTCTTGCCGAGCGGCTCCCGCGAAGCGGGGGCCGCGAGAGATTATAAGGAGCTTGGTGGAGGCGGGCACTGGGAGGGGGCGCGGCCCACACGGGAAGAGGAAACAGCTGGTGGAATTAACGCTGTACCTCGCAGTCCCGGGGCCGCGCCTCTCGCCTCCTCTGCGGCCTCGCCGGTGTTGGTCTCCTCCTTCCCTGGGCACAGTGACGTGGAAAGTTAAAGGGCTACTCCTGTAGCGGATTTCTGCCAAAGTACACCAAACGCTGTCAGACCTCTTGCCGAGCGGCTCCTGGTTTTGTGGAAAAATTAAGCTGAAATTAGTAGTTTTCCACATTTATTTAACCTATAAATATGCGCTCATGCTTGAATGTCTGCCAGGTTTCAGTGCTGTGAAAACCCACAGAATATAAATCAGTGAATTTATATGAAGATATGCACATTTCAGTATCAACTTTGTGCATATCTACTGCTGTCAAAGCCTCTTCACTAAAATTCCTTCTTTTTTAACCCCCTTATCGATCAAGCTACACATCTTTTGGCCTTGCAATTATGGCGGACAGTATTTAGAATTACTCAAAAAGCAACTCAATTTCCGTTTTTATACACATTTAAAAATAAATACAGACCCGAAAATGAATGTTTTGTGTCTGTATTTATGTGTAAAAATCCGTAAAAACAGGGAGCCTTAATCATAAACACTTGAATAGAGTAGAGCTCGAAATTAAATCACAGAAAGCGGCTGTTGGTCAGTAGGAAGACCATGAAAATGAGAACAATTTAAAAAACGTAATTTTGCTTGCAGAGTTATAGATCACTTGAATAAGTTTTGAAGTGTGTCTTGACAAACACTATCACCTGTCTGATTGTCTGAGTCTAGACAATAATGTCTAGTAAACATGTGCACAAAGTTCCAAGTTGCAGCTTTACAAATGTCAGAAATTGGAACATTTCTTAGCCCTCTTGTCATAGCTGACTTAGCCCTCATGGGCTGAGCCTTGGGTCTCCCCGGGAGTGGTTTGTTTGCTAAATGATAGCAGATAGTGATGCAACTAATAATCCATCTATCAATTGGCCGTTTCGCAGTTGCTAAACCCTGTTTAAAATAGGTCTAATTCACGTACAGCCAATTGCATGTTGTAAAGGTTTTAGTTTTGTCGCGGTACAAATTACTCTCTTGCGTCTAATGAGTAAAGGGACTGATCAGCAAGTTCTGGGGGATGGGAGAGAAATTGGTAACGTAATGATCCGATTGGCCAAGACATTATCTTTGGGAGAAAAGAATGTGTCCTCATCAATACACTTGAAGACAGCGCCTGCGTCTCGCTCACTCTTCAAGCAGAGTTGATGGTTACTATGAAGGCTGCTCTCCATGAAAGGTGCTGGAAAGTAGCCTTGTGAATAGGTTCAAATGGAGGACCCACTAATAATATTAAAAGAACTAGCTTCAGTTACCATGGAAGAGATGGTCTACAAACTGGTGGATATACTTTCTCGTGGCCCTCTAAGAAGTCTTTAATTGCTGGAAAAAGAAAATCTGACCTGTATACAAGGACAGCTGACATGTGCCAGGTATACTTGCATGGATGCCAACTGGAGCTCATAATGTGCCAAGTGTAGGAGACAAGGTAGTTTAACTTCCTTCTGACAAGCAATAGGAGTGTGACCATTTCTTTAGCATCATGAACAGAAATGTTTCCACTTAATGGAATACCAAGATTTTGTGAAAGGGTGTTTAGCCTCCCGTAAAATCCTCCTGCAGGCAGATGGAAGCTTTAAATGCCCATACCTTCAGATCTCAGGGCCATGCTGCCAATTTTCCGCAAAGTCAACCTTTGATGTTGGACTTGTCCCATAAGTCTTTTTAGTAGATTGGGTTTGAGTGGCTTCCTCTTGTGTGGTTTTAAGAACATTTGTAACAGTACCGGCTACCACTATTGTCTTGCCCAGGCTGCTGCGGTCTGCGTCGCTCCTCTGTCCCATGGAGGCAAATCTTCCCTTTACCACAGGGTGCGCTTGGAAAAGTTCCTGCAGTGTGAATACCCATCAGGAATCTGACTTTTTAGGATGGCAGATGTTACAGAGGTCATGAGGGTCTGACGTGGCCTTGTTTCTTCCACAAGCAGGCCACTTGTCAAAAAAAGATGGCATTTTATT
Organism: Lissotriton vulgaris; assembly: GCF_964263255.1. NCBI lineage: Eukaryota > Metazoa > Chordata > Amphibia > Caudata > Salamandridae > Lissotriton > Lissotriton vulgaris. Next base: position 2,012,013,278 of record NC_141691.1, read on the forward strand.
TAACAATTTAAACATTTTTTGCTATCCGAAAATGTCAGAAAAACACAGGAACCGACAAAATCTGTTGAGTGAAGTAGTTGTACATTTCCTAGTGATATTTCTGAGGAAAAACAACCAAAAAGATATTGACCACCAGGAGCCAGAAGAAAGAACTGAGGCAACTACCACCTGCTGGGCATGATGTATACTGGTGGGCAATGAGCCCTTAAAGGGACAGCCGCTCTTTTCACATCTACATAATGGCATCCTATGGGGCTACACTGTCCTCTCCTCCTTCATTTTTACCTTTTAAATAGGGTTTATGAAATATTTAAACAGTCAAATACCACAAATCCAGTTAATTTGCCTAAATTTTTAACTATACTTCTTACTCTTTTTTAAATGCAATCTGAAGCAAATGCCCAAAGTAGCCTTCTTTATAGGCTGCAAAACATTAATCTATTAAATGTTTCTCGAGTCCTTACTGAAGAAAGGCGAACATCCTTCGGCAGTGCAAAATAAAAATAACATTAAAATGATATTAACAAGAAGTTATTATCATTTTACTTTTCTTTGCTGCAGCTAGGTCGGGAGCGGCGGGGCTGGCTCACCACAGAGGAAGCAGGAGTGGTTTGCTCTTCCTCCATACATGCGCATGACGTCTTGACCAGCTCTCCAGGACCAGCCAAACAGTCACGCACACTTGGCATGCTCGCCAATGGGCTGTGTTGCACAGCCCCATGGAGAACATGCCCAGCCTCCCCAGGCCCTGCCTGAGCGTCCAAACAGGCCGCTCAGACCAATCACAACCCTGCCTAGAAAGCGTTGGGATTGGCTGGGGAGAGTCCAGTAGTAGAGAGTTGCGCAACGGTGGAAGAAGCGTGCGGCAGCAGCAAGATTTTTTTTCCACCCGCCAGCACTCCCTCTTGCCCTACCACCCCCGTTTAAAGGCAGCCGCCACTGGTACTGATGTGGTCCTGCACGTTCAGGTTCGTGTTAAGTGTTATTCCCAGAAATCTCATAGAATCTATAATGCTCGGTTAGCAGTTGAGGACAGTTAAATGCTTCATCCGTAAATCTATCTTAAGCGTGTGTTTGGGTGGGATGATTAGAAGGAATTCCATTTTGATAGCATTTAGTTTGAGGTGGTTGAGAGTTAGCTGGTTTTGGGTATTTTGCAGAGTTGTGTTGAAGCACCTATTATCTTCTGGGGAAGAGATTTGCAGGTACAACTGAGTGTCATCAGCATACATGCAAAATGAATGCTGGAGAATTTAAAATTTTCAGCTGGAGGCTCCATGAATAGGTTGAAGGGAGGAGGTGAAAGATAGGACCCCTGTGGGACCCCTAACATGACTGGTGTGGCACTGGACAGGGGCTGGTTAATCTTGACTCTTTGGGTTCTGTTCTGGAGAAATGAGGTAAACGAATTTAAGACGGACCTTGAAAACTCCATACTGCATCCAAGTAAATCTAGTAGACAGCTGTATCCAACACAGACAAGAAGTCTAACAGAATTAGAAGGCACGATTCGTTCTGATCCAACATTTTTTGTAAGTCCTCCACTATGTGGGTGAGAGCGAATTCAGTGCCCTGGCCCTGATGGAAGCCGGATTGGAATTGTTCTAGAAGTTGGAATTGTGGTTGCAAAGTTGAACCTGGACACATCTTTCAAGGAGCTTCACCAAAGTGGGAAGGTTGGAGATTGGGCAGAAGTTGTTTAGTTCCGAGCAAACAGCAGTGAGACTTTTCAGAATAGAGGTTACCTGCCCTACTTTTAGCCAGTCTGGACAGGCCTTGACGAAGCGAGGCATTTACTATCTCAAAGTGGGAGCATTGAAAATTTGACCTCCCTGAAGATATTCAATGTTAACGGGTCGTTGAAGTGGTTTGAGATTTCAGCGCTGTAAGAACGTTGTGCATGTTGCTTTCACTAAAGGTAGTGAACATATTCCAAGAAGCATTGTTTTTGGGGTGGTGCCTTGGGAGACAAGGAGGCTCAGCTATCAGTGAAGTAGGGAGACTGACATGTGGTATAAGCGGAAGGAGCATCCTTGCTGTCTGCAGATCATCTTTTTTTTGTAAAACATTTTTTATTAATAAGAAACAGACATCAGCAATACAACGACATTTCAGAGGGAGTAATACCGTAGGCATCGTCGGTACAGTAGGTAAGTCACAGGATACGTTTATATAGGGAGGAAGGTCTAGGGTGAGGGGGGTTTATTGACAGCAGGAGTCAAAGGAGGCTGACATATTTCTCCACGATAGGAGTTCCACAAGCCCCATACACAAGACAATTTTTTGGGACTTCCTCGGGACAAGTACACAGTTTTTTCTCTGAACATTGCCCAATCCTAGTCTTTTTCCCAATCTTGAACTGTAGGTGGGAGTGGCACCCCCCATCGCTGGGCAATATTCCATTAGCATTAGTCTCAACGTAACCCATTGTGTCAAGCAAACATTTAAATTGGTTGGCTCCCAGATGTTTAAGAGACACCTACGGGCTTCCACACGGAGCTGCACGGACAAAACAGTATTAATAATGTCATGGATGTCGCGCCAATAAGGTTGGATCAGTTCACATTCCCAGACTATGTGGAAAAAGTTCCCAGCTGGCCGCATCCCCGTCTACAAGCGCCCCCGTCTGTCCTCCCCATTCGTACCAGTTGAGGCCCAGTTACGTATATCCTGTGGAGAAATTTTAGTTGCACAAGTCGGAGACGAGCTGGTATCGCTAACACTGTGGGAGAGGAGATAGCCTCCTGCCTCTCCTCATTATCCATCTCTATGCCATCTCCGGTCCACTTTCCTCCGACGGCCCGGAGAGGTTCTGAGATGTTGTTGACCAGTTTTTTATATATCAGTGAAATGGTGCTGTCAGGGAGATGACCATCTAGTATTCTAGCCTCCAGTGGGGATGATTCCCGTAGCGTGGCCCCGGGCTGTAAGTGTTTGCGAAGAGCGTGTCGAACCTGGGTGTAATTAAAATTAATGGTATACTTGTAAAGCGCACAGCTACCCACACCGGGGTGTCCCGGCGCTGTACATCGCTGAGGAACCCTTCCTGGCTTTCCCTGTGAGATGGTCCCTCCTGGGCACGCCCAAGGTGAGACCAGGCATCCCCGGCGTTGACGGGCCGTTGTGAAGATTAAGCAAGCTATTGCCCAGAGTTGCAGAGTGGAGCCCAAGGTTAGAGTAGGCGCCGAGGCGAGAATAATTGAGTCCGCGGACATTGACCCAAGACCCTGCCGCGTTGGGAATTGAACCCTGGTCCCGATACCATTACCAGGTCCTGGTCCTGGTAATGGAAGCGCTCTGACTCGCCCAATTTGTACTGTTGCTGCAGTGTGGCGAAATACTTAATGTCTGATTTGTCCCACAGATCGCCTATAAGTGTGATACCTATGAGATCCCATTTGTCGATCCCTGACTTCTCCACAGATTACCCAGTTGTTCGGAATCCCATAGTGGTGTTGCGAGCATTAGCTTGCGTCCCCATCCAAGGAATTTGGTGGCAGCATGCCAGACGTGCAATGCGTGTTTAGTGTGGCCCGTAAGCGGATAGCGATGGGGCCCGCAGATCATCTTTGATTCTTTACATTGTTCCCAGGAAGAAGGAGGGAAAATCCTCACAGTTTGGTAGCATATTGGACATTGGAACCATTGAAAGACGGGTTAGGTTAATTATTGTTTGACAAGTAAAACAGGTTTTTAGGTCAGTTTCTATCTAAATCTAGTTGGGTTCTAAAGCAATTGTGCCTGGGTGGGGGGTGTAGGGGGAGTCCTGGGAACGCATGCGGGACCCACAAGAGTGAATTTGGGAGAGAAGGGTATAGTTGTGTGAGGTGTTAGAAACAGGACAGTGTAACTCTGTGCTCACTGTTCTAGAGGTTTGATGTGAATGTGGTCTGGTTCAGCGAGTCATGGGGAGGGACTCAATTCTTGCAGAAGGTGTTGTGTGTATGTGTGTGTATATGTATATATATATATCTTTTCTTGGTGGAAAAAAAAATATATATATATATATATATATAAAAAAATAATAATCGCGCGCTCAATTCCTTTACTTTAGAAAGAAAAAAACGCACTCACAGGGGAGCTTTTCACATCAGGCTTCTTTATTTTGAAGCGAAAAAACGCGTTTCGGCGTCAAGCCTTCGTCGGTGTTCATGACACCGCTATCGTGACAGACTGATAAAGTTCCTTAGTCTCATAGCAATAGAGAAAGGACCATTTCCCTGTTACAAACATTGGGTGCCATCTTGGAGTGTATGCAATACGCAAAACTTTTACCTCCACATATAGCGGTATTAAGACCACAATATTATTGAGCCATAAATCGGCATATCCCTGGCCCCTCCAATTCTCTTGTTCTTACAGTGTGAAACCATTTAAACATGTTATTCCATGAAATAGTGCTGTGGATCGCCTGGGTCCCTTCCATATAAACCATTGTTGTATTACATATGAAACGTCACATTCCTTCCGTAAAAAGTACAATATCCTTAAATTCATTGGATGAACAACTCAGATTAATAATCATTCAATCATGATCTCATATTTCATCCAAAGTTCATGAATAAGCGAATAAACATAAACAAAAACTTTGGTTACCCATAGATCCTCATGGCCTAATGTGACTGTTCAGAACAGAGTCAATATCTTCTCAGTATATATTTGGTATGATTTAAACAGACAGAATCAAACAAAACATACATAAACCATAGCAGCAAACCAAAGCTTAATTCAGGGCTATAAGGAAGGTCATGTTATTTCCCCAGGTGTATTGCAAGTTCTTTCCCACTATTTAGACCTTTAGGGAATTTAGATGATAGGTCGATGATATATCTCGACTCTAGTCGTCGTAACTTCCGCAAACGGTCTCCTCCTCTGATATTACAAGGGACATAGTCTAATCCAAAATACTGTAGTTTTGTCCTATCCTTATTGTGAAATTCAGAAAAATGGCGGGCAACCGGATAGGCGGGATCCGCCTTATCGATGGCCCGCAGATGTTCCAATATTCTAATCTTCAGCTCATGAATTGTACTGCCAATGTAGCGTAGGCCACACGGGCAGACAAGACAATAAACTGCAAAAAGAGTACTACAAGTCAAGAACTTTTTGATTTCCATAGTTCTTCCTGTGTCCAAGAGAGTATACCTCAGAACCCGTTTACTTGCTGCACAAGCTTTACACCTACCGCAGGGATAAAATCCCTTCATCTCTCTCAAGGTGTTAGTTCTAGATAAGGGGCTCTCAAGATGGCTTCTGACCAACATGTCCTTTAAGGACCTGGCCTTTCCAAAAGTTACCTGTGGATACTGGGGTATATCATCCTTAATTGCATTATCAGTCAGCAGAATATGCCAGTTCTTTCTAAGCATTTTTTTCAAATAGTTAGCCTCGAAGGAATAAGGTGTAATCATCCAAAATTTTCCTTCCCTATTGGTATCCTCCTTCTTACTCGGTTTGTCTACCAGAAGGGTCTCCCTCAGGATCTGTCTGACCTTATTTAATGTCTTATTCAAAGCGACGCGCTCATAGCCTCGTAAACTAAATCTCTCTACACACTCTGAGGCAGCCGCCTCAAAGTCTCGCTCCCTTGAGCTATTTCTACGAAGCCTCAACAGCTCACCATAAGGTATGCTGTTGATAAGCTTCGGTGGGTGATTGCTGCTGGCGGACAGAATAGAATTACCAGCCGTTGATTTACGGAAAAGTGCAGTGTGGAGTCGCCCATCTTCAACAAACACTCTCAGGTCCAAATAGTCTGCTGCCACCGGACTAATGGTACCCGAGAAGTGCAAGTTGTAGTTGTTATTATTCAGATCATCAATATATTTAAGAGCTGTCTCAGTTGACCCCTGCCAGACAATGAACAATATCGTCAATATAACGATGCCACTGGATGACCTCACCGCTGTCTTGACCTACTCTACAGCTCCTGGGCACCTGCTCCTCCTCACCAGCCAATGAACAAGTTCGCGTAGCTGGGAGCAAAGCAGGTGCCCATCGCCGTCCCAGATATTTGTCTGAAAAATAGACTCTCGAAAAAAAATAAATTGTACGAGACAAAATTCCACAAATTCCAGCAGCATCATGTTGTGTTGTGCAAATCTCAATTGGCGTTTTTCCAGATAGTGTCATACTGCTGTCAAGCCATGTATATGTTCTATATTGGTATAAAGGCTAGTAATGTCCAACACCATTAGTAAATAATCGCTCTTCCAATTAATATTGGTGATTTTCTTTAGGAAGTCCTTAGTGTCTCTTGTATATGATTCAAGTTGCACAACAAAAGGGAACAAAAAGTTGTCAACAAGGAGACTATCGGTCTACCAGGTGGATGTTGGTAATTTTTATGAAGTTTTGGGAAATGGTAGAAAGTTGGAATTGCCGGATTGCCACTTCTTAAGAATAGATGTTCTTCACTGCCAAGCATGGATAGATGGTACAATTTTTTCACTAAATTGTCGTACAGTTTCACACTTTGCCTGCATGCCTCATTAGTGGTTGGTTCACAGTACTTCTTATCTGAAAGTTGTTGGATTGTTTCATTCTTGTAGTACTCCCTAGTAAGTAGCACTACATTATCGCCTTGATCAGAAGGCTTCACAACAATCGTATCATTCATAAGATCTTGTAGAGCTGACCTTTGACCAGTGTGAGGTTTCCTCTAGTCTTTTTACGATGGTAGCTGTTCTTCCTAAATTTCAATAGGTCATTCATCATGGCCTCTGTAAAAACATCAATCGCTTCCCAAGGCATTTGAGGGACAAAAACAGATGATGGTTTAAAGGGACTTTCTACCCTATCCTGATCAATGTTCTGCCTTACAGCTCTCTGTGCCATACTCATACCCATAGTTGGACTAGATTCCTGTTGCATCCTCAGGTCTTCCAAGGCTTCCAGGCCCGATAAATCCTTACCGATCAAAGCATCAGTGGCCGTTAGTCTCTGATTGTGTTTTTAGATCTTTAATATGAGGCCTCAATTTAAAATATTTATGCAGTTTCAACTTTCGAGTAAAACAAAAAAGATCTATCCGTGTTTGGGTGTATTCTAAATCATTGCTTGGACAGAATGTTAAACCAAGACTTAACAATTCCTTCTCTGTGTCCGTCAATACTCTGTCCGTCAAAATGACCACAGTCAGGTTGGCCACTTCTCCTAACACCTGTTTGTTTTTTTGTTGCGGCTTGTCCAGTTTTGAACTCTTCCGCGACCTACCGCCCCTGCCCTTCAGGTTTTCCTATGGTGGCCTCTGGGGGTTTGTTCTTCCCTCCTCGCAGCCATGATTGCCGTATTATCTTGAACTCGTCGTGAAAAGGGAGGGGGACCAAATTGCCTCTTCTATCAACATTCGTAGGAGACTGATCATCACTGGTGTCGGTAACTTCAGATTCAGAGGTCACCTGATTTGAGTCCGCTGCCGATTGCACAGTTTGATGTAACTCCTTTCTTGGGGCATCAAATTTCTTGGCGAAAGTCAGGACTCGCCCCTGTAGATAATCATTTTCGTCCCGAATATACTTCTCTTGTTTCCGCACTTTGATTATCTGTTCATATTTGGTTAGGCGGACTTTCATTAATCCCTTGAGTTCCTCTACTTTATTAACATCCTCCTCTTTTGCTAGTTCCTCCTCTAAGATCTTAATTTCCGCTAGCGCTTTTTCCCTGTCGCTCCAGGCGTATTTCACTAGGATCTTCAGGGTCCCCTTGCAATACTGGGCTGTGTGTTCTGCCCAGTCAGTGAGGAGTTGGGGGTCTGGATGTTCGTAGGAAGGTACGGTGTAGACTCTTAGCCCCCAAGGCACCCGATGTTCTTCAATGTAGATAGTCAGGCTTGTTGCCTCCCACCATTTTCGAACTTCACGTTCGTACAGCCTCTCAATTTTTGTGAGTATGTCCTTCAATTTATTACCCTCGGGTTGGGTGGTCGTTGTTGTGACTGTTGACAGGGCGCCATGTCGCTTAAACATGTCTTTAGCCGCCTCGCGGCGAGTACTCTTACCGAACATCCTGTCACTTTAAGATGTCCTATTAATTCCATGCAAGTAGAAGCCTGATGTGTAACACTCAACCCCTACGCCTTACCGCAATACACGCTGCCTTTCACTCAACGAAAAATGGGCTCACCGTTTCAGGTATACTGTGCAATCGGGTTACGTTCCAATTATATGTATATATATATATTTATTTATAGTATATCCTGCTATGGAAAGAGGGACGAGGCGTTGTGGCCATGTTCGGCTAAGTTTGGCTAATAAAGTTTAGCCAAAACAAAAAAAGCCCACTTGGGCTGTATTGTTGTTTGTGCCCGCATGCCCTCTAAAGAGCGGGGTTTGTCTTTATTTTGCATTATGCCGGGAAGTTGAGAGATCTTCCCCCACCACTCGGGATTCAAAATACGAGTGAATAACGAACATGTTTAATCTTTAGCAATTTTCTTTATTTTATTTATATTGTGCAATATGAATTATTATGAGGATTAATGTATCAACAATGTTTCTTATCATTTGGACGAATTCACGGTTTTTAGTCACGATGGAGTTGAAAAATGGGAGTCTGTTTTCAGTGTTTATTGTTTACTGCACATTATGTGTTTTTTTAGACCAATGTAACACCACTAAAGGCACTCGTGACCAAGAGACGAGGTCAGGAAACGCGTCGAGTGGAGTTGCCGATTTGCTAAATTAAAATACTGCTTCACTGCACAAGAGTTTGTGGTTGCTATTCTTTTCGGATGTGTATCCCCGGGAAAGTGACGCAGTGTTTTGGAAATAATTGTGAGGCTCGCCCCCTTTACCACGAGCCGCCGTAGATTGTGGCATGGACATGGCATTCTCGGCGGCTGCCGAGAGTAACTGTATGGATATGGATATGGATGGATATATATATATATATATATATATATATATATATATATATTCACTGAAAAAAACATAGGTTTCACACCAGTTATAGTTAGCTGGAAATTGTACTGACATAAAAACAATTGAAATTCCCACGTTATAGTTAGTTGGACTCACTATAACTTGCGCACCAGCAATGCACTGCTGATGACGTCACATATTACATCACTCATGACATGGTCAGTGACATCACTCATTGTTCTGAAAGCCAGTATATGCCCATATACTGGCTTTCAGAACAATGACTCCGTTGGGCCTCAACCAATCGGAAGAACTTTACATACATCTTTAGGGGACTCTAATATACATCGAAATGTAAATATTGTTCATTTTCAGACAGACATCTCGCTTATCTCATAATTCATTGTTTTAAACATTATTTTTGTAATCCCCTTCACTTCACTTGTCCTCACCTTTGGATAATTCATACTCACACAACAGACATGCCTTAAAACAGAAATTAGCCCACTGGAGGGCAGTATTTCAGTTTGAAAATGTGGCAAGAAAAACACCCACGATTACTGTTTAGCCATATAAAAATAGGATTATGTGAATTGTACATTAATGATTGAGAATTCACCCCCCTTTTTTGAAATGTGTAAAAACGTTTGAAATGGTTGATCTTACCAATTGAGAAATTTGATTTAACTACAAGTCCCATAATGCCACCTACACAATAGGAACACACACCCTAAAGGGGCGTGACTTATGGTTTCAGGAAATGGTTTATAACTTGTGAGTATGCGTGCACAAACTGACCGTGATCAAGACAGCGGACGCTGTCGAAACGCGTTGGTTTTTTTGTTTTGGCCCCATGGATTAATAAATCACTTGAAGAAGAAACCTTGTAGCGTGGTGCTGGACTTTGTTTTTGAATTGCGACTCCATTGCTTCCCTCGAGGTGGGGAATCTTGTTGGAATATATATATATATATATATATATATCTATATATATATAGATATATATATATATATGTTCCCCACACTGTAAAGTCCCAGGAAACACAGAAGTCCGTGTTCAAAAACATTTATTGGCGACACGTTTCGACCAGGCGGTCTTCTTCGTTATTATATATATATATTTATATAGATATTTTAATGGGCACACCGGATGCCAATTATAATCTGAAAAACGTGCAGGGGACAGTGCAGCCGCACATAACTAAGTTTGCTCATGTGGGCCTCTGAAGAAAGGGAAAGGATTCCCTGAAACGCATCAGGCCGGGGGACACTATGAAGGAAAGGGAAGCTGGCTGTGTCTTTAATAAAATGGTTTGTAACTCACATGTGACGGAGTGCGGCCTCATCTCTGGGCAAACTGACGAAGGTATTCATGCACGGCGGTTCCGGCAATGGAGGCGACGCACCACCATTGAAAACAGCATGGACTGCACGAGGGGAAAGTATTTCCCTTTGTGATCAGTGGAGTAGGTTTCTTAAATGTGAGACAACCAGAGTCTTTTTCGGATGCCTAATGGAGGGCTACATTGATCCATGGAAACACACATGAGCACTCAACCCATTGGAGGGAAGCAGGAGTGTAAGACAGGTAAGGGGGCTGGGTATGGCAACGGTAAGGGTGGGCACTACAAGGGGTTCCTGTGAGATACAAGAGGATCTAGTACACCTTCAAAGGGGGAGGTATCCTTATTGGCCACATAATTCTTGATGATATCGAAAATATCATCCAATATTTCTAGGTTTCTATTTGAAGATTGTATGAGGATAATCCCATTATTATATAGGGATATGGTAGTATCTGCTCTGCAGAAGAGTAAGGGAGCTACAGAGAGTCTCAGACCATGTGGAGTTTTCCTGGAGGTAGTGATCTGGAGCATGGGGTGTCCTCCATTGCACTTATTGTTTTGTTTAAAAGATGAGGTCACCAAATATAGCTTCTTTATTTGAGCAGATGTATTGGTCAGAGATTAGAGTTTCTGGGTGAGATTTGAGGTGTCTGTGTTCTAAGCTTTTAGATGCATTATTAGTTTTGTAAGGAGGGTACTTAATTGTATAAGTATTATGTCCGGTTGGCCCTAGGTTGAAATCAAGTGCTCTTGGGGAGGTGGGGCCCATGTTGATTGAGCAGCTAACCCCGATGGGAGAAATTGGATAATCAAGGGAGGAGGGGGGTTCCAGATATATTCCATGCCACTTTCTGACATTGGATAGAGATGGGGCTGAAGATCATACCCTGAGAAATTGGGTTGAGAAACAAAGAAAATGTTGGCGCGAAGAAGATATTAGGCTGGAGTGGGATCAGATTTGAACCATTACAAGATGGCTGCTCCTGAAGTCCCAGGGGAAACTGTAAGAAGCTTGAGTTCGAGAAGTCCTACTTTCCTTTCTGTGGAAAATCCACTCAAACAGTCCTGTGACTGTTTCCATACAAGTCCTACTTTGCTTTCTGTGGGAGAGCAAGACAGACAGTACTTTAATTTTGTGGAGGAGCAAGTCAGCAGTCCTCTGTTTCACTTAGAACCAGTGACTGGGCCGCCATCTTAGAAAGAGGCTCTCTTGCCTGAGGGGGGAGTGGGGGTGCCAAGATAGCCAGAAGGCACAGTTCAAAGATGAGAATCACAAAAATGTGGGGCCCCAACAGCTAAGGAACTCCTATAGCCCTTGCAAGGGGATCCAGGTGGTACTATTTTAGACCAAAAGTCAGCCCTGAGCAAGTTCTACAACTAAGAGTCTCGATGCACCAAAACTCCTTAGGGGAGGAGGGACGTTCACCAAATTCAAGGATCAGGGAGAGAACCTCTTTGAATACATTAGTTCTCCTTAAATATATATCAGTTATCCAGCCCGTGAGGGTGTCTAGTGCAGGGACAGGGCGCCCTTAGACTTACTATCTGAGGTGTGAGGTGAATGAACGGGAGACTTTCGCACCCCAACTGTTGTTGGCTAAACTCTGGCGTCCTCACAGTAGTAGTCTGAGGTGGGGGGCGAATGCACTGGAGGTCGCCACATAACCGATCTGCCGCTCAGAACAGGGAGAGAGAGGCCTGCGAGGGTGCCTCAAACGTGGGAGGAGACGCCCTCAAACCTGCGTTCTGAGATGCCGGTAGCTTAGACCAACAGCCGACCGTTGTTGGCTCAGAGCTGCTGCATAAATTGGGCTAAAATCCAAACAGCCCAAAGTTCCATCCGGGCCAGACTAAAGTACAATGGGCACAATCACCAGCAAAGGGATACTGGATGAGAAAGCTCATCAGCCCTCAGCACCCTTGCTGCTGCCGATCAGGCCAACACAGGGGAACGGCAGCTGCTGGTGCCAAACAAGCAGTAATCTAATCAACAGTCCTCTGCACCCTCTATGCTGCCGATCAACGTCGCCCCTAAATCCTCAGCCATCCGTAGGATGAGGTGAGAGGACAGGGTCATTGAAAGGGTCCGAGTCACGTCTGCAGCGACAAGAGGTGCAAGGTTCAGAGCCAGCCTCTGCTTTTTCGAAAGCAGCAATGGTAAAGGGCTGAGTGTTCTCACCAGGGATGATCGTCAGACGCTGCCTTGGAGGCGGTGGGCAGGGAGCTAGTATCGGACTTGAAGGCATCAACTTGGTCCACATAAACTTGTTCTCATGGAAGGAGAGTACCTCGCCAGAAAGCAACCCGTGGATGGTGAGGGCAATACAATGTTCCTTTCCAGGAAATATTTTGCTGAGAAGAAAATTCTAAATTGCATCATGTTAGTTTAGGGCATGTCTGAACATTTCCACTTTTTGTTCCCCCAGTGCCCTGCTGAAGTGACATTTCGCAACACTATTAGGTGTAAGGGCTGGGTGGAGCTGCTGCAGCAAAGACACCTGGCTTGGCACATAGTCAACAGATTAGCATTATATTTCTCTCAAATCACCTCTTTTTTCTTTTCACACTACTGGTTATAAATCTTGCAAGCTACCACAGCAAGAGGAGACAATGGTCATTGTGTATATCAATTTCTAACAAGGAAGCTGCCTTGATGATGAAATTATCTCAGCAGTCAGGAAACAGGCGCTATATTACCAAGCAGACTGTCATGTTCTGCATGGTCTATCTACCTGTTCATTACCTCTAGCAGTGGAGTCAGCACCTGATGCCCAGGTGCTGGTAAGGAGTTCTGCTCCCTGCTTGTGGATGACCTCCAGGGATGGATGCAACTTCTCCAGCTCCCCCAAAAGCAGGGCATTATCCTTGATCTGTTCACGGATGCGCAGCGATTCGCCCCTGATGGAGGGAGCATTCTGGAGCCTGTCCTGCAGCCGCTCAAGGCACTCTGCCATCAGGTCCATCCTCTCAGTGAGCTGGGTGAGTGGGATTAGAGAAAAATAAGTGTAACTCAGTGAGACAGAGTTATTGAGTTATCAAGGTCACATTTCCAAAGTGGCAGATAGTTAATTAATGGGTGAGAGCAAACATCACAAATCATCACCACCCTGTAACACATCAATAATGCCTCAAGCACGTCAGCCACTTTACCGGATGAATGAAAATGAAAAGATGTTTACCTGTAATCCTAGTACTCTTTCAGGGGCTCTTCATCAAGGTCATAAGCAATTAATAGTCCTGCCCATGTACGGGGACCCAGGAGCACTTCTCAACATGATTGATATATATATATCTGCTATTCAAACGAAAATCAAAGACTATTTATCAAAATGGGGTTCTCCTTCGACTCTGGTTGGACGAATCTGGATGCATAAGCTTGACATTTTTTGCTGTTTGCATCTGTGAAGAAATGTATTGTGCCCAGTCCTGAAAAATGGCCTCGTCGTATAAGATCCAGTCATGATTTTTAAGGGAAAAAAATGACAGTCTGCTTGGGTATTTTGAACTCCCGGAAGATGAATGGCTGTCATGGTTAAATTTCTGATGATTAACCAATCCCAAATGGCCTGGGCCTCGAGAGATAGTGGGCGAGAGTGAGTCTTCCCTTGTTTATTCAGATGGTGCATTGTTGTTGTGTTGTCGGTTTGCAGAAGGAGAAAGTTCGATGTTATTGATGAGAAGAAAGATTTGAGAGCCAAATGAAGTGCTCTCAATCCCATCATATTGATGTGATAAGTTCCTTCCTCGTCCAACCAAAATCTTTGGGTCTGCTGGGAACCTATATGAGCCCCTCATCCCTGGAGAAAAGCATCTGTGATCAGTGTCTGAGCTGGTAAATCCTGATGGAATGGTACCCCTACGAAAACGTTCTTCTGTTATATATATATATATATCTATCTCACATTGAGAAGTGCTCTGTGGTCCCCGCAGGTGTGCAGGACTATTCAGTGCTTATGACTTTGATGAGGATTCCCCTGGAACAGAACATGCAGAAATGAATGCCCTCCTCAAGAAGCCCGCAGCTGACCCGGATCAACTGAGCAATTCCGACCCATCTCCCTGCTCCCCTATCCATATAAAGTGATTGAGAAGGCCATCAACAAGCAACTCACAACCCACCTCGAACTTCACCATCTTCTAGACAACGCTCAAGCAGGATTCAGAAAGAACCAAAGTGTCGAAACAGCACTTATTAGGGCCACCAACGGCATTCAAATCATTCCGGATCAAGGAGAAACAGCAGGCCTCTGCCTGCTCAAACTATTCACAGACTTCAACACTGTCTACCATAACACCCTCATCAGAAGACTCCACGAGATTGGCATACCAGGATCTCCTTTCAAATGGATCTGTTCCTTCCTCACAGGAAGAACCCAAAGGGTTAGGCTACCACCCTTCACATCAGACAGAGCCCAAGAAACTGATATGCGTAGTCCCACAGGAATCGTCCCTTACCCCCATCCCTTTCAACATATACATGCCACAGCTTGCCAACATCATCTGGTCACAAATTTAGACAGAAATATGTGGCCCTACACTCCTGTCCTGTTAGGTAATACACTAATATCAGGATGTAGTCTACTCTTGAGGTTTGGACCACCAGCTCCTCTCTCAAGTCAAATGTATAACATCAAGGCTTCACAATCATCTCCTACACCAATGACACCGAACTCATCCTCTGCCTGACGAACCAACCTCACAAACTTCACATACTGCATAACCATGGTAGCAGACTGAATGAGAACCACCTGCCTGAAGCTCATCTCCAACAAGATGGAAGTACTGGACTTCAGCAACAAGACCTCCCTATGGGACTTCACCTGGTGGCCATTGGAGCTAGGGCCCACAGACCATGCAAAAACGTCAGGATTGTCCTAGATGACAAGCTCAACATGACAGCGCAAGAAAATGAAATAACCACCTCCTGTTTCCACATCCTATGCATGCTGCAAAAGATCTTCAAATGGTTGCCAGACAGACCGACACACAAGCACTCATCACCAGCAGGCTGGACTAGGGCAACACTCTCAACGCCAGAATCTCCAAACAACGCCTACACAGATTCCAGACCATCCTCAACACTGCCACAAGGCTCATACTGGACCTCCCACACCGTAACCACATCACACTGCACCTCAGGAAGCTTCACTGGCTCCCTGTTCACAAGCACAACCAATTCAAACTTCTCACCAGAATATCTGACCAGTCGCGTACACTTTCACCAATCCACCAGACACCTACGCTCTGCCTCATTCTCCATTGCAAACATTCCCAGCATCACCAAAAGCTAAACTGGAGGTCATTCATTCTCCTAGATCGCACCCAAGACATGGAACAGCCTCCCACCAAACACATCAGAGACTCCTCTGCAAGAAGCTGTAGGTCTGGCTCTTCGTTTAAGCAACTTGTGGGCCACACACCTTCCCACCTGCCCAAGAGCCTGGATACCTTCTCAGGTGACTAGTGCACTATACAAATCAACATAACAAACATAATAAAGCCACTGAGTGAGACATAAGGAAGTGAGAGAGAAAAACGCGAGATGCATTATATTTTAAAAATTTGATTGTTATGTTATGTTATGATATTATTCTTTTATAAAGCGCTTTATCACCCCGAGGTATCTAAGCGCTAACGATGGACACACAACATCGGTAAGAACACCCAGCCTCCCACTACGATGAACCCCATGCTTCCAAGAAGAGCACCGTCTTCAGGTGCTTTCTGAAGGTGAGAAGATTAGTTTCTTTCCTCAATCTAACTGGGAGCAAATTCCATACTCAGGGGGCCGTGCTTGAAAAGGCTCCGCCACCCTTGGATACTAGGCTGAACTTAGGGCACGTCAAGTTACACACGTCAGCAGACCGAAGGGTCCTATTTGGTACATATTTAGTCAGTCGATCCTTAATATAGATAGGGGCTGAGCCATGGACCGCTTTATGAGCAATGCATAGGCTCTTGAATTTAACTCTCTGAGCTATTGGCAGCCAGTGTAGGTCCTGAAATAAGGGCGTTGCCCTTGTGCGCCGAGGCTTATTAAAAATCAGCCTGGCCGCATCATTCATTACTACCTGGAGTCTGGCTAGAAGATTGTTAGGTAGGCCCAGATATAAGGAGTTACCGTAGTCCAGCCGTGCCAAAATTAAGGCAGAAACAG
Organism: Lissotriton vulgaris; assembly: GCF_964263255.1. NCBI lineage: Eukaryota > Metazoa > Chordata > Amphibia > Caudata > Salamandridae > Lissotriton > Lissotriton vulgaris. The sequence goes on from NC_141691.1 coordinate 2,012,029,642, forward strand.
CCAGCCTAAGGGTGGAGACGGACAGCAATAAGGAGAATTTCCGAAGCTGGCGCAGTAGACCGACACAAGTGCCCACCACTGCCGACACCTGCTGTGTCAAGGACAGCAGAGCATCAATTTTGATTCCCAGGCTTTTTACTGCTACCGCAGGTTCTGGACATGGCCCCAATTCAGCTGGCCAGAACCGATCGTTCCATGGATCGGTAGCTGTGTTAACTGCCAAGACTTCAGTTTTGTCTGGGTTAATTTTTAACCAATTATCCGACATCCAGTTAATCGTAAACTTGAGAATGTCTTGCATTCTCAAATAAGCGATCGGAGAGTGTACAATCTGGATCAGAATTTGTGTGTCATCAGCATAATTGTAAACCCTACAGTTCAACTTATTTAGGGCTGCAATCAGCGGCTGTAGGTATATATTAAAAAGCAGGGGTGAAAGAGCTGAACCCTGGGGCACCCCACATGTCAATTTGGCTGGACTTGACACAAGGTCAGACAGTTGGCCTCGCTGTGAGCGATCTTCTAAAAAAGAAGTCAGCCAGGCCAGGGCCGTACCCTGGATCCCTAAGTCCTCAACCCGCGACAATAGTTTACGGTATCAAATGCCGCGGATAAGTCCAGAAGGACCAAGGCACATGGATTTCTTTTGTCAGCCTTCAATCTCAAGTCAATCAGCACAGAGAGCATCACCAATTCGGTGCTGTGATGAGCTCTGAACCCTGCTTGATTGGACTCCAAAAGAAGGTTGCTTTCTACGAAGTGAGTGAGAGAGTGCAGGACATGTTGCTCTAAAATTTTAGAGAGAAAGGGTAGCTGGGAGATTGGCCTAAAGTTCTTAAAAACTTTTGGGTCGGCACCAGGTTTCTTTAAGAGGGGGACCACCCGTGCTTCCTTAAAGTTGTGGGGGACCAGTCCCTCTTCCAAGGAGCGATTCAGCAGGTTGAGAATTTTATCCTCCATACCAGGCCAACCCAATTTGAAGATTTTGGGCGGGCAATGGTCGGCTGGGGATCCTGATTTCACCCGGTTCATTGTAGTGAATAACGACTCCATTGTGAGAGCTGGAAGGTCCGTTAGGGTACCCAGTGTTGATCTCGGGGATATGAGGGGAGGCTCAATAGAACAGGGAAAGTGCGGGGTTTGGCTAATCTCTACCATCAAATCCTTCCTCGTTTAAAATTATGCCACTTAACTCTTCAAGAGCTGATTCTGTTGCAGATTCAGATGCAGTGTAATGCTCATGCTATGGTTTATGAGGTTGTAGCCTTGGAGAGAGTGCAAAGTACACCACAGGGTTGTAGCATCAGCTTTAGTTAAATATACGCACCTCAGGCTCCCAGTGGTGTATCCTGGGCCGCGGTGTATTGTATATCATGTGTTTGGAGTGTTGCAGACTCGCACTGAAATAAGCATTAACTAAAGCCTTAGCTTATTTATATATGCACACCTCAGGGTCGCTGGGGTGTTGTATCCTGGGACGGGGTGTATTGTATATCATGTGTTTGGAGTGTTGCAGACTCGCACTGAAATAAGCATTAACTAAAGCCTTAGCTTATTTATATATGCACACCTCAGGGTCGCTGGGGTGTTGTATCCTGGGACGGGGTGTATTGTATATCACGTGTTTGGAGTGTTGCAGACTCGCACTGAAATAAGCATTAACTAAAGCCTCAGCTTTATTTATATATGCCTGCTTTAGGCTCGCTGGGGTGTTGTATCCAGGGACGGGTGCATTGTATATCACGTGTTTGGAGTGTTGCAGACTCGCACTGAAATAAGCATTAACTAAAGCCTCAGCTTTATTTATATATGCACGCCTCAGGCTCGCTGGGGTGTTGTATCCTGGGACGGGGTGTATTCTATATCATGTGTTTGGAGTGTTGCAGACTCGCACTGAAATAAGCATTAACTAAAGCCTCAGCTTTATTTATATATGCACGCCTCAGGCTCGCTGGGGTGTTGTATCCTGGGACGGGGTGTATTGTATATCATGTGTCATGCATCTATTAAGAACCTGCCCAAGTGCGGCAGGCAGTTAGAAAACCTTGCGGTAGAGGGGATTTAATCTCCCGTAATATCCAGATAGTTATGAGCACACGGGGATCAGGATTGCTGGTCTCTACGGCGATCCTGCTCAATTTTTGATGTGGAGGGCTGGAAACAGCAACGGTGTGCTGTCAATGGCACACCGTTAAAAGCGGCAACCATCTGGCGGCTACGGCGCCCTTTTCCTTGGCTGCAGCAAGCACCCAAAAATGTTTCGGGCTATTATTACTTTTACCAGGCAAATGTAATTTATTTGGTCCTGATGATGATCCCGAGAATTAATGAGCGATGGGATCGAAACGTCAACACTTGTAAATAGCACCACAGTTTTCCATTGTGCCTAACTTGTGTGGTTTGTATTTCTGGTTAAACTCGCTGCATAATATAATACATGCGAGTGACTACAGCTCAAAGTTTTTACCTGTATTTATGTTTATATGTTTTGTTTGATTAATCTGTAATGTTCTACACACTCCTTTTCCTATATAGGGTACAGGCTTGTGCCCATCATAGAAACCGTTGTTTCAGAATTATTGACTATATTCTTAACTATTGTTGATTAAAACTCCTCGTCCGGCTGGACTGTGGATTCCTATAGTAACCTATTGTGGCCTATATTGTATTTTCGTTTTTCATTCTTCAGTCTGCTAAGGACCATTGTTCCTCTTAATAAATGTGTACACCATATGCCAAAGAGGCACTAACACTTTGGATAGGTCACTAGAGCTGGGCATCTGGTCCACTGGGTTTGCTACTAACATGCCTGTGACTTACCATGCAAGTCTATTTTTCCCCAAGAGTGAGTGTAATAGCTTGTCATAGTGACATTTCAGAATATTGCCCCAGTTCACTTGCTAATCTCCTCGAACTCAAGGTGTTTGTGTTACATGCAGAAGAGTACACCTGAATGAATTAAGCGCTGTAAAATCAGGGAAGGTGAGCTCTATATCTTTGACCTCCACCTGGACACGGTCAACACATACCTGGCTGTATCGTGGAACAGCTTCTTCCAGAATACAGGCTGCGAGGCGCACCTCTTCACGGATCCTGCCATACTCCTCTTCAGCAGCTCTGCTCAAGTCCTGGAAGCTGGTTCCATCTATGGGGCTGAGGTCGACCAGCTTAGATGAGACACGCTGTAGCTTGGTTACCAGCGGCTTGTGCTCGGCGATGGACTCTCTGAGTTGCTGTTTAGGTACAAGTAGTAGGAATGCACAAGTGATAGGTAAGCAGGTCACACCAGGTATGTAAACTATAAATATGTTTGACTAGCAGTATCCCAAAGGTACACACACACACAAACATCTGACCTACAAAGAAAGTTAAGCAAGAAGATCAACATTGAGATGACACACCATAAGCACCAACAAATGTATATATTTTTCATCTGTATATGGGCTATTAGATTGTTTTATCTGCACACCTAGGGAGGTATCATCATGCAGGTAACTGGCTCCTGTCATAAATTCAACCCATGTCATTAGTTTGGGGGAGTGAGCAAATATTATATGGTTTCATGTTAAAAAATGTTACCACAGCCTATATTCCTCTGGGGGAATAAAACCAAAACACAAAGAGGTCTGTGAAGCCTAGCCACTTAATTGACTTAAGAATTGCGTTCTCTGTGCCTTTAAACAACAACTCTTATTAAGGGTGAAAGACCCTCACCCACCCGTAAGTGGCATGCTTAATCATGGGGTGCCTCTTCACACAATCAATACAATTTTCTGGAGTGGGCTACAACTCCCTCCCAAACAAAGGGAAAAAGAGGAAGGTTGAGTTCCTGAAGTGTTTATAAGTATAATAGGATTCCTACATGAGTAATGGGAGTAGTTGAGGTGTTCAGAGGGCATAATAGTCAGAGTGATGCCATAAAACTACCAGATGTGGAATCTGGAGAACTTAATTTTCAAAAATGAGAAAAGGAGAAGAGGTGTATTAGGATTATATGACAATATCCCTTGACCGAGTTTGTTGTAAATGGAGTAACTTTGTCTGAACTGTGACTTGTTATCACCATTGTCCCATATTCTATTGGATTTAATACCCTATGGGAGGACATATCTGTACTGAGCCATCCCCTCGCTAGGCAATTGGATCACTGATGGTGTACTGGACCTCTGCTATTCCCTCTGTTGACACCTTCAAAATCTTATTTTCTACATGGATTATCAAAGAGTTTCTGATACAATGAATAATTTTTCCACCTGAAAATAATTTTACTTGGGATACTCTCAAACTTCTTAGTATACAAATAAGAACATATTAGTACATACATTTCCAATTCATTTGTTCAATCGGCACGCCTGATAGACTGCTCTTATGAATTAACAATTTACATTTACGTTCAACATGACTATATCACAGGACACCTTGGGGACTACAATGCCCTAAAACCAGATAGTGCATTTGGGTTTAGGATATATTCCAGGACATATTTAATAGTTCGAAGCATATAGGCATAAATGTGAACCGCAATTGTTTGTTCCAACTATACGCCTAATAGATTCTTCTTACAAAATAGCATTTGATTTCCTTTTCATCTGCTGAATTTACAGGAGTGCTATTTCCCTGCAGCGCAGCATATATGTCTGTCAGGTCGTCTCGATCACTTCAAATTATGAATACATGGATATATGTTAATTTTTCTGTTTAACTTACACATTACTAGAGGAACTAATAGTATGGATTAATGTACAGAGTTTGTTGTGAGGACTACATTTTCCAGGGACTCACTAGCTTTGTCAACTGTTAGCTTAATATTGTACGTTGAGATTCTAAAATCATACTCAGTGTTTGACACACACTCAACTCACCCTGATGACCACCCTTAGGAGAATAACAGACTATAGGGGGTAGGCAGCTTCTGCTTTTACAATCCCAGCAGTTGTTTCTACATATAAGAGGCTTTTTTTCTTAGCTGTTTCTTTCTAAGCTGTTTTCCTTTTGAGGGTTACCTTATATACACACAGTGACTAGTAGGGATAGAGAGATGCCTAACTTCCCTATCACCTTTCAAAAACCATATATGAGGAGATTTTCTACATTCAACCAGAATGTGTGTCCTTATCCCGCAGTCTTTTTCAACGCAGGGAATCACAACGCAGTCGTTACAACGACCGCGTTGTGATTCCGCATACCATTACTCCGCAAGTCGGAACAACGACTTGCGGAGGGGGGCACTGGATGTTGGAATAGTATAATTTACTATTCCAACTCCAATCTGTGTGGATAGTAGGAAAGGTGTTGGATTTTAAATCCAACACCTACCCCCCCTCCGCAAGTCGTTATTCCGACTTGCGGAGTAATGGTATGCAGAATCACAACGCAGTCGTTGTAATGACCGCGTTGTGATTCCCTGGGTTAAAAAAGTTTTGTGGTTAACGTTGTTTACCATTCAGCTATATTCTTATTTATCAATGCTACCTAATACTTTTGAGTGCTAATATTTGTAAACAGGTCTTTTGGACTATGATTTGCGACCATGTTTTACTAATCACCCTGTGTCTTTCTTCTTTTCTATACTTTTCGCCCTGTTCTTAGTTGTCAGCAAAGACTAGAGTTGAGGCCTTACACTCGTCTTTTGAGGGTGAGCATAGGCTTTTACCTCATTAATTAAATTACTTTCCCTACATGAGTTTTTGTAATGATTACACTGTGTGTGACCCTGACACATAATTGGTTAGATACAGACCAGGAAATCACTGTTGGTTCATCTAGGATATTTAATGACTGAGACATGCTAGTTGGCTTGCGATACAATGTATGATGTGTTTCTCGGTCACTGGTCTCCAACGTTTTGACAGGTGACTACGACAGTGGACCCTTATCATACATGCTTGGGCCTGTCAGCAGTACTGAAATACAGTTTTGGTATTTATCACACTTTTTTTATGTATAGCAGAGTGACTAACAGATTGATTGGTCCTGAAGAATGCCCAGAACCTCGTGACGGCATCACTTGATGGGCTGAAACAGGTTGGACCCTTTTTGACAATAGGGATGAAAGTACTTACTCCCCTCTTACTTTTAATCTACCCATCAGGCACACCTAATAAAGTTAGTAATTAGTCCATCATGAGGTAGTTTTATTGCATCACACAGACCGTTCTGCACTCTGCATACCTAAACCACATCAATTACTCACTTAGGGTTCCTATTACACATAAAAATAATCAGGTGGCTCGTCCCCCCTCTTTTCCCCATTTGTTTGGGAGGGAGTTGTAGCCCACATTAGAAATGTGATTGACGGTGTGAGGAGGGACCCTATGATTAAGCATGCCATGTAAGGGTGAGTGGTGGTCTTCGTCCTAAACAAGAATTGTTGTGTACTGGCATAAAAAAAACATTTGTGAAGCCAACGAAGTTGACACCCTTTATGTTTAGGTTTATGGAATTTTTATTGCGCACAAATACCCGAGGGTGTCTCGGCGCATATCGGACTACCTGGGACGGAAAACTGCCTGATAAATCACTGATTGAATAACCAGGTCTTCAGGAGTTTACGAAAGACCATAAGAGTGGGACTGGTTTTGATGAAGAGAGGAAGAGAGTTCCCCAGCCTGGGGGTGGCTACCAGAAAGCGTCTGTCTCCCCAGCTAGTGTTTCTGGTGCAAGGGACTGAGAGGCAATAAGTGCCAGCTGAGCGGAGAGATCTTTGGGGAGTGTAGATCTGAAAAGCATCCTTAAGGAACCTAGGTCCTAGATCATGGATTCCCTTGTAGGCGATACAGAGTGCCTTGAATTTTATCCAACTCTTAACTCTTAGCCAGTGCAAATGACGTATGGCCGAAGAGGTGGGGTGACGACTGGGGATGTTGAGCAGGATTCTGGCTGCAGCATTTTGCACCAATTGTAATTTGGTTAGGATCTTTTCTTGTGTACTGAGGAAGAGGGCGTTGCCATAATCCATTTTGGAGAAAACGAGGGTGGTAATTCATGTTTTCCCAGCATCAGGAGGCAAATATGGCAGCAGTTTCTTGATCTTCCTCAGAGTATAGAAGGAGGATGAGACCACTGCATTTACATGGTCCTTAAACGACAGCCTTTCATCAAACACGACACAGAGGTTTCTGACCTTGGCAACCGGAATGGGGGATGGACCCATTTCACTGAGCCACCAGATGGAGGACCATTGCGGTGAAAGGTTGCCAAAGGTCATCACCTCGGTCTTGTCCGAATTTAATTTCAACCTGTTGCCCGACATCCATGAGCTAATGGCCCGCATCCCCTCCTGGAATTTTGCAGCCACGGCTGGTCCATCCTTATGAACCGCCAACACCAATTGGGTGTCATCCGCATAGGTGGTTAGGCGGAGTCCGTGTGCCTTAATGACCCTCGCTAGGTCAGCCACATAAATATTAAATAATGTGGGACTTAGCGAGGTGCCTTAATGACCCTCGCTAGGTCAGCCACATAAATATTAAATAATGTGGGACTTAGCGAGGAGCCCTGGGGCACCCCACACGGAAGGGTAAAGGTGGGCGAATAGAAAGTGCCCAGTTTCACCGCCTGCGTACGGTTGGCCAGAAACTAAGCAATAAGGTCCCTGGCAAGATGGGTCACCCCCAGGGATGTGACACGACCTTTTGCATCTTTGTGTTTTGTTTATCATTTTTTGAGTATAATTTATTAATATAGTGTTATCTACTAGTTGATATGGGGCCACATGTACGACCCATTCATTTAGCGCCTCGCAATTTACTACACATTGCAAGTCGCAAATTGCGAGGCACTAAATGGGATGTACAACAGTGTGCTTTGTGATTCCCAAAGGGGTTGCAAATTGCGAGGTTCATTAATATTAATGAGCCTCTCGCAATTTGCGAGCACATTGTGAATGCCAGCCCTCCCAGGGATGGTGGCCTGCTGGGCTCAGCAGACCACCATGTCTGGAAATGGTTTTTAATAAAGCAGCTTTTTTTTTTTTTTTTTAAATGCAGCCCATTTTCCTTAAAGGAAAACGGGATGCATTTTTAAAAAAAATAAAACGTTTTTGTTTCATTTTTTAAGGGCAGGTGGTGGTCCCTTGAAACACTGCCTGCCCTTAAAAAAATATTTTGCATGCATTTGCAAATGAGACCTGTTACTAAAGTGCATCATATTGGTTTGTATTGTGCATTGTACTATTTACTAATAAAGCCTTAGAGCCTGACGTAGCGGGCTCTACCGCCCATTAACAAGGGAGCGGGCCTTTAATGACAGGAATAGCCCGCTATGGAGGGCTGTAAGGCTATTAGAACATTCCACCCCTAGACGTAGAATATTCTTATTTGTAAAACAAAGCCCACATGGAGCCTGAGGGGGTTGAAATCCCATCGGGTTCTGTGAGGCCTTTGTTCACCATAACTGCTGTGAACAAACATTGGAATGTTGATGCTCCAGACTTCTACCGGCCAGTAGAAGCCCGGAGCACTCCATCGTCTTCAATGGAGCTCCCAACATTCCAGTGTTCAAATTTAGTGTAGAGAAGCAGTTAATATGGTGTCAGATATCAACATATTGCACAGTTCCAGTGACTATTAAAGCATCAAATATTAAACAGTGCATTGTACCAATTAACATTCACAATGAACCAGTTGTTAATTTAATGCATTAGACCAGTTAGTAATATGGTGCAAAATATCAGATACTGATAAAGTGAAGAAACCCAGATCTGCCTCGTAGTATCTTCATTAAAGTCATAAACTAGAATATTTCCCAGCTACAGCCTAGACTCTGGAGCCCTTTTCGCTGATGTGTTCATTGTCCATTGAATTATAACCAAAGGTTGCCAGTGTCCATATGTTCCTATGATGAGCAGCACACTTTAGGAGCCAATCAAAATCCAAATTCCTAAATAAAGTCTGTAGGACTCCAAATAACCAATTTTAGCCTGTATTACAGCACTAGGTGCATAAAATGTTGGAAGTGTGGAATAAGAAAGGAAAAATGCAGCCCGATAGGCTTTCATTGAAAGCGGAGAAGAAGCACCATGTCACTTCACAATTTCAGGAGTTTCCCCACCAATGATGCGCTGTGCTGGCAGTTGCCTCACAGGGCTGGCTCTATTTTCCCCAGTACCCAACTCTAGGCAGCCGGGGAGGCAGATTCATTAAGGACTTCAATGACAATTCCTACAATGCTGAACTAGGATTACAAGTAAATAACCTTTTCTTCTGCATCATTGGATTTTCATTGACAGTTACATTCTAGGATAGAATATCATGTTATTTAAGGTTATGGAATGATGTTGGGCATCAGGAAAGAAAAAAAGATTATGTATCATTGATTACTTAAGTGTTGAAGGAATTCCCTACTTAAAAATGTTTTGCAGTCTACAGATAGGTTCCTAGAACAGGAAGCTTGAACAACAAGGTACTCCAGTGAGAGAAGGGCTGAAAGTAGTGGTGGCTTCTGGCATTCGTTAGTGGTGGGTGGGGGGGGGGGGAGGGGGGGGGGGAATACAAACAAAACTGAACAGAATTAAAATAAATAAAATGGCACTTACCTGCCACTCCGACAGACTCCGCCTCGCTCCTCTCTGATGACTGTCGACTCAGCTGCACACTGCACAGGCTCCCAGATGCCAATCTGAGTGCTTCTCTCATGCTGAGAACTCTATTCAGACAGTACATCCGCTCTGACAGTAACTGGGAGTCTAGCATTTCTCCAACCCGGCTGTGCAGCACAGCCAGGTTGTAGAAAACTAAGTGCACACTATGGTTTGGCCATTCTAAGACAGCCAGCCAAACCGTCATACGAACTTAAAAGTACCCACCACCACTCCCCCTGCCATGCCTGTCACAGGGGATTGCCTGCCCCGCTGAATACTCGCGTCGTCAGCGATCAGGCAAAAATAAAATGATAATAAAATACTTTTATCATTATTTTATTTTTCATTATTAGCGGGCGGTGCTGCTCTGACATCATAGAGGAGCCACCCCTGGCTGAAAGGAACTCTTGGTCACCTGGAGATGGGCAATAGTGGTAACCTATAAACCAGTTGCCTCAAGGAGTACAAGGGAGTTTCTCCCAGACTATCAAAATGGGCTCTAAAATGGCCTCATTAAAAAGGGAGAAGGGGCGCCAAAGTAGAGGGCAAAAGGACCTCGGCGAGAATGTTGGTCTTATTTTCCGTGGTAGGAAGTTGCAAGTCAAACACTTCCGCATCCTTCACCATCACACTATGAACAGAGACCACTTCAGGTGTTGGTGGACCAGTGGGGAAGTCCATAGCTAGCTCTGGAGACGTACCGAGGCTGTTGGTGGAGGACAGTCCTGAAACTAAGACATCACTCCTAGAGTCTTCTATGGAATCAGATCAGTAGGGTTAGAGTCTGTCCCAAAAATATCATGAAGACCGTTTCTGTACTCTTATGCCTCCAAGAATTGCTGGGCATCCCTACAGGATCTGTTTGGAGACGCTTCTGTGTCTGTGTTGCCGCATCCAGACTCACTGGTGGAGGCAGAGGTGGAATTGACTGCTGAGCGCAGGGTCAAAACAATGTGGCATTAGCACTGGTTCCGTCGGAGTGGCACCAAACGGCATGTGATGCAATGGCATAAACACTGAAAGACGGTATGGGGCTGCTGGTCCCAATGGGACGCCAGTCGGTATTGATGCCTGTGAGCAGATCCAATACATGGCATTGAGGAACACCGCAGGGTCTGACCCTGGAGTCGGGAACTCGGGGAAGGCTGGAGCCCATGCCGGAATATCAGGCAGTGGCTCCACTGGCATCAAAGGTTATGGAAGGTTTGATGGTCACTCCAGAGCCCAGTTTAGTGGTGGAGCAGCACTGCACGGAGGAACTGCCAAGGTCCAGTCAACTAACACTGTCCCCCAGCACAAAGGTCCTATGGGAGTCAGAGTGTGATGGGAAGATTTACCTTTATAATGCTTCTTTGACCTTCTGTGCTCTTTCTTCTTCTTACCCACTGAGGAACAAGATGAAGACCTAGAAGTCTAGACCATTTGTGGTGGCGATGGTCCTCTCTGGCCATGAAGAGCTTAGGTTTGTGTTCTTTTAAGACCTTAGGGTACATGCCAAGGAAAGAAGAACAGGCCAGGAGCCAAGGTCTCAACTCAGACACAAAAGACAAACTGATTGGGTGTATGTAATGGACAAATGTCTCTCTCACAATCCCTCCTAGACTTGAACCCAGATGTTTTGGGAGGGGACATGGTACTGCAATTTGTATTTTAGACTTTGTGTGACGAAACCCCTCAGAGAGAGCAAAGCTTCAGATCTGCACCGAAGGTGCAGAAAAAAAGGGACCGGACATCATTGTACCAGGAAGGTGCTATTTAGAATTGGGGACACTGAATAATCTCACTTTAGGTGTCAACCAAGACCAGTGCCCTTTATTGGCAACTTGAGAGCTTTTGAAGTTTTCTGGATGCATTCTGATGCCTGGGATGGTTTCAAGCATCCTAGGACCGGTTTCTGGCTATCAGCCGTCATCAGCCAGGAAAGCTTGACTCCAGTGGTGTGGAGAGCACGGGACTCACGTCTGAGCATACCCGTCCCACTCGGGGTGACAAATGCAAAAACAACAGTTGATAGAATGCAGAACAATATCATACATTCACCCCAGTACAAAGATCTGGGCCTAAATCCATCGTTTTGCCCAGACGTGGTTCCGGTGTTCACTACGCGACTGGAGTCAAACTATCCTGGCTGATGAAGGGTGATCGCCAGAAACCGGTCCTAGGATGCTTGATTCCGGTCAAGGAAAGACATGGCTTTGCAGTTCCGGCTGGACTGTTCCCATGAGGCACAGGTTCAAGACTGATTTGCATATGGCCATGTCTGGACTGGGGTGGCTTGGTGAGCAAAATAACGATGGATTAAACCCAGATCTGTGATTGGGAGTGAATGTTTTGCCGTTGTGCATCATTCCGTCCATCATCTTGTGTGTTTTACTCTCTCCTTCAAAACATACAATTTTCCTTTCACAGTGTCTATTGCTGCACCTTCGTAAGTCAGACTTTGAACCAGAGCTGAGCTTTATTTTTGTAGGTTGATCTGGAGGCACAACTTGGGGAGAAGATGGGAAGTTGAAAGTGAAGAAGCATTTCATAACAACTTTCTCTGCCCTTTGTGCACCAAGTCATCCAAGTAAGACAGATTCCCTTCCTTCAGAGATAGGATGCTACCACTGGAGAACATTTGGAGAACATGCAGGGAGATAATTTCAGAACGAATGGCAATGCCTTGAACTGATAGGGTTTGTTTCCTACAACACACGAGGAATTTTTTGGGATGTGTTGCTAAGAATACGTGAAAATATGCCTTTTGAAGATTTACTCCGCACATCCAATCGTTTTACCTCACATATGGGATAATATGGTGTAGGGCAAGCATCCTGAATTGTTGATCTCTTGATGAACTTGTTTTGGATCTACATAGCTAAAAATCAGTCTGTAATCTCACTTAAGATATACCAGGAGTATACTTTGTTGCCTTTCTTTAGAGATAGTACTAGCTCTATTGCACATTTTGTAGAATAGATGTTTGGATCGTCCAGATACAAATCTGCTTCGATGTTCATTGTGGAGGAACTAGTGGTGGAATAGCCTTTAGACCGAGTATTTATGAGATACAATATTTAGCACCCGTTTTAATCTTGTGACTCAAGTCCACTCTTCTGCATGCAAATACACTGCTCCCAACATTGTTGTGAAAAACTGGGGCATGGAAATTGTTAGATTGTGTCTGCTTTTAGAGTTGTATTGCTTCGGAGTGAGCCATTTCTGTTGTGGACTTCGGGGACCTGCTTTGATGCAGATTTCTCTGGCTCGCTGCTGTGGTGGCTGACGGGCCAGAGGGTTTTGAAGCCTTCATTGAAAGCACCTCCTATCTCTGGACTTATACTGATGTTTAAAAACGTGTTCTTCTCTGTCAATGCGGCTGCATGTAGGATCTCTGCTTAATTTTTCATTTGAATAATTTCTGAGTTGGTGCAGACCCTAAAAATGGCAAATTCATAATCTTTAATTGGGATTCTGGCTTTAAGGTTTTTAGACTATGCCAAGAAGACCTTTATTATTATTATTATTATTAAATGGGTTTTATTAAGCGCAGACAACCCGGAGGCCTCGTAGCGCTTTTTTATGGAGATCCCTGGCAGCTAACTCCACTGAATTAACTGAAGCACTTGGAACCTGGTTGGATTCAAGCAAAATTTTAATTCAACGATTCTATCAAATGTGACAATGTTTGGCAGGTCAATGAAAGATCCAATGCCATCCAAGATTTCACATTTTTATTTCCCCAGGAAAGCAGTATCTCTGGTATTCTGAGGCAGATAGCAACTGTTCCACCTAGAAAAACGTCCCATCTACCTTTGTGCCTTCTAACACTTGCTTTCTCTCTCCAGAGGGGCAGCGGTCTCTGGCACTGAGGCCGGATATCACAAGTACGGAGTTTGGTTTAAGATCAGTTTTAAAGTCAGGATCCTGTGGAGGAGATCTATTTTTACAGTAGGCGAGGTGTCACACCCTTACTTGTAACTGGCATAAGGAACTTCTCTGCAATGACCAGTAGATCTGGCACTAGGGGGAAGCATGGTTTGGAAGCTGTCCTTGAATTAAATGTTTCTCAAATGACCGATATAGTAGGTTGCGGAGCCTCTAGGGGGGCCACTCTGGCCAAGACCTCATGGAAAGGTGTGATAAAGGATCCTCGAATGGAAATATAGGTATTAATGGAATCAATGATAATGGATGCATATGCGGAGTGATGAGGACTTGAAGCACATTCCGGAGCAATTCACCTCAATTTGGTGTCGGAAAAAGTGATGACGTGGAGGATTTGTTGATTAAGTGGTATCCTTCGAAAACATTAGGATCCCGTCCAGGCACTCAAAACTACTGATTATGTTGCTGTCGAACTCATCGACATCAATGAAGTGGGTGGTATCTCCAATGTTGATTTTCTCGACATCTAAGGAGTTTGAAATTACGCCATTAGGCGTTTTTTCTTCTTCATGAATGGTAAAGGAGTTATCTTTGACATAAGACAGGGTTTCCTTTTCGACATCTATGTGATAAGAGACCTGGTGGATATTGAACGATTGTATGCCTTTGACGTTGCAAACACTTCTCAGATGACAGGTGTTTCATCGATTAAGCATGCTCTCTCTGACAAAGAAATGTGGTCATTGTCGAGCAAGCCTTTGAAGAAAGCAGGTTGGTGCTGATGCTCTCAACACTGTTAGTTTTGACACTGAGAATGGGACTATCTTGAAAACGTTGCTTTTACGTTTTTTGGGATCTACTCTTCAGGAAGTCCTTTTCAGGTGCTGTTTTTTTCTCGGACAATCCATGGGAGGATGTTTTTTCAAGTATCTTCTTGTTCTCCTTCTCAGCTCTTTCTTCTTGTAGCATTCTTCAGAGTTATAAACCTTCCTGGACTATCAGCGACCTTTTGGGGAACAGATTTTGACAAATGCCACATTCTTTCAAGGAAGGTGAAACCAGGAGATATACCATGTAAACATGGGAGGGGGGAGGTCTGAGAGGGCTTCTTTCTCCCATAGGAGGCGCCCTTTTCCAACACAGAAGGCATTTGAATGAAAACAAATCTGTCAAACACAAGAAACAAAATAATTCTGCTCAATACTAGGATGTAGAAGACATCCAGTTAATGTGAAAAATCTGAAGAGTTGTCTAAATAGCAGGCAAAATAAAGATTTGTTACCACATGAGCTCCAAGATCATACAGGAACCGTGAAGAAAACTGTGAGGCAACTGCCAGGACAGTGCATCATGGGTAGGGGAAGGTCTTGAAATCTTAAAGGAACAGGGCACTTTCTCAGCTTTCAGTCTAGATCTGTAGAGGCACATTTTTTCTTATTATTATATACTTCCACCAATTTATGCGCTTACGATGTTGTAATGCAGGCGTGCAATTGGTTATTTGGAATACTACAGACTACTGCCAGGAAAAATGTTGCCTTGATAGGCTCTTATAGGGTGCTGCTCTTTACATGGGCACTGGCGCCATCTGGATATAATTAGATGAACAAAGTAATTATGTAAAGCGTTATGGGGTCTATGCAAGCATTGTATAAATATTCTAACATTTGTCACTACGAGTGCAGATCCTACGATGCAGAATATCAGTTACTTATGCAGTGTCACTTATAGCATTGTACCAGCATTAGATCTTTATACTGTGCATTATTTATCTTAAACAGTGTGTCCGTTATCAATATAACTGAACCTATAGGGGCCTGGAGCTATCATATCACAGCAGATCATTTATGAACACACTGATCATAATACAGCTTATAATATCTCATAATTCCTCATAAGAGTCCTAAAGATGAAAGGTGGGCTGTGAAACGCTACCCGTGAATACCCTCTGGTGAGCAAACATCATTGCTTCATGGGTCTACATTGGTGAGGTCAACGTTACCTGCAGGAGCTCTTGCTGCTCTTTGAAGGACTCGTACGTGAAGGAGTTTGGAGACAAGTGACCAATCTCCGCCCTCGTTTCCTCCATCCAGGGAGCCAATTCGCTGTGGGTCTCCGAGAACTGCGCCAGCAAAGACTGCACGTGCTCCAGTTGCATGGCAGCGGACGAGCTCTTCCTGTAGATGTGCGGTGCCTGCTCTGCCAGGGACGCCAGGGCTGGCTGGAAAACAAATGGAAGGTATCTGTTTATAGAAAGAAGAGGCATCCATTGGGCCTTTTGGGAAAGGCCAATATTGCTATTTGATGCCAGGTACTATAGACACCAGCCCTGTCACAACTAATGTTATCTATTTCAGCACATTTTACTTAAAACAAGATGTAGAGAATTTACCAGACGTTCTGCCAAATCTTGACAGTTCATGGAGCTTAATTTGGGCCTGCACAGTTGCACCATATTTCTTATGGCAAAGTTATTCGAATATTTTGATTTGAACCTTCAATGGATGTCCCAAATTTTCTTTTTCTAAAAATGCAAAGCAATTTGGGAACTGCTAGTTGGTGGACTGGTGTTCAACTGCACTTATGATTTTTACCAATGACACTCCATTGCATTCAAGTATGGGGTGTGTGGTTAGGATGAGACAAGTTTGTGTCGCTACAGAAGGCCACTGCTAACAATTCCTACCAGAAGCAATGAAGGAAGACGTAAACAAAAGAGGGAAATGGAAAAGGAAATGTTACTTACTTGTCATTCTATTTATGCATAATAGGTATTCTCACTGATTTCATAAACGTAGAATAGTACTAGCTTCTTTGTGTATTATATATATATATATATATATATATATATATATATATATATATATATATATATATATATATATATATATATATATATATATATATATATATATTTCTGATGTCTGAGGTAGCCAGCTCAATGTTGAACAGTCTGGCAACACCTTCAAACGTCCAGGCCAGGCTTAACTAAACCATGTTTTTGTGGAATGCTACAGTGATATAATTATGTAATGTAATGTAAACAAGTATTTATAGAGCGCAAACTGTCGCTCCGGAAGGAGCATCCTGGCGCTGGAAAGGTAGCTTCCATGGAATATCCGAAGGAGCGCTAGATGACAGCAAACACATATGAGTCTGGCAGATTATATAATTGTGAACCACATTGCAGCATTTGATTTGACAAATGCCATACAGAAAAGACACTGACCTAAAACCCTGCTGCAGCTGCAGAGAATACAATGAACGTAAATGTGCCAGTCGGGTTAAAATGCATCAGCTGCACTCAGCACATAATGTAACTAAGACAGCCAGCAGCTTCCATTACTCCGCATGGACTGAACTGGACGTTTGCCTCACAGGCTTAGTTATTTTCAGTTAACAGGATTAAATAATATTTGAAAGGAATTATCAGTATATAAATAAATTGCATTGTTAGCCAGGGAGGAGGGAGGATTGTTCAGGACTTCAGTGAGAATACTTGCGATGCACACCTACAAATAAAATTACAAGTAACATTTCATTCTGCATCGTAGGGTTCTCACTGATTGTCATAACTGTACAATAGAGTAACAAGCATATCTCGGCTTCACAGCAGTCAATGCAATAAACAAAATTAACTATGTACTAATGAACCTGAAGAAAAGTCAAGAAATCATCTTAGGTTAATTAATTTAATAACGTTTGCAGAGCTGATTGTCCCACTAGGGCAGGCATCTCCAATGAGTACCTCATAAGTTACTGGTAGCTTTCCAGCTACACATAAGTAGCTATCCTGTGTATAACCCATATTAATAAAGGAGGTCCAGCTTGGTTGAATATATACATTCACTGAAGAAAACACATTTTACAGGGACGTTATAGTTAGGAAATAGAAATAAAAAACCTTAGAAATTCACTGGAAAAAAAAACAAAGGCTAAAGAGACTTTATAGTTATGACCTCACATATTACAACACTCATGACCTTGTTCGTGACATCACTGATGACATCAACACGTCATCCCACGAATGTGTTAGGTAAATGGTTCTGAGACTTAAAGATACATACTAAGCTACAGCATAAGTTAAATTACTGTTCTTTCTGTACTAGTAATTAGCCATAATATTTCTAACATATCTCATCAGAGTGACTGTGTGACTGTCTGTATCAGTGTGCAAGTGGATGGCTGTATGGGTGTGGAAGTGGTTGTATGGATGTGTTAGTGGGTATATGACTAGCTGTAGGGGTGAGTGAGTGGCTGTATTGGAGAGCGAGTGGGTGTGTGAGTGGCTGTATGGGCAAGGTAGTGGCTGTGTGAGTGGCTGTATTGGAGTGTGAGTGGCTATGTGAGTGGGTGTGTTGGTGGCTGTATGGGTGAGGGAGTGGCTGTATGGGTGAGGGAGTGGCTATATGGGTGAGGGAGTGGCATATGGGTGAGGGAGTGGGTGTGTGAGTGACTGCAAAGGTGAGTGAGTGGCTGTGTGATTTTCTATACATGTGATTTTGTGGGTGTGTGAGGGTTTGTATGGTTGTATGAAGTGGTTCTGTGGGTATGTGAGAGGCTGTATGGGGAAGATAGGGGGTGTGTGAGTTTCACATGCCCATAGGGACATAGTAGTTTTCACTAAGTTAGCATGAGCACACTGCAGCTGGCCTGATGCTTTGCACACATTACTACACGTCTTCATTTTCGCAATGACTGACTCTCTGCAAGCCCCTGTGAATTTGACTGAATATTGTGAGCAAGGTCGAACAACAATGCCCCTTGTTATTTTGTTCTGGCCAGGTCTGAGCCCTTAGACAAAACATATTGATGCAGCTGTTTGGACAAACACACTTTGGTCTTATTAGAATACACAAACAGGGAGCACTCACTTGGAGAGGAACCTTTCCAGGGAGAAGAGCAAGACAGCACCCATGATGTAGAACTACCGTCTATAGGTTAAGGTATGGGGTCTGCTGAAAAATCCCAGAGATCTTCTTATATATAATAATACTGCTTCTTAGCAAGGGGAGGGAGGTTAGGTTCTACTGTCTTTTCATTATGACATCCCTTTTCATGATAATTGTACTAGCTGCTGTGCTAACTGTATTTGTACTATGCATTTTCCTGTTTGCTGTGGCACGTATACTGCATGTTAGGGCATGTTAGTTAAAATAAATATTTTAAACTATTCCGTGTCAGATCTTATTGTGGACAAGTACAAGAGGGAGAGCGAAAGGGTGTGTCTTGTTCCAGTGATTCCCGAGAGATCTGGAAGTGTTGAGGTCCGGGGTGTCTAATCATTTGTTTCTCTGTGAGTGAGAAGGAGAGCAAGTGAGACACTATAGCTAGTCTGTCCTGGGCTAATGGGTACTAAGGGGGTATGAAGACTCAGTCCCTATGCACCAAGGTCCAATAATCATACACATAGTTATGTGTTTGTGCAGAATCCCTGCAACATGAGTAGCAGTATTGGTGAGCGAGTAGCAGTGTGAGTGGCTCTATGGGTGAGTATGTGGGTGTGTGAGTAGCTGTAAAGGTGTATGAGTGGGTATGTAAGTGTCTGTATGACTGTTTTTTATGAGTGGCTGTATTGGTGAGTGAGTGGGTGCACAAGTGGTAATATGGGTGAGTTGGTGGGTGGGAGTGGAAGTATGAATGAGTGGCTCTACGGATGAGTGATTGGTTGTGTGAGTACTGGCATGGGTATGTGAGGGTTTTGTGGGAGTAGGTGTTTGAGAGGTTCTGTGGATAATGTCAACAGTGATGTCATTTGAGATGTCATCAGTGAGTAAAATGTGAGGTCAAAAGCAGCACATTGCATGGGCATAAGTTATAGTTAGCTCAGGTAACTATAACTGCTGAATATCACTGGTTTTGTACGAGTAAAATCGGAGTCCAACTATACCGTCCCTCTGACCTTTACTTTTTCAGTGAATTTCTAAGTTTTTTAAAATTCTATTTCCTAACTATAATGTCCCTGTAACCTTTGTTTTTTTCAATGAAGTTCCAATGTTTTTTAAATTTTATTTCCCAACTGTAACGTCCATGTAACTTGTTTTTTTAAGTGAATTTCCGAACTGTAAAGTGCAACCTTTGAGAGTGAGTGCATGAGTGTCTCAGTGGGTGGTGGGTGTGAGAGTGGGTGTGTGGGTGTCTAAGTGGGTCAGGGAGTAGCTGCATTAGTGTCTCACTGGGTGTGTGAGTGGGTATAAGAATGTCTGAGTGGGTTTGTGAGTTACTCCATGAATGTGTCAGTCTGTGAGTGAGTGCATAAGAGCCTGAGTAGGTCTGTGAGTGAGTGCATGAGAGCTTGAGTAGGTCTGTGAGGGAGTGCATGAGTGGGTCCATGAGTGGGTGTCAGTGTCCAAGTGGGCTTGCGACTGCCTCCACAAGCCAGTCTGTGAGTGAGTAAGTGAGTGCATGAGTGTCTCAGTGGGTCTGTCAGTGGGTGCATGATTCTCTCATTGAGTCTGTGAGTGAGTGTGAGTCTAGGAACGGGTTTGTGAGTGAATACATGAGTGTCTCAGTAGGTCTGTGAGTGCATGAGTATGTGAATGGGTGCTTGAGTAAGATTGAGTTTGTGAGTGGGTGTATGAGTGTCTCATAGGGTCTAAGAGTAGGTGTGTGAGTGCCCAAGTGCCGGGGACCACCACCTCCTAAGGGATACCTTAAAAATTATGTGGGGGACATTCGCAGATCGCCCGGGCCCCAGGGACCTCACCGGGACCAAATTCTATCTTTAAAGTGGGATGGGGCTGATTTCAGCCCAAGGGACCCCATACCCTGGGGTCCAGTCACAAAAAAATGAGGGAGAGGGGCCAAGCATCCGCCTGGACTGAATTTGGCCCAAGGGACACCATCTCCCGGTGCCTGGCCTCTTCATTGTGGGTGCCCTGGAACCCACTCAGGGCATCTAGACACCCTCGTTGGGGACCGCAGAGCAAGCCTTAAGGCCTCCGTTGTCCCTGCTGGCTCCCTGTGGGAGGCCTGGTAAACTTGCAGCTCCGTGTCTGTGGGAACAATCACTTCCTCTGTTTTACAGCGGGCAAGGAAACAGACTAAAACTCCTCTCCCAGCAAGCATGGGTTGTTCCATAACTCTCGCTTGCTGAGAGTGGGGTTTGTGTTTGCTGTGACTTGATGGGAGCTGTCAGAGCAAACAGCTATGTCCCAGGGGTGGGCACCTCTGGGACACAGCAAGAGCCTGATCTGGGGCTAGAAGTCCCCAAGGCACAGGCCAACCCTGGGAAGCTTGTGGCCTTCGAGGTCCTATATGGTCCAGGAGGGGGGCCAGGCGCCCACCCTCCCACTTTACAAATGGTATTTTGGCATGAACAATTTTATATTTTAAAGCCCTGGGGATGTTGGGATCCACATGGCCCCCGCACTATTTGTAAAAATTAAAGACCTGGGGAGGGAGCGGTTCCCAGGGAGATGGGTGGGGGTCCACACAGCCCTGAAGTAATACAAACATAAGCCCTGGGGGGAGGTGGTGGTCCCCGTGGCATAAACATGCCCATGGAGGGTAAACACATCCGCCTCCCTCCTTAAATTTAATAAAGCAGGCATACCCCAGGGATCTGGCCCACCCGAGGGCATAATTAAAAACATGCATGGGAGACAATTTTGCTTAAAATTCGTGGATCAACTCGCAGCAACACTAAATTCTTTTTTTTTTTTTAACCCAAGTGTGGTCCCTCTTAGACCTCACCATTACATCTAGGGGTCAGGGTATTGCTACCCTGCTTCCTTTTCTATGTTTTTAACATTACTGCGGGACTCGGCAAGTCGAGTTCCAAGATGGCTGCAAACACTTCCTGGTTGAAGTGTTGGCAGCCAATCAGATTACAGGACTGGGATTGTCGGATCCGCAGAGGATCCGTTCCCCTAGATATACAAATTTGGATTTTGGCTAATATCTCTGAACTGATTTACACCAAATCACAAAAAAGCATTTCTGGACCAATATCTGCCAAATTTGGTGTAATTCAGTCCAGAGGTTTGGGCGATAATCATGTCTAAAATCCCAATGGGAATTGACTTGGGATAACGCATTTAGGAGACCCCTCTTTTCCTCTGCCCCCACCCACTCCCACCTGTCAGACAGCAGCTGAAGTGGCTGGCAAATTGGCTTTGAAAAATTTGTGAGGATTCGTAAACAGCGCCTAAGTTATTAGCAAAACAAAAAACCCTTACTGGTGATCACCAGTAAATAGTTATAGTTAGGACAAAGATTCAATAGTAAAAGTGTTTTTGTTTTGCTAATAACTTTGGCACTGTTTGACGAATCCGCACAAAAAGATACATTACATATACACATAGCATGTTTTTAGATCTTCACACTACAAATCTATCACGAAGGTGGCTTTCTCTAGCAGCATCACATGAATCACCTTTAACCAATCCGCGGTTACCAGAATATTGGGAGACATCAAATTCTTTGCTGCTACACTGGTGGCAGGAATTTAGCATTTTAGGGGGACACTGCATAAATAATGCATAACATATTAGACACTAATAATCAACCAGCCTCTGTCTCTCGAAATTTGTCATTTGCCTCCCCATCCTCAGCTTGCATCAGTAATTTTAGTTCCAGTTCCAATTTCTCCTACCTAGCCTTTTCTTTTCTTTTGTTGAAGTGAAATCTAAAATGGTTCTTCTTCTGTAGGCTTCTGGTTCCTCCCACAGAAAGAGGAGAATCGCAGTTTGGTTTAAGTATTAATTAAACAGCAACACAATGGCTTAAGTGGTATTCATTCACACCTTGCTACAAAATACTTACTGGTGCATAGCAATTTAGGCGCTTCCCAGCAGCTCTCAAATAAACCCATATCCCATGGAGCTCATTGGCTTATAAATATGCATCTGGAAAACTGTGATGAGCTGTGCAATTGGTAGATATGTGCTTTTGCAGAGGGGAAAGCCCACCATTCCCACACATCACATATTTCCTTGCAAAGATTGTACCTCTTCTATAAAATTCTTGGAAGGGTCAGTGGTGGAAAGGAGGAAGTAAGCTTGAAAGATGAGGATATTGCAATCTTAACACAGCCTCTTGAAACTGAAGGGTGTACAAATGCGCAAAGATCCACGACCTTTGAAGTCACATTTGATAGGCATGCAGCTGGTCAAGTTTAATTAAACATTTCAAAAGTGCTTTTAATCTAGCCAAAACAAACACACATTGCATTCAACTGCCTATACACCATGCCTTGTTTTGGCTGATTAACAAAGCAAAACAGATTTAAAGCACACTAGAAATCAGGCCAATGTTTCCTTGCTGAAGATGGTCTTAAGAATGACTGGGCAAACCATTTGCATTATTTCTCTGAAAGATATTTGTGTTCTTTAATGGATCAATCCTGAGTGATGTCCCCCATGTGAAACTTCAGCCCCAAAGGTTAGGTGTGGTTGTACCAATGTCTGAAAGTAGCTTAGTTCATTTAAGATAATAAATGCATTCATCCTCTTTCCCGTGGAAGGGCTTCTTTCTCTGTTGGCAATTAACTTCCATATGGGGAGCAACTAATTTTATAAAGACTGGGCATAAGCAAATACATTAAACTACAAAATTACCACTACTTGTAAAATAGTTCACAAGCATAGATTTCTTTATCCTGAAATTTTGTAGAGTGCTGTGTATTATCTTTTGGTTACTCCAGAGCGCTTGGTTGGTGAAGAATAGATAAACAGAATGACAGGATGGAGAGGTCCCATCGCAGGTAAGTAACACTTAGATTGGCAAACAACCACAGATCATCATTTGAACATCACCTGTCTCTACCGGTGGGTCAACGTGTGCAGTAGCTTGAGGAGTCGCTTACCTCTAGGCTTTGCTGAATGGCTGGTGGACAATAAACGAGCAGAGTCTTGGAGAGTCCCAGAAGTCGGTCAATGATACTTTGGTGCTGAAGGATCTCCACAGCCAGAAGCTGGAAAAAATACAAGCCAACAACTCAGGCCAAACCTTCACCATACTCCATGTTTTGAAAGTGCAAATGTCTAAGAATAGCAATATGCTGATTAAGTTTTTAGCATTGAATTGGTTAATTGTACACTGCTGATTTAAGAGGTCGCACAACATGACCATAAAGTGACACACAGGACTAGAGCAGCAGAGAGGATATCAAAGTAGCTGTTTTGAAGATTGCTATAGATACATCTAATTCATTGTGATCCATAAGTCACTCCAAAATAACTTTACAATAGCATACAATGCGTTTGATTGATTATGCAATTGATGTTTAATCATTTCCTATACCCTAATTTTATGGCCATCTTACTGTTGCTCCATTACTGGGGTGTGTTCCATAAGATCCAATGCCAAATCCCATATAAATTAAGCAAGAGTTTGAGGATAAACCAACACGAAGAAGGGTCCCCAATGTAAAATTGCCCTCCCTTATTTTTGAACATCATTTACTAGTCATTGTCTCGGTTGAAAATCAGGCAGTGACCCTTTACTGTCCACCAGGAAACATCAGTTTCTTAATCAATGATCTTAAGTTTGTGCTGGAAAATACACCAGACCCTACACCAGTCATCAACATGAGGCTTTAGTCTCAACGAAGCCAACAGACATTTGTTCGGTTCCTTGCTAACCACTCATTTGTCACCCACACACTTCATTGGCTGCTGACTTCTTATGATTCAAATGCATAAACCACTCATTCCCCACGAACCCCTGCTCTCTGAGCGCCTCTGATCATGGCATAGTACCCACCATTATCCATTCAACTGACAGGTCAGTCATTAAATCACCTGTAATTACATTGCTGTAGATTACATTGTGAAAATCCTATCTTGATTGCCTATACATTGTGATGTTTTGCCTCACGGTACCTTTACATCACAGCTTAGATAAGGTGGAAATGTCTCTTAAAACATACTATTTCACATGAAAAAAACCTAGAAAATTCACTGGTTACAGTTCTTTCTAGAAACTATAACTCGCGCCCCTACCATGCACAGTGTTGTCATCAATTGTGTTTATTTATTGTATTTGTAGAGCGAGACAATCATCAATGATGTAATTTCAGATGTTGCAGAGATGTTATCAATAATGTCATAAAACCGGTCATGAGTGATGTAACATGTTCTCTAATTAGCAGTGCATGGCGCGGGGTGAGTTATTGTTACTTTAGGACTCAAGTTATAGTTACCTGAGATAACTATAAATGGTGAATGTCAGTGGTTTTGCTAGCGAAAAATAACAATATCATTTAAAAGCCCTTGCAGAACATTATGGGGCTCCTGCCACTTATTTATCAATCTTATATTTATTTATTGGATGTCCCAGTGCTCACCCAGGACACCAACATCTTTAATTTTTGTTGGGGGCTTGCGGTGAGAGCTCTAAGCTACCATTGCCCCACCAGCTCCCTGCAAGCAGCCCCATGGGCTGTGCAAAAGCCAAGAACACACTTGTTTTAATATTTTTTTTTTTAATTGGGGTGCCCTGGTACCCACCCGAGAAACCCCACATTTCTTACATTTGGAGCCACAGGGCCCCCACAGCCCCACTGGCTCCCTCTCCCTGGTGCAGCGGAAGCCAATATTGCTCTCCCCCTACCCTTTTCATTAAATTGCCATGGGGGTGGGGTCACAGCGCATTATTAAGGCTCTGGGAGGGAAATTACTTGGGGAGGTGGGCGTACCTGCCCCCTACTCATTCAATTAAATCACTCCAGTGGATGGGGTCCACATGCTCCCTCCTGCCCTAAGTTTAAATCAACGGCCCTGGAGGATGGGGTGCCTGGGGCCTCAATGAGGCTCGTAGGGGTGAGAAGGGCAGAGAGCCACCTCCCGTTATTTTTAGGTCGAGCCTAGGCAGCGCACATGCGCTGTCTGCAAGACTTGTTGCGGATTCCTCTAACAGCTTTTGGCATGCCCATGAATTGCCATTTGTTTATTGTTGTGCCATTTATAAATACGGGGTTTTTATTGGTGCATTGGGCCTGATTCTCCCACCTTTGCATGCTTGGGTCACACCCAGGTGATTTCACTCTGTTTGCTTGCGCTGGCCATCCCAATTCGTCTGTGCTTCCTCCTGGTCATCCTGCTCTGCCTTTTTATTTTGTAGGCTATCAACATCGTTTTCGGCTGTCAGGCTGTTTCATGGAGCATTGCTCTGTTCGGCACCTGCAAAGTGGCAATTTTTGTCCAGTAGCTGTTGAGCTATGCCAATAGCTCCAACTCAAAAAACTGCGAGGCCTATTGCATTTCTTGTTTTAGATGGGAGATGGGTTCCCTAGGGCCTGGAAACGGCACGTGCAGCGGGGCGGCCCCTCTCCCCTGAACTTTTCAAGTGCAGTATCATGATCTGACACTACCTCCCCAGTTCGTGAGTTGGCCATTGGCTGACACTGAGGAGGTATGTAAAGTCCCCTCCTCAGGGAGTCTTTTCGTTTATTTTTACGTCCTGCTCTGGAAGAGCTTCATGAGCAGCCTGATTGTTTTTTGGTTTTTTTGTTTACTGTAATGAAGATCAGCACGCGCGGACATCATTAAAGTGAAAGTAAAACGAGTCAATGGTCGTGTTTTACTTTCACTGGATCAGTGCTTGGAGCACATAGCTCAGCCCCAACAACTGATTGCTTTGGGAGAGGTATTGTTAGAAAGGGGAAAATCTCCCCTTTCCAATGCTACCTCTGCCCAGTGGATCCCTGCTTGGAGATAGGCACAGGAGAGCAGTCCCCTAGCAGGAATTCTCCCATCAGGCACCAGGGATAGTGAAGTGGTTCCTTAGGCAAGGACATATGCTCCCCCAAGCACCTTTGTATATTTCAGTCTTTCTGACCCCCTGGGGGTGGATGGGATATTACCCCAGGTCTGCCTCTACCAGGGGGAAGCCCACTAGATAACAGGGAACACTTTTATTAAAAAAGTCAATATAGGGGTCAGCTTCATCCACCATGGGCATAGCCATGCCCCCAACCCAACTAAATGGGGTATCAGTCTTTGTGCCCCCCGGGCTGATTGGAGTAATTACATCTGATATTTCCCATCCTTGGGGGGTGAGGGGGAATAAAACCCACTGTACGCCAGAGAAACCATTAAAAAACATATGTATCTATATAAATAGGGACTGCCAATCATGGGCATGGCCTTGTCCCCACCCCCACTTAGTGGGGCATCAGTCTTTCTGCCTCTCCAGGGGGCAGACGGAGGTAATTACCTCCAATCTGCCCTTACCGGGGGGGGGGGGCAGGAAACCCAAAAACCCACTAGATGCCATTGAAAACTGGTACTTCGCCACCCATGAAAGACAGAGAAACAGCATTCCGTTGACTAATATCATTAGTTTATTATCTAGAAAAAAAAGGTCCTGCACTGATCCCCCAACACCTTGGCAGTCACCCTGCCTGCAGCCAGACCCTGCCACCAACAGCCCACATCTGGCCAGCCCCATCACCACACACAGATTCTTGCTGATCGTGGGGCCGGACACAGGTCCTAGCCTACGGTCAGGCCCTGTAACCAACCCCTTGCAGACAGTCAACCCCTAGACATATCTACCCTACATCTTTCATCCTTTTTCAAAAAGATTTTTTGATACCGCAGTGCTCCTGCAGTAGCGCCAAGCATTAGCCCCCTGTATCACAAGACCATGCAAGCAAAAGTTTGTGAAGCTTGCATTAGAGTTGTGGTACCAAGATCACAGTAAAGATGTCTTGTGGCCCCGTCCACTGGAACAACCCCAGTATTGGTGAACGAGGGGGCTTGGTTGCTGCTGGAGTAGTTGGTATTTTCTGGAACGAAAAGATGAACCTCTACCAAAATCGCAAAAGGCCTGAAAGTCCTTGGCTGGCAACGGAAGCTGAATTCTTGATGTCTGCAATCTCTCTAGCCAAGAATCCAACTTATCACCGCAGAGTTGCACTCTATCAAAGGCAAGATCCATTGAGTTGTACTGGACGTCAGAAGCAAAATTAGATGTTTAGAGTCAAGCGAGGCAAAGGATTGAAATGGAGGTTCCCATGGCCGGGCGACAGCCAGTCGTGTCAAGTGACCAAACTTAGTAATGTTGGGTAAGCATCTTATCAATCAATAATGACCACCAGAAAATAGTCTTTCATGTATGGAGGGAAGTGCAACAGCATAATTTGGGCCATGTGTATACCGGGCAAGAAGTCACTTGTCGTTTACTGGCTTCAAAGCCATGTTTACGGCTGAAAAGGCCTTCTTACCAAAGCCTCTAACTCTTTAAGCTCTATATCCGATGGCACAGTGGGGGAAGCTGGACACCTAAATAACCAGGCCCTCTGGGAAGGGAGGAGTAGAAAGGAATAGGGGCTTGCCTGGTGCTCAGTGGTAGAATTAGGCCACAAGCCTGTAGACTGCCAGCGTAGATGAGGGCTTCTCCCAGGCCGCCAGAATAGGGGCCAGCAATGCCTCATTAAAAGACAATAAGGGATACAATGTTGCCAAGGACTGCATACGACCTCTGTGAGGACAATGGTTTTAGTTTCTGCTGATGGCAATTGTAAATCCAAGGCCAATGCTGGCGTCAACATAATTTTATGAAGGGACTTCACCTTAGGTGTGGGTGGTCCAACAGCGGAATTCATGGCTAATTCAGGTAAAGAAGCCAGACCATTAACTGATGATACACCCTGAAAATCTTGCAGGGGGCAGTGTCCTTGCTTCCCATAGAGTAAACCTTCCACCAGGTCCAAGCACGAGCCAAGATTTAATGGGGGCGTGCTGGGTAAACCTCCTCTTCCAGTAGCCTCTGTGCCTCTCTACGGGAAAGAAGCAGGGAATCAACATCGGTCTGCGGTGCCGCCCATGGTGGTGGTGGCAGCAGTGGAAGTGGTGGTGGTGCTGGCCACAGTAGCGGCCTGTGGAAGGAGTTCCTTGGGGCAGTGAGGTGTGGAAGGGCAGGGTGGGGGGTATTAAACACCGGAATATGGATGAACGGAGGTAAGTAAATAATTAAATAAACACAACTAATTTTGTTGCATGCGCTGCATCTCATTTTCCAGTGTCCTGAAAAAGAGGATACTACCCGGTCTGTGGTGGCTGGTGAGGAAGAACGGAGAGGACGAAGAGGCAAGGGGCGGCATATACCTTTGCCATGTCCTCTCTATTGTTTGTACAGCGAGTTGGTTTATTGTTGCTGCTGGAAGCTCTGAGCTTGCCGTCTGCCTTGAAAGGAGAACCTTCTTGAAAATCCTCAATATTTTTGCTACTGGCTTTCTAGCGACAGGTGTGTTGATAAGAAGGTGGGGGTCGGCAGGTGACGACCCATACCTTCTGGTCACCACCCTATTCACAGCGGGAGAAGGGGTGGGATTCGCACACACACAGCAAGAATGGACTTCGATATAGGTTCATTAAAGTTTAGGATTCTACAGTGTGAACAGCTGGGTACAATACTTCAATCAAGAGGTTGTCCTTGACCTCTGGGGAGAGAAGTCAGAGACCAAAGGCCTCTCTTTAAAAAAAACAATAATCATTATAACAGTGTGGTATAAGGTGACCTCCAGGGGTGGAAGGCCAGTCGGGAAATATAGTTCATGCTCGAGTGATGTGCAATGTGTCAAGTCCACTTGAGTCCCTAACACTATGAAGTTAATCTCCATGGTGACACACAATGTCATTTATATCTGGAATGAGATGCTCAAGTGGGTCAAAATTCCTTGATGAGAAGCATCCCTCTTCATGAGACGTTGTGCCTCTTTGCTGAACATATGATTAGGGAGCAGCAATTCCATCACAGGGAATGGGTCTGGGGCAGAAACCTGTTCTGGTGGTATCAGCTACAAAGGCGGGGCCCCTGGCATTGGCAGTGGTGGTGTGGGCCGACCTGGCGCCTAGGGAGAAGAGCCTTTAGAAGTATTGAGGAGTGGCCTGGGATGAGGCTAGTGTGGGACTGGGCTTCAGGTGCAGACCGGCATCTCAGTTTGAGCCAGACAGATGGAAGGCAACAAGATGAACCTAGCGAAAGAGACCAGCGTATAGGCATTCAGCACCAGAGGGATAAACTGTGGGACTCACAGGGCCTGAAGGCACTCCAGAGTGTGCCATGGCCCTACAAAATAAGTTGAACAGGGTGTTCAAAATTCAGAGCGGGTATGTTTCAGGAGCCAAGACCCCCACCCCTTCCCGTCTCTTTTTTTTTTTTTTTCCAAACGCACAACCCCAGGGGTTCGGGTCCTCAGTGCCTAAAAAGGTTCAGGGAGGGGGCCATGCAGCCCTACTCCCCTTCTTTTATTGCATTTGGCCTCGAAGGTTTGTGGTTCCTGAGCTCTATTAAGGTTCGGGGAGCGGGGCTGCACTGGGGAATCAGAACCGAAGAGATGGGATCCCTGGGCCCCAAAGGTCAACCCTAGGCCGCGCATGACAAATGCTGTGTGTGACCATGGGGGTGGCAGCCTCCTGGGGGTTTGGTCAGAGGGCCTAGCGGCAGGCCAAGCCCTATGAACAACTCCCAGCTGCTCATGCTAAAGGATGTGCACAGTGTGGGGTTGGCTGCCTGTGGGGAGTTGGACGCAAGGCCTTGTTGCAAGTCCGGCCCAGCTGCCCATGCCGCGCAGGACGAAAGGCAATGTGCAGCCTGGGGTTGGCTGCCTCAGGGTCGGTCGCCACTTTACCCAGCACTGTGTTCTGGCTAATAATATAATTTCTGATGTCACAAGTGTTTTATATACTGCAATAATTTCACATGTTATAACTTAGGCAATATCCGAGAGTATAAGTAGTGCATGGAGAAGCGGGGGGAGCTAATGTAGTGTGGCAAGTGAATTGATAAGACTGTGTATGGAAATGCGAGAGTGATATTAATTGACAAGTGGTGTGTAAGTATAAATGTGAGTTCTAAGTAATACTTATAGTAATATGAAAGCGGTGCGTAAATGATAATTTCAAAAGCTAACTACAAGTAATGAATGTGTTATGCTTGAGTAGTTTAAGGTGTGTTTGGCACGAATAAGATAGAAATAAGTGTATAAGTGGTGCATAAATCATAACATTAAGAGATAACAATAACTGTAGAATTTCTTATGTTGGAGTGTAATTTGAGTTTGTATACCAAACCTAAAAAAAGTTTTCCTACCTAGAACTTCTGTGTAACCTTTGTTTTTTCGCGTGTGTATATATCAATACACACACACAGACACACACACGCACACACACACACACACACAGACACATATATATATATATATATATATATATATATATATATATATATCCTCATTTCCGAAGTTCTTTCATGAAAGAAGCAGGCACGTAGCCAAGCACTCTGCTTCCCGTGGCGGTCCCTGCCTTTTGCTACCGCACGCCGGGCTGAAGAGCGTAGGAGGGGGCAGGGTGCTGGTGAAGATTTTTGCCGCCACCCCCAAAACTCGTGCCGCCCTGGGCGCACCGCCCCCTCCGCACTCCCCTTGCTACACCACTGGAAGGAAGATGAAGTAAGGAAAAGAAGAACTAGTACAGGGTACGAGTATTACCGCTTCTGGACAGGATGGTGAATATTTGGACAGTCAATAGAAAGACTCCAAAATTACACCCCAAACCTACAAATGTCATCTAGAATTGCTGTCTGAGTGGATGCCGCTCTGTAGGAGTGTCTTAGATTTCATGGGTTTGATCTATATACATGCCATTGTCTACAAAGAACAAGGCTGATATTATGTCATGTGTATTTGTGGAGTGCGCTATGACCAGCGTGGGTATACTGGCTCTGAGTAGGTATATGTTCCTAACCCTACCTGTGGGACCTTCAGCTCCTCATGGTACCCAAGAAGAGGAGACTCCGATATCGACAGGGAAGTCCTTACAAGTTTAGGAGTGATGTAAGAGAACATTCGTCCACCTGATCTGGTTCGGTGTATGAGTAGGATCTTCCCTCAACGATCAGTACTTTCAACCTTGGCCAATATCGTCTCTGCTTGTTTACATACCTTGTGACCTGCAAGCTGTGACTTGATATTTTCGACATCTAGTTTAATGTTTCCAAGTTCATCCAGTTGTTTTCCAACGCCGGACAGATGAGCGAGTTCGGCTTTCACAACCTGCTCAAACTGAAGGAAAGAAACTAGCGTTATCATCCAACTTTGGGCTTCAAAGTGATTAGTACATTAGGACACCAACTCTATAACTTGTAGGACATGATTTACAGGTGAACATGGAGAAATTATGTTTCTGTAGCTAGTGGAACTTCAGCTCTGCCTGACCAGCAGCAGAAAATCCACCAATTTAATCAGGTCAGCCTCTATGGAGAGGTTGTGATAATCCAGTTTGCTCAATTTCCACCAATAGGAAAATTATGTACCCAGATTTCTCTCATGCATTACAAAACACTGTAATATGCCTCAAGAAGTGGTATGCAGTCTCTAGTGACCAAATGACTGTGGATCCCTCCTCTGTAAAGAACTGGGATGAACTTGCTTTGATGGAAGTATGTGTATATAATCTGTGGCATGATGAGAATGACAATACGAAAAAATGGCAAGCACGCCTCTGTAATGAACCTAAAATGTGCGTTTATTTACAAGCATAGCATGAGAAGAATTTTTTTTCAATGTTTAGTCTATTGTGTTAGGTTTATGCCATGCTTCCATAAAGCAAATGTTTGGTGCAAAATGCACTCACTAGTTGCAGGATGTTCCTCTCTCAATTAAGCTTATTATTCGTCATATTTGTGACAGAAATCATTGGCAGAAATGGAAGCAAAAATTTCAGTTTCCAAGACAATTTTTCTACCTAATTCAATACCCCTAAAATCAGTGTAGTCTGTATTCCCAGTGTAAACTCCTTTACTACTCCTTTTATGATGCATTTTAGCTTATCTCCCACATATAAATCAGGCATGTAGGTTGACCAAGACCATGCCATTAGCATGTTCTTGATTAGTTTTCGCTTTGTTTATGATCCACCAGGCAATCTTTTACCACACAATAAATGTGGGGATTGTTATTATTATTATTATTATGTTTCTTATATAGCGCCTGAATCGACTCCCGAAGGGGTATCTCCGCGCTTGGCTTGGGAACCCGTCCTGGCTTTTCCCTGTGAGATAGCCCCTACAGGGCATCCCCAAGGTGAAAGCCAGGCATCCCGCCGCGGGGGGCCGTTGTGGAGATTAAGCAAGCTTAATGCCCAGAGTTGCAGAGTGTGAACCCATGATTAGGTCAGGCACCAAAGCGAGAATTATCGAGTCCATGGACATTTGAGCTCAAGACCCTGTCGCGTCGGGAATTGAACCCTGGTCCCGGGTCTGACCTCTGCTCAGGGTCTGCCTGCTCTAACCAGTGAGCCACACTTCTCCACTAGGATGATGGTTGCATGTTGGAGGTGAAGGAGTGAATGGAGTAAAACTAGACAAAGCAAAGCAGATGCACAACCATAGTCAAAACCTGGAAAGCAACTTGGGGAAGGAGATGCAGTGACCGCCTGTTGCTATGAATCCTTTGGTTATCACTCTCTGGTATTCTTCCATGTCACTGTCCTGATTGTTTGAGCGTGGCTTATACCCACCTTGTCTTGGTCAGCGGTACTCAGTGTGTTTGCTTTGGCACTCTCATAGCTGCTCATGGAGGCCACCTCCTTCTCCATGCGTCCCAACCAGATGCTGAGGTCTTCCTGGCTGGGGTCCACCTGGGATGAGGCCTCCAGTGTCTGCTCCAGCCTGTGAAGGATGTCCCAGCTGCTCTGGATGACAATTAGGTACCTCACTCGCATGGAGTCCATCTTCTCCTGAGTGAGCTGAACTTCCTCTCCTAAATCACAGATTGCAAAGTATTAAAGCTCTACGCAAAATGTGGTTCAACTAAACAAATGTAACTATATGTGTAGGTCAAAGTAAACATTGTGTGTATATATTGCTTTAGACTTGGAAGTAATCAAATATTAATTTACTGGAATAAATGCTTCCCTTCACACTATGCTCTGGAGGGTGGAAAAAGCAAACTAATCCCATAAACATTGCTTGATGTCTTAAAAATGCTAAAGAAGACAGACACACACAATTGTGATGTAAACTCTCCTTAAACATTTTAAATTAGTCTACTTGAACTCATTGTGACATTAATTAATTCAAGTGTGGATGACAAAGACGTTTCAAATATTATAGCTACTTTTTTTAGGTGGTGTTTACCTCAAATCTACACTGGAGGACACCAGAGTCTGTGTTAACCCAAGTATCTCCACTGCCAACAAGTTCCCATTTTGCCAACGCACTCAACACAGACACATTTTGATGCCACATGCAACCACCCAGCGGTCATGTAATCATCAACCCAATCAAAAGCACTCTCTCATCAGTTTTCATATAGGACCAGACAACTTCCTTACTAGACCTGATCCAGCCTAATGCAATACTATCCTCAGGGTTATCTAATAGTAGACTAAAAATGATCGTACCTAACACCGTTATCCAGAATACTGGTCGTTGCTGTGGACACGGATGACTCTACTAAATCTGGTGCCATCAACACCACCCTCCTGTGCTGTATCTTGCACACCTCCTTATGAGGGACATCTTTCACAAGGACCTCCCAGAACACCCTCTGATCAAATCACAGGAGACTGAAATCTGTGTATCACTCCCAAACCTGCCTCACACTCAATATAAACCACCAACATCTTTGCAAGATGAAAATGATTTACAAAAACAATCATGGCAACACTGGAACACATGATCAGAGAGGCTGCATTCTAAAAGATGCTTTCCATAAACTGAAAACCAGCCAAGCTCTCAACTAATTGGTAGGATCTCATTATATATCCCTAACTTGGTATTCTCAACCCAGTGCAACTGACCTTATCTTGGCAATGACAATTCTCAGTACCACCCTTACATTTTAAGGACCTTCTTATGGGGACTAGGAGAGTGTACCCACTTCTCCCTCTTTTTCCAATATCCACAATAGCTTAGTTTCATGAGCCAATTAACTCCTTCTTAAGCAAACATCATATTGTTGGTTTCCTCTAATCTTGCTACAAATTTCATTCTAATCACAGAGCGTCCCCATGCAATATCAGAGCTTTGTCACTTTTACCAACAAGTCTCACAACTACCCAAACATGGGTCCTCTGTGACAATGTCACACAGGAGTGTGTGACACCACCAGTCAAGCATACAAGAAAATGGTAATTACGTGTAATCTTGGTTCTACATCATATTCTTACTGAACTCATGAATGTAGAATAACCCGGTCCACGTGCTGCAGGGACCCTGGAACACACCCACACACACACACATTTAATTTTCTATGATGTTGGAGGTAGCCACGTCAGTGATGAACAGTCAGGTGACACCTTCATATGTCTGTAACAGGCAAGCCTTAATAAAAATTGTATCTGTCATTATTCTCTTAGATCTGGTCTTCGATGTCGATTGGGACCTCTCTGGTTGCTTTGACGTGGGCCGTAACTCCTTGGGAGCATTCTTTAGCGTTGAAGAGCGTCTCGACTTAGACGACCTCTATAAATCTTTTGATGGAGTATCTTCAACTGCCGGTGGGTGCTTCGACGTTGACTGTCAGTGTTGGTTCGGCATTGATGGAGCCCTTGACATCGACCTTGATGATGTCGCCAAGTGCTTCTTCGTCGACGGCCGAAGTCGCTTTAGCATCGACAGAGCTGCTGGTGAATGTCTAGACGGCAACCTTGTTGATGATGGCCAATGAAGTCTTCGACATCGAGTGTTGATGAGTCTCTGAGGCTGCTCTCAATGACATTGACGATCTTGATGCCGACAGCGAACCCACAGGTATTTTGCCCTGATTTTGACCCCCCTACATGTCGATGGTGGATGGAGTTTCTTAATTGCCTTATGAGATCTTCCTTTGTGTGCTGACTTCTCTTGAGAGGAGAGCTCTTTGAAGGAGAATTGAGACTTCCCAAGGCCTCTTGAAGATCCTGTCTTTCCTCTGTCTTGTAGGCCATGCAGCCTGATCTTCTCTCTATCCTTCAGGGTTCTTTTGGTAAATTTCTGACAATAGTAGCATGTCTCTGTACGATGAGAAGCAGAAAGACAAATAATATAGACTGAATATGGATCAGTCTGCGACTTTTAGCACAAGAAAGGCACTTCATGAGCAGTGAAAGCATGATGTGACAGAATATTTTTCATTTTTCAGTCAGAAAAATAGTCTTATGTACTCTAGGTGCTTAAAACAGTCTAATGATAGCAAAAACTTGCGTTTTTAAAGAAAATATCTTGACAAAATGTCTAAAAAAATGCAGAGCTCTCAGTGCTTCAGGATCCTAACAGAAGGAGCCAGAAAAAAGAACTGACCTAACTGTCACCTGTGGGGCACGATGAGACACTGCGGGTCCTGTGAGATCTTAAAAGGCACAGTGCCAGTTTTTCTCGGTTACGCTTTAAATGCAGCAAATGAACTAAAAATGCCTCTCATTCCCTTGAAGTTACCTTTCTCATAAAAGCTGGGGTTACACTTTATGGTCTCCTTTTCTGTTTTACAGAAATGTTCGAATTTTCATTTAAAAACATCTCACAATTATCAATGTAATTTGGGCATTTAAACCCTTTCGATAGGATATATTAAAGTACGTGGTACTTTTAATCGTGGTTTGGAAGAAGACCGTTTGGTCGAAATGCGTCGCCATTAAAACATCTTGAAACACAGACCCTGGAGTGCGAGTCTCTTTGTGTGGTTGCGGCGTGGATGCAAGCTGTCAGCCCTTTCGAACATATATATATATATATATATATATATATATATATATATATATATAATCCTGGATCCGAAAATACAAACAGGCGCTGACACCGTGGGATCGTAAATCAAGGAAAAGTTTTCTTTATTCCGTTTAGGATGGTTTGACGCGTTTCGGTGGCAAAACCGCGTTGCTCATATACACACACACATACGATTAAAAGTACCACGCACATTAATGGTGTTTTATAACTATATATATTATATTTTAATATGTGCTCCGGGTTAACTGCACTTGGGCTGGACTAGTCAATGCTTATGACCATTGATGAGGATACCCTGGAAGAGACGTTTTGTTACACTCCCTCCCGCTGGACTGGTGAACAGCAGAAATGGAGGGCTGATTGCATTGCTTATGCTGCTGTGAATAAGCTTTTGAGTTTGGAGTGAATTGGGACTCTCTATGGTTGTTGGGGCTGTTGACGTCTGCCCATATACAGTTGTTTTGAATATTGATGTGGTTGTTGCGATTGATGTTGCTATGAGTAATGCGACCATTTTGGGAAAAAATAATCTGTCTTTGATACTGTCTGGTATCCCTATGGCGTACCGAAACCTATAAAATTGCTTTGCTCTTCTAGGTCAACCACTTTAAGAGTCTCCGACTCATTTTTCATCTTTTCCATCTCGTAATCCACATTAAAACCAAAAAGCGCAGATCCTGTAAAGGGAAGAGTTAAAGTTATTTGCTGGTATCTGCTATTCAGGTTGTCAGGCAAAGCCAGGAAGACCGTCTGAGAGAGTTACCTTGAAAGTAGTTTGTTGCTGCTAGGTCTGCAGCATCAACAGCGGCACTTATTACCTGGTTCGAGACCAGCTGACCTTCAATTAAACTTTCTAGGAAGTCTTGTTTTCTTTCCTTAGCTAGGACACTAGCAAAACTCAGTAGAGACTCCCATAAAGCACTGTCACATCTTCCTAGTAATACAGAATGATTGACCGGCTTTAAAGCTGTGGCAAAAATCTGCAAATGTTTTGTCTCATTGCACCTATCCTTTTCAGGGGCAGCTCAACCATAAGGGGCGTAAAGCGGCGCCCCTCTACTTCAAATTGCCCTAATTTTTGTTAGGGACGGGTACATTAATATAGTGTGTGTGCCAGACTGTTGTAGCATTGGAGGATGAGTGCAGCAGTGACATCAGTGCTACAGCAATGAGGGAAGGTTGTTTCTGCCTTGTAATTGACGTGAATGCGCCAAGCTGACCAATGTCTTTTAAACGGCCAGTCTGACATGCGTACTTTACACCATTGGGGAGAGATGTGGCGCAGCGGCCAGCGAGGCTGACTACAGAGCGCGGGCTCCATTTGGTTTTGGCTCCTGAACCCCTCTACTCCCCTCCAGTGTTGAGTCCGCCACGGTCTTTCATCAGCATATAGTTCTTCAAAGTCGCAGTGAGTTCATGTTGCTTTGCAGTTAGTAACAAGTGTGTTTTTTTGTGTTGGAGCCCCGGGCGGCCTAAGGCATGTGCAAGCTGTGCACCTGCACAGGGCCACCAAAAACCCAGAGGCCATCACACCAATATATATCCTTAACATAATAATCCTCTGAGGATGGATACATATTTGGTGGCGGCCCCTGGCAGGGATTTGGTGGCCTCCAGCTCTGTTCCACTTCCAAACACCCTGACCCCCCCTACCCCTCTCTTCACTGGCAGGACAGGACTGGGAACCACAACCGGCCCTGGCAAAGTGCTCGGCCAGCCCCCCTTCCCCACTCGGAGGGGAGGTGGAGGGGGGCGGGTGACCGAGCACTTTGCCGGGGCCGGGTTTCGGCCGATTTTGTTACAGGGCCGATTTTGCAAAAACGGCCTTGTAACAAAAACGGCCCCCAGGGGCCCAAAAATAGCCCCCATCCGTGCGGCGCACCGGAGGATTGCCCTGTGCCTGCTATGGCCAGTCCGGGCCTGTTCACTGGCCTCAGTGCTCCGCCCCGCCCGCAGCCCATCTTCCGGCGCCCCCTACCTACACTTCCTGCTCAGGGCCGCCATGAGCCTAGAGACGCCCCTGTGGAACCGATCTTCCTACCCATGGTATTTTCTTTGATAAGATTTGACACTAATTCAAATTTCATATAGGCATATGATTGAAGAAGTAATGTATACACCACCTTTGCCTATATTGTTCAGCTTGCGCGCAAGGACGCTTCTGTTTGAAGCAGCCGCGTGCTCTATGAGGTGTAATTGACGGATTGATTGATGACAGCATTTAAGAGTACATTTAAAAGAAAGAATTGCTGCTCTATGTAACTGGTGAAGGAACTATATCTTCACACTTGGTTGTTATTAATTGCTGACATTTTATTTTAGATAATTATTTAATTTGCTTCAGCCCCAAAGAAGTTATTCCAGGCATTTTTTTTTAAACTGAAAAGGACATAAGAGTTCCCTAATTGCTGTATTTGGATGGCAGACTGCTTCTAATGAGGTAACATTTCTGCCCAAATAGTATCAACTTGTAAAAATGACAAAATAATAAGGTAATACTTTCACAAAATGTGCCGCATTCTGTCACATAAGTTGCCTTTTCTTGCTGCTTAATTTGGTCCTTCCTTGCTGCATACTTTTAGTGTCCCTACTTGTAATGTAACCACCAGCAATAAATTAACTCTTAGATCTACACTTCTTCGCACCTGCAGTGGTAGTGCATGCCAATGAATCGGTCTGACCATGCTGCAGTCAGCAGCCGCAAGGGCATAGTTGTAAATGGTGCAGCAGGTGCAGTGGCATTAATCCCAAGTGTGCGAGGGGCATTCTGCACCCCAACTGTGGGTGTTTTCATTTTTATACAACCAAACAGGTGGTAGAGGGAGCCCATTTTCCTTTATTGACCGAGTGCGTTTGGCACCCTTGCTATGCCAGTGGATAGGCATCAAAAGATTACCTTCAATTATTCTACTTGCTCCTAATAAGTGACAAACCATGTTTACGCCCTATCACTTTCAAATTTCACCAGCCACCACTGATCCATTTACTATGTTTTTCAAGAGTAGTTGATGATTCCGGAGCCCAAGAATGCTTTTGTTTTATTTTTTTATAGCAGACATAATTACAGAATCCGAATCGGGGTCTTATTTCAAGAAACTTGAGTCTTGTTCTGAGGGTTTACACTTCTTAAGAAGTCTTTGTGGTGCTGATTTTAAAGTAGACTGAGTTAGAAATTATTATTCTTCCAGTTAAGTAAAACTTTGAACTAGCAGAAGTACTGTTAAAAGTTAAAGGTTACATAATTATAAAATCTGTTCAGCGAGGAACTTTTGTTTGGATATTAAATTTAGAAGCTCCTCTGATCAGTACATTTTGAACTTTTTTTTTTTTTGTGAAGCGCTCGACTTACCCTTGGGCATCTCGGCGCTTGCATTGGGAACCCGTCCTGGCCTTTCCCTGTGAGATAACCCGTACTGGGCATCCCCAAGGTGAAGGCCAGGCATCCCGCCGCAGGGGGGGCCGTTGTGGAGATTAAGCAAGCTTAATGCCCAGAGTTGCAGAGTGTGAACCCATGATTAGAGTGGGCACCGAAGCGAGAATTATCGAGTCCGTGGACAATTGGGCTCAAGACCCTGCCGCGTCGGGAATTGAACCGTGGGCTCAAGACCCTGCCACGTCGGGAATTGAACCGTGGTCCCGGGTCTGACCTCTGCTTCAGGGTATGCCTCCTCTAACCAGTGAGCCACGTAAGAGGAGTAGCTGGAGATGTCGGTGTATGTGACATGCCTGTATCATAAAAAGGCTCGAAGAAGTTGAATATTTTTTCCTTTTAAGTCTATCAGGAGTTGTTGGATGAAGTGTTAAGGGTTGTACAGGATTCAAAGATAATGTTAGACCTTGCTGAGAGGAAGGCGCTGTAGGTGTCAGCCAGCCATGATTTGGAAGATCCAGAGGCGGCAATTCTAAGGTCTGAAGAAACTGTAAATGATCCTCTGCAGGAATGACAATTCTTGGTATTTTAGGTGGCAGGGCCTTCGTTAGAGATTCAGGCTTCTCTCTTGATGTGATGGATAAAGCTGTAGAATGTCTTGATGTTGAATGTCGTAATGACAAATGTCCTGATGGCAAATGTCCGGCAGTCCTCCTCTTTCCTCTGAACAGGGGATTTCGGATCATGGATGACCATCTCGTCTTCTGACCTAACTGAATAAGGATGTGTACCTAGGACACAACACCCGAATTACGGTCGGATGTCATGGAT
Source organism: Lissotriton vulgaris (assembly GCF_964263255.1). Lineage (NCBI taxonomy): Eukaryota > Metazoa > Chordata > Amphibia > Caudata > Salamandridae > Lissotriton > Lissotriton vulgaris. Next base: position 2,012,069,952 of record NC_141691.1, read on the forward strand.
CATACCCGGTGGGGGTAGCCGCGAGCTTAACAAATTTCAATAACAATAATAATGACCAACTGACGTAAAAGTGCTTCCCAACTCAACCAAAACCCTGAACAGTCAAATGAAAATAGTCAAAGACATGGACTACACTCCTCCCATATATCTTTGTGTAAGCTCTATACGACATTCAAGACCAGACAATGCAAGTGCAAGCTGAGGAAAGCACTTGACTCGTTAGCCTCCTTCAAACTTTTGAAAACAAAAGTCAACAAGAGGAAGCACAACAGTAGGTTTTCCAATGTATTTCCACACAGTGAAACTTGAAGGCAGCCATAGGGCAAGTTTGTTGACAAGGAAAAGATATAGTTGTAAGTCCTTATCCCCAATGTTTGACACTGGCCCTGGTCGAAGTCGGGTATTGTTGATTCATTTGATCATCACTTTGAAACTTATACACAGATTAATAAAAACCCTAAAAAGTGGAATTAGCTGATGCACTGTATGCAAGATTCACTCTACTGCCTACAGATCTGACCCTCAGCTTTGCTTGGGATCACTTGCATCTAGGAATGGCAAATTCCACTAGACATGTTGTGCTACTAAATCTTATAAGGAACAGCCTCTGCTTACCTTCTATCAACTCCAACAGTTTATTTCCGTACTCCAAAACTCCCTCCATCTCTATCTGCTTCGACCGAATGTCCTCACCCAATACCTAAGGGAGGAGAAAGAACGTGTCGTAAGGTAAGAGACCTTCTCATGTAAAATTGGAAGACCTTACTAGACTGAAATAGACACTTAAGAAAATTATGCTAGAATGTAAGAAAAGGTGGCAGCATGTACACACATAGATAAGATGCACCATTGCCCATTAATTTCTTTGCATGTTTTGTTCAGAGGCAAAGCACACAGTTTTGTTGTCACTAAACAGTGATACACCGACAGGGTCCAACAAAAAGCACAGAGTGAGAAAGTAGAGCGAAGAACTCCTCCTCGGTTTTACTCTTGAACAGCTCTTGACAACAGTGGATCAGACAAAATATTTTCAGTATGGAGACAAATTGGTTCTGAAGCTAGGCCTTCCAGAAAACTGGGGTCCTGGACCAGCAGATGGGCTTCAGGTTATAGGAGGTTTCAGAATTCTTGTAATTTCTAGGTCCCAGGCAGCAATTTCATCGGTCATAATTGGTACTTTCTGTACAAAGAAAAATGCTGCTTAAATGTTAACAACATTCCTACTATGATTGTACAAGAACATGAGAAGACGTGGAATAATCTTGTCAGGAAAGATAGTCTCTTTGTATGTGGTGGAAAAGATTTCCGGTTTAACAGCCTGGCGAGCTTGGCATGAACATTTGATAACAAACTGAGGGCTGCCTAAAGATTAGAGGCTAGCAAAATTAGCAACACACCTATGGGATCAGATTTAAGAGGTAGACAGAGAGATTATATATGTATAGTATACACAGTTCTATATCTATATAGAGAAAATAGATAAATCACATATAAGTCGTACATTGAAACTAAAGTAGAACATCGTGAAATGCAAACATGTAAATGGATAACATGAAGGCAGAGAATTTATAATGGATATGTGCATTGATACATAAGCTATGGATGGGTCACATATAAACACAATATTGATAGATGAGTATACAATATAAACAAATACATTGACAGAGATAGAGAGACAGACAGAGAGAGAGAGAGAGAGAGAGAGAGAGAGAGAGAGAGAGAGAGAGAGGGAGAGAGAGAGAGAGAGAGAAAGAGAGAGTGTAGTGGGCAGAAAGAAAAAAGAAATTTAAATTTTGGGAAAAACAAAGTCTGACCAATTTTAGGTCTTTAGCAAACAGTTTAACTGGATATATGGACAGTCGCGTATTGCATAAATCAGAAATGTAAACCTACCTGGATATGCTGATGGGCTTCCTTGATCTGAGTCACAGAGCCATGAGCTCTCCACAACTCGGGGAGCCGTCTCTCGGTGGCAGCCAGCCAGTCCTGGAAGGCATCCATATGTTCCTGAAAGGCCTGCGCCACAGGTAAAATTTCTTCCAGTTGACTGCGCCTAAGGATCATACGGGAATGCATGTATGAGTAGTTGCTTTTCTTTTTGTGTATACTTCTAATAGCTGTGCCTATTCATAGATTTCATTGTATGTTTTAGCCCCTTTTTATTCAATGTTTACATTATGCTTATCACAGCAGTTCTTCTGTAGAGACTGAATCAGGCACAAGAATTTACAACTGATGGGATGTTCTCTCAGACTAGTTAACCTTGTTTTATTGCTGTTAAATAATCAGAGTTCACTGTTTAGGTCTCGCCTATTATATCCCGCAGGGATTAATAGGCGAGTTTGTAGCAGGTGAAAAAACTCTTGAAACCAAGGGCTTTGGCAGGTGGATTACTGACAGTGCATGTTCCCGTGCACGCGCTCTTGCCATTTGCTCCCCCCACTTCCCCCCCAGCCGCCTCGCATCATCGCATCAGACCCGCCAAGAGCTTCAGACTTCAAAGGAATCCTCTGCTCCCCTCTGCCACTTCACGCGCTCCGCAGAATCAGCCCTCCTCCCAGCGTTGCCTGTCCTTCAAAAGCAATTCACAGCAACTTGTTTTGTGAGACATTGACTGTTAAAGCCCTTCGATTTCTTATGACTTCTGCAATTTCATATTTCACCAGATGTTGAATGGGGTGTAGTGCGACATGGTTTCTTTTTAATGAACAGCACCACATTTTACATGTTTACACCTCATCTACGCTTGTTTTATCAAAAGGAGTACATATTATGTATGTCTGAAACGCTCATAGGGCTGGCATGCTGTCAGTGGATGGTACATTGTTTGCATTTTAGTATACAGTATACTTTATGCAAAAATTGCAAAAGGCTAGTATAATTATGCATTTTACTCCACATAAAGCAGAACTTGTTGTGCCACTGACGTTGTGCCAGCCCTTTCAGCTTTTCACACGTAATATCACAGTATCTCCTCCATTTGCTAAAGGGCCATTTGGATACTGTGATTTATTTTAAATATATGTTTGTGAAAGTGCTTAGCTGACAGGATTGCGGTTTCTAAATGTATGTATATTGTAGAACTACAAATGCCCAACCATTGGAATTTTTATATAAGAAACGATTTTTGGAAATAAACACACACTGCTGATTGCATTTACAGTTTATTTTCAATAAATACTTCGGACTGTGCTTAGCTGGCATGATAGTGTGATAGGAATTTATTTATAATTAAGAATAAAACATACTCAAGCAATGGAATACTTACAGGAGAAACACACAGTTTTTTACTAGGATTGTTTTTGTTTATTGAATTAGGAGGACTTGCTGGGCTACTTAACAGTGTCTCAGCCCTTACAGCTTAAACACATTGGCTAAACCAATAACTCTACCTAAACACTTTTTAGGCCCCAAATGCGAGACGTATTGGCTTTGCGTGCAGCACCTTTCCATTGTGTGTCTGTGTAGGTGGGGGCACAGTTTTTAGTCTCTACATTTCTGGCTAAAGCGGACTAAGCAGTTTCTTTCAATCTCTCTTATAAGTGAGTCAGTAATTAGCACATTAAAAGGCAGAATGCTTCATCTGGGAGGCAAGGTTATTCAGTGTAAGACATACAACCTTGACCCCGTGCTCACCGCCCACCTCCTCTTCCCCAGTCACACTTCAGACGTGGTACATTTAGCTCGCATGCAGCCGGTCAGTCGAAAGAGCTGCACACCAGCCGCCCAGTGTGCACGCTCCTGTGTTCATTGTCCTGTGTGCACCGGCTTGTGTGCAACAGTATGTGTGCAACGTCATGAGTGAATCGTCCTGTGTACCTTCCTGTGTGCATGGTCCTGCGTGCACTACCCTGAATGCACCACCTCTGAACACTGTTGCATGTGTACTGCCTTGTGTGCACGTCCCGTTTGCACTGCCCTGGATGCACCACCTCTGTGCACTGTCCTACGTGCCCTGTCCTGTGTGCACTTTCCCCACTGATAACAAAGCCTTGCTATTGTGTTCAATCTCGGGGGTGCTACTGTGGCTGGGCGATGCTCGAGGGCTTCCGTCTGTGATACTCCCTGCCCCCACAGTTGGCAACACTCCACAGAAACTTACAATATGTCCAACATACAAACACACACACACAACCACACACACACAACCACAACCACACACATAACCACACACATACACCCACAGACACAACCACAACCACACACCCAACCATACACACAACCACACACCCAAACACACCCACACCAACAAACCACAACCACACACATACAACCACACACATACAACCACACAATCACACACCCACAACCACACACACACACAACCACACACACACACCACCACACCCACCACCACACCCACACCCACAACCACACATACAACCAGACACATAACCACACAACCACACCGTCAGTGCACAATTTCACCAGACACAGACACCATCAGTCGTCATTGCACGCTTCCACCAGGCGCACAAACCAGACGTCAATTCACGCTTTCACCAGGCACACACACACCACCAGCCGTCAGTGCACGCTTTCACCAGGCACACCCCACCAGCCGTCAGTGCACGCTTTCACCAGGCACACACCACCAGCCGTCAGTGAACACTTCCACCAGGCCCACACACCACCAGCTGTCAGTGTACGCTTCCACCAGGCACCCACACCACCATCCGGCAGTGCACACTTCCACCAGGCACACACACCACCAGCCATCAGCGCACAATTTCTACAGGCACACACACCACCAGCCATCAGTGCACACATCAATTGTTAACGCATCCACAATTAACTATTGAAGCAATCGCAGTAGGACGCATTTTACTTTTAAACATCATCTAAAGTGCCTCCATTGCTACAAAAAAATACACTTTTTGTGGGCTACAAATTATAGACTTTTGTTTCAATTGGTGTTGCAATATTTAGCAGTGCCAATAGCTCAAACTTAATTAATGCGAGACCTATTGCATTGCAAATGCTTGAAAACAGTTTTACTGATCTGTTTTTAGCCGGAGGTTCATTTGTGAAGCAGGTTTTATGGATTAAGCCATCCAAAAGAGACAAGCTGATCTGACAGGTTAAACCGCTGGGTCAGGCAAATGTTGAATACTTCTTCCCGGTTTGCCCCAGGAATGCTGATAAATACATACAATATAAATATGAAATCTGTTCTGGAAATAATGTGTGGACATGTAGGGGCAAGGTGAAAAAACACCACAACCCAAGAAGAACCAGTGCCCAGACTAAAGGAGTGAAGAATTATATGTTTTCCTGATAATGTGAAATTTAACATGCAGATTTCTCAATCAGTTTCTGAGGCTTTTTTGGTTAAAAAAGGAATTCACAAACAAACAAAATAGACACGGCTTTCAAATCATGTATTTCAGCAAACGTCTTGAGGAAAACACAACTGATGAAGTTGTTGTAAACGGAAGATGAATCCACCAGACACTACAAAGCTGCTTTGTAGAGGTTTATTGCAGTACAGAAAGAAACGTGCACCTCTTCATCTGGCCAAGACCAACTGACACATCTGGAATGCCAGGGAAGCCAAGATGCACAAAGAACACACAGCATATTCCAAATGTGACATAATACAATAAAGGTAAAGGATGGACTAAAGCATGCAACAAGATAAAATGATATTTACAACACATCTCCCTCCCTTAATCACAAAATTAACAATAAAACAAACATTAAAATAAAGTAAAATAGAGTAAAATAAACAGAAGTTCAACAAATGTAATCATCCAAATAAACAGGAGGACGACGAATGCATGAGCTCCTGATAGAATCCATAGGTATGGAAGAAGAATCATTATCCTGAGCACCAAAGAATTCACTTTGAGAACTGTGAGAGGCATCACCATCACCTTCTTCCCTTATATTCACATTGCGACTTTGAGACGCACCATAATGTGTGGCAAGCATATAACCATTAGAGTCACAGACCTTTACAGAAGCTGTAAGATCTGAATTTGCTTTGCCACATTTTTGGTACAAAGCCACCCTTCGGTAATTCCACTTTTCCCCATTCTCAAGAAGAACAAAACGAGGATAGGCACACTTGACAACAAAAGGACCTCTAAACTTTGACAAACCATTTGAAATTCGCCCAGGTTTTACCTTTACAAGATCACCCTTTGCAATAGGCAAAGAGACAGTATCCAGAACAGTGGGTGTTGTCAAAACATCATTTTTTTCTTTTAACCAAAAAGGCGTCAATTTAGTGCTGGGAGATCTACCACGCATCAACTCAAATGGTGTTTTTTGACCTTGTTTGTGCGGAGTGGAACGATAAGCCCAAACCATTTCTTGTACTTTCTCATTTGAAAACGACCCAGAAGAACAAGTCATTTGTATTATGCCCTTAACCAGTCTGTTCACCCTCTCACAAATGCCATTACTTTGTGAGTTATATAAACTGGTCTTATGATGTGATATACCACAATTATCCAAAAATAATTTCATTTTGCTAGAAAGCAATTGAGTACCATTGTCCGTTATCAGCACAGAAGGGAAACCCTATTCCATAAAAACTTTTTAAAGAAAATTAATAGTTGAATCTGTGGTTATTTCACCCACAAAAGACACTGTAAGCCACTTAGAGAAATTGTCAATGACAACGATAGCAAAACGCTGGCCAAAAGGCAACTCAGACATTGGACCGATAAAGTCTAAACTAATGCTGTGCCAAGGCTCCTTGGATGAGAATATTTCTCCACTACCTTGACTTCCTACAATTTTTAATCTTTTTTCACCTTCCTTGCAAAAACTACAATTTTCAACAAAAGAGACAGTATCAGAATCAACAGATGGCCACCAAAAATTTTCTTTGATTCTACGCTGGGTGAGGGTCTGCCCTAAATGACCTTCGTGAGCTAAGCTAAGAAGTTTGACTCTTAAAGAATGAGGTGGAACAAAATGGTCACCTCTCATAATCACCACATCCTTACAAATGGATAGTTCGTCTATAATCTTTATGAAAAGCCTAACAGAAAGTTCAACAGTACTCTCCAGTCTGGAACCCATTCTGATAAGATCCATGACCTTTTGTAATACCAAGTCATTCTCCATACAGTGACGCCACTCTTCCTTAGTAAAAGAACCCTCACCTAGAGAAATCACATCATTGAAGAACGCAACAACACTTTCCTCCTGAGGTTCCAATAAGACATTGTTACTATTAACATCAACAGCAGGAAGTCTGGACAGGCAATCAGCCTGGATGTTCTTCCATCCCTGAATGAAATGTAAGTCAAACTGGAAATCTTCTAATCTAGAGGCCAGCCTCGCTAATCTAGGTGAACCCTTTCCAGCACCACCAGGAGCTAACACATTCACCAACGGCTTATGATCAGAACGCAAGATGAACTTGGCGCCCCACAAGTACGTCCTGAAATAAGTCGTTCCCCAGACAGCAGCAAGCGCCTCTCTTTCTATTACAGAGTAATTTGATTCAGAAGAAGTCAAAGGTCTAGAGGCAAAAGCTATTGTCTTCTCCTCATTGGCATGTCTCTGAAGTAAAATAGCACCCAAACCAATGCTACTTGCATCTACCATAAGAATTGAAGTGCGCTTAATATCAAAAGGTGTCAGTACCTTTGCACTGCACAATTCACGTTTGATCAAATTGAAACAATTAGTATGGTTCTGGTTCCACACGAACCTTACACCTTTTTTAAGTAAGTCCCTTAAGGCAGCTGTTTTACTCGAAAAATCCATCACAAATTTAGCATAGAACTCAATCAGCCCCATAAATGATCTTAGCTCATCTTGGTCAACAGGGCAAGGTGCCAATTCAATTGCAGACAACAAATTTTTCTTTGGCCTAACACCGTCTGCAGCAAGTACATATCCTAAGTACTCTATTTCCTTAACTAAAAATGAGCATTTCTCTTTTCTTGGTGTGAGACCCGCTTCATCGATTCTTTTCAAAACTTGATTAAGCACTTCATTATGTTCTGCCTGATTATCACCAAAAATAAAGATGTCATCCTGAAAGAACAATACCTTTGAGATACCTTTAAAAATTTCAGCAACCATCCTCTGAAAAACACTGGCAGCTGATATGAGCCCAAAAGGTAGTCTTGTGAATTTAAATGTTCCCTCACTGGTGATAAAAGCCGTAAGATGTTTTGACTCTTCATGTAAGCGAATCTGATGATATGAAGATCATCTTGGTGCATCCACCCCAAAATGGGTGGACCATCAACAGATCCATACATTTTTCCAAATGTTGTCCTGTTCTTAAAAACAATGTTACACTCAAAATAACCAAGTATATCAATCCTCTCTCCCTGATAACCTGCTGGTGAAATATCACTGGATACAAGTGATCTATCACCCCAAACCTGAATTATCATTGACTTTGGAATGATAGTCCACTTAGATCCACAATCAACCATGAGACATACATTTTTATTATCAATGAGAACGTTGGCTTTTGGTCTAATTTCTCTTCTTTCTTGACACACATTAACATTGGAGTCTTCTAAAACTAATATCTTGTTCGTATCTCTTCTTAAGCTAACTTGATAACCAACCAAAGCTACTTTGTTCTTTGTATTAGTTTTACACATTTTCGCAAAATGCCCCATTTTGCCATACTTCAAGAACTCCTTATTATTGGTGAAGCAGAATTTTGCATCTGAACTGTGTGAGAAACTGCCACACTTTGAACACATTTTGTTCTGCCCACTGCTTTTGAAATTTTTCTTTTGTAAAATATACCCTTTCTTCTTCACAATAGCTACAGCAGCAGACTCATTATCACTAATATCACTGACCCCAGAACTTTTCTCAGATACCTCAGAGACTTTCTGTTCAAAACCACTTTTTTGTAGTTCTTTCATACATTTTTCGGATTCTTCTACAACCTTGGCTAGGTCAATTGCCACATTTAACGCTGGATTTTTTGCAGCCCAGAGTCTCTCTTGTATCTTACGATTGTTACACTGAACAATCAATTGGTCTCGAATTAACTCATCGGTCAATTGACCAAACTCCTTTACCTTTATTGAATTATGTCACATTTGGAATATGCTGTGTGTTCTTTGTACATCTTGGCTTCCCTGGCATTCCAGGGAAGCCAAGATGTACAAAGAACACACAGCATATTCCAAATGTGACATAATACAATAAAGGTAAAGGATGGACTAAAGCATGCAACAAGATGAAATGATATTTACAACAGAAGTCAGATATTTGATGTGGCTACTGGAGTCAACAATGTTGAGGATTCTTAAAGGTAAGATCATTTTCTGAACTGATTCATCAAAAGATTCCTTTGTGATCAAGTGCAAGTAGTAGTGCATATCCTGATTGGAGAGATGAGACTAAAGGGGATTGACTAAATGCAGGTAATCGGCTTGAAATTGGAATGCGGTGAGGTCAGCAACAGAATACCCTCCTGGGTGAGTTGTTCGCTATACACATAACATAGCATCAGGCCATTCATTGGTTCCATATCAGACTGGAACAGCTATAGGCTTCACTCCGGAGTATTCCATATTGGACAGAGTAAGAAATGCCTCCTCATCTAGGTACTGAATAGGAACGTAACTTAAACATACTCTGACAATAGCGGTGGGCTAACGGGGGCACAAGTTGGGTAAGAAAGGGTAAACAAAAATATGCGAGCTAAAGGAAGTAAGGGATGTAGGAATAGGAAGTGGAATTGCTGGGGCAAAAAAGATGGAGCGGCGGTGCATACAGGTAATGGGCATTGAGATACAAGGGAGGAGGCTCAGTGGATGAGGAGGGGCATTGAAGAGTATCAGGCAGGGAGAGAAAGCTTGGAACTTTGATGATGATTGTGAGTTGTAACCAACACACATGCAAATGCAACACCTATGGTGCAAGATACACAGCCATGCAGGAAGAGAGAACTACACAAACTGTACGCGTGAGGTACCAACTTTACATATCCAATGCTACATACCAGATCATTTGTTAATGTGACCTTCATGAGAGAGCTGTATATTATTTCTATAAATGGGAATGTATTCATACTAAAGGGATAACAAATATGTGGAGGACAAACGGAAGTCTTCAGAAGTTACGTTTCTTATATTCTTCTGAAGGAAACCAGCGACAGTATAAGCAACTGAATTATGGCATAAAAGAAAAGGGAATCTTATAAAGATGAATACTCAGATCTTACATTGTTTATACCTGCCATCTGCAGCCACAGGGCCTTTCTCCACACAAATGAGCAAAGTTTTGCTTCACCAGTAGGAGAAGACTAAAGTTTGGTACTAGATGGGTTTTTGGACAGAACAAGAGACCCAAACTTTCAGGAAAGCAGGGACACTTGCAGAGAGATTATATGGAATCATGCATATTGGATTGCTGGAGGCTGGCTAGCTGCCAAAAAGCATTACAATGCCAGAGACTAAAGGGTTCTAGTTGAATGCTGCTTTAATAATTTGAAAATATTTGTTGGTCTACAAATAGAAGAAATTCTTCAAAGCCAGGCTAATGTCCGTCTAGACACTATTTTAGCGGAAACTCCCACTTTCATATTTATTAAGGATTTGTATCCCTCTTCATTTACTAATTCTAACTTTCATTCATTTTTGAGCAAAGAAAAAAAACATTATTTATCTAGGTTCATCATCCTAGGTTTGCTGAATTCATGCACACTGAACACTTTTCCCAGTGATACTGTTTTTTTAAAACCCATTTTTAAACCTAACTAGTTAACTATGCCTGTATAACTCCACAAGCATATTCTTTTGTTAGACTAAAGCACACAGTGCATTACTAAAAATAATACTTATGTATTAGCTATATGGATTTAAAACACCTAACAAAACTGGTTCTAAAATGAAAATCATTTTGTTTTGGAAAAATAAAGAAACTAAAAAGATAAAAAGGTCGGATGGGCAAAGAGAGCCTTCAGTCGGAGACATTATTCTGTGCCTTTTAGACTGCAGACTGGCCTACACGTCATGAAGTACAGCCCTAGGTAGCCGATTTAAACCTTTCCGCCCTCCACTGTGAAGATCACTGAAGCAAGAGAAGAGGGCTTGTGATTCTGAATTACTTGCTTGCCTGAACCAGGACCAATATCTGCTTGATCACTGAAACAGTAATGCTTGGTGTAAGAATGAATGATGGCACAGGTCTCGGCTTCAAACATGGAATGAAAAAGGAAACATGTTGACTGACTACCGCCTAGATGTACGTAATTTCATATTACCACTTCTTAAATACCGAATTTTACCGATTCGGTATTTAAGAAGTGGTAAAATAGAGGGGGGGGGGGGGGTGGTGTAGGTATTACAGAATCGGTAAATAACGAATCGTTAAGATTCGGTATTTACTGATTCGGTAAATACCGATTCGGTAAGGCCCATTGATTTCTATGGGCACTGAAGGCCATAGGAATCAAAGGGCATTACCGAATCAGTATTTACCGATTCCAGCAATGGTGCAGGGGGTGTCATTTTGACACCCTCTAGCACCCCAAATACAGGCGTGTGTGCAATGTGGCACACAGACATGCCCTAAGGGCATGTCTGTGTGTCACATTGCACAGGTGTGCATGCACAGATGTGCATGCACACCTTAATTAGGTATTTTACCACACATTAGGATTGTGTGGTAAAATACCGACTCTTAAAGGCCTGTGGCACTGTAAACTGTGCCACCTACATTTGTAATTACAGAATCGGTAAATATACCGATTCTGTAATTTTCAGCCCCCTACATCTGAAAACCCTAATACCGGTCGGAAACGGACGAAATCGGCCGTTTCCGACCGGTATTAGGGCTACTACATCTGGCCCATGGATATTGGAGTTACCTTAAGATCTCCTTAAATATCCGACTCTCGTTTTTATTGACTGCCAAGGGCCCACTTATTAAAATAGTCATTTTTTATCCCAGGGACCCTTAGGACAGCCTTTTTAACATTCACTCACTTCCTTTCACTGCACTCTCACGGCACAATATCAGCTCCGCTGTATCCAGGCGTCGTAGCACACCCGAGGTGCACTCGGTGCCTTGGGTGGGGCCCAATGATGAAGCATGTCACCAACTAGGTGTTTCCTTTCCAAAACAAACATACGCTAAGAGCACCCACTCCAGAGCTAGTTCTCTTTGATAAAACATATATACCAGGGGAAGTGAACTGCCTTCAGTACCTGTCCTCCCTCTCCTTTTGATTCTTATTATTGTCTTCCTATAATATCATTTTAGTTTATCTAGACTTCCTGCTACAATCCATGAAACTAATGTAACGTTGGACATTACCATGGAAGATAATAAAACTTAAAACTGGGCAAACACAAGGTGAAACTAGTGGGTTTTCATCCCTGAGAATACCATTAACAACCACTTTGGGGTGGGGCAATGATCTTTGCTTGTACTAAGCGGGAGTCAATTAATATCACCCAGAGAATCCAAGGGAGAATACCTACTAAACGTATCCACAGCCTCGCTGGGATGCACGTACTTTTCGCTTCTCTTAGTGTGATAAACTACCTGGTTGAAAAGTTATTGATACAGCTGATAGAAAAATCCCAGGTGCAAAACTTAACTTTTTCCGCGCATGCATGTTATGGTTGAGTGAGGAGACGAAAGGTTAGAGAACAAATACTTCACAAAACCTCGCAATCTGAGACTTCTAGCCACAGATTCCGTACCTTAGAATAATCCCCTGGCATCAGACTGGATCCGGAAATTTATTGTGAGCTGTACACTTGCGTGCCAGTAGGTGGGGTCGCTCAGTGCTGTTCAGTGCCAGAAGTAACGTGTGCAGTGCCTATATAGGTGCCGCTCCAGCGCACTGTCAGGTCTTTTCTTTCCGCGCCTGTCAGCACAGATCGGAGAAGAGCTACCCCCAGTCACTTTTTGACTGACTTTTTTTCAACCTTTTTGTCAAAGATTTTTGAGAGTTTGTCACCTGGTGTGGAACAGTGTGATCATTGCTCTCAACAACCATCTCACATTGATTTTTTTTATCTTACTTGCAGTCCCTAGCTACAGCGGCGTCACTATGGGGGGTGCGGCCCGCATCGGGTGTCACCATCTCACTAGGGGGACACCAAGGCGGTCAGCAGCAGTGTGTGCTTTCAACAGTGTGCAGACTTGCAGTGAAAGTTAATGACGTTGCAACCGCAACGTACGTGCAAGTTCAGTTGCACTGTCTTACAGCAACACAACCTAACTTTTCTGCTCAGAAGGACTGGAGGAGGTGCCTGTGCGCAGTGCGCGCTGCCTCCTCCTCTGCCGCGTCAGTGCGCCTCTTAGGCCCGCCGCCCGCGTACAGGCCGATTGCGAATGATGTCATTCTTCTTCTCTGATTCGCGCATTGGGCCCTAAGTGCGCGTGACTGGCCTGCAGCAGGAGGATCAGAGGCGGCACGTCTTGACCACCGGTTGGGTTGGGGTCCGCCATAATTTAATTTTATTCCCCTGCCTACAGCGCGCAGAGCTGGGCGCTGGACACTGTGACCGACATAGACCCCCACGTCTAACAGCAGGGCAGGTGAGTCAGTGAGTTTCTCCGGACCGGCAGGGGGGTACGCACCAATAATAACCCAGGCTGCTCTTTTTTTTACTTTGTGAGTGACGCAGATGATAGTTTTTGCGGGGTTCATCATGAGTGCCAAAGGGATGCCCTGCTGATTTGCCTTTGAGTTCTCCACGCTGTTCGCTTTCTAACTGGAGCGAGTTGCAGTTTCTAAGAGTGGTTCACAGTCTTCACACAGTTTTACTTCAAATGTGGGTCATGCCATGGATGTAATTCAAAGATGATTTCTTTGGTCTGAGTTGGGTAGTGACTTGTGAGGTGAGCAGCGAGATCGATGCCAGCTTTCTACATAGTTCCTTTGGTGATTCTGGACTGTCCCTGGAGCTGCTATTTTACTTTCTTTTTGTTTTTGCCCACTGCCTGTAATGGGTTGTAGTTCTTGCTGGAAATCAATGTCGTATTTTTCTGACATTTAATTCTAAAGTGCAGCATCGGGAATAAAAGTTAAAAAAATATGAAAAATAAATAACTAAATAAAGTAAGACAGACTAGTGGTAGCAAACTGGCAAGATTGATTTTATTCTCACCCAAATACATTTAGCGCCATTTTTACAGAGTTTGCCAGTGAAGCGCTATTTTTGTTGTCTTGGATTTGTTTTCACTGGGCTTGGAACTACTGCACCAATCTTGGAGGTACTGCAATGTGAGGATTCAAAAACAAAATTTGTACTGCTGCTCTGTATCTAGAGATGTTGTCTTTTTTACCATAGATACTGCTTACGTTTTGTAAGGATAAAAGCAATGGCCATTGAAATGGGTCCTTTCAGGGCCCCGAGTCATGTCCTTAACTTTTCAGGCAAAAGCACTCATTTCTGAACACTGAGTGTAAAAGCGTTAAGGTAACCATGTTGTTCCTGCTTATATTTCACATGGTTTGCAAAATGTTGCATTCCCTTTGATTGTTTGCTTTTTCCAGGATGCTGTCACTTTTGTTTTGTAGGCCACATATTGCTCTTCTTGCCTAGTGCGTAATTGAGCCGCATCCAGGTGTTTGTAGCACATTGGCAACAGTTGGGTTGTAGTTGAAGGCAGTCTGAGTTTTTCTCAGTGGGGCCCTGCAGTATGGTGTTCAGTGGGGGGGAGGATGTGGCACTATGGGCAGAGGAGCTGCTGAATTTGGAACTGGGGAACCAAGTTCAGTCAGCCTTAATAAGCAGTGCATCCTCCCTGCCCTCCAGCAATTTTCGGTAACAACAAAAATGTCATGATGAATTTTATCTAATGGAAGATTTGACTCATGGAAAGGTAGCTCAGAGGGTTAATATACCTGCTGCAAAGAACATGTACCATGCAGATCACAAAGTGCACATAATCATGTAAGTAGGCCAGTGGGTGGTGGGCTACTGCTTTTGTCAGAGCGATCCTTTTGTTACTTGCAGTTTATAAGTTAAAATCCTAACATGGAACATTGAGCCATGTAATCTACTCCACAGCAACACAAGTCAAATTTTTTGTTAACCTTTGATACGTTTGAACTACAAACAATGTATTAGTTGAAATGGTCACATCATGCTGCAGATCTTGCATTATGAGGCAAATATGGCTGAGCCATTATTATTTAGAAAACGTTTGCAAACTAGGATATTTAGCCATTCATGTTTGAACTGCTGTTGTGGAAAATGGAGCAGTGCTGAATGATGACAGAAACCCCATGGCTCGGAGAAAATGGCTTGTGCTTCCACATTTTATCGTATTTGGGGACATTCTGCTATTAGAAGCATATCCCACTGCCACTTTCTGAATACATTTTACTGTCAATAACTCATTATAACCTTAAATCAATCTAATATGTGTTGAAAAATGCTTTGTTTTTGACCTTTCTGTCTCCCAAATTTTCTTGGTAGGGAAGAAGTTCAACCCCCAAACTCTCCCTAGTAGTGGTTGCTCACTGCGCTTGCTCGCTACACACCATGTGGGGGCTGGTCTCACTTTTACTTTGTTCTCTCTCTGATTCACTACTTGTGTCTATTTTTGATGCTCTCTGAAAGAATGTCTATGGGGACATATGACTGGGTGGGTAACCTGATGTTCTTCAAAGTCATCATCTACTATTTGCTGTGCTTTGAAAGTTGATACAATTTTAATATGTAAAGAAAAATGTGCTGTAAGATTCACTATCATGGGACCTGCCACTGGCAGCCATCTGTAATTTGAAATGTGAAGACAACAAGGGGTGAATCTGGGGCGCTATTATTTTTCAGACCATTTACTTCTGTCATTCCCATCACAGTACAGTAAGGGGGGCAGGGGCTATATTTGGCTGTCCTTTATTGGGCATGTATGTGCTTTTGATCTGAGACCTTTATTTGGAATAGCTTGTAGGAGCAGCTCCCCCCGATGTCCAAGCCTGGGTGGGAGGCTCAACTACCGTGTCATTGTCACACGACTCCACCATGGTGGAGAGCTGCCTGGCAGAAACGCATCCACCAGTTAAATCTGGTTAAACCGCCAGGTTCGCCATGAAATGAGGGGGAAGCCGTCTCCTTTGGGCTAGCAGGGCTGCTCCCTCCTCAGGAGCAATGATTATACACTTTGCTATCCCCTCAAATAGGGGTGTGACAAATTAAATTTACAAACGCTACTAAGGATTCTGTAGGGTCCCGTTATTTGCCATCTGTGTCCACTGGCAGATTCGGAGCGGAGGAGGTCCATGTGGTAAGTTGTGAGGGGGTGACACCATGAGTTACCCGCACCGGGTGACACCAACCCTAGTGACGCCACTGCCTAGCTAATAAAGGTGCCCCACCAGGGAACTGGAAGGTATTTTTAACCACTGATCTGGAACCAGTCTTTATCCAGTAGCTTTTTATCCAAGAACTCCTTCCTTCTTGAAGTCATACAGGAGGTTGAGTCTGCCCCGGTGGCATTGGCCGACCAGGGAGAGGTTGCCGATGATGAAGCATGACAATTACACGTGTGAGGCTTCCTCTTCCATAAGAATGTTCTTCACATCCCCATGCACTTGGACAGGTATTCTGTAACGTCCAAATTGGCCTAACGTCTGCCTGCCTTGAGGCAGGAAAACTAACTCACATTCTACCTATACCTGACACACTGATTTGTGATCGTTGTATGTATTAGGAGGACGTGCGGTACCTTGACCTACTCCCCTCCCTTGTGTGTTAAGAGATACTCAAAAAGTACCCGCGGCGTTTCATAAATAGCAGGAGATCTGAAGGGACCTTTGTTAGATGACATGAGGTTCTGTCACAGTTCAGCATCAATTATGGTAGAACTTGTTCTGAAGCAGTCCGATTTGGTTGAGAACTGAAACAAGTTGAAGATTTTCAGGTTTTCCTGAAGTGAACTGAGTAAAGCTCAGGGAAACTCCCTTGACATGACGTGCAGTAGAAAATCTGGGGTACGGTGGCCTCCGAGGGAAATCAGGGTCCTGTAATCTGGTTGAAGTATAGTTCTTTTCACATTAGGTGAATAGGATAATAAAATCAATGTTTTGCAGTCTATTCAGGCTAGGTTAAGTATAGCACTGCTTTATGGATTTACCACAAGACTTTCACCTCGACAATGGGGAATGATTCAAATAAGTGAATCAATTACCAAACCAATTCTGGAGATCCTACCTTTCTGCAGACCAAGAGAAAAGAATTATGAAGAAGGGCAAATGAGATAAATTAGATATTTCAATACTGAAGCCAAAGAGTTTAAGTGATGTGAGTGCAGACTAATATGTTTGGAAATATGCATATAGGAGCCCATCAAATAAACCATCAACAAGAGTAAGACGTCACGTCAAGCATGATTAAAGAACTGACCTAGAGTTAACATAACCATAGTGTTAGAAGGGAAATCTTAGGGTCGGCCGAGCAAGGGGGAGAGGCCTCCAGGCGAGGGCCCTCTCCTAGGATCGTACAGCCGAGCAACCACCCCCCTACAGATGGACGCCACACAAAGATAGGTTCTTAACACTTATCAGTACTTTTAGGCAGGTTATCGTAACGATACAGAAGGAACAGGATTCAGAGATCCTCTTAAACTTAGTCTCTGTGGGAAGGGGGTAGCGGGACAGTCTTGGTACCAGTCTGGTACAGGGATATCTTGCGCACAGCTCTCAATCCTCGAGCTGGGGGGTTCTTCAGTATGGGCCGCGGCAGCGCCAGCAGGACCCCAGGGATGGTCTCACGAAGATGGGCCGCGGCAGCGCCAGCAGGGCTCCAAGGATGGTTTCACGAAGATGGGCCGCGGCAGCGCCAGCAGGACTCCAAGGATGGTTTCATGAAGATGGGCCGCGGCAGCGCCAGCAGGACTCCCAGGATGGTTTCACGAAGATGGGCCGCGGCAGCGCCAGCAGGACTCCAAGGATGGTTTCACGAAGATGGGCCGCGGCAGCGCCAGAAGGACTACAAGGATGGTTTCACGAAGATGGGCCGCGGCAGCGCCAGCAGGACCCCGAGGATGGTTGCACGAAGATGAGTTTGTCTCGGTGTCTCTCGACTCCAGGATACAACTCCCGACCTGCTCTGGAGCTGCCCCAGTTATAGGTCTGGTGCCCTTTGATGTCCGGACCCTCGCACTTGGAGGTCGGAGGGTCCGGGATGTGCGAGTCCAGACACCCAGCAGGGGGGTGGAGCCAGCGCCCAGGGAGGCTGGGGGCGATCAAAACCAGGCGGATGGGGGACCATCGAAACTCCTTCCCCCACTGGTTCGTCAAGTGGTCTCTTTACCCCCTGGTTGGATCGTTGTGCCTCGATGTCAGGGCTTTGCTGGGTCTGTGGCTGGGGTCGGGCCGAGGAAACTAGAAAATAAAGAAGACTTTGTACATCTGTCCCTAAATCCGAAAAAGTAGGAATGAGACATATAAAAATGTTGGGTGGGAAAATTGCTCTAACCCCTTGTGGATCTGTGAATTCAAAAAAAGACTTCAAACTTAACGTTGGCACAAGTACATCACTTAAGTCCATGTGTTTCACAGCATGATTGGAGTTAGATTGTGCCAGTTCAAGCTCCTCACGCACGCCTACAAAGCCCTCCACAACCTAGGACCCGTCTACCTCAATCACGGACTGAACATCCACCAACCCCCTACAGACCTGCGGTCCTCTTCACTCGCCCTCGCACATTGCCCCCGCAACCGACGCAGCAGCAGTGGCCACTCCTTCTCCTACATTGCTGCCGAGACCTGGAACGACCTTCCCCTCAGCACAGCGCCCTCGCTGGCAGACTTCAGAAAGAGACGCAAGACCTGCTCTTCAATGGAGACACAGCGCCCAGATACCCTTAGTGGCGACAGTGCTGCTCTTTACAAATGCTATTTGGTTGATTAATCATGTGTGATGGGTACCGAAATACTAAATTAAAAAACAGAAGCAAGAACTCAGTTCTCCATGCTGATTGCAAAAGCCAGAATCCACCTCTAGCCATTCTTACCTTGCTTCGGCCGTTCGGATCAAAGCATCCCATCTTCCCTGGAGCTTGGTCTTCTCTGTGCACACACCCGTTTCATCTGCCATGATGCTCATATCTGTAGATGGCCGTATGCCCAGCAGGACACGTTGAACTTTGGGCTTTCGTTCCTCGAAAAGTCTCTGCAGCAGCTTTCAGGGATAGAAGGAGAGGCAGAGGAGTTACTTCTAGCAGAGGCAAAGTGGACACTTACCGCACAGCGTTAAGTCTGGCCCTTAATACCTGGACTTCTGAAGACCCCAAAAGTGTTCTGCTCCAGACACAAATGCAAACATTTACTGCTAAAAGAGGACTCAGGAGTTTATAAATATTGTCACCACTGTGGATAAATTCGGTCAGGCTGACAAAAAGGACTATAGAAAATCTTCTGCCTTGCTGTACTGAGGTATAGCAGAGAATACTGCTGACTTCTGTTGGCAAGCTCACTCCCAATTTGGTGTTTGCACAGTTTTGTCAATATACTTAACATTAAAATGAAATTATTTCAAGAAACAGGGACAGTGGGTAAGATGCAACAATCTTTGAGGATCAGAGGAGCAGAGGTATTCTTTTTTTATGTACAAAGATTTTATTGTTTTTCATACATTCAACATTATAGTTGTTACATTCCCTCTGATCTAATTGGATCGGTGTCATTCCAGTGCATAAAAAGAACAGGCCATGGTAAAGGTACGCAATCGACACCTAATCTGACCCCTCTCAATGAGTCAGTACCATTTTACAAAAATGAAAGTAAACTTTGTGTTTCAGAAAGTGCGCCAGCAAGGAGACACAGGACATTCGGAATTAGTCATTCATACCCAGCAATAGCTTAAGGGTTTACAATATAGGCCCGGGTAGAAGAGACCTCCCCTATAAGGAGATAATCATGGTGACCCCCCAGGCGACTTCCTAGCTGTGTCAGATTCCGGGTTGGATTAGCTATCTACCATGGTTCCCCAGGCTCAGGCTATATCAATATTTCCTATCCCTCTTCTGGCTTCTCTCAGGAGTATCCTCCCCTTACATCCTGCCCGTTATTATTGCTCTTCTCCACATGTGCACTCGTGTCTTCCAATTCCTCGCGATCTCACGTTTGGCAAGGATAAACGCTAAGTCTTGGAACTTACTTGTAACCTTAGTCTTAGATGGTGGGGAAACCATCCCAGCAAGCAATACCCCAGGGTATGTTGGCCCTCCCTCTCAATCTTCTCGATCGTGTGTGACACCTCTTGCTAGCATGTGTGCAGCAAGGTGCATTTCCAATACATGTCATGGTTGTGTGCCCCACCTGCCCCGCATCTAGGACATGCCGCGTCAGTTATCTGGAAATATCTACTTATGCGTTGGGGGCTCAGATAGGACCAATGGAGGACCGTAGTTGAGGAGCTTAAAATGTGCAATCCTAGACACCATGGGCGTTCTGTCTAAATGTTGTCCCAGTCTTTTGCTGCAATAGGGATACCCAGCGCATCTTCCCCCTGAGATCGCAGCTTTTCTAATGGCTGTTGTTGATCTGCGCGCAGCGTTCAATATAAGCAAGAGACTGTCTTAACGGTGCCTGCAGAAGGAGCCGTATATTGACACCTCTGTCATAGCGGAGGTTCAGTAGTTCCCTTATGCCAGTGTTTGCATAGTGCTGACGTGAGTGCTCTGTGCAGTAGGAAGTGACCCCGGGGTAAGTCAAACTCTGCGCGGAATTCCTTGAACAGGAGCAGTTCTATAAAGACCCCCCACTTTCGTCTAACCAGCCTCAATCCAGAGGTCACGCCCCCCCCCCCAATTGCCGACATGCGGAAGTGACCTCAACATTTCTAAAGGCAATGTAGATGAGTAAGGAGTCCTAGCACATATAGTCTGTAACCCTCTGCTCCAACATTTAGCCAGCACTCTGAATTCTCGTGAGTCATTTATAGACGATCTTCTTACTGCGAGATGTTAAGCAGGGGTGGCACAAAGGGGCCCGGGAACCGATCTGGGTTCAGTCTCTGTGCCGGTCCCTGGACCAGCCATTGCAATTTGGCTTCAATGTAATACGTCTCGAAATCGGGGACCGCCAACTCACGCGCTATTATGGGGCATTGCTTCTTCGCAACCGCCAACCACCTGTGCCCTGTTCCCCAAAGAAAGACAGTGATCTATTAATCTAATTCCTTAAAAAATGTGTCTGGGATCCATACAAGAAGTGTACTAAAAAAGTGTAGGAGGCGTGTGTGAGACACCATTTTCAGGAGGGCTATTCTACCTGCCACTGAAAGCGGAAGCATCGGTCAAGAGTCAATGGATGCCTTCAATGCGCTAAAAGCTCACCCCAGGTTTCCCTCAAAGAGGTCAGTCTGGTCATGATCAATCCTAACTAGGTCGGACAAGCTTCGGGGTTCCCACTGAGGCAGAGTTATCTCCAGATCTTTTGATGGCTAAAGATGTAGTGCTGGTAAGCTTTTCTGTTCCTGTGTATCACACTAGCCCTGAACCAATATGCCATGGAAAGTTCTGAACAGGCTGCCGCATTGTGCATTACAAGAAAAACAATCTTAAAATGAGAAATAGTAGAAAGCGCTAGGTGCAGGAGAGGTTTGGGGGATGGGAAGGGGTGACTGAGACAGGACTGAGACAGCCATGGTCATAAGTAAGAAGTTGACCAAGCAGGATAGGTCTATATGTTAAACAAAAAAACTATTCAACCTTCACTTCTAGACTTTAACAGAAGCCAAATCCCTGCCACCCTTTCTGAGGTTTCTGAGATGGAATATGAACAGGCAAGACCCTCTTGAGTGCCCCCTAAAATGTTCAGTTGTGCTATTACCAATTTTCACATGCAGCATTACCACTTCTAGATATCAAACCACAACCCTAGGGCGGCAATCATATGTGGATTGCTGCAATTGCCCTGGATCAGAAGTTTTGTAAAGTGCCTCAACTCAAGAAATGTATCATGGACCCTATCTTCACATGCATCACATGTGCTACTGTTTAAACTCTTAGAAAAAACGCATAGCATCCTTTCCTACTGATGCTTTTTATTGCAATATATGGGTGGGTAATCCTTTGAAACTTATATACACAATGTGCATTGTAAAACACAGATTACCTTGGATTTATACTACTGGAAGATTTGTCTACCAATGATTGCATCAGAGCTACTACAACAGAGCATATACGAGTGTTAACTTTTTCTCTGGTCCATTCCACCATCAAAAATAAATTTGCACCTGGGGTCATCCTCTAAAGAGTACTCTCCTCCGCGTTCTATACCCTGACTATCGCTAAGCTGCTGCACGACACACACGGAGGGAGCTTTCACCTGCACCTCTTGCAAGTGCTCTAGCGCTCTCCCACACCCATCCCAACCATTCTTGCACCAACATCACCCAGCATCCCACCCACTCACACAGTCGAACCACCACCTATAGAGCACGCCACACTTCATTCTTCATCACCTTAAAAAAATTAAACCCTTCATTTCAGCTGATTACTTTAAATCTGTTGTACAATCACTGGCCCTTTCCAGAATAATTATGGCAATGCCACCCTTTCTGGCACCCCTAAAATTCACCTAGCCCCTATTAAATCCATTCTCAACCTGGCTGTCAGGCATATCTCTGACTGTAAGCGATACTATCACATCTCTCCTGTCCTCAAAAACCTCAAACTGCTTCCAATTGAAGGCAGATCCACCTACAAGATTGCCTGCATCACACACAAAGCCCTTCACCAAAACACCCCCTCCTACCTCTCAGACAAACTCCAAAAAGCTGGGTGTACTAGAACATTGAGAAGCACCAACGCTCCTTATCCCTCCTCAGCTAAAAAAGAAAACAACTCAATTGTGCTCATTCTCTGGCAACGCCCCTTCTATCTGGAATACTCTTCCCAAAGATCTACGCTGTAATCCATCCTACCCCTTCTTTAAAAAAATCTCAAGCTGCTTCTTCTCAACAAATATTGGGGTTCTTAATTATACGGACCTCTCTGTTAATTTACACCCCCTCTATTCACTACTCCTATAGGCTCCCCTCTATCTATATTCACCTCTTCCCTCCCTTCCTCAATTTTTCCTAAAATCTTTCACCTTTTTCCAACCTGAGACTTACTATATAATTCTTAGTTGTCCTGATCTACTCTTCAACCTGCTACATGCTATTGAACTTCTTTTCGCTCTGAAAGCTTGACTGCCCTTACTTTATTTTAGCAATTGTTTCCCAGTGTGATATGCTCTCGATGTTTACCTAATTCTGTAAAGTGCTCTGATACTCTTGGGTCCAGCCAGCGCTATATAAAACCTTTAATAAATAAATAAACAAACAAACAAACAAACATGTATTCGACTCCACACCGGCTCGAACACAAAACACGTCACAGAGGTATGGGACCTGTTGCACAGACCATGCTCTGGACCTGCTTTTCCTTATGGAGATGTGGCAGAACCCTACCTCAGTACCAGACATCACTATTGCCATCTCCACCGGCTACAAGACTGCCAGGCAAGACTGTCAACACAAGCCCAAATGCAGAATCTCCATCATATTCAAAGAGACTATCAGCTGCACCACCTCCACGGACACCCCCACCAGTTACATGAACATCTAACATGTATGTAACGCATCACAGACAACTTCTTCCTGTGCAAAACCTTCATCTATAGACCAACAGGTGCCCACACCAACTTTGCCAATGATCTCATGGAATTCATCGCACCCCTTATCATTGACTCCAGCACCTTCACTCTGCTCGGGGACCTGAACTTTCATCAGAGCTGGACTGGGAACACAAAACATCCCTGACAATTTTGTCAGCCCGGCTCCAGGAGGGGCGGCACATGTGAAACACTGCTGCTTTTGTTACTGGGGGAAGATATTACAACACACCTGCAAATCAGGCACCCAATAACAAAATCGGCCCCACCGCTGCAGAACCGGCCCCCACCCCTCTAGCCTCCCAGCAACACACCAATGCCCACTACAGCCAGTATGGCCTCACCTTTCGTCTAGATTAGAAGACCACACCAATCCAACCTCTACAGCCCTCCTAGAAAACCTCAGCTTTACACAGCATATTACTAGACCCCACCCATCTTCACCTCCCTCGGCAACAGCACAGTCGACAAGCCATCACAAATGACCTGTACAAACCATGCCATTGTCAGTTTCAGAATGTCCACTACAAATCTACCACCCCTGGACCTGCCCGCCACAGCCGGAAAAACATCACAGAAGAGGACTGGGCTTCCACCCTCACTGCACACCAGCCTGAACACACCAGCAGCTTGCAGAAGACCATCAAGAATGTCAATAGCTGGCTAACAGCATGCTCTGACACCCTGGCTTCCCTCAAAGCCAACTTAGTAGCAAGAGTCCAACCCCATGCCAGTTGGTAAACAAAGGAACTCAAGCTGACAAAAAGTAACTGGAGCGCAAGTGGATACCAGACCAAAATACTGCAAATAAAAACATCTTCAAATCCACCCTGAGACGCTACCACCAGCAGAACTGGAACACAAAGCACATAACTCTCCCAGACAGAATTGACGCTAACATGAATAGCAGCCAGGAAATGTTTCCATCATCAAAGATTTCACTATGCCTTAGTCACCTCCAGCAACTTCAAGACACCAACAAAAATGCAGAATTCTTCTGTAACAAATTCATCTCTGTACAAGGTAACTTCAACCCTGAACTGGACCCCATCACCTTTGCAATTCCTACTTCCCATTGAGGCTAAAAAATGAACCCGGACCATTTGGCCCACTGTCACCACTATGAAACCACCATGAAGTCCATCCACTCGGGCGCTCCATCTGACTTCTACCCCCACCCCGCCTTCACCAAGGACTCCGACTGATCAGCGAAGAACTAACACCCATCCTCAACGCTTTCATTGACCACTTTCTCAAAACACCTGGAGACAGGCAACCATGTATCCCCTACTTAAGAAGCTATCTGCTGACCTGGCCATACTCTCCAACTACAGACCCATCTCCCACCTATAAAATCCAGGCAAGATCTTAGAGGAGCACATGAACCGGCACGTCACCAAACACCTCAGCAGCTACCAGCTCCTCAAAGCCACTGTTCGGCATCAGGCCCAATCACAGTACAGAAACAGTTCTTATCCCCTCCACAGATGACATCAGTATGATCCTAGACAGAGGAAATATGGCAGCCTTATCCTCCTGGACCTGTTTTGTACTATGATAAAACTCAATAATTATTATTATTATTTTTTTTTTTTAAGTAGTGATCTTCAGCAAGAACAACTCATCATGGGACTTCAACTGGTGGCTCGCTGAACGTGGACCTACCCCAAAGTCTGGCACCCATGCCAGGAACCTCGGTATCATCATTGACAGCAAACTGGACATGACCCTAAAAATCAATGCCATTACTGCATCCTGCTTCCACACCCTGAAGATATGGAGTAAGAACTCCAAATGACTCCCAAGCAACTCTAGAAAAACCGTCACCTAAGCACTTGTTGCCAGCAAGTTGGACTACCGGAACACCCTCTACGCCAGTATCACCTAGCACCTCCCAAGGAGACTAGAAACCCTCTAGAACTTGGAAGCCGGATTCAGCTTCAACCTATTCACGCAGAACTTACATCACACCACACCTCAGGGAGCTCCACTTCCTATACACAGAAGCACTCTGTTTGAACTCCTCACTCACGTTCACAGTAATACAAAACGTAGGCCCCACCTACCTAAACAGCGGTGTCTTCTTTCACCAACCAACCAGACACCTCAACAGGACTCCTACTCATACACTTTCTATGCACACACACATACACACAACTAGATGCGGAGGGTGAGCCTTCACTTACATCGCTTCTAGAACGACTCCCACTTCACGTCAGAGCCTTGTCCTCTCTTCTTGAGATCTGCAAGAAGCTGAAGACCTGGCAATTAAATTAACCACCCTGCCCTCTGCAAAGCTTGATGTTTAGGGAATTTAATAGGCGCACGTATACCAACGGTCTCTTGCCGCTGAGAGGAGAGGGAGAGCTGTCTTACAGGCTCCAACAGTAGGCTAGAGTGAGAAACCATGTTTTCAGTTTTTTCCTAAAACTGGCAAATTCTGGTGTTAATCTGATTTCTATTGGCAAGGAATTCCAAAGTGCGGGGCAATGTACGGAAAAGCGAGAGCCACCCATTCGATTTCGCTTGAATCTAGGAACGGTCAGCATATTCATAGTGGCAGATATTGGATTCAGTTTGGGGAAGTATCTTGAAATCTTAGTGGATATGAATTTGGGGCCCGTCTCGTGAAGTGCGTTAAAATCCATGCATCAGGTTTTAAACATCGACCGCGAAATCACAGGAAGCCAATATTGTTGCTTCATTAGAGGCTTGGTATGGAAGTGTCTAGGTTGCTGAAAAACTTGCCTAGCCACTTGATTTTGGATCAGCTGTAACCCGTGAGTTTGATTGGCGGGGAGCCCTAGATAGATGGCGTTGGCATAGTCCAGCCTGGACATTTTCAAGGCAAGAATGATAGCTATGCTTGCCTCCCTGGAGAAAAACGTCCTAATTTTCTTAAAGGTCCTCAAGGGAAAAACACACGAGGACATGACCAGGTCAATCTGTTCCTGTTTGGATAGATTAGCATTTATCTTAATGCCAAGACTTTTGACTGAATTTTTTGGGATGGGTTGGGTTCCTAGTGCAGCTGGCCAGTGTGCCGGTGTCCACTGTTCTATTCTGTTGTTAGGTATAATTATCTCAGTTTTGTCCGAGTTTAATTTGAGATAATTGATGCACACTCCAGCTCAGCACCAAGATACTCTCACAGGTGATAGCATGCTTTACAAATTCACACAATACAACATAACATTACCAGCATCAGTGAGTGGAATGTTATTGCCTAGAAACATCAACAAACTTCAGGTGAAAGTTTTGTTCCATGATTTCTCAGAGGCTGCTATGTCTGCCTAAGTAAAAGAAGCACCAAAGATTCTCCCAATAAGTTGATCCCTCAGTAAATATAAATTTCAACTGGCTAGGAATAAGCTCTTACTTGTACCTTCTAATCAGTGCAGGGTTATAGCTTTCAAATGATGTTGTAAACAGTTTGATCCTCCCAACAAGTGGCTGGTATGCAAAACACGACTGTGTATACAAACAAGTTATGCTTTGTGCAAATACTTTCCATTTCTAGTCACAGGCTGTGGAATGTGTAGTTTCTTCAATATTTTCCACCTCCATTAGATAACGGCAGCTACTATTTCCACTCACTCCTCTGTGCCACTGTCTCAAACCTTTTTTTAAGAAACATGACACTTCACAGATAAAATAGCTAGTCTCCAAGTCAGCATCTCCAAAACAGGTTCCTGTTTGTAGACTCCACTGTTAGGTTAGTCAAGTAGCTAAAACACTCAACAACAGCTGCCAAACTTTTTTAGTCCACCATCGTCAATCAAGGCCGTACCACAGTCATTATGCTCATACTGATGCTCAGCAGCAACCGCTTTCCTTCTGTTGAGGTTCCTTAGTATCTCAAGCACACCCCATTAACCCGCCACTAAACTATATTAAATGCAGATTCATAAAATATAGCAAACTGTCATCTGATCGAAGACCTTTTATTCTTTGTTTAAATGTTAGTATCCACACTGTTTCAGCTTTGTCAACAAGAGAATAACGTTCCGTCTCCTCACCCACGCACACAAGGCCCTCTACAACCTAGGACCCGAATGTCTACACACGACTGTCCTTCTACACACCCACCCGCCAACTACGATCCTCCAATCAAGCCCTCGCCGCAATTCCGCGCATCCACAGAACCACCATGGGAGGAAGATCCTTCTCCTACTTAGCGGCCAAAACCTGGCATTCTCTCCCCACTCACCTCCGCCTTACACAGAACCACATTTCCTTCAGAAAGCAACTTAAAACCTGGCTATTCGATAAATAATGCACACCCTCCCCCAAGCGCCTTGAGACCCTCTGGGTGAGTAGTGCGCTATACAAATTCCTGAACTTGAACTTTGTATCGGAGGACAAAAGCTTCACTTCAATTGATTTTAGTCTGACTTTCCCCCTATATTCATGGATACAAATGTCTCCAGGTATATCAAGTAAGATCTGCTTTAGGCCGAGGGACCAGTGCCAAGCCTGTGAGGAAGCCACCTTGATTTCTCTGTAGCAATTGATTTAGTAGACCACAGTACTCCTAATGGACACCTTGATATGGTTCATGTAATAGGTGGAGCTGCCTTGACTTTGTCCAGTCCCTTTCTCACTACCTACAGGAGTTCAACTGAGCTTCTCCTAAGTAAGTTCTCCCGTGTCGTCTTTATGTCCCAAATGTCTGAGCTGACCTAGATCCTTTTCAATGCTTACAACAAACTACCCGCACACATACTTCCGCTATCACATAAACAGTGAGGACAAGCAGCAACATATTTGAACTTCTGATGACTCAAGAGTATAGATCGCAGGCCATGGGCTGTCTCCTAATGTCCAGAAATGGCCACAGAGTAAGTAGCTGTCTCAATTCTCTAGTATTAGAGTAGCAGATTTTGGTGGGACACTCGCACACTCTATTGTTGTTAATACCTTCAACTGTGAACTCATTCTATTTTTTCTGGCATGGTCCTTAACTCTGTACCTGTTGTACCACCAACAGAAGCAACCAACCAAGAGAAAGAAATCCCTGATATTTATCACTGCCAGTGGTTATCCCAGTTCTTGATTTATTTGCTATCACGTGTGCCTTTATTCCATGGCAGAGAGGGTCATGTTATGTAAAACAGCTGTCACACACATCATCATTGTGGGATGCTTCATCATGGAGTCCTTGTCTGGAATGAAAATTCATCCGGCAAGACAAACTTCTCAGGGAACTGTTTAGATGTTTATTTTACTCAGGGGCTATACACACACACAAAGTTAAAATTGCCTCTAGGGATACCCTATCTGTGTGTGTGTGTGTTTTTATTGCAGTGTTAAGAACATTTTGGAACACTTTCAGTGCCTTAGTGCTCCTGTGTCTATAGTTTTACATGTTGCTTCTGATTATTTCTGCCCATGCGGGTCATATGGCCTTCATCAGGACCAGTCAGATCCCTTTGGTACTTTATGGTTGTGAAAAGAACTATATCTGGCTATTTTGTATCCACTGATTCTTTTTTCATGCATACATTCATGCAAGAGGACAGCTGCACTAGAATTTCCAGGCTGGTCTTATAATGTGGCTATTCTCAGGCCCCATTAGGGTCGGGGGGGATGATCTTTGTAGTTACAAAGTCAAAAGAATCTGTCGGCCATTAGCCTATCTACTTCCGCTAATCTCTGAATCTCTGTATTGCAATGTCTTGGCTGGCTCCCTCCGTGGAATCCTGTTCTCTGCTGGTCTTGGAGGTTCTCCTCTTCATGTTGTGTACTTTAATGGAACTTTCAAGGGCGTTTTTCCTAAATAATATGGCCAATTTTTAGAGAGTGCAGAACTATGTTGGTGGGCTTGAATTGAGCACTGTGGTGCCTTAGTAGGGTACCAGCCAAGCAGACAGTTGAGTTGAAAGCTCTGTCAAGAAAACAGCCTTGCGCGTTGTGCCGCCAACTATCTAAGCTGATGAACCAGCACAAACGAAATCAGATACCTTTGAATGGCGGGCCAGAACAAACTTTTTCCAGACATGGCATGCAAAACAAGTTTTGCTATTAAATCAATTCATGACAAAGGAGATCCATTCATGTCAATGGAGGCCTCTGCCTCTGACCCTTAATTTCAAAGTTTGTGAAATGGCTCACAGACCTAAGACCTCAGTTTGTCCAGAAAGGAGACAGCCTGGATCACACAATCACCTTGCCATGGGTTTGCTATATTCTAAACCTTATGTTGTCAAACCTCCATATCCTGCACTCTGCACGGGCCCAAAGGCTGTGAGATCCTCCAAAAATACAATGAATGCATTAAATATGTAAATGCTAATTCTGGGCCATCCTTGTGGCACCAATGTGCTACTTACCCAGCAAAGCAAGTCATTTTACTCTTTATTCAACAGTGCTTTCCAATTGTAACGCAAGCAATAAATATCATATGCATTTATTTTATATAGCGCTCGCGCCACCTTACATCGCTTTCCACTCGTGGTCAACACTTTGTCGACACACAAGTCCGGGGTTACACTCATTATGCAGAAGTTACTACTCACCTTCTGCTCCTGGAGCTGGGCCTTCACCACTTTCATTTCTGAAGACGGTGGTTTCTGATTGGCTACTAGCTCCTCCATATCGGACAGCCAGCTTAGCAGACCCTCGAGTGTTTCCTGTATGTCTTCCGCAGGCCACGTGGCCTCTGGCATGCCGATCGCCCGCTGGGCCACCTGAAACAAGGTGAATATTTATTGAGACTGGCCTTCACCACATACTAACACACAACCCAAAATAATTAAGTTACAATGCTTTCCTTACAACAATTGAGCTACAATGTTTCTTTACACAATGACGTCCGCGTCGCCTGACTACTACTGAGAAGCTGCACTACCTGCAATCATGATATCAAAAGTCAGCAGGTTGTTGTTAACGCTCTAGTTCACCACGCAAGCTTTGTATTGTGTCATCATTAAATTTTCATGTAAGGACTACTTGGTGTAGAATGGACTCATGCCACTCACAGTTCTTCTACAGGCACAGCCCCTGTCTCAGAATAAGGGATACAACCACAGTCAGCTCAGTTTCAATTTGGATTGCCAAGGTTACAATACAAGCTGCTGCTGCTTTTAACAAGCTGTTGCTGCTTTTAATAAGTGGGTGAAATGTAGAGTATTTTGAAATAACATAAAAAACCATCTGTTTTTCACTCATTACAAGTCCCACCCATATTGATCCTCCTTAATTATTATGTTTACATGTACTATTACCTACAAGGTCCTCCCAATTCCCTTCTAAGAGCCAACTGTGACGGCTTACGAGAAATACGAAACAAGTAAGTAGACAGGCTGAGTAGAGCCATGAAGCCCTATTCAGAAGGGTGCTAAGAATTGGATAAAATGACTATATTGGCTCTCTCCATTCTTTGTTGTTACAGTGCGCTACAGTTCGATGACCTGACGAGAACCCTCAAATTTATCAAGGTTTGAAATGCGTCGAAAATCATTCAATCACCAGGGAGTCCTTTTTAAAAAAATTATTTTGGCATTCAGGGAACCCTTTTGTTGACTTTGAAAGACTTTTTGGCTGGGTCCCTCCTGTTAAGCTAAAAAGCAAAGTGTTAATGTCAAACTCCTAGTGTATATGCTTTAAAAGTGAGCCCACAAATTTGGTTCAGTTACTTGATGCTTGTTGATTCTGTTAAACGTTTGAAATGGGGCATATCTATGTATCTTTATTGCTTATGTTGTTGTTACATTTTTATTTTGTGTGGAAAAGGTATTTTAAAATTTGTGCTGAAATGGTGCATGATATTTCTTAGAATTTCTTTTGAGCTACAAAATTTAATTGAATGTGCATGTCATATTTCTTTGATGCTTTAATGTTTATGGCAGTATCTCAAATAGATTAAAAGAAATAAATTTAAAATATTAGTCAAAATAAATCATAACAACGCCAATTACCTTCCGTGACCACAAAATCAAAAGATTCTTGTTGAAGGAGTAATGTCAGAATTGGCGCTTCCCTCTTGTTTCACATTGTTGTACAAGGAGGCAGACTACAGAATGTGTCCCTCACTGGGCAGGCAGCTGGGTACATGCTGGAATTCTGGGACGGGCCACCCAGAATACAATATATGGAATGCCCAGCTTCATTGGTAATCTTTGTCCATTTGGGAGCGAAAAAATAGATTATTCCTCTATGGCCTCCATCGAGGTTGTAAGGGGCTGGGGGGACTGGGTCAGGTGTGTGGCGGAATGGTTATGGCCTGTGAATGTCTGTAACAAGAGAGGACATGAAAGAAGCATCTCTGTGTGTAGTGTAAGGTTCCCAAAGAGCTTGGCGTACCTCCGAGTAGAAAGAAGTAGACCTGAGTTAACATCGCCTCATGAGAGTGGCAGCACCTTTGTGTGCCTTTAGCTGCTGAAATCCAGCACTGGGGATCACTTCCTTGATGATGGATTTAGCTTCCTACTTTCTATCTTCAGGAATCAAGTTTATCAATGAGGAGATGTCGTGCCTCATCCCGCGTACGTATCGGCTGAAGATGGCCAATGCATTTGCGGCTTTTAGGGATGTTGCCACCATGGAGTTTCTCCAGCCCAAGTAATCAATATGCCTGCCACCCCAGTCCAGGGGCGAGGAGCTAGGACTGAAAGGGTACTTTGAAAGCCCCTGCACAGCTTCTGTTATAGGAATTATGCGGCAGAGGAAGATCAAATTATGTGGCAGGGTTAACTAAATTATTCTGCAAGAAAAGGCAACTGTGCAACGTTATGCGGCATACTTTATTATTGTATTACAGAATTAGTCCATTATTTTGTCATTTTTTTGCTTTAACTCTGAGCAAAGAGTTCACCTCATTAGTACCAGTTTAACACCCAAATACAGAAAAAAACAATGGAAAGATGTCCAGTCAACCTTTGCCAAGGGCCTTTCACTAGTTGGCAACAGGTTACGCTGTATTTTTTATAACTTTTGACCCGTTTAAGCTAAAAACTATTTTTGGGGTAAACTCTGCAGTAGATAATGGATTATTTGGCGAACGTGGGAAATCCTGATTTATGCAGAAAAGTTTACAGCCACAAAAATCGCATAAATACAGTAGCCCTGGTTATGATGGAGTCCAGTTTACTGTCGCTGGTTAAAAACACTGGTGAAACGGGCCAGGTACGTCTTTTCCTGTTGCCGGTTCTTTGACAGGTGAAATCATGAGTTTTTACCTCTGCCTTCTAAATTGGATCAAGGTTTGGGGCAGATTCCATCATCTTTCTCTTTGAGAAAGGCATTCCACTGATAACATTGGAAGGTTGAACTCCCCAGCTTTGTAACCTTGTATGCAACTGGCAACTTCATCCATGCCCACATGGTCCTTGCCAGCAGTATGGCCCCCGCTAGCAACAGTTACGTGGGAATATTGAGATGTTGTCGGTGGAGTTTGATTTTCAGGTCCTTTTGTATGCAAGAGGATTACACGCCTTTTCAACATCTTCTCTACAAAGACTTGGTTATTGCATTCCTAGAGGTGGATGCAGGCACCTCAGTTCTGATCTCTAGCTGAAGGAACCCCACATAATTGAGGTTTTTTGGGTTCCTTGATAGAAGGATTTGGAGGAGCACATTACACAGAATCATCCTCAGAGGGGATCCCCTTTGGAGGGAGGCATTTTCTTTTCATGAAGATAAGCACAGCCTCCTCTCCTTGTCCTACAAAGAATTTGGAAAGGAATGTCTTGCAGAAGTCACAGTGAAGTGGTCTGTGGGACGCATAATGAAAATAGAATCACTGAGTGTGCAATTATCTGTGGAGTGGTGTGGCTCACTGGTTAGAGGCAGCAGACCCAGAAGCAGAATTTGGCCCGGGACCAGGGTTCAATTCCCGACGCGGCAGGGTCGTGGACCAAGGTCAGCGGACTCGATAATTCTCGCCTCGGTGCCTACTCTAACCAGGGGTCCCACTCGCCAACTCTGGGCATTAGCTTGCCTAATCTCCACAACGGCCCCATCAACGCCGGGGATGCCTGGCTGCACCTTGGGGACTCCCAGGAGGGACCATCCCACAGGGAAAGCCAGGACGAGTTCCCCAGCGGTATACAGCGCCAGGACGCCGGCTGGCAACAGTGCGCTTTACAAGTAATACATTACATTACATCTGCCTACACCTTTTGTCCACAGTCAGAGCAGGATGTAAAGAGAGATCACTTTTCGTTCACTGCCACGGTAACACTTGGCGATATTCACAGGCCAGCTGAAATACAAAGAGCCTAGAAACAACTCTTGGTTGGTGTGAGCTGAAGCTACGACTACCTGAAGACCAAGGACGAAGAACTAGCAATTAAAAAAACAGTAAAATAAGGTTTGCGATAGAAAAGCATAGAGCTTGTCTCAGAGACTCCCTGATACACGAAGTGTGGTAGATATCTGAGCTGTGGTAGCCTGTAGGGGGAGAAGAGAGCTTAGCACTTACACTAACTGGATGAAGTTTAAATTCTTTCAAGTGAGATGGATGTACCACTAAACAAATATTTGCTGGGCCCGTAGCCATTTTAATACTAATTATTGCAATTTTAAATGCATTGGAGATTCCTGACGACAAGGAACGATTCAAGCATGTGAATCTATGAAAGATCCAATGTGGAGAACCTGAGAAAAACACATTGTTTCTGCCTTTCTTAAAAGGCACACCATACCACCTGCTTTAAAAGCCCATCAGCGTTGCCATAGATTTTTCTTAGTACGTTCCATCATTACTCCGAAGTACCACTTGCACATATGGTTACTTCTCTTTCAAGGTGCACTTTACACTTTTAAAAAAAGCCATGTGCATGGTGCCCCCACTGCTATGATGTATAAGCTTTTGTCGCCCCTTGCTATTATGGGCACATTTTCTGTCCTCGAACCCGAAGTTGAGGATTTCTTTCACAAATGAATATTTGAGGAAATCAATGCACAACAGATTTTTTCAAGCACTCTGCATCCTTCAATAAATATAATGATACTGACATTTATAAAGCACGAACAACTACCTTAACAGTGGTGTCCCGGCGCTCTAGCAGTAGGAGGCATGCAGAGAAGAACCAAACAGGCCCCAGAGCATCATCCTACACTTAAGTAAAGAGCCGAGGGGGCGTGGCCAAGATGGCAGCGTGAGCGGTTGTGCTGCTCCTGAGCTCCCGCCGACGGCCTACTACAGCACAGGCCTAGATCCTCTTTTAGCTCCTTGCCGGCCGGCGTTGAGGGTCCGGAGGAGTCTCCGACAGCACCTGAGGCTGGATTTGCCGCAAACCTAGTGGAGATCGGGCTTACGGGGCCCGGAAAGAGATCGGCGGCGTGGCCTCGGAGACCAGGCTGTGCCGCCTGAGAACCGTGGAAGACGTGGGGAGGCCCCTTGGCTGACAGCTCGACGTTCCTGGAGGGAGCCGGGTCTTGCGAGGCGGATCAGGCGAGCAGCTCCGGACACAGGAGTGGTGGAGGGAAGTGTCCGTGACAGAACAGAACCGGTGAGGTCCAGGACGCTTGAGATCTACCCGAGGCCTTGGTTGTTGGGGCTAACCGAGGGCTGCTGTGGACCCGCCGGCGGGTGAAGCTACCCCCCTGCTGGGGGGATGAGGAAAGAGAGCGGAGGCCCAGTGGACCCCAGCGACAGCGGGCAGGGTCGGGGAGGCCTGCCCACGAGATCCTGAGGTGCCGTGAAGTAGCTGCGGAGCTCCGTCGGAGCGAGGCCTAGTGAGCGGGACTGGCCGTGGTCCTGGACTTACGCGGAGGAGATCGTGGGCCGCCAGTGGATTCTGGTTTTCCTCCCCCCCCCTGACCTTCGGCCGAGAGACAGGATCAGGAATAGCAGTGGGCACTGAGCGAGGCGTGCCAGCCCTTGACTGGACTCGATTCTGTGGCCTGGGCCTCTGGGGCCCGGAAGGATTTGGGCCTACATTGCGCCGGGAAGCCTGCGGAGGAGGGGCTCTCCAGGGGAACCCACCAGGACATTGCCAGCGATTCCGTGAAGTGCAGACTTCTGAAGCTGGGCGCCCGCTGGTCAGGTAGGCTGGCATTGTGACCAGTTTGGGGAGCCTTGGTGGCCTTGCCTGGAGCCGCGGGGGAGACTTTGATCGAGCCACGCGGTGGGGAGCGGTCGGTCCCGCAGGGTCAGGTCTCTGGGGGGGGGTGTAGGAGCCCAACCACCATCTTGAGTCTGGGGTCCGGCAGCTTTGATGATTTTAGGCCTGCAGCGGGGGTGGTCCCTCCCCTCCCCAACAGATGAACGCTGGTGGTGTCGCGGCCTGGAATGAGGTGGGAGTGTCGGGGTGTGGCAGGACGCCCGGGAGCATGGCGATGCGGCAAGAGTAGCTGAGGCCCATGCAGGCCCACTGTGGGAGTGAAAGGCTGTACTGTGCAGGTGTCTGAAAGTGTCCTTCCTGGTGTTGGACTATTGGGCCCAGTAGCGCTTCTGTCGAGGACTGACCCAAGAAGGGTTTGAGTAGGAATGGCCTGTTGACAAAGTGACTGGCGTAGCTCTGAGGAGCCAATGAGTTGGATAGTAGGCGCTGGACAGTGGGGTGAGCACTAGGAGTGGGGGGGCCCCTGACGTCCCAGAAGCACAGAGTGGACCCCTTGGACTCCACGGGTTGGTGAAGGCCGATTTGACACTCCTGGGTCTCATCACTTAACTGGCCTCAGTGGGAGAATACTGTCCCATCCGAGAATCCGGTGGTGTCTGGTGTGCGCAATGTCCTCCTCCAGGGGACGGAAGGACAAGACCCTTAAGGAACTGTTTGCTAAAACACCAGCGGGCCAGCAAGCCGACCCCATGGTGGCGAATGTTAACCCCTCCACCTCCGGCCGAGAGGACGGATCAGAGCCTATCACTAAGTCCTTCTTGGAATCCTTGTTTAATACTTTGCGAGATGATATTCACACCTTGAAACGGGAACTCAAGGAGAAAATCAAAGAAGTCCGCCGAGACGTGGATGACATTGGGGAACGGGTGGCAGACCTCGAGGGGAAGAGTGAGGGGAGGGATGCCGAAGTGGAGGCACTACAGCAGGAAATAATACGGATCCATGACCAGCAAGTGGATCTTCAGACCCACCTGGAGGATTTAGAAAATTGCTCCTGGCGCCATAACGTCAGGATCCAAGGAGTGAAGTTGACTAGGAGACACAGGATCTGTTCTGTTTTGCTCGAGAGCTCTTCAATCACATACTGGGGCGCCCTCTGGACGCGGAGCTCTGCCTGGACAGGGCGCATCAGGTGGGTCCCCCGCGCTCTGCCTCACCCCCGGACATTTTAGTATGCGTACAGGACTATCACACTAAAGAGGAGATCCTTCAAAAGGCCCACCTGATGCATCTTCTCAATTTCAGAGATCACTCGCCAGACCTCTTTCAGGACTTGTCCACCTTCACTTTCCAGAAACGAAGGACCTTCAAACCAGTTATGACACTTGCAACAATGCAATATCTCTTACAGCTGGGGCCACCCGTTCCGCCTGGTGTTCAAATGGGACAATAAAGTCTATCAGCTATAATCCTGTCAGAAGCGTGCCGGCTACTGGGCATTGACCCACCGACGGACGAGGAGGATTCGACCGACCACGCCATGAGCGGCGACTATTCCAGACCGCAGTGGCGCCAGCAGAGACGACAGCGTCGAGCGAGAAAGCCTCCTATGGCAGTGATTGAAGAGGGCCAGCAGGCTGCTGTGGAGACAGCGGCATCAGAATTAGCTTCAACCCAACCTGGCTGATTTTTTCAATACTATGGCCTATAGTTTGCATTTTTTTTCGGCGCTGGCCGTTGGGAGTATATCAGAAGTTAGCGAGTTACCTGTATTGCTGTATTACCAAACATCTACGGATATTGGACAATTTCTCTTCTCTTTTTGGGGGTTTTGGGAGGGAAGGGGGGAGTGGGAGAGAGTTTAATGTTCTTTGTCCACCAAGAGCTTAAGTATGTATGGAGCATCCGAGGTCGGCACCCTGTGGGACTTGACATTCATGGGGCGCACCGATCTTTCCTGGTTAATAGGCTTAAATGGATGCCTCAATACACTGTGGGTTAGATGCCGGTCTCAGAACTGAAAATACTCACACTTACTGTGAGGGGTCTAAATAACCCAGTCAAGCGCAAGGCTGTATTGCTCTGCCTAGAACAACCTAGGTAAGAGAAAGGATTCCCTTAAGGCACAGATAAAGACAGGTATAAAATAATGTACCTTATGACTTAACAAATACATACAACAAAATATGGAAAAGTTAAAAATTGTTTTTTTTAATATATTCAAATAAATGAATCAATAGGGATAACTAAACTAAATCCCTGAACTAAAACAAGATAAAATTGAGACAATACATATAATTGCGACCTGCACAATAACAAGCAGACAGAACAGTTACAACATACATTTGTTGCTTACAGGTTTGTATATTCTTTCTCCGCTCTAATATCACCAGAGTAGTATCACTACCAAATCAGCGTATCTATTATGGTGTTGGAGACTTGAATTATACGCTTTAGGTTGCGTCGACGCGTTTCGGTGATAACTCCTTATTATGATCACCTTTATCAATTATTGACGATCCTTTATAGGGATCACTTCACGTTTCCTAATTGGAGCGTGGGCTTCTGTAGTCGCCTTATACAATGCTGCTGGTAGTAGTATATTTCTGTTTCTGTTCTGAATAAATGCGATCTTTTGTTGTCCCCCTGACCATAAGAGACCAAGGAAAAATGGTTGTGTTGTAGACCATAAGTATTGTATGCAATCAGGCCACAATTGCCATGTATAAATATAAATATCACGAATTCTCCACTTCTGACGGGTTATGTTGCAGAAGGTTGCGGTTGTAATTCTCTTTTAGGCTTCACAAAGATAACCTAATGGGACGATCTAAGGTTTCACAGTCCCTTGGTCATCGTGATATGGCCAAACATAATGAGAGTCTACCTAGTTAGTAGATAAGGGTTCTGCTCTCTGTGGGGGTCAGAGTTGTGTGCCTAGAACAAGCTCATGCTGACATTTGCCTCCTACAGGAGACGCATCTCTTGCAACAAGACTGCCATCGTCTCCGGTCCCGGAAATTCCCCCTACAGTTTTTTTCTTCCAACTCCACTAAGACAGCGGGGGTGGCTATACTTGTGTCCCAGAGATTCAAGGGTAAAGTCCTGCATAAATTGGTGGAGATTAAGGGAAGGTTGTTAATCTATAGGTTCTCTTTAGGCCCCACTGTGTTCACCATTGGCTCAGTCTATGCACCCAATGATGGTCAGGAGAGGTTTTTTTACACTGTGCTTACAGAAGCTACATCTACGCCAGACCGCCACATAGTTCTAGGAGGTGACCTCAATTTGGTTTTTGACAATGTCTTGGATAGGTCCGGTCAGTGCACCACGGAAGCGGGAGCTCTATCCGAAGAGGGATTGGCTCGTTTGAGCGAGTTATGTTTTAGGGACCTTTGGCGCAGCTTCCACCCCCAAGAGCGAGAATATTCTCATTTTTCAAATGTGCATAAAACATATGCTCATCTAGATTACCTGCTCGCGACCCTGCCTTGGGCTCTTAATGAGCAGGGGGGATCGGGGGCTGATATACGGCTGATTACGCGCAAGACGGATAAGAAATTAATATCCGATCTATACAAGATGGTACTAGCTAAATACATGTATGTTAAAGTGCTGGCAGGGCTT
This sequence comes from Lissotriton vulgaris, assembly GCF_964263255.1. Lineage (NCBI taxonomy): Eukaryota > Metazoa > Chordata > Amphibia > Caudata > Salamandridae > Lissotriton > Lissotriton vulgaris. The sequence continues at coordinate 2,012,109,171 of NC_141691.1, forward strand.
GCTGGGAGAGGGAATTGGGCAGGACATGTAGCCGTAAGGAGTAGGAGGGTATTTATTATAGAGCACTTCACTCCACTTACCATATGGGGCTTACAGACACCTTAACAAAAATTGTGGCTTATTGGTATTACACCCCCGAAAGTCTCCACGAAATGGATCACACCAAGGATGCATTGTGTTGGCGGGGCTGCAGGCAGGTGGGAACATTGGTGCATTTGCTTTGGGATTGTACACACCTCCAGGGATATTGGAAACAGATTCTGGATGAGGTGGATGCACACTTTGATACAGAGATTCCCTGTCTACCATCATATGTCCTCCTGGGGCTCCCGAACTCCCTGACCTACCTGCTGCGCTCCAGTAGAGGTCGTCTGATCGCGATCGTGTTGGGCTCAGCAATACAAAACGTTCTCACTCATTGGAGGACGGCGCTTGTCCCTACATTGCATGGGTGGCTACATCGCCTCTGGCTGGTGCTTGGCATGGAAAAGCTCTCCCTGACGGCGGCTGGGGAGGGAGAGCCAAATATGCAGTGCTGTGGCAGCCCTTCTTGTCCCTGCTATCTTCGGAATTCCGTGAGGTCACCTGCCCCAGATATCTTAGATTGTTGCGTCTCTCGGAGATGGAGGGTGGAGGACTCGTTTAGCACGAATGGACGAAGATACAATAAGTGGTGGACACTAACCGTGGGTGGGGGGCGGGGAGGGAAGGGTAGGCTAGGAGGTAGTGGGGAGGGTTTAGTTATGGGTTTCTTTTTTCTGTTTTCCTTTTTCTTCTCTGCTCTTCCTTCTGATGGGATTGCATGCATTATGTATTTCTCCAGTTTACATCCACATTAGCTTGGTTGGACTCATTAATACCTCAAATTTTCAGCTTTCGTTATACCAATGAATGTAATATCTATGACAGTTAATGTATAATCATTTGTGTGACAATCCTTCAATAAAAATGATTTAATACTAAAGTAAAGAGCCACGTCTTCACAGCTTTTCTGAAAATTGGCTCTGATTCCATGTGGCGGAGCTCATTTGGCAGAGTTACACAGTTTGGCAGCCCGACCGGAAAGATCTGCCACCTAGCCTGGCTTTATAATAGAGTGGGTTACAGAGCAGAGTATGAGAGTAGGACCTCAATGTACGATTCTGCTTATAGCTACACAACCGTTGTTTTAGGTAGCTAGGGCAATTGCCATGGTGTGATCGAAATGCCAAGGTTAAAGCCTTAAACTCAATTCTTCTTGCCACCCAAAGCCAATGGAGCTCTTTAATATGCGGAGAGATATGATGGTGGAATGATGCACGTCTAATCAATCTCGCAGCCGCATTTTGTACCAAATGCAATCTCCGGACTAGGTACTGTGGCAAGCCGAGGTAGAGGCCATTGGCATAGTCCAACCTGGGTCTCAAAGTGGCATGGACTATGATTCAGCAGCAGTCCTCAGGCAGTAGATGTACACATTTCCGCAGATTACTCAGCTTACTGAAGTAGGTAGCTGTCACCTGCATAACTTTAGCAGAGAAGGAGAGGTCTGACTCACATTTCACCCCAGATTTTTTGCTGTGGCTGCTGGGGCGGGGGGTGCTCCCATATCCAACGGCCACCAAAGATTTGCTGCAGGTGGCAAGCCATTGCCGAAGAACAGCATTTCTGTTTTCTCAGCATTAAGTTTGAGTTTATTGCTGTTCATCCAACGGGCAATGTGCATCAGACAGCCCTTGAACCTCTTAAAAGTGTCCTCCAACTGTTCTTTAAATTAAAATACCAACTGGGTAACATCGGCATATGATGTCGCCTTCACGCCCCACTTAGCTATAAGAGAGAACAGCGGCGCCAGATAGATATTGAGAAGAAGCGGGCTCAACACCGATCCCTCAGGTACTCCACACCATAGATGTTTCAGTTCAGACTGATAGGGCTGCAGATCAACTTTCTGCGTACGATTGTTTAGGAATGACTTTAACCATGCAAGAACCATACACCCAATACCAATCTCTTGGAGTCTCTGAACCAGTATAGGGTGGTCTACTGTGTCGAACGCTGCAGAACGCTTTGTTGGCAGGGTTGTTGGCAGCAGGATCGCCGATGCCCCTGAATCCATCAACATTCTCACTGACTCTGCCACCTCTAATAAAACTGTCTCTGTGCTAAAACCGGCTCGAAATCCAGATTGGGCATCATGTAGGATGCCCTGACTCTCAATGACGTTGGCCAGTTGTCGCCGCACCAATTTTTCCAGCGTTTTTGCAGAGGCTGGTAGCAAAGAAATCAGTCGGTAATTGTTCAATTCCCCAGGATCCACATTTGGGTTTTTTCTGAGGGGGAGGAGTGTAGTGTGTTTCCATATGTCAGGGAAAATGCCAGACGTAAGGGAATTATTCCATATGTGAGTCAACACATGGGTAATAGAGTGACCCAAAACTTTCCACAATTTCGGGGGGCAAGGGTCCTCCGGCAACCCTGACTTGCATCTCTGGATTTCTGCCAAAGCTTCTTTCTGAGAGATGAAGCTGAATTCCATAAGGGTGAGCTCTGCCCTACTGCTCTCACACTCCTCAGTTTTCCCCGTCTCTACTGCCACCGAGACCAAATTGTAAACCTTCCGAATTTTGCTCTTGAAGAAATCCAAGATTTTTTCGCACAACAAGTGGGAAGGTTGCACTTCAATCTCTAATTCTCTTGGTTTGAGAAAGAAGTTCACGACTTTAAATAATTCTTTGCTAGAATTATCAGCATTATTTATACACCTTGCTACATAGTCCCTCCTAGCCTCTTTTATCTCTTCATGGAGATCTTTCAGCACTTTCTTGTGTGTTGCTTTCAACAGAGCATTATAATCCACTCTCCACTGGTGTTCCAGGCGTTTACACCTGCTTCTATTTAGCCCAAGAGTCTCCGAAAACCAAGGGGCAGAGGGGGATTGCCTCATCGATCTAGTGACTCTGGCTTTGGCAGTGGATTCCACCACAGCGGAAAGCCACTTATTTAGAGCAAGTGTATCCACATTTGGATCATTAGATAACGCGGTTGGCTAGCCTGCAAAACTGGCCCTAAGGATTCCACGGTTAGTTTCTTCCAATTTCTTTTTACAAAGCAGTGGGTACCCCTGTTCAGATTGGGTTTATCTAAACAAAATGAAAAAGGGATTAGACAATGGTCACTCCACACCAATTGGACTGGGGGCTCTGTTATCAGGGACGAGATGTTAGAAAACAAAAGATCTAAGGTGTGCCCTGCCTTGTGAGGGGGCGGGAGGGCGTCACATGCTGCGTCAGATAGGCCTCTACCAGGGACGAAACCAACTGTGGAGCCTGGGCACAGCTGGGGTCATCCACACGTAGGTGAATGTCCCCTAACACAGTCAAATTTTAGAACTGTAAAGATTTCTGTGCAATGGAATTGTAGAAATCCGTGCTTATATGGTGTATCCATGAGTGGCATTCTATGTCCTTCTGTCATACATGTTACTCTATGCCTCACTCCCAACAGAGCCATTCCATGCATCTCAACCGTACATGTCGTTCTGTGTCCCACCCCGGAGTGTGCCATTCTACGCTCCTCACGAGTGAATCCATTTAGAACCTGCCCACGTGCCTGTCAATCTGTGCGCCTACCAACAGTGTGCCAGTCTGCATGCCTCCCGCCTGCCAACAGTGGGCCACTGTGCGCACCTCCAACCTGCCAACATTGGACCACTCTGCGCACCTGCCAAGAGCAGGCTACTCTATGCCCCTGCCAAGAGCGTTCCAGATGTTATCATCTAAAGCGGTTTGAGTATTCACCTTCTTGTTGAAGTGGTTCCATTGGTCCAGACAATACTCTTCTGTCTGCTGCTCCCTGCTTTTCTGGATCTGTAGAAGACAAGAGATGCAAAGCCTTTCATTAGATATCATTACAAAAGATCACATATTAGGGATCCCAGGATATTTAAGATTTAAAAGGGAGACCTGGGAAGCACCCTGGTCTAGGCGAGTTACAGAATCGCTCTTCTGTAGCGAATGAAGTTTCAGCCAATCCTAGCCTTTGACTCTGAGTGGATCTCTGCTACGTTACAGATGGGAATATTTACGGTGCTGTAGATGCCTACTGGATTTGGACAGAACAGAAGTTAACAAAACCCACCATACGGTGGTGGATGTATGGGCAATGCAAGTCACAAAGGACAAGTCTTATAGTCTACTGAAAACAGCACCTCGAGCATCTTACCTTTGTGTCTTGAACCATGAATAGGAACAAAGGGCAAACTAATTCCACCTGCCTCTGATGAGCCTAACATTTTCAGCAATCTGTTTCCTTTCTGTCTGGGGAATTCTTTCAAGTTAACAGTAGATGATATACTAAAGCTCTATGCATTGCTGAAGAGGACTCTGGCACCAAGTCTCTGGGAGTTTAAAACAAGCCCCTACAATTCAACCACAAGGTACAAGCTGATAGAACATTGAACAATATAATGCGTACGTCTGCCTCTCGGATAGCAGAGTAACAAATTGGTTGACAAAAAATAGACACATACAACTTTCAAGTCCTCTTTGTTTTTCAGATTAGCATCCTCAGGAACCTAGGAGGATGCTACTATTTAAAAACTGTGAAAGATGGTATTATCATAATCACTTACAATGGGTGTTGGCTCTTCAGCTTCAACTTGCCGTAATGTTCAGAGAAGATGACATCACTAGAAATTGCGCCATACCACCATCACTTCCCTCCTTTCTAAAACCACTGGCATCTTCCTGCATTACCACCATCCCAATCGAGCACCATCTCACACTGCCGCCAGAAGGTCTACAGCCACCACCACTCAACACACTAGGACATGTACATAGAGAATATATTAACCTCAGAGAGCTCCCCGGCGCACTCAGTCAGCACCTTCACAGTCCGAGTGACGATGGGCTCGCCTCCCTTGTCCCCGGATGGGTATTCGGTCACTTCAACAATTTCTGTAACAACAGTTTCCGTAACCTCCGTCACCTCGGTCACCTCCCTAGTGGCAAAGGGCTTCCAAGACCAACTGCTCCCAGAAAGCCTCTGGAGGGAGCTTCTTTTTGGGGTCAATATGGCAATTGCGGGGTCCGGCTTCAGCTTGATGGTGCCGCAGTTCACAGCCCCGTTCTGGAGCTCCAGCTCAGTGTTGTTCTGTTTGGGAAGGGGGCAGGGTTGTTGGCTTTTTACAGATCCGGGGGTCGTGTTCCACCCATTTTCGATCACCACTGGATTTGGCGACTTATCGGGTGGAGCACTCTTTGGTTCTGAATTGTTTTTCCCAATTTGGATCCCAGAGTCAATGATCAGGTCCTTCTTGCGGTAGCAATCCTTCAGGAACTCCTCAGACTTCCGGCTCTTGTCCCCCAGGCAGCTGGGTCTGCTGATGGAGTTACCCATGGCCAACCAGGAATGGTAGTGTGCAGAGCAAACTAAGGCCAGGGAAAGCTCTACACAAATGAATGGCGGGGACCACGTGCAAACATCAGCTTCTCAAATTCCCAACCTAAAATAAACCAGGAGTGATTTGTGTTAACACAGAGTGGAAAAACCCAAAAGAAAACATGAACAAACATAAAAATGGCAAGGCGGTATAGAGGAGTATAAGCGGCTTTCAGTAAAGCACCCTCCAGCTCCTCTTTGGCATCAAAAGACAACCAACAGAGCCGTATGTTGCACAGTGCAGAGTGCACCTATCCTAAATACCACTAACAAAACTAAAGAGCCGGTTACTGAAAGAAAGGGACAGAAAGAAGAAAAGACCAAGAAGAATGTGGATTACAGAACGTGGGAAGCCACTTGAACAGAGTCACTCCTAAACATCAGATATGAGCATATTTGTCAACCTCAACCTGGATGATTAAGTCTAGCAGCAATGCCAAATAGTTGACTAATCGAAATAATGAATACATTCAGCAAGTGAAAAGCCAAGTCCTGGAGAGATCTGCAAGCCAAACCCTCGATATTGAAGTCATTGAAGGTTTTTATGGGGCACCTGGTGCTGACATCCCAAGAAATGTGGCCTTGAGTCCCAGCATCCTAGACTGAGACCAAGATGGCAGGTGATATGCTCAACGATGACATTTGGTAAAGTTAGAAATATAGAGACAGCCAGTCACTGACGACCTTCCATCTCTCCCGCTATCCCTGCAACAGTGATTTGTAAAGTCCACCAGGGGGTCCTTTACTGCTCAGCACAGGATTTCCCCTGAACTTTCGAAGACTCCACACTAAAGTTATACGCAGAAGCGGACACAAGTAGCGCAGATACTGAAAGAGGTGGGAGGTGGACAAACATGGAACACAGCAAAGAGCTGCCTGCTGGGGCGTTACCCTCACCCCAAGGGAGGATATAAAGTACAGGCACACCGCAGAATTAAAACTTATCATTGCAAAAAGACTGATAACCAGATGGTGCAAAGCAGCAAGGCCACCAACACTCGCTAACTGGAGGGAAGAAGTAGATCACTGGGGCTTGGCTGAAAGTGGGGAGATTCGGAGAGAAGAAAGGCGAAGGCGAAGAAAGATACCCATCGCTATGTCCTGGGATAAACTAATGGAGACCTTCAAAGGCCGAGAATGGGTCGAACAAAATAGAAATATAACCAATTTATCCTGCAGCACTATCAGACAGTTAATCATGCCATGCCAATTGTATGTGTATGTACATGGACAACTGGCATGGGGAACTGTGCCACTTATATAGAAGGGGCTTGGATGGAGCCTGGTGCATCCTAGAATACTCCTATGCATTACATTGTAGTGTGCTCAGTGCGGACAATAATTCCCAAGAACAGAAAATTGTGCTCTGGATTCACGTGTACAAAGAAGCAACTCTTGAGGCCCAGTTGGGTAACTCATAGGGGTGGGGGGAGTTTGTTCAGAATGTTATAATAATCACATGGCCATATCACCACACTCAGGGACCATTTGAGAATGTTGTAACTATATATATGATTATAAGATACTGTTTGTAACAATCATTCTCTATATACTCAGGAATAATGTAGCTCTACTTATACACAGTCTCCCACCGCACCCTAATACGCAGACTCTACGACGCAGGAATCCAGGACAAGGCCCTCAACTGGATCTGCTCCTTCCTCTCCGGCAGGACACAACGGGTCAGACTTCCCCCTTTCCTCTCAGATCCCACATCTACCACCTGCGGAGTCCCCCAGGGCTCCTCCCTCAGCCCGACGCTCTTCAACGTCTACATGGCTCCACTTGCCCCCATAGTCAGAACCTACGGACTCAACATCGTGTCATACGCAGACGACACCCAGCTCATCCTCTCCCTATCCAACGAGCCCAACACCGCCAGACGCAACTTTCGAGAAGGCATGGAAGCCGTCGCCAAATGGATGAAAAACAGCTGCCTACAACTAAACACCAACAAAACAGAAGTACTCATCATGGGCCCAAAACCCGACGCCTGGAGCGACACCTGGTGGCCCACCGCCCTCGGAAACCCACCAACTCCCACAGACCACGCACGCAACCTGGGAACAGCGACGGCTCGTGGAGGGAGTTACGGTGGGGCAGGAGGGCGGGGAGGGGGAGGGGCAGGGCGGAGGTTGCTAAACACCGGCATATGGATAAATGCAGGTAAGTAAACAATTTAATTAATAAAACGAATTTCGTAGCTCGCACTGCATTGCATTTTGCGATGCAAGGCGCACTACGAAATTCGTTTTATTAATTAAATTGTTTACTTACCTGCAATTATCCACATGCCGGTTTTTAGCAACCTCCGCCCTGCCCCTCCCCCTCCCCGCCCTCCTGCCCCACCGTAACTCCCTCCACGAGCCGTCGCTGCCTGGGAATCATCCTGGACTCCGAGCTCAAAATGGACCGCCAGATCAACTCTGTCTCATCTTCCTGCTTCCACACCCTCCGCCTCCTTCGTAAGACCTTCAAATGGATTCCCCTCGAACACCGAAAGACAGTCACTCACCCCTGGTCACCAGCAGACTCGACCACGGCAACGCACTCTACGCCGGAATAAACAAAAACCTCATCCGCAAGCTACAGAACATCCAGAACACTGCCGCAAGACTGGTCCTCAACCTGCCAAAACACTGCCACATCTCCCAGCACCTGCGCACACTCCACTGGCTCCCCGTCGAGGCGAGAATCACCTTTAAGATGCTCACCCACGCACACAAGGCCCTCCACGGCACCGGACCAGCATACCTGAACAGCCGGCTCAAATTCCACACACCCCAAAGGACCCTATGATCAGCCCAGCTCTCCTACGCCGAGGTCCCCCGCACCAGAAAGACCAGAGCGGGAGGCCGCTCCTTCTCCTTCCTCGCGGCCAAAGCATGGAACGCCCTTCCGCTCCACCTCAGACACACAACATCGCTCCCCATCTTCGCAAGAAACCTCAAAACCTGGCTCTTCGACAGACCCCCTCCTTGATGGAATGGAACCTGCACTCCCCCACCCCCAGCGTTGAGACCCTTACGGGTGAGTAGTTGCGCTTTAACAAACTCCTGATTGATTGATTGATGTTAAAACTGTACTCAATTTATTTGTACATTTATAAGCTGTTTTTGTACATGATATATAGTACATGGTAAATGATGCTCCTGATTAAAACCAATAAACATTTGTGATAAATTAAAAAAAGTTATACGCAGAAGGCCACGACGCTGCCTAATGGCGCGCTTTTCTGTCTTGATTCCATTGAGGCCTCTCGCATCCACTACATTATTCTGCCTGCCCCTATATCTTACAGGTCTTTTTTCATACTTTTTTTCTCCATTTGTCATAGATTCGCCACCTTTTTCTTCCCTTTCTTTCTCCCTCTTCTGCCATTCTCTCTCTTGTTCTAGATAAAAGTATGTAGATGAAAAATAAGTCACTTTCTCCAAAAAGGAGTGCCCGTGGGACTCACCTGCAACCACCGGCTCAACTTAAGCAGAGTGAAACTGATCTTGACTCCTGATCCGCTTCACAATTGCCCAAACACCGAAGCGTGGACGCAAACAAATAGGAAACACATGAAAAACGTGTCCTTGCACGTATTTCACTCCATAAACTGAGTAAATTTCTGTCTGCTATTCCTTAGATATCATTTCAGAGTGGTCTGTCAGCCAAGTTGTTGTCCTTTGACCTTGAAACCTGGTTCCTAAACCTTGACATTAGACCAACAATTATTTGCTTCTACATTAATCATTTCCCTTCATGTGGGTGGAACTCTGCAGAGATACCAAAAAACAGCATGAGATTCCGTGGAATTCAGCGAGAGGTAAAGTGCAGTGCCTGTGCTGATTTTTAGAGCCAGCGGCTTGTTCCGCAGTGTATTAGCACGAGCGGCACCACGCGGCGCACCAGAGGGTGCTGCTTCTCGCTGTTGCTGGAGTACATTTTCTAGTCGAGCGGCAGCTTTCTCAGCATGAGCGGTAGAGGCCTGCCATGTAAGGCTGCGTTGAGCAATCTCACCAGGAGGTGATCTAGCACTCAATGTTCTCACTCATGCTCAGCAACTTGACGTCGGTGAGCTGTACGTGAGAAAAAAACTCACCATGCGGCGGTAGGCAGAGTTTTTCCAGAACTCTGTGCTTCAAGTGGAGCGTGGAGTGGACAAAACTCTGCGAGTTCCTTCGGAAGAGCGGAGTACATCTCCCTCCCCTAATGCACATATGGAGGCAGCAAGTCTAGATGGAGCTTAGTACTGCTCCTATTAAAAAGCTTTACTCTCTGATGCCATCCATTGCATACTGTTCCACAGATAAGCCTCAAGCTCCAGATGCTCCTGCTACAACACAAATGTTTCCTTTAAAACCCTCCACTGCTCTTAGGATCCAGGTGTTTGCCACATCAAGACCTAGGGATGTGCGCTGTGTTTGCTGGCTTACACAGAGCGGAGTAATGCCGTACACCAACCAGAGTCCGCTTATCTCAAATCCAGTATGTTTAGGCATCTTCAGGTGATTTGTCTAAACTCATGGGATGATGCGACTACTGGGGTGGAGTCTGTGGGCTTTTCTCAAAGCCTGTAGGCCTCCACGACATGTTGTTCACCCAATTTAAATCCTTATGTCTTATGCATAAGATCTCAACCAACAAGGCACCCAAATATCTTCAAAACCTTATTCAGCCCTACCGTCCATCCCGCACCCTTCGTTCAGCTACAGCCAACCAATTTGTGATCCCTAAAATCAGGCTGGCGAGAATGGGCGGCAAATCTTTTTCATACCTGGGACCTTCCCTCTGGAACACTCTTCCATTGATTCTTAGGCAGGAAACGAATCACCTGAAATTCAGGAAAGCCCTAAAAACCTGGCTGTTTAACATCTAAAAATCCTGATTTTCTCAATGCACGGAATCATCAGCGCCGGGAAACCCTTTGTTGGGTAGCTGTAGCGCTTTAGAAATGAAATAAATAAATAAATAAATAAAAATAGCACACAATTCTTGTCATTTTGGCTTCCGAACTGGACTAAAAAGTGTGAACTCTGGAACATCACCCAATGCTCCAGTGTAGCAGTTCTCCTGTCTTCCAAAGCAGTGAATGCTTACACACAGTTAAACTCCAGTTATACCTTGGAATATTCCTGTTGTGAGTATCTAATGAAATGAACAGGAGCCTCTCAGAAGGGCACCTATGCTCTCTCAAACAGCGCACACATTCAGTTTTATTTATTTTAGTGTTTTATAGAGCGCAAAGTTGACCCGTGAGGATATCAGAGTGCTTTACTGGATATACAGAGGTATACAAACAAAGTCCAAGGTGCAGAAATATACAGAACTGTACAAAGGGATGGGGAGGGGCAGGGGAGTAGGGAACAAAGATAAGATTGCAGTCATTTTTAAAGTCGGTAAAAAATTAAAGGCCCCGTAGATTCTCTGCGGGGAGAGTTGGTGATCTGGGGAAAATTTTTGTTAATATAATTATAAAATATCTATTGAGCCAAACACAAACTTGCTTGCCACCTGCTCCCTCGTCTTCACACCAAGGTAACATGAGGCTCTAGCCTTCCAGTGCACTAGAATGAGGGCCTGGGGGCACCCAAAGCTTAAGAATTGGATCAGGAAATCTGGAACATGTTCACTGCATGGGATCACAGGTCCTAGCTCAGTGGGTTGCCTCTCTAATGAAATACTGCAAGTACCTAAGGAGACAGGAGGGTGCAATATCACGCTGACACTCACGTAGGGTCCAGCAAGGGTTCTTCTGTGAATACCAAAATAGTAGTAAGTTTAGGATTTTGTCTTAAGTTAGTTCTGTGAATCGGGCCCTATGCCTCCAAAGGAGAACAGGATAGCATATGTAGGAAACACATGCCACCCTTGAGGAAGCCATGCATAAAGCTCTGTATTGCAAGTGATGACCAGGTCACCTACCTCACAGGTACATCCTCATGGAAGAAACTCGAACTGTACCTTAAAATGAAAAGCACAGTTACACATTTACCTATATGCAATTGGCAACTACAGGTTTAATCCCACGTGCAATTGGCTTCAACAGGGATAGAATACCACACTCGCAGAAGCAGTTTACATCAAGTCCTAGAGTGTTATTCAAGAGGTAAAGACATGGAAGCACTCTAGAAGGGACCCTCTGCGGGGACACGCAGAAAGAAGTAGCATCTGCAAAGGTGAAAATGGTCTGTGGCTGGGCAAGAAACAGAAGGGCAGGAAGAAAGTCTGGGTAAAGGCTGCCATATAATATTGGAGATAATGTATAGTTTTGGGCTTGGAGGAGCTCATACAGAGAATGATGTTTGCAAAGGCAACTGAATGCAGCAAGTCTGGCAGAGGGTTACTGGTGAGGAAAGATTGGTATCCAGACAGAGGGATAGGGGAAGGGCTCACGGGCAAGGGGGAAATGGTACACAAGCATTGCTGGAAGTGGTAATGATGGTATCTAATGGGGTGGTATCCAATGGGACGGACAGTGGGTAACTGGCGAGGGAGGTATGATATTCAGCAGGAGGTCTGGAAGGGGTCTCTGGTAAGGGTGAGATGGCAGTGAGTGGGACAGATAGCAGCACCCCAAATGGGAGGGATAGCGTGTCCGGAAGTGGTGAATGGCGAGGCAGAGATGTTAGATACTAAAAAAAAAGATCCACCCTCATATAGAGTTAAAAGCCATGTCCTCCCAGACTAAGTATTATTATTATTATTAATAAGCTTATAAAGCGCAATGGTTACTCCAACCGGAGAGTCCCAGCACTAGGACATAGCTGGACCCCAACAACCCTCCCAAGCCACCCACCGAAAATACGGGCATCCATACAAGATGGCACCATACCTCTATATCATACGCCGAGGAAGACGGAAGACCCAAGTTTTCAGTTTCTTACGAAATAGAGACTCGGACTCAGGTGTCCTAAGACCCACTGGAAGCTCATTCCAGGACTTAGCTGCCAGGAAGCCAAAAGATCTTCCGCCCAACCGCGCCTACCGCACCCTGGGCACAACCACTCTTGCACTACCCAATGATCTCAAATTACGAGAAGGCTTGTGAGCGGTCAGGAGAGGCCATAAGAAATTCGGTCCCCTTTCTCCAAGGATCCTGTTACTCAGGCATAGAGTCTTAAATGGAACTCTGTCCTGAATAGGAAGTCAATGCAGTTCCTTCAAAGCTGTTCCCACCAACGCCCTCCTTGGTACATTCAAGATGAGCTGGGTTGCGGCATTCTGGACCTTCTGCAAGATGTTCAGATTTTTGTCAGACACCCCCATATACAGGACATTGCATTAATCAAGGCGAGATATAAACAACACCTGTACAGTCATCCTTTTAGCATTTTTGGGTGGAGAAGGTCCAAGATCTTACGTATCATCCTCAGAATGCCAAAACATGTCCCAGCCACAGCTGGGACAGCCACAGGAGAAGGAAAGACTACTGTCAAACCACACATCCAAATTTTTCACCTTGGCTTTTGGCACTGGACTAATTCCCAGTGCTTCGGGCTACCAATGCTGTGACCAGAGAGAAGGCTGTTTTCTAACCACCATCACCTCTGTCTTCCCTGCATTTAACTGGAAACAACTCAGTCTCATCCAATCCATGAGTTCCCCCAGGCAGGTTCTAAAATCAGCAGCCCTTTCAGGTTACATCTGTTCCAGGGTCACAACTAGCTGAGTCATCAGCATATGACACCAGCTGAATTCCATGTTTCAGAACAATATCTGCAAGTGAGCACAGATATATAATAAAAAGGGTTGGGCTAAGAGCCGAACCCTTTGGCACCCCCTGGTTTAAAGGGCAGGTTCTGGAACTAAAAGGATGTTGCAAGACCTGGAAGGATCTGTTTTCCAGAAAATTCTTCAACCAGATCCACGGGATACCTCCGACCCCGGCTTCCCCTGGCCTTTCTAATAGGAGGCCTTGGGAAACCATGTTGAACGCGGCGCTTAGGTCCAGCAGAGTCAAGGCCGCAGTCCTACCCTCATAAGCCGCAGCCCTCAGTACTTCGGCTGCCAGCAGGAGAGCGGACTCTGTACCGTGCATAGGCCTAAACCCGGACTGGGTATCATGCAGAACCCGACTCTCTTCCAAGAACTGTGAGAGATGGCCACTCAGGTATTTCTCTGCAATTTTAGCCACATAGGGAAGAAGAGATATTGGCCTTAAATTATCAGAGGGAGCAGGGTCCAATGAAGGTTTTTTCAACCACCATTGAATGTTTCCAGTTGCTAGGGACCTGACCAGTTCTAAATGGCAAGTTCAATAGCAAGATGAAAACAGGCACAATAATTTTCTTTCCCAGTAGCAAAAATGTTGGGGGGACCGGGTCTAGAGGTGACCCAGATTTTACCACCTCCATCAGCGTGGTAACCTCATCCTCCACCAAAGGACGGAGGACAAACATATCCTCAGACCCCGGAGTACCCAAGCCAGGTGCGGGAACAAACCTCCTACTGCTTTCGGGAAAGGTGGCATAGATCTTAGCAATCTTATTAGTGAAAAGGTCAGCAACCTTATTACAGTAGTATAGTCCGTAAAGGCAGGAAGGGCAGCTGTCACTTGTTCCAAAGAGGACATTTGTTTCACTACCTGGAAGATGGCCTTCAATGAATTTTTGGCTAGATAAATTTGCCCAGAGTAGTATTCCCTAGGCATTCTCCTAATCGGACGATGGTAAAGCTTCTATCTATTCTCATCCCTGTAGCTCTTCCGCCATTGGCTCTCAAGATGCTTACAACTAGATTTCATTTGTGCCAAATCTGCCCAAAACCACTTCGCAGAGGCAGAGGTATGCCCACTTTTACATTGTTTTTGCGGAATCAGGAAGTTAACTGCTTCCAGCATCCAACTAGATATTCAATTGTCAGCATTCAGAAGGCTGCCCGCCAATGCTCCTCAAAGTCATCCTGAGTTAATGCCGCCCATTTCCGGACCAATATCGGTTTAGAGCAGCTACCAAAGGAAGGCCTGACCTGGTATCAATAAGCTAAAAGGTAGAAAATAATGGTGTGACCAGGCTACAGGGATTGGCAATGTGGCAGCTGTCCCTGAACAGTTGGTAAAAATATTATCTAATGTGTGACCTTTGTTATGTGTGGCAGTCTGGACCAATTGATTCAGGCCCAAGGCCTGAAGACCAACTAAAGACTCAGTATGTTTCCTACAATGGTGGGAAAAACACACAGTTTGTTTACATACCCCTCACACACCAAAAGTGCCCTTGGTGTTATGCTGCTATCCACCTCATTGTTCGGCCACATGATTTGTTTTCTCTTGCCGTATAATTTCCTCAACCCTGCAGTATAATTTATCCCTCCCTTGCCGCATATTCCAGTGGTCCTGCCTGTAATGCATGATGAACGTTTGAAACGTATCAAGGCCCCAAACGATGCTACTTCATTGGCTGCTGGCCTACACCAGCGTTGGAGAGAGTCAGATATACAAGTAGTCTTTACTCACCCTCTGCAACGCACATTGAGCAAATGAACGAAACTTTGAATTTACGACCAGTCAGCGTCGGATTGGTAACGGGGGCATTCGGGCAATGCCCGAGGGGCCGGGGTCCGAGTTCCAGCTGAGGGCTGCTTTTGAGCAGCCTGGGGCCGATTTGGGCGGTGTCTCTGTTGTTCGACTATACCGCCTGTGGCCCAGTGGGTGTCTGAGTGGCCTTTCTGGAGGGAGATGGTCACTCATTACCTCCCGTATAGCAGCAACAGGTAGAGGTGTCGCCCCTTTTCTTTCGCTGGGCCTCCCATTAATGTAGGCATACTGAGCGGGGGCAGGGGGCCTGAGCAGAAGTGGCCTCACTTGTTGTCAGGTGTGTTTCACTACTGTAAACTGATGCGTGCATTTTTTTACACCCCCTCTTTTTATGTAAAATTACGCTGAAAGCAGTCATTTGAGGGAAGGCATTATGCAAATGTGGGCAGATTTTTTTATGCGTGCCCGGGCCGATTTTTAATCCCAATCCAACCCTGCGACCAGTACTAAATGACATCACAGCACCCGTCAGAGATACCGCTCGGTAGGGATTGACTCACTTGGTCCTGGAGTCAGAGCCGCCTCGGATAGCGCCCTGGGCGGAAAGAAATGTGGCGCCCTCGCAGGAGCTGGAGTATAAAATGAGGCAGACGGAGGTTCATTTTGTGTTCACACAGGTCAGCCACACACCAAATCAGGGGCAGGCCTCCGAGCACAAACTACTGGGCAACCTCCCTCATCCACCCCCCCCCCCCCCCCCCGTCCCCCTTCAACATATTCCGAATCACTCACAGCGTAGCTCGATTACACTAGTGCCACGTTGTTGTGGGTGTGAATGGCCGGAGTTGGTGTGTGTGGGCAGGAGTGTGAAAAGATGATGGAGGGGAAGGAAGGGGGTTAATCAGGTGTAACAAGATTAAAAGTAGATTAGTCTGAACCATTCGAGTCGAGTAAGAGGGGCGCTGTTGTCTGTAGGGCTTTAATACAGGCAGCTCAGTGCGCCTGTCTGGCGATTGGCGCCCTGGGCCAGCGCCCACCTCGCCCGTGCCAAAAGCCGCCTCTGCCTGGAGTAGAGCGGACAGTGCGTCTGTGTTGGGGCGCATTTGTGTACATTTGATGTTCAGTTGTGTCGCTCCGCATTTAGTTTTGTGATTGAACATTCCAACACTGGCAGGACTTACTCCGCAACCAATGAGAAACTCGCTTAGTATAGTACTCTACCACCAGTCTATTTGGCAAAGAGGGGGAGAGAGATGCAACGAGGCAAGGGTGCAACAGTCTCCGGCTGCCTCCCCGCGGAGTGAAGATATTCCCGCAGAAGACCCGAGACCCGACAAATGGCATTTTATCAATCACTGTGTGCTAAACGCTTCAGTATATAGGGTGTGCCTCGAGCGATTCTGGCAGCATCCCTACAAGCATAAGACGCCAAACCAAGCCCCAGTCACTCCTTGCGCTCGCGCCTGTACACGGTATCACGAAAAATGAATTCCCAGCTGACCAGGAGAGCCCGGGGCAGGCCCGGTTCTAGAGGGTGGGCCGGGTGGGCCGGGCCCACCCAAACTTTGGCCTGGCCCACCCAAACATAACCCTTGGCCCTGGCAGTGACGTCAGCAAGGCCAGCAGAATATGGCCACTGCAAGTTAAAACGTTCTTCGAACGTTATCTTTCTTTAGGAGTTGCGTGATTGGGCCTGGGCTCGCACCCCCAATCACGCATCTCCTATTAGGCAGGTGGGCTGTGTCCCCGCCGACTCGTGCAGGTACATTAGGGGCACTGCGAAGGGGACAAAGCCTTTCGTTGGAACTGGATTTGTGGATAATTAATTCTTTTCTGCTGGTAAAGAGGAGTTTGTTTTGCCGTTTCGTTTTCCTGACCTCTTGAGCTGTTTGTTTAACCGATCCGTCTGTGACAGAGTTCGTAAGGAGCAGGTAAGAGAATGTGTGGCTATTGTGTTTTTTAAATCTGTGAGAAAGACATACTTAGAACGCCGTGTTTATTTCATTTTCATTTACATCGTGTGTTTAAATCGTTGGTATCATTCATGAGTGTTTCTGCAAGGATGCACGACAACTAAATGTCCAAATAACCTTGGGGATTGTTGATCTTGCTGGAGAGCGTTCTTTTTTTTGGTTTGTAGTATTTAAATGCAATAGAACTGTAGTTAACGTGGATAGCTCAGTGGGTTACTGCCTTTGTCACAGAGATCCTTTGATACATAGGACAGTGTGATCAAAGACGTGTATACAAACCAGAATGGTATAATTAGATATTTTTTTTGATTGCTAGTTAGTTCGAATTTTCCCAGTATTTCATTATTCTAATGTTGCAATACAGAGTTTGGGCAGATATAATTTCTAATCAGTACAGCCAACCACTGGGGTATGCTTTAAATCCTGTGTTTGTGGTTCTCCAGACCCAACCCTCTTAATACATATTGCCACCAGCAGCATGGATGAGATGTGATTCCTACACCTGGTAATCTTCATTAGCTTATGTGACATTCCCTATAGGCTGATTTGGATACTTTTATGAATCATTGTGTCTGCATAATGTGTGTGTGTGATGTACAGTACTGTGATACCCTACACTACGAGTAGCGCTATACAAGAAATAAAATGCATATGAGAGAGGGGCTATGGAGTGATGATGGGCTCTGTTGGAGGGTGGCAATGAGGGAATCCGAGGGGGCATCATGAGGGGTGGAGATACAGAGAGATGGAAGGCACTGGTGGAGGTTGTTTGTGAGGGAGTCTGAAGAGGAGGTCATGGGGGAGGGGCTTTGGAGTGATGAGGGGCACTGTTGGAGGGTAATAGGGAGGGAGTCTGAGGAGGAGGTCATGAGGGGAAGAGGCTACGGAGAGATGAAGGCCAGTGTTGGAGGATGGCAATGAGGGAATCCGAGGAGGGGGAGGTCATGGGGAGGAGCTACGGAGAGATGAGGGGCACTGGTGGAGGGTGGTAGTGGGGGAGTCTGGGAGGAGGTCATGAGGGGCACTGGTGGAGGTTGGTAGTGGGGGAGTCTGAGGAGGCGGTCATGAGGGGGGTTGCTTTGGAGTGATGGGCACTGGTGGAGGGTGGTAGGGAGGGAGTCTTAGGAGGAGGTCATGAGGCAGAGGAGCTTTGGAGTGATGAGGGGCACTGGTGAAGGGTGGTAGGGAGGGAGTCTGAGGAGGAGGTAATGGGGAGGGGCTATGGAGCGCTGAGGGGCACTGGTGGAGGGTGGTAGGGAGGGAGTCTGAGGAGGAGGTCATGAGGGGAAGAGGCTACGGAGAGATGAAGGCCAGTGTTGGAGGATGGCAATGAGGGAATCCGAGGAGGGGGAGGTCATGGGGAGGAGCTACGGAGTGATGAGGGGCACTGGTGGAGGGTGGTAGTGGGGGAGTCTGGGAGGAGGGTGGCAATGAGGGAATCCGATGAGGTCATGGGGGAGGTGCTTTGGAGCGATGAGGGACACTGGTGGAGGGTGGCAGTGAGGGACTCAGGAGGAGGTCAATGGGGGGAGGGGTTATGGAGCGATGAGGGGCACTGGTGGAGGGTATTTGTGTGGGAGTCTGAGGAGGTGGTCATGGGGAGGGGCTTTGGAGTGATGAGGGACACTGGTGGGGGGCAGGTAGGGAGGGAGTCTGATGAGGAGGTCATGACTGAAAGGGGCTAAGGAGAGATGAAGTGCACTGTTGGAGGGTGGTAGTAAAGTTGTCTATCGAGTAAAAGGTCAGTGGTGGGACGCCAATAATTACTTTTGCACCGGCGCTATAATAGACCCTGTAATGTTTTTGCATATTTAATTAGGAGTTGGGTCATTAGGGCCACTGTGTGACATAGTTTAAAGTGTGTGCTAATTATATTTACTCTTATATTCAGGGTTTTCAGTTTGAAGGTGATTTTACAAATCTTTTTAGTGGGATTATGGAGAATGAAACCAGGTGGTGCCTGATATGGGGCTAGGGACCAAGGTTAGCTGTGAGTTAAGGTGCACGGTAGAGAGATTGTAGAAAATTGATGATCAGGCCTGGAAGGGAGTGTACTGCAGAGTCTGGGGTCAGATGGAGGTAATAATGAAGAGAGATTCTCTCTGAAGGCTGGCAACGAGGCAGGCTGAGTAGTGTTACTTGCCTGATACTCCCACCTCAGAAACCTCCTCTGCCCATCAAAAGGACCTTACATGGGATCAAAACACTTTTTGAGAGTGTTAACAATTAGAAAGAGATTTGGAAAATAATGGAGGGCCCTGAATCTCCTGTTATCCCCTTCTATCACACGCAGGAGTACAGTTTTTTTTATTTGTAGGCTACCTCCAGAAGCGACACATTGAGCCCGCAGTGGCCCACCCAAATGCGCCCTTGGCCCACCCAAACAAAAATTCCTGGAGCCGGGCCTGGCCCGGGGTTGGGGGATTGACGTGCGCGGACACTAAGGGTTAACCCGCGCCTCCGTGCTACCATAGCAAGGCTGGGAGGTTAATTGGGGGAGCCGCACTGCATGTCTGGGGGCATTTTCCACTCCAGTGCCCCCCAGAGCCGGTTGCTTTGTCCCTGCATCTGCTCGCACTTTGGCGGGACGGCTCTTGGAAGTGATGCATGCAGTGGGCACCGGCGGCGGCGGGCATCGCTCCAGCCCGGATTAGCTGGAGTGGCAGGCCGTCACGAAGCGTGCCCGAGAGCCAGCCCCCGTGCCCAGGCCGAAGACTGACACCCGGGCAGATTACCCAAGGGGGGCTGCAGGAAAAAGAGTAGATTTCCCGGTAGGCCAGCCTGCCTCGGGTCCCCAGCAGGCGCGGTGCGTCCATTGGGGCGTAGGGGCGAAGCCCCACTAAGCCCCATGGACCCACCACGTTGTCACTAGAAGCCAAACACAATTATTAAAAAAAATCCCGCTATCTGCCGGCCGGGAAACCGGAAGACACCCGACCTTCCCGGAGTGCGCAAGAGGGGGCGGGGGGGGGGGGGGGGGAGGATCGGGCTGCTGCAGCTGCGCAAGTGTATTTTTGGGCACAAACAAGCCCGCGCATGCGCAGATCGTTTTCTTGTGAATTCCCCCTTAGAGAGAGGACCAGGGGGCGGGCCGCAGCCCCCGGGGTTACACAGGGCGACTGGGCGAGGAGTCATGGTGCCCCCCCAGCCAATCCTGGCGCAGGATTGGCTGGTCACTACATAGCCCTGTTACATAACCCCTGACGGATAGCACGGCCGACTTTGGTGATGGGAAACCAGGTTCGAGCCTCTTATCGAACCATAAAAATGTATACATGACTTACACTGGTGTTAAATAAATAGATATTTTAAAAAACAAATAAAAATGATGTTCCGACTAAGGTGTGAAATTGGTGTCAAATAAATACATGTTTTTAAAAACAATTAATATTAATCATGTATCATTGGTGCTGGAGTACAAGGTTCAAGACTGGTATTAAACACTGACAAGCTGTGTGCAAGTTATAGGGTCATAAAAATACATGAATGATGGATGGATGCATGAATGGATGCAGGATGAATGATGGGTGGATGAATGGATGGGTGGATGCATGAATGAATGATGGATGCAGGATGGATGCAGGATGGGTGGATGGGTAGATGAATGCATGATGGATGCAGGATGGATGCAGGGTGGATGGATGGGTGCATGGATGAATGATGGATGCAGGATGGGTGGATGGATGATGGATGAATGATGGGTGGATGAATGGATGGGTGGATGCATGAATGAATAAAATGCAGGATGGATGCAGGATGGGTGGATGGGTAAATGAATGAATGATGGATGCAGGGTGGATGGATGGATGGGTGGATGAATGAATGATGGATGCAGGGTGGATGGATGGATGGGTGCATGAATGAATGATGGATGCAGGATGGGTGGATGAATGAATGATGGATGCAGGATGGATGCAGGGTGGATGGATGGGTGCATGAATGAATGATGGATGCAGGATGGATGGATGGATGGATGCAGGAATGGATGCAGGAATGGATGATGGATGGGTGGATGGATGGGTGGGTGGGTGGATGGATGCATGAATGATGGATGGATGCTGGATGGGTGGATGGGTGGATGGATGGATGGATGGGTGGATGAATGAATGATGGATGCTGGATGGGTGGATGGATGGGTGGATGAATGAATGATGGATGCAGGATGGATGGGTGGATGGATGGATGGGTGCATGAATGAATGATGGATGCAGGATGGGTGGGTGAATGAATGATGGATGCAGGATGGATGCAGGGTGGATGGATGGGTGCATGAATGAATGATGGATGCAGGATGGATGGATGGATGCATGAATGGATGCAGGAATGGATGCAGGAATGGATGATGGATGGGTGGATGGATGGGTGGATGGATGGATGGATGCATGAATGATGGATGGATGCTGGATGGATGGATGGGTGGATGAATGAATGATGGATGCAGGATGGATGGATGGATGGATGGGTGCATGAATGAATGATGGATGCAGGATGGATGGATGGGTGGACACATGAATGGATGCAGGAATGGATGCAGGATGGATGATGGATGGGTGGAAGGGTGGATGGATGGGTGGATGGATGGATGCATGAATGAATGATGGATGGATGGATGCAGGATGGATGGGTGGATGGATGGATGGGTGGATGCATGAATGAATGATGGATGCAGGATGGATGGGTGGATGGATGGGTGGATGGATGGATGGGTGGATGCATGAATGAATGATGGATGCAGGATGGATGGATGGGTGAATGCATGAATGAATGATGGATGCTGGATGGATGGGTGGATGCATGAATGAATGATGGATGCAGGATGGATGCAGAATTGGTGGATGGATGGATGGGTGGGTGGGTGGACGGATGGATGGATGGGTGGATGCATGAATGATGTATGGATGGATGCAAGGTGGTTCGGGCTCGCTCGCTCGCTGTGCTCGCTCGCTGCGGTGCAATATGCAAATTAGTTTACGCCCCACCACTTTCAAATGTCACCAGCCGCCCCTGGTCCCCAGTGTAACTCTGCGTCCATCCCCAGCCGCGGCTCCTGGAGGGAGTTCCTGGGGCAGACAGGCGGGGCGGGGAAGGGACAGGGTGGACGGTGATAAACACCAGAATATGGATGATTACAGGTAAGTAAACAATGAAATTAATAAAACGAATTTCATAGCGCGCCCTGCATCGCATTTTGCATTACAGGGCTCACAACGAAATTCGTTTTTTAAATGTAATTGTTTACTTACCTGTAATCATCCATATTCCGGTGTTTACCACCCCCCACCCTGTCCCTCCCCCACCCCGCCTGTCTGCCCCAGAAACTCCCTCCACGGGCCGTGGCTGTCCATCCCTCCTAACGGAGAGGCATTCCGGCCAGCAGATCCACCTTCATGACACCCGGAACCAGTGCTTAATTTGTAAAAAATGAAGTGCCGGGGCTGAAAATGCTGCCAAGGAGGCTCACTTCTACCACACATGCACTGCCTCAAGCTCTATCCTGTAACCATGCTGTGCTGTGTGTCCCATATTCCCCTTTGGTATCGCTTGTTTGCCCTCAGTTGGCAGGGTATGCTCAGACGTGAGTCCCTTGCTCACTTGGCCACTGGATTCAAGATAGCCTGGCTGATGAGGATTATGAATCTGAAACCAGTCCTAGGATGCTTGTTTCCGGTCCAGGGAAGACATGGCTTTGCATTTCGGGCTGGACTGTTCCCATGAGGCTCAGGGTCAGACTGATTTATGGCCATGTCTGAACTGGGGTGGCAGAGTGAGCTAAAGAATGGAGATGGATTAAACCCAGATCAGTCGACTGGGGGTGAGTGTTTGATTTGCTCAAACGCTCCGTCCATCATCCCCTTTGGTATCGCTTGTCTTTCCCATAAGACATGCGTTTTACTTCTTTACCTACACCGACAGACGAGTGCAGGCAGGGTCACAGCAAGCAGACGAGTGCGAAAACAAAATGTACACCAAATGAAAATGCTTTTTTATACCTATTAATCAGTGCGGTCTGACAGGGCTTTTTGCAAGTCAGGAGGCTGCTTGAGCATAGCAGCTCATGTCACTGCTAGTGCTGCCCGTAATTAGTTTGGTTCAGTTATGACAACGGCATAGGCATCCACTGCTCAGCTTGCTGTGACCCTGCCTGCTACAGCAAAAGCATTGTTCCCAAGCGTAATGCTGCTATGCCTGTGAGATGTGAGTATGGCTGTTGCACCTACTGGGCTCAAGCACACTCTGCAATTAGCATGCTCGGAGGCTGTGCACGGAACTGCAGGTGACTCCATAGCGCACAAAAGTTGCAGTGGGCCACCGCCACATCAAGCACGTTGAGGATAGTAGCAATGCAGGGCTGCAGGCCCCCACTACAATTATCAAATGGGAGACTTAGGCCCAGGCAGTGGCAGGGTGAAGCAGACTCGGGAAATAGAATGCAAGCCATTTGTTTCTGATGACTTCTTGGATTCATGACAGGCGTGATGACACTAAAGTGATGATACACAATTATGCCTGCCTGTAAAGATGTATGCCTCCCTATGAAAACATACTAGCCTGTCACCATGCAAGGTATGTGGTTCTTTTTTATTTTAAATTGGGCAATTAATATTGAGACCATCACCTGCAGGACCAGAAATCGTAGCCCCGGCCCTGTGAAAGAAGTGCCGGTGCTGAGCACCTGAAAGCACCTGCTCAAATTAAACACTGCCCGGAACTGGGTTTAGAGAGTATTTAAAAGGGAAGATAATAAACGATAAATAATACCGCCTTTACTGCTTATTGACAGGACAAAGTAAACACAACAAGCATTTGCAATGCAATCAGTCTGCCTTTGAGACCTTATCTGTATTTAGCTATGCAGCACATTAGCCTGGGTGCTGAAACATCTTCTGTTTTTTAATATGGTGGAAAGAAAGCATCAAACTGCGCAACACGCCAGGTATAGGAACAGATGGAGAGAAATATTGCCTTTCAGCTGGAAATAGAATGGTCCAAAGCTCTGTTTTTAATATAAATCAGGGCATTTGGTGGTCATAGCACTGAAAATACAAGACTTTAAAATAAAAATATTGTCTGCTGGTGCTCGTGGAAGACAGTTTCTATGGACTGGAACCTAGAGAATGCTAAAGTGATTCTGGTATATTACTGACCTCTGCGGGTCTTTCTATCAAGAAAGTTAAATACAGGCAGTTGCCCGAAAAATTAAAAAAAGAAAGTCCCTCAGCAGAAAACAATTCTAGTATTTTACTGACCTCTACTGGTCGTTTTCTATCAAGACAGTTAAATAGGGGAAGTTGAACAGAAATATGTCCCTAAGCGGAAGCAGACCAGTCCTAGGGCTGATCTCCCGTGCCCATAAAGTATATACACATATAAATATATACTAAAGTATCTACAAGAGGTGACGAATGCTCGACCTAAAAAATGAACAGGCTAATTCAGGACATAGGATGTGAAGGTTATACATACAGGGTGCAGAGAGGCATGGTGGGGCTATAGAGTGTAATTTGTGCCGGGGCCGATCAAAGGATGCACCCTGCACCCTTTCTGCACTGGATAATCATGCACAACTGAACACATGCACTGTAGCACCCCCTCCCTATAGAGTGTAATTTGTGCAGGTCCCAACAAAGGATGTAGGAAGCCAGGAAGAGGATGTAGGCGAGTCGGCGGCCGGCCAGCAGGGAGGTAAGTGATCTTTTTTTTAACCAATGCCCCTGCCCCTTTCTTCCCTCCCCCACCCCCGCCCTCCTCCCCCCTCCACCACCTCGCCCCACTGCTGCTTCCAGGTAGCAGCTGCCACCGACGTGCACTGCAGCACCCCACTCTCTGTAGAGTGCAATTTGTGCTGGACTTAAAGGATGCACCAGCTCTCTGCACCAGATAATCATGCACAGCTGTACATGTGCACTGCAGCAACCCACCCCATGCAGAGTGTAATCAGTGCTGGTGCATTATTAAAGGGACAATATACATGAAATGACCTCATGATCAGTTCCTTTCTGATTAGTGAGAAAGGTCTGTTCCTATCAAGTTTAAAGATCCTCTGGAGATCTGCTTTTATTGCTATGGCAGCTCGGCGGAGACTCTGGTCAGACAGGGGGCGTGGGGGAGTGAGTATACATGCCTCGTGGGGCTGCTACAGTGAAATGGTCGCGTCTGATGAGTAATTTAATAGATACATTCACTGAAACACCAGATGCGTGGACCAGCTCAACAGTGCACAGGTCTCCATGGCCTCAGCCGATCCAAACAAAAGAGAATCTGAAAGATCTACCTATGAATGGAGTGATTCGGCCAAACAGGGGGGCCCATCCAAGATAATACAGGCACATCAGAGCCCACACTTGTAGGGATTTCCGAGTACGGAGGACTGAGAAAAAATGAATTCATAAAAAACTGTAATTATTTCCACAACCAACTTAAACCTGTAATGAAGAGCTGGAATGGGCATGCTTTTAGCTTCTTACCACACCATTCTAACGCCGTGAGGAGCTCAAATATCTCATCACCGCTCCACCATCCACGAAGCTCGGTACAAAGGATGTGTTTGGAATACTCTGGAAAAGACAGGTTTTAAACGTGGCATTCCACCGAAGGCGGCTTGGGAGGAATGCACATGTCCCACACACAAGCTGCTTAAAGGAGGTGGAATTTGTCCAAATAGCTTCAGTTTGAAAAGTCTTAATAGCATGACTAGGCCTCACCAGAGATACTACCCAACCCAACAGACACTGAAGCAGGAGCTGGTGGCCTTTGGTATGACATGGCATAAATAGACTGAGCTGGACAAGGATTCCGGGTTGTTTTGGCCGAGTGTCAAGAACAGATCCACCCTGATGTTGAGTAGGGTCGGTTCGGTGCCCTAGCTCGGTCGTACGAGATGAGATTTGACTTGTTGTGCTCTTATTTTATGTATTTTCAAAGTTTTATATAGCGCTGGCTAGACCCGGACGTATCAGAGCACTTTACATGAGGGTCAGTGCATTACAGGATACATAGTTACATCAATTTCAGGCTTCAAGTAAAGACTTAGGAGAAAACAAAAACCTGAGATGCGGGGGAGGGAAGGAAACACAAAGGGGCAACGAGGAAAACAATGTCAGATGTCTGGCTGGGTAGGTGTCGGCAGAGGGGGTGAGCCTGTGGAGAAGTGTGGCTCACTGGTTAGAGGAGGCAGACCTGGAAGCAGAGGTCAGCCCGGGACCAGGGTTCAATTCCCGGCTCGGCGGGGTCTTGAGTCCTAAAAATGTCCATGGACTCGACAATTCTCGCTCCGGTGCCTACTCGATTCATGGGTTCACACTCTGCGACTCCGGGCAATAGCTTGCTTAATCTCCACAACGGCCCCTCGCGGCGGGATGCCTGCCTTTCACCTTGCAGATACCCTGCTGGGGGTATCTCACAGGGGAATACCAGGACAGGTTCCCTAAGCAAGCGCTTAGAAACCGCTCGGTGATTTGCGCTATATAAATTCCTGTACATTTACATTATGAGCCAGTGCCAAAACTCCTCTATAGCTGCATACGACAGCTCCATCGGGCATCAGCCAAGGTTGCTCGGGCACCGAGATAAGTACAAAAAGTTACGGTATCCGTCCAGGGGGCTTCGTCAACGTTCCTTCGAAAGGCACCGGTCCTGGTGTTACTCCGGGAGATCAAGCCAGCTTCCCAGCAAGCCCCACCAGCAAGGAACTCTCCTCCAGCGGCAGCAAGGGACGTGCTCCGTGGTCTCAGTCAAGTAGCACTGAAGCTCGAACATGATCTCGCCTCCCTCCAACATGTAAAGAGACTCCACAAAGCTGCAATGTATAAAAGTATCCCAGTAATGAAACGTGCACACACCAGTCAGTCCCTGTAACATCAGCCATGTAAAGCCTCAAGGGGACAATCGCCAACCCAATCCACTGCCGCTACAATATTTCAAGGAGGGCAGCCAATGGGAGCAGCAGTGGATAGGGAATCATTTCCGCTGGGCCCCACACTGCCTCAGATCTTGTGATGGACTCTGAGGAGAAAAGCCAAAGAGAAGTCTTCAGGGAGCCGTGTGGGAAAGTCCCAGAGGACAATAGGCGTGACTTCACGCCGGGCGCGTGCACAGCCGGCTCCATAGCAGAGCCTGCACCAACAACAGGGAGATAGGCTTCCTCGAGATATAATGAAAGGCTTACAGTACTGGCACTGGAGGGGGGCTCTATCTGGTGGATGTTTACTCGGTGTGTGGGGCCCTTCCATTCAGCCCAGCACCCCCTGGTAGGGCGCAGCTTTGGAACCCGCCTCATCTCTTCCTGGTCGGTGTACAGCGGCTGGAAGGCACAGCACTTCACATTGAGGGGAGTCCTGCAGCGCTGCACAGCTCTCGCAGAGCAGAGAAGGCAGACAATCCGGGCCCAGATCTCTTGGGCAAACGGTGGGAGATCCGACACGTGAGCCGGAGCCACAAGGAGCGAGATGACGCACACAGCCATCTTTCTTTTCCCGACTTGCGTCATTATAGGCTGGCTGGGGTACAACGGAGTCACGAAGGCACGCACACACACACAACTCCCAGAGCTACCGGCTTGAAGAGAAGCTTCAGGGGGCTTTGGTTTTACAGGTCTTTTTGAATGCTTTGGGCATTATGCCGTTTTGAGATGCAAGAGCAGGCTAGCCTTCACATTTCTAAAAGGATATTGCCTAAAACACCTGGTTTAAAAAAAAAAAAAACTAACTGTCCCGGCTAGAACTTAAAAACAACACATGCCAAATGCACCGGCTGGTGGAGAGGTAGAGTTAACAGGCTCAGTCAGGAGCCCAGCATTTCACCGGCCAGTAAGACCTTTAGGTGGTTGAGCAGCGAGTTTGATGAAAAAGCCCAATGCTGGAAGCCACAGACATCTCCCTTGTATCTGCGGAATATGTGTATAAATAGACAACCTGCATTGCATGAATCTGATAACTAGTTATTTCAACATATCTATCTACAACACACGCCAGTCACAACATAAGCCGTATCATGAGCTGCTCATTCCATTTGCAATAGGACGATAAGAAGGGTGGGGGCTGAGAATCAGGCCTTTTATCAGATGAAATCCCGTCTGGTCGGGTTGGGTGAGACGGCGCGTGCAACCGCATTATTAAGATTAATTCTCTCATTAACGCTGCATGACAATTGGCCGATATTAATGCTGTGAATGGGTGAGCGCAGACTGACAGCTGCTTCCAACTGGTGTCTTCTTTGTGCACGTCTTGCACCATTAGCTTAACACGTGTCCACGCAAAACTTGCGATGGAGACGCCATCTGTCAGCAAAGATGTCACGCTAAGAGGAGCACCAGCAGGGTCTGCTGGCAAAAATAGAATCACCTAAAAATTAAAGAACAGACAAAGGATGAGCAGGTCCGCCCATCACTCAATGGAGACGCTCGCGAAACATCCACTGTATCTCAGATCAACACCCACCTGAAGGTAAAATTACACTATCAAACCAAAATTAATATTAGTAGATCTCAGAAGCCCAAACCACAAAAGACGCAGCAAGTGCCAATCAAAAATGTACGCACAAAGGCTACAACTGATGAAATGAGCCTCAAGGTAAGATGGATAACAGTGCGCACTCAGCTCATATTAATACGCCTGCCAACAATTCAGACCCTTCTACCCCGCAAAGACCATCACAGTAACAGTTGGCACATTAAACTAAACTAAGGAACTACTTACATACAACGGTTTCAAATCAGATCCAGAACTGCAGCTTTTAAAACCATCACTCAAGTAAGGTGAGCAGATTCTCAAAAAGCATCAACACAGGGAAGGGAAGGTGGACTCATTCTCAAAACTCATCAACACAGGCAAAGTTAAGAGATTCTCAAAACTCATCAATACAGGGAAGATAGACTCATTCTTAAAACTCATCAACACAGGCAATGGAAGGTAAACTCATTCTTAAAACTCATCAACACAGTTAACAGTTTCCCAAAACTCATCAACACAGGTAAGGCAAGGTTAACAGTTTCCCAAAACTCATCAACACAGGTAAGGGAAAGTAAAAAGATTCCCAAAACTCATCAACACAGGTAAGGGAAAGTAAAAAGATTCCCAAAACTCATCAACACAGGTAAGGGAAAGTAAACAGATTCCCAAAACTCATCAACACAGGTAAGGGAAAGTAAACAGATTCCCAAAACTCATCAACACGGGGAAGTGAAGGTAAACTCATTCTTAAAACTCATCCACACAGGTAAAAAAAAGGTAAACTCATTGTTAAAACTCATCAATGCAGGTAAGGGAAGGTAAACTCATTCGTAAAACTCATCAACACAGTTAACAGTTTCCCAAAACTCATCAACACAGGTAAGGCAAGGTTAACAGTTTCCCAAAACTCATCAACACAGGTAAGGGAAAGTAAACAGATTCCCAAAACTCATCAACACGGGGAAGTGAAGGTAAACTCATTCTTAAAACTCATCCACACAGGTAAAAAAAAGGTAAACTCATTGTTAAAACTCATCAACACAGGTAAGGAAAGGTAAGCTTATTATTAAAACTCATCAACACAGGTAAGGAAAGGTAAACTCATTCTTAAAACTCAACACAGGTAAGGAAAGGTAAACTCATTCTTAAAACTCATCAACACAGGTAAGGAAAGGTAAACTCATTCTTAAAACTCATCAACACAGGTAAGGAAAGGTAAACTCATTCTTAAAACTCATCAACACAGGTAAGGAAAGGTAAACTTATTATTAAAACTCAGCAACACAGGGAAGATAAACTAATTCTTAAATCTCCACAACACAGGGAAGGGAAGGTAAATTATTTCTTAAAACTCCTCAACACAGGTAAGGGAAGGTAAACTCATTTTCAAAACTCATCAACACATGTAAGGTAAACTCATTCTTAAAAGTCATCAACACAGGTAAGGTTAACTCATTCTTAAAAGTCCTCAACACAGGTAAGGTAAGCTAATTCTTAAAAGTCCTCAACACAGGTAAGGTAAGCTAATTCTTAAAAGTCCTCAACACAGGTAAGGTTAACTCATTCTTAAAAGTCCTCAACACAGGTAAGGTAGACTCATTCTTTAAAGTCCTCAACACAGGTAAGGTAAGCCAGTTCTTAAAAGTCCTCAACACAGGTAAGGTAAGGTAAACTCATTCTTTAAAGTCCTCAACACAGGTAAGGTAAGGTAAACTCATTCTTAAAAGTAAACTAATCCTTAAAAGTCATCAACACTGGAAGGGAAGGTAAAACGAGTCTCAAAACCCATCAAAACAGGTAAGGTAAGGTAACCTCATTCCTAAAGCTCATCAATAAAAACTAGGAGCAGATCATGGACCCATCTCTGTGTAAAAACCAGAAAATAAGCATACACACAATCAAAATGCTTCAAACCATTATCTAGGAAAAGTATACAAACAAGCCAGTTGTGCCAGTTCAGACCTCATTTATTGATCACCAGCAACTCAAGCATCGTTAAGCATCAATAAACTGTTCACTTGAGCAAGTCTCACATCATCTAGCAAGATAAAAACAGATTCAGCTCTATAAAATATACATTCACTGAAAAAACCAAAGGTTAAAGTAATGTTATAGTTGGTTGTGATAAAAAGGATCAGTTTTTAACAAAAAAAACAATAGAAATTAACTGAAAAAAATAAAGGTTAAAGTAAGAATATGAGGAATGTAATATGTGAAGTCATAATCAGTGCCTGTTTGGGCGTAAGTTATAGTTATAGTTAGCTGTGCTAACTATAACTGGTGAATTTCGGGTTTTTTCAGTTGAAAATGTTAATGTTGTCACCAACAGTCACCTACCTATAACGTTACTTTAACCTTTTTTACAGTGAATTTCTAAGGTTTTTAAACTTTATTTTATTTTTTTAAACAAGAACATCTTTTTATCACGCCTAACTATAATATTACTTCACCCTTTGTCTTCTTTCAGTGAATTTCTAGGGTTTATTTTAAACGTGAAGTAATATTTTATTACCATACATAAAGCCAACCCCACCCGCCTCTCACGCCCTTTGGCCAGGCCCTGCAGAATACCCCCCAGGGCCTTATGTTTTTTTTTTTAAAGGGGAGGGTTGCCAAGTAGCCTTTAACCCTTTGGGTGCTCTTGATGGAATTGTTCCGGGTTGCCAAGTAGCCTTGAACCCTTTGGGCGCTCTTGATGGAATGGTTCCGGGTTGCCAAGTAGCCTTTAACCCTTTGGGTGCTCTTGATGGAATGGTTCCATAATGAGCACCAGTGCTCCTGTTCTCATGACGGAACCATTCCGTCATGAGTACATGCTCAGAAAATCCCTCTGCTGCAGGCAGCAGATGGATTTCCCTTTTTTTGCCTGGGAAGGTGGAGAAGAGCTTCCCCAACCTCCCCAGGCCTATTTTGGGATTTTCTTGTAATGACGTTTGTGCGCATGGTGCGCGATCATCATTGCAATGAAAATGAAACAAACTTAGTTTCAGTTTCACAGTTTTGGTGCTTGTGGCGCTATCTCAGCCCCCGCCCCTGAGCACCAAAACTGAAGGGAGAGGTAACGTTGGAAAGGGGAGAATCTCACAAGTGAGGTATCATTTTACTCGTGCGACTAAGGAGAACGCTGTGGGGTAGGACATTTGTGCCAGCACGGTGATTCCACACATAAATATGTTTTTTTCAGCTACATTTGAGGTTTGCAGGGGATTCTGGGTAGGAAAAAGTTGGGTGACCAGCCCAAGCCATACCTCACTGTACTTCCCTGGGTTTCTAGTTTTCAGAAATGTGTGAGTTTGGTAGGTTTCCCAAGATGGCCGCAGAGCCCGGGACCAAAAACCCAGGTGACCTTCCTTGGAAAACCCGGTTGTTTTGTGATAGGTCATTTTGAAGTCTCCTCAATAGGTTTTAGGCCCTTGCCTGTCATGGGTACTTGACCCACCTACACAAGTGAGGTACCATTTTTATCGGGAGACCTGATGGAACGCTGGGTGGTATGAAATTTGAGGATCCATGCAGATTCCACAACTTTCCCACACAGAAATTTGAGAAAAAAAGTGATTTGTTCAGCTAAATGAGGTTTGCAGGGAATTCTGGGTAGGAAAACATTGGTGGACCCACGCAAGCCATATCTTGCTGGACTTCCCCTGGTGTCTAGTTTTCAGAAATGTGTGGGTTTGGTAGATTTCCCAAGATGGCCGCCGAGCCTGGGGCCAAAAACCCATGTGACTCCCCTTGCAAAACCAGGTTGTTTTCTGATAGGTCATTTTGATGTCTCCTCAATATGTTTTGGGCCCTTGCCTATCGCGGGTACTTGGGTCGCCCACATATGAGAGATACCATTTTTATCGGGAGACCTGGGGAAATACTGGGTGGTGGAAAATTTGTGGAACTATGCAGATTCTAGAACTTTCCACCATGGAAATGTGAGGAAATGTCTTTTTTTTTTACAAGTTTGAGGTTTGCAAGGGATTTTGGGTAACAGAACCTGATGAGAGCCAGACAATTCACCCCATCCTGGATTTCCCATAGTGTCTAGTTTTAACAAATGTATGGGTTAGCTAGGTTTCCCTAGGTGCTGGCAAACCAAGGGTTCAAAATCTACATCTAGGCACTTTGCAAAAAAAGGGTCAGTTTTTACTGTGAAAATGTGGTGTGTCCACGTTGCGTTTTGGGCCGTTTCCTGCCACGGGCAATAGGCTACCCACACAAGTGTGGTACAATTTTTCTCGGAAGACTTTGGGGAATGCGGGGTGGGTGCATTTTTGCCGATCCACACAGATTCCAGAACTTTCCTCCACAGAAATATGAGGAAAATTTGTTTTTGGACACATTTTGAGGTTTGAAGGGACTCTGAGTTACTGAACCTGGTGAGAGACAGACAATGTGCCCCATTCTGGATTTCCTTGGCTATTTAGTTTTAAAAAATGTATAGGTTTGCTAGGTTTCCCTAGGTGCTGGCAGAGCTAGGGTTAAAAATCTACAGCTAGGTACTTTGCAAAAAATGGGTCCGTTTTCACTGTTAAAATGTGGTATGTCTAGGTTGCGTTTTGGGCAGTTTCCTGTTGTGGGCACTAGGCCTACCCACACAAGTGAGGTATAATTATTCTCAGAAGACTTTGGGAAATGCAGGCTGGGTGGAATTTTGTGAATCCACACAGATTCCAGAACTTTCCACTACAGAAATGTGAGGAAAATGTGTTTTTTTGACAAAGTTTGAGGTTTGCAAGGGATTCTGGGTAACAGAACCTGATGAAAGCGAGACAGGTCACCCCATCCTGGATTCCCCTGGCTGTCTGTTTTTCAAAAATGTATAGGTTTACTAGGTTTCCCTAGGTGCCGGCAGAGCTAGGGTTTATAATCAACAGCTAGGTACTTTGCAAAAAAGGGTCTGTTTTCACTGTGAAAATGTGGTGTGTCCACGTTGCATTGTGGGCCATTTCCTGTCATGGGCACTAGGCCTACCTACACAAGTGATGTGTCATTTTTATCGGATGACTTGGGTAACACACAATTGTGGAGCAACTGTTATGACGTATAATTCACATGCTGGTATGAGTACCCACAATTTCGGAGATGTGCAAATAGCTACTGTTTCTAAACTCTATATTTTGTTGCCATTTTTCTATTTCCAACTGTTAGTTTCTATACGAAAACCTTGAAGGATCTACACAAATGACCCCTTGCTGAAATCAAAATGTTGTCTACTTTTTAGAAATGTATAGCTTTCCAGGATCCATCATTGCTTTCATACCCATTTTTACCATTAACTGGAAGGAGGTTGAAAGCACAAAAAATAGCAAAAATAGGCTATGACCCAGAAAAAATGCCAAAACTGTGCAAAAAATGTTGGTTTTCTGACAAAAGTCTGCTTGTCCCTGAAAGCACCTTTGTTGATACCATTTGCAGGGAAAAAAAACAGACGCTTTCATCTGTAGCCCTTCCCACACCCAAAAAAACACTATGCTGTATTTCGGCGAAGTACAGGGTCCCCTCCAGGGAAATCCACAAACCCTGGGTACCTTTAGAATTCCTGTGATGTTGGAAGAAAAGACTCGAATACCTTATGTGGTCAAAAATTTACAGGGGCCTAACAGTTAAAAAAAAGACTTAGCAAAGGGGGGGATAGGCCTAGCAGCAAAGGGGATAAGCCCATTGAGCCCTGAGGACTCCCAGGCCCAGGGAACCCTCCCCCGGGAGCCAAAATGTACAAAAAGTAGAGGGGCCTTGCTGCCCCCCCACCGAGTCTCTTTGGTCCCTGGAGACCCATTCCCACTGCACCTTTATTTGATTAATTAAAGGGAAGAGGGGGCTTGTGTGTCTCCCCCTACCGGAGCCGTATTAGGCATTTGGGGATCCCATCACCCAGGGCCACTACTTAAAATAAAGGGGAGAGGGGCCCACATGGCACCCCTCCTCGAACTTTTATCAACCATAATTAAAGGTGGGTGCCCTGGTGCCAAACCAGGGCACCCAACATAAACTTGTTGGGTGCCACTTATGCAGCAGGATCAGGTATTTCTCCCACATGCAGGGAGAAGCTACTTATATTGCTTTCTCTGGATAGGAGCAATATTTTGAATTGTTTCCCTGCCTACATCAGTGCAGGCAGGGAAACAGACCAAAAGTCTGCTTCAAGCTGGCAGGAGCATTCTTAAAGCCAGGGAGCAAACACAGGTTTCCCTGTCTGTGGCGGTGAAAGCAGGAAAACAGCTATGTCCCGGAGGAGGGCTCCCTCATAGCTAGTAAGCAGGCCCGATGGATGGGGTCCCTGGGGCCATAGAAGGCTTGTGGAGGCTTCTATGGCCTCAATCGGGTCCTATCGTAATTTAGGGAGGAGGAGTGCAGGGAGTCACACCTGGGTCTGCCACCTGTGGTTCGCTTTCAGTCAGCACCGCTCTGCTCCCGTTACATGCCTAACTACAGCACAAAGCAATTCCTGTCTGACACTGCCCTCCCGGTACGTTCCTGGCTGGCTTCCCACCTCGGGTCCCTCTACCCCAGGTGGTATCGATGCGGTCACATACCCATTGGGGCATGTGACCAGAGCACGTGGGTCGGGCAGAGTCTTGGTTATACGGATTCTTAAAGGCACAGTGCAGATCCTGAAGCCGAAGTTGGGGTAGACTGGACACAGAGGAGAGGAGATAGATGAGAGGGGAATGGATCCACATTGTCAGTAAGGCTTGGGC
Source organism: Lissotriton vulgaris (assembly GCF_964263255.1). Classification (NCBI taxonomy): domain Eukaryota; kingdom Metazoa; phylum Chordata; class Amphibia; order Caudata; family Salamandridae; genus Lissotriton; species Lissotriton vulgaris. Next base: position 2,012,144,167 of record NC_141691.1, read on the forward strand.
GGGCATTTTGTGACAACAATAATCAAGAAAGGGGAGCCAGAGATATTAATTTTTGAAGTTTTAAATAAGAATACCGCCAAAAAGTGTTAAGAACCAACCGCGGTCAACAGCCATGGTAGGCAGTGACTAAGGTGCAATTTGAGGCTGACCATGATGGAGCATGGGCCAGCTGCAGAAACCATGTTTGAAATGGAAATCTAAAATCTTCAGGGGGCAAGACTGCCATCTGTGGTTAAAAAGGGCTCCAAGAGATCGAATCCCTTCTCCGAGATGTCCCCCGAGTAGGATTTGCTGCTACAGAAATTCTTCCACCCTGGGGAAATTGAGTTTTCGCCCAGCGGCAATGCACAATCATCTGATCAGCTTGGCAGATCTATCCTAGTTCTTCAAAGTTCTTTGGAGCCACACATTTTTCAGTCCCAGGTTTCTTAGGATGTTACCAGCAGTAAGATTTGACACAGCCCATGGGTCAAGGACTTCAGGAACAGTACTTGTGGGTCAAGACTCACTCTAGCTGAAGCCATCAGCAGGGTCCAGGACAGGTCCAGTTGGAACTGGTCAGTTGGACAGTTGGATGAAAGGCCTCTTGTAACTTGTTGTGTCCTTTTAGTTTGAACAGGATCTCAGGATTATGACTTGCGGAGTCCACATTTTTGTCCTTGGTACAAGGAGGAGAGCAGGTACAGTGCTTCAGTGCTCTTAAGGTTTATTCCTCTTTTGATGTTCCACAGGTCCAGAAGTGTTCTGAGTTGGGGTTGTGTGTGTGGGTAACTACTAGCCCCTCCCTAAGCAATAGAGTAAACGTTTCCAGGGATAATCCTCCCCACTTTTGCAGCATTTCGTGTGTGCCTTACAAAAATAAACACAGGTCCCCTCTCGCCCTAATCCAAGATGGTGAAACTCATCTCCCCTTGTTTAGACTCAGTGTGCCCACCCCAGAGAAGGCACCAAGGAAATGAGCAACTCCTCGTCAGTGGGGTTGCTCATTCTTAAAATCCATCCTGGGAGCACCTCCTTCCCCACTGTGAGTGTAGCCTGGCTTACAGAAGGAGCTAAAAAGGGGTCTGTGCAGGTTTAATCTGACATCTGCCTGTGTTAGGAGAAGCCCCTTTGGAGCTAATTTAGTGTCAGGGCACTACCCAAATGCTCATCCTGTTGGAGGAACAGAAAACTCCTCACACCCAAGCCTTTGCTCCATCTCTGGGAGCAGTTTTACACCTCATTGCTGATTAAACACTCAGAGGGCTACAGTGGGAGGCTAATGCACATTAGCCTCCATAGGCTCTAGGCCGGGAAAAGGTAACTTTCTAAAAGTACCTCTTCCTTAATATATATTATTATTCTGACTCCCTAGTGGGAGATTACATTATGAAATTTGTAATGGCATCCCAGACGCTCTAGGACAGACATTGCTGAGACCTTCACAACATATTATGAGTCACAATACCAATCAGTGACGAGCAGGACAAAAGAAGAGAGTGTGAAATCGCTTTGCAATATATTGCTGCCAGAACTCTCCAGAGGACAGAGAAACTGTAGATCAGGAGATGACAAAGGAGGACATAGAGGGGGCCATCAGGGACCTACAATCCGGGAAGGCCATGGCTCCAAAAGGGCTTTGCGAAGAATTCTTTAAAATGTGTGGCAACGGAAGTTGCGCAACAGATGCTTGATATGTTCCACACTGCACTGCAAGATGGGAAACTGGCAGAGGACCCGAGAATGGCTACAATTGTGGTAATTCCAAAAGGTGCTAGCGAACCGGCTTGGCCCCATTATTTCCGATATGGTCCATCCGAATCAATCGGGATTCATGCTCCAGAGAAGCAAGAGATTGAACCGTAGACGACGATTTGGTGTAATCCATGTTACAGCACCGAATCAGACGGTACCTGCAGCAATAATGTTACTAGATGCCCGCATGGCACTTAATAGCATTGAATTGCCTTATCTGCAGGCAGTGTTGTCCAAACTGTGTTTTGGATCGAAATTTTGCGCATGGGTCCGCCTCCTTTATTTTGACCCAAAAGCCAGAGTTTGGGTGAATGGGTCGGTCTCTAGATCGTTTGCGCTCCTTAGGAGTACGCGCCAGGGGTGCCCACTCTCGTCGATGATCCGGTGGAACCACTGGCAGCATGGATCTGAGGGGACCCCGTTGTCCGGGGTATCCATGTTGGGGGCGGGTAGGAGGAGCATGTGTCACTGTATGCAGACGATGTACTGCTATACGCACACAGATCGAGGCAGACGTTCCACAGACTCATCAACATACTCTGACTCTTCTGTACATACTCCAGGTACCAGATAAACATCGACAAATGTCTTATTTTTAATCTTGTCAGAAAACTCCTGCCTCTTGTGACAGAGTGCACTGCCCTCACATAATATGACAAATTCAAATACCTAGAGATGTGGATCACGAAGTCGGCTGAGGACTTCCTAAACCTAAATATCCACCCACAACTGACGAGATTACGGGAAGAAGTGCCACATTGGCAGCAGCTGCCAAAACCTCTTATGGGCTTAGCAGTCTTGTTTAAAATGATGGCCCTATCACGCCTACTATAAACAGTACAGAACACCCCAAACAGGATCCCGGATTCTTTCTTTTTGGCAATTGAGGGGGAACAGCGCAGCCTCCTGTGGGAGGAAGGAAAGCCACGTGTGGCTCTGCGCAAACTCCAGCAAGGGGGGGGGGGGTTCTTCGCAGGTGAACTAGCGACCCCAGATGTTCGATGCTATTATCTGGTGGGCCAATTAGTCAACATTAGTGGCTGGGCCTTTGCGACCCAGCCGGAACCGGAATACTGTGTTGACCGATACGTCATGGGGGGCGGAGGGTATCTTGGGCGCTATACCCCGTGAGACAGGTGAGGTACCTGTCTGCCCATACTCGCACGCTAGTTGAAGCATGGCACACGGCCAACAAGCTAGTGGGATGGGAATCCAAATTGATGCAACAAACGTCACTATGGGAAAGCGATGAGCTGGGCGACATGGGACGCCTACAGGGATTCCGTAGATGGAGCTTTATTGGTATAGACACCCTTGGGGACCTGTGGAGGAATGGAACCATGGTCACATTTGTAGACCTCAAGATAGAATATCAAATGGATGACAGAGAGCAGTTTCTGTACTTGCAACTGAGACATGCCTTACGATGCCATGTGCCAGAGGGGGAGTCGCTGCCTGAATACTCTCCACTGGAAAACCGGTTAATATTAGACCCCATGATTGATACAGCGGTTTGCCTCACATACCGGAAATTAATGGAAAACCTCCCAGACCCTCTGGGCCCACTACGGGAAGCCTGGGAGTCCGATGTGGGACAGCTGGAGGACGATGACTGACAGGAAGCGATTCAGAGCCCCAGGGAAGTGGCCATAAGGGCAAGATTCAGGTTAATTCAACTCAGGATCCCACATAGGTCATATACTTCCCGTACACTCCAACATAAGATAGGCAGATCAGATACAGACCTCTGCGCTAGGGGTGTGGGGAGAGGGGCACTTTCTTCCACATAATCTGGGCTTGTCCTAAGATCCAGAGATACTGGGAAGGAGTTGTTGGGGTAATGGCCAGGGTGGTAGGCCTGCCGGTTCACCTGAACAACAATGGCACTTGATGGGAGTCACGGGAGAGACTAGGTAGCTCACACACACAAAGACGTGGCTTATGCAGTCCTCTGGGGTGGCGAAACGAAACATAGCAAGGGCACAGGGGTGCTAGACACACTGACGCCTGCAGACATTCTAAGATAAGGAACCTGACGATAGACGTCTCTATTAGATAGATCCACACCAGAAGCTAGTAGAATTGAAAAGACAGCACCATCATATGAAACGGTATGTTTAAAAGACTTTATATAGGACAGAGAATGTCCGGAGGTATTGAGCAAGCTAGATTTACAGTATCACCATTTCTTGGCAAATTGAGGGTTTTAGTAAAGATAAATATGGGTGTAAATAGTAAACAACGAGTGAAGATAAAGGCACCGAATTTAAGGTGGGGGTGTAAAGACACAATGGGTGAGAGAGGGGAGGATGAAATGTCGTGGAATAAAATAGCACAAGACAGAAAGAAAACTAGGAGAAATCAGATAGATTTGTAAAACGTAACAGAGCCTAGGCCAATTTCATGTCCCAAGTATTGTATTGTATTGTAATTGCATTTGTATAGCGCTTACTACCCCTGACGAGGCATCAAAGCTCTTTTTCGAAGAGTAGCACGCTACTACGGGACCCTGAGAGGACTAGGGCTGAATTAGTATAGTGAAACATGTAAGTAAATTTTAAGTAGTGGATATGTTAGTCAGTTATTTGGATTCGGAAGGACAGAAGAGGAAAGAAGGTTTGTATTTATACAGCGCTTCTAACCCCTGATGGGGTGTTAAAGCGCTATTTTTTGGCGAGTAGCACGCTACTCCTGAAACCCATAAAGGATTGGTGGTAAATTAATATGGTGAAATGTAAACGTAATTTAAGTGGTGGATATTAGTCAGATATTTGGAGTGAGAAGGATATCAGAGGGATAGAAGGGAAAGAAAGGTTTGCATTCATATAGCGCCTGTTACCCCTAATGGGGTGTTTAAGCGCTTTTCTTGGGAGTAGCAGGCTACTCCGGAACCCATAAAGGATTAGTGTTGAAAATTAGTATAGTGATATATGAAGTCATTTTAGTGGTGGATATGTTAGTCAGTTATTTGGATTGAGAAAGGTTGGGGACGGGTAAAAAAGGAAAAAGGGTTTGCATTTATATAGTACTTGTAACCCTGATGAATTGAAATGCTTTGTTGGCGAGTAGCATGCTACTTTGGAACCCATAAAGGATTAGTGGTGAATTAATATAGTGGAATATTGAACTAGAGAAGACATCATGCTAGTCTGTTATTTTGATGGAAAATGATAGTGGAGGGATAGAAGAGTGAAGGATTTCTCCTTTTAGGTCATAGCAGTAGGAGGAGGCTTCTGGGTGAGTAAAAGGGTTTCTGGGGGGGGGGGAAGAGTAGAGGGAAGAGTTTAGAAAGGTTTGTTTTGGGGATTGGATTAATGAGAGAGTGGGTGTAGAGGATATAATGATAGGTTTATAGGGTGAGAGATAGGGTAGTGAATTGGAAAGAGTGGTAGAAAGTAGTTTGAGATGAGTCAAAAAGTTGGGCTAGAAGATATATTGAGAGAAGTATAGGCTGAGAAATAGGGCAGTGTTTTGGAAATGCTAAATTATAAGAAAGTGATAAATATCTAGATCCATTGAAAGTATATAGATGCATAAAGAAGGTTATTATATGCAGATTAAAGATATTGATAGAGGTAGCGGATGAGAAATAGGGTAGTGCATTGGATATGCTTTTTCGGGAGAAAAGTAAAAAACACACAGATCCAAGTACATGGAGGTACATAGATGCACAATGGAAGCAGGTACATATAGGCCAAAGACAATATTTTTTTTGTTTGTTTTTATAACAACATAATTATTGTACATATTTATACAAAGCAATATACAAAGATAAGCACATATCTATAGTGAAAATAAATGCTTATATACAGAGGAACAAATACATAGGGTGGGTATTAATGAATGGGAAAATGGGCCGCATTCCTGGCCCTGGTGCCGACCAGTCTCGAACAGGTTCTAACAGGCACTCACCCTTGTCCTCTCCACCCATAGCTTTGACGCCCGGGCTGAGATGCCCTAAGTCTTAGTCGTTTATAGCCCAAGTAGTCAGGTGACCACTTCAGCCAATGGGAACCCTAGCCCTAACACTATCCAATTACAGCACAAGCTCTAAAATCTAGAACCAATAGGAGATTAGGACCTTACAGCCAATCTTAGCCCTACTCCAAGCACCCAGTCAGTATCAAAACCTTAATCTCTACGTCCAATAGCGGCCCTAGCCCTACCAGTAGTCTCAACCCTAGACCAAGCAACTCCCAATGTTTTCCCACCCAGAATCCCCTGCAAACCTCACATCTGGCCCAAAAATTAACCTCCCCACACACTTCTGCGTGGGAAAGCTGAGGCACCACCAGGCCAACACAAACCTCTCACCACCTAGGGTACACTCGCTCTCAAAGATAATTTGATTGTAAATTAATACTGACTAATTCCAACTGTTTCCATTAATCCTCTTTCCATCCCAGCAACAATGGCATTTGATTGCTTCGATTCTTTTGCCGCGTCACGGTTTCTCAACTCTCTATCTTCTGTGAATTGCTTCTGAACTTTGCCATCTAACTCTACGCTGACTCATATCTAGAACCACTCCAATTTAGTTTAGAAATTCTTTGAGTAGTCTCAGAAACTATGAAAAGATCTTACACAACTCTCAAAGTCTCAGGCCATTACTTTCTGTAATTTTGGTAATGTCTTGTGTACAAAGGGGCCAAAATTGAGAACCATTTAAAAAAAGAAATAATGAATAGTAAATTAGTAGTATTCTGCAATCATTTTTGTTCGTATTTATTGATTTGCCAAGCTCTCTGATGTCTGTGAGTTTGTTCGCAATTTCTGATACTTCAAAACAAATAAATAAGGAACAAGCAATTACAACTAGAATGCAATTAAGCTTGCTACTTGTCTGCTAATTGAACATATGCACAACTTGGCATCAGTGTATATTTGTAAGAGGGAGAATAGGAGCCTGTACCTGACAATGCGAATGCACCTGAAACACTGGGTGTGAGCTGGTGGCACAATGGTTGTATGGTCGCAGCTATGGAACAAACTGTCTTCCCATTTTCTGTCTCTCTCTAACCATCTAGATTTCCGTAGGAGCCTGAAAACGTGGCTCTTTCCCAAGTAATCTCCCTCTCACCCACTTTTTTCCCCCTACAATGGTTAATTGCTGTTTCTCTGCCAAGCGCCCGAGACCTTTTTGGTGAATTGTTGCGCTATATAAAAGCTTTTGACATTTGACATTTGACATTTGGTTGGACACGGATAATGGTACAATAGTTGATTGATGGGTGCAGAGGCAGTGTCTGCCTGGTAAAGAAGTTTATTATTACCAGTAGAACGGGGCTATCTGTACTTTTGTAATATTAAATTGTATATATTACGTAGGATTTTGCAATCCTTTTAAGAAAACTGGTCTCCAATTTCTTTATAAAAGGCTACTTGTGACTCACCCATATGGCTGTTACAAAGAAATAATGTAGACACTCTTATTATAGTTGAGTTGTGATGTCACAACGCCTGCTGGCAGAGCCAGCAGCCAAGGGGAAAGGCAGGTCAGGTCACATTGCTAGAACCAACAGCAAACAGAAAACACACACAATCATAACATCAAATAACAAGTGTCCACAGTAGGAGCAGCTGTGCATGGACAAACAGGAAATGCCCACAATCCGACCCCCTAGAACGAAAAAGAGCAAATCCACCCATACCAATCACCAGAGTACAAATAGCAATGAGACTCATTACTAACACCTTAGCACAAATACCAGATGGTTAAAAACAACCACATGTGTACGGATAACAAATACACACACTTCTACCATAATTTGAAAATGTCTACATTTCTAGCACCCAGACATTGCTAACCCCATCACCTTCCACAAATAAGGACTCATCACAGTAACTGTGCACCCGCACCTTGAAACAAGGCTTCAATATTCTCCAGTAGCACCTTTTTTCTTATTTGCATGCGTCAAACATGTTTGACTAAATTATGCCTCAAAGAAATTGTATCCAAAGTTGTTCCAAAAGTTTAGCAAAACATTTTTTCAAGCTGCAAAATTTCTGTGCACACTTTATCTTGAAAGCAAGCAATCTCCAATCTTGTTTTCACGTTTCTCCATGTATTTGCTTATAATCAGGGACCATTCTGAGAAGATTATATGTAGGCCAATAAATAAGAAAGTAGCCCCCTGGGAGAGAGGATGAAGGGCAGACAAGCAGGGGAAATAACAGCTAAATTCAAAGAACAAGAACAATCTGCCCCCTATGATTTATAATAAGGCTCAAAAAGAGTCCTCAATTCACATAAAACAGCGATAAGCCCACAATAACCAGAAACAGAAACAACTGATGTCAGGACAAGAACTTATATGAGGATAGTCACATTTTATTTCCTTTTTCCTTTATAAAATATCATTTTTTTACAAACAGAAGGACCAGATTTACATAACACAAGAATTAATGATAAATCACAGCTTAGTTCAGACAGCATCCCACACACCCCAGAACAGGTTCAAACATACTACTCAACAAACAACCACATACTTCATACATACACCAACTCCAAAAGTTCTGACATACTCATTCATTCATAAATCATCACATCCATTATGCTTCAGTAGCCAGATGTTATACATATGTAGTGTCCTGAATAGTTTCCAAGCTCAAGATCGGAGACTAGTTGACCCGATATCAGGACAAAACAATGCCGACGCGCGTTTCGGTGAAAGGCCAGGTCTAAGGCCACACCTTCTTCAGGGCACACTGGAGAGGGGAGGGGGACGAAGAAACGATATGTGTATGAAATCAATTCCGAAGAAACGCGAGGTTCTCGTGCACCTCAAGAATTAGTAACGAAGAGTTAATATCCTTGAAAGATTTCCAAGGTGGAGGTTCCAGATGATCAAAGGACCCGGCTCGGGGTCGATGTTTCCGGCAGTGACACACCCTTATTCTGCGGCAGGAGGCAATACTAATTCACTAGTGATAGCGGAGAGCTCAGGTCCAATACCAAACGGAATCTGATATGGTTCAAAGGTAGAACGTTCATTCAGAATGTACCGGATAAACCATGCGTTCGTTTTCAGATCGGCTCCTTAAAATCAGTTGAAAAGGGCCAGAAGCAGTCAATCATTCCGGTGTACGGTAACTGTCAGCCTTTCTTGTCTGGACATCAGTTGTTTCCGTTTCTGGTTATTGTGAGCTTATCCTGTTTTATGTGAATTGAGGACTCTTTTTGAGCCTTATTATAAAATCATAGGGGGCAGATTGTTCTTGTTCTTTGAATTTAGTTGTTAAGATTATATGTAGGCCCAAATTGTTGGATTTGGGAAAATTATGAACACAGAAACACTGGCAGTAACACAAACTGAGTGTACATCTTACTGCATTTCATGAGAGCTCTTGCCCAAATAGTAAAGGTTTTGCATCAATCAAGCATATAAACAAGTTTGAACAAGTTATTCATATGGATATTTTAGTCTTAGATGGGGACAATCCTCTTTTAGAAAGCCATGCTTTTGTACTGTACACTGTCCGCCAAAGGGTTTCTGTTGCTGGGGATTTTACCTAGTTGTAAACTGGACGAAGTAAACATGAAATCGTATTGTCCTTGGCCTCAAACAATGTCTTGGGCGTCGTGATAGGAATTCCAGACCACTGAGCACAGCTGCCAAATTAGCGTACAGGGAGCTAATATCCCCCATGCTCCATTTCACTACAGCTAACACACCCAAGTACACCATCCAAGCAGATCAATTTCGAACCCACTATCCTGATAAGCTGCATACAGCCTCAAGGCCACCATCCTGATAGTTCAGACAGAACCTCAAGGCTGCATACAACCTCAACGTCAAAAGTGTTGTGCGTTGCTTACAGCCTCACAGGCCGCATCCCTTCGGGGAACTAGGGTATGCACTGTTTCAGCACAATTCAACGTCAGCGGCACAATGATGGAAAAGCTACTGGTGGCAAATACAACACAGCACAACAAGACTGTCGTTTTTGGATCAAGAAGACTGGGAATATACCCGTGGGACCCTCACCGGGCCGAAACACAACATCTATTTGTGCAACAGATCCTCCATTTTACAAAAAGATACCAGCCCTTGTAAGTAGTTGAAGTGTAAGTATGAGTAACAGAAACGTGACTGGATATTTACAGAGAAGTGCTCATCACAAGCCAACAAGCATCAATTGTATTGTTTTATGCATAAAACAATCTTTCTTTAAAAGCAGTACATGGTTAAAAAATGGTGAATTTTAACTATCTCACGGGTAGCATACAAAGCTATTAAACAAGTAGAAGTGTACCGTATGCAGAATTAACAACAGTTCAGGCACGTGCCTTGGCACAACCAGCAACATTGCAAACTCAATCTCAGACTCTTATCACCCTTACAGACCGCATCCTTACAAAGCCACCAATCTTACAGACACCACTCCAACAGTCAACAAAACCATCCATCAGCCAAACAAAATCCAACACTTTACCACCACGATAACTTTAACAGACACATACCAATACAGTAACCACAATCTCATATATGACATCCTAGCACAAGAACCGCCCCAGCAAGCAAATTTAGTGATACAAAGTACTAAGTAAAAAAAAAAATAACAAATCACCCCACGTGTTGTCCCAGCACAAGTAACACCCTCAGTGGAATGATTTGTTGAAAACAAATACGCTTGAGATATCCAGGCAGAATCAATAACCTCACAAGCATCACCCTAGCACTGTGAAAAACCTTACAGCGACTCGCACACACTGGAAGCAACAACCTAACAGGTATTTACTGGCTGCACTGGGATGCGAGACAATTAATGCCAGTGCAACCAACACCTCTAAATGTACCATTCTAGAACAAGCGCAAAGCATTATCTCCTTACAACATCATAGACGTCATCCAATAAAACCAATCACCTAACAAGCACAATCAAAGAAAACCTACATTTCAAAGGCACCAGCGCAGCAGAACAACTCCTCGCAGGCATGATTAAACCAGTTGACAACTTGTAATGCAATACCAAAGCACAGCTAAACTACCAGAACAAACAGTTACAGCCTATAACTATACAACACAATTATACCTCAGCAACACCATCAAAGTGAAACCAACATCCCTGCACAGCAAAGAATCTCACAATCTCATCACAGCATAGCCAGGCAATCATTGTTGCCACCTAATCACAGCCAGGTATCCCAAACAAAAAGCAAAAAATCACCCAATACTTGAACAACAACTTGTTCGGCATACCTTGCATGACCGGTTCACATGCAGCCTATCGTCACCCCCAACTGTGTTTTTGCCCTATTCCACCACCAGCACGAGTCTTGAATCAAAGTCAGGATTTCAGCTTCGTCAAACCTCCAAAGGCACCAGATCACTCAAAGAGCTTTGCAGACACCATGTTAGCATGCGAAACAACCTCACATATGTCATCTTAAGATAACCACATACCTCAGGTGTCAACCCAGCACAGTCAACCACCTCCCATGCACCATCCAAGCACATCCGATCTCCTTACTGGCACTTCACATGCACATGCAATAAACAGAAAGCCATGATCAAAGCAAAACCAGCAATATTGCAGGCACAATGTCAGTGCAACTACCAACACAACAGTCATAGTCCCAAAAAAAGCCAAGAACAGTCCCAGAAAAATAAACCAATTAGCACAACCAAGGAAAACATAGCAACCTTGCGCATGGAATCAAAGCAAAATCAACAACAGCAATCCCATCCTAACAAAAGCAGCATCTGCTCCCAAAGCAGCATATCATCACATCTGAAAACTTCACACAAGCGTAGCTTCTAAGTGACCCAATGTCATGTGTGACACCCTCATTCAGTCCTGATGTTTAACGAACAGCCTTTTACCTGCTGAGACTTATAACCCCAATCACGAATGAGAAATATAAAGCTGCAAGTGCTAGAGTGCACATCACTGAAAAGATCAGGCAGGGTATGTTCAATTGGTCAGTGATGTCACAGGCACCATCAGAACAAGAACCTGGCATGCACTAACCAGGACAGCCAACAACTTCATAGACAGCACTGCAGCGCACTTACCAACCTCAGCCGTACGTTCATTGTAGCTCACAGACTCTTACCCCTAGATGCATCAACGTTGTCATTTGCGATTCCTTAATTGCGAAAAATAAGGAATCGCAATTAAGGATTCGCAAATGGCAATGCATCATTAATTTCGCAATTTTTTGGGGATTCGGTAAAAATCGCATTTTTTACCGAATTCCAATAAAATTGCGATTTCCAAAAAGCGAATCCGATATTCCCATTCATTCCTATGGGCTGAAATGCCCATAGGAATGAATGGGAATTGCGAATTCGCAATTTCGAATCGGAATGCATCAAAGCCTTTCAAGGGTGGAGAGGGGGGTCCAAAGGACCCCCCCCCTGCACTCATGAAATGCACTTTTTCATGTGAGTTACATACACACATGTCCTAAGGACATGTGTGCCTGTAACGTACACGTTTAAAAAATGCATTTTCATGCGTTTTTAAACATTTTTGCAAATTACCACGAAGTTCAACTTCGTGGTAATTTGCATTTGCAATTTTGGAAATCGCAAATGTTTTGGGGATGATGCATTGCTGTTAAGGAATCGCAAATGTGCGATTCCTTAACAGCAATCGCATTTTTTTGGAACTCGCAAAAAAAGCGATTTCCAAAAAATGCTTGATGCATCCCAGTAACCAATTTAGGAAGTGCAAAAGGCCGATTTATGCGAATCGCACCGTTTGCACTTCCTAAAACGGTTGATGCATCTGGGCATTAGGCACTGCTCACACAAGGCTAACAACCTCACAAGCACTTACAAAGCAAACGCCTCAATGGTTACATCTGAGAATCATCAACAACCTAACCTGCAACATCCTCTCACCAACAAAAAACCCTGACATCACAGCCCTAGTGCAGCCAACAACCTCACTATCGACTTCCCAGCACAGCTAACTAAACACAAGCCTAGCAAAGCCAACAGTGTCACAGGCATAATCTTGGCAAATCTTCCAAAGTCACAGAAACCAAGCTGGTGCAACAACAAGTTCACAGACACCAATCCAGCACAAACAACATCATCATAAGCAATAAATCAGCATGGTCACAAAGACATGGGCGCCATTCATTTACACAGCCAACAACCTTAAGGCATCTGCTCAGTTTAAATACCAAACTCACAGAGGCGATTAAAGGAAAACCAGCAACCTGGCGGAGGGAAACCATCTGAACGCATTCATTTACAATTTCACACATACCACAAGTGCGCAGCCAACATCCAAATATGCTAGTACAAGTACAGGCCTTACAGACACCATCCCATGTCAGAAGAGTAAACAGCCCCAGGAACACCATATAAACGATGCATGGAACAACCTTATAGACACGTACGTCAGCATAGCTCAAATTTACCTACTCAACAACTGCACAACAATTGAAGCAAAACTCCCAACCTCACAGCCATCATTCAAGCACATTCAACATCTTCACATGCAGTATCACGGCACTTAAGGCAATCTTACTGAACACTTTTCCATCTCAGTGAACGTCCGGTCCACAATCCTGGCAAAGCCATCACAAGCAGAATCCCAGCACAGACAACAGTCTAACATGCTCCACCAGAACACAGCTAATAACATTGTAGTATTTTCTTATTCCACGTCGTGCAACCTTAGACACCACCCCACCTCAATTAACAGCATCTCATACACCATGGAAACAGACAATCACCCTGGTGCATCTTACTCAATCCTGTCAGCTAGCATTCTCCTTCACTCTCCACTGACTGACAGCAGAGTGTTTCTTGCCACTTCTGTCCACCACCCCTGTAAGAGATGCTGACAAAATAAAGACACATCGAATTCCACCGCCGTTTCCTCCCATATAAGTAAGAAGCACCCCCACCCCTCATCAAAACCTGGAAGAGCCCATAATGAATGAGCCATCAAACCAAACCACCCAAGAGACGTGCTACCATCACACTGCACTCAATGAAAACCAAGACAAGAAACTTAGTACACAAACCGCGCAGATCCCAACAGCCTCTCCGCCAGGTCAGTGTTGGGTGGACAGCTGCGCCCATGAATTTATCCAGGCTGTGTCGATCCTGTGTCCGGCACCCAAACTCGTATCCGGTGTTAGTTGAACAGTATGAAAACGCACATAAATTCAACTATGTTTCCAATAAACCACCCCAGCGTGGAGGCAGACAATTCCAATTGCAGCATTGAGGCTCCGAGGCATGGTCTCCGCAGAAAGTGTCCCAGAGTGAATCCGGACGCCCCTCTAACACCCAAGACCCCCGGAGAGTCCAGGGCAGGCCTGCACCCGGTCAGTGACCAGTAGTTCAACAGCACTCAGAACAGCAAGGCGCGCTGTAAGACTCCGCGACTCTGCAAACACTCCGAACCACAAGTCTGGAGCAAAAAGTGACACACTGATTCAAGCCACCCGCGCTGCTCCAAAAATGAAACCGTAGCAACATGAGGCTCCGCCAACTTCTGGGGTCATCACAAAGGCCTCTTCGGAGACAAATCCCTTCCGCTGCACTTGGAAGGCGCTGGCCTGTCACAAATCGGATTTTCTACTTACAGAGGCAGGTGGGGAGTCCCTGGAAAAGGCAAGGTCCTGTTTGTTCTTCTTGGCTCATATCCATCGGGGCGTCGGACCCACGCTGGGTAGAAATGGAGGTGTGAACGGAAGGAGGGCCTGTGGTGAGCTTCGCCCCGCACCAGTTTTGGGGGTGTCCTCTCATCCCCGAGCAGTGGGCTCCAAAGGTACCAAGTTTAGCGCTCCCGGTTGCCCTGGAGACAGGTGCGGGATGCGGGTCCGTGGTACCCCTCTGCCCTGCGATGCCTCGGGCCTCGCATGCCTCTTCCTCGCTCGCCCCTCTGTCCCAACTCCCGCACGGCGGGAGGACAGCGGACCCACGCCGCACACCCCAGTAATACAATAAGCCTCTCCGGCTTAACCCCCGGCTCGCCGGAGACCAGGCGTGGTTGCCCGGGAAACTCGGTGGGCTTTCTGAAGTATCCTGTGGTGGTGACGGGACGGGGGAGGGGGCAGCGGGGGCTGGGGGTGACTGCTCGGCAGTTGGTGGAAAGAGGGGGATCATTTCCCAGCAGAGGAACAGCGCAAACAGGAGCCTCTTCCACAGAAGAGCGGGGATGGGAGTTTGGTGAAGATAGCTATGAGTCAACTTGTCCCTGACAAAAGATGCCCAAGGGCGCACCGTGCGTCAGAGGTTACACGGTACAGGGTCAACTTTACAGTTCTGCTCATCGCACACGGTCACTCTGTGCTCGACCTCACCAACGCAAGGCAGCAGGAGGGGGAGGGTGTTACTGCAAACTTACTGCACTGGGAACATCTTGATATCAGACTAAATATCTTGTTATTCTTCATTCACTTGAGCCTCTTTTCATGGGGCAAAATATGCCACGCTTTCATGTTTACAAAAATACAGGCATGCCTCAGACATGCCAACCCTCCCTATTTAGGCGTGAGACTACTGATTTCAAGGTTAGTCTCCCGCCTCCCGATTCCTGCAAGCAAAAACCCGATTCGTCTGGGGTTTCAGCTGACAGGGCTTGGTATTGTGTAAAGTGTTAGTTTTTCACCCCTTCTAGAGCCCCTGCCTTGCAACTCTGACTATTGCTGAACAAAGTGTCATAGACCTGTGAAGTACTGGGGGGGGGAGGGGACTGCCAGGCCAGTGCACTACACTTGCATCACCCTCTCTCTGCCTGCCATTGCGCTCCATGCTTCTAAAAGGTAAGAAAAGAACGTGCGTTTCAAATGTCCGATCCTGCAGCAGCCACTTCCAAAGCCCATACATGACTAACCCGATTCACGGCCCCGTTCTCCCGATTTTTTTTTTTTAATCTCCCACTTTGCTCTTCTGAAATGTTGGCATGTATGATGCCTACTCACACGTAGGGAGGAGGTGGGGGGAGGAGGGGCTTTGAGTTGGCCGGGTCCTTAAAAGCAGGTGCAGGGACGGGTCCCTAAAGGGCTTGCCAGTTTTTCCCTCATCCTCGGGGTGAAAAAACATCTCAATTCTGCAGCAGGACCACTGCTCAAAGCCTTTGATGCAACTTCAAAAAGACTCGTTTTAGTTCTTTCACAGTTTTATCATTTCTGAACTGAAGCATTTTCAATATTATATACCACAAAGCCGTAGTTGTTGCTTATTTATCTTATGCGTCTAACAACCATTGACAAAGCCAATAGTCCTGGCTTGTTGTAGGGGTAACATTACTTGTGTTATATATCTGGAGGCAATGACAGAAGCAGAAAAATACAGTCGGGAGCCACACTATGCTGAACACAGACTTTTAAGTTCAGTTTTTTAAGCAATCCCCTTAATTACATCGGTCACGCCCCTTTAAGAGACCCCTCCCCCCTACCGTTTTTTCAACCCACTTAAAGCCCCGCTGACAGGTAGGCTGCCCCCTCTACAAAACGCCCTCTCTTTCATCCGCCGAATCGTTTAGGCATAAACGAGAGGCACCCTCTTGGCTTTTTAGTCTTCAGCAGCTACATACTGGGGGCAGATTTACAATAAATGGCGCATCCCTGCAACTCAGCAGGGATGCGCCAGTTATTGTGCGCTGCAGCTCCGCCACCCTGGATGCGCCGCATTTACAATGTGGCGCACCATGGGGCAAAAATGGCACAGGTGCATCACGCATCTGTGCCGTAAAAGCGGCACCTTGCTAGAGTTGCGTCGCAAGCGCGATGCAGCTCCAGCAATGCTCTGGGGGGCTCTATCTCCACAATGCTGAGTCAATCCTTACGCCTGCTTCAAGCAGGTGCAGGGTTTTGACGCAGCATGGGCCCCAAGGTGACTGAGTGAAATCTTGTAGATTTTACTCGGCCACTTTTGGGAGGCATTCCTGCGCCGGAACGCCCGCCCCCATGTGATGGAACGCCTCCTTCTGGCGCAGGGCTTCACAACGTGACGCATCTGGGAGATGCGTCACGTAAATACCCCGCACCATGGTGCATCTTTTGCGCCGCCGCGTCACAATAGTGACACAACGGCGTCGTTAAAGAGGCGCAAGGGGCTTGTAAATCTGCCCCAGAGATTTTATGTCTGGCTTGACGGATCAGCCGTCTGCGTGATCTAACATTACAACATCACTTGTGAGCCTGGCTCCACCCAGGAGTAAGAGCTTCTCACCAAATGCTATTAATTGGCTGTTTTGTGTATCGTTTCCTCTCCTGGTAAGTGCACCACCATGCATGAGGGACTATTTTACATCTCTGAAAGTATACTGAATCACCGCACTACAAATTATGTAGCCCATTGATGCACTCTTTATAGAAAACAATATTTATTGTTTTGCATTTTCCACTGCTATAGGTTTTTTTAAAAAAACATTCTGGAGTCAAAATTCAAGCCAAACCTATTGAATTTGCCAATGCTTGTTCAGCGTATGGGTGCAATGATAAAAACAGAACTACAAATCCCAGAATGCAAACCACTGAAGCCAAACACCTATGGCCAGGGTGAAGGTGCAACACACAGCATGAGGACACAAGGCACCTATGAATCGAGCAAGCTTGAACAAATGCCAGACACGCCCCTAATTTTATATGTCACGGACAAGTGAAATGCTGCAAAGATCATGCGACCTGGAGGTCCAGTTCAAACACCAGCAGCTGGTGCATTACCTCTTTATCTGTCTCACCACCCACAGTCTCTACTATGTGAGCACCAACCCCTGTGGACAGAACCTTCAAAGCTAACAACTCCTGCAGTCTAGTTTCTCATCCCCTCAAAATGGCAGGCTGCCTCTCCCTACCCAATCACATAAAAGGAAGCCAGCCTCCTGCAGCTCTGTGTTTTAGTTGCCTGTGGTGATGGATATTCAAACAAGCTAATGAGGTAAGGTTGATATTTTTGAGTAATGTGCTGAAGGTATATGGGTGGAGATCCTTCCTAGTAGATTCATGGTCCAGTTATGGAGGTCCTGCTACCGTGGACATATTTTATTCGTTTGATGGTGGACCCTCACTAGCAAGCTAAAGTGGATTAATGATGGAGGATCTGCTGAGTGGACCAGAGGTCAGTGCAATCAGTAACAGAGCATGTCATGTTGATACCTGACACTGGCTGTTCAGCTCTGCCTGCTCATAGAATGTTGCATCCTCCAGTGGGAGAGCGCGTTCCCTTCTGGGCTTTATTTTTCCTCTCAAAGTTTTTATTAAGGTTTTCAGAAAGAAACGGTTTTCACATAGAAACTGACACAATCAGTGCATTTTGTTAAATCTTTACAGGCATTTAGAAGAGTAAAGCAAAAACACAGCAAGATATGAATGCAGTCCAGAGTGTTGACACTGCTGAAACCTAAAACGGAACCTTAACAGTGGCGGCTCGCAAAGGTAATACGGTGGGGAGGGGGGCAGGGCTGGGGTAGTGGTGTCCGACATACGACAGCAAAGGTTAACATAAATAAATAAACATCTGCAGTTGTATGCCTTACTCCACTACCCCCCCCCCACCCAGCCCTGCCTCCGCCCGCCTTCCCACCCCACAGCGTTACCTTTGCGAGCTGCCACTGAACCTTAAGCATACACAGCAAAACTCCCAAATCCCTCTGGGACACCCAACTTCGATCCAACTAATACGAATCACACACCCCCGCCCCCACCACCCCCTGAGCTCCGCTCGCCACTCGTATCCGATACCCAGGGTTGGGTTGAGATCAAAAATCGGCCCAGGCACACCCAAAAAAAGTGGCCCAGGCACACCCAAAAAAAGTGGCCCACATTCGAGTATTGCCTTTCTGAAAACACTGCTTCAGCAAAGTTTTATGAAAAGAAAGGGTGTTAGGGGCATGTTTTATTAACTTCACTTAGTTTAAAAAAATGCACAGATTTGTTC
This sequence comes from Lissotriton vulgaris, assembly GCF_964263255.1. Lineage (NCBI taxonomy): Eukaryota > Metazoa > Chordata > Amphibia > Caudata > Salamandridae > Lissotriton > Lissotriton vulgaris. The sequence goes on from NC_141691.1 coordinate 2,012,162,760, forward strand.
ACACTGCTGAGCCACACATGAATGCAAGTGTGACCACTTCTGCTTGGGCTCCCTGCCTCTGCTCAATCAGCATACATAAATGGGCCGGCCCTGCAAGAGAAAGGTAGTGGTACCTCCGCCCATCTGCCTCTAGAAAGGCCACTCAGGAACCCACTGGACTGTTGGCAGCATCCTAACAGCACAGACAGCCCCCAGGCTGCCCAAAAAAGCAGCCCACAGCAAAACTCGGCTACCGACCCTTCGGCCATTTCCCAAGTGCCTTCCCAACTGCATTACCAATCCGATTACTGCCGATACCCCATTCAGTTCCAGGTGTCCATTTGGTAAATAAACGCTCCCCACACATCTTCAAACATTATGGGTTGAGGCTGTAATTTATATATGCCCTTTTCATACGTGGCCAATTTAAACAGTTTTGACTTCCCTTCCAAGTGTGTGGGCGCCCTAGAGGAGTGCCAATAACATAGAATACAGATACTGCTAGAGTCAGAGCTGTGGACATCACCTTTTCCATAAAGGTTGTTGCAACTTCCACATCCGACATATGGTGCAAGAGGGCTAGCTTCCTTAAATCGATGAAGGAGAATAGCCTGGTATTGTTGAGAATGAGCCAAATGTCCACCCAGTAAGTGGCAAGATGCAGGCGGAGCCATAGAATATGATACAGATCTCCACACTGTTCCATACATCTCCAACACCGGTCATCTGGGGAGAGTCTAGCTCTCTTTAGATTGCATGGGGTCCGGTACCAGCTATGCAATATTTTAAAGTCAGTACATTTCAGCCTGGCTTCCCACAGAGATAGGTCATGTGTGTCCAAGAGTTATTTCCAGTCCTCTGTCTCGAATTGTAAACCTAGCCTGTGTTGCCAGAAGGCTTTAGGATCATCCCAGTAGTGGTAGAATACGAGTGGTGAATCAGTATTTGGAATATACTAGTAATGGACCCTTTTGCCATACCCCAAACCTATATGTATTTGCAAATCTGGGAGTTCTGCACTGTGGTCTGATTGAGTCCTTTAAATACTGTTGGTGCCACTATTTTCAGATCTGTGATTCAGGGTGAGCAAATCCTGCACAAAGGACCTGGAAGAACTTGAACACACCCTCTTTATATAGGTCATCAATTAAGGTCATGCCCTCTTTATCCAAGTCTGCCATCTAATTTAGGCCCAGATCTCTGTGCTGGGGTGAATGTTTGACATTGTTCAGCATTCTGTCCACCAATTGTTCTTTTTACATTTGTTACCCAGAGTGGAAATGGTATGCCCATATTTGGGACCCGTGCTCTCCATGCCACTGGAGCCAAGCTAGCATAAATGATGAGAGGTAATATTCCAAAACCACTCCCAATATGCTTGTTTCTGGTACAGGGAGGACATAGCCAGGCAGTTTGAGCTTGACTGTTCCCATGGGGAGCAGGGTCAAGACTGATTTGCATATGGCTGGATTTAAACAGGAATGGTATGGGGAGCAAAGCAAAATGATGGATTTAGGCACAGATCTCCGTATTGGGGAAAATGATTGACATTCTTCAGCATTCGGTCCATCAATTATTCTTTTTGCATCTAATTGGAAGTCACAATATATGTATAACAACAAACAAGTGGCGGATTTGCTCAACACGATCAGCACATCATAGAATTTCTCCCTTGTTATGATTCTGATTAATGTCAAATGATTTCACTCTATTAGAGTGCAAGTCTGATGTGGTGCTCATCCACCTTTAGCACCAATCTACGATCATCTACCCACTCAAGGTGTGGCAGAATATCATACACTTTGCAAAAAACATCAGTGCACATCCTTTTTAGTCACTATTATCCAATGGGCATTCAGCCTCGTTAATCCAGTCTCTCTTATTGTTGATACAACCAATGTTCTTTTGATCCACAATGGAAACGCACAGTGATCGATAATATACAATATTCTTTTATTAGTTCTTTTCTTGTCACAGCCGACGCGTGTTTCGCCCTCCGCAGGCTTTTTCAAGGCGAAAACCTTTTTGTTTGAGCAGCATGTGTTCTAAAAAGTGGTATTTAGTAAAAACCAATTGGCATTGTTCCTCCAAACCTTTTGCTTTCACATGTATAACTACTGTTAGTGTAGTTCCTTGTTCTAGGATCCATCCACATGTGATGTATCAAAGTGTAATCGCGATGATCGGAGCCTTGATAAGTTCCATCGCCATTGCGCATGTATTGCTGCCGGAAAAGGTAGCCTCCTTCCGCATGTTGTTTGACCATGGTGGCACTCCAGAGTGAAGAGTCGCTGGTAACCCAAGTAATTTATGCACATCTTACCATATTGTCCACATCACCTTCATTGGGGGTCGGGCAGGTCTCAATCTCTGCGGACCCAAATCCATAGAGAATTCCCACGCCCCTTTGGGCTGTGGCAAGGGACCGTCCTATGGCCACCCACTCTGGTTAGTCCTCTACCTCCTTCAAAAAGTATGACAGCTGCAACGTGTCAAGTAATACATATACATGCTGGGAGGCCTCCCAACCTTGAGACTGCATAGAACTTTGCGGGTTTCAAGCAAAGGCTTCCACTCCGCCCAGACAAAAAAAAAATGATGCGCTTCTCGGGTTCTCGCATTGTGCTTTTTGGGAACTGACAGCATACCTCTTACATAATTGTAGCGGGGTCATGACCATTTTTACAACTGGAACCTTTCCCCAAAGTAAGAGGTAGAGGACACCCATTGGGTAAAATCAATGTCAGTCTTAAACATCAATTGATTGAATTGTCCATGACCAGATTTCCTAGACCTTTATTCACCAGCATCCCCAGGTATTTCAGCATCGCTGTCTTCCACATGAACCCAAAGGCTCCCTCAGGCCATTTGGGCTGATGGGTTGTGATAGGAAAAGCCTCAGTCTTACCCCACTTGATCCTGTACCCCGAGAAAAGGGAGAAAGAATCAATAAATGTAAATGCAAATGCCAGCATTTGTAAAGCGCACAGCTACTTTCGACAGAGGTGTCCCGGCGCTGGGGGCCGTCGGGAAGATTAAGCGAGCTATTGCCCAGAGTCACATGGTGCTGGGCTAACCTGCTTCCAGAGCCGGGGATCGAACCGCATATAATAGGATCTTTGTTTCCCCCGCCGTTGTCACTATACCCTGTACTCTAGCACACTTTCCAATGGTAGCTGCCAGAGCTTCCAGGGCTAGGAGGAAGCAGAGTGGAGACAGCCAGCATCCCTGTCGCGTCCCCTCTATATCGCGAATGTTTAGGACATAAATCCCCCACAGGTTATTTGAGCGGAGGAGTTAGAGTATATCCAGTGACTTTTTTTTTCCAAAACGTTTTATTGAGAGATCGCATAGAAAAACACACAGCACTCCGCACTCCGGAGAAGCTGTAGCCAGTATAGCACAATATAAATAGCGATGCATTCATTTATATAAAAATCCCCTCCTGCAACCCCCGGCCCCTCTCTCCAACTTCCCAAACCCCTCCCTCCCGCTCCCACCCCTTGCACAACGTCTCATCAGTACTGTACAGGTTAAGCGTGAATACATCAAAGTGTATATTATACCATTAAAATACCCATCACACTCGTTCTTCTATTCCTCTCGCTGATGTCGGAGGCTCCAGCCACAGGCCCCTGTAATCCGCCCATCGTTTCCAAATTTTATAATGTTTTTTGGGACAGCCCCTGGCCAAGAACACCGGTTTCTCCAGTCCCATGCAAAAGTCAAGACCTTTTTTCCACACAACCACTTTGGGAGCCCTGGGATCCTTCCAGGCCTGTGCAATATCTCTTTTCGCCAGGGTAAGGCCTAGTAGGAGCAGGTGCCTTTTGTAGATGTTGCCCCCCACTCCTTCTAACACATGCAATAGTTCCAACTTCGAGGTACGTGGGAGGTCCCAGCCCAGCACCTCCGACAGACAGTCCCACACACCCGTCCAAAATCTCACCAGACCACCACAGTCCCATACTGTGTGCAGGAGGCCACTTATTTCATAACCACATCGCAAGCATTCGGGTGATTCAATTAGACCAGCCTTCCACAGCCTCTCCCTTGTATAATAAGCACGGTGTAAGTATTTGAATTGTATGAGGCACAGGCGTACGGCTATAGCCGCTCCCCTAGGGGATTCAAGAGCCTCCCGCCAATCTTCCTCCCCAAGTTCTCCTACGTCTCTCACCCAACGATCTCTGAGGGGCTGCAGGTCTGAGGAGCAATGTGTAACTAGTGTCTGGTATATGCGGGATATTTTCTTGTCTTCTAGGTCCTCCATGAAGACCTTTGCCTCTATGGGGCTAAACTAAGGCAGGGTGTCCAAGGCTGTGAGTGTGGGTGTAAGGGCGTGCCACAAATGCAGGTATCGGAAGAATTGTGTGCAGGGCATGGCAAATTCGGTACTAAGGTCTTGAAAGGACTTGAGGGTCGTGCCCTTTAGAACATGTCCCAATGCTGAAATACCTATTGAATCCCAGCCCTCAAAACCTAGCAATGACATCAGGGACGGCAGCTGCCCATTGTGCCAAAGTGGGGTCTCCCATGTGAGTTTCCCCCACCATCCCATACGACGCAGCGATTGTCGCCTGACCAGATAGACCACTTGTGTTGCATTAGGCAGTCTTTTTCGCAGGTGTGTCGAGTAAAGGACAGTATGAAGGGTATCTGGGTCCATGAAATATCTTTCAAGGGCATACGCCGGGTCTCCCCTGTCACCATACCACCAGTCATTAATGACCAACAGATGTGAGGCTTGATAGTAGGATAGCATATCAGACGTCGCCAATCCCCCGCAGTATGTGGGCAAAAAGCAGGTGCGTAGAGCTACTCGGGACGCTCCTCCGGCCCAAAGAAACTGACTCAGGGCAGAATTAATTTGCCGAAACCACTGTGTTGGGACTGGGTACATATGGTTTTGCAGCTGGTACAGCATACGGGGAAGAGCAACCATCTTAAATATTGCAGATCTACCGTATATATTAAGGGGCATACCAAACCAGCATTTCATTTCTTGTTGCACCCTATCCCACACCGGAATTATGTTAGTTCCCAAGCAATAGCCGGCGAGGTCGTCAAAAAGACCCCCAGGTACTTAAGGCCTCCTGCCGCCCTCTGCAACATCGCAGCCCATGGCCCAACTTCAAAGCAGTCGCCCAGTGTCCAAAGTGTGGATTTCCGCAGGTTAAGGTGCAATCCTGAAACTTCCCCAAAGATTTTCATTATTTCCATGACCCGCGGGCCGGACCAATTCACGTTTGTCAGAAAGAAAAGGACATCATCCGCATATAGTGCGATTCTGTCCGATGGTCCTGCCTCCCATTCGAACCCTCTCAGCTGCGCGTCCATCCGGACCCAAGCCGCCAATGGTTCCATTGCAAGGGCGAATAGATATGGCGAGAGGGGGCACCCCTGCCTGGTACCGCGCCCTATTGGGAAGATCGCCGAAGACTCCCCGGCCACCCTCACTGAGGCCGTCAGGTCATTGTACAGCAGCCGAATGTAGGACATGAAATGCGGTCCTATGTTGAGACGTGGAAGGAGTGCGGACAAGTATGTCCAGCTCAGGGAGTCAAAGGCACGGTCAATATCCGCCAGTAATAGAGCTGCCTGGTCTCCGGTCCTACTCATCGCCTCTACTGCTACGTGCGCACGTCTGATGTTGTGTCTGGTCGCCCTGTGGGGCATAAACCCTACCTGGTCTGGGTGAATGAGGTCCGTGATGTGTGGAAGTAGTAGGTTCGCAAGCGCCTTAGCTAGTATTTTGGCTTCAATATTTAGGAGGGAAATCGGTCGGTAGGACTCATGCCGGTCCGGGGGGCGACCCGGTTTGCAGAACACCACTATTTCTGCATGCCGCCAGTCAGCTGGCTGGAGGCCCTCTTTTCTCGCCGCTTCCAGGGCAGCCTTGTAGTGGGGCCCCAATTGAAGGTGGTATCGCTTGAAGAACTCACTTGGAAAGCCATTGGGCCCTGGAGCCTTGCCTGTATTAAGTTCCCCCAGTGCCGTGCCCAATTCCTCAGCTGAAAGCGGAGCCTCGAGGCATTCTCGCACATCATCTGGGAGCGCACAGGGTGGAAGGTTCGCTATAATTTTATCGACGTCTAGCGCCGGGAGTATATCTTGCGGAGCGTATTGGGCCGCCAGGTAACCAGCAAAGCTATTCGCTAGCTCTTTGGGGGCTGAAATGGAGGTGCCAGCATCATCCTTGAGGCCCGGCAGCTCCTGTGCCTGAAATACCCTCTGACAGAGCCTATGGAGCATTGTGCTAGATTTGTCCCCCCATTGATATATTCTGCTTCTCGTCGCCAGCCAAACTTGCCTGGCTTCGTCCATAAGCAGGGACGCATATGCTTGCTGTGCTAAGAGCAGCTGCCCAACCTCCTCATGACGGCCCGCGACAGCACATTGAGTCTCTAGGCGTTCTACGGTCGCCGCCACTTGCACCAAGTCCTCCGTCCGTTTACGGCGCGCCGCCGTACACCAGGCTATATCTATGCCACGAAGCGTGGGCTTCAGGGCCTTCCAGGCTGTCTGTGCGTCCGACACTGTACCTAAGTTTTCCTCCCAGTATCGGGCGATCGCAACCTCCATATGGTGTTGGTAGGCCTCTTGCTGCAGGTCCCAGGTGGAGAGGCGCCATCAAAATGGTTGTCTCCCCCTATCAAGGGTGAGCACTATCTCTACCGGGGAGTGATCTGACAATCCACGCGGCAGAATGGACGCCGAGACAACCCTGGTCGCAACCGCGGATGGGACAAATATGTAGTCTAACCTCGAAAACGAGTGGTGGACCGCAGAGACATAAGTGTATTCGCGCTCGTGTGTGTGGAGGTAACGCCAAGTGTCCACCCAGCCCATGCCTCGGACCATGTCATGCAGTTTAGTGGGGGTATCTGCAATAGGGCCATCTCTAGGTCAAAGACGGTCAAGCCGACACTGCATGACATCGTTCCAATCCCCCCGATCACAGTCAGACTCTCAGGGATTTCAGCCCACACGGTGAATAGTTTTTCGATCAGTGCCCACTGTAGTGGGGGCGGGGCGTACACGCTCCCTATTATTACCGGTTCGGTACCTAACATCCCTTGTATAAAGACATAGCGGCCTTGAGGGTCAATCCACTGCTTTGTGCGAGTGTAGGCTAGTCTGCGATGCACCCGGACCGCTACTCCCCGAGACCCCCTGGCAAAGCCGGCATGGTAAACCTGATCAAATCTGTATCTCTGCAAGCTTAACATTTTGTTACCCAGTAAGTGGGTTTCTTGTAGTAGTAGGACATCCACGGTTTCCCTTTTTCCCAGCCTCAACACCGCACCACTCTTAATCTTGTCAAGCATGCCCCGCACATTCCAACTCAGCACTTTCATTTGAGCTCCGGCCCGATTCGGCTCAACATTATCAGCCCCATCTAAGCGTAGTTGCAATTGAGTCCGTAGCAATGGGTACATCTGGCAAAAACACCCCTACAGTATCATGTAAGACAATCGTGTGCAAAACAACTCCCTGCCCGAATCCCACCTCCCCGGATCCCTCCCCTGGTCCCTTCCCCACCCTCCCTCCATGTCCCCACTCAACTGACATCCCCGCAAACTGTCCCCAACTCCCCCTCCCCATACCTCAGCAACGTTGAAGTACCTGTCGCGGTATAAGGCATCCCCAGTCTCCAACGAGAGACTCGAGACTGTCTACACCAATGGATCCCTACCAACAGCCCCAGAACGTTACAACTGCCTCGTTAGAGGCGCAAACTTCCCCAAAGTGAGGCACACGTCCGCCTTTTAAGTCCGTCCCACCCCACCCAACCTACATCCCGTGCAATAAGTTTATACTTGTCTGTTCATGTATGTGTCGTTATGCGTCAATATCTTCTCCAGGTTGTCCTTCAGCGACCACCGCTCCAACTAGAGCATACCACCATCGTGCGACAAATCACCTGCGTCCCACGTTTCTCAAGGATCAACTTTCGGCGAGTCCGGAGGATCCATTCCTTCTGTGTTCTTTCTTTTAGTAGGGGGGCGTTTCGATGAGCGAGACCTCCAGTTACTTCTGCTTCGGGAACGCCGGGGCGTCCGAGGTGGCAATGCCGAAGAGGATGAGTCCGAGTCTCGAGCAGGTGGAGTATGTGGTCTGATACGCACTGTCTCATCCGTCCAGGTGAACACCTCCTCAGGAGAGTTGAAAAACATCGCGCGGGACTGATAGACCACTCGTAGACGTGCTGGATAAAGCAGGGCATATTGAATTTTGAGGCCCCGCAGACAAGCTTTAGCTGCCGTAAAGGACTTGCGCTGTTGCTGCACCAACCGTGTATAGTCCGGGAATATCAAGATCCTCGGATTATTCCATTGGAGAGGTTCTTTCAAATCGTGCTTGTTTTAGGATGGTGTCCCGATCATGATAATTGAGCAGCTTGGCAATAACTGGCCGTGGGCGCTCGCCAACCGGCGGTTTTTGAGTTAGCGCTCTGTGGGCCCGTCAATAACAAAGCAGCGGGAGAGGGACTCCGGTGGGAGCCAGCTCTCTAGCCATTCTGTGAGGAAGGCCTCCATGTTGCCCTTTTCGCAGTCCTCTGGAAAGCCGACAAAGCGTAGGTTATTGCGCCTAGCCCGTCCTTCAGCATCCTCTGCCCTGAGCGCCAGGCCTTTCTGTATGCCTTCCATGTGAGCCACCTTCCTCTTCAGGATCACCACATCGTCCTCCACCCCGGTGATCCGGGCCTCTACTTCAGTTATGCCGGCCACCGCATTCCGCAAGTCTTGGCGTAGCAGGGTAACATCCGCCCCAACGGCGCCTATCTTGGCGTCCAATGTGTCCCTAGATTGGGTGATTGCCGCCAGAAGCGCTGCATTGTCCAGCCCCTGGGCCTGGGTGCACCCGGAGGCTCCAGTGAGTCCGCTGGGCCCAGTAAATTTATCTATGGGCCCCTGTTTCGAGGATCCACGGTTGTTCCCGCCTCTGGTCATGATCAATGTTGGGTAGGGCAACCGGATATGTGGATTCGAAACTGTGAGAGCAGACAGTCTGATTGTACCCCAGAGTGGATGACTCCCGCGGTCGTCACAGTCACAAGAGGGCCGCCCCAGGGGTCGAAACCAGGGCGCTCATCGCCGTCACCCCCTCCAGGTGGCACGGATGCGCCGGAGTGTTGGGCACTGTCCGTGGGTCGTTAAGGTCGCCAGAAAAGCGGCGGCAGCCCGTTCGCTCCGGGCCCTGCACTCGATCGCCGCTAAATCTCCTGGGTCCGGCGTCGGCGGATCACAGGCCCCTCCGGTTGTCTGTTCCACCCAGGGAAGGGTCCGCTAGCGCCTTATATCCGTAGTAACCCTGCACTCGTCGTGTGTATTGTTACGGCGCCAAAGCATCCGTCGGCGCCGCCGGGCCAGCGCCCTCACAGCCACCGCCGGCCGTCTTCACGGCCAGGCGTCTCCAAACTCGAGGTCCCCGGCGCCGCACGCCGCAGCAGGCCGCGCTGGTCCCAAGTGTTGTGGAGCGCCTTCCTATGTTGCAACACGACTCAAACTTGCGCCACAGCTGGCAGGCACCTTCAGCTACACCTCACCACCCCGGGATTTCGTCAGGTAAGGGGGGAGGAAGGATATTTAGGCGGATATTTCAGCGGCGGGACGGAGCTCTGCTAAGCTGCGTCCGCCATGATGGCTTCCTTAGCCACGCCCCCATATCCAGTGACTTGTAACCATGAAAACGGGTCCTAGTCCAGCTCTCTCATGTGTACGGAACAGGTATCCCCATCCCACATGATCAAACACCCTTTCGCCATGGAGCGAGAGCAGTATCTTCTCATTATTAACAGCATGCACTTGCCACAATACATATACTAACGTGTGCATATGGTTCCTGGACGATCAGCTCGGGACAAATCCCACCTGCAAATGATGTATGCACTAGGCAAGACCTTCTTAAGGAGGGTCAAGAGTACCTTGGTCAGAATTTTCAAATCCAAAACCGGGCAATGAGCTAGCACCATCAGTGGGGTCATTGTTTGCTTTTAGTATGAGGCAGTCAATGGCTTTGTTGTATTCCAAGGGGAAGCCGCCATGTTCCTCGGCCTCCTTGAAGACTCAACATAGGAGTGGGGCCACTAATTGTGTGTTTTGCTTGTAGAAGTATGTGGGAAGAACATCACCCCATGCAGTTTTGTTTTTTTGGAATTTCTGAGATAGCGGTTGCAATCTCTTCCTCCGCTATGTTTCCATCAAGCTGTTGTCTGCCTACCTGTGACAAGGTCAGAAGATGGGCATTAGCTAGAAATGCATTCTCGTCCCATAGGTCAGGCTGTGTCTCTGCTCTATTCAAGGTGCTCAGATAGTGGACGAAAGCTCCCGTTATCTGCATTGGGTGTGTGAGCAGCCTGCCATCTGTATCCCTTTCGCTGATATGGCATTGGGTCTCACACTGGTCTGGCTCTGCGTCCTGCTCGAAATCTCAGTTGCAAGAGGGCATTCTTTACCTTAGATGTAAACAGCTTGTTCAAGTCCTTTTCAGCTGGAGGAGGAGTGTTGGGAATGGAGGGATGCTGCGTAAATTTGGCCTGTAAAGTTTTCACGGTCTGCTCTAAATGACGTTGTCAATCAGACCGTTCCCATTTATGGATCGTGGAGTAGTGCATCAATAACATTTCTCTGCAGGACAGCTGTTCCCGCTGCCCAAAGTGTTTGTGTGTAGGATACTGTCCCCTCATCCTCAGCTATCTACCTGCGTAGGTGGTCTGCAACCCTCTGTTTTTCCAGAGGTTGTTTGTAAGAAGACACATTGAGGCGCCATCACTGCACCACTGTGGCGACATGTCCGAGATCTAAATTCAATATTGTCAGAGCGAGATCCGCAATCACCCCTTCCAGGATTGTGCAATCCTGCAGGACAGTCAGAGTAGGATGGCCCACAGGAAAATAGTCAGTCCCAGAACAGGTCCCCCATGTATCCCGGACACAAAGGTGCATTCCTGTCTTGGGGTTGTGTAAGTCGCCAGGGGTCTGTGAGGCCATAGTCAGACATGGCGTCCGTCAGGAGTGCACGGTCTCTCGCTTTTGCTTTATCATAGCCTCCTGGCCCGTCTATGTACACATCTAAGGCCAGGTTTCGATCTCTACCCACCACCAGTTGGGAGTGTCTGAATTCCACAAAAAGTTGAGACAGAAAGTTGGCTCTGTTGGCATTTGGTGGATATATCGATCCCACCACCATCATCGTACCCATGGTTCTGAGTTGTGCAAACACATATCGCCCCTCTGTGCCCACCCAGTTTTTTTGGACCTAGCATTGTAATGATCTTCTCAGCAGCATAGTGGCCGAACGCTTTCTAGGATGCTTGGGTGGACCGTGCATACCAGGGAGGTCAGGTGACGTGTCCCCTACCCATAACTTGCACTGATGACCCCCCCGCCCCCACCCAATCCAGAGTCAGTTTGTCCAATTCCAAATGGGAGAGGTGGGTCGTCTGTACACGTGCAATGTCAGGAAGTTATGTGGCCATATATTCCAGAACCAACAGCATTCACAGTGTCTTGAGCCCGTTATGAACCAGCTGACCCCCAACAAGAGGACCACCACAACCAACAGGGAGTCAATGGCAGGGCAGCAGAGGGGCCGGGAAAAGGAGATGGCTGAGAATGCAAGAGAACTAGTGGTACCAAACTACAGGAGACCGACTCAAATTGGGATGGGGGTGGCAGGACAGGATTTAGGTCTGGGCTAACCACCGTCTGGATGCCCTCAGTGAGTATGTTCGTGGACTGTCACAGAAAAGGTGCACCATTAACTGCAGAAATTGCAAAAAAAAGAGAAAGAAATAGAAAAACACCAACTAATAAATGAAACTGAGGACAGTGCTAGAAAAGAGTACTTCAGCAGCAGTCCTTGATTCCAGAGCTACCTGTGTCTGACCCTCTCTCTTTACCCAACTTTGAATGGGTGCAGGTTCCTTTCCAGCTGAGTTTCCCCCACGCCCCTTGGCATGGTAACATATTACCACAAGTATTCCAAAACATGCATTTACAATGCAATGGTCTCGGCATTATTAAAGGTAGAGCTATTGGCATTGCTCATGACATTTTTATTTATTTATTATTTTTTTAAATCATAAATAAATGGCAGTCATTTACAATGCCAATAGCTTAATCGCTCGCAAAATACATGACCTATTGCATTTACACCCACACAGAGCCACACACACAAAGCCACCCAGACACACAAACAGAGCCACCCACACAGAGCCACCCACACAGAGCCATTCACATAGAGCCACCTACACAGAGCCACCCTCACACAGACAGAGCCACCAACACATAGAGCCACCTACAAAAAAAGCTATCCACACACGCAGAGCCACACCCACAGAGCCCCACACACAGAGCCCCACACACACACACAGAGCCCCCCCCCACACACACAGAGCCCCCCCACACACACACAGAGCCCCCCACACACACACAGAGCCCCCCCACACACACAGAGCCCCCCCCCCACACACACAGCCCACCTACACACACAGCCCCCCACACACAGAGCCCCCCACACACACACACAGAGCCCCCCCCCCACACACACAGAGCCCCCCCACACACACACAGAGCCCCCCACACACACAGAGCCCCCCCACACACAGAGCCCCCCCCACACACAGAGCCCCCTACACACATAGCCCCCCCCACACACACACAAACACACACAGAGGCCCCCACACACACACAGAGCGCCACGCACACACAGAGCCCCACACACACACAGAGCCCCACACACACACACAGCCTCACACACACACACACACACACAGAGCCCCACACAGAGCCCCACACACACAGAGCCCCACACACACAGAGCCCCACACACACAGAGTCCCACACACACAGAGTCCCACACACACAGAGTCCCACACACACAGAGCCCCCCCCACACACACACAGACACACAGAGCCCCCCCACACACACACAGAGCCCCCACACTACAAATCCCATGACAATCGCTACCACCACTCAGAGCCTGCTGGTATGACCCACACCTTCAGGATTCCCAATCTGCATACAGCTCCTTGGTGCAACAGTAATCCCTGCTCCGCCACACTGCAACGCGCCTTCAGGCCATCGACAAGAGGTAGGAACGCACTGTAGAAATGCCGCAGCCAGTGCCCTCCCGCATGCCACAGATTCAAGGCCAGAATCCCTGGCTTCGCCGGAGGCCCCGCCCCGTGCGCTCTTTCCCACGCACACATCTCCCGCCCATCTTTTACCCCAGCGTCAGCCGCGAACCTAAATACGGACCTCACAGCCGCTTCCTGGTTCGAGCCTGGGCGAGGGGCTTCAGCCAGTGGCTGTCATATTCCAGAGGCCCGTCTCTCACAGCAATGGTGGGACTGTCTCACTACGAGGAAGGACAATCACCGTGCAGGGGTCCAGGCTGTCACATTACAGCAGTGGTTCTGTCACGCAGCCGGGAGGGGATGTCACACTCCACGGATGCGGATGCCCTGTCACGCTACAAGGATGCCGAGTGTCACGCTACAAGGATGCCGAGTGTCACGCTACAAGGATGCGAAGTGTCCCACTACTGCAGGGGCTTTCACTCAAGAGTGAGAGTCTGTTGTTTCTCTATTGCGAGGAATAAGCGGGTCCATTATTGAATTATCAGGGTCTCTCTGTAGCCCTTTCTTGAACTTGGAGACGGGGGGCTTTAATTTAGAAGAAATGTCGTGGCTGCATCTCTTCCTGGGGAGGCGACATAATTTCCCTTCATATGCTAAATGGGGAGTTAAACGTGCAGTGCAGTTTCCAGTTTCAACGTCCTTTGCTGTCTAATTTAGCGCCGTGCCCAGATACAGGCAATCAGAGGAGCAACCGGTGTTTGCACCCTATATAGCGCCAGCTGAGCGCCGGGTTTACTAGCAGACTATGGCAGTTGGTAAAGAGAAGTAGGAAAACTGAGCCAGCCACCTCGCCTTCCGCTCTTCCCTCATTAGGAGGGAAGTGTAAAAATTGGCGAGAAAACATAATTTGCACATGTTATGCTGCGCGGCAGCTCAAAATCAGGGATTGTCCTGCACCGCATATTACCACACATCTTCAAAAAGAGTAATATGAGGCCACACGCCCCTCACTTTGGAGGTGTTGGAAGGAAACATTTGGTTTTATAATATTGCCTGGCTGTTTTCTTGGTCACAATAACTATTTAATTAAAAAATGGTTAATTGCACATTTTTGAAGAGCTGTAAATTACCGGCGTTACTTAAAGGAGATGGCTGACACCAGAAGACACCTTCACACGCCAGTGCTAGGGCCAAGAGGCAACCGAGTTCAAAGTGGAGCCCTACTCACCGGCTCTGAACGCTGCCGGTCTCAGCTCCTCCTTCACTCACGGCGGGGTCAAGGGCCGGACGCGGTCGGGCAGAAATGGCTGCCGCAAGGCTCCAAAGTTTTCGTAATCGGGGGCGTGTTTTTGGGTGAGTGACAGATGACGTCACAGATAGAAAGAACCTAAAAAACAGGCCCCCACATCCGAAAAAGACGGGGCTTGAAGGGAGTGGCGCCCCTCTCCTCCAATGGCTGGCCAGCATTTACGAGGCCAGCCAATGGATAAGAGGGGCGGGTTCAAGCCCCCTAACTTAAAAACATTAAATCTTCGGACCGAACTGCGCAAGAGCAGCCTACCGTCCTCGACCTAAAAACATGAGAACTCCCTCTGCAGGAACTTGAAAGTAAGAAAAGAGTGGGTGGGGAAGAGACAGTCAAAGCGGAGGCCGGGATATCCTCCATGAAGAGTTCAAAAGTCCCAGCCACCCTTCCCTGTGTCTCTCTCACGTGTAACCAGTTAGGTCTTACCCACAACAATGGTGAACCACAGTAACCTGTCCACCTGCTGCTCCTCCCTGGAATTAACCATCCATAGGCACACTCAGGTCTTTAGGGAGAGAGGGGGATTTATCTCTGCCAGGAGCGATGGAAGAAACGTTGCTGCCCTTCTCCTCCCACCGTCAGAGAACTGACTCCAGTCGATGACTGCTCCCCATGTTGGTCTTGGCAGCTAAGCCCCTGGTCGACACAGTGGGTGCAGGCAATGTAGAGCCTGACATGTCCATCTAGGTAGTATCCAGCTGGTCCAGAAGTTATTCAAGTTTATCCAGCTCTGTTAATTCCCTGTGAATAGCATTAATAGTAATCAGCATTGTAGCAGGCTCCAAGAGGCCATAACTTATTTCTAACTTCTGAAGATGCAGCTCCAGGATATACATTGTGGGTCCTGCAAGAAGTCAGCAGGGATGTATATCTTTCAGCCCTTATACATGAATGGGCCATTGTTGCATTTTGCCGACATTATAAGCTGTACAACCTGCTGGTGTCAAGCAGACATGCAATGATGGGCCATGGCGTATTACCAAGTCTAGTGGTTCATGAGAGGATCCTATGGACCCTCTGAAACTCCAAAGGAGAAAATACGTCAGGCCAGTTAGTTGCAGAAGAGACCCACCAGAAAACTTTCTAAATTCCCTGACTCTAGACCCTCCGGTATCCCCAGGAAGCGTACATTGTTGCGGCGGCTGAAATCCTCAACGTTCACCAGCTTCCACCATAGATGCGACAATTCTTGCTCGATATCCGGCTCCTTTTCCATTGTCAGCAGTGCAGCGCATTTCCGGTACGACGTCTCTAGCTGAGTTTTAAACGCAGTCAGATTTGCCAATATTGTTTTGAGTTCAGTGGGCATCGACCTGGTGTCTTCTTTGACCAAGTCCATTGAAGTTTATTATCACAGCCAGTTCCCTCATTATGGTCTCTAGTATGATTCCAGCCATGTCAATGCAGCATAGGGTCTGTTTCCCACCTGCTTCCGAGAACATTAACAGGTGGGTTGTTTTGGCCATGGATATCTGTGGACAGTGAAAGATCTTGTGTAAGTATTCAGAGACAGGGGAGTGATCTCACATGAGAAGGTGAGGACAGCAGCAGATGAAGCCCTCTGCAGTAGGCATCAATGAACAACTGACACAGCAGCACCAAGGGAAGAATGGGGGGGAGAACGCTTAGGAAGGGGTTAAATATTCCGTTCCACCTGCGGAACTGGCAGAATTTGGTGACTCTGTGTTACTCTTGTATTGCAGAGTTTCAGTCAAATTCCAATACTCGCTGTGTGGCGGAATTTTTTCTTGCGCGAGGCTCCAGAAAGGTAAGTTGGCAATTGAGATTTGGCACCTCTAGCTTGATTGCTGGAAGGACATCAGACAAGATTTTCTAAAGCAGACAGTTCCAACCATTTGCAGTCAGAAGGCTGATGGTCGAGTAGAAAATCTACTCGAGAGGAAGCAAAATCAACTTGAGTAGCTGCTCCCTCTTGCTCACTGCGCGGTGCCATACATGCTAATTTTTCTGCAAAGTACACGCTACCGGCGCTAGATCACAGCGCAAGTAGCGTGACATGTCTATTTCCATCCAGTAGCAAAACGCCACATAATCTTGCAGGATTTTTATGTACCTCTGCAAAATTCTGCGGAGTCAAATTCCACAAGTTCCGCCCATCCCTAGGAACGATCCATTTCAGTTGCGCCCAAGGGCAGGTCAATGCCCAAGGGAAGTCGAAGAGGTGCAAAGCAGGTCGACCGATGATCAGAGGTGCAAGACGCCAGGCGCAGTCTCCTCGGGCGCTCCCTGCAAGGCATGGCAGCTAGAGGTCTGGAGTAAGCCCCCCAAAAGATCAGTCTACACAGTACAGGGGAGGGGCGGACCAGTTCTATGGTCAGTGTCCTAGAGATCCAGTGTGGGGCAGCTGGAGGAAGTTAGGTCAGCAGGAACATGCCCTACATAGGCATCATGTTTCAATACCAGTCTGTGTGGGAAGGGTGGAGGTGATGGGCTGGGCCCAGAACCTTGGTTATGAACAGGGGGAAGGGGCACCCCAGCGTTTGGGGGGGGGGCTCTGTGAAGAGCCTTGGGTTGGAGAGGAAGTGCAGGCCTCAAAGTAGTAGGGATGAGGCTCACAGGTTACTACGGCGCTTAACTGAGTCTGTTGCTGGAAAGAGATCAGCAGGGATGCACTGGTGCTCACCCCAGTGTTGCCATGGAATGAAGAGCCATTGTGGGGGAAAGCATGACCTCTTGTGTGCTGGCTGTCCTGGCCCCTAGAGCGGTGTCCTCAGCGGCCACAGCCAAGGCCAGTCTCCCCATCAGGCGTGGTATTTGGGGAAGGGAGGGGGACAGGAGCGCTGGGGCTCTGGGAGCAAGGCCATCCGGCCACGGCCACTTGGGACATTTCGATGCTCCAGAAGTCTCAGGACCATGGTGTCTGGCTCCGGTGGACACCCGGCCGAGGGCGGGGGAGGGCGGGGGGTAACGAGAACATCAGTGCATTCCCCAAATCGACAGCCATCAACTATGGGCATCCCATGGGAATGGCAGACCTCTGCCTTTTGAGGGCGGAATGGGACAGACTGAAGATAGAGGTTGTGACACTTAGCCTCTAGGGACCGGCTCATGGCCCCACTAAAGATTAAGATTTCCATTCCACGGCCCTATGGCAGGCAGGCCTCCAATTTAGGAGAGACTGCTGTAGTTCAAAGGGGAAAAACCAGTAAACCACCCTGAACTTCAAAGACACAAGACAGTATAACTACAGGTGCCATCCTTTAGCAAAGGGTGAGATACGCTTGTGGGGGCACGGTACCAGAGAACCTGTACTGTGTGGTGCACATTGTCAGGGGACTCAGTTGCGCACATGAAGGATAACTGTCCAAACAGAGGCTGTCCTGGGCCGAGGACCTGCTAAAGTGTGGCACCCTGAAATGTGCTCTCCAAGGGCCTGACCACGGACCTCCTGTTTCCTTGAAGATGTCAGGGACATAAAAACTCTCCCATGAGGGACCTACACCATCTACCTGCAACATCTGGAGAGAAGTACCCTCTCAAGTACCCACCTCGGCTACTGAATCGCAACTGGTAGCATGGTGAGAGTTGAGTAACTAAGACTTGTGTCTGGAGACCATGTTGTGTCGTGTGGATGAGGTAATTTGAATTTTATGGTCAATTGTGTCCCCTAACGTAGACCCCAACGGCTCCATGTATGTGCTTCGAGTACATGTAATTTCCCTCCATGACCAGCTATGTAGACGCAAATACATTTGCGTCCAACGTTAACATGTCCTCTTTCAAATGCACCATGAATGGATCGATAATTCAGTTCCTAAGTATGCCTTGCCACCGTCTTTACATGGTGCACTTTCTCGTTTTCCTGGCTCTGTTGAGTTAGGCCCTGATTTCTGCCATCAAGGCCTTTTTGCCTTCCTGCCTTCTGCCTCTGAAAGCTGCAGCCTGGATTCTGTATCCGTGACCTCAGCCTTACTCCCTGCGCGGCGAGCGGTGCCCGGCTCGGCCTGCTTGCCTGCCAAGACTGTATTCAGCCTTCAAGTTATCTGCTCCGCTCCTCGAAAATACATTCCTGTCTAGTGATTTAGGTAAACATCCTTCCAGCTGCAGAGCAAAGGGCCCAGCCTTACTGACTCCGTGCAAGTAATTCACTGCTCCTGTTACCATGGTAGGCTCATGGCCCCTCGCATTACACGCAGACACATAGACGCTTAAGCACGCACTAACAGTCAGTATAGAATAGCCTCTGTCTGAGAGACCTTTCCTTATAGATAATACAGTTCCGCAAACACAAGATATCAGATATGATTGGGTTTAGATTGCCCTGACACGCCAGACTTCTGTCTCCTCTTTCGGAGCTAAATGTCAAGTCCCCTTCACCCTCCAGTTCCACGTCAATCACACGTCATGTTGCCTGCGCGCGCATCCAGCCTATATTTCTGCTGACACTGCAGGATTCCTCTATGAATCCACCCACTTGTGACACTTTCATGTGACGTCTCTAGCACACACCTCCGTGTACGCCCTTGGGCATGCCTTCTGTTACGTACATGTGTTCTTATCTCGTTTCTCTCAGCTGTTACGCCTTTTGTATCCATCACCATTGTATGCATTGACTATATATATTGTACTCTGTCAATAAAGCATTGTCTATCCCTTCCTGAACCTTCGTGGTGATGGAACATGATACCTGGTTCGAACCATTCCATTACATGGAATAAAACCCTTATAAACCTCAGATTCCACGGACTTTGCCTCTCATTTCTGATAGAGCTATTTTATTGAACTTTACCGCATAGAAATTCTGCATAGGTAAACCTTTATTTACCACATAATTTGGCGCCCGAACAGGGACCCCTCCCCCACCTTACACGCCGGCGGTGCGTTGCAGGCCTAGCCCCCTGCCACAGCCGTGACGGACTATTACGCGTACCCGCAGGATTTCCTGTATCTCCTTCAGGCCAACGGAGGTGACTGAGACTGCGATCGACACCCAGACGAGGCGGTGAGGAGTGCGGAGGATCCCGACCAGAGCCCAGCCGAGAGAGCAAGGTCCGAGGTGTCTAGAGGTCCACCAGTTCCGAAGTACCTACGTCACGAGTCTAGTCAAGTCCAGTCCGGTCCAGTCCAGTGTCGAGTTTCCGAGGCCTTCCGTTCCGTGCTTCCCGGTGAGTACCGTTGCTGGGGATGCATCAAGACGGGTGCATTAATTTGTGTCCGGTCAAGACGGGTTTGGGTGCACAGACCCGGTCTGCACTGTTTTAGCAGTGTATCTGTACTGTTTAGCAGTATATCCAGTATCCAGTTATCTAGTTATTCTAGTTATGGTTGTTCATTTTCAAATGTTTAAATGTGTTTTAATGTCGTGGTATGAGTGATTGTTTGATATTCATTACTGTGTTTATTGTATTAATTGTGTTCAGGTTCGAGTAAGTATCAAGTATCAAGGTTCAGAATGCCTTTATTCTCTAAACTGAGACAGATAGGAACTAGAAAAGGGATACTCGAGGAAGCTGTTCCCATCCCACCCAGGGACACTCCCGGACATTTTATGTACCACAAGCACGGCTTAGATGCCGTATTATACCTCGATTTATGGGTGGATTACACCAAGGACTTAGCGGAGAATCAGAGATGGCCCGCTACAGGGACATGGGATGCCGAGTGCATCATGAGAGTAGAGGAAGCATTATGGAAAAAGAAAGCCAGACAGTCACAGAAAGATGCCATTGAATTATGGCGTAAAGAATCACATAGACGAACAGAGAAAGCGCTCAGAAAAGCAGAGAAAAGTAAAGAGGATTCCGAAAAAGCCAAAGAAAAAGAACTACTAGAAGAAGGGGAACGAGTCAGAATAGAACAACACGACAGAAAGAGTAATGCCATTAGGACAGGACTGTATCCAGTCCTGGCCGAGGGCCTGCCCAGGGCGACCCCGGAAACACCGAAAAATCTGCCCCCTCCATTGGTTCCGACTAAATTACGTCACAAGACCGCAGCAGACATTTTCCTTTCTTCCTATTTAGACGACGTAGCTCCCGAATATACCAATGTTCCACCTGCACCTATGCCACCCGCTGATCGTCTCCCCCCTGATCGTCTTCCCCAACAGCAGACCCCCTCCTCCACCACTTCCTGCACCCCCTATTAATCCGCTTAATCCTTTTGGAATTCCGTTACCGCAGCCACAGACAGATCATGCCCAAGCCTCCGCTTCAGGAGGCTACCATACCCCGCCACCAGTACATCGATTAACTACTAGAGAACTAGCAATGCAACGTACTCCGAAACCGATCACAATTGAAAAGCTTAAAGAGTTTGTCACAGACTGAAGATATGACCCCGTACCAGGCAAAGATGGTTGCATGATACTAGCCTCAATACGTATAAGACGTGCTGCAAATTTTTTAGTTCTATTTCCAGGAATGACAGATTATCTAGACAGGATATATCATTTTGTTCAGACGGGGGAGGGTCAGGAATGTATTCACGAGGCCATGGCGCATCAGAAAGTAGACACTCAAAGTGTACTATTAAGATTCCTCATAAACTGTTTCATAAGAGAACGAGACCGGCCTGGTGTAAATAAAGAAGAGATGGAGGTACTAACTACATGGGGTCAGAATATTGCAGACGGAAAACATGATAAACAAAAATGTATAGAGGCCATGTACAGAAAAATCCGTAAAGAAATAACAGTATTGCATGCAAAAGAGAAAGCTGAAAGGGAAGCAGAATCAGATGCGAATAAATCCTCGGGGGAGGATGAGCCAGAAGATAAGGGAATTATAGCATATGTAGGAAAGGGTAAACTCTTTAATAAAACGGTACGCCCAGAAAGCAAGAGACTTTTTCAATCTGCCATGTCAAACCCGAGGACTCCTGAACATCTATTTCAAGCTACCGATAAAATACTTCAAGAACGAATGGGGTACCATGTACTCAATTCCATGGATGAACAAGAATTAGCCAGGTCAGCAGTACAAAGGACTGACAATTCTGATAAATATAATGATGACACAGTAGCGCAAACCTTTTTGAATCTTTCCCCAGACGAACAGCGACTAGCTGGTATGTACATGATCCAACACCTCCTTATATTGTATAAAAGCCAACATTCTGATCCAGGTCCCCTACCTGATATACTAGTAGAATTACTCATGAATAAATGGAGAGGCCTAGGTACCGATTTAATTAAAGTAATTTTAGAATATCGACACAGATATAGTGCTTTCCTGAATCCACAGTTTGTTCCAGCTCCACCCCCAGAAAGAAAAATGTTTTACATAGACAGACAGAATCCCTTACGAGAAGTGCACCCAGTCAGGAATGATGATAATACCCTTAGACGTGTGCTTGTGTACACGCCCATAACTAAAATGGAACTATTGGAAATGAAGAAAATAGTGCCTAGTCATGATAAAGACCCAGCAGGTTTTCACCGTGAAATTAAAGACATGTTACTCATGGGAGATTACACCTATCCTGACATTATGAAAATATTGAAAGTATTACTGCCTGCCGGTATTTACGAGAAACTCAAAGAAAAAGAATGGGAGGTGGGAGACAAAAAGATAGATTGGGCTGCATTGGAAAATGAAGAAGCGACTTGAACCCCAGGTGTAGGTCTTGGGGATAAAACGAAAGCATTACCAGGATTGTTAGTACAGGTTTTGCCACGTTTGTTAGCAACTAAAAAGGAGGACTGGGATGCAATCTCAGCCTGCAAACAGAAACCCGATGAAGACACTAGTGATTTTTATTCCCGATTTGAGAAATGTTTTATTATTAATAGTGGCCTAAAAGCAAGTAGTGAGTCATACCCACATCTTTTCGTATCCAAATTAGTCGAGAATTCACTGCCCCAGGTTAAGAACCGTGTACTAAAAGTCGAGAGCACATGGCAAGCTAATTCACCTTCGCAAATGTTACAAATGTTACAGTACCACCAGAACAGAATTAGGGAAGAACATGATCACGAACAAAGGCGTATGAAAGACACGAAAATGAAAATGCTAGTTGCTCAGTCAGTTCCAACTGACGGTAATAAAAAGGGTATGACACAGTCTAGTAATTCGGCAGTTCCTGTTAAAGGGACATGCAGCTATTGTAAACAGCCAGGTCACTATATAAACGATTGTGCAGTTTTGAAACACAATATCTCCACAGGCAAAACTAAAGAGAGACCACGTCAACCTAGACAAGGCCAGGTCCAACAACAAGTACCACAGAATATACAGCCTATGCATGCTCCACAACAGACAGTACAGACCGTAGCGGTACCACCGCCACAACCGATTGCCGCAACACAACATGCATCACAGCAGATGTACCAATATGCACAAACTGATTATCCTGATTACCAGCGATACACATGAAACAGCCTAGAGAGGGAGGTTGGCTTGCCTCTTATTGAGGTTCCTGTAGATCAAGAGGGTCCTTATGTACATAGTCAGGAATTAGGGAAAGATAGAACGTTTTTGATTGATACAGGGGCAAGCAGGACGACAATCAGTCACGACGAGGTTCCAGGGGCACCCCTCTCAGGCTCACAGAATGTTTCCCTTGGATTTTCAGGAAAGCCTATTGTTAATGAAGTATCGAAACCACTTCCCCTTGCAGTTGGTCCATTGACACGTACTACGGATGTATTACTCACGAAATCATGTCCAGAAAACTTGTTAGGTATCAAGACTCTGAAAGCTCTAGGAGCTGTAATTTGTTGTTCTCCGGAAGGAGTAAGATTGTTTCTGCGTGACTTCAAGGGTCACTATGTGTTGAGAGATATTGACTCCAGATTACAAAATGTTCCTGCACATTTATGGGCACAAGGCCCCACTGATGTAGGTTGTATGCACATTACTCCATACCGTGTTACACTCAAGCCAGGGGTAGTACTACCACGCATTCGACAATACAAGTTACCACCAGATGCTGTAGTGGCTTTACTGAAAATCATTGACGAGCTCATTGCACAAGGAGTAGTTGTAGAAACCGACTCAAATCTCTGTAATTCCCCCATCATTCCAATTCTTAAAACGTACTGACCCAAATGCACCCCCAGTTTATCGATTAGTTATCGATTTACGAGACCTGAATAAATGCATTGTACCACAATATCCCGTGGTCCCAGACATTTCGTCTTTATTAACTGCTATTGATTCTGAAGCAACGTTCTTTACTGTAATTGACCTCAAGAACGCCTTCTTTAGTGTCCCCATTGATCCGGAAAGCCAATATCTCTTCGGATTCTGTTTAAATGGCCGAAGCTTCAAATTTGCACGCGCACCTCAAGGATTCACAGAAAGCCCCAGCATCTATAGCCAAGCATTGAAAAGACAACTTGACAGTATTCACATGCCTGACGACACTGCTCTACTTCAGTACGTCGATGATCTACTGATCACCGCCCGTAGCGAACCTGAATGTGAACAAGCATCACTGACGGTTTTGCATTTCCTGGCTGACAAGGGACACAAAGTGTCTCCTTCGAAGCTGCAATTCTGTGTTCAGCAAGTGGTGTACCTTGGGCACTTGCTGTCCAAAGGGGGGAGACAGCTAACACCTGACCGTATCCAGTTAATTGTAAACATGTCACAACCTACGACACAAAAGGAGGTACGGGCCTTCATAGGCCTCACTTCTTACTGCAGACAATGGATCCCTCAGTACGCATTTCTAGCCAAGCCACTCATACAGTTGACAACCCAGGAGGCAGCGACATCGACTGTCCTCCCTTGGACTCAGGAACATACACAAGCTTTTGAAGACTTAAAGAAAGCCTTATGCCAAGCACCTGTTTTAGCGACACCATGTTACAGCAAGCCTTTTACACTTTTTGTCACAGAACGCGAAGGTACTGCATTGTCAGTACTCACCCAGGATCAAGCAGGTTCACACAAACCGTGTGCTTATTTTTCTAGTACACTAGACCCAGTAGCCCAGGCTCTGCCTGCGTGCTTGAAATCTGTAGCAGCAACAGCTCTAGCGATTAGACAAAGTGATTCCATAGTATTAGGACACCAATTGACAGTACAAGTTCCACATTCCGTGGAAGTTCTTTTGAACCGAACACAGACCCAGCACTTGACTATAGCACGACTGACAGGTTATGAATTGACATTGTTTCAGCCACACATAGAAATCAGACGCTGCAATATACTGAATCCTGCTACACTTTTGCCATTAAGTGAGACAGACCCTTTGGCACATGATTGTGTTGAAGTCATTACCATTACGACGAAACCCAGACAAGACTTGACAGATATCGCATTACCGGATCCAGACCTGACACTTTATGTGAATGGTTCATGTATGAGAACAAGTACAGGAGAGTTAGTGGCCGCATATGCAGTCACGACAGAAACTGAAGTCATAGAAACACACCGCATTGACACCCTGTCAGCTCAAGCAGCAGAGCTCATCGCTCTGACCCAAGCCTGCAGTCAAGCCAAGAATAAGAAAGTTAACATATACACAGATTCCCGTTATGCCTTCGGAGTTGTACACGACTTCGGAGTTCTCTGGCAAGAGAGAGGTTTCCCAACTTCTCACGGTGCCAAAATCCAGCACGGACCCCTCATTCAAGCTCTGTTAGAAGCAATACATTTGCCTACAGCCATAGCCATCATGAAGTGCAAAGCACATACGAAAGTCATAGATACCATTTCCCAAGGTAATGACCTGGCAGATCGAACAACCAAGAATACAGCTCAGACCCACACTCACACAACTGACATGACAAAGACAATAGTCCCGACACCGACACATTGCGTGACAGTTAGGGATCCCGCCCTAGATGTAATTGACATACTGACACATGCTACACCAGACGAAATCAAGAAATGGACTGAACTAGGAGGGATCCAGACAGAACAGGGATGGATGACGAAGGGAAAAGCCACATGGTTTCTCCCCGACTCTATGGTTCAAGTTATCATTAATACAGCACATAGTCCTGCACATTTAGGAGAAAAAGCCATGCTAGACAGTATTCAAAACCTTTGGTTCAATAAGCATTTACGAGCAGCAGCAAAACAGAAAGTGCGTACTTGCATGATCTGTTGTCAGTTCAACCCAGGTAGAGGCATTCCCGTAGAGCAAGGTGGATTTCACCCTCCCGATTACCCTTTTGAAGTCCTCCAGATGGATTATATCCAGATGGAACGTTGTTGAGGATTCAAGTACGTCCTCGTAGTTGTATGTGCACTTTCCCGATGGACAGAAGCATATCCAGTTCCAGATTACACTGCTCCGACCACTGCCAAGCAGCTGGTACGTGAATTCTTCCCACGATATGGTTTGCCCCGTGTCGTGTACTCAGATATCGGTCAGCCCTTCTCGTCCGAGCTTATGAAGCAGGTATCACTCCTGCTAGGATATCAGTGGAAGTTCCATTGTGTCCGACATCCCGAAGCAGCAGGTCTCGTAGAGAGACACAACCAGACACTGAAAACGCGCCTTGACAAGATTTGTGCCGAGAAAGGCGTAGACTGGATAGTTGCATTGCCAGTTGCACTCTTTTACATGAGAATGGTAGCTCACTCAAGAACAGGGCTATCCCCGTACGAGGTGGTCTTTGGCAGACCACCAAATATGTGGGGGACGCCTCTGCCTCGTAAGATCACAGATGTTGACTGTAATATGCTGACAGATTACCTTGCCTCCTTGATGTCTGCACTACAATCTTGTCGTTCACAGGTAGCTGCAGCCTTTCCCGACAACACCGAGGTGAAGCCACATGAGATTATTCCGGGGGACCTTGTCTTCATCAGGAATTTTGATCGGAAGAGTCCGCTGGAGCCCCGCTGGCAGGAGCCGAAGCTTGTTCTGTTGACCACAAGGACCGCAGTGAAGGTGGAGGGCCGTAAAGGGTGGCTCCACTCCAGCCACATAAAAAAATTTCATGGACTGCCGCCAAACATAGACTCCCAGCCCGGCCCCATTCCAGTGACTGATACTAAACTCCCCCTGGCAGAGAAAACTCCTCAAGAGGAGTATAAGCTAAAGTTGAGATCTAGCAAGTCAGACAGTTTAATTGTTTAAGTCCTCCCCTAGGTGAAGCGGTTAGACAGGTTCCTGACATGTATAAGTTAGATCCCAATAGAGAGAGAGATAGACAGAAACAGATCAAGAAAAAGAAATATTGTAAATCTCTCCGCAGTTATTGCATTGTTGCATTATTGATTATGTCTTTTCTGAGTCTTATAATTATTGCTGCAGGTTTATTGCTACACATGTACCTTCCTATTTTCACACGTGCACATTCTTCCTCAAATGACACTGTCGAGCATACTTTCAGTGAATTGCCCCCTCACGAGTTGTCATACCGACTTGCGCTGCGCAACAATACTTTCATTAGTATGTTACATCATTCTCATCAGACCAGCAACGCTACAAATTGTTGGACATGTGGCCGACTCCCCCCCTATCAGAAATACAAGGGAGTTCTGCCCCTCTTTCCGTACCCGTTTTCACACAATGGTTCCTGTGGTGCATGGTTTAGTTTAATAAATTCTTTAGATTCTGATGCCATAATTTATCAGGGAGATTGGGTCTGGGGAAATCTGAACGTAGTTAAGCATAAAGTATGTTACCCTAACAAGGAAGGTCTTCCACAAAGGACAGGGACCGATCTAGAAAACGAAGTATATGGATTAGGTAATTATACACTTAACCTCATGATTCTGAATGTCCAAGCCGATACCAGACCAGACTTACCCTCCATGTCAGTGTTACCAGTAAAAGGTGAATTATGTGTCAGAAAACATGGTTCAGTACACTTAGGTCATAGTGAATGTAATACTGTGATCGAATTCAGTGATGAAGGCAAGTCTACATTCAAAGCTACCCGCCATTCCTATTTTATTTGTGGTCTGACAGCCTATATACGTTTGCCACTAGACTGGGATGGGACATGTTACATTGCATTCCTTCTGCCACCTGTTTTTCTAGCTCCACCTGATTATCATAAGAACTCCCGTCTAGCGCCTAATAGACCCAAGAGAGAACTCCCGATTGTCGACTATACTGAAACGGCATGGGAACGATACACAGATTTCAATAAAGGTTTCTTTCCCTATTTAGGAGCTGTCTTCAATAGCAAATCAATACGTCACTTGACCAGAACCCTTGAAGCAGTAGTGAATGAAACTACTTCCGCCCTAGGCAACTTAACAGAGGAACAGTCTGCTATGAGACTTGTTGTCCTTCAAAATCGTCTTGTTCTTGACGTCCTCCTGGCCGATAGGGGCGGAGCTTGTAGAGTCATCGGATCGAGTTGCTGTGTTTTCATTCCAGAAAACGCACCGTCAGTATATAGAGCTATAACACGTCTCCATAAGATTGCAAGTCAGATACACCAGAATCCAGGCACCTGGACATGGTCCGGTTGGTTCTGGAGCGTGTCATCAGCCTGGGGATGGAAAGTCCTATCCTTCCTCGGAATAGCCCTTCTCATAGTATTCAGTTGTTGCCTATGTATACAGTGTGGGCCAGCGATTTGCGGCTTGTGCGCCACATCATGTATTCCTCATCCAAGTCCACGTTCTACATCCCGCCTGAAAAAGGAAGAGCAAATGGTGTTACATGAACAAATAGATAGACTAATGAAGATCGATATATCATGAAGGGTCCGTAGGGGACAAGGAGGGAATGAGGTAATTTGAATTTTATGGTCAATTGTGTCCCCTAACGTAGACCCCAACGGATCCATGTATGTGCTTCAAGTACATGTAATTTCCCTCCATGACCAGCTATGTAGACGCAAATACATTTGCGTCCAACGTTAACATGTCCTCTTTCAAATGCACCATGAATGGATCGATAATTCAGTTCCTAAGTATGCCTTGCCACCGTCTTTACATGGTGCACTTTCTCGTTTTCCTGGCTCTGTTGAGTTAGGCCCTGATTTCTGCCATCAAGGCCTTTTTGCCTTCCTGCCTTCTGCCTCTGAAAGCTGCAGCCTGGATTCTGTATCTGTGACCTCTGCCTTACTCCCTGCGCGGCGAGCGGTGCCCGGCTCGGCCTGCTTGCCTGCCAAGACTGTATTCAGCCTTCAAGTTATCTGCTCCGCTCCTCGAAAATACATTCCTGTCTAGTGATTTAGGTAAACATCCTTCCAGCTGCAGAGCAAAGGCCCCGGCCTTACTGACTCCGTGCAAGTAATTCACTGCTCCTGTTACCATGGTAGGCTCATGGCCCCTCGCATTACACGCAGACACATAGACGCTTAAGCACGCACTAACAGTCAGTATAGAATAGCCTCTGTCCGAGAGACCTTTCCTTATAGATAATACAGTTCCGCAAACACAAGATATCAGATATGATTGGGTTTAGATTGCCCTGACACGCCAGACTTCTGTCTCCTCTTTCGGAGCTAAATGTCAAGTCCCCTTCACCCTCCAGTTCCACGTCAATCACACGTCATGTTGCCTGCGCGCGCATCCAGCCTATATTTCTGCTGACACTGCAGGATTCCTCTATGAATCCACCCACTTGTGACACTTTCATGTGACGTCTCTAGCACACACCTCCGTGTACGCCCTTGGGCATGCCTTCTGTTACGTACATGTGTTCTTATCTCGTTTCTCTCAGCTGTTAAACCTTTTGTATCCATCACCATTGTATGCATTGACTATATATATTGTACTCTGTCAATAAAGCATTGTCTATCCCTTCCTGAACCTTCGTGGTGATGGAACATGATACCTGGTTCGAACCATTCCATTACATGGAATAAAACCCTTATAAACCTCAGATTCCACGGACTTTGCCTCTCATTTCTGATTGAGCTATTTTATTGAACTTTACCGCATAGAAATTCCGCATAGGTAAACCTTTATTTACCACACGGAGCCCACAAATCTGCTTGTCTGCATCTCAGATGTGTGGTTCCTGTACGGCGGGAACCCAGACACTCACAAGCGTCTAGTGGGTGCTGAGCAGATTCAACAGTTGTGGGACCCCGTGAGGCCTCTTTTGTAGATTGTGCAGTATCTCTCTTGTGCGACACGCCAACTGCATGCTCTTACACACAATGTCCGATTCACAGTGTGCGACCCTCAGTGGTTGGGGTGTACCCAGAGTAGTGCCTCATTCTACCTCACGTGGCTCTGCTGAACTTGTGCCAGTGTGTGTGACCGGACTGGTCTGGTGCAGCTACATCATCGTGCACCAGACTTGGTGCCTTCTTTCCAGGGAGGTACAGAATTGCATCTCTTTGCTGTATCTGCCTGGAATTGCCTGGTGCATTCCATCTCAGCATGCTACAGTCACTATGCCTCCTTTACCGGGAGGCGCAGGATTATCAAACGCTTCGTATTTGAAATCTGAAGTGGTTGGTGCAACTCATACCGATGCGCCCCAAGGGCTGTGCCGGGATTCCCTGGACACGACCCGGATCATTGTGTACCGATCGGGGCACTCCTGTGTTACTCCCCATTCATCAGTTGTTCCCTTGTTGACCCTCCTTGCGGCAGACCAAATGCCCTTTCCACAATTGAAGAAATGCTTCAAGGCAGTTTCGGAAGCGGGTCAAAAGACTGCATGACACCTTTGTGTTTTGACACCTGTGAGTGAACTTCCTGAATGGCTGCTAACCTCTCCTGTGTTTATGTCTACCTCCTACTTCAAACGGCTACATATTCCCACCTGCTTCCCGAGGACCCAGACAAAGTGTGACTTTGGCCACGTGCGGCGGCCCTAAGTGCGGGAGGCAGGGTTGGTTATCTTCCATTCAGGGGTATAGGACAATGGACGTGAACCAGAGGATGGAGAGATGATTGGGCCAGAGAGTCTGCAGAGGGTGAACTGTTGATATGCTGTGTACCAGTGGCACAACATTGGGGTGCTGAGTACATATCTGTATGCACGAACATGCCATACGGAATGGCTGATACATGTTGCACTGCATAGTGTTGCATAGTGAGTGTGTGGGAGTGATCGTTGTGCCCCATTGCATGTTAATTGTTGCCAAAAGCACAAAACCTTTTGAAACTAGGATTATCTGCATGGCTTCATCTCATGGTGTTACTAAAAGATGTTTTTTTTTGTGTACGTGCATAATTTTGATGTTGTGCACTGCATCAATTGGGGTGGGGATGTGTTAGATTAGGAATTGTCCTCAGTGTGCATAATATTGATATTATAACAATTCGAGTACTGCTAGTAATATTTCAGAATGTGTTTTATGCCCAAAAGAATATAATGGTTGTGTTATAATGATTGAATAAGTGTGTTGAATATAAATATTTTTACATGCATCCTGTGTGAAAACTCTTTTGTGACACTCAGTGTACTTATCACGAGTAGCCAATGTGCCTGTGCTTTACCCATTGCCTCTGTAATAAGCCCGACTGCTCAGTGCCAAGCTACCCAAGGGCACAGGTCATGCACGGAATGTAATCACCTGTCCTTGACAGGAGCTGTAGTTCTGCTTGGGTGGGGCATCCCTTAAGCCAACTGGTCCCAACACCCTTCATATGAGGAACTGCACCCTCTTTTTGTGTTAAAATTACCAGAATGCACGAGGTGGTAAAATTAATGGCTTTGGTGCAGGGCCACTGGAGTTATGTGGCAGGAGAGTGTCAAATTAAGTGGCAGCACTTAGTGAATTATGCGGCAAGAAAAGGCAAATTATGCAGCATAATGCAGCACATTTTGTAATAGTATTACTTTATTACTTGGTCATTTTTAAACATGATAAACTTTCTGAACATCGGTTGCACCTCATTAGTACCAGTTTAACACCCAAATATAACAAAGAGCAACAGAAAGGTGACCAGTCCTGCTTTGCTAATCTCCATCCACTGTGTGGCAAAACGTATTGCTGCATTTTTAGTAACTTTTGAACCGTCTGTGCAAGAAACTCATTTTTTGGCTTAAAATCTGCAGATTATGCGTCAGATGATGGATGGTGTGGCAAATGCGTCAAATCCATAACTATACGAAATTCACTAGACAATTGCATAATTCCAGTGGCCCTGCTTACGAACAGGACAACAAGTAACTACGATATTTCTCAGTTGCATGTAAGGTTCATGTATGTATGTGGTATTTCTATAGCGCAAACCCACTCTGTGTGAAACGAAGCAGAAAGTATTTCTAATAAAGAGAGTTACAATTTGACTTCAGAGAAAACTTTTGGAGCCCAGGATTTTCTTTGTATATATATAACTTAATAGTGTGCTTGTCAAGTGGGGCATCAACTGAACTGCAGCAAAACTACAACTCCCAGAATGCACTGATGTGGTAAATGAAAGTCCAGGTCTGGAAACAGGATGCCATCAAGTAATCCAGTCATATGGTGACCCTTACGCAAGAGACACAAGATTCAGAAAATGTCCACATTTAGAAATGATACAATTCAGAACAACGTCAACCAAACCGGTTTAAAATATGTGCAATTGTTCCTCTTACTTGGGGGGGGGGGGAATACATTCCGTTATATGTGACCGGAATTGCTGTGTACTATACAAGTTTGTGCGGCACAAATCACCAAAATAAACACACCACCAAACACTTGTCTTGGGGCTCTCAAGTCTCCACAATTACCTACATGATCAATGTATCTAGTCCATGATTTATTTATTTTTGGTGGGGGGGGGAGAGGAGAGGGTAGGGGTGGCATGGATGGGACTACAAGTACCCAAATGGAATGGGAAACACTTTCCTGGATGATATTCTGAGGCATAGCTTTCAGGAAACTCCAGAGCTCTGTCTGTCCACTAAGTCATTCACGGCTGAGTGCTTGACACACATTTACACAGGTGGTCGGGAAAGTTGCAAGACCCACTCAAAGTTTACTAGAGGACTCGATGACATCATGGAAAATATATTTCTGTTGAGGGTTTTCTTTTCCTGCAAACTAGTCCACTTCTGTTCTTTGCATCATTTAGTTTGATGATGTGACTACAACTACCAGAATGCTCTCTTGGCCAGGTCTAAAAATTGGTGTCCCTGATCGAAGACATCTGGTAACATGATCTCGCCACCTTAAGTGTGTGTGTGTGTGTGTGTGGGGGGGGGGGGGAAATCCTACTCCTTATGATAATAAACAGCTAACCTGCAGGCAACATTCCACACCTCGAGTTTGTCACCTACTAGCTCCGATAAATCCATTACACTGCAAACGTGCACTCAATAAAAACATGCATCATTTAACAGAAAACGATAAAAAGCGAATCCAGCAAGGAGGGGCCAAAACAAAAGACACAAGGCTTGCAGCAGAAATGAACGTAAGGAAGGAGGGATGGCTAAATACAACCTTTTGTAATTTGCGGAGGAGTGAAGTATGCTGCCCGAGTACCTCAGAGGCCGAAGCAGAGCAGGCGAGGTGAGGGGCCCGCATTGGAGGCCCGTCTTTAACGCAAGGACTTCGCATCTCGAAGCTGCCTGGCTGCGGGGACATGGTGGTGAAGGTTGCTTGCCTCCGCCTGGGCCACGCCCCTCACCTCGGACAGGTGGTAGGGTCAAGCAGGGGGAGTGAGGGCTCCCACCGCAGCTCAGTCCTGGCCTGACCCAAGGTCACGTGCAGCTCAGCCAGACGAAACGCGGCATCATCCCGGAGCGCAGCCCTGGCCTGACAGGAGAGGTCACGTGCGGGTCAGCAGAGGTCACGAGCCCTCTCCCCTGCTCTATCGCTTTGAATGTGAAGTTTGGGTCTTTGAGCACGTGACGTGGATGCAGTACAAAGACAGCGGGGGAGCGGAGATGTCTTAATATTGGAATGAAGCCCACCAGAAGGTGATCCGTCCGCCTCCTGAAACAGCTCATCACACCCCGGTGTGTGTATCTTGTAAACTCGCTTGGCAAGCACTACACCGACCGTGCATTTACACTGCTTGCTGCACGGTCGAAGCCCACCCACTGGCGAGATCCAGCCTGAACCAGGGACCTTTTGCCGCCTTTATCTGTTTTTACTTTCCCAAATGCCACATACATGTGAACAGTAACCTCGTGCGTGCACCGCTGAAACTGTAAATTTGCTATTTTATCTTGTAGTTTGTGTTTTTACGTAAAACATTGTAACAGGTTACGTCCGAGCTGCAAAAAAAATCTGATAAAAATATAAAATATGCTCACTGGTATACATTCATATATTTAAGCGCTCTAAGCGCTATATACATGCAATTTCAATGACCAGTGTGCCAGGTAGAGAGGATACGATTTTTTTCTTACAGTGCCACGAAGGCAACGGCCCCTACAGAAAGCACACGTTAATACCGTTGTTTTTAAGGTATTCTAGCGTTAAGGGGGGTCCCTTTTCAAGCCCTGCCTTGAACACAGACCTCCAAAGCCAGGAATGAAATGCCTCGCCAGCCTGGAGATTGTAGAATAAATGTGTAACTCGAGGGGGTCGTCCACAGGCTCTGGTGCGCCCCCTCTCACACACAAACAAATGCCCAGCAGTATGCTAATTCCACCCACAAAGCAGAGACGCGGAGGGCGGACAAAAGGCCCCACGCCTTTTCCACCATTATGCCATCCTTTCAGAATAAAATGAAATGGCGGGTTCTTTGAGGTGCTTCTCTCTGCCAGAGTGAATGGGGTGACAGTGGGGGGAGGCGAGGGGCTCTTTTCTTTTCTGATTTCTCAGCTGGTCTGGGGAACGAGGGGGCTCCCTTTGAGCTCGAGGGGTGCTTCCAGGAACACTTTTGGAGTTTTGTTTCAGGTCAAAGCTATAAAATGGTGCTTCTCTGTGTCTCTATTCAGTGCTTCATCACAGACCACTACCTTTTATTTAGCAGAAACGAGGGGCGGGGGCTTCCATCAGGCAGAGACTGCAACAGGTGGACAAAGCCCGCTGCTGAGCCCAGAGGGAGCTCCGCTGGTTTCACGAACAAAATAATAAACAATCACCCAGTAGAAGCCACCACAGAAAAAAAAAATAAGCATTCCATGGGTTTGACTGGCACACATGCCTTGCATGCATTTTACAAAGTTATCAGCACGCCTAACTTATACATGAATGGGTGAGGCATACGTTAGGGTGTAAAGATGGCGGGTAAGGCCTCACACGTGGCACTATGTTATCACAAGTATGGACACAGACTCTCAGTGCAGGTTAGCCGGAAAGACCCCGAGCGGTCTTCCGCATCTTTATTTATACCCCGGTGCGAGCCCGCCCCGGGGTTGTGCGTGCGTGCGTGGGGGAAAGTTACAATGTAGTGGAGAGCCCGAGTGGCTCTCTACATCCCTCCTTTGTTTTAGTTCTTTCAGCTCCCCGGCACTCAGACCACAGTTCAGGGAGAGGTCCATGCAAAGTCTCTGAGCCGTTGGCTGGGCATCGGATTGGGCCTCAGGCTGTAGCGATGGTTTCGGGTCCCTGATGGCTCAACAACCCCAGCCGGGGTTGCCCTCGGATCGGCGCTCGCTTCTGATGCCCTTGGTTGACTCGGCTCGATGCCGAGGCCAGGTGACATTGGCCT
The DNA here is from genome assembly GCF_964263255.1 of Lissotriton vulgaris. Taxonomy (NCBI): domain Eukaryota; kingdom Metazoa; phylum Chordata; class Amphibia; order Caudata; family Salamandridae; genus Lissotriton; species Lissotriton vulgaris. Next base: position 2,012,197,523 of record NC_141691.1, read on the forward strand.
CGGTTGACTCTCTCCTCGTGACGGTCCTGGCGGAGAACTCGGGGACCTGGGATAGTCTGCATCTTCTAACACCAGCTCTTCCGCCTCCGTTTCTTCCGCCCGCTGGTGTCCGGCGGCTGCTTCAGTTGCCTTCCTGAAGCACGAGATGTTCCGTGTCATGGTCTGTCCGTTTCTCTTTGCCGTGACCATTGTCCCTTGAATCTCGGCTACTCTCCACACTTCGGGTTCAAATGGCGTTCAAAACTTCCATCCGGGATGGCGGTCCTTGACGACCACTGCATCCCCTTCTTTGATGTCTGACTCTTTGGCGCGGCGATGCAGGCTTGCTTTGGCGTTGGTGGCCCGCCTCCTTGCCTGGGTGGCATCAGCGTCTCTCTCTGCCGGCACCCACGCACTCACCGTGGGTATGCCGTCTCTGGGGGCCCGCTTGAACAGCACGTGAGCCGGGGCGCACTTTGTCGTCGAGTGCGGGGTCTGTCGGTATGCCCCTAGAAACTGGTCCAGGGCCATCTCCAGATCTTCACCATTGTCCACCGCTATCCGAAGGGCTCTGTTTATTGTTCGCATCAGCCTTTCCACTTCTCCGTTGGCTTGAGGCCACAGTGGGGTGATCTTTCTATGTTTGATTCGGAGGGCTTCCAGGTATGACTGGAACTCTCTCCCTAGAAAGGGGGGTCCGTTATCGGACTTGATTTCCTCAGGGAGTCCCATCGTGGCGAACACACGGTTTAGTATCTTCTTAACGTGTGGGAATGCTGTGGATGCGATTACTTCCACGATTGGGAATTTCGAGAAGGAATCCACCAGCACCAGCATGTGCCTTCCGTCCGGGAAGCTGCCGAAGTCAATACTGAGTTGAGTCCAGGGAGCCCGAGGCGCATCTTCTGTGATTACAGGTGCTGGAATGGGTTCGCCCCCGGTGATCGTGCAGGCGTGGCAGGACCGTATCATTGCTTCTACTTGGCTGTCCATCGCTGGAAACCACACCTTGCTCCGCAGGCGCGCCTTCGTCTTTGCCATGCCTTGGTGTCCCACATGGGCTAGGCTTAACGCTCGTTGCTGGAGGCTTTCTGGCATGACGAGGATGTGCCCTCGCAGGATCACTCCTTCCTCCCCCAAGCTGAGTTCGCTGCGTATGTGCCATAGCTGCTGTCTAGCATGGCTGACTTCGGGGCGGAGGCTAGCGGCGCCATCGAGGAAGCGGGCCCAGCGGTTTTCCTCGAGGGCTCGGCGGACTCTCGTGAGGGTCTCATCTTCTGCAGTGGCGTCTCCAATCTCCTTGAGCGACATGTTGTCTGGACACGCGGCCTGCGTGACCATGTGCACGATCTCTTCCACTTCCTCTCCATCCTCGGTGGGCGGCTGTTGTGAGGTGACGTCTGGGTGCCGTGACAGGTAGTCAGCGGGGTTGTGAGCCCCGGGACGGAACACAACCTTGAATCGGTAGCCCTGCAGCTGGACGGCCCACCGTTCGATCCGTGGGGGAGCCAACCTTGAGGTCCCGGCAAAGAGTGGTAGGAGAGGCTTGTGGTCGGTGACCACCGTGAATTCCTGTCCACAGAGGTAAAGATGGAAATGCTGGCACGCCCACTTGATGGCTAGGGCCTCCCTCTCTATCTGCGCGTACCTTGTCTCCGTGTCCGTCAGTGCCTTGCTGGCATAGGCGACTGGTCTCCACTCTTCCGGGCCATATTCTTGCAAGAGAACGGCTCCTAGTCCCACGGGACTGGCGTCCACGATCAGTTCGGTCCTTCTCCTTGGCTGGAAGTAGGCCATAGTGGTGTTGTCCAGAAGGCCAGCCTTGATGTTCTGGAATGCTTTGTTTGCGGCCGCGGTCCAGTGCCATTTCTGATCAGCTCGGGTGAGGGCCCGGAGGGGTTCCGCGATGGCAGCCAGGTTCGGAATAAACCAGCCGCAGTACGTGGCCATGCCCAAGAAACTGCGCACTTCCGTTGGGTTTCGAGGCGTGCTGGCCGCCTTGATCGCCTCTGCTTTCTTTGGGTCTACTTGGAGGCCTTCCCTGGTGAAGGTATATCCGAAGAAGTCCACCGATTCTTGGTAGAAGGCACATTTGGCTCGGTGCAAGGTCAGCCCGCTGTCAGCGAGTCTCTGTAGGGTCGCTCTCAGGTTGGTGTGGTGTTCTTCGAGGGTCGAAGAGTACACGAGGATGTCATCGCTCAGGTTAATGACACCCGTCAGTCCTGACAGCACCTCGCGAATGGCGTTTTGAAAGACCTCGGCCGCCGATGATACGCCGAAGCTGAGCCGGGTGTAGCGACGCAGCCCTACGTGCGTCAAAAAGGTGGTGATGTATCTGCTGGCCGGCTCCAACTCTAGCTGGTGGTATCCTGAGTTGAGGTCCAGCTTCGAAAACCACTTCGCCCCGTTAAGGTCAGCTATGATATCATCCATGGTAGGGGTGATGTGCCTCTCGCGCTTGACAGCTGTGTTCGGAAGTCTCATGTCTACGCATAAGCGAATGGCTCCTGGCTGCTTCGGTTTGGGGGCGACGACCAACGGGGAGACCCAGGGTGTCGGTCCCGACACTTTCTCGATTACCCCCAGATCTTCGAGCTTGCGTAGCTCCTCTTCTACTTGTGGCCGGAGATTAAAAGGTACCCGCCTATGCCTGAGTGCGACGGGTCTGACTGTCGTATCTATGTGGAGTTTGAACCTCCGTCCCTTGAGTTTACCTAGGCCCTTGAACAGCTCGGGGAAGTCCTTTAGCATGAAGTCCGCATGTGCCTGGTGCACTTGGTTGGCAAAGAATACCAGGCCGAGATCTTCCGCGGTGTGGCAGCTCAGGAGGGTGCCCTTCTTGCCCTCCGTGATGTGGAACTTGGTCTCCGTAGAGTACTCCCCATTGACTACGGTGGTTTGGATAACTCCTCGAAGAGGTAGCGGTTCCGTCCCTCCATAAGTGTATATTCTTGCCATGGATGGTGCCAGTATCGGTTTCGGGGACATTTTTTCGTATTGATCCGAGTCCATGACGTTGACGGACGCTCCGGTATCTATCAGCGCGTTGACGCTCGTCCCGTCAACGGTGATGGAGCGCATGGGTGGTGGCCTTCGTTTCGTAGACGCTCGGCTGACATAGGAGATGACGTAGACTTCGTCATCTTCGTCGTCCTCGTACCTGGGCCGTCTGTCTTGTGCCTCGGTGTCAGGTGGGGGTCGCTCCTGATCAAGTGATAACTGTTGGATCCGCTGTGTCACCGCTCGGGCGCGTGGGCCTGCTGATCTGAATTTTCCTCCCCGGCAGACGGCGGCAAAATGGTTTAAGCGCCCGCACTTGAGGCATGTCTTGCCTTTGGCGCCGCACGTGGCGGTGGCAGGATGGTCTTCGCCACAGTATCCGCAGCGACTGCTCCGTGGTGGGCCTTGTCTCTGCCTTACCGGCGGGAATCGCCTGTGAATTGCGTCTACCCGCTCTTCCTTAATGGTCGGGGTTCGGGCCGTTGTCGGGGTAATGACCGGGGTGCGCAACGCCACTTCCATCTCTTCAGCCCTGGCATCGGACAGCTCATGTGATCGGGCCAGGATGAGTATCTCATCGAGCGATATCCCCGGTTGCCTGAGGATTAGTTTTCTGAGCAGCTTCGAATTGCATCCAACGATAATTTGATCCCTGATTTCTTCCCTGGGGTCGGTGAACGGGCACGTGCTCGCAAGTCGACGAAGTCGAGCATAGTACATGTCGACAGATTCAGATTCAGTTTGTCAAGCACGCTTGAACTTGAACTTTTCAAAGTCATTGTTCAGCTGTGGGTCGAAATGGGCGTTGAGGGCCGCGACAGCGGCATCGTAGTCATGCTCGGGTCCGGTATTGGGGAGCGATTCGAACAGGTCGTAGATTTCTTGCCCACCGTAGAGGATGAGAAGTGACCTCTTCACTGTCCCATCTGTTTCCCTGGTTCCCTTGAAGTACAAATTGAGGCGCCCGACCCACGCTCTCCATCGGAGTGCAGCGGTCGCTGGGTCTGAAGTCTCGCTGAAAGGCGGGATGGCGCCGCGCCGGCATGCAGGTGGGTAGGAAGTGCAGGTGCAGGGGGTCCTGCTGGGGCTTGGGCTCCCCCTTGTGCTTGGGCCTGTGGGATGACTGCAGGCACTACTGGTGGCGGCTGGACTGCCGGCGGTGGGGGCTGAACAGCCCCGTCTTGAGGGGCTCCTGTCGCGTTCTGGCTCATGGTGAGGCACTAAGCGCGGAGTATTGGTGCTTTCCGGGGTTGCGGTTGTGTTGGGGTGCCACGTGATGAAGCGCCGTGAGAGCTGACCCGTGGGGTGGGTCGAGATGCAGGCGGGGCGCCTGGGGCTCCAGACGTGGGCAGGCTAGTGCTTGACTTTGCCAATGTTTGTAAATGCCTGTGAGCAGTTCCAGTCTCTTATGACTTTGCCACCGTTTGTTAAATGCCTGTGAGCAGTTCCAGTCTCTTATGACCTTGCCAATGTTTGTTGGATGCCTGTAAGCAGCCCCCTTCCTTTAAATGCGTTTTTTTTTTTTTTATTCGTATCCAGCTGACTTTGTGTAGGCGGCAGGCGTCGCGTGGGAGCGCTGCTCGGGTGTGTACTGGACGTTCAGCTGAAGCCTCGAAGTTGCCTGTGCCTGGGCTTGGTGATGGGGAGAGCAGCGCGGGCAGGCGCAGCACCAGCAGGGTCGAGCGCGTGGCCTCGCGAGCACACGGGGCAGAGGCGCCGCTCGTGTGCCTTCACCAGAAGGGGCGGGTCCGCTGTAGGCCGTGGCCACGTGGTGCAGCTGCGGGGCCTCGTTGAATGCAGGCGCGCCTCCTCCACGCCGGCCGGCGAATTGAAGAAGCGCGGAGATCGCGCAGGCGGGGCAGAGGAAGAACACTCACCCCCAGGACGATGGCGCAGTGCTGCTCGAGTCCCGCCAGCTGAAGGCGCTCCCTCACGGGAGGCGCGTGGGCGGGTCTCGGGAGGAGGACGAGTCGTCCCAGTGAAGCGGGTGGGCACCGCAGCAGGAGACCGGCAGCACAGCGTGCAGGCGGCAGCAGGCACGCGTGGGGGACAACCGGCCTCGTCGCCAGTGTAAAGATGGCGGGTAAGGCCTCACACGTGGCACTATGTTATCACAAGTATGGACACAGACTCTCAGTGCAGGTTAGCCGGAAAGACCCCGAGCGGTCTTCCGCATCTTTATTTATACCCCGGCGCGAGCCCGCCCCGGGGTTGTGCGTGCGTGCGTGGGGGAAAGTTACAATGTAGTGGAGAGCCCGAGTGGCTCTCTACAATGGGGTTTGTAGGGCAGCGATCAAAAGTTCCTTGACCCTTTGCGCTGTCCATTCTCGTAGGCTGGCTCACATCTGTGAATTGGGGTTTGCGCAGAAGCTGGGTCTCCGGAGGCGAATGGAGCGATTTCTGTGTGTTTATATTTTTGTGCATCGTTAACAATATGCAGAATGTATTTTCACACCCGATGACCCACGTATATACTGATAACTGATAACAGGAAACTGGTTGTAATTTATAACAAATTGAATCAAGTCATGTGTACCATCGCTATCCTTTGTATCTTTCCCAGCCCTGAGGAGTCGCAGGAATACTATTCCTGTGCGACGAAACATGTGTCGGTTGGCTTGCTTGAGTGATTAAAAGAGACTGAACTGTTGACACACCAAAAACGAAATACTTGTGTTGTTTCTGTTAGCTTTGTACTGTAATTCACGTGTTCACATTGACACACCTGTTATATTTATTTGTTGTGTGCATAGGGCATCTTGTTGAAGCTTCATAGTGCGTTGGTTGTTTCCATCACACAATTGGGGGGTTGTAGGGCTTACCCCCTCGCCCAGTTGCACCACACCTTTCTATACTACCTTAAACTTGTGTCCACTATTAAGCAGCGAGCCCGCCATTACCCTGAATAGAAAAACCCTTTTGCAAGTACATCACCAGAGAGAGGACTCAACTCCTGGATATCATGAAGATATATGCACGACCCATCTGACTGAAGACCTCCACAGAGGCCCCCTCATGAGACAGGACCATCAAGGAGACACCCTTCTTGCTCTCATGCCGGTCAGCAACATCAAAAACACTGATGATCATAAACATGCCATTGAGGAGATCAGAGATGCTTTCATGTATAGTGCTGTTGTGAGTCTCGCTTTGCTCTCGAGCTGAGTGGTCGCTCCCCTGCTTCGCTGGTGACTTGTGGTATCGTTGCTCCTCATTCACTGTATTTACTGCCTCCTGATTGTTGCCTGCAGTCTGCCCTGCTTGCCGCTTTACTCGTTTAGCATTTTCAAAGCGCTATTGCTTATTTGACTTATTAAGTATCGTTGCTCCTCATTCACTGTATTTACTGCCTCCTGATTGTTGCCTGCAGTCTGCCCTGCTTGCCGCTTTACTCGTTTAGCATTTTTAAAGCGCTATTGCTTATTTGACTGGTATTGCGCGTTTCCCCACAAGCGCTCCGCTCTGCTGACCCCTCCGCCTCCATTTTGATTGTTGTGGTCGCCCTCTGGAGCCCGCCCCGCCTCCCAGCTGAGACGCCCTCCCACTAAGCACAAACAGCGCTCCGTTACCTGAACGCGCAGTGACTCGCTTTGCTCTCGAGCTGAGTGGTCGCTCCCCTGCTTCGCTGGTGACTTGTGGTATCGTTGCTCCTCATTCACTGTATTTACTGCCTCCTGATTGTTGCCTGCAGTCTGCCCTGCTTGCCGCTTTACTCGTTTAGCATTTTCAAAGCGCTATTGCTTATTTGACTTATTAAGTATCGTTGCTCCTCATTCACTGTATTTACTGCCTCCTGATTGTTGCCTGCAGTCTGCCCTGCTTGCCGCTTTACTCGTTTAGCATTTTTAAAGCGCTATTGCTTATTTGACTGGTATTGCGCGTTTCCCCACAAGCGCTCCGCTCTGCTGACCCCTCCGCCTCCATTTTGATTGTTGTGGTCGCCCTCTGGAGCCCGCCCCGCCTCCCAGCTGAGACGCCCTCGCCCCTCCCCCTCCACCATCCATATATGACAGGAGCTCCCGCGCGCAGCGTTCACGCGCAGCGACCGCGCCCAATCCGCGCCGAAGGTGCGCCAAAGGTAAGCCCGTCTACGCCCGTCCGCGCCTGGACCGCGCCCAGCGCCAGACCCCCTGCCCCTCGCGCTGCCCAGCCCTCCCGCATTTCCTACGATGCCACCACCCTCCTAGCCCTCAACCCCGGCCGCGCCCCCAACTGCGTCCAAGCCGCTCCTGGACACACTCATGGACCTTTCTCTTGCCACTCCTGCAAATTCATCGGCACCGACAACATCCCCGCTACGATCACACCAAAGATTCCCGACCCCAATCACCTACAATGCATCCTTCTCAACACCCGATCGGTCCACAGACACGCCATTGACCTATGGAACCTACTAGACACCATCTCTCCAGACGTCGCCTTCCTAACAGAAACATGGATGAACGCTTCCTCCGCCCCAGACATCACCATTGCCATCCCTGAAGATTATAAGATCACACGCAAGGACCGTACCGGCCACACAGGAGGAGGAATCGCTATCGTCCATAAAAAATCAATCCGCATCTCAACCAGCTCTGACGTCAACCTCGCCAACTCTGAACACCTTCACTTCCAGATCCACATCGACCCCAAGACCACACTCAGAGGCACCCTCCTTTACAGACCACCAGGACCCCGCGCAAAATTCAGTGAAGACATCACAGACTTCATCACTCCACACGCGCTCCCCTCCAAAGAGTACATCCTCCTGGGAGACCTCAACTTTCACCTTGAAAAGAACAACGACCACAACACCACCACCCTCTTGGACAACCTCGCCAACCTCGGACTTAAACAACTGGTCACCTCCCCCACCCACATCGCAGGTCACACACTCGACCCCATCTTCACCTCCAGCAATCATGTCTCCTTCAGCCATACTACGGATCTCCTCTGGACTGACCACAGCTGCGTTCACTTCACCTACAACAAGCCGAAACCCATCAACCACCTCCAACCAACTCTGCAAAGAAACTGGAACAAAATCACCATCGACCAGATCTCCTCATCGCTCCTTCTAAACACCCCTGCCCACTCTTCTAACCCAGACCAAGCCGCCACCAACTTCACCCTATGGTTATCCAACACCGCCGACACCTTAGCACCACTGAAAAAACGTCAAAGCAAACCTGGCAGCAAGAAGGCCTCATGGTTCAACGATGATCTTAAGAAGTCCAAGAAACTCTGCCGCTCCCTTGAAAAGGCCTGGAAAAAAGACCCAACCACCAGCACCAAAGACGCCTTCAAAAACGCCACCCGCATACACCACCAACTAATCCGAAAGGCCAAGAAAACAGCATTCAAGGATCGACTAGACAACAACGCCCACAACAGCAAGGAACTTTTCAACATCGTCAAGGAGTTTACCAATCCCTCGGCCAACTCCAACGACATCACCCCCTCTCAAGCCCTCTGCGACTCCCTAGCCTCATTCTTCCACAACAAAATTGCAGACATCCACAACAGCTTCGACAACCAACCGGGAGACCAACCCACCCAACCATACGATGAACTTTCTCCCCCCTTGAACACCCTTAACGACTGGAACCCAATCTCCACCGAGGACACCATCCGCCTGATGAACTCCATCCACTCAGGATCCCCCACAGACCCATGTCCTCACCACATCTTCAACAAAGCAGACTCCGTCATAGCACCGCACCTCCGAGACGTCATCAACTGCTCCTTCAACTCCGCCACCTTCCCGGAAAGCTGGAAACACGTTGAACTCACCGCCCTTCTGAAAAAACCCACAGCGGACCCCACCGAACTCAAAAATTACCGCCCCATATCACTCCTTCCTTTCCCGGCCAAAGTCATCGAGAAAGCCGTCAACAACCAGCTCGCCGCTTTCCTCGAAGCCAACAAATCCCTCGACTCCTCACAATCTGGCTTCCGAGCAAAACACAGCACTGAGACCGCCCTCATCGCAGCAACAGACGACATTCGAACTCTACTGGACAATGGAGACACAGTCGCCCTCATCCTCCTCGACCTCTCCGCAGCCTTCGACACAGTATGCCATAGCACCCTTTTACAACGCCTCAGAAACATCGGAATACAAGGAAAAGCACTTAAATGGATCACCTCGTTCCTCACCGGAAGAACCCAGAAAGTCCGCCTTCCACCATTCAAGTCCGAGGCCTCTGAAGTCATCTGTGGAGTACCACAAGGATCCTCACTCAGCCCCACCCTCTTCAACGTATACATGAGCCCCCTCGCGGCCATCGCACGCCAACACAACCTCAACATCATCTCTTACGCGGATGACACTCAACTGATCCTTTCTCTCACCAATGACCCCAACACCGCCAAAACTAACCTACACGAAGGAATGAAAGAAGTTGCCGAATGGATGAAACACAGCCGTCTGAAACTGAATTCAGATAAAACTGAAGTCCTCATCTTAGGTACATCCCCCTCTGCATGGGACGACTCTTGGTGGCCGGAAGCCCTTGGAAAAGCACCCATCCCGACAGACCACGCACGGAACCTAGGCGTTATCCTGGATTCTTCACTTTCAATGAATAGACAAGTCAGCGCCGTATCCTCATCCTGCTTCAACATTCTTCGCATGCTCAAAAAACCATTTCGTTGGATCCCCACCGAGACCAGAAAAACAGTCACCCATGCTCTGGTCACGAGCCGACTGGACTACGGAAACACCCTCTACGCAGGTACTACCGCTAAACTCCAGAAGAAACTCCAACGAATCCAAAACGCCTCAGCCAGGATCATATTAGACATTCCGCGTAACGAACACATCTCTGGTCACCTGAGAGACCTCCACTGGCTACCCGTCAACAAGAGGATCACTTTCCGACTGCTCACCCACGCACACAAATCACTCTACGACATCGGACCAGAATGCCTCAACTCACGACTGTCCTTCTACACCCCCTCCCGCCAACTGCGCTCTTCCAGCCAAGCCCTCGCCACTATACCTCGCATCAACAAGACAACCATGGGAGGCAGATCCTTCTCATACCTGGCTGCTAAAACATGGAACTCACTCCCCACTCACCTTCGCCTTACCCAGAACCACCTTGCATTCAGAAAGCAACTTAAAACGTGGATATTTGACAAATAATCCTCCTCCCCTCCCTAAGCGCCTTGAGACCCTCTGGGTATGTAGTGCGCTATACAAATTCTTTGACTTTGACTTTGACTTTGCCATCTCTAGCCAGCCTGTACTGTTTAGTTGCCCACCTTCATCTGCCCCGGTCCAGCACCAGAGGGATAGCAAGGTCTTTATTTATCACTCTTGTCACTGGGGTTGTAATCTGTTGGCAGCGGGCAATCAGCATGACTCTGGAACCATTCAAAACATCTCTCTGGTTTGTACAGTACCAGGGATAACAAAGTTTTGTCTCAATTGAACTTTGACCCTAAATGCTCTTACTAGCTTGGTCTGGCCAAGTTTATGGGTCTTGGTGAAATTTCCATCCACTGACTTGATACATTTAAACTTGCTAGATATTTGATTTTTTTCTTCATGTAGGCCTGCAAGATTCCAAAAAAGTAGGTGACATTTTTTGTTAAAAAGCTAACATGTAGATCTTATTAAGCTCATTTTAATTTAACTTTCCTGAAAGCAAAGACATCTCATTATCTAGAGTATCGAGGGTCGATTGTTCGAAAGTACTTCTTTTTCTGCCTTCAGAGTTGACTTGGATGATCAGTGAAATTGTGAGCCCATCAGTAGTTAATCAATCAATCAATCAATCAATCAAAGCATTTGTATAGCACACTACTCACCCGGAGGGTCTGAAGGCGCTAGGGGAAGGGGGGGTCCGCTACTGCTCGAACAGCCAGGTCTTGAGCTGCTTCCTGAAGGCGAGGTGGTCCTGGGTCAGGCGAAAGTGGGTCGGGAGGGAGTTCCAAGTCTTGGTGACGAGGTAGGAGAAGGATCTTCCGCCTGGGGTGGCTCTTCGGATGCGAGGGACGGCGGCGAGGGCGTGGCCGGTCGATCGAAGCTGGCGTTTGGGAGCGTAGAAGTTGAGGCGGCTGTTGAGGTATCCTGGGCCTTGGTTGTGCAGGGCTTTGTGTGCGTGGGTGAGGAGACGGAAGGTGATTCTCTTGTTGACCGGGAGCCAGTGCAGGTTTCTCTGAAGTCCAAAGATGTGGTGGTGGCGGGGGATGTCCAGGATGAGTTGTGCTGAGGCGTTCCGGATCCGCTGGAGTCTCTTCTGGAGTTTGGCGGTGGTTCCGGCGTAGAGGGAGTTGCCGTAGTCCAGTCGGCTGGTGACGAGGGCCTGGGTGACCGTCTTCCTGGTCTCGGTGGGGATCCATCGGAAGATCTTGCGTAGCATGCGTAGGATGTTGAAGCACGACGAGGAGACGGCGTTGACTTGTCTGGTCATGGAGAGGGAGGAGTCCAGGATGAAGCCCAGGTTGCGTGCGTGGTCTGTTGGTTTGGGTGCGAAGCATCCTCAACTGGGACTAGGAGCTATTAGATTTGCTTCAGTTAAGGGGGATGATCTTAACTTTTTTACTGAAGTCCTATATTATTGTATGGAATATATGCTGAAACCACTTTTCCTGGAGAAAATCACCTTTGTGGAAAATTACTGTTGGTGCCAATTTAGACCAGAATGTCACGATGGATAGATTCTGTTTATTTGGAAATTAAACCAACTTTATTTAGTCTGAGAATAAGGAATGAAGCTACATATGTAACATACAAAATATCTTTTGCCTGTTTAATGAGCTATGTTTCCCTAGGAAATGGATCAGTGATTTCAGTGATTGGTGAGATGTAATTAGAATGATTAAATAAATGCAGAAAACGTAAACGTTTTTTGGTTATTAGCATTATTTGTTTTGGACGAACTTGCCGTTTGCCCTGTGGCAGAAGGGAAGTGTGTCTTAATTTGTGGTGTTAGAAGATTTAGGGCCAGATGTAGGTAGCCCTTTACCGATCGGATTTGGCCGAAAATACCGATTTTCGGCCGTTTCCGATCGGTAAAGGTCTATGGAGATGTTGGGGCACATATTCGGTAATTTTACCGAATCGTTATTATTACCGAATCGGTAAATTTACCGATTCGGTAATATTTACCGATTCGGTAAAATTACCAAAAATGCAATGTGGGTAGCCAATTTTCCATTGGCACATGGCTTTCAGAATCGGTATTTTACCATGGAATACAAATCCATGGTAAAATACCGATTACTGTGTACATGCACATCTGTGCATGTACACATGTGCCATGTGACAGACAGACGTGCCCTTAGGGCATGTCTGTGTGCCACATTGCACACATGCCCATTTTGGGGGTGCTAGAGGGTGTCAAAGTGACACCCCCTGCACCCTTGACAAATTCGGTGAATTGAATCCTATGGGCTTGAAGGCCCATAGGATTCAATAGCAAATACCGATTCGGTATTTACCGAATCGGTAAATACCGAATTTCAAGGTATCGGTAAAAAATCCAGATGTTGGTACCTACATCCCATTTACCGATTTTGAAATACCAAAACGGTAAAATTCGGTATTTCAAAATCGGTAAATGGGATTTACCTACATCTGGCCCTTTGTCCTTCACTTGGTTCATCTGAATGGGGCATTAATTGATTGTTCATCATTTGTGTATTATTGGTTTGATTTAATCGTGATGTAGTGACTGAGTCTGCATCAATATCATTATTCTCGTTCATTTTTGTGGAAGCCAATAATTATTTTTTTTTAATTAAACATGCGCTTTCGCTGTATCTTGGTATTTCTTTATTTCCTTACCCTTTCCTCTTTTTCTGTTGTTTTTGTAATTTAATGGCATCAATTGATGGTTCTCCTTGGAGGTCTCATTGAGTATCTTTCACTTCCCATCCGCTTTATTTATTAAATAAAGGAAAGAGGGCAAGGACAAATGGGGATCTGTTTTTGACAATAACCGTTGCAGTGTACATTCCTCAGAAAATAATTTCTGGGGCAAAATACTTTCTTGGTGTCAATACATTTCTGCTTCTTAATTTACCCTTTATCTGTTTTCCAGTTTGGTCACGTTGGCTATTTTGTGGATTTTGCTTTCCTTTGTATTTTTTTGCGCTCATTTTGATAATAGATTAGCTCAGTGTTTTCATTCCTTTTTTTATCTAGTAGGATTGGTCGAACATTTTGATTAGATAGCGATTTTAATATTACTGCTAAAATGTCAAGATTGTGATCAGAGTTAGATGTTGTCTTTTCCAACAGTGTCAAAATGGCCTCTAAAATTCTCTGTAGAACTTTTAAGGCCTTGGATAATTGGACATAATCTCCCTGTGGATGAAAGCAAATGATCTGGGGAAAATCAGGCACATTTGAGAGACCAGCCGTATGCAGGTGACCTTCACTTGGAAAGAGGTCCAATGTCGCTGTTGCTTCTGCTTTGCTTGTTGGGAGAGTTACGGATCCCATGTCGATATCTTGTAGAGTATATTCTGGAAGCGTTATTACCGGAGACTTTTCTTCAGATGTTTTACTCTCAGATAATGGACTATTTACAAAGGTGTTAATCCTACTTTGTGCTTGCTATCCATATCTTTGTTTATCATCACTGATTCTTCATGCACACTTAGTTTTACTTCCCTTAAATTGCTAGTCACTGAAGAAGAGGACTCTACTAATGGGCCATTTAATTTCAGAAACAAATGTTGGAATATGAGGTAAACCTTCTAGTGAACCAAACTCTTGTGATTTCTTCTGTCCTCCTTTCCCCCTTTGTACAGAAGGTTGCCTTTTTTATTAAATGGCTTAATATCTTAATTTTTTCACTGTTATGGTGGCTGTTATACAGGGATCACACGGTTAACTTGCCAGCCCCGACACTAATATGATATAAAATGTGTGCAACCAAGATTGTTCTTATAGGTTAATTATACTATGTTGGTTACAAAAACTATGAACCTCATGGTTATATGTACATTGCTAATACATTCACTTAATATTATCTGAAAACATGTGAAATGTAAGAACATTATTAAAATCAATAAAACAGAAGTTACAAAAACAAGGAAATTCCTAAAGAGTCCCTAAAATACCGGAATTATCTCCAATATGGTAGTTTCGAGCATATGGTGAAGCTATTTTAAGAAGCAGTACATAGCTCGTCAGCGCTTTAAGTACATTTGGGTTTAGTACTTGTCTCCGGAAGGTGGTAAGACTCTTTGTATTTTGGGTTTATCAAATTGTTATCTGTTTTTTTTTACTTAACTGTAAATTAAAGCCCTGTTGGACACTGGCTGCACATTAAGTTTACTAGCATATCATGTTGTAGCTGAGTTTTTAACCCTTGCCACACCATACAGTAAGCCTTCATTGCCTGACTTTGCTACCTTGCAATATTATTGAGGCACTAGTGGCCAAAATAAGTACCCGCACAAGACATTGTTATTAACTAGTGACTGTCACACAACCCCTCCCCCCATAATAGTTTATTGATACTCATTTTATGGATTTCAGAAGTATGGGTGTGCAAAATTCACGCAATTTGTTGTCACGTAATTACGCAATATTTTTAGTTAATAGTGCAAAATGTAAATATGATATTTAGTGCTACATTTTAGCATGAAAACTTGCATCCCTTTTAAATGCGAGGATGCATTTTGCACACAAAAAATAGCACCAAAACATAAGTACTGCGAAGGGGAATGTTTAGCCAGTCAGAGAACAATGACTTTGAAAACAGAATTTCTGTATATTTAAATTCCTTGAAAGGTTTTTCTTATTTTTACAGATGACAAGTAGGCCTGGGTGAAATTTCTATTATACCGCCGTAATTTGCCTAATTTCGGAAATCCCGCATTAGCCTTGTTACACAAAATTACGGCATTATGCCACTTTGCATAATTAATTGCTATTCAAAGTAAAAATTCACCATGAATGGTCCCATTTGTGGTAAAAATGAATCAAAAACGAAAGGAAACAACAAAACGTGCATGGCTGTTGTTCGTGGGGTTTTGTTTCAATACATCTTCACTCCAAAAATTGACAGCAGAATGCATTTTGCGCTAAAATTTAGTGCAAAATGATGGATATGCATTTTGCATAATTTTGCTGTAAATAGGTAAATACGTGAAAAAAAATTACGGAATTTCGCACACCCCTGATTACAAGATAGCATTTTTGATATTTTATTTCAGTACTTTCAAATGACTTTTTTTTCAGTTTGAGATTACAAAGCGGAACCCGCTCCGCCAACGCTCACAACAACCAGTCCATCTGCGAGCTGCTGCCATGGCTGGCCACAAGGGTCAGATCAGGTGCGGATGAGGAATTAATCGCATTGGCTGGTGAGATCACTCGGGGTGCTGAATGGATGCCACAGGGCTGGTAGCCAGGACATCACAGCGTGCCAAACTGGGTATCTGGGCACGCTCTAATGACGCAGTTAATGCAGCTGTGCACATTGCAAGCAGTACCAAGGAACACTACAAGGGCATGACACGATAGGTGCAGCAAACGTTGGCAATACACCAAGGCGAGATCTGTTCTGGTGTTCTGCTATGTTTCTTTGATGAAGAGTGCCTCCAATTGATGTTGATGTCTGAAATGTTCGGAGTGTGGTGTCTTTGAGCATGAGAAAGAAGGGTGATTTTTTTTCTGGTGTACATATGATGGTGCTTGGGATGTGGATGAGCTTCTGGGGGATGTATGACAGAACCACACAAGCTATTACAACGTCTGGCTTTACAGCGCGGTCTTTGCAAAGGCCCATCTTTACCACTGCATTCCTTTACCATGCCTTTTACAACATACGAAAAGCAAGTTACTTACCTGTACACTCTGGATCTCCAATACTGATATATATAAAAGATACAATACTGGAGAATAATACATTTACTATTCCCACTCCACTCTGTGTAACACTAGGGAAAGCGTTGGACTTCGGAGAGGTATGATTTACTATTCCCAGTCAAGTCTGTGTAACACTAGGGAAAGTGTTGAACTTCGGAGAGGTATGATTTACTATTCTCAGTCAAGTCTGTGTATCACTTGGGAAAGTGTTGAACTTCGGAGAGGTATGATTTACTATTCCCAGTCAAGTCTGTGTAACACTAGGGAAAGCGCTGGCCTGTGAAGAGGTATGATTTACTATTCCCACTCCATTCTGTGCAACACTAGGGAAAGCGTTGGACTTCGGAGAGGTATGATTTACTATTTCCACTCCAGTCTGTGCAACACTAGGGAAAGCGTTGGACTTCGGAGAGGTATGATTTACTATTTCCCCTCCAGTCTGTGCAACACTAAGGAAAGCGTTGGCCTGTGAAGAGGTATAATTTACTATTCCCACTCCATTCTGTGCAACACTAGGGAAAGCGTTGGACTTCGGAGAGGTATGATTTACTATTCCCACTCCACTCTGTGCAACACTAGGGAAAGCGTTGGACTTCGGAGAGGTATGATTTACAATTTCCACTCCAGTCTGTGCAACACTAGGGAAAGCGTTGGACTTTGGAGAGGTATGATTTACTATTTCCACTCCAGTCTGTGCAACACTAGGGAAAGCGTTGGACTGTGAAGAGTTATGATTTACTATTGAGGGATGGCAAGAGGCGGTATCCTCCCCCAGAGTAGTGGCACAACTTAGGCTGGTAGAGCTCAACATTCTACATAGAGTGTATATCACGGGACCCCATTGGTACAGATGGGAGGGACGAACGAAGGGGAATGTCGGAGACGATGCAGACAACTAGACACCTATATGCACATCAAATGGGAATGCGAACATATCCAATCATACTGGAGGAGCATACATGAGGTAATAGGTACCGTACTCACAGTTGTTATTAGCCTGAAGCACGTAGATGTCTCCTAAACATATGGAATCCTACTGATTGAATGCACACCAAACACAAAGGGCCACTCTGGGGTTCATGATAGCAAAAAGAAACATTGTACAGGCCTGGGGAGGAGGGGGTGTTACAACGCACTGTAGAGGCTTGGGAGACAAATCTCGATGGGTGCATGTACAGGAAAAAGACAGTGTATGTGACCTGAGGTTGCCCTAAAAAGTGGTCCAGATTATGGAACCCATGGAACTCGTATCGAGGAGACATATGCCTTTCCCCACGTAGTACTGATCAAGATGACCTGCTCACCCCATGATTTTTCCTTACTGTGTGCAACTGTAAATGATGATTGTTTTATCTCGTCATGCCTATAATGATACTGATTCCTTTGTATGTCCTAAACTTGTCGATGACTGTTAGTAAAAAGATTTTTAAAAATAAATAAAAAATAGGAGTGGGGAGAGCGGGCATCCTTGGTGAGTGCCTCTACAGATGTTTTATGTGTCAGACAGTAAGCCATTGCACGAGATTGTTCTGTAGGGAATTTATGAAGCCGTTGTGCCATCCCTATGCATTTTGGGCCAGTGCCAATACTGGCCATAGTCCAAAACAAGTATCCCAACTTCACATGATTAAAGGATTTGTACATATCAAATAAGAGTTCCACCCTTTCTTCCATATCATTCCTGCTTTGCCATAAAAGGTGCAGAAGGCTACTCATGTGATTTCAAGAGGAGCGGTCGGGTAGTCAGCCCATCTGTTTTTTGTGTGCCGGTTTGGGAATTTAAGAAATCAAAGCTCTGTTAAGATCAGCCGTCAGTCCCCCCTAGCTCCATTGCATCCCTGAATACTCCAACTAGTAAGGGAATCCATCCTTCCCTGGGGCTTAACTGGGTGGCATGGATTTGATGGCTTCTGTGATTTCTTCATCGGTGACCGTCATATTGAGTTCTTCGTGTATGGGATCTATCAGGCATATGGCAGCCATGAAGCGGTTCTCTCAGGTGTCTTCAGTTGGAGATTCTGAAATGTATAATGAAGCACAGTACCAGGCAAATTACTTTGGAGGAAAGCGATGATCTTTAAACGCAGGAATAACTGAGACAGCTTCTCTTTGTTCAAGTTGTAGTACCAGAAGACTTCTGGCTTTTTTTGCGTGTTCATGTTCTCTACCCCTGAGGTAATGTAGAGCCTTTTCCACTTGTGAAGAGTTTATAAAGCTCACAGCTCTTGGAGAGTAGCTGTATGATATTGTTTGGGGTAGCTCAAAATCTCAGCCCAGTCATCACAAAATGTAACTTCTTTAAGGTGATATCAGAGATATCAATCAACTGTAATAGGTCAACAACATTCCCACTGACTCCAGGTACACCCGTCTGCACTCTTGACGTTCCTCTCCCCCGATGTCAGTCATCTGTTATATACCTGGGAATTTGGATTACTCACGATTAAAGCTACAGTCATAGCTGAAAACTACAGAGTAGCAATGTCTAAGATTGAAGGTCAAATTAGAAAGTCCTCACAGTCACCTCGATTCCGACCAGTCCAGGGATGAAGAAGTCAGAAGCAGATACATTCAAGAGGCAGATTTTAAACTTTCTTGTTGACATAAGGTAGGATCTCTCTTTCCCAGACTCCGGGATGCAGGTTGAGAACAATGACTATTCTATCAGGATTGTAAAAAATATCCTGAGTCCCTTCCTATTCATGAAGCCATTCGGGGTCTTCTAACTAGACAATGGTCTTAAGAGAATAAGACTGGTTCCTCAATTTCTATCGAAGAGACAGATGCTAAACTTTTTGCAGAGGAGTTTCCTGCTTCTGTGAAGGTTGACTCACTGTTGAAGGGTCTGGCATCTACTGAATCCATTATTTCAGAGGACACCTCTCCACTTGATCAGGTGGATAAGAAGGTTGAAGTGGCAATTAAGAGGGCATATTCTTCGATGAACTTTGCTCTTTGTGCAGGAGCTTACGCCAGAGCTTTATAGCGCCGGGACGCCCCTTCGCTGGGGCAGCTGTGCGCTCAAGAAAACTAAGTAACATAACATAACATAACATAACTTATGTCATTCAACCCCTGTTGCATGACTTCCAAGACCTGGCAGAACAGCTGCAGGATGGGGTGATGGAATCTCTATATCATCTGTAGTGAAGTAAGAAGTGCGGATCCTCTCGGACCTGACCTTGGATTTTTTGTCAGTAGCAGCTACACGTTCAGCAATGTCCGCAAGACGTCATATTTGGATACAGACTTGAAAAGTCGATAATACTCAAAAATCTCTTTTGTTGCATCTTTCATTTCACGGCACCAACCTCTTCGGTTCTCAGCTTGAGGACATGATGAAGAAGTCAACAGAGGATCGTAAACTCATGGTGTCAGTAAAATCTCCTTCCAGGAGAAGAGGTTTTGGGAACTCGTCAACTGCTAAGAGAGCCTGCCAGCCCTTTTAGGGCAGAGGCTGTAGCCGTGGCACTTCCTCCCAGGACAACTCTTGGCAGGAACCTCCAGCTACTCCTCCATCAACCATCCCAAAAGTATGACTATCTGAGGACTGTGGGTGGAAGAATCTTTTTTTTTCACAACCATTGAAAAAAGAGGTTTTGGACTCCTGGGTGCCCCAGGCGGTGAAAGGCAGATACAAAATAGAATTTTCAGCTCCTCCGATCTACTTCTTTACTTGAATCCCATTTCCTTGCAGTCAGGACAAATTACAAGCTCTGCCACAGGGAATAGAGGGTCTTCTAGCAAAGGGGTCCATAACTCCATTATGGACCCCTGTGGGACTGCCCAAAGGCAGATTGAGGCCAGGGATGTTACTCAATGATGTTTTTAGTACAGAAGACTTCCAGAGCTTTCCGTCCAATTCTCAATTTGAAACAAGTGAATCTGTACATTCCTCGTTAGAGGTTCAAGGTGGTGAGTTTACAGAGTATCTTGCCTCTCGTATCTCCAGGCATGATTTTGGCCTATCTTGATCTTCAGAACGCTTATTTGCATATTCCTATACACCACTCTTCTTAGCGATATCTCAGATTCTTTGCATTAGGACGTCATTTTCATTACTGCATCCTTCCTTTTGGCCTCTCTTCAGCGTCTCCGGTGTTGATTAAGGCTTTGGCTCTCTTGGTTGTAAATCTTTATTCCTTGGGTTTTTTAGTCTTTCCCAACTTAGATAATTAACTAATCTGTGATACTTCTTTTTTGAAGGTGTTACAAGCTATCCATCTGGTATGCAACGGCCTCCACACTAAGAAGTTGCATCTGGTTTCAACGCATCAGCTTAATTTCATTGGTGCTTTCTTCGACACAAGAGTCGGAAAGGTCTTCCTGCCTCAGGCTCACCAACAGACACTGGTTTCTGGTCTCTAGAATCTCATGTCTCGTCAGCAGGCCCCAGCAAGAAAGTGGTTGAAAGTTCAGGTGGACATGGCGGCTTCCCTGTTCCTAGTTCGCTGACCTCACATGCACTTGTATCATCTTTGGTCTCATCTCCTCTCACTGAGGAATCCCGGTTCACAAGAGTATGACACTCTAGTCTCATATTTTGCTAGAGATTTGTCTCAAACTGCAGTGGTGGTTGAAGGCTCCAAAATTGAACAAGTGCGTTCTCCTCTCTCCTCCCCTCCCTCCGACTATTAAAACCTCGGATGGAGAGCCACGTTGGGGAACTCATCAGCCCAGACTCCATGAACCAGGACAGAATCAAGCAAGTCATCCAACAGGAGGGAGCTGTCAGTGACCTAAAGAACTATGCTATTCTTCTCTTCTCTGATTCAGAACTATCCAGGGCAAATCAGAATGGACAATCAGGTGGCAAGAGCATATGTGAACCATTTGCAAGGTTCCAGGTCACCTCAGATGGAATCTCTAGCAGAGGAGATAATCCCTTTGGCCGAAACAAACTTTATGTCTCTGACAACAATATATCTTTCGGGGAGGGAGAATGGGTTTGCCAACATCTTGCATCTGTCTTTCCCCTCCTCGGTCTTGGTCTCTTTCAACTTTTCAGTAGATTGTAGATCAGTTCGGGACCCTGTGGTTGTACCTGTTCACATCTCCTGTGAATGCCCTTTTGCCCTTACTGCCCTTGTCATTTAATTAGTTTTCCCTGGTCCTGGTATCTTCTATACACCTTTTCCCCCCTTTTTCCTGGTCCACATCATTCTGTTAAAAATTCAGAGGGAAAATATTAAGGTCCTGCTGATAGTTCCATCCTGGAGGAGGCAACCACGGGTTCCCTTCTTTCTCCATCTGGCCCTCCAGTGCCCTCAATCAATCAATCAATTAATCAGTCCATTTAAAGAGAGTGCTACTCACCTGCGAGGGTCTCAAGGCGCTGAAGGGAGGGGGCCGCTACTGCTCGAATAGCCAGGTCTTGAGGTGTTTCCTGAAGGTGAGATGTTCTTGGGTTAGTCGTAGGTGTGCGGAGAGGGTGTTCCATGTTTTGGCAGCCAGGTAGGAGGACGATCTTCCTCCGGTGGTGGCTCGGCGGGACGGTTGCGAGGGAGAGGCTGGCGGAGCCGAGCTAGCGGGTAGGAGAGTAGAACGAGAGGCGGTTGTTGAGGTATTCGGGCCCATGTCGTGGAGCGCTTTGTGTGCGGGGGTGAGGAGCCTGAACGTGATCCTCTGGCTGACGGGGAGCCAGTGCAGGTTTCTCAGGTGGGCCGATATGTGGCTGTGGCGAGGGATGTCGAGGATGAGTCGTGTGGAGGCGTTCTGTATGCACTGAAGTCGTTTCTGAAGTTTGGCTGTGGTTCCTGCGTAGAGGGCGTTCCCGTAGTCCAGTCGGCTGGTGACGAGGGCCTGCATGCCCGTCTTTCTGGTTTCTGTAGGGACCCACCGGAAGATCTTTCGGAGCATGCGCAGGGTGTTGAAGCAGGAGGATGAGATAGTGTTGACTTGTTTAGTCATCGTGAGCGAGGAGTCCAGAATGAATCCCAGGTTGCATGCGTAGTCCGTGGGTGACGGTGCGGTGCCCAGCGCTGTGGGCCACCAGAAGTCATCCCAGGCGGATGGGGATTGTCCGAGGATGAGGACCTCCGTTTTGTCTGAGTTCAGTTTCAGCCGACTGAGCTTCATCCATTCCGCTACGTCTTTCATTCTTTCCTGGAGGTTGGTTTTGGCGGTGGTTGGGTCTTTGGTGGTGGAGAGTATCAGCTGGGTGTCGTCGGCGTAGGAGATGGTGTTGAGGTTGTGTTTGCGTGCGATGGCGGCGAGGGGGCTCATGTAGATATTGAAGAGGGTTGGGCTGAGTGAGGAGTCTTGGGGTACGCCGCAGATGATCTTGGTGTCCGTGGAGTGGAACGGCGGGAGACGGACTCTCTGGGTTCTGTTGGAGAGGAACGAGGTGATCCAGTCCAGCGCTTTTCCTTGGATCCCAGTGTTGTAGAGGCGGGTTATTAGGGTGCGGTGGCAGACGGTTTCAAAGGCGGCTGAGAGGTCTAGGAAGATGAGGGCGGTTGTCTCCCCGTTGTCCATCAGGGTCCTGATGTCGTCGGTGGCTGCAATGAGGGCTGTCTCTGTGCTGTGGTTGGCTCTAAATCCAGATTGGGATGGGTCGAGCGAGTTGTTTGCCTCGAGGAATGCAGTCAGTTGTTTATTGACGGTCTTCTCGATGACTTTGGCCGGGAAGGGAAGAAGAGAGATGGGGCGGAAGTTCTTGAGGTCTTTAGGGTCAGCTGTGGGTTTTTTCAGAAGGGCGTTGAGCTCTACGTGCTTCCAGCTCTCTGGGAAGGTGGCTGATGCGAAGGAGTTGTTAATGACGTTCCGGAGGTGAGGTGCGATGATGGCGTCTGCTTTGTTGTAGATGTGGTGGGGACATGGGTCAGATGGAGAGCCGGAGTGGGTGGTGTTCATGACGTGGGTGGTGTCTTCTGTGCTGATGGGGGTCCAGTTGCTTAGGGTGGTGGTGGGTGGGGGTCGTTGGTTTGGTGACTGGAGGAGGAGTCTGTGCGTCAAAGCTGTTGTGTATATCTGCGATCTTGCGGTAGAGTTGCAGAGGTCTTGTGATGGTGTGATGTCGTTGTTGCTGGCATTGGGGTTGGAGAGCTCCTTTACAATGCTGAAGACTTCCTTGCTGTTGTGGGTGTTGTTGTCCAGCTGCTCTTTGAACGATGTCCTTTTGGTGGTGCGGATCAGCTGATGGTGTTCGCGAATGGCGTTTTTGAGGGCTGACATGTTTTCTGTCGTCCGTTCATGGCGCCAGGTTTTTTCGAGAGTGCGGCATGATTTCTTTGAGTCTTTGAGGGCGTCGGTGAACCATGTAGTTTTCCTGTTGCTGGTCTTGCCTGGGTGGTTCTTCAGTGGAGCGAGGTTGTCGGCGCAGTTGGTGATCCACTGTGTGAGATTGTGAGCTGCGTCGTTTGTGTCGGAGTTGTAGGCTGGTGGGTTCTGGCTCAGTGATGTGGTAAGCTGAACTGTGGTGACTTTGCTCCAGCATCTGCGGGGTATCTGTAGCGTACGGTGGTGTGGTGTTGTCTTCTTGTAGGTGAAGTGGATGCAGCTGTGGCCGGTCCAGTGTAGTCCGGTGGAGTGGCTGAAGGAGACGTGGTTGCTGGCGGAGAAGTGGGGTCAAGCGTGTGGCCAGCGTAGTGGGTGGGGATGTTCACCAGTTGCTTGAGCCCGAGGTTGGTGAGGTTGTCGAGCAGGGTGGTGGTGTTGTTGTCGTTGTTGTTCTCCAGGTGGAAGTTCAGGTCCCCTAGGAGGATGTATTCTGGTGAGGTTAGAGCGTGCGGGCTGACGAAGTCGCCCTTGAATCTTCCTGTTGGTTCCTTCTCCTATCCGATGTCTAATTCTGCCAGATACCTCGCTTCCACTGTCTCCGGAAGTTTGGAAATTGAGACTAGGAGATTGGAGTCATTAGGTTGTTTATTATATATTGCTACCTTTATTCAAACTCCCAGACAGTCTAGCACATTGAAGGTTTCCAAGTGTCATTGAGGAATTTTTCAAAATGATGCTCGTCCAGAAGTGTCCTCCTAGCAACATTTGAGGAAGGTACAGTTTTGGAACTTCTTAGAGGAGGGATTCAGTTTCGACCCAGCGAAGCCTGTGGGCCTTTATTAAAGCCATTATATGTCCTTCGGTGTTTCAGTTTGATTCCCTCGCCTGTAATTTGCTGCGTACTTTTAATTTGAGAAGAGCGGTGGTGCATGCTGCAGTCCCTTCCCGCCCCCCATGGGCCCTACTCTGGTCTTGTCCTTCCACCGGGGGCTCCTTTTAAGCCTCTTTCATTCTGAATTCTTACCTTAAAGGTCTTTTTTCTTGTGATAATCTCAGGGCATAGGTTGGGGGAGATTTGGGCTCTTCTATGTCATAAGCCTTTTCTAAAGATTGTCCAGGATAAAGTGGTCCTCCAGCCAAATCCTCCTTCCATTCCCAAGGTTTTGTCTTCTTTCATCTATCTCAGGATCCTCTTTTCCCTTCTTTCTATCCCTTCTTCAGAACAAGAAGTTCTTGCGTGCTTCTTAGATCTGGTCAGGGCTCTGACTGTCTATTTAAAGAGGACTGCTTCTGTTCGAAAGGTGGATTTTCTGTTCATCTCCTTTGTCTTGGGTAATAGAGTCAGCCTCCAACAGTTTCCACCTTGAGTAGGTGGCTAAAGACTATCATGTCACTGGCCTACCAGGATGCTGGTGTCCGCCTTCCTGCTGTCATTCAAGGGCGCTCTGCTAAGGAAGTTTCTTTTTCTTGGGTGTCTTTCATAGGCGACTGTTTGAAGGACATATGAACGCCTGCAGCACGTTTCTAGTCCCCACGCCTTTATTTCTGATTTCAATATAAGAATGGCGGATTTGTTTTAGACTTCTTTCGGGTCAGCTATTCTGTCTGCAGGAGACTGATATGTGACAGGTTGCTTGTATTTTGATTCAATAAATCACCCAGTGTTGCAGATTTTGGGCTCAGTCCTCCATTTTCTTCAGTTCTGTTTTGCTTTGGTATCCGCTCAATTTGTAAAGACTGTGGCGAGGAAGCTGGACGAGGTTGGTAAAGAAGGTTATGGGTAAGTAACCGAGGAGCATATTACCAAGAGCCATTATCGCCGCTTTTTCCGGATTTTTTCTCACTAAAGCGGCGATAATTTGATCGCCCAATTACCAAGCTGTCGCTAACACCAGTTAGCGACAGCTAGTAAGCGATAGCGATCATCTTGGGGCCCACTTTGCATGTCAGCGATAATTATCGCTAATGACATGCAAAGTGGGCGTGCCAAGATGTTAGCGACTGGAAACTGTCGCTAATATCGCTATCTCCTATTACCAACAATGGCTTAGTTTTGGAAATATTTGCGCTAAGCGCGAATATCTCCAAAAGCTAATGCCTGCCCAGAGCAGTTGTTAGCCATGTTATCCAATGGTAGGTGGATAACATGGCTAAGAGCATTGTCGCGATAATGTGTGAATATCGCTGTATTTACAGCCTGCTTTTTATCGTTTTAGAGATATACCTTGCTAATAGCAAGTTATCTCTGCGATACAAACAGGTGAACCGCGGCGATAATATTTTCACCACTGAGCTTACTTAGCGATAAATACCGCTGTAGGTTGGTAATATGCCCCGAGTCTTTTACATAAATCCTGGTTCTGGCCGTTTATTCAGGCGCTGGTTTAGTCCTGGACAGGGCTGGGAAGCTATTCGAGTTGATAAAGACTGAACTCTGCAGTCACATGACCCTCACTCTAACTTCGACTTTGTCATTTTTCCCACATTCTGTCTGCATGAGCTGAGCCTTTTTCTTTTCGTTGACCTCGGTGACCCCGGAAGGCCCTTACCTCTAGCCTAGGAAACAGAAGAATTGGGGGCCATGGGAACTAAAATAGCCTTCCTGTTGTAAACAGACCCTACAAACCCAGGGCACTAATGGAGTTTGAAAGCCAAACAGCTTCAATAGTACCAGCTCGCTGCACTCTGATTGGCTCCCATCGGGCGAGGGCTGACCAGGAATGTTTACAGCCAGGAAAGGACAGATGCCTTGTGGCGGACAGGTCACACTGCTCTGCCTGCAAACAGGTGTCTGCGAGCAATCACGTCATTCTAATGAAGAACTTGAGACAGGCTGCTGACACAATATCTCATCTGTATCCGGAGGTATATGCAGGGAACATGCAGATAATTGTCTTTTTTTGAAAACCCCAGAAGTAGGGAAAACACGTTATGTATCCTTTAATGAGTTAATCAGATATATGCTCGTTGTTTTCATCTAGAGAAATGTTTTAAACTGTGCAATCGGAGGTTTTTTGTTTAAAAGCAGCGACCTCCTCGATAGTCACAATGGCACACGTTAGCTTCTGTACCTGTGAATATACACATGGAGAGGCTGTGGGTTACACAATTTGATTATGCGTTATTTTTTTATTATTAAACAAAGTTTCTATTTGTAGTATGAATGTTTAATTGAGTTGCATAGCGGTAAAGAGTGATCCGAACACTGCGTGGGCTATTTAGGGTTTTGTAGGATGGACGGCGTTCCGCCGGGGCACCGGGGGCAGCAGAGGCATGCACTGGTGGTGTGCTCTCCCCCCCCCCGTACATTTTAGAATGTTCTTGCCTGGCTAACATTTCTAGAGCCGTTTGCCATGGTTTCTTGAGTGGCTGCCATGTTTCCTGCAGCTGTCCAGTAAACGTGTTTTTTTCTTTTCAAAAGCGAACTCCCAAAGCAGGAGTTTGTTTTTGAAAATCAAAAAACAAGCATTTACAATGCAATGGTTTTGCCTTTGTTAAAGTTAGAGCTATTGGCATTGCTCTTGACACTCTGAAGCTCCACTCTGAATCTGCACTCTGAAGCTCCACTCTGCACTCTGAAGCTCCACTCTGAAGCTGCACTCTGAAGCTCCACTCTGAAGCTGCACTCTGAAGCTCCACTCTGAAGCTCCACTCTGAAGCTCCACTCTGAAGCTCCACTCTGCACTCTGAAGCTCCACTCTGAAGCTCCACTCTGCACTCTGAAGCTCCACTCTGAAGCTCCACTCTGAAGCTGCACTCTGAAGCTCCACTCTGAAGCTCCACTCTGAAGCTCCACTCTGAGGCTCCACTCTGGGGCTCCACTCTGAGGCTCCACTCTGAAGCTGCACTCTGAAGCTCCACTCTGAAGCTCCACTCTGAAGCTCCACTCTGAAGCTCCACTCTGAAGCTCCACTCTGAAGCTCCACTCTGCACTCTGAAGCTCCACTCTGAAGCTCCACTCTGAAGCTCCACTCTGAAGCTCCACTCTGAAGCTCCACTCTGAAGCTCCACTCTGAAGCTCCACTCTGAATCTGCACTCTGAAGCTCCACTCTGCACTCTGAAGCTCCACTCTGCACTCTGAAGCTCCACTCTGAAGCTCCACTCTGCACTCTGAATCTGCACTCTGAAGCTCCACTCTGAAGCTCCACTCTGAAGCTCCACTCTGAAGCTCCACTCTGCACTCTGAAGCTCCACTCTGAAGCTCCACTCTGCACTCTGAAGCTCCACTCTGAAGCTCCACTCTGCACTCTGAAGCTCCACTCTGAAGCTCCACTCTGAAGCTCCACTCTGAAGCTCCACTCTGCACTCTGAAGCTGCACTCTGAAGCTCCACTCTGAAGCTCCACTCTGAAGCTCCACTCTGAAGCTCCACTCTGAAGCTCCACTCTGCACTCTGAAGCTCCACTCTGAAGCTCCACTCTGAAGCTCCACTCTGAAGCTGCACTCTGAAGCTGCACTCTGAAGCTGCACTCTGAAGCTGCACTCTGAAGCTCCACTCTGAAGCTCCACTCTGAAGCTCCACTCTGCACTCTGAAGCTCCACTCTGAAGCTCCACTCTGAAGCTCCACTCTGAAGCTCCACTCTGAAGCTCCACTCTGCACTCTCAATCTCCACTCTCAAGCTCCACTCTCAAGCTCCACTCTCAAGCTCCACTCTCAAGCTCCACTCTCAAGCTCCACTCTGCACTCTGAAGCTCCACTCTGAAGCTCCACTCTGAAGCTCCACTCTGAAGCTCCACTCTGAAGCTCCACTCTGAAGCTCCACTCTCCACTCTGAAGCTCCACTCTGAAGCTCCACTCTGAAGCTCCACTCTGCACTCTGAAGCTCCACTCTGAAGCTCCACTCTGCACTCTGAAGCTCCACTCTGAAGCTCCACTCTGAATCTCCACTCTGAAGCTCCACTCTGAAGCTCCACTCTCCACTCTGAAGCTCCACTCTGAAGCTCCACTCTGAAGCTCCACTCTGAAGCTCCACTCTGAAGCTCCCCTCTGCACTTTGAAGCTCCACTCTGCACTTTGAAGCTCCACTCTGAAGCTCCACTCTGCACTCTGAAGCTCCACTCTGAAGCTCCACTCTGAAGCTCCACTCTGAAGCTCCACTCTGAAGCTCCACTCTGAAGCTCCACTCTGCACTATGAAGCTCCACTCTGAAGCTCCACTCTGAAGCTCCACTCTGAAGCTCCACTCTCCACTCTGAAGCTCCACTCTGAAGCTCCACTCTGCACTCTGAAGCTCCACTCTGAAGCTCCACTCTCCACTCTGAAGCTCCACTCTGAAGCTCCACTCTGAAGCTCCACTCTCCACTCTGAAGCTCCACTCTGAAGCTCCACTCTGAAGCTCCACTTTGAAGCTCCACTCTGCACTATGAAGCTCCACTCTGAAGCTCCACTCTGAAGCTCCACTCTGAAGCTCCACTCTGAAGCTCCACTCTGAAGCTCCACTCTGAAGCTCCACTCTGAAGCTCCACTCTGCACTATGAAGCTCCACTCTGAAGCTCCACTCTGAAGCTCCACTCTGAAGCTCCACTCTCCACTCTGAAGCTCCACTCTGAAGCTCCACTCTGCACTCTGAAGCTCCACTCTGAAGCTCCACTCTCCACTCTGAAGCTCCACTCTGAAGCTCCACTCTGAAGCTCCACTCTGAAGCTCCACTCTGAAGCTCCACTCTGCACTATGAAGCTCCACTCTGAAGCTCCACTCTGAAGCTCCACTCTGAAGCTCCACTCTCCACTCTGAAGCTCCACTCTGAAGCTCCACTCTGCACTCTGAAGCTCCACTCTGAAGCTCCACTCTCCACTCTGAAGCTCCACTCTGAAGCTCCACTCTCCACTCTGAAGCTCCACTCTGAAGCTCCACTCTGAAGCTCCACTCTGAAGCTCCACTCTGATGCGAAAAAAAGTATTTCACAGTGCAGAGTAACAGTCCTAAAATCCTGGCTGAACATAACAGTCTGCAGTTTCACACGTTACATTTGTGTTAGCTGCATTACGTCATAATTTATTGTCAAAGGCGAAATTCTGATTTAAATGGTGTATTCTGCAAACCGGACCCCGTTGTCTCCACTGCCCAGTGATATGATCAAATGCTTTCAGATGTTAAATCTACAGAAAGTTAAGCACTCCATTGATAGGATTCTCGTAGAATGGCCTGTCATTAATGTGGCCTCCAGGTTCGGAAGCATTCTTGAACTGCAGCAGGTATTAATGAGCGGGAGGGCGGGAGGGGGCGGGAAAGGGGGTGGAGAGACGCAGAAGACGGCCGGAGCAGGAAGGCGGGTGCCGGCAATGCCGGACCGGATTCGGGGGCGTTCCCGGCTTTCGGCTGACGTCGCGTGACGTCGGCAAAAGCCAAAGAATCTCGGGAACGCCCCCGTGTCTGGTCCGGCATTGACGGACAGGCCCCTCATCCAATGGCTAGGCTCCATTTATGGAGCCAGCCAATGAATGACGAGGGCCGACCCAAACCCACACACAGTACTCATTAGGTTTTTGCCTGCGCAAAAAAGATGCGCAGAGCGCATCTTTTCCGCGAGGCAAAACCTAAAAAACCGAACGGCCTGGACACCCTGGGAGTTTTCACCGTTCAAAGCACGCCAGTCTTTCCCTGTCAGTCCCGAAAAGGAAAAAAAACAAGCATTGGCATAGCCAAGAGGTCTCACCTTTGGGACCTAATACGTGTTTAGCCATGCAACAGTTGATGTTGTTGCACCAAGGATATTGTGCTGCATAACTAAATACTTATAAGGTCCCAAAGGCGAGACCTATTGGCTATGCGATTGGATGCAATTAATTGATTACTTAAACCCATGGATTAATAAGTATTACGAACATCCATTTTAAATAAATGTACATCCTGGATAAACGGAAAATGCGGCAGCGAACATGATATGTCAGTGCTGTGTTTGCCAGAGGCTGGAATGTGAGTGTACTGGGGTCCATGCACAGCTTTGTGGTGCGGAAACATTGCACCTGACATTATCTGTTCACTTGTGCTTACAACAGCTGTACTTCGGAGAGCAGCCTGCCTTCGGGCTTCGGTCGTGCCTACATAGTCAAAATGTTCCTTTTTTGGGGGGAAAAGGAACAACCCCGAAGTCAGCCATTGGAAACATACACATCTGTTTTTGAACATTGTGTAACGAAGTTACAGTATATGTGAGCCAGGGATGTGCAAAGTCAATCGTCCGGGGCCTCTAAGCGACTACAAAGCTTGTCCCACTGCAGAACACAAAGAACAGAATAAATAAAAATAAAAAAGCAGAAAGAAGTGTGCATGATTTAAGCAGCATCTCACCTCAGCAAAGTACACGAATTAAAAGGGTGTCTTGGCACAGGCGCGCGTATTCAGCCCGGAAGCCGTAGGATAGGCTGGGGAGGGTAATGAAGGATCCTGAGTAGGCTATGTGGGGGTGGGGCTGCAACCATGCCACAGAAGTTGGTGGAATGGCTCGAGAGCCGCACTTTGAAACGGCACCGTGCAGCCTCCCCAATTCTCAATGACGCAATCAGATTCAAGACCAAACTCCCCTCATAAAGCACAGCACACTTCAACAAGTACGCTTTTAGAAGAGGAAGTCACAAAATTCCACGTGTGTAATGAGTTGTGGAAGTCTAAAATGTTGCTGGCAATTGTTCCCCCTGACAAAAAATAAAGAAAAAAAATGCCAAAATCCATCACCACATTAAAGATAATCGAGAGGCTGCATTGCTGGTAGTGATATCTTAAACACACTATGGCTAACCAACGTCTTTCCGGTTCCTACTTACAGAAAGTAGATTTCTTTCAAGAAAACACTTCCAAGCTGTGTTTATCGGAAGCATTGCTAAGTGGTGCTATTAATTCAGAGTATTTTCAAGCTGTGAACAGGCCCCAGACGTGAAGGGAGAGGGAGCAAGTGTGAACCGGAGGAGGAACAAGAGATGAGGGTGGAGAGAGAAGGAAGGGATTGCAATGGAGTAGAAGGGAAGTGGGAGACAGGATGAGAGGGAGTGTGTGGCTGAGACTTGACATCTGGGCACACACCTAGCGCCTCGAAGCCAGCAGCAGCGCAGTGCTTGGTGATGGCTGCACTCTCACGAGTCGTCAGCTGATACAGTGTGCTGTACGTGTGCTGCCTCTAGGAGTGTTGCGGCTTCCATTTCACACAGTGGTAGTGAGGCTTTGTGCAGCGCCGAGAGAGCAGCTGTCATTACTGCAAGGCGCTTTCCATAACTCAGTGGGGTCTGTGAGAGGGCCGGGGGCCATGAAGGCTGCCTTCCATGCACTGCACGACTGTAACCGATGCCAGCACAGCGTGCTCTGCTGCAGCCTTTGTGCACATGAACACGCATGACCTCCACTGACCCTCTTTTCACAGGTCACACGCTGTTCTTTAACTCCAAAGACAGCGTGGATACATTCCCACACACAGCAAGAGTTAGAAAGAGTGCACCAACTCGGTCCTCGCAGCGTTAGAGGCTGGCAGCCTGATTCCGAGTTTGCTAGAGGCGGGTCATGTGCCAAGCAGCAGTGACTGGGCCTCTGGGCGCTATACATAGAGCAGACAGGACATCCGCTGCCGTTTGCCAGACGCCCAGGTCCCTGCTTTCTGCAGTCTCCACCTAGAAGACAGACCAGCGCTTTCTGAAGTTCATACCAGAGAGCAAAGGGGAACAGCCCGAAGCTCCGTGTTTGGCAGAATCCAGAGTACAGGTGGCTGATGGGAAAGCTCCTTGAGGGACAGACGTGGATGTGTTCGCAGCACCTCCAAATACCAGCGCAGTCATTAATGTCCATGCCTCCCAGGAGGCTTCAGAGTCACGGCGAGGCCCAGCTGGAACACACCCCCTTGCTTAAAAAAACACGAAGCACCCTTTTAAACTCACGCCCACCCCTAAAAACATGCCCGCAGCCCTCACGCGCGATACCTCATCCACATGAAGTAATGCAGAAGGTTGACATTGCCTCAGTCATTCACGAACACCGAACCTAATCTTTCCAGAAAGAACCCGCTTCTGCTGTGTGACCCTGAGAAGTCAGGTGAACCCTCAACTCTGCAAATGCTGTGCTAGTTTCTAAACTGGAGCCCACCTCTTAATTAACAGATTCCCCCTTCAAATAATTACCCTTCGACACATCAAGGCTATTGCGTGTTTGCAATTAACAACTTGATTAAAATTATTATTGAAACTATAATTAATACACATACAATACAAGCCGGAAGCGTGTAAAAATGTAAACAAAAGAAGAAAAGACAGCGCGCTGCAGCAGGGGGCGGGTGGAGAGAGAAGGGGCCTGCGCAGGTTTCCCTTGTGGTACCAAGCAGCAAGGGGCCATAATTGCTAACATATGGCGCTGCTGCTCGCCCCTGCTAGGGAATCGCACGCGTTGCCATTGGAAGCAATGCAACGCCTGCATGTTTTTGCCTGCAGAAGTGTTGCAATGGCTATAGGTCTTTTTCCTATGCCTCGCATGCGCGCTGCATAAGCGAGACCTAAAAAGGTTGTCAGGCCTGGTCTTAGGTACTTAGACCAATGAATGTAATAGAGCAGGTGGACCGCCCTCGTGGAGGACAGGGTACCCAATCAAGTCTGCGGGGCAGTACCTGTCTAACAAATACTAAAAAAAAACATCATATACTATACTTGCAATATCATCAGGCCAGAAACTTAATGAGTATATAACCGTGAGCGAGCATGGATTTAAATGTTTGTTGTTTAAATATATATGCAGTCATTCATGCAATCAAGAGTGTAAAGGACACACCGGTACAGCACCATGAGATGTAATACAAGCAGATGTTTTACACACTGCGTTGTAATTAGAGCAGCCTTCTATGGAATGGAGAAGACAAGGGTGGAGAGTGCTGAAGTAGAAACTAGGAGGTTTACGCTTGAGAAACGCTGTAGCAAGACTTTACATCGCCTGTGCTTTTCTGTTTTGTAACTGACACAACCATGATGCTTGACCAAAACACCCCTAGGTGAGTAAGGATGCTTCTTATATCAATACACTCTTGTGATTCATACCTTTGTTTAAAGAAGGGCAAAAAGACCTCCTGCAGACCCATTTATAAAGATCACTCCGTTTCGGATTGCTGATGTTCATATCGTACGTTTCATTCACAATTAAAAAACAGTGCAGTTTCATGCATGGGTGCATCTTAAAGAGCACAACATGGGATGGAATGAAATCGACTATCTCCAGCCTCTCTTTGATGGCCTGCTATCCTTCTGAGCACAGAACTGGTCCTTCTCAACACAGGATCTAACTACAGATTCCCAACCATCTAAAAATATATTCAAGGAGGTATAATGGATCTGGTAAAGCCTTCTTTGGCTCCCAGAATGCTCTTCGTTATAATATGCATTGAAAACATAAACATTAAACCCCTTCTTATTTAGTTCTTACAGCTTGCTTCACATCAGATACAATGCCAGATTCATGGAGTCGGTAGAGCTTTAACTTTGTCTGCATTAGGGGCATATTACCAAGGGCTAGTATTGCCGCTTTCTCGGCGAATTGTGCTGAGAAAGCGGCGATTCTGCTAGAGCCCTATTAACAAGGGTAGTTTAAGGCCTGGCCCAAGCCCACTTTGCATGTCGGCGATAAACATCGCTAATGACATGCAAAGTGGGCGTTCTCACGTCTAACCACATGAAAAATGTGTTTGGAGGTGGGAACACCCTATTACCAAGGAAGGCGATGAGAGGAAAAGAACTGCGATAAACTAATTTATCACAGGTCTCCCAACGCCTGCTCTGACCAAGCGTTAGGCATTGTTAACATGGGGGTGTGGATCATAAAGCTGAATCCACCCCCCCATAATATCAAGGCCCACATTAGCGCATGAAAACAACGTTTGTTTTCATGCGTTAATGTGCCATATCGCTGACTATCGCCGGATTTCTATTCGCCTGCCTGATGCGCATTGATGATTGCGCACTAAAAAGGCAATGAAATCCGGCAATAGCCGGCGATACCGGAATGTGCGTTGTGCGTTTTCCAACGTACGCCTCGGTAATATGCCCCTCTGTTCGCTAGTTGCTCACCAGTACTCTAGTGAAACTACATGTGAACACAATAGAATCAAATGACGACTGACTACTGAGGAATAAGACTCCTGCCCTGTCCACAGCCCGGCTCCCCCTCCACCGACTGAGCCGCCTGGTCTCAGTGTCCGTGCAGATGAGCTGACCTATGCTGGCCAGGGTG
Source organism: Lissotriton vulgaris (assembly GCF_964263255.1). Classification (NCBI taxonomy): domain Eukaryota; kingdom Metazoa; phylum Chordata; class Amphibia; order Caudata; family Salamandridae; genus Lissotriton; species Lissotriton vulgaris. The sequence goes on from NC_141691.1 coordinate 2,012,231,731, forward strand.
GGGGGATTTAGCGCTATTGCTACCAGCACTAGTGTAACAAACACAGCATCAGCCACCACTGGAGACACAGGGCTCAGTTTAATCATGTAAAGTGTTTAATGTTAGGGGATAAAAAGCAACCTAAATTGCTCTGAGCAACTGTCCTGGCACCCTAAAAAGCCACTTGGCACAGTCTACCAAGCTGTCCTAAAAGAGTTGATCTACACATGCTCAATGCGTGCAACTGGGCCAGATATTCACATTTCCCATTGTGGGTTTGGACTGGCCGCCCAGTTGTTTTTTTACCCAGCCTTTTGAACAGCATTCATTTGTGTCAAAGTGATGTTTATTTTAGGAGGATTACGGAAGAGGTGTCAAGTCAGATGAGGTTCTTTGCTCAAAATCACATAGTTTGGTCCAGAGGGAAACCTGGGATTAGAATTATTCTCTCCTGTTTCAAGGTCAGCAGCATAACCACCAGTTCACATCGCCAAGATCTGGACCGGTTGGCTTGGTGAGCAGATCTTTTCTTGACTGTCAGTGGATCTGGGGTCGTCTGCATCCGGAAGGTCCAGGTGGCTAGTTGTTATTTTATGTCCGTCAATGACGTAATATGGACGATCAAGATGTCTGAGGGACTCTGCGGAGCTTGGAGATATTCTTCAATCTAAATTCTCAGATGAGATTCTGAAGGATCCCATAGATGAAGGACGGGTCCTAATAACTTCAGGCGGTCTCTGACATGTCTACCATGTGATGTGGCAGCCCGTGAGGAAGGATGGAGTGGTTCACCATGCAACACTTTCCAGAAACTTCCAGTAGTGTGAAAATGACAAATTTGCCATTATCCATGGCCCTTAGGGGGAGTAGACTTAGCAGGATATTTGCCAGATTTCCAATCAGAGATGGTCTTATAATGTTTGCAGGTGTCCCAGAGCTGGTGTGTGACCCTTCATTCAATTATGATGCCTATGAAGCAGACAGTCTAGGTTGAGCAGCAGCGGCACAGCGGTTCGAGGTTTGACTCCCTTGTACCACAAAGATCCTTAGTATCCCCTTGATCACTTTCAGTGCCTGTGCTAATATTGACCATGAACGCAAATTCACAGGGTAGATCCTATGTACTTTTTAGCTTCACTGGTATCCCTGGTTAGGCCACGCTTTACAGGCAAAGAGCTGAAATGAGGTTTCCATTGGAAAATAGGGAAACCCATCTGCTCCCACAAAAGGGGGGAAATTATGGGATACAGAAGCTACCGACTCACCTGCCCGGAGATAGACCACCTCCAGAAGCCTTCAGGAACATCAGCGAGGCTAAGATATGAACCCTCCTCAAAATGGCCTCTTCTAGCCTTGAAGCAGTAGCAGAAATCTGGGGATTTGAAGAGTGGTATGCCTTCTGCTAATCTCAACAAAGCTGATTGCTGTTACTATTATGAACTTATTTATTTTGTGTAATACAAAGCAGTAGGCAGCGTGCCTGTCTTTAAAATGTTTCCAGGATTCTGCTCATTCTGCCATCACACCTGGATCACTGGCCCTAAAGTTATGTTTTTGCTGTAAACCTAAAGTGCTCTGCTGTGTGTCTGGTTAGGTTTGTGGTGTGGGATGCCTATGAGCGAGCAAAAAACCCAAGCTCATGTCATAAAACAGCACTGAATGTTACTGCACTGATGCTAACAAATACTCACTACCAAATGAACCCGTAAGACAGAACAGCTTTCATACACCCTTCGGAGTACAGTCATGGTGCTTAGCTGGCTGTCACTGTGCTCACAACTGCACTAATGACAACCATATACCACCAGCTGCAATCCACCAGAATACATTAAACAGAAGCTTGTGCTGAAAGCAGCACTTTCCAGCTATGCCACACAGCCATTCAGGGTTGGAATGGTAAGGCGGGTATTCGGGCAATGGCTGAGGGTCCCGGATCGAAGTTCCAGATGTGTGCTGCTTTTTTTGGCTACATGGGGGGCCAATTTGGCTGTGTTTGCTGTGTTCATGTGTTGCCAGCGGCCCACTGAGGCCATGAGTGGCCTTCCTGGAGGCAGATGGGCGTCCATTACCTCCCTTTTTTATTAACGGGCAGAGGTGTCACTCCCTTTCTATCGCTGGGCCGGCCCATTAATGAGTACATACTGAGAGGGGGCAGGGGGCCTGAGCAGAAGTGGTCTCACTTGCTTTCAAGTGTTTATACAATTTGCGGAAGCAGAGTTTTGAGGAAAGGCAATATGCAAATGTGAGCCACTTTTTTTTAGCATGCCCAGCCCGATTTCTAATCCCGATCCAACCCTGCAGCCATTTACCCCTGCTTCACAATAGCACTTACCACTGTGCAACAAGCACAAACGCCCAGCAAAAAACAGTAGCCAAAAGACCTTGCATAAATTCCACAAAGCAAAAATATGCCAAGTAGTAGGCTATCACTCTATCACTGTGCTCACAACAATACTTCCCACCATGATATAACTTACGCAGACAAGCAACAGTAATCTTATAAAGGCTCATATAAGCAATGAAGTCCATTGTCATGGTACCCAAGTGTACATGTCACTAGTAAATACCGCACAGAAAACTATAATGCACAGATCTATCAACCTAGAACACGGGTACTTATAGTACGGCCAACGGGCCACCAGTGGCCCGACAAGCCTTCCTTGGCGGCCCGCGGACCTTGCAGACATTTTACCTGTGTTTTTTTTTTTTTAGTGTCAGCAAACACCGCCGGTTCCCGAGATACTGTGTCCTATGGGGGCCAGGCGATTCCAACGATAGTCAGAGTGGAGATGCAGGGGCGCTAAGAAGAGGTGAAATAAAACAAAGCCTCAGTAACATGCAAATGGTCTTTTAAAGACCTGTGAAGTACTCTGTTGCGGCTGTGTGTGTGCCTGGGAAGCTGTCTCAGCCCGGGCTGCCACACGCGTGGGGTGAGGTGACAGAGGACAGCCGGGTGTTAGAGCGGGTGAGGTGACGAAAGGCAGCAGAGAGGGAGAGCCAGGTGAGGTGACGGAGGGCAGCAGGGAGTGAGAGATGGGTGAGGTGACGGCGGGCAGCAGGGAGTGAGAGCTGGGTGAGATGGCAGAGGGAGACAGAGAGAGGGAGACAGAGAGAGAGGGAGACAGAGAGAGAGGGAGACAGAGAGAGAGGGAGACAGAGAGAGACAGACAGAGGGAGAAAGACAGAGGGAGGGAGACAGAAGGAGGGAGACAGAAGGAGGGAGACAGAAGGAGGGAGATGGGGACAGAGACAGACAGAGAGAGAGGGAGACAGAGAGAGAGGGAGACAGACAGAGGGAGGGAGACAGAGGGAGGGAGACAGACAGAGAGGGAGAAAGACAGAGAGGGAGAAAGACAGAGAGGGAGAAAGACAGAGAGGGAGACAGACAGAGAGGGAGACAGACAGAGGGGGAGACAGACAGAGGGGGAGACAGACAGAGGGAGGGAGCCAGAGAGAGGGAGGGAGCCAGAGAGAGGGAGGGAGACCGAGGAAGATAGACAAAGGGAGGAGGGCGACGGAGGGAGACAGACAGAGGGAGGGAGAGATAGAGGGAGACAGACAGAGGGAGGGAGGGAGACAGAGGGAGCCAAAGAGAGGGAGCCAGACAGAGGAAGGGAGACAGACAGAGGGCAGAAGACAGACAGAGGGAGGAGGGCGACAAAGGGAGGGAGATAGAGGGAGACAGACAGAGGGAGGAGGGCAACAGAGGGAGACAGACAGAGGGAGGAGGGCAACAGAGGGAGACAGACAGAGGGAGGAGGGCGACAGAGGGAGGGAGACAGACAGAGGGAGACAGACGGAGACAGACAGAGGGAGGGAGACGGAGGGAGACAGAGGGGGAGAGAGGAAGGGAGACAGAGAGAGGGAGAGAGACAGAGAGAGGGAGATAGAGAGAGGGAGGGAGACAGAGAGGAAGGGAGACAGAGAGAGGGAGACAGACAGAGTGAGAGAGACAGAGAGAGAGAGAGAGAGATAGAGAGAGAGAGATGTGTGTATGCCGGGTCTGGTGGCTCAGTGGACGAAGGCGTCCGCTGCAGGGACCTGTGTTCAACCTCATGGAAACAATGTTTTTGTTGCTCTAGCCCCGCCCCCTCCCCCACTGACCCCGCCCCCACCGGTGCGGCCCTCGGCCACAAACCACACTGTAAATTTGGCTTCTGAGAGAAAGTTTGTGAGTACCCATGATCTAGAAGATGCATATGCAATTGGCAAAGCACTTCAGCCTTAATCATACATAGGGCTCCCAGTTTTATGGTATTTATGTTTTCAAAATTTCAGTCTGTATTTATCCATATTTATTTTTTGCTAATTTTATCTATATTTATCCACATTTATCTTGGGATTTGTGGAAAAACAAAGCAGAAATTGGTATATTTGTACATTTAGTTACCCAATACCTGTACCCTCTTACTTGAGTGCCCGGCAGGTTCCAATGGAATGAGCACTCACAGATGACAAATCCATATACTTATACGAAACCATGCAGATTTTAGTTACAGCTTTGTGCATATCTACTACTGTTCAAGCTTCATTACTAATATTTCTTTTTACCCCCTTTACCTGTCAATCCGCACTGCTATTGACCTGGCTGTCATGGCTGACAGCATTTAGAATCACTCAAAAAATAACCTCATTTCAGGGTTTTTTCACATTTAAACATTAATACAGAGAGGAAAATAAGTGGTTTTCTGTCTGTATTTATCTATAAAAATCAACAAAAACAGAAAACAGGGAGCCGTAATCCTACACCAATGAGTAAGACATACACACCTAACCAAGAGGAGGCCCTCTTAGGAACCTATGTCTTCTAAAGAGCGTTTTTCCTCTCTCTGGGTCTTTCTGTCTGTCTTGATAAAATATGCATTTTGCGTTTTTCTTTTTATTTTCTTTTTCTTTCTCGAGTTTTTCTTTGTACTTAGGTTGCGCTTCACCCTTTTTTATGTCAGCTTATTTCCTGGTACTTTGAATCCTGTCGCTGTCAATATTTTTCAGTCTGTCCACACTCGCCTGACACTCCTTTCATTTTCTTGTGATCTATATGTGGTCCTTTCTCTTGTTTCTGAAAATCCTTTCCCTTTCTTCCCCCTCCTCTGCCCCCCCCCCCCCCCCCCCCCCCTTTCTCCGCACCATTCTCTATGGCCCTCCCCGCCGTCTGCAAACACCATTCAGGCCGCGCTCTCATGTATACAGAGTGAAACTCCAAGCATTCTGGTTCCCAGCCACCCCTCTCACAACAAAAGGGTTGAAGGGGAGGGGCAGGGCATTCAGTATACGGGGGTGGGGGGGTCACTGCACAGCTGAGCGCACCCTTCTGCACCCCAGCCGTCACAAAGACTGCAGTACTTAACGAAAGCATCAAGTGCCCTAAACAGACACACACTTTCCATATGTAAAGACGGGGCGCACTCAGGGCTGCCTGGGTGGCAGACAGAGCCCCTGTCAGCCTCTGCGCGCCCCCAGAGTCTGAGAGCTCTATTTGTGTTGCCCCCTCACCGGTGGGGCGGGGGTACCTGGGGGGGGGGGGGGTTGAGGTGGGCAGAGGGGAGTTGGCGAGAGGGTTGGATGTAAACTGTGCTATGTAAAATAACCCCTTTCGCTCACAAATTCATGCAAATATGTTATGCCTCTCAGAATCTCATGCAAAATGGTGCATATTTCTCCCTAATATTGAGATTCGGTCAATGCTGGAAATAAAATGGTGTAAAAATGATATTGATACATTCTCTTTTATAGCATTCTGTAATGAGAGTATATTGTAATGATTTTAATTAATTGAACAATAAAGTACAATACAATTCAACACCTACTCCACAATGATTGTGGCCGGGGCGTGTAATAAGCCCCCCATATATCACCCCCGCTGCCCCTGCCTGCTTCCCTGTCCGCAAATTTCCCCGTGTATGTGTAGGCCCAAAACTGGCACGCGAGCACGGCAAACTGCACTATGGGATCTTGGAGTATTGAGCAATCATTCAATGTAAAGAGGTGAGAATGACACTCAGAAGGTGTCTTCAACCCTCTTCTCGTTTCCTGTGAGTGGTTGTTCATGGCATGTGCTGTCATTCCCAGTGTATAGGCCACGCCCACCCCTCTCCAGCTGACTGGTGGCACAGAAAGGTGTATGTGTGACAACAAGCATCTGTTCTTGTTGGAGGGGCAAGGAAGGACAAAGCTTATTAATTGAAATTTGGATTTTCAAAATGTGGCTTTCACCTTGATGAATTCAAACACCCGCAAGTATCAGTGCGAACTGAAGCAAAAAATGACGTGTATACTCCTCACGGTTCTACCAGCTCTGACGTCTAGACCCCTCTGAGGTTTGCTGAACACAAAAAAGACCGAATACTAACTACCAGGGTGTGCTTTTAACACCAGCAGCCCTCAAGCGACCACAAGGGCACAGGTGCATCAGCAGATGAGGGCGAGTGGTGACTGTCCCAGAGGATACGAGGTCTACATCCATATGTATCGGGGGGGCAGATTTACAAGCCCCTTGCGCCCCATTTACGCCGCCGTTGCGTCACTTTTATGACACAGCAGCGGCGCAAAAGATGCGCCATGGTGCGGGGTACTTACAACGTGACGCATCTGGGTGATGCTTCACGTTATAAAGCCCTGCGCCAGAAGTAGGCGTTCCTGCGCGGGGTGGGGGCGTTCCGGAGCAGGAACACCTCCTAAAAGGGGCTGAGAGAAATCTACAAGATTTCACTCAGTCACCTTGGGGCCCATGCTGTGTCAAAACCCTGCGCCTGCTTGAAGCAGGCGTAAGGATTGACGCAGCATTAACAAGATAGGGCCCCCCTGAGCCTTGTTGGAGCTGCGTCGCGCTTGCAACGCAACTCCAGCAATGCGCCGTCTTCACAGCACAGATGCGTCACGCATCTGTGCCGTTTTTGCCCATTGGTGCGCCGCATTAATGGTGGCGGAGGCATGGCGCACATTTAGTGGCGCATCCCTGCTAATATGCAGGAATGCGCCACTTATTGTAAATCTGCCCCCTGGTATCTATTCATCATATAGAACCACTGACCCCTGCTCGATGGCTGGATGTATGTATGTATCCTCCAGTGTTCACAGCACCACCAGCACTATCTCAAACCTTAACCATTGGCATGTGCCCTTTGACTCAAACGCTGCCAAGCTCCCATCTAAATCTGGGTCCCTAGCCACCAAGGTGTGCTCAACTACCACCAAACATGATTACCATAGGCGCAACCAAACTCCACAGTCTACTTGCCCAGCCCAGGCTCCATGAGTTAATGATGAATGGAGTATGTTCAGTGAATGAAGTCTGTACCTTGTGACAACCCAAAGGCAAAGGAATGGTAGCAGAACCACTGCTTGGGCTCACTGAAAGCACCAACCACTCCTGCATGATTAGGTGAAGGGAAGAGAGTGAGAACACAGAAAATGGCTACGATGGAAATGTTCGCTTGAGACCCCCTCCTCTGACTAGTTATGAAAAGCAAGGACTCCCAGTTCCATGAACTTGCACCATAACAATCGAAAGGAAGCAATTGCTTTATAAGTCAAACTTGGTGTTGATGGAATAAGGGCTTCAGTGCTGTACAAACAGACACAGGTACCCAACTTCTAGATAGGTCAATCTTTTATGTCACTGGTAAACTAAAACACTGGAAATGACAGTTTCACAGAGGAGCATCCCCAAAATGGACAGCCAGGTAACAATTCACCGGAAAAAATGCACAAGGAACATATGCAGCGAATGACTTGATTTTTTTGGGGATTTCCAGTCCTCTGACTTTCCTGGTAGTAACTTGGGTACTATTGCTAAATACTCTTTCTGCCCTTTAATACTCCCACTCCTGTCCGTAGGGGTCTTTGAAACGGCTGAAAATTGGGAATTAGGTTTATGATTCATACTAGGTCTCCTAGGGCGGTCCATGTTTTTCTTGTTCATAAGTTCATCATATGCGTCCATCACTGCTACTGTTCTCCTGATTGCATTAACTTTAGGGCCTTGATTGGGCGGGCAATTGCTGTTCTGAATAGCTGATATCGTTTTTGGCGGATCTAAATTTTTTAGTTCTTAAGCGGACTTTCCTGTCAATTCAGTATGGCGGATGTTAGTAGAATGTTTCAAAAGAAAGAGAGGAACCCCTTGGAACAATCAAGGGAAATGGGGTTATCGACCCAATAATGAACTCATTCTAGGCGAAGTTGGAGTCCACCTTTGTCAAGACTATTGTTGGTTGTCTGTCGTGTATAGGGGTCTGAACAGATACCCTACAATAAATATGCATACAATTTTACACACATTCTTATTAAAAGATTTACAGTATTCATGTTGTCATTAATTCAATCTAGTATGACACAAAGGTGGACTCCAACTTCGCCTAGAACCACCGAAACGCATCAACGCTAAACTTCCGTACAATTCAAGCCTCTTCCTCCCATGTTTATATAGAAATTGTTTGTGATGAAACATGGGTGTGACTATAAAACAGCTTTGAATGTAACATTTGTATTCAACAAATTTTATGTTTTACACCTTCTGTCTGTCTTTTGCATTGTGCAGGCCACAATAGATTGTGTTATTAATTGTATGTTTTAGTTTTTAACTATTTTGTCTAGAATTTTTTTTGTTATGTATAGGTAAAATATGAATTGTTTTTATTATTTACTTCTTTAATAAATGTAGTTGTATCCTATCTTTGAGATTGCACTAGTTTTGACTCTATAGTTTACCTTGAGGCTATGTTTTAGCTTATTCTGTATTTCTCTCAAGGGAATTAGTTAATTCTTGGGATGTTAGTAGAAAACATGACTACATGCTTCTAGACAGGTCTCAATTGTGCACTCACACGTGCAACTCTCTGCCCCCCAATGAAAAGATTCTCAAAAGATAGACAAATGCAATTATTGTGGTTTAACCAAGGTCGTAGCCTTTTATTCATATAGTCGCATCCATCAGTGAGGAATTATACCAAAGTTAAACATACATTATTGTTATGAGTCCACACGCCGAAGATCAGCCAAAAGACATTACTGTTATGAAAATACAGGTCGTAAGATCAGCAACCAGCTCAAAGATTGTGCTAGCAATACAACAGTTGTCTCCACCCATTACACCACAACCAAGGGCATCCGGGGCATAACTTAGTGGCAACTTCCCCTCCATCACTTAGAGGGATGGGCAATACCCACAGTGCCACCTACACCAGGGCACCGCATAGCACTCAGTCGCTGCCGGGGTACCTGTCACTAGGTAAAACCCTCAAAAAGTTCAACTCCCAGCTTCCCCGGGGTGGGGCAAGAAGGTCCAGGACCAGCAGCAGTTCAGTCCCCCCTCCCGTCTGCCCAGTGCCCACACAAAACACGTCTCCAAGGTAAGGTCGGTGAGTCAGTCCACATTTTTTGGCAGCCCCCTTTTTCTGCTGCAAGAAATTCCACCAATTCCTCCTTCCTCCAGGAGCGGGCGGGTGGGTGGTTGGTTCGGCATGTTGGCAGGGTGCATAGTGGAGAGAAAAGAGGCTATTTCATAGCCTTGCGGTGCCTTATACAGTGCAGCACGAGGCGCTTCCAGATGACGTCATGAGAAACGACCCTCTTCAAGGCAAAACACATGAAGGACTCTTTGATTTGGCTCCTGCCCGTGGAGCGACTAACGGCACCCCCCTTCTATTTGCCGAGAGGGCCTAGTCAGGAGAATTGTCCAGGCTGACAGTAGTTTCCTATCATCACGTAAGTCACCCCTCAATATGCGAATTGATTCATTAACGCTGAATCGCGAGAAGCCCCAATGAAAAAATATTAGCTGCGGGTGGGGATACCCATCATGCAAGAGTCTGGATTGCCCTATTGCCTCTATTACTAATATCTGAGAGGGATACATATCTATTATGGCAGGGGAAATCTGGTACAATCAAAATCCCTGGGCTAAGAGGGATGTCAACAGAACAGGAACCTTGTTATGCCCATCTTTATCTACTGTAGCAGGTCCTGGTTTAACTGTTGGGTCCATGAAGCTAGCTATATCTGTTCCTAGAGGTTTATCTTTTGGACTGAAGCAGAGATGTATTTTGTGCTAACCCTTCTTCGCTGTATGCCCAACCGCAGTTGTCCCTCTGTCAGGAGAGGTTCGACCTTCTCTAATTCGTGAGTCTATACCAGCCAATGTGCAGTTAGAGTGCGCAGGTTTACAGACTCTGGTGAATTTTGTTGACCTATTTTTTCCCCTCTGTGGCTTTACCTTTACCCATGGTTTGTTAACACAGCTGGATAGCCATTACTCTTGACCCTCTGTCGATAATGACAATTGGGGGCTACTGCTCAATACAGTGATCAGCAGCAATTTCTAAAGTAAAACAACCAATTCTTCTGTTTTCCCAAAGTTAAAAAGCATTAAGCTTTCATGTTCAGATACTATGATTGCCTTATCATAAGCAGAAGAGGGCAAGTGAGTTCGGATGTAGTAATATATAACTGGAGGGGTTGTCCGCAGAGTTCGTTTCTTGCACAGCTTCTGATTATCACTCGAGGATTATCACTTTAAAACATTAAACACATTAAAAACCTACAGGTACAAATACTATGATGACGTTGTCCTGAGCAGCAGCAGTCAAGTGGGTTCACATAGGGTGATGTGTGACGGGAGGGCTTGTCAACAGAGTCGAAGTCCTCCAAACTTCTGAATTATGGCTCAGGGACTATCGCTCCAGAGCCAGGTCAGAGCCCTTGAGAGTATCTGTTGTACTTTGATCTCCTTTTTTGCTTCTCAGCCTGTATGAAAGTGTATTGGAATGTTAGAATGTTGATGTGAGAGCAGAATGTTGGTGTGCCTGGTTGTGAGAGAAAACACAGTTGGAGACTGAGGGCTGAGCAGCAAAGAACCTGCTCCTGCTGGGGCCTTGAATTAGACTGGAATATACCATCTTCCATCTCAGCTTGAATAAACCTCTACATGAAACTTACCTCATGACTATGTCTGGAGGTCCTACCATTCATCTTTGTAACAGTATCCACACTCAGGTGGGCCAGTTTCTGCCAGCACAGAGTGTTAGTCAGCTGTGCAGATTAGCAGCCAAAAAAATAGGAATCTTTGTGTCAAAGAACTCAGAAGTCACTAACCTAATAATAATCGTATACAAAGACTATTTTGGGCAGAAGTGAAGAGGTGTTGCCTTGGGTCCAAAAGACCAAACCAAGGGGGTGGCCCAGCCTCTTCTGGGCTTTGACAGGCACACACGGGCCCACCCCTGGCCCAAGCATATCTCGCATTGCAGGAAGTTGAAAGTACTTATGTAGCTCAACAGCGTTGGGGCACCTCCTCCTTGCCACCCGCTGCACCCTGGGACAGGTAGTCCCTCTGTGGAGCCATGATCTCTGTGTGAACATTCCGTCAAACATGGCAAACAATTCACCTGCTTCATCAGGACCAACAATATCTGGACAAAAATTACTCATGTACAGGGCTCCATTTACACCTGAGTGAATGCAAGGAAGCAGCAATCCACATACACACCGATAACCATCAGCCTTATAATCATTTGTACAAGTCTTCTGAAATCTCAGAGCACTCTGAACACAGCATCCCTCTACTACCAGCTCCTGTACCCACCTCCAGAGGGCAACACTCTTGATCAAGGGCGGGAAGGGTCTTCTCCAACATATGGATCCAATGTCGCAATGAGCGGAGCTGGCCTCGCACCTCCGCCCGCCACTCGTTCCAGGATGCTCTCTTCCATTCCCTGAAAGGCAAAGGGAGCAGGAATATTCATTTAATATGCATCCTTTACAGGGAAAGTAATAGCACAGGACTCTGAAGATCCTATGTTTCTAGGACATGGAGGTATTTCGCATTGTAAATGCAGGCAAGATAACCTAGAACACGTTTACATTGATTAGATATTCAGAGTTCCCTTTGGACACTGAAAGCATAGAAACATACATAAGCAATAGTGGAAGTCAGTAAAAAAAAACAGGTAGGCATGGGTAATTAGCCGCGCTATACAAGAACCCTGATTGATTGATCAACCTTGACCAAAAAACGTATCCACGTCCATGCAATGGTGTCTCCTAGATTGCCATACTGCATGCTATCCCCTCGGTTAAGCTTTGCAATAATTTCCTGCCATTCTTCATCAACAAAATTGATATCATGATGGCTCACATCATCACCACCATCAAAAGTGCTGAGGGGTCCAGCCACTGCCTGCCCACTCCCGCCTACAAATCTCCACTCTGTGAGGTCTCACCGGTCCTTGAAACCAACATTAGCCATAAAATGACCTTTTTAAGAAACCATCTCCTCCTTGGAAGATCTGAAATACTAACACTGATCATGACTAGTCCTATTACTTTCTCCCTCTTTTGTGAAACCTCTTGGATCTCAAACATGCAGTTATCATCACAGTCCTAAATAATCTCATTGTAGGCCAAGACGACCTTTACAACTACAGGGCAATCTTTAGCCTGCCATGTTGTCACCAATTGTTCTCTCGCCTGAAAGCTAACAATCTCCTGAGTAACATCAAATGAGGGGGCTGACCAATGTGAGTAGTGAACATCACTCTGCTAAACAATGGGGAAAATCTACCTACCTTCTGCTAACAGGTCTTCCCATGCGTAGTGACCCTACTGGACCGCTCAGCTGCATTCGACAACTTCAAATGAGGCACTCCCCAGGGTTCTGGCTTGTCACCAGTGCTATTCAACACTACATGTCTCTCTTGCTGGCATTATAGACTCCCACAAGATAAGTGATCACATGTACTTAGATGATACGCAGCTGCACCTCCACGTGGTAAATCTGGAAACCCCACACCTTATCCCACGACCTTTCACTGGCTCTGATTTCATGGTGATTACAATTAAAACTTACTCTTGGGTCCTGTCATCCATCCATATTTCATCTACCTTGGCACGGTGGAAATAGTACCCAAGTTGGGTGTTCATTTCGATAGTATCCTGTCATTTACCCTCAAACTACATGTGTTCTCCAAAACTGCATTTCATTCCTACGTATGCTAAGAAACCATTACTTGCCTGTAACAACAGTTCTTCAGCATTTATATCGACCATAGATTCACATGCTTGAATTATTACCCGTCATCAGGTCAGGAACCCTCGGTTGTCAATGTTAACATAGCAGTATTTCAAGATGGCAATTAACATAAAAAAAAATCGGAAACATCTGTTAGTCACAAGTAGTCTATCCACCTCATTTTATGACTCACACTCCAGTCAATCAGGTGGAGGGGCCCAAAGTTACAACCCTCCTCAAAAGCTTCATCTGTCACTGTTTCTACTACATGGTATCAGGCAACAAGGGATTATCTGAGTTCTGCTCATCTTTTTCTTAGATTGACCTTTCCAACTTATTTTCTAAAGATATGAAACAGAAGATAGGCAGTGTCTGCTCAGCTTTCTACTAGCAAGCTGTGGTAAACAATGTGTTCCTTTTGTTTTCACTGTTAACTGCTGTATTGAAATACTTCTATGTGGGAGACAGGGCTTGACACCAGTGAGCATTGTGGTATTCTCTTGGAGCTCCCAGGTTGAATGTAGGCCCTGGCTAAGTATACTAGTGTCCAAAGGCTGCAATCTCAAATCAGATGCGACGGATGGAGCCGGGGTCACTTACAGACAACTAAAAAATTTCAGAGGTGCAACTTCAAAGCAATAACCACAGGGGCGGCTGGTAACCTTAGATAGTGGTATTATTTATTTATTTTATTTTATGTAGTTTGTAGAGCGCGCAGCTACCCCCGAAGGGGTGTCCCGGCGCTAAAATCCAGGGTTTGCCAAGGGAGAGGGGGAGTGAAGAAAGGAATAGTGGAGAGACTAGAGTCCGGAGAAGAGCCAGGTTTTAAGTTTGGCTCGGAAGATTGTTTCGGAAGGACAGAACCTCAGCTCAAGTGGAAGGGAGTTCCACAGTCTGGCAGCAATGACACTGAAACCTCTGCCACCGGTTCTAGACAATCTGAACCGGGGCGAGATAAGGAGGCGGAGGTCATTGGATCTCAGGGATCTGGTGGAGCAGGATATCGAGACCCGTTTTTTCAAATAAGTAGGTCCGTAGTTGTTGACGGCTCGATAGGTAAGGGTGAGGACCTTAAATTGAATACGGCTAGCCACTGGGAGCCAGTGGAGTTCCCTCCGGTAAGCAGAAACAGATTGACGGTACGGGATATTGCCGATCAGTCTGGCTGCAGCATTCTGGACAATCTGCAGCCGGCCTATCAGGTACTGGGGAGCCCCTGCATAGAGACTATTGGCATAATCCAAGTGGGACGTGATGAGGGCCTGGGTGACTGTGCGGCGGGAATCAGGGGAAGATAGGGTAGAATCTTTCTTATCATGCGTAGTTTCATAAAGCAGGCGGAAGTAACTTTATTAATCTGGGTTTTGCATGACAGGGAGTCATCAAATTGGAAGCCAAGATTCCGCGCCGAGTGGACAGGGGACGGGGCAGGATCAAGCGCCGTGGGCCACCACCAAGAGGAGGGGATAGAGGTTTTCTGATTGAAAAACAGAACCTCAGTTTTATCTGCATTCAATCTAAGGTGGTTCGCAGTCATCCAGCCACTGATGTTATTGAGGCATTGGCGGAAATTGAGGAATGCGGAGTCCGAGTGGTCCCTAAAGGAGAACACCAACTGTGTGTCGTCAGCGTAAGAGACCACCCTGACTCCGTAGGACTCCACAACGTCAGCCAAGGGGGCCAGATAGACGTTGAAGAACAGGGGGCTGAGGGCGGAGCCCTGCGGCACCCCACATGACAGAGGTTTTTTCTCTGACTTAAAAGGACGTAACAGTACCCTTTGACTTCTGGATGAGAGGAAGGACTCGATCCAGCTGAGGGCAGTGCCACCGATGCCTATCTGCTTAAGTCGATCAAGGAGGATGGGGTGAGAGACCGTGTCGAATGCTGCGGACAGGTCGAGGAGAACCAACATGGCCTCCTCGCCCCTGTCCACGCATTCTCGGATGGTTTCAGATACTTCCAGCAGGGCCGTCTCCGTGCTGAATCCGGCTCTGAAACCGGATTGGGATCCATGTAGCAGAGAATGATCTTCTAAATATTCCGTAAGTTGGAGCTGTACGGCTTTTTCCAGGACCTTGGCGGGTTTAGGAAGAAGGGAAATGGGACGGTAGTTAGTAAAGACAGCGGGGTCTGCGTCTGCCTTTTTCAAAATGGGGATCACCAATGCCTCCTTCCAGGTGGTAGGGAAGAAGCCATGGTGAAGGGAGGCATTCCAGATGGAAAGGAACGGGCAAGCAAGTGAAGGCGCCAGTTCTCCCATGATTTTAGCGGGGACCGGATCAGAGGGGGCACCGGATTTACAGCAAATGAGTAGTCTGATAGCCTCGTCCTGGTTGAGTTTGTTGAATGAATGGAAGGACGGAGACTCTGGGGGACTAGTGAAAGAAGACTGGGTGACAGACTCTGTGGGGAAAGAGACACAGAGTTTGTTGATCTTTTCCAGAAAGAAATCTGAAAGTCCCTCGCAAAGAGCCTGGCTAGCGGTATTCTGGGGGGCCCTAGCCGGAGGGTTAATAAAGTCTTTAACGATGCTAAAGAGCGTTTTTGATGAATTTTTAGCTTTATTAATTTGAGCGGCAAAGTGGTCTTTCATCGCGCTTTTTTTGAGTTTAAGGAATTGTTTTAGGGCCGTTCTGTAAGTATGTTTGGCTTCAAGGTCGTAATTAAGTCTCCACTTGCGTTCGAGAACCTTACATCTGCAAAACCCCAAAATAAAACTACACTGACATTACAATAAATACAATTAAAATAAAAGTTACGTACCCACTGCAGCACATCCTCTAAAGTGTTCTGAAACTGCAGTCTGCTGAGGAGCTCCCCATACCAATCCAGATGCTGCTCTCATGCTGTTAACCAGCGTGAGAGAAGTGCCAGGATTGGATGGAGCGGGTTGGCCGGACACTCCTTCAGAGCCTGGAGACCTGTGCTTGCTCTCTACCTAGAAGTCTAATACAGCTGAGGATGGAGAGCTTAAATGTGCGCGTGTGAGGATGACCCTCGCAAGACAGCCAGCCAAACGGATGCGCACTTTGGAGCATCCAGCCAGCTACTGCTCCTGTCCTGCATGCTGCCAGTTGGTAGCAGAGGAAATGCCTGCATGTCTTTTGGCTCGGGGGCACTGTGGTGAGCACATTGGGAAAAAAATTAAATGGCAATGAAATAATTTCATTGCTATTTTATTGTTTCACCCGCGGCTCACAGCGGGTGGGCTGGCGACAATCCCTCGCCCTCATAGAGGAACTACCGCTGGATAACCACAAGCTTTGCTGACCTGTACCCCAGATCAGAGGCCACAAAGCAAAAGAATGCATTCCTCAGCAACCGCTGCAGATACAAGCGGGACTCCCCATCCATCCCCATGAGTTTTGTAACATGGCCAGGGCTGCAGCAGTGTCCGTGGGTGGTGCTGGGCGGCAGCAGTATCATATACTATGCACCCTCCATTTCCGAGGGCAATGCGAATGCCTCACCACTAAAAGGAAGCAACCGCTAGCTTGGTGGCCATCGTGGATCAGGTTCTTGGACATGAATAGAATATGCATGAATTGTAACTACGTGGCTGCACTATCATAAAAGCCACAGAAACAGGATTATACCATTACCCTTAGACTGAGGAGCAGTAGGTTCAAACCCCACATTCTACTCCTCACAGTGCAGGACACAGAATACTTCTTTGCAGCAACATCAGACAGCCTCAATGGGTCTGGAGATAATGAGGCAACTCTTCTTGAAGCACATATGTAAACCTCTGGAGTAATTAATTTTCACGACTCAACGAGAGGATAGAGAGCCATGTCAATGTACTAGAAAAAGTTGCAGCCGCTTATGTTCTACTTGATAGTCTGTTTATACCTCCAATATCTAAGAGTAAAGGACTGCGCAGCCTCATGTTGTCAGGAAATAACACCTGCATCCTCGCCGGATGGACGGAAAGATCAAGGCGGACTGCCCTATAGCTCCCTCTTCCATACATGTTGAAGCCAAAACACTCCAGTCAATTATTAATTTCTTATGCAGTTGCTAATTAACTGAAGGCTTCAGATACCAAAATGTCAGATACCTTTTCCCACATTATCAGATGCAGCACTGGGTGTACTGATGAAGGAGCTAACAGAAATTAAAATGTCCATAGGCTCAGTGAAGCCAGCAGTAGGAACCATAACAGCGGAGGCACAATTACTCAGGACAGAAGTTACTTCATTTCATAATCAGAAGAGCGTAGCATAAACCAACCTCTCCAACCTTGAATACAGAGTTGACAATCTACCAGAATGTGGACTGGGAATGTGGGAACTACAAAAGAAAACTATCGACTTAGAGGACAAAAGCCACAGAGACAACATGCTCATGTCAGGGGTCCTAGAACAAGCTGAAAAAACGACAATGTGCTTTTTAAGCAAGTTCATTGCAACATTTCTGCAAATCACCTTTGCCCCACATCCCTGGATTTCCAGAGAGCACACAGGATGAAATAATACCAAAGCCAGGGGTTGAAACCCTCGTTTAATAACAACAATCATAAGACTAGTAGGAATGTTTTGTTTCCTGTTCTTTTTTTTTCCAGGCCCACATCTCATAGAGTCTCCATCTCTGCTTTTATTTGGACCATCTCTTCATCAGCATGACTGCCGAATAATGTGTCCCCAGAGAATGGAAAGTTGAGTATTTTTTACTGCTACTCAGGTTTGAAGCCTGTAGGCGAGAACATGACAATAGCCAGGCCGAGCAAGAACTATGGTGTATTCTGCAGTGGCACTAATAACCTGGTATGATACCATCACCCTTTGTTAAGTAACGCTAGGAAATCCTCAAATCTATCTCTAGGCAAGCTTTGCTGAACTGTTGCGGAGAAATCCGAGACACCTTTCATATCAGTTTAGTAGGCCCTGCGGTACTAGCAATTTTCTTAAAAGAAGCAGACATGCCGCACACTTTCCTTCCCACAAATTCAAGCTTCTTACTCTCTGTGTCCAGAGTAACAGAGGATGAAGGCAATGGTATTTTTTCACTGCTGAAACGATGACAGAGTCATGGGGAGTATTCAACAGGAAGAGTAGTGGGTCCTGATCAGGCAGTCTGTATTTTTTTGAAGCTCTGATGGAGCTGCTTTTGCATCAGCTAGAATAAGGAAAAGCTCCTTTGCTGGTATCAAGAAACCTGGCCCTAATCTGTGTAGAGGTCTCACAGATGATTTCTGGTGAGGAGTCTTTGAGATCACTGAAGTCAAAGTAGCTGTTGCCAGAAGGAGGCTACTGAGTTTGATTTGCACCTCTGATGAGATCCTCCTGCAAAGTATTGATGTAATCAACAGGAGACAAATCTGCAAAGGTTGGTGCTAACTTCCAGACCAGATGTGGAAGAAATCATGAGGAAGGTAAGGTTGACCAAGATGGGCATCTGTGTGATGAAGAATGGCTGGATGAGGAAGTATGTTTTGAATGCCTGGAATGTCTTCGGTGTCGAGAACAATTGTGAGAGGCTTACCCTGTTCTTGACCTGTGGCAGAATCTAGGATGAAGTGATGAAGACTAGGACCGCTTCGAACGAACAGTGACAGGTGCTGTTGGCGGTAAGGGCTGTGTCTCCATAGACAATGTGTTGGGATTGCTCTAGCCTGTCATTACATTCTACATGAGAATGTTCCCTGCGTGGAACACTTGTGTTGATTCTGTATTCGGCAGTTGCTGCCGGGGAGACGCTGTGGATGGATCTGAAACAAACCCCTACTCCTACCTGTCGTGTGGACTCCACTTCTTTTCAGTGGCGACGATTGATTCCAGCTTCCAGCCTCCCCAGTTTTGAAGACGATCTCTTCTGTGGCAGTCCGGTCTTTCTGGCATTTTCCTGCCCTTCATTATTCAAGGTTTCATCGTGAATGGTTCCCAGTTGCTCGAGGCTCTGATGTCTCCTGTCGTGTCCTCTATGCTTGTTGACTGCCGGATTTTCCCCTCATCGCTCTAAAGGTACTGTTCATTTATTTCCCTTACGCGATCGAGCTGTTGCTCTGCTCTCGCGTTGTTACGTGCATTCTGCCTGACCTGCCTGACGACGTCAATGCGACATTCCACGTTGCGTGCGGCCATTTTAATGGTTTTGTGGTGACCTGGCAACGTCGGATTCAATGCGCACAGCGCGTTTTGGCTAATTTATGCCTTTCCCCTGTCACCTTTATCGCTGATGCGCACAGCAATGTCTTCCTCATTTGATGTGCGCAATTTTTGCTGATACATGCAGTTCTTTAAATGTGAATACTTTTGTCTTCAATTCCTTGCACACTGTTTCGCATTTCTTGAGCTGTGTTCCTTTACACCACTTTTCTTGTGTGCAAATACTTTCTGATGTACATCTTCATGAATTAATAGTTTTATTAGAAATATATATTTATTTCCTTTTGTGTGTTGTGGGCAGCAACTCACCCACGCAATGGATCGTATTTTGGCTCCTCCTCCTTTCTTGCAAAATGCTGGAACACCGCCTGTACCATGGGAACAGTGGAAGGACACTTTTGAAGCGTATTTAGAGGCTATTGACGGTGACACTTTCACCAGAAAAAGAAAAAAGCTTTACTCATTTATAATCTTGGCACTGAAGGCAGAAACATTTTGAAAACTTTGACTCTAGAGGTGGTCAGCACTGCGGTTAGTGGTGGTGATACTGGTGATTCACTTCTAATTGATGAATATGCCTCGTTAATCAAAACTCTTGACAAAAGGTTCTCTCCAAAGAGAAATGTTGTGCTCGAACGTCATAAGTTTCTTCAACGTGCTCAAACACCTGGTGAATCTATCGACGACTTCGTAGCTGCGCTTCGCTTACTGGCCATTAACTGTAACAATAGGGAATTCAGGGATGAGATCATACGAGATCAACTTATTGAAAGGACTTCCAATAAGAAAATTCAAGAAAAACTACTTGCTTCTGGTGATCCTGACTTGGAGACTGCTCTCACTTTGGCAAAAAGTATTGAGCATTCTCAGTTTTGTGTTAAAGAAATGAGTTCTTCCTCTCATTCCACGTCCTCTTCTTCAGTGAGGTTAAACTTTTGAATTCCAAACCTCTTTCTAAACCTAAAGCTAGTGCTTTGCCTAATGTTACCCGTTCTGTTCCATCCAATGTTTCTTCCAAAACCAAGTTTGTGCAAAATGAATTAATTTGTTTTCATTGTGGTAGTAGGTCACATCTGGGTTCTGCTAAATTCTGTTTTTCTCTCAATCAAACTTGCTATAAGTGTGGGAACAAAGGTCACTATTCTCGTATGTGCAAAGCTGCTTCTACGAATAAGCCACTTCACTCTGTAAAGAATATTTCGGGGGAATCTGATGAGGAATGCTATGAATTGTTGATGCTGTCTTCTGCTTCGCATGAGGCTGGAGTAGTTGAACTGTCTGCTTTGTGTGGTCTTCGGAAAAGGAAGTCCCCTTCATGTTTGATAGCTGTGAATGGAGTTGTCTGCAAGTTTCTAGCAGATTCCGGTTCTCCATTCACTTTGTTGAATTCTGCTGACTTTAGTAAACTGTCTAATGTACTTTTGGAACCTTCTAGCATTAAGATTTTTGCTTATAATGGCAAAAGAGTAGAAGTTTTGGGAACGTGTTCTGCCAAACTAGAATTTCATGCCGATCATACCACTGGTGTGGTATTCACAGTTAAGGATGGTACAAATTTGTTGGGGTGGGACGAACAAGGTGATTTGAACATCATTTTAGATCCCAACCATCCGGACATGGTGATATCCCGTAGTGAATTGTGTGAGTTTTACTCTTCAGCTTCTGCATCAACAAGGGCACTGACTGTGTCTCAAGTGTCTAACACCAAGTGGGCACTTATGTTTCCTGAGGTATTTAGTGGAGAGTTGGGCAAGCTCAAGGGTTTTCAACACCGGATAATTTTAAAAGAAAATGCCATACCTGTTGCCCACAAGGTGCGCAAAGTGCCTCTAAGTTTACGGGCAGAGTTGAGGAAGGAATTGGAGCGTTTGTGTGCTTCTGGAGTGATCGAGCCAATTGCGGGTTCTGAGTGGCTCGCTCCCATAGTTTTGGCGAGGAAATCTGACAAATGTTTGAGGATGTGTGTTGACCTGCGCGATCTGAATGCAAATATTTGGATTGACTGGCAACCTCTCCCAAATATCAACGAGATGTTAGCTACTCTCGAAGGTGCTAAATTTTTCACTTCCCTTGATATTTCATCAGCATATCACCAAATTGAGTTGTGTCCAAATTCTAAGCATCTCACCTCTTTTGTAACTCCGGAGGGAGCTTATCGTTACATCCGCATGCCGTTTGGTTTAGCTTCAGCCTCGGCTGTTTTTCAGAGGCTGATGAACAACCTTTTCAAGAACATTCCTGGTGTGGTCTTTTTCCAGGACGACATACTGGTTCACGGGAAGACTGAATGTGAGCATGATGAGGGTGTCAAACTAGTTTTGAGTATTTTAAGTTCCAGTGGGCTAACTTTGAGGAAGGACAAATGCTAATTCCTTCAGGACGGGATGGACTATCTTGGTCACCATATTTCCCACAATGGTGTAGAACCTAAACTCAAAATTATTGATGCCATTAAAAATGCTCCTGTTCCTGCGAACAAGGATCAGTTACTTTCATATCTTGGTCTGGTGGAGTATTACTCCAAATTTGTTAAAAACTTCTCATCCAAAACCGCTGCTATGTGTTGCCTACTTAAAAAGAATGCTAAGTTTGTTTGGGATGATGATTGTAATAGCAACTTTAATACCATTAAGCATGAAATTATTGCTGCTCGCCCTCTGAAATTGTTTAACATCAATGACTTATGTATTCTTTCCACCGATGCTAGTAATGTGGGGTTGGGGGCTGTTCTCATGCAGAGAAGGTGTGATGGTCGTGAGGAAACTATCGCTTTTGCCTCCAGAACTTTGAGGGGTGCTGAGGGTACTTATTCTACCATCGAGAAGGAGGCTTTGGCAATGTGGTGGGAGTATTGCATTTCAAGAATTTTCTCTGGGGCAACAGATTTAATTTTGAGGACTGACCACAAGCCCTTGGTCGATTTATTCGCCACTAAGGGGGGTGGCAGGGCTACCCCACGGATCTCCAAATGGCAGTTTAGATTGCAAGAATTTCAGTATCAGCTTGAGTATGTGGCTAGGGCAAAGAATTTGGTTGCTGATTGCTTATCCAGGCTACCCCTTTCCAATTGTGAGTTTTCCGTGTGACGATTTGGAGGTGGTTTGTGCGGTTTGTTCTTTGTGTGACTCTGTTGGTTGGTTGGTTGTGCCCTTTCTGAGTGTGAGTGGTTAGAGGGGATAGCTTCAGATGCCGATATGCAGGTTGTTATTAGTCTTCTTTCCAAGCCTTGGCCGTGTGAAAAAGATTGTCCTCCTGCAGTTGTTCCTTACATGAGGATTAAGGATGAATTATCCCTTGTGGACGATATATTGAGAAGAGGTGGTTTGTTGGTTGTTCCTTTTTCGATCTGTGGTAAAATTCTTTGTCTCGCTCATGAAGGTCATCCTGGTATTCGTTCCATGAAACCTAGAGTGAGGCAGGATTTTTGGTGGCCGTGTGTGGACAAGGATGTTGAACATTTTGTTTGCGAATGCTGTGAATATATTGTTAGCGATAAGTCACAGGTTACCCATCCTTTGCCTGTTGAACCTATCGTCGTGAAGAATGTTCCTTGGTCAAAGCTTGCTTTGTACATTGCTGGACCCTATGGTCCCGTTGGTTCAACTCCTAAGTTTATTTTGGTGTTGGTTGACTACATGACTAAGTGGCCTTAGGTTAGGATTGTGGATTCCATTAGTTCTTCTGTGGTGATTACATTTTTACGGGACATTTTCTCTAGGGAGGGTTTTCCTGAAGAGATAGTTTCTGATAACGGTACGCAGTTGGTTTCTGCTGAGATGACTTCATTTTTTAAGGAGGTCGGTATTAAACATGTTTGTACGTCACTTTATCATCCCCGTAGCAACGGCTTGGTTGAGCGGTTCGACCGTGTTGTCAAGGAGCACCTTCAACTGGCCTTAGTGAATGGTTTGCATTGGCGCCAAGCGGTTAGTGACATGTTATGGGCTGTGAGGACCACTCCGCATGTTTCGACTGGTGTTGCTCCTTTCACTTTGTTGCGTGGTAGGGTTGCTGGTACCAAGTTGAACAAAGAGTGGATGTCAAGGACAGTTGTGGATGCTGGGTGTTTAGCTGGTGTTGCTGATGTTAGGGCTTCGGTTCAGAAAAAGTATGATACTAGATCAGATGTTTTGTCTCCTAAGGTGAAGGTTGGTGACTGGGTTAGGACAAAGAAGCCTGGATGTCTTCGTAAGGGGGAGTCGCGGTTTTCTTCTCCCAAGAAGGTGTCTGCAGTGAAGGATTGTGTTGTAGTGTTGGAGGATGGAAGGGTTTGTAACAAGTGTATCATTTCTGTTGTGCCCCGTTCCATGGTTGAGAGTGTTAGCAAGCGGTTAGGGGTTGGTGTTTCCCCTGCTTCTCGTGAGATGGACGGAGTTGTGCGTTCTCCTGTGTCTGTCTCTTACCCGCTGAGGGAAACGTCCTCCAGAGTCAGATCTGTTCCTACGAAATTCCAGGATTACATGATTGGGTAAAACTATTATGGATTTACCGGGTGGAGAATGATGTGTTTTGTTTTCTATTCTTTTGTCTTTCTTTTTTTTTTTTTTTTTTGCTTCTGTCTTTGTCTCTCCTTTGGGTCTTCTTTTTCTTTTCCTTTTCTTTCTCTTTGGTTTTCTTTATGTAGGAAGGGAAGTGTTGGGATTGCTCTAGCCTGTCATTACATTCTACATCAGAATGTTCCCTGTGTGGAACACTTGTGTTGATTCTGTACTCGGCAGTTGCTACCGGGGAGACGCTGTTGCTGGATGTGAAACAAACCCCTACTCCTACCTGTTGTGTGGACTCCACTTCTTTTCACAATGGTGCTGGATATCTGGGTGGAGAAGGCTCTGCAGGTGCCACTGGTAGAGGAGGAGGGAGGAAAGGAGGTAGTGACAGCAAAGAAGATGCCACTAGCAGACTTCAAAGCGTGATGTAGTGACCCATCAGCCAAACTCTAAATCAGGCCCCTTGGTTTACCAACTCTTTTTCTATTTTTCAATTCCAATGTCAACTTCTTTCAATTCAAGTGTGTGTGTCTATTGATTTTAAGGTCCTATTTCTCAACTACAAGTACAAGTCCAGTGTTTCCTCTGACCCATAATTATCGGGTTCTCAAACTCCAGACCAAATACTTATGGGTCTGGAAACACTTAACCTAAAGCCATCTGAGGAGCTGAGGCGGTTGCAGACGGGTCCTGTGCATGGGCTTAGCACGCCTACATATTTCAAGATGATGAGAGCAGAAGAAGTTCCCCTCAGCTGAAGTAACAGTTATATCTTCCCTTCTTCTGTCCCCCATCCCCTTCCACACATCCATGGGCAAGAGAAAAAGCCAATACAGCATATACTACCTGCTTCAAGCAGGTTGTAAATGTTAATGGACCTGGGCCCATTGTTTCCCCTGAAGGGGGAATACATGAGGAATTGGAACCAATGTTACTGGCTTCACATATTATTTCCTATTTTGGGGGGAAACAACTTGTAATTCCTGCTATCGTTTGGGGAGACACTGCCAGGTATCATAAATTCTGGCCTCTGTATCTCCCCACTGCGATTAAAAGTGGTCTCATACTGGGACCCTTAGTATCATTGTCTCTGTCTCTGTGCCCCAGTGTTCAAGTCCCCCATTATTTATTCACTGGTTTCACTATCTGTCTAGATTATACTCACTCTCTATTAGTATTTTACCACTATCTGCCACCATCTGCCAACTATCACTACATACTTCCTCTACTATCTAACCACTTTTTTGCCACCATTTAGCACTATCCACCCTATATCTGCTACTATCGACTGGTGTCTACCCATGACATGTTCTTTTTCTATAGTCTACCGACAATCTCCCCATCATCTAACATCAGTCCCCTTAATCCATCTTTTACATCCCATAATACACCTCTTTATATCTGTTCTCTCTCTATTATTAACTGACTATCTATTACTATTTCCCCAACTACCGCCCTCATTTTCTATTATGTCTTCGAACTAGGAATCCTCTACCACATGTTTACTGACCAAGTATCCGCTACCACAATTCCCCATTATCCACACACTAGTTGTCAACGAACTACAACGACGTACACTTTCAACCTATATCAAGTCACTACATACCCACTTGCTAGTACTATTTACGAGTGTCTCCTCCTGATATATACTGCAGCTTTACTTCAAGAGGCCTTATAAAAAAAAACGAACCTAAATCCCTGCTGTAGCTGCGAAGAAAAAATGAAGGGAAAGGAGCCTGGAAAGTGCATCAACAGCCCTCAGTATACATTGCAACTTTAAGAGAGCCTGCAGCTTCCATTACCCAGCATGCACTGTACTGGCAGTTTGTCTCACAGGCTCAGATCTTTTAGAACTGGAGAATACAACATTCTAAGGGAAAAGATTTGTATATAGTTATATGACATTGACAGGTGGTGAGGAGGGAGGGTTGCTCGTCACTTCAGTGAGAATACCTACAATGTCGAACTAGGATCACACGTAAGTAACATTTCCATCTTCATCGTATGATTCTCACTGGTAGTCATGAACGCAAAATAGAGTAGCAAGCCTATGCCCACATCATGGCTATCAATTTAAGAAATACAACTACACACAAGTAATGCATCCAGAGAAGAAAATATGGGTAGGCTGAAAAGCATCAGCTCTGGAATCTCCATCCAGACCTGGGCCGGCCTTAGGCATGTGCAAGGTGTGCACCTCCACAGGGCCGCCAAACCCCAGGGGCCGCCACGAGGAATCGGATACATACATGTTCGTGGGGGCCCCTGGCAGGAATTTGGCGGCCTCCCCGGCTTCCACTATTACTAACTTCCAAAGCCCTGAGGGTGGTCTTGGGGTTGATGTGGACTTGGAAGTGCAGGTGCTCGGCGGGTGCGAGGGTGTCGTCGGTGTTGGTCGTGATGCGGATGGTGTTCTTGTGGATGATGGCGATGCCTCCTCCAGTCTGGTTGATGCGGTCCCTCTGGTTGATCTTGTAGCCGTCTGGGATGGCGATGGCGATGTCGGGCGCTGAAGAGGCGTTCATCCAGGTTTCCGTGAGGAAGGCGACGTCTGGGGCTGTGGTGTCGAGCAGGTTCCAGAGCTCGACGGCGTGTCTGTGGACGGAGCGGGTGTTGAGCAGGATGCATTTCAGGTGGCTGCTGCTGTTGCTCGTCTCGGTCTTGGTCGGTGCTGGGGTAGTGCAGGTCCGGATGCAGGTGAACTTGCAGGAGTGGCAGCAGAAGGGTCCGTGGGTGCGTCTCGGGGTGGCTTGGTAGCAGCCTGGGATTCGGCCGGCGTTGAGAGCATTGAGTTCAGTGGCGTCGTACGTCCGGCGGGTGGGCTGGGGTCTGCGGGGATCAGGGGTCCTGGCACTGGGCGTGGTCCAGGCGCGGACGGGCGCAGACGGGCTTACCTTTGGCGCACCTTCGGCGCTCAGTCGGCGCTCCCGCTGCGCGTCAACGCTGCACGTGTGCATGGTCGCCATTTATGGCGAAGTGCAGGGAGGGAGGGGCAGCTGGGAGGCATGAGCGGGGAGGAAGGGGGCGTGTCTACACTCCCCGGCGGCGGGAAGCGGCAGCGGGGTGCGGGTGCAGGGGACAGCAGCACAGGGGGGATACAAGCACAGGGGACAAAGTGAACAGAACGGATACAGTCACAAAAAGTCACAGAAATACAGTTAAAAACGAGCAAGGCTA
Organism: Lissotriton vulgaris; assembly: GCF_964263255.1. Taxonomy (NCBI): domain Eukaryota; kingdom Metazoa; phylum Chordata; class Amphibia; order Caudata; family Salamandridae; genus Lissotriton; species Lissotriton vulgaris. The sequence goes on from NC_141691.1 coordinate 2,012,258,490, forward strand.
CACAGTGGCACAGAATGCGGCAGAACAACGAGCGGTGGGCGTGGCCCGAGGGCGGGAAGGCTCAGCGAGGCTGAGAGTAGCGGCAGGCGGGGGCACACGCAGCAGCTGGTGGCCGTGCGGCGCGGGGGTGTCCTACAAGTAGGTCACCAACCAATATCACCAAGGGTGGCGGTTGCGGCTGGCAGACACCGGAAGCCAAGGATAGAGTAATCTGCACACTGCAGACTCAACCTCCTCATAATGCTTCCCGCGTGCGTCGTGGTCGAGTATGTCAGTCGCAATTCTGTTGGTGGTCGGACTAAGCTGAGCTGTCCTGCTTCAGAAACAAGGTAAAGTCTGAACTCCCCTGGCGTCAGTTGCAGAGGCAGATCTGAATGTAGATTCTGCTGTAGTCACACAATGTGTCACTCTGAACCTGGGTGGGAGTAGTACTGTCCTTTCCGGCGCGTGCCTGCCCTGGGTCTGATGGAAGGCCGAGGGAAGGCCACCCGCATAATAGATCATGTCCAATGCCTATGCCTTCCAGTGTTCATAGCGGCGCAATAGTATAGGGTGGTGTGTCTTTAGTTTCAAATATTATACTGCAGCAGATTACCGTCGAAGGCCTCAAACAGGCGTCGCTGTTTGAGAGCAGGAGACCGAAGGCCGGAGGGCTGTGACGTCGAGCGAGAGCAGGATGCACTGCTGGTTCATCTGGATGAAAAGATGGTGCGCTATTTTTATTTTACGGATTGTGTTTTAGCCCTGCTCTATCTCCATAAGACATGCATACCCAGGGGGTGCTATTTTTTTTTATAATGATAGTTGTTTGATTACAGGTTCATTTCAATACGGCACACCCTTAAAACAACGGTATTAGAAAGTATACATTTATAAAGGCTATTAAATCTCCTAAAAATACACTTACTCTCAGTTAGCTGGAATAAAATAATAAAATAACTTCACATGCCAGTAACATTATAGGAATCAATCACTCTGCAATAGTCTAACACCAGTAACGTAGTACAGTTACAAAATGTATTTGTACAGCGCTTCAAATCTCTCGCGAGGAGCCAGGGCGAATTGCTTCTCGAGCACAACGCTAAACCGTGAGAGAGTGCTTGGTTGGAAGGGTGATGTTGTTGCAGTGGCTTTTCTGATCTCAGAAAGCCCTGGCATTCTTGTTTCTGCTGGTCCAATCTGGGTGGGGGATGTTGTTGGTTTGCTCAGGTTACAGGCTGTCTCAGTATAAGTATCCGGCACCTTCTCTCGTATCATTAATATTAGGGGCTTCAGGGGCTGGCCGCATGTTGTATGTGGGTATGTGTGTGCAAGAGCTCATTTGTGTTCCTTTCCTTTGCATGCTTATTGTTGTATGTGTGTATGCGTGAACTGGGTGCTTGCTTGGTGTGTGCGTTTGTGTATGTTCAGTGCGTTTTTTGATTATATCTGTGCGTGTTGCGTGTTTGCTTTGAGCGCGTGCCCCCGTTTGTCCTGTGCGTGTTTGTGGCTATATATCTATAGGTGTCTGTGATATGTCCATGTTTTCTTGATGTGTTTGCGTTTGTGTAGGAGGGCGTGTGCGACAGAGAGAGCGTGTCTAGGTGAAAATGCAGCCCCATTGCCCCATGTGCAGGTCTGGAAGAACGTTTGTCTGACATTAAAATGTCCACGGACAAATGGCTAACATCAATGTAGGAAGTGCCAATCGGCATCTTCCTGTTTAGTGTATATTTATGTTTCGATAGGACGAATAAAGCATTTCACCAGGTGCCTAATATGCAGAAAATCTATAAAGGACATCTTCCAAGTGAGTTCTCAAAGGCACTGCTGGACAGAGGGCTGCTGACCAATGAACTTGAAGTTAAATGTCGGGCAGACTGTGGCGACTTTTCCCTACAAAGAGATGAAAACACATTACCGGCGTGTCACCCCAGTGCCTCGGTGCTCGCCGTCTTCCGTGCACTTCCACTCCATCTCACAGCCAGGTGCCCTGGAGCCCCCACTAGGACCTCTCAGAGAAGTATTATTCCAAGACCTCTTAGAGTTGGCCAATGTGGTGCATAATGGTGGTCATTTCTGAAGCTTTTCCTGGAACTGGCCTCATTCTTGTTTTTTACGTGGATCGTTTTTAAGCAGTGTGTTTTGTTCTGACTTCACATTTGTTTGGGTTTGCAGAGATAAGATGCAAGGCTAGTTCTGTATCCTTATTTTGGAAATAATTTCAGATGGTCATTCATGATTTGTATCTCACTTGGCAAGGTGTTCCAGAGCTTTTCCACCTACACTAAGAATGTTTTTATCTCAAAAGATGTTTTCTTGTTGGATGGAATGATTACACAAGATGATAGTCTTGAGAGGAGTGTTCTACTCTGTTTATCTGTGGAATTTAGCCAGCACATACAACAGATGTTTCACTTAGATGGCTTTGTGGGAGATACCAATGCTTTCAAGGCACAAATTATCTTGCTACAAGTAGCTAGTGCATAATAGATCATGTCCAATGCCTTACAGTGTTCATAGCGGACTGCGCAATAGTATAGGGTGGAGTGTCTTTCAAATATTATACAGCAGCAGCTTAAAATGCGGGAGAGAAATCAATTATCGTATAGGTGCAGTGTCTCTTCTAACAAAGTCGTCAAAGTTAAACTATGCCCAGAATGTTATAAAGGTACTAATTTTAAGATTGCTACATACTCTGCCCCGCCCGGACCCCCTCTTCCGGGGCCCCCTACCTACGCTCCCCGCACAGGGCCACCATAAGCCTAGAGCCGCCCCTGTCCAGACAATATTGTCTAGTGAACCTATGAAATGATTTCCAAGTTGCTGCTATACATATCTCTGAAAATGAAATAATTTTGACCCAAACAGCAGATGTCGCTTTTCATGTAGTTGAGTGTGCTTTTGGTTTACCAGGTTAAGGATTATTTGCCAATACGGGATACAATTCAACCGCTATGGCCTGTTTAGAGAATGCTAACCCTGTTCAGAGAACATCGTAATTAACAAATAGATGCCTCTTGTTTCTAATATATTTACTTTTGTATAATTATAATTTTGAAACTCTCTTCAACCCTAGAGAAGAAAGTGATCCGTCCGCTGGAGAGGAAGGGCTGGAAAGAATACAGGTGGAGAAATAGTTTGATTTACATGGAAATTTGACACAATATTGGGTAGAAAAAAAGGGTTTGTCCTTAAAACTACCCTATTCTGATGGGAAATTAAGTAGGGCTCATGGATGATACGGCCTGCAAGTCACTGACTCTCCCAGGAGATGTAATTGCAGTTAAGAGAGCATCCTTCCACGAAAGATGCTGCAATGTGGCCTTATGAACAGGCTCTAAAGGAGGAGCCATGAGTTTGGAGAGAACCATCGCTCAACTCCTATAGAGGAGCAGGTCTTCTGATTGCTGGGTAGATCTTTTTTTAGGCCTTTGAAAAAAAGTATTTGATGACTGGGATTGTGAAGAAAGATTTTTGGTTTTCGCCTTTGCGCCGTAAATAAGGAAGGATGATAATTTCCGGGCAGGATAGGGGATCATGATTTTTGCAAAGACACCAAAGTACACATCTCTTCCATTTGAAGGCATCATAACCTTAGGTAGATGATCTTTTAGCTTCTTTCAGTATTTTCATATAGTCTGGTGGTAAATCTAAGTGTCCACACCGTATGACCCCAAGAGCCATGCTGCCAATTTTAAATATTGTACATTGGGAAGGACGACTTTGTCTCCTATCCTGGACAAGAGTTTGTGGCTCTGTAGTAGTCTTCTATGAGCTTTGAGCAATAGGTGAAGAAGCTCTGGAAACCACTATTGTCTAGGCCTCTCTGGAGCTATCAGAGTCATGATGGAGATTGACAGCGTGTACTTCATGAGCAGTGTCAATATGAGTGGTATTGGAATAAAACAAATTAACCAAAAGGGCATTGCCCACTGAATGTGGATCCCACACTCTGGAGCTGTAGTTTTGGCATTTTGTGTTTCAAACATATGCGAACAGATCTATTTCTGGGAAACCACAATATTGGAAAATAGACCACAAAACGTCGTTATTGAGTTCCCATACATGGTGTTCATGAAACGGTGTGCTGAGAAGGTCTGCCTGGCAATTTTGGAGACCTGGAAGCTGTACTGATTAAAGGGATAGATTTCTCACCAACAATCAATGCCATCTTGCTTGAGCCTCTGAGGACAGAGTTCTCGACCTCGTTCCTCCCTGTTTGTTCAAATCGTACTTTTGGGTGTTTTCGCACTAAAACTCTGTCGATAGAGGTGGAATGCTCGGAGGGTGAGATGCACTGCTTTCACTTTGGGAACACGTCATGTGGTAAAGCTGCTATTAAGACCATTGAAAATGAATTGTCAGTGCTCCTAAGTGAGTCCCTCCAACAGGAGAGAGAAGCATTGGTGACTATGGTCAGAGTTGCATGACCTGATGGAATGGAATACCTTTCAGCAGGCTTGACCTGGTCACCCACCACTGAATGGATTGTGGAGATTGTTGTTTTAATGATATTGGGTCTTACCAATCTTCTTGATCTTATGTCCATTGGTTTTCCAAGCACTTTAGAGGATTGTAGACATCTCATGTAGAAACGAGTGTTGGAAAACCAGATAAAATACACAAGGCAGTAAAACCTAGAAGAAAGGATACTATCCTCACTGTTGGATTTGTGGAATGTAGCAGCTGGAGACATTTCTGGAAAATGATAGACACTCTTTCCTCCGAAGGAGACACTTCTATTTTTTTTTTTTTTTTTTGAAATATATTTTTATTGCAGGAATCAGTAAACTGTTACAAATATGACCAGTATCCAAAATACACTGAAATCAATCGACTGCCTCCCGTCCACCCCCCGCAGCACGTTTTTACACATTATCATCCAGCCCACAGTTCAACAGTAGGGCGATAAAATCCAGTGGGGGTTCAGCAGGAGCGAAAGGCTGGTCCGGATAATCCACCGTCCGTCATCTGCTTTTCTAAACAAGCCCCCAAACCCAAAAGAAAGTCCCACCCACAAAACACTAACTTGCAAAGAAATCCCTCCCCCACCCAACTCCGCCATCAGTGTATGGTAGCAACCGCAATAGGATTCGTGAGAGGACCCAAGATGAGCGTATCAGTAACAGAAAACACCATCGCCTATCGGGACTCAGGGCGCGCTTCCATCTCACTATCAGAGTCGCTGGGGGCGCAATAGTCTCTGAGGGCCTGCACTAGTGTCTCCCATTCCAGCGCTGTCTCCTGTGCTCGCTCGCTACGTTGTCTCCCAGCCAGTTGATACCTCAGCGTACTTTCCCCCGCCGCCCACTTCAATAGTTCGCTATGCCATCTGCCCCCAGTCGGACCAGCGCGTGCCTTCCAGTTCCTGGTCACCTCTCGTTTGGCCAAGAGAAGTCCTAAATCAATAAATTTACTGGAAATTTTGTTTTTGGGGGTATGTGGAAACCAATGCAACAACCCCACCGCCGCATCAAGCGATAGGGGTCTCCCTGTCACCTCCGTCAGGGTCTTCTCCACCTCCGCCCAGTAGGAGGACAGACCCGGGCAGGTCCACAGCATGTGGAGGAGGTCTGCCTCTGGCGCCGGGCATCTGGGGCAAGCTGCCGAGTCCGTAGCGAAATACTGTTGGATTTTTGCCGGGGTCAGGTATGCTCGATGGAGTACATAATAGTGGACCAACTGAAAACGGGCATGACGCGTCCCCTTCCACGCTCGCCGCACGAGCTGAGACCAGGTCGCTTCCGGGATTTCCTTGCCTATGTCTGCCTCCCAACGGCCCTTGAGGGTCGTAAGGGGGGTCAACCCTTCATTGACCAATCTGCCGTAGAGGCAGGTGACCGCCTTCACCGTGCCCGCAGACATCATAACGTATTGGCACACCGGAGACGTAGGAGGTTCCTCCTGTCCGCCTTTCCAATGCGCCTGGATCGCACGGACCAGGGCCGAGTGCAACAGGAAGTCCCCTGGGGGAATCTCGAAACGATCAATGAGCTCCTGGAAAGGCAAAAGTACCCCGGCCTCATAAAGATCACCCACCAACTGCAACCCCGCGTCCTCCCATACCGCCAATCGTGACCAATCCCCGCCATGGGGCAACGCCGTCAGCATCCCCAATGGTATTTCCGGCGCATACGGTATCCGGAGTTGGCCCCTGGCGTGAGCCCGGTTCCAGCACAGTCGGATGGTCTTTTCCTCCAACGTTAGGTCCTGTAAGGTCAAACGTTGGCGTAGAGCTATGAAAGACAGGACATGCCTAGCCATCCCTGTACCTCTCCTGTCCTCCGGGCCTCGGAATTCCCTGGCAACCTCCTGGGTGAGGGTCTGGAGCTGCGCCGCCAGATAATATTTCTCGAAATCCGGCACCGCAAGTCCACCCTCGGCTTTCGGCCTCATCAGGGTCTTAAGGGCCACTCTACGGCGGCCCGAGCCCCAAAGGAATCCGGTCACCGTCGACCGTAGAAGCCTAAACGTGGCCGGTGGGATCCAAACTGGCAGCGCCCGGAAATAGTATAGCAGTCGGGGGAGAGCCACCATTTTGAGGAGGGCGACCCGCCCCGCCAACGAAAGCGGCAGTGTAGCCCAGAAGTCCATATTCCCCCGTAGAGCTCGACTGCACCTGGCGATGTTTCCGTCCAGGAGGTCAGATGGATTATGATAAATGTACACCCCCAGGTATCTGAAACAGTCAGGTTCCCATCTAAGTCCCCCATTAAGGACTGGACTAGGGGTGCCTCTACGGACCGGGAAGAGGCACGTCTTGGTCCAATTTACCCGTAGGCCCGAGACCGCCCCGAACGCCGAGAGCGCCGTCTTAGCTCCCTGTAGGGCCTCGACTGGGTCCTCCAGAAAGAGTAACAAGTCGTCAGCATATAACGAAACCTGGTGCGTGCCCGAAGGGGTCCAGAAGCCACTGTAATGCGCCCCCGACCGGAGTAGCACTGCGAGGGGCTCCACCGCCAGCGCAAAGAGAAGTGGGGATAACGAACAGCCCTGTCTCGTGCCCCTTTCTACCGGGTACTGTGAGGAAATTAATGGGCCCGCCCGAACCCTGGCCGACACAGAGGCGTATAAGACCGCGGTCCATTTGATGAAGCCTTCCCCGAGGCCAAACCGTCGCAACACCGTGTGTAGGTAGTCCCATTCCAGGCTATCAAACGCCTTCTCTAGGTCCACCGACAGGACCACTGGGCATGGAGCATCCGTCAGCGGTTCACCCAGCAAGCGGAACAACCTGCGGATGTTCATTGTCGTATTGCGCTTGGGGATGAACCCGGCCTGGTCCTCATGCACTAGGGAGGCCATGTGGCCAATCAGTCTCGAGGCCAGGATGCTGCTCAGAATCTTATAATCGACCGTCAGCATCGATAAGGGCCGGTAGGATGCCGGATCGGTCGAGTCTCGCCCCGGCTTGAGGAGGGGAACCACCAGGGCCTCCCGCATCGAGCCAGGCAGTCGGCCAAGCCTCCTCGCCTCTCTATAAACAATCACCAGTCTCGGAGCCAGGAGGTCGGCATAGGTCGCATAAAATTCCACCGGAAGACCATCTAGTCCCGGGGTCTTGTTCCGCGCCATCCTTTTGATGGCGCTGCGGATCTCCCCCAGTTCGATATCGGAACCCAGGGCTTTCGCCACGTCAGGCTCCACCATCGGGAGCTCCAGGGATCCCAAATAGTCCTCAAGAAGGTCAGGGTCTTTGACAGCACAACTGCGGTACAACTGATCGTAGTAGTGCCGGTAGCAACCTAGAATCTCCGGTTGAGTGTGCACTAGGGTCCCGTCTATCATACGCATGGACGTCGTCAGTGAGGTCTGGCGCGTAGGGTTAGCCAGCCAAGCCAGCAATGCGCTCGTTTTATCCCCTTCTGCAAGGGACCGAACCGTATAGGCCTTGTAGTCGAAGCAGCGCAGCCGCTCGACCTCAGCTGCCACCGCTTCCTTCGCCTCCGCCGTGCGTCCCTGGAGGTCAGGGTGCCCGGGGCGGCGGAGTTCCAACTCCCGAAGCTTCCGATCGGCCACCTCCAAGTCATCGAGGATAACCCGCCTCATACCTACCTTCTTGGTGATGCAATAACCCCTCATCACCACCTTAAAAGCGTCCCATTCCAGCGCTCTCGAGCTCGCAGAGCCCCCGTTGGACGCGAAATACTCCTCGATCTTATCACCTAAGTCCGCTCTGAAGACAATATCCTCGAGCATCTCAGGGCGTAACTTCCAGGTGGGCACCGCCGGCGCCCCCGGAAACCAGCGAAGGGCCAGCAGGAGGGGGTTATGGTCCGAGATGGTCCTAGTCAAGTATTCGGAACGGACGGCCGCTGAAACCAGTTCAGTCGAGCCAAGAAACCCGTCCAGCCGAACGTGCAACTCGTGGAGGCCCGAAAAATAGGAGTAATCTCTAGTGTCGGGGTGTTGCGCTCTCCAAATATCCGTCAACCCCCACCGTGTCTGCCAGTCGCCACGGCCCTTGGCCACGCGGCGGACCGGAGAATCAGGGAGGGGCGGGTGCGAGCGATCAGTCTCCACATCCACCACTGAATTGAAGTCCCCACCGAGCAGGAGGGGCCCCGTGAAAAAGTGGGCTAACGAGCCCGACAACCTAGAAAGGAAGGCAATCTGGTCCATGTTAGGTGCGTAAACACAGCAAACGTTCAGGTCCCTCCCCCCCAGAGTGCCAGAGATGGCCACGTAACGCCCCTCGGGGTCTACCACTGAGTTTGTGACCTGGAAGGGAACCCCAGCCCGGATCCAGATTAGCGCCCCCCTGGCATACGCTGAGTACGACGTGTAGAAGACCTGTCCCCTCCATCTACGCTGTAGCGCCGCCCCTTCCGCCTTGTTCAGATGGGTTTCCTGCAGTAGCGCCATTTGTATTCCCCTACGCACTAAATAAGCGTGGACTTTGTGCCGCCTAGACATGGTATGAAGCCCCCGCACGTTCCAAGTAATACACTTCACATTAGCAACGTCAGCCATTGTCCCATACTGTGCATGCAAAGTCACCCCATCCGGGTCCCAGCAATAGGCAAACAACAATCCCCCCAACACTGATGGCGGCCATTTCCCTCAACCAAAACTCAACAAAATTTACGTTACCCAAACCCCTGCCCACCCTCCCCAGAACAGGACCCAAATAACTCCATCTAGTTCCCATCCAAACCATGCCCTCCAAAATTCCCCTCATCCCCAACTAATCCTACAGTCGCCACCGTAGGAAGGCCTTAGGGGCCAGGTGCGGGCTGGGCGGTGGCAGTGGGCCCTCGATGCTCAGGCTGCCAGGACTAAAGCAAGCCCTAAACAGTAATGGAAACCCTCGGGGCAAAGGCAGGGCCCCCTACCCCCCGCTCCACCTGTGGTCATGTTGAACCATCGGCTCCCTCCACCCCCGGTACGGGCCCCCACCCAAAAGGATACAGCTCACCCCGTCAACCCTGTCCATCAAGAAGGTCCTCAACCGATTTTGGTGTGATCACAGGTGTGCCGGTACTATCCGTCACCGAGTTCTCTGAGTCCGTCGATGCTCCCTCGTCACCAGGGTTCTCTTCTTCTGCGATGGCATCCTCTCTTGACCCAGAAAGGGCAGACAACACCTCCAATACACCTTTCCGCTCCGTCGATGTCTCTGCAGTAGTAGGGCCGCTTGAACGACCCCGGCGACTCCGCACCCTCGTGGACCGCCGTCGCTGTCCCGGCTCCGCCGTTGTCTGAGATGTGGGGGCGAAGCCATCTTTCCCAGCTCTATACAGTTCAAGCCAGTTACAGGCATCCTCCGGGGTATCAAAAAATTGAGTCTTGTCATCCACAATGACGCGGAGCCTTGCAGGAAATAGGAGCGAGTATTGAATGCCCTCGCTCCGGAGCTCGCGCTTGATCGCCAAGAATGAGTACCGCCTACGTTGGGTTTCATAGGTGTAGTCCGGGAAAATGTTCACCTGGCTGTTCTCCACCTTGAAAGGGCCATTATGTCTAGCGGCATTGAGGATGAGGTCTCTGTCGCGAAAATGCAGGAGGCGCGCCACCACCGGGCGCGGCGCCCGGCCCAGTTGCGGTGGCCGTGCTGGGACTCTATGAGCCCGTTCAAGTGTGTAGAAAGAGGATAGGCCTTCCGGGGCTACCGTGTCTCGGAGCCAGGCCTCCAAGTAGGCCACCATGTCGTCATCCTCGATCTTCTCCGGCAGGCCTACCACTCGGATGTTGTTGCGCCTGTTACGGCCTTCCGCATCCTCCGCTCGCTGTTCCAGGGCAGAAATCCGGGTTAGAGCATCTTTCATTGCCGCGGCCAAGGTGCGCTGTGCCGGCTCCAAGGTTTTCACCGAGCCTTCTACTTCTTTGACCCTGTCCGATAGCTTGCCATGATCCGCCCTGAGAAGGCCCAGACTCGTCACCACCTGGGCAATGTCCTGCTGAAGGGCCGAGCGTGTGGTCGCAATCGCTTCCAGGACGCGATCAAATTGTTGCTGCAGCGGTGTGCCACCAGCGTCCCCCGGGTTGCCGCTGCCTTCCTTGTCTGGGGTCTCCGAGTCAGAGGCGGCCGGGGTGGGCCCCTTGGCCCCTCTCGGCTTCCCCATATCGTGGGAAGCGCACAATGTGGGCTCAGATAAAGGTGCCCCCGAGTGCGGGCTCCGACTATAACTCTCCCGAATGGAGGCCCTCGGGATGAAGGCCGGTGATCCTCTTCTCCAGGGCCAGGTGGATATCCACAGGTTCGGCTCACGCCACCACCGTGTCGTCTGAGAGCGCTGAGGAGGAGGCGGAGACACTCGGCGCCAGGCCGGGTAGGGCCGTCTGGTTGACGAGGATCCGGAACGAGGGCCACCCACTCCTCCAGAGACTTTGTGGCACCAGGGGGTTATGCTTCCCATGGGATCGGGCCGATCGGGGGATGCAACCAGGCGCCGCGTCGGGGGTCGTCACCACCGCCGGGACCTCCAGGCGTCCGGGTTTACCGTGGTAGGAGCTTCCGATCGCCCAGGCGCCTTCATCAATACCAGGGTCTCAGCAGGGCAGAGTCCAACTCCTCACTCTCCTGGAACACACATGAGAGGAGGGCACGTTATGCTCAGCGGCGTTCATCCAGGCTAATGGCCCCGTCCAAGGGGACAAAGGGGTCCGGGCGCCATATTGGGTCGCTCTCCCCGGGACCTCGAACTTCGTGTTTCGGGCAGATCACCACCCGTCCAGGCCGCGCCGGTCGTCTCAGTGGGGTCCAGTTGGGCCGAGCTACGATTTGCGGGGGCTAGGGTGCCCCGCGGCCTCCGATTAACAGGATAATCCCGGGCTCAGTCCCGGAGCCGAGCTCTCAGGCGACCATCGCCATCGGCGCCCAAGCCACGCCCTCCGAAGGAGACACTTCTATGATGGTACTGAGAAATGCCCCCAGATAAGTTAGTATTTGAACCAGAGATGTGGTCGACTTTTTCAGGTTTACCTGCAGTCCTAAATGGTCTAATAGCTCAACAGTGAAGTTTAAATCTTTTTTTCTTGGAATGCCATACTAGCATTTATCAACCAGTCATCTGAGTATGGGTAGATGAACATCTTTTTCAGTAGAGAAAAGCTACATCTATTGCCAAGCATTTAAAAAACAGATCTTTAGGTAGATTTGAGGCCAAAGGATAGAACTCTGTACTGTAGTGGGCTTTGCTGATAAGAAATCTGATAGATCTTCTGTGTTTTACTGCAACTGAAAAGTGACGTAAACATCTCTTTAATCCACGGAGCACATCCATTTGCCTTTCATGAGTTGCAGGTAGATTGGATGCAGTGCCAACATTCTCAATTTTTGACATTTGATCTACTTGTGGGCCTACCAGGGATCCAAATGGGTCAGAATTCTTTTTTGAGGCCAGTCTTGGGTACCAAAAATATATCTTGAATAGATACCTTTCCCTCATTGTGATGAAGGAACCAGTTGTATTGCTTATTTTTTAGATCTTCACTTTGAGTGGGGGTAGTTGATGTTGTGGAGCCCCTTTTAGGGGAATGAATAGAGATGGAGATTTGAAATGAATGGTATAACCGCTCGGCACAATCTGTAAGATCCACATGTTTGTGGTGGTTTTTCTCCACTCTTCAAGGTGTTTTGTTACACTCCCACTGAAGCTGTGGCATCTGCCTCAATATGATCTTCTTCAATACTGGGTTTGCAGCTGTTGAGATTTGTGGCCTTGTTGTGGGTGATAAGGCCATTGTGGGGCCTGTACTGTCCGATGTCCCTATGGCGAAACTGAGAGCAATAAAAATGTATCTTTTCAATCAATAAATCTATCAGGGGGTTTTAAGTGCACTACTATCCCGTGAGGGTCTCAAGACGGGGGCGGGGGGAATTGGCTGGGCAGCCGTTCCGTTCAGTCGAAGAGCCTTGTCTTGAGGGCCTTCCTGAAGGTGTCCAGGGAGGGGGTGCATCTGATGTTGATAGGGATATGGTTCCTGGTTTTTGCCACTATGTAGGAGAAGGCTCTTCCCCCTGTTCTGGCTCTGGATATGCAGGGTTTTGGTGAGGGTGAGGTAGGTGGAGCGAAGGTTTCTTTTGGGTACGTGGAAGACGATTCTCTCATTGAGGTTTTGGGTCTGTGTTGTGGAGGCATTTGTAAAAACAACAAGTGATGGACCGAATGTGGATCAATGTCACACACTCCCCCAGTCAAAAGATCTGGGCCCAAATCCATCGTTTTTTTGCACTCCACACCACCCTGGGTTAGACAATGGCGATATGCAAATCAGCTCTGACCCTGTTGCCCCATGGGAACAGTCCAGTCCGAACTACAAAAGCCATGTCCTTCCCAGAACGGAATCAAGCATCCGAGGACCGGACCGGTTTCGAGGTAACACCTCTCATCAGCCCGGCTAGCTTGACTCCAAGTGGTGTGGAGTGCCTGGGACCCACGTCTGGGCATTCCCAGCGCACTTAGGGCGGCAACTTCAAAAACAACAAGTGATGGACCGAATGTGGATCAATGTCGCACACTCCCCCAGTCAAAAGATCTGGGCCCAAATCCATCGTTTTTTTGCACTCCACACCACCCTGGGTTAGACAATGGCGATATGCAAATCAGCTCTGACCCTGTTGCCCCATGGGAACAGTCCAGTCCGAACTACAAAAGCCATGTCCTTCCCAGAACGGAATCAAGCATCCGAGGACCGGACCGGTTTCGAGGTAATACCTCTCATCAGCCCGGCTAGCTTGACTCCAAGTGGTGTGGAGTGCCTGGGACCCACGTCTGGGCATTCCCAGCGCACTTAGGGCGGCAACTGCAAAAACAACAAGTGATGGACCGAATGTGGATCAATGTCACACACTGGAGTGCAAAAAAACGATGGATTTGGGCCCAGATCTTTGGACTGGGGTGAGTGTGTGACATTGATCCACATTCGGTCCATCACCTGTTGTGTTTGCATATTCCGCCCTAAGTGCGCTGGGGCTTGATTCCGTTCTGGGAAGGACATGGCTTTTGTAGTTCGGACTGGACTGTTCCCATGGGGCACAGGGTCAGAGCTGATTTGCATATCGCCATTGTCTAACCCAGGGTGGTGTGGAGTGCAAAAAAACGATGGATTTGGGCCCAGATCTTTGGACTGGGGTGAGTGTGTGACATTGATCCACATTCGGTCCATCACCTGTTGTGTTTGCATATTCCGCCCTAAGTGCGCTGGGGATGCCCAGACGTGGGTCCCAGGCACTCCACACCACTGGAGTCAAGCTAGCCGGGCTGATGAGAGGTGTTACCTCGAAACCGGTCCGGTCCTCGGATGCTTGATTCCGTTCTGGGAAGGACATGGCTTTTGTAGTTCGGACTGGACTGTTCCCATGGGGCACAGGGTCAGAGCTGATTTGCATATCGCCATTGTCTAACCCAGGGTGGTGTGGAGTGCAAAAAAACGATGGATTTGGGCCCAGATCTTTGGACTGGGGTGAGTGTGTGACATTGATCCACATTCGGTCCATCACCTGTTGTGTTTGTGGAGGCATTTGTAGGCATGGGTGAGTTTCTTGAAAGTGACTCTCTTCTCTACGGGGAGCCAGTGGAGGTTCCGAAGGTGTTGGCTGATGTGTTTGTGTCGGGGGATGCCGAGGACGAGTCTGGCTGCGGTGTTCTGTATCATCTGGAGCTTGCAGAGTGGAGACTTATTGATGTTGGCGTAGAGGGCATTTCCGTAGTTCAATCTACTGGTAATGAGTGCGTGGGTGACAAGTCTCCTTTGACTTGGGGGTTCCATTTGAAGGTCTTTCGGAGGATGTGGAGGGTGTTGAAGCAGTTGAATACGATGGCGTTTACCTGTTTGTTCATGGAGAGGGAGGAGTTGAGTACGATGCTGAGGTTTCTGGCCGTGGGGGTGGTAGGGCTGCAGAGTGTGGTGGGCCACCAGATGTTGTTCCATGCTGACAGGGTGGTTCCGAGTATGAGGACGTCTGTCTTCTCCGAGTTGAGCATCAGGTACCTGTTGCTCATCCAGGATGCGACGTCCTGCATTCCTTCTTGGAAGTTGAGTCTGGTGGTGGTGGGGCCCTTGGAGAGGGAGAGGATGAGCTGGGTGTCTTCGGCGTAGGATACTAGGCTGAGGCTGTGCTGTCTGACAATCTTTTCCTCCAGACCTACTGCTTTAGGAGTCTCTGACTCCTTCTTCAGTCTCTCCATTTCCTCATCTGCATGAGGACCAAAGAAGACCCAGCCTGAAAAAGGAAGTTTCATTATTTTTTGTTGAGTGTTCAGCATCAAGGTAGTGAAATGAAGCCAGGAAGTGTCTGAGAGAAATACCATGTCAGAAATGAGTAGCTGCCAGATCTGCAGTATCGACAGCAGCACTTACTACTTGATTTGAAACAAGTTGTTGTTTGTTTAGTATTTCTAAGAAGTCCTTCCTTTTGGAAAGCCATTTATGAAATCTTGCAAAGATTATCATAGGACTCTCTTGTATTTACCTAGGAGGGCAGAATCATCAGCTATTTTGAAAGCATGTTGTTCCTACTGCGTCCATCTTCCTGCTTTCCCTCTCTGGAGGGATTGAAGTTTCTGGAGCTGAAAGTTGTTCCTTCCTGACCTCAGAAACAATAATGGAATGAGGCTTTGGTGCTTCTCTGAGGAACACCGGATCCTGTTTTGCACCTTTATATTGTTTGGTGTTGCAGACTTCTAGGAGGCTGGAGCTAGGAATCTTTCCTTCGCAACCTCCATAAATCTTGGAACCAAATGGAGAACACCTTTCAGAGAATCCTTTGGTTGTAAAGACTGTAGTACTTAGAACTACTATCTCGATGTTCAATTTATCTGCTCCTTTGATGAGAACATTTTGGAAGGTTAAGACATCATCTAGTGGAAAGCACGTGGCAAAGCTAGAGAAGACGTGGGTATACATGGTGTATCTGTTTGGGATGTTGATGGATTTCTTCGTTTACATCTGTTCGGAGTCCATGTGGGAGGAGTAGTCACAGTGCTTAATTTGAGCCCGTTGTTTCCGGTGCTCGGCACTGCAATTAATTGTCTACACCGGCGCTTGTGCCAGTCTGCTACAAGGAGGCGCTGTCTGCCTAATTTAGAGATGACCACAACAACTGCCAATTATTAATTCAATATACATTAAAATCACTATTACCTGCTGCCAAAGTCATTCTTATAGTTTTGGGGGCCTGGAATAGTCCGAAATGTCACACTTGTAGGAGTGTGATGGTTAGTACTTGTGTTGTTACTATCATTGGCAGCGCTGGCAATGGCACTGTGTGGTGCAAGCTGCAGTGGCTCCTGACGAGAGCCCTGGCACTCATGTTTTTACAAATTAAGCAATGTCTGTTCTGTTGGTCGTGGGAGAGGATGTGGTCTAACAGTCAGAGCTGCCGACTTTGAAGCTGGAGAATCAGGTTTGAACCACAGCGTCAGCTCAGCATCCTGTGATTCTGGACAAACCACTTAATCTCCCCGTGCTTACCAAAAAAATATATATGTGTCCTTGTGTAATATAACTCTGGTGTTTATGAAAAGCGCTCCAATACCTTTGGTCCAGTTTACAAATTTGGAGGAAAAAAAACTGTGAGAAAGATGTTCCTTGTGGAGATATGGGTGCCAGAGATGTAAACAATCTGTAAGGAGCTTGTGGTTCGGAGAATGGTGGAAGATTTAAAGGTGGAAGAGGAACCAGTAGGGGGGCTTTTGCTGGGAGGATACGTTTTGGTCTCTTCGGGATAACTGGTTTTCATCCACAGGATCAGTCTCATCTCCCTATGAAGCCAGAGGGCTTGTCGCAGCTGAATGCCTCAACATTGTAGGACTTATTTATGAGCCCTTGCAACACTTTTGTGTCGCCGGTGTGTCACTTTTTGTGATGCACCGGTGGCGTAAAAAATGCATCATGTTGCGCCCTATTTACAAAATGATGTATCTTGGCAGATGCGTCACTTTGTAAACATCTGCGCTAAATTATACCTGCGTTAGGCATATTGTATGTGGGGTGAGCGTTCCCCTGCATCAAAGCCTCGTAGAAGTGACGCATTAAAATCTATAAGATTTCAGAGCGCCACTTCTAGGATGCCATTGCGTGAAAACCTTACTCCTTCCTCAGGCAGGCGTAAGCCCTTTCACATGGGGCTTGCTTGCCCCAGGTGAAAGGACACATTGCTGGGGTTGCGTGTGTTTTCAGACACACCCCAGCAATGCGCCACTTTTGTGCGGACAGATACGTCAGTTATACTGACGTATCTGTCCTTCTGTTCGACATGATGCGTCATACAGTAAATATGGCGCATCCATAATGTTGCAAGGAAGGCGCAGTGAAAACTGTTGCATCGCCGTTTTCTCGCAGCAATGCAACACTTCTCATAAATGTGACCCCAAGTGTCACGATGTAACCCTGTGAGTCACCTGCGGTGATAGAAAATTGGGGGTGTTTTACCAGCTTTGGAAGAAGGCGGGACATTGAAAGCGGGCGCTTCAGATAACACCTGTGTCAGGTTGCATTGGCATTAGATGCCATGTAGTTGTAATTGTATGTGTTTCCGATGATCGTGTGCTTTGTTTTAAACTGTGCTGTATGTTATGATCAGTGGCGTAACAAAAGCCCCCAGCGGTGCGGGAGGAGGTGGGTGGGGAAAGATATGCGGAGCCCCCTCCAGCACTGGCAAGTACCCCCTCTAGTTTCATTAGGTCACTGATTATAATAGATTTTTACCAGACACGCATCCAGCGTAACTTAACCTAACACAAAAGCTGAAAGTTGACAAAACCAGAGGCTTGGACTGTTAGCAAGCAGTGCTTAATTTGAGCTGGTGCTTTCCGGTGCTCAGCACCCGCACTCAATTGTCAACAACATACATATAAAAATCTACCACATGGTGGCGCTGCTCATCTAATTTAGAGATGAGCAGAACAATGGTTGTTTAGGAATACAATATACGTTAAAATTGCTAATATCTGTCTCCCAGCCATTCCTTTAGCTTTGGGGACCTGGAATAATCTGAACTGTTACATTTATATGCGAGAGGGAGGGTTAGAAGTTGTTTTGGCAGCCAAGACAAAGGTGAAGGGGGGGGGGGGTAGTGCAAGCTGCAGTGACCTCCTGGTCAGAGCCCCGGCACTTAATATTTTACAAATTAAGCACAAGGCAGGGCTGGACAATGATTCACAGGGACTTACACCAACTGTGGTTTAGAGGCAGTTTAAGCCTAGAGGTATCCTTAACACACAATATGCTGCAGTCCATGTTAAACGTAACAGTAGAAAGCTGTCCCACCACCCCTCGCGGACTGCCAAACCCAGCCGGAGGGCAACTCTTGAAGCAGGCAGTCATAACTGCTTGACTGCCGCGGCCACAGAGATGCTTGCTGGCCAAATGGTTGAATAAAGAACAGTGCCGTCGCAGAGCTCAGTGCAGCATTGTGGCATTAGGTTCTGTGGACAGTTCCCAGGTTTAAAAAAAATTAATAAGAGCCCTCTCCTGGTCCATAGAAATATTCAATAGCCAAGCCTTCAGTGATATGCTATCCATACTGGCTAGTCTCAGAGCTCCCCCTAGTGGATCATTTTAAATTTCCTAGCGCGTCTTGGAAGAAGTAGAGTCTGCAACAGATGGCAGTGAAGTGCTTTAAAGAGTACAAATGCCCACCTGCGCGCACTTACCGATACAGCAATAAAGACGCAGAGGCAGCGCCCCCTCCTGCTGGGGCATTGGACAGGTCATCTGACTTTTCACAAAGACCTATGGATTAAACAAGGCAGTGATGGGAGTTTCATCAGTTAGAACGCACTCTCTGCATCACGTAAGCATATACTTTGGTGGACTGGGACTTCCTGCATGTGTGATTATTATTATTTTCAGTCTTGATGCTTTTTTATGTCTCTCTTTGGGCTATCTATACTTCCGATCGTAGGCTGGCAATTTACCGCAGAGGGGTGTTCTGCGTGTGAACGTGCATTGAGACGCATGTAAAGGAGGGACTGGGTTAGACACCCCCATGTCGCATCTGTAGTAATTAAAGGAAGTCCTTGAGTCAGGTATACATAACACGCTGGTTTTAATTAGGCTTAGTTTCAATTTCAGTTTCAAGTAAATAAGTTAAGATGACAAAAGCCCCACCAGGAGCAGCCCCCCTGCTGCTCAGCCTGCATCCACCAACTGCCACTCCAGACATCTCCAGACCCAAGCATCCCGTGACATCACACACATCCAACATTCCAAACGTCATCAAGTACACAAGCACTCACTCTGGCTGAGCAGTAGGGAAGAGACAAGTAATTTATAACAGCGTCATGTGCAGGAACACCTGTCAGGTCGCAAGGACACTAGGACCCTGCAGGATAAAGCCCCTGTGCCTCAAGTCCACACTCAGGATGCTGGACACCGCTCCCTGACCAAGGGACTGGACGGCACGTGTGGGGAGGTGCCGGGCAGAACAGCGCAGGATAACGCATGGACAGTATGGGTTGAAATAAGCTGCCCCGGAAGTTATTACCATGTACCAGAGAGGGCATGGATTATAAAGAGTAGATAACCAAGGCATCATTGTTTGTTTGATCGGTCTCATTCTTGGACAAGCACAAGGTACTAGGAGCAGGGCCGAGGGCATCATGCTGGGAAGAGATTTGAAAAGGCAAACTGAAACAGGCTTTCTTTTTTAAAGACTTCGAGCCAGCGTCATGAGCTTCCTTTGTCTGACCACTACGGACAATTATACCTTGTCTTGTAATGTATCTATGGTTACTCCCAGAAAATATATCCTCGCTGAAGGAGAGAGGAGAGACTACTTATAATTTGCTGTGAGCCTCAAGGATTGAAACGTCCAGGGCACAAGTCGTAAAATAAAGAAGTGGGGGGGACGCTGTCACCGGAAGTGACGTCACAAGAGGAAGTGACGTCACGAGAGGTGACGAGCTCTTCGTCCCAGAGAGGACAAAGAGTGAAGTCCAGCTGTTTGGCAGGGGGGACGGCGTCCCCCCAGTAAAATAAGTGGGGAGACGCCGTCCACCTGCGTGGTACCCCGACTCGAGCCCTGGAAATGTCTGAAGATATGTGGTTGTAGCTTTCGACGATTGATGAGAAGACAGCGCTTTTATCAGCCAGTCGTCCAAATACAGGAAAATCTGAAGGCCTTTTTGTCACATGTAACATTTCGTAAAAATGCAGAGAGCGGATCTGAGACTAAATGGGAGTTCCTTGAATTGGTACTGAGTGCTTGCTACCGAATCTGAGAAATGAGCGATGCCTGGGATGGATAGGGATATGGAAGGAGGCATCCTGCAGATCTAAGCTCGTCAAGAAATCCCTGTGAGTGAGGAGCTGCAGAATCTTCTGGATTGTGATCATACAAAAAGATTGCTTTTTCAGGTACTTGTTTAGTTTCCTGAAATCCAGAACGGGGCGCCACTCTCCTGATTTCTTCATGATAGGAAGAAAATAAGAGTAGAAGCCCCTTTCTCTCTGAGAGTGAGGAACCTCTTCAGTGGCCCCCTTGGATAACTCAGCCAGAGCATCCTTTTAGAGAAGATGGAGATGAGACAGTAGCAATTGTTTCGGAAGAGTGGTAGGTGGAATTTGGGTGAACTCCAATGGAAGTCAATATGTGATGAGATCCAGGACCCATTTGTCTGCAGTGATCCTCTGCCATAGATGGGAAAAGTTTTTAAAAGTCTTGCTTCCACCTAGAGGTGTCAATTACAGTCTTAATCGCTTGTAAAGCGCCTTCGACATGTTTGCCAAACAAGGCATCGCCGTCGTAGTTCATAACCAAAATTATTGAAACAAGCCGAAACATAGTAGCTTTGTGCCAACCCTGGTATCCAAACACCACTGATCCTTCCAGTTGTCGGAAACCTATTGAAGCTATGTCCATAGCACAATCTATGATTTCCGGCACTGATCTTTCCCTCTCCTGCAGAATCTTCTTCACTTTGGTCACATTTTCTGGCAAAAAATTCAGATATGTGGTAATGTCCGACCACATATGGCAATCGTATCTGGCCAGAATTGCAAGAGAATTTGCTGCACTGAGAGTCGTATCTGACTAAGACAGAGAACCGATTACCAATATTGTCAAGGCGCCTGCCCCCCTTGTCAGGTGGTGTTGATATTGGTGTTGATGGGTTCTTAGACCAGCTTTGAGCAGCCTGCGTAATAACAGAGTACGGTTTTGGGTGTTCGATCAGACAAGCTGGTGAGTCTCCAGGGACTTTATATATTTTGTCTATTCTTGGTAGAACCGCTGTAACCGTAGCTGGTGTTTTCATTATTTTTATCTCTTCCTCCCGGATATAGTCCATTATTTGGGTTGCTTCAACTGTTTTCCTATAAAACATACTGAAGCACAGCTGACGTAATCTGAAGGACTGATCGGAGATCAAGGAAACTCCCTTTCACATAACATGAGGTTGAAAATCTGAAGGAAGATGCCTCAGCTGTGAGTGTTCTGGAGGGTACCTTCGCCTCCTTGGCTAGTGCTATCACCTGCATGGCTGGAGGTTGATTCTTTATAAATCATGCTCATAAGCTATGAGAGTCAGTGTCGTTTTGCCATTGTAAGGTATGTCCACTGCTTCAGAATATACCGTGGGACTCCCATGATAACGGGGATGATTGAAGAATGTGAATCTATGAAAGATGCTCCAATACTGGAAAAGAACCCTTTATCAGGTAGTATTTATTAAAAAGGAAAAACAAGTAAAGAACCATGATACAACTTTGCATTTCTTTAGACTCGTGGTTTGCCGCCTAGCTGGCACTCATTGCATTAATTAATTAACTTGCGTCCCCAGTGAACTCCAGGATCACCCTGATGTACCATCTCACAGGATGAACTCACCCGCTCCCTCATACCATTGAAGCTTGCACCAACCTGGAAGTTGAAGTTCTAACCAACCATGTTAGACCCAACCAAAAAGAGGGCTCCCCACTGGCCCCCTTCAGGAGAGGACCTGGGCCACCGACCCATGGCTTAATCCTGCGGTGCAAGCACCAACGACCTGAACATCACCAGGGCAGTGCTAAAGAGAATGCACAAAGGGCTAGGGACACTCTCTGTAGCACACACCCCCACCCTGAACACTGCAGTACCACTACTGTTGCTGGGGTATGATTTGAAGCCAAATCAATTCAGTATTTGCCTGACTTTTCATGCAGAAGCCAAGATGTCTACCTGTTTTATGGCTATCTACAACTCCACCCCGCCAATCAATCAATCAATCAATGACACTTATAGAGCGCGCTACATACCCGTAGGGTCTCAGGGTGCTGGGGGGGGGGGGTGCCGCTACTGCTCGAACAGCCAGGTCTTCAGCTTCTTCCTGAAGGAGAGGTGGTCTTGGGTCAGGCGCAGGTCGGTCGGGAGGGAGTTCCAGGTCTTGGCGGCCAGGTGGGAGAAGGACCTTCCTCCTGTAGTCGCTCTTCGGATGCGGGGGACGGCGGCGAGGGCGTGGTTGGCTGATCGGAGGTGGCGTTTGGGAGCGTAGAAGTTGATCCGGCTGTTGAGGTAGCTCGGGCCTTGGTCGTGTAGGGCTTTGTGTGCGTGGGTGAGGAGGCGGAAGGTGATTCTTTTGTTGACGGGGAGCCAGTGAAGGTCTCTCAGATGTCGGGTGATGTGGCTGGTTCGTGGGATGTCGAGGATGAGTCTGGCTGAGGCGTTCTGGATCCGCTGGAGTCTCTTCTGGAGCTTGGCGGTGGTACCGGCGTAGAGGGCGTTGCCGTAGTCCAGTCGGCTGGTGACGAGGGCCTGGGTGACGGTCTTCCTGGTCTCGGTGGGGATCCACCGGAAGATCTTCCGTAGCATGCATAGGATGTTGAAGCACGCCGAGGAGACGTTGTTGACCTGCCTGGTCATGGAGAGGGAGGAGTCCAGGATGAAGCCCAGGTTGCGTGCATGGTCTGTCGGTTTGGGTGCGGTGCCCAGGGCGGGAGGCCACCAGGAGTCGTCCCAGGCGGAGGGGGAAGAGCCCAGGATGAGGACCTCCGTCTTGTCCGAGTTCAGTTTCAGGCGGCTGGTCGTCATCCACTCGGCTACCTCTTTCATCCCTTCGTGCAGGTTGGCTCTGGCGGAGGCGGGGTCGTTGGTCAGGGCGAGGATCAGCTGGGTGTCGTCGGCGTAGGAGATTATGCTGAGGTTGTGTTTGCGTACGATGGCCGCGAGGGGGCTCATGTAGACGTTGAAGAGGGTGGGGCTCAGAGATGATCCTTGAGGGACGCCGCAGATGACTTCGGAGGCCTCTGACTTGTACGGTGGTAGGCCAACTCTCTGTGTTCTTCCGTCGAGGAAGGAGATGATCCATTCCAGCGCCTTGTCCTGGATTCCGATGTTGCTGAGGCGCTGTACTAGGGTGCGGTGGCAGACCGTGTCGAATGCCGCGGAGAGGTCTAGGAGGATGAGGGCCGCTGTTTCTCCATTGTCCATCAGGGCTCGGATGTCATCGGTGGCGGCGATGAGGGCGGTCTCGGTGCTGTGATTGGCTCGGAAGCCGGACTGTGAGGGGTCGAGGGATCCGTTTGTCTCGAGGAAGGCGGCCATCTGCTTGTTGACGGTCTTCTCGATGACTTTGGCTGGAAACGGGAGGAGCGAGATGGGGCGGTAGTTCTTGAGTTCGGTGGGGTCCGCTGTTGGTTTCTTGAGTAGAGCGCTGAGTTCGGCGTGTTTCCAGCTCTCAGGGAAGGTGGCGGTGTCGAAGGATGTGTTGATGATGTCTCTCAGGTGGGGTGCGATGACAGCGTCGGCCTTGTTGAAGACGTGGTGAGGGCAGGGGTCGGTCGGTGATCCGGAGTGGATGGAGTTCATCGTGCGGATGGTGTCTTCGGTGCTGATCGGGGTCCAGGCATGGAGGGTGGTGGTGGGGGGTGATTGTTCGGTCATGGTGTGCGTTGGTTGGTTGTTGAAGCTGTTGTGTATGTCCGCGATCTTGTTGTGGAAGTATGAAGCGAGTGAGTTGCAGAGGTCTTGCGATGGGGTGATGTCGTTGTTTCCTGCGCTGGGGTTGGAAAGCTCTTTGACGATGTTGAAGAGTTCCTTGCAGTTGTGTGCGTTGTTGTCCAACCGTTCCTTGAATGCTGTTTTCTTGGCGGCGCGGATCAGCTGGTGGTGCTTCCGGGTGGCAAGCTTGAAGGAGGTCCTGTTGTCCGGTGTAGGTTCCCTTCTCCAGACTTTCTCGAGGGCTCGGCAGTTCTTCTTGGAGCTCTTGAGTTCGTCGGTGAATCATGGGGCTTTCTTGCTGCCGGGTCTGCTGGGCGGGGTCCTCAGCGGGGCGAGCTCATCCGCGCAGATGCTGATCCACTTCGTGAGGTTGTCGGCAGCCTGGCTGGGGTCCTCTGAGCTGGCAGGAGGGTGCTGGCTCAGGGAGGTGGCGAGCTGGACTGCTGTGATCTTGTCCCAGCTTCTGCGGGCGGTCTGTTGCTGGTGGTGGTGGGTCGTCGTTCTCTTGAAGGTGAAGTGGACGCAGCTGTGGTCCGTCCATTGAAGCTCTGTGGCGTGGCTGAAGTCGATGTCTGTGCTGGAAGAGAAGACTGCGTCGAGTGTGTGTCCGGCGAGGTGGGTGGGGGTGGACACCAGTTGCTTGAGTCCCAGGTTGGCGAGGTTGTCCAGCAGGGTGGTGGTGTTGCGGTCGTTGTTGTTCTCCAGGTGGAAGTTGAGGTCCCCCAGGAGGATGTAGTCAGAGGAGGGGAGGGCAAGCGGGCTGACGAAGTCGGCGATGTCCTCGCTGAATTGTGTGCGTGGTCCAGGGGGTCGGTAGATCAGGGTGCCTCTGAGGGTGGTGTTCGGGTTGGTGTGGATCTGGAAATGCAGGTGTTCGGTGGTGGTCAGGGTGTTGTCGGTTCTGGTCGTGAGACGGATGGTGTTTCTGTGGATGATGGCGATGCCTCCTCCCATCTGGTTGGCGTTGCGGTCCCTCCGGACGATCTTGTAGCCCTCTGGGATAGCGATGGCGATGTCGGGAGCTGAAGAGGCGTTCATCCAGGTCTCCGTGAGGAAGGCAACGTCAGGGGCTGTGGCGTCAAGGAGGTTCCAGAGTTCGATGGCGTGTCTGTGGACGGAGCGGGTGTTGAGCAGGATGCACTTGAGGTGGGTGCTGCTGGTGTTCGATTTGGCGGGTGCTGGTGCGAGGCAGGTCCGGATGCAGGTGAATTTGCAGGCGTGGCAGCTGAAAGGTCCGTGGGTACGTCGTGGAGTGGCTTGATGGCATTCTGGGAGTCGGCCGGTGTTGAGTGCGGTGAGGGTGGCGGCGGAGTACGTCAGGCGGGTCGGTCGGGGTCTTCGGGGGCCAGGGGTCCTGGCGCTGGGCGCGGTCCGGTCGCGGACGGGCGCAGACGGGCTTACCTTTGGCGCGCCTTCGGCGCACAATCGGCGCGCCCGCTGCGCGTGACCGCTGCGCGTTTGCACGGTCGCCATTTAAGGCGAAGTGCGCGGGTGGGCGGAGCAGCTGGGAGGCGGGAGCGGGGAGGGAACAGAAGAGAAAAGGGGCAGGGCTAATGGCGGTGGCGGGAAGCGGGAGCGGGGAGGGAGAGCGGAGGGCGGCGAGGTAGGCGGGCAAACAGGAAGGAGACAAGCACAAATGCACAAATGGAGGGCAAAATACGAAGAAAAACGGCACAAAAAATACAGGCACAAATGCAGGTCAAAACGGAGGAAAAACAGTTAAACAAACGATCATACGGCACACAAAGAAAACAAGCACAAATTCAGGTCAAAAACCGGCGAAAACCAAAGGGGAGCGCTCAAGGCGGCAGCGAGGCCGGCGCTGAGGCAGAAGGCAGGCACTGGGGCACACGCAGCAGCTGGTGGCCGTGCGGCGCGGTGGTGTCCCACAAGTGGGTCACACTCACCTGCGTCGCACGGTCGCCATTTAAGGCCAAGTGCGCGGGTGGGCGGAGCAGCTGGGAGGCGGGAGCGGGGAGGGAACAGAAGAGAAAAGGGGCGGGGCTAATGGCGGTGGCGGGAAGCGGGAGCGGGGAGGGAGAGCGGAGGGCGGCGAGGTAGGCGGGCAAACAGGAAGGAGACAAGCACAAATGCACAAATGGAGGGCAAAATACGAAGAAAAACGGCACAAAAAATACAGGCACAAATGCAGGTCAAAACGGAGGAAAAACAGTTAAACAAACGATCATACGGCACACAAAGAAAACAAGCACAAATTCAGGTCAAAAACCGGCGAAAACCAAAGGGGAGCGCTCAAGGCGGCAGCGAGGCCGGCGCTGAGGCAGAAGGCAGGCACTGGGGCACACGCAGCAGCTGGTGGCCATGCGGCGCGGGGGTGTCCCACAAGTGCCACTGGCCCGCATGGTTAACTGACCCTTCATGCCCTCCTCCGCACTCCCCACCATTCACCACAAGGTATATTTCATCCATTGTGAGAAACTGCTTCACCGCAAAAGCCAGCAGGTACTCGAACAATAACTCATTACCCGATGGGGATAAATGCATGTGGAAATATCAGGCTCGTCTATCGTCTGAGGTAACCATGGGGAACTGACTTCAGCATGATCGTATTCAGCTGCCTCTTCAGATGACTATTTCAGTGCCTGATCAATATGTTATGGAGAAACCACCTTCCATACGCCCCAGGGGATTACATGAGGCCATGCTATCACAGCCCTAAGTAACCTTTTGGCCAACCAATGGATCTCAATCATACTCGCGGTCCGTGCTGGTAAGCACAGTGGGGTGGCGTGGGGCGAGGATGGGGGCATGGGGGTGGTATTCAAAATACGACAGGTTTGTGAACATTAAATAAATATAACCACTTACCTTGAGCTCACTGCATCGCTGAGTTGGCAATACTCCTTGCACAAGGTAAGTGGTTTTATTTATTTAATGTTCACTATCCCATCGTATGTAGACTTCCACCCTGCCACACCCACCCAACCCCGCCTCACCTCGCTTACCTGCATGGGCCGCCACTGCTCAATCATAAGGGACTCAAAAAGACCCCTCCTCCCTAGTACAGGCAAAGCATGTTCGCTGAGGTGACGAATGTTGAGTGCAATCTCCTGGTTTTCATCTCCTGGGCAAACCGCCACAGGCCGCCGAGGTGTCTCATTCCTCGCCACGGACCAACTAATCCATGTAAAAATCAACTACACAGAGGCTGTTGGAAGTTCCCTCCCTCGTCCCATGTGTATTCGCACCCATATGCTGGAGCCGCTATGGCAGCAGCCCCCTTTATTTGTTATTGAGTGGATGGTAAGTCTATCCCTAGGACTTAGTGAAAGAGAGGAGGGGTCTGAGCTATGTCTTTTCGAGTCTTATACTGTTCAAACTGTGTCACAGTATTTAAACAGTCATTTCTCACTGCATGTCAAACCAACAGCCAATTTGGAATGACAACATTAATGGCATTATATCAGTCCAAGATATTATAAACCTACTAAACAAAGAAAGCTTTGTTTCATTATTACTCCTGAAGAATGCTGTGATAAAGAAACCATGGGAAGCTTCCTTTATTACTGCAGCACAGAATACATTTACAATTTTATTTATACCTTAATTCATTTTAATTTTTTTGTTTAATTTTAATTTTTTAAACAGTACACAGTATAACTCAGGCATAGAACATGCATGACATATCAAATTCTTCAATGGAGTACACACAGTCACAAAACATAGCAATTCAATCGATTGGAAAGCTGTGATGAAGAGTCTTGTGAGTCTATTGTTGTGTCCGGATATCCCAGTACGTCATCCAGTCCACTCCACCCAACCCCGTTCAATGGAACAAGGGAACAACGTATCTATAAGGACGCGGAACCTCGCACGCCCCATTGAGTGAACGAACTACCAGTTGTTTATCTAGGTTGATGTGTGCATGACTTCGATCAGCATCTGGCGGGGGCATCTGTGATGGACTGGTTCCCTGTCCATGGGGTCCACCGAGAGTCTTGTGGGTGTACAGTCTGAGCAATCCTCATCAACCTTGTCATCAGTTCTGACCTCTCGCTTGCGCCTTTCTTCTGCAAGGGTTCATTCCAGCATGTCCTCCATTCCATGCCTGAACGGTGGGACCCCTGGGGATAACCACTGAACAGCAGCCTTCCTCTTTGCTAAAACTAATCCCAGAAGTGCAAATCGACATTGTGCCTTGCAGTTTTTGGGGATTGAGATTATATTTAGTAGGCAGTGCTGAATAGTGGCCTCTAATTTAATACTAGTCACTACGCTTAGTTGTTGGACAATATTTCTCCAATATGATACTTTGCAGGAGATTAAGTAAGATTTTACGCCGTGTTTGCGTCAATCGGCGCAAAATCTTTTTTCCAATTTATTTTCCAGCACTAAACTTGATTAGCGCTGAAAATAACATGAAAGTAATGCAAAGCAGTGCATAGCGCTTCTTTGCCTTACGTAGCTCCAAGGGGACGTACAATAGGTGGAGCATGGGCGTTCCCATGCAACCAACCAAGGTTTCTGATACTAAACCCGACTTACTAACTAGTACACAAGGTTTAGCGCCCCGAATACTGTGCCCTTTTGAAGTAGGTGCAACAAAGGCGAAATGCTTTAATTTCTTTTTCCTTTTCTGACTTTGTAGGTGTGCTGCACTTTACAACACACATACAAAGAGGAACATGGTTTAAAGTCAGTCTTTGCATGCTATTTTGTACTGGAAGGGTTCCTTCCAGTACAAAACCTATGCCTGATTCACGGAGACAACCTTGTACTATGGCACAAAGGTGTCAATGGCGCTCAGCATTTTTGGCTGCTGCACTGCGTGATTAAGTAGTAAATCTGACCCTATGCGTGTGCAGCTCCAGACTGTGTGCAAAATATTGATGCTCCCTACAGTGCATCGAGGGCAGTCACCGGGCCTGCCAGGGTAAATTTTACTTAAAGGTGCAAGCCATAGGTAAGTGTGATGCAGCACATAAAAATGATCAAGTTTAAAGCGAGCCTTGCCAGACACGTCTTGGACTCGTGCGCCATGCTCCATTCCATTCCCTATCCGCCAGTGACTCCAAGAGGTCCCCATCCCTCTTCAGTCTCGCCGGTAGCCATGCCTTGAGTCTGTTTGCTTTAGGGCCACATACAGACGGGGCACTCGCCGTTGGGAGAGCCATATTTGGTAATCCCTCTAGCTGTGGCGTAACGAAATTCGAGGAAGCCCCCCCTGCAAGGTGCAGGAAGGGCCCCGCTCCGGATTTTATCAGGAGCTCTCGGATGAGAGTACTCTGCTGAGGGGGCCCCCTGCAGCTCGGGCCCCCCACCCCGCGGGGGCTGCAGGGGCCTTTGTTACACCACTGCCCTCTAGTGTGTGATACCTTTCCAGTGTATCTAGGAAGCTTTTCCAGACTTCACTGGCCCTTTTAGCCAACTTGGCAAATTGCAAAAACTGGCCTGAATCTACACGAAAGATCTTTTGGGCCTCTGGAAACAGGATGCCTCTTTCTCCAAGGTTCAAGTCTCCAAGTGTGTTTCATCCTTTCTCCCTCACCCAGCCACAGACATGCACTTACCAATACTTAAGACAGGTTGCAACCACCACAGTGGTAGTTGTATGGAAAAGGGGCATGATATTCTTAACCTGAATCTCCCTTACCTGTGCCACCTTTTGCACCAGATACGGGCAGTGTTTGCCCTGATGAAGTTCTGACCAGTGGCGGTTCCTCCGCTATAGTGGAGGAGTGGCGCCCCCCTGCCAGCTGCCTAAAAACGACAAGAAAGAAAAAAATAAAAAGATAATAAACATGTTTTATCATCGTTTTATTTTTAATTTCCTGCCGAGTCTTTGGGGGCGGGGCAAACTGTCATGCGCCCGAAGCTGTCTCCAACCCGAGCTGTGTTGCTGAGTTGGAGACAACAGGCACAGGCTCCCAATCTCACTGGGAGCACAAATTCACAGCGCTCAGTCCATATCCTGACGCTGCTCTCATGACATGAGAGCAGCGTCAGGATTGGCCACAGTGGTGTTTGGGAGCCTGTGTCTGCGATCAACAACGGCAGCTTATTCCAGAAGGCAACGGAGCCCTGCAACTACGTCAGCACTCAGCCCATATTGTAATCATATTGGTTTTTGGCCATGCTTGCGACCTGTATTCCTAAGTTCCAAGTGGAACTTGTCTAGGACCCACCGCGGTCCCTCATCAGCGAGCAGTTCCATTGGCCCTCTCACTAGTCCTATTTCACTTTAGTTGGTGATGCACAAATGAGAAATATTAGCTGAAACCCAATTTCCACGCATTTTCGCTCATGTGCTATATAGTTTTTGGAGTAAAACTGTACATGCAACTTTAGTGCTTGAGTGATGTAACGTTTATGGCCGACCCGCAAATGTGAAAATTGTTCCATCACCCTGGTTTTGACTCTCAGGGCCTCATTTATGAAAAGTGTAGCATCGCTGAGGAAAAACATTGCGCCATCCTTGCGACACCATAGATGCGCCGTATTTACACTACGGCGCTCCATTTCACAAGGATTGAACAGATACATCAGTAATCCTGATGTATCTGGTGGCGCAATAATGACGCATTACTGGAGTGTGTCGGTCAAGTGACGCAACTCCAGCAATGGTGTCATTACGCATGGGCGAGTTCCATGTGACGGCCCTACGTTACTCCTTACACCTCCTTGAAGAAGGCGTAAGAATTTGACGCAGTCAAGTCGTAGAAGTGGCGGAGTGAAATCTCATCATTTCATTGCGCCACTTCTACGAGCCATTTTTACGTCAGAACACCCACCCTGCATACATTATACCTGACACAGGTATAATGTAGCGCAGGCATTTACAAAGTGACACATATGCCTAGATGCGTCACTTTGTAAATAGGGCGCAGTATGGCGCATTGATTACGCCTCCACAGCGTCACTGAGGAGTGATGCAACAGCGGCATAAGGCCTTCATAAATAAGGACCTCAGTTTGTTGAATGTAGCTTTTCGTTCAGTTTCTAACCCTGCTTCACTGTGTGCTCCTCCTATGCTTGTGTGGAGAGAGCCATCGTAGCCTAAACATTATGGTTTTTAGCATCGGAAACGAAGATTGAGAGTCCTAGGGGCA
Organism: Lissotriton vulgaris; assembly: GCF_964263255.1. Lineage (NCBI taxonomy): Eukaryota > Metazoa > Chordata > Amphibia > Caudata > Salamandridae > Lissotriton > Lissotriton vulgaris. The sequence continues at coordinate 2,012,288,910 of NC_141691.1, forward strand.
TATTTACAAGGAAAGTGGCGGAGTGAGGAGTTAGCCTTCCTGGCGTAATGCCTCACTCCACCACTTCAGAAACGCAGAGCTGCACCATATTTACAAGAATATGGTTAAGCCCTGCGTTTATCCCTTCGCTGGCGCTACACTTAGCAGCCTAGTGCCAAAGCAGACACCCTAGGGTGTTTGCATGCAGGGGAAGATTGTTTATTGCACCTAAACAATCTTTAAATGCTGTTTTGCAACTTTAATGTCTGCTGCTTAATGTAGCACACCTAGAAGTTGCAAAACAGCATTTAAAAAAAAATTGTCTATGTGCAGGAAGGGGGACCTTCCTGTACATCAACATTTGTTGGCCTTTTGCTGTTTTCATGTGTGCTGCACAACGCAGCACACATGACAACAGCAAAGCAAGGAGAAATGAAACATTTCTCCTTGTTGCACCAGGGTAAGACCAGGTTTCCCCTTGTCTTAATTCTGGCGCTGCTTCCTATTTATGTCTCCCTTGTAAATAGGAGACAGCGTCAGAATCAATGGGTGTTGCGGTGAAATGCCCACAGCAACAACCAATGCCCTCCCCTTTCACGCTAAGTATAGCATGAAAAGGGGGCCTTATTTACAAGGCACCATTAAGCCACGTTAAGTGGCAACCCTGGCTTGTGAATAAGGCAAAGCCCCTTTTCCAACAGGAACGTCATGAAAAGTGACGTTCCTGTGGGGATAGGGGTTTGTAAATGAGCCTCCTAGTCTCTTCATCAGTTTGAAGAGTTGATTCTTTTGTAAAGTGCATCAATAACCTTTATAGTGATATAACGTGATTTTTTATCATATTGAAGTTTTTTCTTTGAATGTTGGTTTGAGGCCTCCTCTACCTGTTCTGTTCAGGCAGTCATTCTTTATCCCTCTGCCTTTTGGCAAACGGCCTGGCCTTACAGTTGGTGGAGTCACCTTTGGAGTTTGCTGGGTCCTAATGGGCTTTTAGGTCCTTCCACAGGCTTTCCGGTTGTAGGCGGGTTCCTTTAAGGTTGAGTTGTGACTGAGGGTTAACAGGCGGGGCTGGTTTGGTTGAGTTCTGGGCCTGTTCTGCAGTTGCCTTGTGAGTTGGTTTTAGGTTCTTCATGTGATGTGGCTTGTCCTTTGACGAGTACCTTGGTTGTCCTCTCGCTTTCTCAAGGGATCATCACCTCCTGGCCCATGGTGGTTATGGCACCTCAATGGTCCTTCTCGGTTCACTTTCAGTGGATCATATGTACTGGAGGTCTGGGCGTTCTGGTCTTCGGCACTGCTGTCTTGTTTCTGGGGGTTGAAGGTTTTTTGCCCTTCTGGTGTCCTGCTTGGTTTGTCTTGGCTCTGGATCGCTTTTGCTGAGTTTAATTTAGCATCCCTCAGCTTTGGACTATGGGTGTCCTGGTTCTGTCTGCTTGAATTCCTCTTGTGCCTCCTGCTGGAGTCTGCAGCAGCCTGTTCCCCTGGTAGCATGGTCCCTGCCTTCAGTATCAGACCTTGCTGTTTTCTTGCCATTTCATTTCTTGTGGCACATCGTTTTTCATGCCCCTTTGAGGTGGCAAGTCTCTGGTGCTGACCAAAACACAGGAAAGAAAACCTACCTCCAAGTTATGCTCTACAATAGAGTCAGCAATATATATGGGCCAGAGAAGAAACTTTCAAAGTATTAGAAACATTCTCAACTATGTTTTATTTATATTTTAAATTAATTTTCTTTTTAATGTAATGTAATGTATAGGCATTTATATAGCGCACTACTTACCCGTAGGGTCCCAAGGCGCTTCGACCGCTGCGAAACCCTTCCTGGCTTCCCTGAGAGATGGTCCCTTAATGGGTATCTCCAGGGTGAGACCAGGCATCCCCGGCGGTCTGGTGGGGCCGTTAGTGAAGATGAGGCAAGCTAATGCCCAGAGTTGCCGAGTGTGATCGCTGATCAGAGTGGGCACCGAGGCGAGAGAATTATCGAGTCTGCTGACCCTGGTCCAGAAACCTGCCGCGCCGGGAATCGAACCCTGGTCCCGGGCCGTCCTCTGCTCTCGGGTCTGCCGCCTCTAACCAGTGAGCCACACTACTTTTATATGTTTTCTTCTTTTTTATACCATATATGTCACATACATATTCAGTAAACCTACATATAATAAATCAGTCTTCGACCTCCCACCTTTCAAAATATGTATTTCAACACATCACTTACATATCACACACACCATCCATACCAAAACTTTGCAGTCTCTCACATATATAGTAAAATCATATAGTGTATAGAGCCATGGAAAGCAACATCCTTTTCAATTTGTTCACAAATAGTCAAGAAGACTTAATTATCCAAAAGAAGCAATTCACAAAAATCTGTCATAAGCCCATCTATTCTAGTGTCCTAACACATATGGTTTTCTCCTTATGTTAAACACATTTAGGGTACATTATACAGATCATACTTTTCCAATGGTGTCCCAACGGCTCTGGCGCTAAAATAGATAAACAGAAAATAAATGTAAAATATAAATAAAACATATTTGAGAATGTTTTTAATACTTTGAAAGTTTTTTTGGTGACCCGTATACATTGCTGAGTCTATGGTAGGGCATAACTTGGAAGTAGGTTTTCTTTCTTCTGTTTTGTTTTTTTTTGGTTTCTTTCTCTGTCTTTCTCCAATATCATATTTTTTTCTGGGGAAATCCTTCTTTAGACATTTTGGTATCTGGTGTACGTCTGTGCCACAATGTATCTGTTGGACTTGTTGCTAAGTTTTGCTGTCTCAGTTCCCAGGTGAAGGGATCTACTGTGAATTGTTCCTGCTTCTGTGGTGCGATCTTAGGGGCATATTATCAAGGGGGTTTATCTCCGCTTTTTTGGCTTTAAAAGCCAAATAAGCGGAGATAAAATTATCTCCCTATTACCTAGCTGTCGCTAACACCAGTTAGCGACAGCTAGTAGGAGATAGCGACCATCTCGGGCCCCACTTTGCATGTCAGTGATATTTATCACTAATGACATGCAAAGTGGGCGTGCCAAGATGTTAGCGACTGAAAACAGTCGCTAACATCGCTATCTCCTATTACCAACATTTGGAGATATTCGCGCTAAGCGCGAATATCTCCAAAAGCTAACACCTGCCCTGAGCAGTTCTTAGCCATGTTATCCAATGAGAAGTGGATAACATGGCTAAGAGAATTAGCTCGGTAAGGCATGAATATCGCTGATTTTTCAGCGATATTCATGCATTGCGGGGATTTTTATTGCATTTGCGATAAACCTTGGTAATACCAAGGTTTATTTGCGGTAAAAATCGCCGCAGCTCAGCGGTAAATTTTTGTCTCTAACCAAGCAATAGCGATAATTATCGCTATTGCTTGGTAATATGCCCCTTAGTTTCCTTGCTTTGAACCTGAATGAGCAGGGTTTGTGATACTTTCGTAATTGGCATAAAGCGAAAACTGGTTGGAAATACTGTTTGCACACAATTTTTGCACATATCTTGGAATAAATACGTAACCAAATCGCAATTGAGTTTTTGAGCTAATAACTATTTGGTATTTGGAAGTGACGTGTTTAGGGCATCCCTTCCGAGTACCAAATTGTAGAGGTATGTACTGACATTTTGCGACCGAAATGTGGTCATAAAACATTTGTACTTTGCCACAAACTGAAAGTTGTTATTAACCCATTCATAAATGGGAAGGACCCCTTCTCCTTTGAGAATGTTTAAAAAATGAAACATTTAATTTTTTATTTTTAAATGCATCCTATTGTCTTTTAAGGAAAACATCCTGCATTAAAAAAACAAAAATTGCTTTATTTGGGGGCGTGGCCAAGATGGCGTCGGAGTAGGACGCTTCTCCGAGCCTCTCCAGCGCCGATCCGACGTAGCTTCTTATAGCACGGTCCTGGGGGAGCGGACAAGCTTCCAAAGTGTGGCGGAGGTTCCCCTTGCATAGCGGAGTGGTCCGGTGCCATCAGTGGAGCGGAGTGGCGTTTGTAGCGGCCGCAGGAGCAGCTGAGCTTTGAGGCCTAAGAAGCCCTGGCCTCGCGTAGATCAGTGACCGGAGCAGGGGACTGCAGCGCCCGCTGTTGAGGAGGAGGGGGCCGCCTGTGATCCCCCCTGCTCCGACCAAGAGAGGAGAAGCGCACCTGGCCGGCGACGTAGCAGATCTGGTCGCCGGTGCGCCTCGGTGGAGATCGGTGGTGCTGGCCTGAGGCGTAGAGAGGGACCCAGAGGCGACGGAGCAAAGAAACGCCGCGGTGTCCGCCCGAGGGGGCGCCCGGAGACGCCTGGGTGTTGGCAGAGCAGCGCACGCCGAGGGCCGCTGGGGTGAGTCGACGACTAGTGGGGGCCCCGGACTGGACTGGAGGAGGCGTGTGGAGCCGGTGCCGGCGGAGAGGGCCCGGCGGGTGGGCTAAGCCGAGCACGGTTTTGCCCGCACCGAGGAAGCGTCTTGCGTGTTAGCTGCGGCAACCTTGCCCGTCCGGCCTAATGACACTGGCCACTGGGAAGCATAAAGCATACGGGCACGTGGAGGCTGGGCGCCTGGATCGCCATGTGGGCCGCGTGAGCGGACCGGAAGCACCTCAAAGTACTGATCGCGGCCTGGAGGGTGCGTTGCTGGGACATTGAGAACGCGGACCCCGACTTTGGGTCGGAGGTGGAGTAAGCTGCTGTCGCTTGAGCCCTGCATCGTCTGTTCTAGGAGCGCACCCCGGCAAGGAACGTCGCGGGGCCTTTTTGTCTGGCCTCCTGGGATAGCTGGTTGACTATCGCCAGCGCCTGGGTTGACGCCGGCGGCCCTGTCCTTCCACGCTTTACCTTCCTGGGCACGGATATTTGGGGATGGGCGCTCCCTGACCCCTGCATGCGGAATACCTGCTACAGATCTGCCGCCTGGAGATTCCGCAATCGGGGGATGCCCTGTGGGCTCCCTGGATAGAGAGGAAGGATCGTTTGGACTGATCAGTGGGCAACGTTGCGGACCCGGCGGTCCCATAGCATCTTGACCTTGAGTATCTGAGGAGGGCAGATCACCCGGACTGAGTGCTGCTCGCCACGATGTCCAATACACTACGCAAGGGGCGTCCAGGGAAGGATGGGGCATCGAAGTCCTCACAGCAACCGGCATCCCCAGGGGCCAGTGGCTCGTCGAAGCAGTCGGACGACGAGGCACCTGTAACCAAGGCTTTTATGTCTGAGCTTTTTGCCTCCATCAAGGAAGATATTTCTGAACTCCGCGCACAATTAGCGTCCGATCTACGGGAAGTACGGAGAGATGTGGATGGAATTGGCGAGAGGGTGGCGACCCTAGAAGACCATGATTTGAGTGTGGCCAATGATGTGCACCTGCTGCAGCAAGACATCATCCGTCTCACAGAACAGAACTTGGATCTGCAGACACACGCGGAGGACTTGGAAAACCGTTCCCGAAGGAACAACATCCGCATTCGAGCAGTGCCGTGGGATGGTGAGGCGGGCGACCTACGTGGCTACGTTCAGGAGTTGTTTTTGCAGATTTTGGACGAGGAGGATGTGCGGGAAATTAAGAAGGACAGAGTACATAGAGTGGGATTGCCCAGGCGAGGAGGGCCCCCCCCCTGACATCCTCGTCTGTGTACATGATTTCCAAGTGAAAGAACGCATCCTCCGCAAAGCCAGGGCCATCTCATCACTGCAATTCAGGACTTAGCAGCTTCCACGCTACAGAAAAGAAGAGAGTTCCGTCCAGTAACTTCCTTCCTGCAGGAACGCAACATCGCCTACTCATGGGGGCATCCCTTCAGGATCATCTTCCGAAGGCAGAATAGGCTGGCACAGATTCGCTCTCTTCAAGTAGCGAAGGACCTCTTGGGCTTGAACGACGTACCACCTTCTCAGGGAGCGAGCGCATCCCCATCACGGAGGCGACGCCGGTCTTCTTCCTGGCACAGAGTGGGCGCATCCCCGGACCGGCGGCGGCCGGATCGCAATACTAGTTTGCAGGAAAGGGGCAACGCGGTGGCTTCGGTGGCCTCTGCAACTTTGGCAGATTCACAACAAAGCTCCGGAGCGGCATGACAGCTGGTATAAAGGCGGATCGGCGCTGGAGGGGCGTCGGCCCTTCGGTCTGGGGGTATGGATGTACTTTTGGAGGAGACACCCCGGACCATGGCCATGGGGGTCACCAAGTTGGTTCCCCTACCCCCCTACCAGTTTGGAAGGCCCTTCGCGAACTTTGGACTTCTGGAACTGATGAGTATTCTCTACAACTTTAATACTTTGTGTTTTTTCTTCCTGTTGTTTCTTCCTTTACAGGGTGGGTCGGGAGTTGGGGGGTTTGGGGTGAAGGGTGAGGGGGGCTACATGATGGTGACAAGGGGGGTCTATTGAATGGTTGGATGTTGTTGTGTGTGAATGCTCTGGGTGAGTGTGGTCTGGGTGGAGTTGCAGTCAAGACTAATGCAGGCTGGTGGGGGGCTGGGGGATACTTTGGGAGAGACGTGGTTGGCCCACTGACGTTGCCTCTGAAAGGAGGGCCCCTGAGTGTGGGGGAGGGAACCCATGGAGTGGTAGCTGAGAGTCCCCGGGTTCTTTTGTATTATGCCAGTTAGCATAGGGACTTGGAACGTTAGAGGTATGAACTCACCGCAAAAGAGGCAGAAGATATGGAAATATGTGGTTGATCACCAGCTGGACATTGTGGGGTTGCAAGAAACTCATTTGGCGCGGAAAGATGAGTTGCGCCTGCGGCATAGGGCATATCCCATTATATATAGGTCCTCTGCTGTCACGAAACATAGAGGGGTGGCCCTCATTTTCCGCGCTGCACTTCATTTCCAGCCTATAGAGGTGCGCAATGATAAGGATGGCAGTTGGTTGATGGTGAAGGGGCTCGTTCAGGGACGGCTGTGCACCTTTGTGGTAGTATATCTCCCCAACTCTTGTCAGAATAAATATCTCCAAAACCTGTTGCAAAAAATTGGGGACTTTGCGGAGGGGAACCTGTTTCTACTGGGGGACTTTAATTTGGTGTGGGATAAGGAGATGGACAGCTCGGGGGGTCACAGGGCAGACACGGGGGTGTTCTCTACTTCAACGCAGCAGGGGGTAGGGGAGCTGGGGCTGATTGATGGGTGGCGATTTTTTCATCCCACCACAAAAGACTACACTTTTTTCTCCCATGTACACCACTCCTACTCCCGCTTAGATCACATTTTTCTCGGACAATCACTGCACGGGGATATCGTGGATGCCGCCATTCTTCCAATATCCGTTTTGGATCACAGCTTGCTGGTGCTTAGTCTCCGTTGGTCGTCTTCCGATACAGGACAGCGGAAGTGGTACTTCCCGGCATCGGTAATCAGGGACGATACCTCCAATAAAGCGTTGCGGCTTGCCATTAAGGAATTCTTTGAGCTTAATCCCCCGTCGGATACCTCGTTCTCGAACACGTGGGACACCTTTAAGGCCTCCATCAGGGGCACGTGTCTAGGCCTCAACTTGCACCTCAACAGGCTGCGAAGGAAGGACCGCGAGGCCCTGGAGGCTGAGGTGGTCGAGCTCGAACGGGCCCACAAGCTCAACCCCTCGAGAGTGACTCTCCGACCATTGACGGCAGTGAGGGGGAAATTGAGGGCCCACTACACTAATAGGGCCGAACTCACGCTCTTGAGACTGGGGCGACAATCCTATTCCTGTGGGAACAAGGTGGGCAGGCATCTGGCGCGTCAATTGCGTGATAGGAGGGAACGAGAGTATATAGGAGGCATCAGAGATGCAACGGGTGCACTGCAACATCGGGATGAAATGAAGGCGGACATTTTTGGACGCTACTATGCTGACCTTTATACGGGAGATAGTCTGGGAGCAGAAGCCCAGAAGGAGTATTTGCGACGCCTACCCCTACCCCAGATATCTAAAGATTGGAATGAGTTGTTGGAGGCGCCAATCACTAGGGAGGAGGTCCTTGCAGCCATTAAGAATTTGAAGTTACACAAGGCACCGGGACCGGATGGTTATACCGCTGTTTTTTATAAATCGTATGCTGCCGAGATATGTGACTTCCTAGTGTCTCTTTTTAACGATATAGCACAGTCCGGGTCTTCTGCAGGGTCTCTGGCGGAGGCGGTGATCACGGTCCTGCCGAAGCCGGGGAAGGATCTCGCGCACTGTGCGTCTTTCCGTCCCATAGCACTACTCAACATTGACGCTAAATTGTATTCAGCGATCCTGGCGTGCCGATTACAGGATTTGATGCCGGCGATCATACACCCTGATCAATCCGGTTTTATCAAAGGACGCCAGACCCACGATAACACTTGCAGGGTGGTTCACTTAATTGAAAAAGCGGACAGGTTCCGCATCCCGGCGATGCTTGTGGGTCTGGACGCGGAAAAAGCCTTTGACCGGGTAGACTGAGGCTTCCTGTTTAACACGCTGTCGGCTTTTGGATTTTCAGAAAAATTTATCACTATGGTGAGGGCAAATTTTTGCAGTCCCAGGTCGAGAGTGGTGGTGAATGGCCAGATGTCGGCCTTCTTCCCGCACTCGAGGGGCACCAGACAGGGCTGCCCCCTCTCTCCCTTGCTGTTTGCGCTCAGCATTGAACCTTTAGCGATGGCGGTGAGAGAACATGAGGGGGTGCGAGGCCTACCGTTTACAGGAGAGCAACATAAGATCACGCTATTCGCGGACGACATCTTGTTCTCTGTAGCGGACCCGGAACATTCTTTGCCCTGCGTTAGGGAGCTCCTGCTCGAATATGAAGAAGTGGCGGGTTTCAAAGTGAATTATAGCAAATCATACATTCTGAATCTGACTCTCTCGCAGGCGGAAGTGGACCTCCTGCGGACACTGACACCTCTAGCCTGGGCCACCGGGTCAATTGTTTACCTGGGAGTCCACTTGACCCCGACAGTGGGCAAATTGTTCTCGGCCAACTTCCCACCTCTCCTGGCGAAGACCCGAGCTGAATTGGAGAGATGGAAACCCAAATTCCTGTCATGGTTGGGCAGGATACACGCAATTAAGATGGTTCTTCTCCCTAAATATCTGTATTTATTTCAGGCCTTACCCATTCCGCTAGACAGCAATTACTTCCGGCAGCTTAAGACGCAGATACTGCGATTTATTTGGCAGGGGGGCCGAGCTCGCATATCCTTTGCAGTATTACGCCGGCCTAGAATGGAGGGCGGAGTGGGGCTTCCGGACCTGCAACTATACTACAAGGCAGCCCAGCTGAGGGTTCTGGTGGAATGGTCGCAGCAACTATCAGAAAAACACTGGCTGCACATGGACCGGAGTGTGGCTGGCCGGTCGATATGGGACCTGGCCTGGAAGCCGAAGAGGGACCGTCCCCTGATCGCTTATATCAGTACCCCCACGAGTACCACATTGAAGGTCTGGGATACCTTGGCCGCTGACGAGCGGTGGACGACATTCCCCTCTCCGTTTACACCCTTGCATTTCAATCCGGCCTTTCCACCAGCGCTTAGAGAGGGGGCCTTTGACGCTTGGAGGGAGGGTGGCTTTAGGGCATTGACCCACCTGTTTCATGAACCAGACCCCCTAACTTTCGCTAACTGTGTGCGGGACTATCAGGTTAAGCAATCCGATCGGTATCGGCACGCACAGTTGTTGCACTGTGCCACATCGCCGGGGATGCTGGAGGCAGCCACAAGATCCCCTACGCCGTTCGAAGCTTTTTTGCTGCGGACATCTGCCATGAAGGGTGTTATCTCCTTCCTCTATCAATTGTTGCTTAAATCTGAAATGTCGCCTAGGCCACGCTATATGGAACAGTGGGAAGAGATGGTGGGAAGAGATGTCACCGATAATGAATGGTCGGCGCTTTGACGGGATATGACCCAATTTAATCACTCGCTCCATCTGAGGGAGGCACATCTAAAGACTCTCACGCAATGGTACCTATGCCCGACCAGGCTCCACCGCATTTACCCAGCGACTTCTGATAAATGCTGGAGAGGATGTGGACTCCTCGGGGACTTCCGCCATATCTGGTGGGACTGCCCAGTGATCCGGCCTTATTGGGAGGAAATCCTCTCACATATCAAGGATATCCTCCAATATACTATAGAGGATTCTATAGCTTCTGTATTGTTGGGCCTGCGAGATCCTGGCCTTGAACATCAAACGCGAGCTGACAAAAAGATTCTGTGGCTTTGCCTGGGGGCGGCCAAACTCACATTGGCGGCGGCATGGAAGCGGAAGGAGGCACCAGCAATCTCTTTGTGGCACGCTCGACTGTGGAAGCTCTTGAGCCTGGAAAGAATGGCAGACATTTTCCTCGGTAATTGTAAGAATTTCACGCTCATATGGGGACCCCTGGTTACCTTTCTATCTAAGGGCTTGCCATCGGCTGTGTGCCCAGCATCTTTGAGATCTCTACACCTCTTCCAAGTTTAGTGTGGCTTTATGAATGAGTGTGGTATGCGTGTGTCACCGTCATGGGGGGGTGGGGGAGGGGGGAATGGGAGTTGTATTTTCCTTATTTATCTTCCTATTTTTTCGTTTGGGCTACTGAGGTGCACGACAATGTCAGTAAGTACATCTGACTTGGCTGCACAGGATCGTGGGCCTGCTTGCTTTGGACCTTAATCTATCTACAACTGTATAGCACCGATGGTTGATTGCTTGAACTTGTGATTTCCTACCCCCTGCTGCTTTCCAGTGTGGCCGGACTAGACTTATCTCTGCGGATGTGACAATGCCATCATTTTGATTTGAATTGCTCCCCCTGCGTGGGGAAATGTGCGGCACCTCAGTGCTCCTTTCCTGTGTTTCCTTTTGTTCTATGCAAAATAAAAATTTTACAAAAAAAAAAATTGCTTTATTTAAAAGCAATCGCATAATTGGTGGTCTGCTGACCCCAGCAGGCCACAATCCCTGTGATGGCAGCGAATCCTAGTGGGTCATACATTGCGACCTGTGTCATTAATGCTCATGAGGTAGTTCAAACTGCTACCTATGACAAATCTGTGATTTGCAAATAGACCATAATAGTACATTGGTCACTTCGCTAATTACCAGACTGGTCGCAAAAATGGTTTGCAAATTTCCACCCGTATTTTGCGAACAGTACAGCTAGCCCAAAGTCCTTAGTTTCTGGACCATCTGTGACACTGTTATGGAACAGGCAGGTATTCAGAGTCCTCTTGCTAATAAACTATTGTTTTGCCTGTAATGTTTTTAAAACCCTGAGTTACACGTTATAGCATAGTAAAGCTGTTTGCATCGAACATTATAGGAATTGATTTAATTAAAGCTTTTACGTAGAAGGCCCATTGGTTTCTGACTGCCACAAATACGTATTTACCTACACAATAAGCAACTGCAGCCCTACTGCGCCCCAGGCTGGACGATCAGTAATCAGCAGGAGGCGATTACCTAATTATAACCTAATGAGAGATCAGAAACAATCCTCCCGAACTAACTACTTAATGGAATAGCAGGTCAACATACAGGCAAGGGCTCCAGTTAATCCCATCAGAGTGGACAATTAAAAGAGTGACTCTGCCACTAATCTCACAGTTTATGAAACAGCGAAGTGTATACCAATCATTGGCAAAACCAATAGGCCGGGCATCTGTCGCCAGCCTGCTGGCTTTGTCAATGCTTGTTTTTTGTCATGGTTTTTGCTAATATTATTTGTTGGGGAAGCTGTCGGGAAATCTTCCATTTGTCTCTGGCCATCGAGGGAACCCCTTGTAAATGGGCAGAATGTGCTGACCTCCTGGGAGACGGATTTTTAAATTAAAGGGCATTCTGTGTCTCCTTCTCCTCCATCTGTAGGTATAACACTTAAGGCCCATTTCACAAAGAATTTTCTGGGAGTAAATGTGTCTTACTCCTGTCTCAGATTTAAATTATGCCTCAGTATCTATCCTGAGTCACAAAGCATTTTCTAAGTGTCCTTGTTGTTTTAATCTTGGTTTAGGTGTGACTTACCCATGTAAGTCACACCAAGGAGGAGTAGGAATGCCTATTGTTGAAAAACGTTTTGTTTCAGTGATCAACAATGTTAAAAATTATACATTAAATTAAATAAAAGATTTCTCACTTGTAATTGTAGTTCTCCAGAGTTGGTATCTTTCATAGATTACAACTGATCTGGTTAGGAAAATCCCGCCCTGTAGAATGTGCGCACTACTTACAAGGATTTTTTTTTGTTCATTATCAATGTTTAAGAACCTTCATATTAACCATAAATCCTCTCAATGGTGAGTTTTAATCTTCTTTATTTCATTCATTTCATGAAATCTTAAATTTTCGAATCATTATATATACTTCACGTGAATTATCACCCAATAGATTTCGGGTCGCTTCATGGACCCTTCATCAGGGGTCTATAAAAATGATAAACAGGAAGCTAATTAATCCTCAAACTCAAGAATAAGTGTAACATAAAAAAACATCATTTTTTTTTAACAAAACACTAAGACTGTTCAAGTCATTGTGCATAAGTATGTCCTATATGATTTTTACAATACAGTCCATCATGATTACAGGGTTAATACTAATAAAATGATCAGATCTTCTAGGTAACAATGCTAAAACAATATCTTAAATGTATTAATGGCACAGGCTTGATAATTTCATTAGTGCATTATAACACCTCAGGTTAAACAATCCCTTTCTTGAAATACGGTGAATTAAAAAAATTATAGCATATTTATTAAATAGCGTGACAAAACAGTAGCGTGTAGCCAATATCTACCCGTAATGTAGCCTAAAAACCTGCTACGCATGTTAGAATAATCTTAACCTACTAACTTTTACGTGTCCAATGCTGAACCAATCTAGGAATTGCTTGGCCATAGCCTCTTATTATTCAAATCAAGTTGTGCGGTAACGGGGTGCTCGCGACTCGGAACTTACTTGAAATGCACGAGTGTAGTCGCTCTGAATCCTCAGGCTGCAAGCCGTTCGGTGCAAGAAGTTGCAACTGCCCGGTTTGATTACGCTACGTGAAATATGTGTTGTGACGTAGTCACGTGTTCCCCTGCCTCTCAAATTTAAAGCAAAAGCGACCCATTCACGGAGTCAACGAGTGCAATAAAGTTTTACGTGAAAAATTCTTCAAAACATGGCACAGAATCCTGATCTTATCTTTCAAAAGGCGGATAAAGGTGGAGCACTAGTCACCATGGATACTGATTTCTATTACAACAGTGTGCTCAAGCATGTACAAGATCAAGGTATCTACATGAAACTCGACAAAGATCCAACAACTGACTTCTAAACGATTCTCAGACAAATCCTAAATAAAGCTCTTGAAATGGGTTGGACTAGCCAAAAAACGCATCAATTCTTAGATAGTCATCACCCCAGGCGTTCCCAGTTTTATATGCTACCAAAAGTACATAAAAGTTTAACTTCACCTCCATTCAGACCAATAGTGTCAGCATGTGGATCTATCTCTGAATCACTGGGTCGATACTTGGATCATTTTTTGCAGCCAATGGTACAGAATTGGAAGACATATTTAAAAGACACCACAGCCTTTTTAAATCACAAATCACTTGGAATCCCTACCAAAAGAAGAAATGACAAATTGTCTTTTATGTACAATAGATGTAACTTCGTTGTACACTTCAATCCCTCACAATGAGGGTCTGGAAGCAACGGAATGGTTTTTACTCAATAATGAATGCATCGGAGCTAACAAGGTTTTTATGTTAGAACTAATGCACTTTGCTCTGTACCATAGCTACTTTCAATGGGAGAACAATTTTTATGCTCAATGTAATGGCACATCTATGGGCTTTGCTGGAGCCCCCACCTACGCGAACATGTTTATGTCTAAATTTGAGCATGACAACATTCATCAAGAGTCGACATGGACTGATCATTTGGTGTCATTTAAACGATCCATAGATGACATTTTCATAATTTGGAATGGGGAAGAAAGCCACCTTATTGACAACATTCACAGGTTGAATGAATGCCATCAACACATCAAATTTACATATACCATCAACAAAAACAGTATAGCTTTTTTGAATGTTCTGGTACAAATTGAAGATTACACTATCAAAACCAATATGTATACAAAACCCACAGATCAGATTAGGGGTTTACATTTCAAAAGTTTTCATCAGTTATCATTGAAAAGACAATTGCCATTCTCACAATTCCTAAGGCTCAAACGAATCACCAATATAGAAGAGGAAGCCCAACAAGCCATCGCCATTTTTGCCAAAAGGTTTATGCAGAGAGGGTATCCGGAAACCTTAATAAAATAATCCATACAGAAAGTACAGATGATTGAAAGATCAACTCTTCTGAGGCAGAGTATAAAAATTGAGAAGAACTTCAACATATACATTTTAAAACATTCTACTGAAGCCAATAAAATAGAAAACATCATTAAAAAACATTGGCATCTGATCGAGAATGTGATCGATTTAGAATGCATCAATAAACAGAAAGTGATTTTTGACTTCCAACGGTCAAGAAACATAAAAGAATTGCTATCAAAAAAAGCCACTAAAGATCTCTCTATGAAATTTAAAGGGATGCAAATTTGTGGGAACTGTACGCACTGTAATAACGTCATCAAAGGAAAAGAACTGGCTCATCCTTTAAAAGGTTTTACAATTGATTTGAAACACTCAAGTACCTGCGATTCCAAAAACGTGGTATATGCCATTAAGTGCCCGTGTGGCAAAATGTATGTTGGCATCACTGAAAGGAAAATAAAAGTCTGCATCACGGAGCACAAAAGCAACATCAGACTGAAGAACGTAAAGTCAACAGTGGCCATGCATTGGCTAGAAGCAGGGCACAATGTGTCACAATTGAGATATACTGTACTAGAAGCAGTAAGAATTGACCCGGGAATCGATCCACATAAACAACTATTGAAAGCTGAATTATTTTGGATCAAAAAATTGAACACTCACCAGCCATTGGGGTTGAATGACCGCATCGAATTATCATGTTTTTTATAATATGTTTTTTAATAATATGTTTTTCATAATCATGTTTGGCATATATTATTTGGTCACTAACATCCACCTTTTAATGTATATTGATCGCAAGTGGTGTAAACTGATAAGCATAATCATGATGCATGGTTGAATAGGGTTGACGATTTCAAATCTTCCTAAATCCTCGCTTTTCCAGTTAAAAATCGGTAACTACGCTTTTTTCACGTAAAACTTTATTGCACTCGTTCACTCCTTGAACGGGTCGCTTTTGCTTTAAATTTGAGAGACAGGGAAACAAGTGACTACGTCACGACGCATATCTTACATAGCGTAATGAAACCGTGCGTTTGCAACTTCTTGCACCGAACGGCTTGCAGCCTGAGGATTCAGAGCGACTACACTCGTGCATTTCAAGTAAGTTCCGAGTCGCGAGCACCCCGTTACCGCACAACTTGATTCGAATAATAAGAGGCTATGGCCAAGCAATTCCTAGATTGGTTCAGCATCGAGCACCTAAAAGTTAGTAGGTTAAGATTATTCTAACATGCGTGGAAGGTTTTTAGGCTACATTACAGGTAGATATTGGCTACACGCTACTGTTTTGTCACGCTATTTAATAAATATGCTATAATTTTTTGAATACACTGTATATCAAGAAAGGAATTGTTTAACCTGAGGTGTTATAATGCACTAATGAAATTATCAGGCTCGTGCCATTAGTACATTTAAGATATTGTTTTAGCATTGTTACCTAGAAGATCTGATCATTTTATTAGCGTTAACCCTCTAATCATGATGGCCTGTATTGTAAAAATCATATAGGACATACTTATGCACAATGACTTGAACAGTTTTAGTGTTTTGTTAAAAAAACATGATATTTTGCTATGTTACACTTATTCTTGAGTTTGAGGATCAATTAGCTTCCTGTTTATCATTTTTATAGACCCCTGATGAAGGGTCCATGAAGCGACCCAAAATGCATTGGGTGATAATTCACGTGAAGTATATATAATGATACGAAAATTGAAGATTTCATGAAATGAATGAAATCAAGAAGTTTAAAACTCACCATTGAGAGGATTTATGGGTAATATGAAGGTTCTTAAACATTTATAAGGTACCAAAAAAAGTTCCCTGTAAGTAGTGCGCACATTCTACAGGGCGGGATTTTCCTAACCAGATCAGTTGTAATTACATGTTCAAGGCACTCTGACCAAGTGCAACGAATGGAGCAGCACTGAATTGAAAGATTGCTTAATTTGAACGAACTCGACAAGATTAGTGTGCACGGGGCACCGTTATTAATCTTTCATAGATTCACATGTTTGTATAATCCCCATCGTCATACTGGGAGTCTCACTGTATCATCTCAATAGCAGTTCCATGTTATTGTAAACTTAAAGCTGAAATAAAGATGATTTAGCGCCTAGTTCCATCATTTGAAAAGAAACAAATTTCAACCAATCTGTGTCAAAGAGTGAAGACCACAGCCTGAGAGGCCACCATCCTTCAGATTTTGTTTAGCCCTAGTGTGAAGCAATAATAACATAAGCTGAGCCTTTGAAGGGGAGGTGGGTGGGTTGCTTGTGAATCTGTGACAGATACCAAGCCTGGAGAACTAATTACGGGTCGGTAACTTTTTTCTTCTATAGAATTGGATCTTTCTTAGATTCACATGATTGAATCAGACTAGCGGATACATGAATACAAGTGCGGAAGGTGGGGAAGTGATTTAAAGATGGCTCACATCACTGAAAAAGATGGCGCAGAACCGCTTGTCCAACCTCAGCATCTCTTTGCACTGTCGACTCCAAGCAATAAATGCTAACAAATGTGTGAGTGTTCTTACAGGTTGCTGCACAGAAAATGTCTGCTAACGATAGCTGCAGCGAACAAAGCTGTTGATGTCGATGCACTTCTAGTTGACAACGCTGAATCTCTTGCTTGTAGAGGGTGACCAGCCTTATTGTGCCAGTAGGTAATGGTGGCAGACACCTAGCAACCCATAGTTTTTTTTAAAGTATGCTTTTGCTGTTTTGCATAGTCAACAGAACCACATAAGGAGTACAATAACAGCACTCCGCAGTGCAGGAAGGAAGTCAATTACATTTTAATCACCTTTGTTGATAACACCTTCTAATACAATGTGCAGGATTCAGCCACTCCCCCTCTGAGACTCCACTGCCCTGGAAGGGCCAGGGTACCCTGACAGAAAAGCATGGAGCAGTCGCCTATGTTAAACAGGGATAAAATCTCTTCACCAAATTAAAGGCAACAGCAGCAATTACAGTCATGTATCAAAACTAACAATACAAAACAGAAAAAATGCCAATATAGCACCCCCGAACCGCACATGTGTGTGCAATCAATCTTCTTCCACCCCTGCATCCTTCTTCTCCATTAGGCCCTATTCCTTACCGAATCACTTGCCAGGATGTCTTGTGATCAGCGACACCATAGGTGTTCCTCTGGCCTGTTCAGAACACACGTCTACCTTACCCATCTTCCCTTCCAAATGGTCAGCAGTGAGGTAAGCTAAGTGTGGTGTCTGCCCCACCATTCTGCACATAGTACGTAACAGTGATCTCAGGGAGGTGGTCATCTGTGTTCACCTATAATATCTCCAGATAAGGCTCCTAGCGTTCCATTGGGTCCTCCCCGTCCCCTCTTGTGCACCGCTAACTCAGCGAACTCCCATTCACGCATTTCGACCTGCCATTGTTGCGGGGGGGGGGAAGGGGTGGGTGCTGTGGTTGACTTCCAGGCCATAGTGCTACAACGCTTAGCCAAAATCAACACTAGGGTTTGGAACAGCAACACATCCTTTGTTTTCTTAGTGTTGGGCCCTACATCAAGTATGCACCGAAAAGGGTCTAGCGAGAATAGGCAGACTGTCACCCCGACAGCACCTGCGTAACCTGGCCAGAAGAGGCGTTTCACCACACACGAGCACACCATTATTTTTTTTGGGGGGGGGGGGCATGTGTATAGCGCATGGCTACCGGAAGGCATCCCCGCGCTGTGATAAGTTGCTGTGAGGCACCAATCTTTTAAGGGAAAAGCCAGGTCTTATGTAGTTTCCGGAATTTTAGATGGCACAGTTCCCTCCGTAGGTGTAATGGGAGGTCATTCCAGCGTTTGGCGGCATTTAGCAAGAAAAGCCTTCAGCCACTTCTCGCCTTCTTGATCCTAGGAACCACTGCAAGATGGAGCTCATTAGAGCGAAGTTTCCTGTTAGCCCTATGAGGGCGGATCATGGTGTTTGTAATAATGGGCTTTCCTTCATTCAGTGCCTTATGGGCTATACAGAGAGCTTTAAAATGTGTTCTCTCCTGAACTGGGAGCCAGTGGAGAGCATGTAAAGATGGTCTAGCTGAACATCGATTAGGGGTGTCAGTAAGCATCCTTGCCGCACAATTCTGCACTACCTGCAGTTTTGAGATCACCTCCTTTGGGGCAGCTAAATACAGAGCATTTCCATAATCAAGTCTGGACAAAATTACAGCCTGGATCACTAATCTTTTTGCAACTGAAGGTAGAAGTGAAGGATTTTGCGGATGATTATCAGTAGACCATAGCAAAGGGCGGCAGTTTTCCTTGCCTGTGCTTTAAAGGTAAGATTCTGGTCAAGCCAGATTTCAAGGTTGTTGATCTCAGTTTTGGGGATCGGTGCTGGACCCATGGTGGATGGCTAAAGATTTTTGGGGAGTGCGTTTGCAGAGCTACCGAGAATCATAAGCTCTGTTTTCTCTCCGTTAAGTTTCAGACTCATCCATTTTACCACTTCTTGCAAACAGGAAGGGAGATTGGTCTGGTGGCTAGACTGGTTCAAAGCTATGAACAACTGGGTGCCATCGGCATAGGTCACCATATGGATCCCAAAAGGAGCCACCACCTCAGCCAGCGGGGCCATATAGGCATTAAAGAGAGTTGGAGTCAGTGAGGAGCCTTTGGGGACTCCGCACTGGTGGGGGCAAAGGCTGTGAGTTGGTACTGCCCTCAAAACCCTGAAAGGATCTCCCTTCAAGAAAGGACTGAAGCCATAGTAACGCTGTTACCGTCACTCCAGCTTTCCTGAGGCGGTGAATCAAGACACAGTGATTAACCGTGTCGAAGGCCCCACTCAGGTCGAGGAGGATTATTGCTGCCACTGCTCCTGCGTCCAATATTTTATGGGTTTCTTCCACCACTGAGAGTATTGCGGTCTCCGTTCCTTGGCTGGGGCAGAAGCTTGTCTGAGAGGGGTGGAGAACACCATTGAACTCCAGAAAGGCAGAGACAGAAAGATTTGCATGTTTCTCTGCTATCTTACTGATTCCTGGTAAGAGCGAGATAGGGCGATAGTTGTCCAGCTCAGCAGGGTCCAGGTTTCTTTTTTAGCAAAACACGCACAATTGCCCTTTTCCAGTCTGATGGAACCACACCCTTATCCAATGAGGAATTAATCAGGCAGGTAACAGTGGAGGCAATGGTGGGTCCAACCAGTGACAGAATATTGGGAGGGGCCGTGTCTAAAGGGGATCCACTTTTTACCGATGCTACAATTGCTAGGAAACGTTCTTCGGTTAGCGTGGGAAAGAGCGTTAATTCCTGACTTTCTAACTGCCCGCAACCCTTCATGTCCAGGCTAGTCATATGGGGGGTCATTAATTCCTGAAATCTTATCTGGCCACTATCGCTCGCGTCTTTGCTAGAAACATTCCTAATCTCTTGAGGAAGAATCTTGAGGATATTCTGAACTTGTGGAAAAGAAATTAGCCAATTCAGTTCATCGCTGGCTAGATGAATCTGGTGAAGCCACCGGGCTAGGTGATTTCATTAGCTTAGAGGCGATATTAAAGATTTCTCTTGGGGAGTTGCGTGCTGATAGAATCTTTCCCGCATAGTAAGAGGCTTGGGCCATTTTTATTTCTGCTTTATACCTACGAATGACTGACCTATATTCCCTTTTTTATCAGGAGAGAAATCTTTCCTCCAAGCTCGTTCTGCTTTTTTACTTTGTTGGCGCAGGATATGTAGTTCGGGAGTATACCACTGGGCCTTGTTTGGGTCGGTTTTCTTCTGGGTTAAGTCTATAGGGAGCACCAAGTCAAGAGACCCCTTGATAGAATTATCAACACTTTTATTGGCTATTCTGGGATCGTTATCAGGGGTAGGTATAGTTTGTTCCAGCTCTGATGTCCGGCTCTCCAAGAGGAGTTTATACCGTGTGTGGAATTTGAGTACGTGGCGGAACAACGCTCGGTATTGTATTAAAATGTACCCACTGGAAGGGCATCAGAGAATGATCTGACCATGGGAGAGGGATAGGTTTTTTCCCTTCTAAATTCTCAAAATTAGAGAAGATTGGATCAAGAAGGTGTCCCTTTTCATGTGTTGCTGACGGGACCTTCTGGACCAGGTGACAGGTCAAAAGATCCTGGGTCAGTTCAGGAGCTAATGAGGCTGACGGGTCATCAAAGTGTAAGTTAAAATCTCAGAGGAGTGTGAAATTAGAGGCACAACTCGCAAGATTGCCAGCCATTTCTAGCAGAGTTTTGCTAAATTGGCCTATCTCCACAGGCGGTCGATAAATAAGAATGCCAGAGAATGTGAGGGTAGGTGTAAATCCCAACGTAAAATGGATGTTTTCACAGTCTGACAAAGGGCTGCCTAGTAGGCGACAAGTCATGTACTCCTTGTATACAGTGGCAATCGCTCCGCCCTTACCCATCCCACCATGTGGGTAAAGTCTGCCTCCTCTACTCCGCACCTGGGGCACTTTCTATTAGCACCTTGGACATGCTTCCAATTCTCTGCGGGGTGAGGTATGCATGATGGAGATACTGAAAATGAATGGGGCAAAACTGGGCATTGTGCATCACCTGCCTAACTGACTGGCGGCACCGGGTCCATAGTTTACTCGCGATGTCATTACCAAGTGCCAGTTTCCACTGATATAACAGCCTTTCTGACTCTCCAGTGCACTGCCGCCATTTGTGGAGTAAAAGCGTGTAATGGCTTAGGTATAATTCCCTCCTGTCAAAACTGCCTCCAGCGGCACCCCTAGGTCTGGCAGCTCATGGTCAGATCCTCACATCCTCCGCACCACGTTTCTCAGGGCCGAGTACAATAGGAACTGTTGCGGGACTAGCCGTAGTCCAGTACTAAGGCATCAAAGGTACGTAACACCTCCTCAGACACCACATCTGTCCAGGACTGAAGCCCTGCTTCCTCCCAGTCCCTAATTCAGTATGCCGTCCTCAATCCAGTGCATCCCAGCATTTTCCAGATCAATAAACTGGGCACATAGGCGTGGACATGTGAAGCCATCAGCAGTAACACACTGTCCGAGTTCCTAGGGGGAACAGTATCTAGGAGTCTCTGAAAGAGGGGTCATGCCACCAGCTCAGTCAGGATCCCTGCATATTCGAGTGGCAGTGCACTAGCTAACCATCTCATCAGCCACTGTAACTAAGCCGCCGCGAAACAGAGCTCGTTATCCGGGGTACGTAGTCCCCTTTCTTCCATGGGGGCATATAACTTACTAAGGGCCACTCATCACCAACCAGTGCAACATATTAGGTTCATCAAAACGCCCCACAGGTCTTTCAAGAATGTCTTCCGTATGACTAGCGGGACGGCCGAGAAGCAGTACATCAATCTGGGGAATACCAACATTTTAGCTATAGCGATCTTGTCTATTGGTGACAGTGGAAGCCCTGTCCAGAAGGGGAACACGCGATGGATAGGGGCCACCACTTTCCCTAGGTTCCCCTCCATGAGGGCATGTGCCTCATAGTAGACATACACCCCCAGATACTTGATGGAGTCAAACTGCCAGTCTAACCCTATATGCAGCAGCGCTTCCCCCTGGTCATCAGACAGTGGCGTAAAGGGGAACAAGCAGGACATTGTCCCGAAGTAGCCCAGCACCATCATAAACCCGGCAGCACAGTGCCGTCTGCCCTCAGATAAACCAATGTGTAATCTGCATACCAGGATGTGGTTGGGGATATCCCAGCATCACAAGACAGGAGGTCTTGATTTCTCTGCAGTATGCTGCAGCCAGATTTATTCTTGATGTCTCCAAATTTCAATCGGTTTCACTGGTTATCCTTGAATAAACAGATTATCTTCAAGGCTCAAGAGAACTCAGGAACTTGTTACTAGCGTTATACTCCTCCTAGACCACTACGATCCGCAGGCAAAAATCTCCAAATTGTTCCTAAGCATCGAACATCGAGATGGGGAGGCAGATCCTTCTCGGTGGTGGGATCCAAACTGCAGAATTTGCTCCTTCACTTTGTTTCCAGTCTTCAGTCTCATGTTCCATTTCGCAATGCCCTAAAAAACTGGCATTTTACTCTTTGACTGATGGGCAGCGGGTTCAACTTGTTGCTCCTTATTCCCCCGTCTTATACTAAGAGCTCCAGCACCTTGGTGCCTTTGGACAACTGTTGCGCTTTACAAGACTTTTTTCATTTCATTAATTCAAGACACCACTGCAGTGCATGGTCTCACAGCATGCACGCCAATGGTTCCATTGCCAGAAAGAACAGCAACTGTGACAGAGGGCAGCCCTCTCGAGTACCTCTAGCCACTGGAAACAGGCATTGCATATCTAGGCAATCAGCCTAGTGTACAGCAGAGCCACCCATTTGAGGAAGGATTGCCAAAACCTCTTGAGTGTCAAGACCGCAATGAAATATGGCCATCCCAAAAGTAATGTGTTTCCTCATGCCACTAAAGAAAGATGCAATGAAATAGCATGTTTTTTTCACAAGAAAGTAACAGATATCTATTGCCTATTTCAGAACATCACCGAATCGGTGCATGAGGGGTTAACTATGGTCAGAGAATCAGCTCCAACCCTAACTCCATCACAATTCCCCATGCTATCCTCAACGTGACAAGGTCCACCAAATCTGGATCCTCGTTAGACCCCGTACCCCCTCATGCCTACTCAAGGTGAAAGAGGTTATTCGTCACTCACTAATGGTACTACTTAATGAATCACTAGATACTGGCCTGGTACCAAAACATTGGAAGCCTGCTGTAATCAGACCTATTTTGAAAAAAAAACATTTTGATCCAGCTATTCTTGGTAATCTGAAGCCCATCTCACTGCTTCCTTTTCTTGGCAAACTCCTGGAGAAACATGTCAATCGGACTTTAGCCAACTATCTGGAGAAGAATAAAATTATCCACCCCACACAGATGGGCTTTCGTGCTCACCATAGCACAGAGCGATACAAAGGGGGGTGGTGATGGACGGAGCATCTGAACCAATCAAACACTCACACCCAGTCAACAGATCTGGGTTTAATCCATCACCGTCCTAGGAAGCTTGTTTCCGGTCCAGGGAAAGCATGGCTTGGCAGTTCAGGCTGGACTGTTCCCATGAAGCACAGGGTCAGACTGATTTGCATATGGCCATGTCTGAACTGGGGTGGCAGAGTGAGCTAAAGAACGGTGATGGATTAATGGTTCACTGGGTGTGAGTGTTTGATTGGTTCAGATGCTCCGTCCATCACCACCCCCTTTTGTACCGCTTTGTTCACCATAAGTTGGCAGGGTATGCTCCGACGTGAGTCCCTTGCTCACTTTGCCACTGGATTCAAGCAAGCCTGGCTGAAGACGGCTGGAATGCTAGAAACTGGTCCTAGGAAGGCATGGCTTGGCAGTTTGGGCTGGACTGTTCCCATGAGGCACAGGGTCAGACTGATATGCATATGGCCATGTCTGAACTGGGGTGGCAGAGTGGGCTAAAGAACGGTGATGGATTAAACACAGATCTGTTGACTGGGTGTGAGTGTTTGATTGGTTCAGATGCTCCGTCCATCACCACCCCCTTTTGTGCCGCACCATAGCACAGGAGCAGCACTTCTGGTGGTGACAGAGGAACTCAAAGCCCTATTAGACAATGGAGGGTCCACGGCCATCATTTTGCTCGATCTTAGTGCAGCATTTGATAACATTAATCATGCCATCTTAAAAGATAGACCAAGGAAAGTCGGAACTCGGGATAAAGCGATGGACTGGCTTATCTCTTTTTTTGAAGACTGATCCTACCAAGTGTTGGAAAAAGACTGCTTCTCTGACAGCCTGTCAATTAAATGTTGTGTGCCACAAGAATCGTCACTCAGCCTTACGCTATTTAACATATACATGCAACAGCTTGCCACTATTGTGCAGGAGTGTGGCATTTCGGTTGTCTCTTAAGCAGATGACACATAAAGATTCAGGATCTCTCCTTAGAATGTAAAGTTTTATGTTGGTCTATAGGCATTCTTGAGTAGTCATTCGAGTCTTCTTATTTTAAATGTATTTATTGTGTTTTATATTTGTTAAATTGTTTTTGTATTATGAAAGAAATGATTTTCCTATGACGTTTACCTGTATTTATTTATAATGCTCATATTTTTTTATTTGAGGTCTTCCTTCTCTCTCTCTCTTTTTAAGGATTTACTTGAGAAAATACATAATATTTTGCAATTCTTAGCTTTATGATTAAGGTAGAGACAATAAATACATTCTTTATGTGGGACTTCGGAGTGTATTTTCTTGTAACAAGTGCCCCAAGGCCTGAAGAGAGCTTTTTTAGATATCAGACATTGTCTGATTTTAGATGGTAATCACAGTGAAATGTGCAGCAATCTTCACTGCATATCAAAAGCTGAAGTTGAAAGGAAAGTCACTTATCTGTGAGGAAATGGATAGAGCTTAGGGGACTCCTTTAACACATGATGTGAAATAGACATTTGAAGGATGATGGCCTTTCAGGGTGTGATTTTCAGTCTGATTGTCTCTGATTGGTTGAAGTCGGGTTCTTTTCGAATGACGTGTCTAGGCTACTAAACAGTCTTTGTTGCAGAACATATTAACATATACATTCCATTGAGATGTTACCATGGGACTCCCTGCTCAATGACGGGGAAGATTTAAGCATGTGAATGTATGAAATATCTAATTCTGGAGAAACAGGGGCTTTGCCATATAAAGATCATAGAATGTACAGTTGTATGGTTCATAACTTCAGTGCAGACTAGCAGAACGGTCAAAATTGCGTTGGTTGATCCTATGCAATGTAACAGAAAGTAATACATTATTGTTATTTGCTGACTTGATTTGCATGAAGTAGGTTGGCAGATTCAGCCCAATGGATAGGTGTTAACTTTACTGAAACCAACATCACAACTGGACAACCTCGTAAGACGTGAAACCATGGAAACAAAGTGTAATTGAGCATGGTACTCATGTTACACGCTCACTACACTAAGGGGCCGATTCCGATCTCGGTCGGAAGGGCACCGAATTGGGTTCAGCATTAGCGGATCGGATTCGGAGGCTGAATTTCCATCCGGTTCGTAAACGGGTGCGAACGTCGAAGTACGATGCGAACAAGCGTGAAATCTCTGTCCGAATCGTTTCCGGGTCTGAACCGCTCAGTACGTCTAGGCCGTAAGCTAACCATGGCGCGCAATGGAGGCGAATTACGACCGAGCCCGTACGATGCTCGATTCTGACAGCCGGATTGAGTCGGAGCTTCAGGCTCGCAATAGCTCCTGGAGTTGGGGTTTTAGGGTCCGCATCGGACCCCATGCTATGCAGCCTTACGACTCGGACACAGGGGGAGACCCATGGGTCTCCCCAATACAGGCATGTATGGTGCGGATGGCACCAACACATACCCACTGTAGGGGGCGCACTTGTCCACAACATACCCCTTCAGTCAATGGGAGCCCATGTATGCGTCATATGATCGGCTCCCATTGACTTCTATGGGAGTCCGACCGAACAGAGTCTGACAGCATACAGCCGCATCGTACTCACTCGGACTGCAGGAGGTTGGATCGGTCGGAAAACACCCCGGATCCGGCTCGGTCGGAGTGCTTTCCAACCGAGATCGGAATCGGCCCCTAAGAAGGTTCTGTACTTGATTTGTTGCCTTGTGTGATGGAAGGCCAACGCACCAGCCTCCTTTAAAGTGTGGGTTAAACCTATGAAGCATAGAAACTATTTTATGGATTCCGATGAAGGTGAAAGACCAAAGTGTCACTTCAAAAATATTGTGGTGCTGCAATACCATTTCAAAAATATTGTTGAGTCAAAACTGTAGAGGGACAGAATATCTAAGGTAAGTGTATAATATTTGAAAAAAATATTGTTGCATATAATATTGTTTGCTTTAACTTAGGACCTGATTACAATGTCGGTTGGAAAGCCTCCGATCGACAGTCAGATTGCCCTAGACCGTGTCGGAACCCATCCGCCCGACTCGGTCGGAAACAATTCCGACCAACAATCGAAACCGGTCGGTTTCGCTCGCAAATTTAGAGTACCACTGGTGTTGAGGGTGCTCCATACAGGAGCAGCTTTCTACCCAAATTTGAGAACTATCCAGAGTTCTCTGCTTCTTTTTTGCATAATGTATGCATCATTCTATGCCTGAAAGGGTTTTGTTTTGACTTATACTGGGTGCTCACTTGTGTCTGGACAAAGCTTTACCTCTCTGAAGAGCTCTAATGAGAGTGAAACATGTGTCAGGGGTTGCTTTTCTTCATTTCAGGTTGGCTTGGATGGTATTTTACCACTCCAAAGCTGTAATATTGTCCCTGGGATGGTAAAAGGCTTTGGCCATTTTATAGCTCGGCATGGATAGCACTGTACTAATACTAACGCTTAAAGACTTTGCTGTAGAAATGGCGAAATAATTTGCCCCTTTCTATCTCGGCGTGGCTGGCACTGTGCTAATCCTGTGCTTAAAGACTTTAATAGAAAAGCAGACATTTGAGGTGAGCAAATTTAGAGTATCACTGGTGTTGAGGGTACTATATACAGGAGCTGCTTTCCACCTAAACTTGAGAACTACCCATAGTTCTCTGCTTCTTTCTTGCATAATCTATGTGTCACCCTATGCCTGAAAGGGTTTTGTTTTGATATATATTTATATCTATATATATATATATCTATCTATATATCTATATATCTATATATATATATCTATCTATATATCTATATATATATATATATATATATAGATATATAGATAGATATATATATTACCTACTGGCGATAGCCAGTAGGTATATATAATTAGGATTTTTTTCTCTATGGAACTTTTGAAAATTCTATGTCTAATAACTTTGGCGTTTGTGGACGGAATTGGCTGACATTTTCAGGAAAATGGCACATTTTGTTTCTGAGCAGCCCTTGAAAATTTGGGGGGGGGTCGTCAAGGGGGGGCCGAGAAAATAGGGGGGTCCCAAAACGCGTTTTTCCCATTCATTTTTCCATAGGGCGGTTGGCCTCACTTTTAGCTCGAACGGCTGAATGGATTTGCATGAAACTTGGCAAAATTGTAGGGACTGTTAGCCTGATGTGCCTTTGCTAGGTCTCAATATATGTGCTTCAGTGGATTTTGAGAAATTAACGTTCAAAAAAAGATATATATCTGTAACAGCGCTCCGGGCAGCGCTCCGGTTCGCGTACTTTTCGCGTAACGGAACTTTGCGATGCGAAGCTGATTGGCTCTCCGGTGTCTGTCAACATTCTAAACAGTCCGGAGCGGCCGCCATCTTGTCTCTCGGTAGGATCGAGAGACAAGAGGAGGCCAAAACAAAGGGGGAAATGAAGGAAAGGGGGCAAGGTAGACCCCTTCTGACCCCCTAGGATTGATGAGGGGGATATTATAGAGCGACGCGGGGCCCAAAAAAAAAAAAAATTCCGATTTTTTTCGCCGTAGAGACGCGTCTTGGTACGCGAACCGGGCAGCTAACCGGGAAGCTAACCGGCAGTGTAACGGGAGTCTGAGGTGAAGCTGATTAGCTGTTAACATTGTAAACAGTCTGGAGCGGCCGCCATCTTGTCTCTCTGTGGGATCGAGAGACAAGAGGTGGAAAAAAAAAAGGTGTAAATGAAGGACAGGGGTAAGGTAGACTCCTCCTGAACCCCTAGGATTGATGAGGGGGCTATTAAAGTTCCCCGCGGGGCAAAAGAAAAAAAAATTGCGATTGCGGTTTTGTTTGCGCTGCAGAGACGATACGTCACGGTTATGCGATGCATCATGAGGCGTCTCACGGGCTACGTGATACGTCACGTAATAAAGAATATATTTTACAGCTATAGATATTAGCTTTTAAAAAACCAATGAAATTCACTGAAAAAACCATAGGTTATAGACCATATATAGTTAGGAATTTGCATTTATAAAACCTTGAAAATTCACTGAAAAAACCATAGGTTATAGACCATATATAGTTAGGGATTAGCATTTACAAAACCTTATTTTATTCGCACAAAACCATTGAAATTCCATATATAGTTAGTTGCACTAACTATATATCGCGGACCCGCAATCCACTGCTAATGATGTCACATATTACATCATTCATGACATGGTCAGTGACATCACTGATGACATCACTGATGACATCTCAAATGACATCACTGATGACATCACTGATGACATCTCAAATGACATCACTGACATCTCATTTGACATTATTGATCACATCACTGATGATATCATTTATGTGATAATACAATGAACATCTTCAGACTGTAATATAACCTTAGATACACTCAGTGTAAACAGACACTCACAGACTGTCACACATCCATGGAGTTACTCACACACCTAGTCAGTCATGCAAAGAATCAATCACACCTCCATTTCCTCAACTATACAGTTATACACACCTTACTTATTCAAACATATACTAACACATATTTACTCTCTTATACAATCCCTGATACAAGTTCACAATGATCCATACAGCCACTCTCACATTCACTGGCTCTCATGCACAGTTATTTATATATGTCAACTCTCACATGGACTGTGTTTTACATATGTACTTACTATGACATGTAGCGCTGAGATATCCATTCACTCACCAATACACTCATGCACACAGTCAACTGTCCATACAGCTGTTTCTACATGCACTTTTGAACCCATACAACTAGGGAATCAACTGCTCACACATCTATGCACAGAGTCATACACCTCCCAGCCACCCACACACATACTCAGTCTCCCATACAAATACTTGGGCAACCATGCAGCAGTTTACAGAACAACATATATAATGATTGCCAAATTAAGACACTTTAGTCACTAACCCATGCACTCAGTGAGACACATTTAATCATTCTCTCATACAGTCAGTCATGCACCTACTAAATCCTTCATCCAGACACTTATACATCCACTCATTCTTCAATATGTAAGACATATTTTAACTTTACAGAAACATACAGTCACTGGGTGTTGTCATCAGTGATGTCATCAGTGATGTCATTTGAGATGTCATCAGTGATGTCATCAGTGATGTCACTGACCATGTCATGAATGATGTAATATGTGACATCATTAGCAGTGGATTGCGGGTCCGCGATATATAGTTAGTGCAACTAACTATATATGGAATTTCAATGGTTTTGTGCGAATAAAATAAGGTTTTGTAAATGCTAATCCCTAACTATATATGGTCTATAACCTATGGTTTTTTCAGTGAATTTTCAAGGTTTTATAAATGCAAATTCCTAACTATATATGGTCTATAACCTATGGTTTTTTCAGTGAATATATATATATATATATATATATATATATATATATATATATATATATATATATATATATATATATATATATATTCACTGAAAAAACATATGTTTCAGCCATGTTATAGTTAGGAATGAGCATTTAAACCTTAGAAATTCACTGAAAAAAACAGGTTTCACACATGTTATAGTTAGCTGGACATTTCACTCATACAAAACCATTGAAATTCCCCCGTTATAGTTAGTTCAGCTAACTATAACTTGCGCGCCCGCAATGGACTGCTGATGACGTCACATATTACATTACTCATGACATGGTCAGTGACGTCACTCATGACATCACTGATGACATCTGAAATGACATCACTGATGATATCATCCTTGTGAAAGAGTGGCAGACCTCCTCTCACCGTAATATAACCTTTGATACACACATTCAAAAATAGAAACCAACATTTTCCAAAAAACTGGAGATACCAATACCATTTACAACAACCTATTCAGTAATTCCAACATCTACATACACATCCACTCATTAACCAACAGTTATATAAACCAAAGCAGTTTGCTATGGCATGGTGGGAGCCGCGAGGCTACCGCCCTACCATAGCAAATTACAGTGTCCTGGGCCCTACCATAGCAAATTACAGTGTCCTGGGGGTGGGCACCCCGGGACACTGCAGGAGCAGGGCCCCAGGGCCCCAGGGCCACCACAAGTCTCCGGGAGGGAGGCCGCGTGGCCCCCCTCCCAACATTAAACGCCCCAAGGGGTGGTGGTCCCCGGGGCTAGGGGGTCCATCACAGACCCCCCAATTTAACGCCCGGGGCATGTGGGGGGGCTTGAGCCCCCCCACACAGGTTTTTTAATTACATTTTTTTAAAAAGAAGCCCCGGGGGCTGCGGTCCCTGGGGCTGCAGGGGGCCGTGAGGCCCCCGCATACATAATGTTAAAGCCCCGGGGTTGGCGGTCCCCGGGGATGTGGGGGGCCATGAGCCCGCGAATATGTAAAATTAAAGCCCCGGGGGTGGCGATCCCCGGGGCTTGGGGGCCCCCATTACAATTAAATACATTGCCCCTGGGATTTGGCCCCTAGTTTCAAATAAAGCAGGCCTCGTTTTTTTTCCCCCCAAGGGAAATAGTAGGTATATATATATATATATATATATATATATATATATATATATATATATATATATATATATATATATATATATATATATATATATATATATAATTGTTATTATTATTATGATTGTTCTTATTTGTGTATTATTAAATATTATTCTATTATTTTACATTGCATTTCATTTTATTTATTTATAATGCACATATTTGATGTTTTAAACATGTTTTAATGTTTTTTGCTATTAGGCATTTAAGAATTAAAAACTAATGATCAGGAATTGGAACGGTATATCTAACCCCTCTAAATTTCAGCACTTACCCTGAGTGGGAACAGTGAACCTAACTCCTCTAAAGTCCACCACTTTCATAACTGTTGCTTAGATTGCAATAGGAACAGTAATTCCTCTCCAAACTCCAAAACTTTCCATGTTTTTGCTTACATGGAATTGAGAATAGTAAACCTAACCCCTCTAAAGTCCACCACTTTCCCTACCGTTGCTCAGATTGAATTTGAGATGGTACAAGTAACCCCTTCAAATTCCAATATTGGCCCTACTGTTGCTAAGATTGTATTGGGAATAGTGAATATAATCCCTCCAAAGTCCAACAATTTCTCTCCTGTTGTTTAGGCTGGAGTACCCCTCCAAAGTCCAACATTTTCCCGTATTTTGCTTAAGCTGGAGAGTGAGTGAAAAACCTAATCCCTCAAAGTCATATACTTTACTAACTTTTGGTTTAAGTTTGAGTGAGAATAGTAAATTTGAATCCTCCAAAGTCCAACACTTTCCCTGCTGTTGCTTAGAATGGAGTGTAAATAGCAAATCTAACCCCTCCAAAGTCCAACACTTTCTCTACTGTTTCCCAAATTAGAGTGAGAATAATAAATGTAACCCCTCCAAAGTCCAGCACTTTCCCTACTGGTGCTTAAGTTGAAGTGGGAATAGTAAATGTAACCCTTCCAAAGTCCAACACTTTCCCTGATTATGTTTCAGTTGGAATGTGAATAGTAAAACTAACCCTATCAAAATCCAATATTTTCCCTGGTTTTGCTCACGTTGGGGAAAGAATAGTACATTCTACCCCTTAAAGTCCAACACTTCCCTACTGTTACATATGTTGGAATGAGAATAGTAAACCGAACCCTTCTAAAATCCTATACTTTCCCTGATTATGCTTACATTGGAGTGCAGATTCTAAATCTAACCTTTCCAAAGTCCAACACTTTCCTTGTTTATGCTTACTTTGGTGTGGGAATAGTAAATCTAACCCCTCCAATGTCCAAGAATTTCCTTGGGTTTGCTTAAGTTGGAGTGGCGCTAGTAAATCTAACCCGCCAAAGTCCTACAATTTCCCTAACTTTAGCTAAATTGGAGTTAGAGTAGTAAATCTGACTCCTTTATTGTTATTCATTTTAGATTGTTTTTTATTATATATTTTTTTCATAATATTCATGTTTATTTAAAAAAAGTTCTTGTTTTTTTTACATTTTAATTTCTTTTTGTTGTTATTTTTTTTAAGTGTGATATACGGTTTTGTTAATGTTTGTTAATTTTAATTTAAAAAATGTTAAATGTTTATGTGATTTGTAAAATGTTTAATTATGTGTGTATATTTTTTAAAATGTATATATTTTATTTAAATATTTAGTTCTCAGGAATGAAACAATTTTTTACATTCATTTCAGTTTTTTTAATTGAGTTTTGCATTTGTTTTTCCCATATAAATGGTTGCTAATTTTTACTTTTAAGTTATTTTTTTTTAATTGTTCAATTATTGTTTTTTTATATTATATATATATATGTCTGTGTGTTTAATTTGCCTCCCTAATTAAAAGGATTAAGTTTCCAATGATATAATTATTTTGTGTCTTTGTATTTTTAAGAAATTAATATAGTATAAATATTTTGATATACTTACCTTTTTGAAAATATTTTGTTACACACTATTTTTGACTCAATATTTTCGTAGACAATATTGTTGACACTAAGTTCTGGTGTCACAATATTGTTTTTCTCGATATTCTATCAAACAACCTCTGTAAAATATTTCACAGATCCCAAGGAAACATGGGTTTTGTCACGATATTGACTGCTCCGGGCCACTCCGCACAGCTTTGTCCATTGTTTATTCAACGTTCTATTTATGAAAGGTAAACAAGATCATTCTATTTACAATCACCGGACCTAGAGTCAACCCTCCATCCAGCCTCTGTGTGGACATAACCCCTGCATGGCCAGGCACAGTGGGGAATGAATGCAGAGCCTGCAATGAGGAGTCATATGGACATCACTTCTGCACATGGCTTTTAGCTGTACACAGAGGGGGTTGAGAGCAGGGCACAACCGTCAGCCAAGCCCTGCGCCCACACCCCAGGTGGAGCCAGGCCCATCCAACATCAGCAAAATAGACTCATACCTGCATCACTTGCCCTCTGGCCCAGCAGAAAGTTGAAAAACACTTCACATTTTTAGTCCAGGTCAGCTATAATGACTTCCAGTTCAATAAATATTTTCCCTTTAGTGTAGTGCAGGGGTCTCCAAACAGGTCCTGGAGGGCCGGATCCATGCCAGATTTTTAAAATTACTACATGTATCTCAATAGGGATATCCCAAAAATCTGGCATGGATCCGGCCCTCCAGGACCGGTTTGGAGACCCCTGGTGTAGTGCCTGGTGACATGAAAAGTGCAGGGCCTAGAGAAGCTGTCTCTTGTTGCTCAGTTTCTCTTGGTGTGCTATTTCACTGTCTTGGCCATCCATACGGATGTCTTCGATGATGTCGGTGGGTGGTAAAGTGTTGTGTGATTTTCAAATGTCATTGATTAAGCCATTTATGGCATCATCTGTGACATCAAGTATCAGGTCATGAGCAGTGCATTAGGGTTGAATGGTGTTTGTGCTGATAATAACTGGCAAACTCCATTTCTATGTGTTTTTAAACACTGGTTTTGTCTTGCGAGTACAGAACCATAACTTTCCTTTAATGATGCTTTTCAGTAACTTTCTTAAAGTGTTATACTTAACCCAATCCCATCCCCCCCGAACTAGATATGCATGGCCGTTTGCCATATGCAACATGGTCTGGCGGATGGCCTAGTCTTGAGCTAGGCCATAAGCCTTTCCGCCCCGCAACTCAAATCAGGATCAGGTGCATGTGCCCTTTTAGCAAAGGGCCTGACCAGTGGCTACGACCTATGCCCAACCCTGTCCCACCAAATCTAGTTGCACACTGCCATTGACTAAGTTCAGATACATCTGGACGCAGGGCCTAGCTTCTATTCAGGCCCTCTGGTTGGTCAATTACCACCCAAAACATTTACCAGGTGGCCCATGGCCATGTACTGCGGATTCCCCCATCTTGCCCAAACCAGCCTTCAGTCATAAGCAGTGGCCTCTGGCTGCAAATCCTAGCCTACATCCATCTACTTTACCAAGCTTCATTCCACACAAACCAGCTGTGCATCACCTTTGGCCATGTAGGGCTGCCTGCAGGCGCAGGGCCTGGCCCGCTGCAAAGTTAAAGAGTTGGGATGAAAAAAGTAATCTGCTAATAACTTTGGCACAGGTTAGAAAATCTGCATGAAACTTGAAAGATAATTTGCAGGTTTAAATAGTCCTGGCATCTCAATTTTCACACAAATCTATCAAACAGCATTACAGGTATGGATCCCTTTTCCATGTCTTGGATGTGCACTAAACATTAGGTTCTAGCACTGGGCTTAAAGTGGTGACCGATTTGCACTAAATGTGAGATTCTAACAATAGGCTTAACTGTCTGCCAATTGTAATGCAGATTTGTCAAACAGTGACAAAGTTAGTAGCAAATCAAGCTTTTATAATCAGCATTTAATCTTCCCCTTGGACAGATCTGCTAAACCATCACATGCTTGCAATGGGCTTAACGTGGAAGCCATCTGCCAAATGTCCTGCAGGTTTGCCAAGTGGCACCAAATGTAAATGTAAATGTAAATGTAGTTAATTTATACAGCGCTGTATCACTGACCGGTTTCTAAGCACTTGCTTTGGGAACCCGTCCTGGTATTCCCCTGTGAGATAACCCATTACTGGGCATCCCCAGGGTGAAAGCCAGGCATCCCGCTGCGAGGGGCCGTCGTGGAGATTAAGCAAGCTATTGCCCAGAGTTACAGAGTAGGAATCCATGATTGGAATAGGCACCGAGGCGAGAATTGTCAGGTCCGGGGAGATTTGAGCCCAAGACCCGCCGAGGCGGGGAATTGAACCCTGGTCCGGGCCAGACCTCTGCATCAGGGTCTGCCGCTCCAACCACTTGAGCCACACTTCTCCAAGTATTGACAAATCAAAGCTCTTAAAATCCTCTCTTGTTTAACTTTTCTCCCTTATACTGGCAGGTCTGCATGAAACGAGATGCACGTGCTAGCTGACTGCCAAATGTCATCCGAATTCATCATACGTCAACAAAGTTATTGGCAAAGAAATACTTTTTTGAACTCTCATTGAACTTTGCCTCTGAAGGATAAGGAGGAATCGAGATAGAGGCCAGCACCAGGGTTACTATGGTAACTGTTAACCCAATATCATGCAAGTTCCTCTAACATATTAGTGTTATAAGCAGTAAAACACTTTTTGAGTCTCCTCCAACTACCTTTACCCCTCAATGACTTTTTTAACTGTATCTACTGGGGCCTGTGCACTTCGTTTTTTGGCCAGCAGGGGGAGTTAAGCTTTATTCAAACAGTATTGTTAGATTTCGAGTTAGTGAAGCCTTTACCTGCTGAAGTCCAAAGTTGTGGATTGAGCCTGTCTGTATCCTAGGAGATTCTGAACAGGAGCAAGCAGCTGTCCAGACCCCACCCCCAGGCCAGCAGGCCATTGGCTATTCAGCTACCAGGCAAGTCTGAGCCCTCCTCTCACACCTGCCCAGGCCCCTTAAGGCCTTGCTGGGTGCACCCCAAATCATTCTCCTCCAGATTGCAGTGAGCAGAATCCAGGAAGTGGTAAGGAGACAGACTAGTGCGGTCTCTTCCCAAGACAAAAAGTTGTTTAAAAAACGATTTTCACTTTCTGTGTTTACTGTCTATGCCTGTGGTTGTTACAGTTAAAAATTGTAGTTTTAGCCTGCCTGTAATTGCATATTTTATCACCTGTGTTGTGTTTTAAATGTGTAGTTTTCCCTGCCCATGATTGCCTTCATTTAGTGTGTTGAATTGAGGGATTTGCAGTCCAACCTCTGTAGTTTGTCCCTCTCATTCCTTGGTGACAAATCTGTTTTCCCTCCAAATTGCTCCTTTGCTCTGTGCTTAGGCCTGTGTGCTCAAACAGTGCATCCCCAGCCACCATTTTGTGTTCACAAGCCAGTGAGGCCAGCCCACCTGCCTCCCCCCCAGCAACAGGGATTTTCTACATCAGAGGGTGCTTCTGTGAGCTGTTTAAACTGTATTTACTGGGGCCTGTGCACTTCGTTTTTTGGCCAGCTGGGGGAGTAAAGCTTTATTCAAACAGTATTGTTAGATTTCGAGTTAGTGAAGCCTTTATCTGCTGAAGTCCAAAGTTGTGGATTGAGCCTGTCTGTCTCCTAGGAGATTCTGAACAGGAGCAAGCAGCTTCCAACTCTCTGGCCAGCAAACCTTGTCTATGTTTACTACAGCTTGTATAGCGCCAAATCACCGTCAGGTCTCAAGGCGCTTTTGACAGAAGAAAGCTAAGCAAACGGAGGAACAGATGCATGAAAACATGGCACTAAGTAGAGCTTAGGGCATCTATGAACAGGAGTGTTCTTAGAGATTTCCTGAACTGCAGCAAATTAGGTTGAGGTCTGAGGTTGCTGGGACCTTATATGGTGTGCTAGTGGTTGGCACATGTGTACACTGATTGGTGGTTGTATCTGGTGTTTCTATTGGGTTAGGGTTAATGTCCTCATTGGTTGGGTATTTGAGGGTTCTGATTGGTTTCTCGGTCTGTGATTCAATCATTGCAGGGTTGGGACTAGGGCTAGGGTTAGGATTTCTATTGGAAGTAGGGACTAGGGCTTCCTATGTTATTGGTTGTTGGGAGTAGGGTGGGACTAGGGCTAGGGTTAGACCTTTAATTGGAAGTAGCTATTTAGGGCTTCTGGTGTGATTGGTTGTTGGACCAGTTATGGGACTAAGAGTAGGGTTAGGCTTTCTATTGGAAGTAGGGACTAGGGCTACCTGTACCATTGGCTGCTTGGACTTGGGTTGGGACTAGTGGTAGGGCTAAGGCCTTTATTGGACGTAGAGATCAGGGTTTTTTAACTGATTGGGTGCTTGGACTAGGGTTAAGATTGGCTGCACGGTCCTGGTCTCCTATTGGTTCGAGATGTTAGGGCTAGTGTTGTGATTGGATAGTGTTAGGGCTAGGGTTCCCATTGGCTGAAGGGGTCACCTGATTACTAGGGCTACAAAAAAGGCCAGGCTTAGGGCGTCTCAAACCGGGCGTCGAGGCTAAGGGTGGAGAGGACAAGGGTAGTTGCCTGTTTGAGCCTGTTAAGGGTAGAGAGGACAAGGGTAGTTGCCTGTTTGAGCCTGTTAAGGGTGGAGAGGACAAGGGTAGTTGCCTGTTTGAGCCTGTTCGAGACTGGTCGGGACTAGGGCCAGAAATGCTGCCCTTTTTCTCATTTAACAATACCCAGCTCACACCATCCACAACCACAAACAGAGCAACACACTCACACCAAGCATACACCACGCACAACACTATGCACAGATTAATGTACCAGCATGCACCACCAACCCAACCAAACCACATCTACACACCCTACTATCCCAACTACCACACATATCCACCATCACCCACAAACAGTACACAATTCTATTCTATACCACTAACCAATACACTCATTACTAACACGCCAATCAACACCATATATAACTACATCCCACTCAGACACACTCTCCCTGCTGTAATTACACCTAACAGTCCACCCTTTATCACTAACAAATATATAATGATCCGTCCATCAGTTGACTTAAAAAAAATATATATATATCCTTCACTCTTTTATCCCTCCACTATCCCTTTTCTATTAAAATTACCAGACAAACATGTTCACTTCTTAAATTCCATATTCAACTATACTAATATACTGCCCAAATAACTGAATAACATATCTACTACTCAAATTACTTCATATTTATACAATACTAATTTTCAACACTAATCCTTTATGGGTTCCGGAGTGGCGTGCTACTCGCCAAAAAAGTGTTTCAACACCCATCAGGGGTAACAAGTGCTATATGAATGCTAATCTTTCTTCCCCTTTTATCCCTCTGCTATCCTTCTCACTCCAAGTAACTGACTATTATCCACCACTGAAATTACCTCATATTTCACCATATTAATTCACCACTAATCCTTCATAGGCTTTCTGAATAGCATGCGTCAACAAGCGAGCGATAAATAAATACAAACTTTTGTCCTACTCTATCCTTCTCTATCCTTCTGCTGTCATTCCAAATCCAAATAACTGACTAACCTATCCACCACTTAAAATGTACTTGCATGTTTCACTATACTAATTTAACACTAATCCTCTGTGGGTCCCGGAGTAGCGTGCTACCCGCCGACAAAGCGCTTCGACGCCTCATCAGTGGTAGTAAGCGCTATATAAATGCAATTACAATACAATACAATACAATACAATCCCCGTCAACAAGACAGGAGACCCACAATACACATAGAGAGCAGTACAATGTGAAACATATGCTTAAAACTTGATACAGTTACAGAAGTAGCCTACTCATCTTATTTTAAATGTATCTGACGCTCGGCCAAATTAGCATACAACAGACTCTTCACCCTTCCACCCCCTGGGTCACCACGCTAAGATTTTGTAGCACAAGTGTTTGCAAATTTAATGGAACGTAGGTGAGCGTGATATTAGGAAGAGGGTGGGTTCTACGTGACTGAAAGATACCAATACTGGAGAAATACACTTACAGGTAAGTACATTTCTCTCTACAGTACTGGATCTTTCATAGATTCGCATCCTTGAATCTTGGTAGCAAGCAGTTATTCATAACTTATACAGATAATAGAAGTGGGTGGGAAAAACAAAGGAGAAAGAAGGGCTCACCTTGATTAAAGAGTCAACACAGCACTGCTTGCCCACTGCTGTATCCCTGATATCTGTCAGCTCTAGACAATAATAATGAGTAAAGGTGTCTGTTCTTTGATGTGGCTGTTCTGCGAATCTACACTAATGGAACTCGAACGAATAAGGCTGTAGAGGCAGATACCTTCCTTGTGGACTTTCTTTTAACATTTTCTTGGAGCGGATATTTCGTTTTATTATGGCAATATATTTAGCGCAGATACCTAAAAAGCTATCCCTTGTTTTGACGGAGATTGTCCTCTCCACAGATATCCATAGGACACCAATAACTGATCAAATTGTCAGAAAGATTTAGGATCTTATTTACAAGTACCTTGTGCCGCTAGTACGTCACTTTATCCCATATTAAAAGTGACGCCCCAGTGGCTCAAGAGGCTTGTAAATAAGCCCATTAGTTCTGTCATTATAGAAGTTAAGGCACCTTTTAACATCACACAAAGTCACAAAGAACTCAACAAGAGACTGCTTGCGACTCTTCAACGAATTAGAGTTCACTTTAAATGAAAATAAATCTTGCTCAACTCCTTCAAAAGAGATATAGTTTCTAGGAGAAATATTAGATCTAGTGCAACACAAGATCTCTGTGTTGAAAGAGAGAGAGTAGAATGTCTAATTAGGAAGGTATTACAAAGTCGTCTATGTATGAACACATTTGATGGCCTTGTTTTCTTAGCTGATCTGCTATGGGAGCTTTACACTTTGTGAATATTCTCGAGCTGACTTGAGTCTAACACCTTGAACTAATCTGCAGATCAGACACGTTATCAAAAATACTTGCAGTTATTCGATTCATTGGAATGTTAAAATTCGCATCCTGCAAATCTAGGGATGTCATGTAATTTTGTTGAAGCAATTGGAGGACTTCTTGAAAAGTGACCATGCTAAATTATTAATTTTTTAGAAACTTGTTCAGATTGCCTAATTTTCAAACTTGGTCTCCATTCTTCAGATTGTCTTTTTTAGGAAAAAGCAAGCATAGAATCTACATTTCTATGGTAATAATTGGGGACTTCCTTTATTACACCTTTTCGCAACAATATGAGAATCTCAGCTCGTAACAGAAGAACATGTTGGTGGAGGTCATTGCAGTACTTTAACTCTAATGTGTGGCCCAAGTATAAAAGATCCAATAACTAGTGGTTGGATGTTTTTATTCGCCCATTGTTTCTCCTACAAGTATCCTAGGATTCATTGTGATTGTCGCTTCTTTGAAGTCACTGTCTTCTTAAATGCACATTTCCTCATGATTGGTTGGTAGATCTTTTTGAAAGGGCCTGCTTTTCAGTGTTAACAGATTATACTGTTGCACCTCACAAAGGGATGAGTAAAGGAAGATAGTACATTCGGTGGCCGCGGGACGGAAGCTCCAGAAAAAACATTAGACTCTGGCTGCGGAAAGTAGAGGTTGCAAAATAATTGATCCCGGTGGTGTAGGCCAACGGCACTAACAATGGTAGTCGAGGAGTTAAGAGAGCCAGCCATGATGGAACAAGGTGATTAGTCCCTGCACCTGAACAGCAGCAAGCCCACGGGCTTGAACAGATATTATCCCTAGAGGCGGAGAAGAAGCCCAGTGGAAGAAATAACTATCCCTGAGCGAGGGTTGAGAACCACTGGGTGACAGAGCGGCAGAGATCACAGAGGAAGGGAGGTATCCCCAGTGTTCTCTAGGTTGGAAGTGGCAAGGAATAGACCACAGTACTGGGGACTAGCCATTGGAATGTGATCGATTGGATAAAATTCCCTGTCATTTTTTTAAAATACTGAATGGGTTACTAACTGACCTTCTTTGGGGTACCAAGCTAAACGTGTTCATCTTGCAACAATGCTGAGAGCATGGAATCGTGGGGTATTGGAAGTACCCTGTATTGAATGTTACTACATGGCCTCTCAGCTTCAGCAAGCGATCCATTGGTTGGACGAATACGATAATTGGGAAAATCTGTTTTTTGCTAGTAGGAACTGGGAAAGGTTTCTATTGAAACTTCTGATGCTCAGCGTGAGGGTCACTTCTACTTACCCCTACACAATATAACATGTGGCGAAGGTATGGGAGACTTCAATAAGGACGGTAGCGTGGTGCACACCCCACGTCATGGACATGCCGCTATGGGCAGTACAGCCCTTCTTTTAAATTAGCAGACTCTATGACAGTACAGAGATGAAAGGAAGGAGCCTGCCTAACAATGAGGGACCTATATGACAGTGGTCAATTCATAACTCGGGAAGCCACAAAGACCACCTTTGAATTGGGTAGAGGGCAATTTGTGCAGTATGGAAAGATTGACCGGGTGGGCAGGGAGGTGTGACATTCTTTCCAGAGGAACCCCCTACCACCAAAGTACTGCAAGTAATACTTTATAGGGCCCAAGTAAGGCTATTCATTTCTCACTTATACCGGGCAATCCGGGACGACCCTCCGAGTGGGGTCCTTCCTGTGCAGGCAAGATGGGATGAAATGGTGGGAGATCACCTGACGGAGCAGGAATAGGTAAGAATTCACGAGGGGGTTAGGAGAGTGAATTTGAATACAAGTTTAAAATTTATTCAATATAACTATATACGTCAGACCTTCCTCAGCCCCAAAACACTAAGCAAAATGTACACGGACCGCTCCAGTGAATGGCCAGGCTGTAAAGAACTGGAGGCAGAATTTATACGCATGGCGGGGACATGCCCAGAGTTAAACGCATATTGGGAGGAAATAATAAGGAAATTAAAAGACGTCATGGGATGGGAGGTAACCAGGGAGGTCCACATTGTGTTACTAGGGGTGCTACCTACTCTCAACAAGCGTTGGCTTAGCCAATAGGTCTCGCCTTTGGGATCTTCTATTGGCCGCAGTAGAAACACAAACGCATTTAGAAGGCAGTGATGTAATTGCATGCAGGGTCGGATTGGGATCACAATTTGGCACGGGCAATGACGAAAAAGTGGCCCACATTTAAGGGGCGTGGCTCACATTTAAGGGGCGTGCCCCACATTCAAGGGGCGTGCCCTTTTGTAATACCAGTCGGGGCCCCTGCTCCCGACTGGTATTACGGTGCTTCTGTCATTGCATCCAGATATGTAAAACAAGTAACATTACACCTACAAGCAGCCAGGACTATTGGCTTTGTCAATGGTTGTTAGTTGCATAAGAAAAATCAAACACCATTTGCACAGACAAGGAATGAAAGTAGGAGGATACTGTTCTTGTGCAGGACACAGGGCCAAGCTGACAATGACCTACATGCTGAGCAAATAAAAAAAACAACAAGGCCTCTTTCTGTCAAAATTATTCGAGCCCTCCAGCGCAGGAGCACCTGAATAGCAGCGAAGCCCCCGCTATTACTAACCTACTTAGCCCTCCCCAGACCTTCAGCTGAGGAGCACATGAACAGAGGTAAGGCCCCTGCAATTAGTAAATTAATCAGCCCTCCCCATCCCACCAGGCCTCAGGGCAATGTCCTGGCAGGGGAGCACAAAACACAGCTGAAGGGCCATCCACTGTAGCCAGGGGGAGGCTGAGGTGAAGATGGTGCGAGTTCCAATTATCACCTGGCCCCCACAGCCAGAACCATCCTTCCTCGCCTGCTATGCCATGAATGTGAAGGGCCTTGGGTGAGGTGTTAAGAGACTAACACTGTGGCTGGGCTGCGTGGGCCCCAGGGGGCCGAGGTGAAAATAGCTCAAAGGTCTGAGCAAAACCTGCCCCCCAGGGAGGCCGATTCTTGCAAACAATCAGCCCTCCCGACCCCACCCTCAGCGTGATTTCTTGGCAGGGCAGGGGTGAAGGAGAGGCCACAGCTGATGATTGCTGTAGGGCCCCACAGCGAGGCTGCTTTCATTGTCTGTCTCCGTGCCCTCTGTGGGCAGTTTTTTTCTCCCCTGTCCCAGTCCACTCTCTGTGGACTGGGACGGGGAGAAAAAACCGGCCCACAGAGGGCACTGAGACACCGGCCCTTCGGCCGATGCCCGAATGCCCGCATTGCCAATCCGCCCCTGATTGCATGCAATTTAAAGTGTGCATCAGTGTCGAGGGGCAAATGGTTATCCTGGAGGGGACTAGGAGTCCTTAACAGCGAACCTATTCTATGCTTCATTGTCGAATTTTGCAATGAAAGGTGATGTATGTTTTAGTTACTTATTTTAACTTTGTTTTATAAAAGCGCGATACTGACCCAGTGGGCTTTGGAGCGTTGTACAGTTCAGTGTATACAGTATGCATTATACGGTGGATAACATGAACAGGAAGTTACAGACCACAATTTAAATTTGTGTGTTGTGTAAACTGTCATGTTTTAGTAGAATTTTGCGATGTGCATTCAGCCATATTGTGGCTGAAATTAAGCCCCCTTGCAAAGGAGTGTACTACAAGGGCTGGCGGAAGAGAAGAGAGGCAGAGGGGATATAAGGAAGTGATAACAACTGTTCGTAAACATAGGGATCGGCTGAGGGGAAAGAGGAATGGCGGAGGTGTGCTATGTTTGGCTTCTGTCACAGTGGCGGCGAAAGTAACCTGATACTGGAATGCAGCCTGCCGTGCAGCGGGCCCACTGCGTGCGGCTAAACACTGCGCTCGCTCCAGAAACACATAGGCTATGGGAGAGAACATTTAAAGATGAAGCGGGACATATCCATGCCTTTGGCCATTTGCGTACTTTCTTTTGTGAAAGCCTTACGCAAATGGCCAATCAAATGCGTGGGCGTAAACAAAAAAACACGGGGAAAAGCTCTGGGAGTTGGAAGTGCTTACAAGAAGCCTCCCATAGAGCAGAGCAACGCGCTGCATTAGGCTCGACCTAAATATGAATGACTGACCAATAGATGAAGAGGGCTAGGTAAATAAGCATTATACATAACATTATAATTAGGTACAGTAATAAAATCTTTGCTTTCGTTAAACAAAATACAGAAATTTAATGACTAAACCAAAAGCTGAAAGTGCTATTATAAGAATAATATTATAAGGATTTGAGTTTATGTTAAAAAAAGAAAAAGAAAAACTTGAAAGCCACT
The DNA here is from genome assembly GCF_964263255.1 of Lissotriton vulgaris. Lineage (NCBI taxonomy): Eukaryota > Metazoa > Chordata > Amphibia > Caudata > Salamandridae > Lissotriton > Lissotriton vulgaris. Next base: position 2,012,332,617 of record NC_141691.1, read on the forward strand.
GAAAAAACCCAAGGTGACATATTTAGGTGATGGAATAAGTTAAAAATGTATGTTTATAAACCACTGAAATTCACAAGTTATAGTTTAGTGAGCTAAATACAACTTGAACCTCTGCCAAGCACTGCTTATGACATCACATTTTACAGCACTCATGAAATATTAAATGGCATCATTGATGACATCTCTGGTGACATCACAAATAAAATTCTTGATGACATCACCTATCTCACCATCCAGTCATTGTGACAGCATCCTGTAGGGTTTGAGGACTTGAAGTAATTTAACACAGTACACTTTTCTATTTCACATTAATGGAATTACCCTATTAAGGACTTCACTAGACCCGCTTTGGTTGTGTGCAGCGGGGAGTTTGCCACCTTCTGCGCACACCCAAACACCAGGTCCTATGCCTAGCACCACTGCAGGCAGCCAGCACCCCCTTGCACGGTACTGTAGTTCTGTGGGGCTGAAGGGCTGCAACTTGACCAATGGCTCATGCTGCAGTACTGTCTTACCTCACAATGGAGGGCTGCACTGGAGAACCGTGGTATGTTCAGCACACATTTTTCTTTTTTTTAAATTTTGCCCTCAGGCTATAAGGAAATGGGCACGGGAGAATCCCTCTGGGTTCCCACCACAAGTGCCAGAGAGAAACTTTTTCAGGGCACACAGACAAAGTCTCTGAGTCCTGTAATGGATGCTACAACATTTTCTTCAGAGTTGTGGCCAGCTAATCAGACTACTTTTTCCTGTGGTACTAAAATGGCAGAGGGGAGAACATCTACCCCGGACAATCAAAGGCTATTTAATTTAAAAAGAATGGGTCTAGTGGGACTAACTGCCCAGATATGCCTACCTTTTTAACCCCATCTACCCAACTCAAGAACATCTTTAAATCCAAATTTCTAAAAAATGATTGCACAGATTTACACCAAATAACGAAAAGCGTGCTTTATGAGTAAAGTTCTTACTTTCTGCCAAACTTGGTGTAATTTCATTCAGTTTTTTCCTGTATCGAAAAACAATGTTTCCTAAGGGAATTAACATGGGATATAGTTTTGGCAGCTTCCCACCCCTCCCTTTATTTCCTGGCCACAGTTGAGGGGTCGGCACAAAAATCTTTCCATGATGGAACAGAGTTGGATGAACTTTTTTTTGGGTGAGTTTCGTGCAGATTTATCAAATGGTGTCACAGTTATTAGTGAAGAAAAAAGCACTCTTCTTACGGAAATAGTAACAAGCACTGCTGTGTAATAATTTCACTAAAATGAAGTGTTCTGGGCTAACGCTAGATCTAAAATCAAAAATTAGGATTACATCTAGTCTACTCACCAGACACGTCGCCAATCTAAACCATAGCGTGATACCGCATCACAGATCACTGTTCCAAGTAAATAATGAAACCAAACTAACACATTTTAACTAGATTTCAACACTTTAAATAGGCTTAGCATATCAATGTATACATAATGTTCTATATTACATGGAATGCAGTACATTTCAGTTGATCTGGGCTTCAGTAATTCGCGCCTCTGAGGTAAATCCACTAAAATTTCGAAAACACAACATTGATCAGTAGGCACTCAAAAGTGAAAGAATAAAGGCACATCATTACAAGTTATTTGCAGATCTTGTACATTTCTGTAGACCAACAGTGCCATCATGTGGTCGGTTTCACCCTCATAGTAAACAGAAAAAGACAAGCGCGGCCCGCGTCCGCGAAAGTGAAACAGTACTCGTGCATGTAGAGCGTTTGCTTTGAGGGAGCGAGCAGCTGCAGGCACTATAATTACAAACAGATGGCGCCACTGCACGCTCCCGCAAGGCAAACGCTCTGCATGCACGAGTACTCATTGGAAACAGTGCAAAACATGCACTTGTTTCCAAAAAGTACAGTGCGATGGCAATAGGTCCCTCCTAAGCAGCACTTGCATGCTGCGTAGGCGAGACCGAAAAACAAGAAACTAAGCAGAAAGTTTATACTTTTGAGGCTAGTATTAGAAAACAACGAATTGCCATAGCATGTTCAAGCCCCACACCCCGAGAGCTGAAGGATGTGTGCGGATGGGCAACCACGGAGAAGGTTTGCATGAAACAGATCGAGAGAGATAACAAACTTGATGATCTTAGGGCATGGACGGCTATGATAATAGATCTGAGGGGGCCCTCGGACGCCTGAGACAACTCAAAAAGTGTAATATGGGGATATGTGTGGTGCTCTAGAGTATATATAGAAAAAAGGAGATTGACAAATGAGATGCAAAATCATTAAAAGAATAATAGACTCCCCCTAGATATAATTGGACTGGGCTAACACTGACACAAGGACACGAAGGGAGAGAAGGGTGGGAAGGCTGGGGGGCAGTTTTGAAGGTTACAATGGCATATGATGTTGAAGACAGTTATATGAGGAACAAAGTGGAAATGTATTAATGTATTAAGTGGGATGTTGTTGTGCACATGTAAAACAATAAAAAACAAAAAAGGAAGGAAAAAGTAGAAAGGGGGTGGGTATACCACATTAGCACTTGTTTTCTGGAAGATGTCAAAAGTGTGAAATAACTTATAAATGTAAATAAAGTTATTTAAAAGTTATTTAAAAAAAAACATTGGGGCATATAGGCAAGAACATCGTTAAAATGATCGCTGTTTTAGCGGCAGTTTCCTGCCGCTGAAACGGCGATCATTTTAATGAGGTTCTTGTTAATATGCCCTATAATGTACATACATTAGTTTCTTACATCAGCACAATACATCCTATTGGTACACTGTAGAGCTGTTACAGTATACATTATAAATGAAGTGCATACTGCATCATCATTTTCGTATATACATGTATTTTTAGTATTAAGGACAGGTAATGTGTTTAAAACATTGCAAAAAATAACCCACAACAGTTAACATGGGGAAGAAACAACCATGTGACCTCGAGTTACTGCAGTGCAGTGCAAGGATAGGCTGGTGGTGGGGAGGAGAAGCTTTACTAACTGCGGGGAGAATAAGTAAGACTGTTGCCAGTGCAGGTGTGGGGGTCTAGGGGGGAAACATCCTTTACACCGCGGATGTTTCAACGCAGTGCTGTTACGACGCGTCCTTTACAACGCAAGTCGTAACCACGACTTGAGCTGGAGGGCGCTACAGGATTAAGAATAGTATATTTACTATTCCAACACCTTCCCTAGTGTCCATGGGGACTGGTGTTAGAATAGTAAATTATACTATTCTCGATCAACGCCCCCAACGCAAGTCGTTGTCACGACTTGCGTTGTAAAAGACACGTTGTAACAGCTCGCGTTGTGACGGTATGCGTAGTAACGTCATACATCCGACTATTGGGATGAAACGGAGTGCCCAATTGGACATTTATAAATATGTGAATTCTGTAACATTGGCCACAATTGTGAAATAGACCTGCTAGCGCCTCACTGGCCCAGGAAGTTTGAACCTGGGTAGCGTCAGCAGAGCATCATGTGAACTGCATCAGTATCACACTTGTGAAGTTTGAACACACGCGGCACTGTATTTGCATTTGTGTCAAGTCAGGCCTAAAAATGCATTAGAGCTTTTCGAATAAATAGAAAAGGTCCCCCGTTTCAGCCTACTTGTGCAAAAGCCACCAGTAGCATGCCTTCTACTTTGTTTGTTTTATAACTTGTAAGCACACATCCATACCTTTCTGTATCCTGCTGGTCCATAGCCGGGACCTCCTGGTTTCTCCCTGAGATGGAGGTCTCACCATGAGGAAGACTCTGTGGAGAACAAAGAAAACAGTTGAAAATACCTCCATATTCTGAAACAGATCACCCAATTGCCCACCACCCTGCAAGAAAGATCCATAACAGAACAAAACCACTTCATACAACACTGCTGGGCGGAAGTATGCGCTTCTGGGGCGGTATTGTGTGACCCCAGTGCTCCAGCACATTGATTCAGACTGTGGTTACTGATGTACTGAATTGTATTGGTATGTATATAACACTTTACATACCATAGTATTACTGTGTGTTTGGTGGCCTCTGACCTGTGACAATTATTACCTTAGCAGACTTTAAACCTTTTCAAGGTATCACTGATGGCAAGGAGAAAAACTCATTCTTAAAGCCAGTTTTTGGATGAAATTTTCTGAGTTGAGGCAATAAGTGGGGGACTTATATCTGATAAGGGGCCTCAATTTGTAAACATAGAAATGGATATTTTTTTAAGAGGTGTGGAGATCTACTCAAAAGATAATTAAATTATCACCCTCAGGCCAACAGTCAAGTACAACACTTTAACAGGGTAGTTAAAGAAGAGAATCAATTGGCCATAAGACGTGGTTTACTGTGGAGGAAAGACATACAGGACATCATCCAGCTCCTTTAGAGGGTTGACCCAGTTTGAGATTTTATGGGGTAGAAAGTCAGGGTCTAAGTGGATGCCATGGTGGTTGAAAGGGAAAAATGCTTATGATGCTACGATTAACTTTTCTAAGATCTGGGATCTTGTGGAGAGATATCAGATGAAAGTGCGTAAACGGGGCCCCAAGGCATCACCCGTGGGGTATAAGTTGAATGTTGGTGATTTGTTAAGGGGAAAATGAAGGTGTATTTAATAGGAAGGTTGGAAGTTCCGGTGGAAGTTATGGACATTTTCAGTAAAGCAGTAAGAGGAGAGGGTGGTAAAATATAGAATGTTAGAAGAATTTCTGTGTGAAGGGATTTTGATGAAAAGATGAGGTGGATGGAGACTCATATTTTGGTGCAAATGAAAATTCTGACAATATGGATGGTGATAGGGAAATACTAGGAAGGCAAAAGAGGTCAGGGGAGACTGGTGATGTAGGTGAGGAAGTTGCGAGTCCCAGTGGTAGTCCAAGAGTAACAAGTGATGGTGAATTAGATGACATAGGTGGTGAATCGGCAAGTACAAATGGAATGGTTCCTTCTGCAAGCACAACAAATGATGGGTATGTTTTTCAGCATAAGAAGGACAAATGTTGGAGTCCGGAGGAGTACACAAGAAAAGAACATTCCCATGAAATTGAAAGATTTTGTTCAGTACTAAAGCTATCAAGTGGATATATTTATTACTGTTTTCTGCATGTTCCTTTGTCTAACATGTTCTTTGCATTTTCCTTTGTCTAATATTTTCTTTGTATTTTGACTACCTTTCAGCTGTTTTTGTAGGTGTGCAGACTGAATATCGAGATTAAAATTTCGAGTTGCACAAATATCGAGTCAGAAATATCGTGGTTCAGAAATATTGACAGCAAGAATATAGTGGTTAAGAATATCGAATTAAGGTAAGTTATGTTATGTTATAGGGGGAATTTGTAAAGCGCGCGGCTACACAGACGAGTGTCCCGGCGCAGGCCTAACCCTTTTAACAGAACAGATTGAGCTGCAGGAACTCCGCTTCTCATTGAAACAACCATGTTTTTAATTTCCTTCTAAAACTGAGGAGAGCTTGTTCCTGTCTTAAGAGAGCGGTCCAAAAGGGGGTGGTGATGGACGGAGCGTCTGAACCAATGAAACACTCACACCCAGTCAACAGATCTGGGTTAAGCATGAGCGGATTTTGCGGATTGGCAATCCGCGAATTTTGCGGATTTGCGGATTCGCAATCCGCAAAATCCGCGAATTCCCGCGAATTTGCGGATTTTTTTTTTTGTGTGTTCGCCCGTGTTTCTGCCAGTTCGCGAGGGTTTTTACAATTTCGCAATTTGCGAACTTACCTGTCGGGTCGCAAGTTTTGCGAACTTGTTGTTTCTACGTGTCCAGCCTGTTTGGGACACTCTTCTTCATCACTGCCACTCTCTGTCACCACTGCCACTCTCTGACTACTCATGCCACCCTCTGGCCCACCCATGCCACCCTCTGTTTCTTCACCACACCCTCTGGTTGTCCAGTGTACATTATTTTCGGCAAAGCAAAGCACACCTTCCCTGCCTCAAGTGACCTGAATTAATTTGGGGCTGATTAATGTGTCACAGAATATTTTTTTAGCTGGCACCTGCTTCCTTAGTGCGCCCTGATTAGTGATCTTTTGCACTTGCTAAGTGCTTTCATTGTTGCAAAATTAGTTACAACACCTGCCCTGCCCCAACTGACAATAATGAATTAGGGGCTGATTAATGGATTTTAACTTCCAGCCTGGCTCCTGCTTGTCTCCCTTAGCTGTAATTCAGGACCTTTGTGGCATATGTGTAACTATTCTGAGGTTCAGAGCAGGGTCACATAATAGTTTCAACTGGCAACTGAACTCTGGAGGGGCCCCTCAGGAAGCACTACAGGAAATGGCTACTAATGATGTGCCTGAACTTTTGAACCTGGTAAGTAGTTACTTTCAGTTTTGCTAAGATCGTATTTCTGCAATTTTGCACTTATTCGCGGGGCGCGAACTCACGCGAACAGTGCGAGCAGCGCGAGCAAAATCCGCTGCTCGCGGATTTGCGGATTTTGCGGGAAATTCGCAAATCTCGCGGATTGCGGATTTCCCGAAAATCCGCAAAATCCGCGAGCGTAACGGATTTTCCGCCCATGCTTAATCTGGGTTTAATCCATCACCGTTCTTTAGCCCACTCTACCACCCCAGTTCAGACATGGCCATATGCAACTCATGGGAACAGTCCAGCCCGGGCCAGGGAAGTCATGGCTTGGCACTTCAGGCTGCACTGTTCCCATGAGGCACAGGGTCAGACTGATTTGCATATGGCCATGTCAGAACTGGGGTGGCAGAGTGGGCTAAAGAACGGTGATGGATTAAACCCAGATCTGTTGACTGGGTGTGAGTGTTTGATTGGTTCAGATACTCCGTCTAACACCACCCCCTTTTATAGAGTAAGTGTGTGTAGTTAATGAATGGTTATTAGTTTTTTTTTTAAATAATACTTTTTATTAATACTTTTTAATTGATTATTAATTATGTTAATTATGGAAGTACATTTAATTTAAAATGTTGAAGTATGTCGCTATTGGTGTGGTGTTATAGGGTAGGAAATAAAATTAATACATTTATGTTTTAATTAATGTTTTTGTTTGTAAATAATTTCTAGTTTAAAATAATTTTTATTTATAATTTATTTATATAATATTTGCAGGTATTTGTTATATGTAATTAATATTATAATGTTTTCTTTTTATATATTATATTTTTTCAATTTTTCAATTATTTATTTTTGTAATTTTTTTATAATTTTTATTTATTTTTTAACTGAGTGTGAACAGTAATTTTTGCCTCTCCGCTATCCAACACTTTCCCTTCTATTGCTCTCATTGGCGTGGGAATAGTAATTTTTACCCCACCGCTATCCAGCACTTTCCCTATTGTTGCACTCACTGGAGTGGGAGTAGTACATTTTACCACTCTGCTATCCAACACTTTCCCTACTGTTGCACTCACTGGAGTTGGAATAGTAATGTTTACCCCTCCGCTATCCAACACTTTTCCCACTGTTGCACTCACTGGAGTGGGAATAGTAAATTTTACTCCTCCGCTATCCAACACTTACCCTACTGTTGAAGTCACTGGAGAGGGAATAAAAGTTTTTACCCCTCAGCTATCCAACACTTTTCCTACTGTTGCACTTACTGGAGTGGGAATAGTACATTTTACCCCTCCGCTGTCCAACACTTTCCTACTGTTGCACTCACTGAAATGGGAATAGTAATTTTTACCCCTCTGCTATCCAACACTTTCCCTACTGTTGCTCTCACTCGAGTTGAAATAGTAATTTTTACCCCTCAGCTATCCAACACTTTCCCTACTGTTGCTCTCACTCGAGTTGGAATAGTAATTTTTACCCCTCCGCTATCCAACACTTTCTCTACTGTTGCACTCAATCAGATCCCCCAGGATATAGCGGCATGGATTAGCAGATCTAGTGGCACAAAAATGGAAATTTAGCGGCACAAATATAGAAATTTAGCTGCAATTTTGCAGCATTTTATTTGGCAATTTTTCCTACAACAAACACAAATATGAAGCTATGTATATTTGGTTTATTTACAATGTAGACACCTTGTTTGGCTTCAACACTACATATAGGACATAAACATGTTAATGAATAAATGCCCCAAAACCAATGCCCCGCAGGGCCCGCCACACACTGGGCACGTAGCGGGCCCACCAAGAAACATTTGTAAAAAACGCATTTGGCACCAGTCAAGCACATTGCAGTCCCCGGTTTTATCTCCCTGACCCCAATTCCCCAATCCGGCCTGCCTCAGACCTCCCCTGGAGCTCGCGGTTGGAATGAATTTTGCTCCATGCTCTGCTCATGAGTCACTTGAAACACTGACCCCAGCACTGGGCAATTAAGTATCCCATCGCTCTACTAGCTGAACTGTAAATTGCACTTGGTGGCCTGATCCCGGAAGTGAGGGTTTGATACTCATCACGTGACCAGTTATTGGCTGATCGAAAACATTTGAGTTTTAGGGCTTTAATTTTCCACCATAAGCGCGACGCCCACTTATCCTTTCCCTTTGAAAGGGCATATAGCCACTCACACAAACTCATGCACCCTTCAGCTACCGATGTCTCTGCTCTGATGAGGTGTTCTTCAGGCACAGAGGAGGTCTTCGAAGTGAGTAAGTATGTATGTGTACTGTATTCTTCCCGCCAGCTTCCTCATTGGGCCTGTCTTTTAATATTGCTAGCCTGTCTCTTGAAGGGATACGTTAAGACGTGTCGCACATTGGCTCTTACCACCCCTCCCTCTGCTGAGTGCTGCATTAAAAAGTCAAAGTTACTAGTTGGGACGCCGGTTCTCCCTTATGGTCTCAGTAGGATTTTAAATTTAAGAAGGTAAATGAAGTGACACTCTGAGTGGAATCACCTGGAGCCGCCTGGAATGAAGTGCGTCATGGGTTTGCAATTTCACTACCTTTTGGTTATTCACATTTTTAAAGGTGGATCCAAGTTAAAGAAAGTGCTGATTTCTTGTTGATGTTCCAAAAGTAGTGTGCCTTGTCTCATGCATTGCCATGATTTTCGGATTGGGCCCTTTTGACCTTTTTTTTTCTTTTTCTTTTACAGAGTTTTATATAGCGCGAACTTGACCCGAATCGGGTATCGGAGCGCTTTACATAGCACCAGTTGTATTACATGAGGACACATTCATTTTTGTTAGGCACGGGGAGATTTAGTGATTTGCCCAAAATCATAGGATGTTCAGCTTAGTTGACGAGACTCTAACCCAGTTCCCCAGATTCGAGGCCGACCGCCTTACCCGTTAGGCCAACTCCTCTCCCAAGTTTACCCATTTTAGGAGGGGCAACAATATCTAGAGAGTCGTTCACGGATTCCTGATACCTTGCGACCGCTTGGTGAGTATCAGCGACCTTCTTCAGGTCTTGAGATTGAAAACAAGCCCCAGCTAATTGAATCAATTCACTTCTATGAAGAGACAATAGTTGCTTCTAAGTCGACAAGAAACTAGAATAATTCAGAAAAGAAATTTCAAAATGAACAAGATAATGGTCTGTCCAAATAAGAGGTACAGGTGGATCCCTCCTGATTTGATTGAAATAATTAAATATTAGATCTAGCGCGTTGCCTGGCACATGTGTCGGACCACACGCCATCTGTGTCCCTTAAACTGTACCCAAATCTGACAGCAACTGGAGGACTTCTGTGTCTTGGACATTCTCCCAATGATAATTGAAATCCATCAGCAGTAGGACATTATTGGCCTCTGTAATATAAGGAGAAAGCAGATCTAACAGGAGTAAATTCAAATCTTCCCTGAATCCAAGTCTCCTTCCAGATAGTAGGCTTGGGTGAATCTACTTTACACACAAATATCTTCAACTATTTGGGGATATGTGAGCCAATGTTATAGATGTTAAGTGTGTTTTAGAAGGCAACCACCCCTCCCCCCTCCAACCCTACCTTCGCTGTCCAATTTAATCAGCTTATAGTGATTAGGAATGGCCCGCTTTCTTACCGGTACTCTTCACTACTCCGAAACCAGGTCTTCCCCGATACAGTCCTGTTTTTAAGAGGGGGTTATTGCATGGTATAGTGATTTGTTGTAACTTGCTTGTATATACACAGGATGTACTGCCACATTGGAATGACAGCCATGTTGGGAGGATTTTTTTGTATTTCAGCAAGGGAACACGTTCTGCGGGACGGAGATAGAATCTCGCAGGTAAGGACTGCAGCGGGGAAGATGGACGAGGAAGTAATGATGATACCGTTACTCCCTCTCTTTCATAACCTTACTTCCTCTTAGCTTCTCCCTCCCTGACTCGACTCACTCTAGTGCCCTTGCTTCTTTTTACTTGCTTAACATGCTACTTTTCTTCCTCTCTCTCTCTCCCTGTTACTCAATAGCCCTTGCCTTTTGAATTCCTCATCCCCATGGGCGTAGTTTCCCTTGGTGCAGCGGGTGCAGTGGCACCGAGCCCAAGAGGCCTTCGGGCCCACTTAACCCTGATTATCGCTCTATTTCACATTTCAGACAGTGTCAGGTGCCCATTTACTTCCTTGCACGAGGGCTCCTGACACACTCGCCATGTCACTCCTCCCACCCTCTTTTCGTTCACCCTCGCGTTCTTTCGCTCACCTTTTCCCTGCCCTCTCTCACAGCCCGTCTCTTCTCAATCCACAGTGGATTTCTCCTCTCCCTTTCTATCTCTCATCACTTTCACCCTCTCCATCACTCTCACCACCTGCAAACAACCCCTCTGTCACTCCTGTCTGATTCGCAAAAAACACAGTTGATGGACAGAATGCAGAACAATGTCTTACATTCACCCCAGTACAAAGATCTGGGCCTAAATCCATCTTTTTTTGCTCTCCACACCACCCTAGGTCAGACACTGGCTAAATGCAAATCAGCCTTGACCCTGTGCCTCATGGGAACAGTCCAGCCCGAACTACCAAGCCATGTCTTTCCTAGTCCGGAATCAAGCATCCAAGGACCGATTTCTGGCTATCAGCCTTCTTCAGCCTGGATAGCTTGACTCCAGTGATGTGGAGAGCCTGGGACTCACGTCTGAGCATACCCAGCCCACTCGGGGTGAAAATTGCAAAAAACACAGTCGATGGACAGAATGCAGAACAATGTCGTACAGTCACCCCAGTACAAAGATCTGGGCCTAAATCCATCGTTTTTTGCTCTCCACACCACCCTAGGTCAGACATTGGCTATATGCAAATCAGCCTTTACCCTTTACCTCATGGGAACAGTCCAGCTCGAACTACCAAGCCATGTCTTTCCTAGACCGGAATCAAGCATCCAAGGACCGGTTTCTGGCTATCAGCCTTCTTCAGCCTGGATAGCTTGACTCCAGTGATGTGGAGAGCCTGGGACTCACGCCTGAGCATACCTAGCCCACTCGGGGTGAAAATTTGCAAAAACACAGTTGATGGACAGAATGCAGAACAATATCTTACATTCACCCCAGTACAAAGATCTAGGCCTGAATCCATTGTTTTTTTGCTCTCCACACCACCCTAGGTCAGACACTGGCTATATGCAAATCAGCCTTGACCCTGTGCCTTGTGGGAACAGTGGTTTTTGCAATCCTCCTGTCTGATTCTCCATCATCCCTCCTCTCCATCTGCCTTCACTCTTGTCTCTCTCATCCTCTCCCCTTGTTTCCTCCCACCCCCCCCCTCTTTGTTCCAGCTGTGGAGTCCCTCAGTGTCCTTCACCTCACCTTGACCCTGTCCAGTTACTGCTTCAGTCATCACAGCACAGTATCCATATCCCAGGTAATCTCCCTGCTGCCTCTACCTCCTCTCCCTCATCGACCCCTCCCCTCCCCCCCCTTCCCACCCCTCCGCATCCACCGCTGCCCACGTCTGGTGAGCAGCTCTCAGCTCCACCAATAAGAGTGGAAGGGGCGCTACCCTGGGACAGATCCTACCCCTCGCCGCCCCCGCCGGGGCACATTGCAGCCCATGCCATCTAAGCAGGTACAGAGGCTCGCGCGGTTGGGCCCCTGCTGCTGAGAGCCCACATGCAGGGCTTTAAGTGGGATAAAAAAATACAGTCTGTCAGTCCGAGACTCCATCATAATCCCAGTTTTCAAGATGCAGCTCCTTCACTACCACCTAAAGGCAGCCGCGGTCCATGCAGTGCCGATTTCGCGGGCACTTTTGTAAAAATCGCGGCATTTTTACAAAAGTGCCGATTTTTCTGGCACATTTGTAAAAATCGCAGCATTTTTACAAAAGTGCTGATTTTGCGGCAAACCGCGAAATCGCGAAATCCTGGAGGGTCTGCTCAATGGAGTGGGCATAGTAATTTTTATCCCTCCGCTATCCAACACTTTCTCTACTGTTGCACTCACTGGAGTGGGAATAGTAATTTTTACCCCTCCGCTATCCAGCACTTTCCCTACTGTTGCACTGACTGTTTTGTGAAATTTAAGTGGAAATATTTGTAATGGATTAATGTTTTCAATTTATTATAGATTTTTGATATTTTAAATCATTGTTATACATATTTTAATTTTTTAATTAATTTTAAACTTTTAACATAATTAAAAATAAACGTTTTTAAATTGTTTTAAAGTAAATAAATATGTATAAATAATTATGTTGGTGTGTTTATCTTTTTTATTGTGTATTTTTTATATTTTATTACAATGTATATTAAGGGGCTGATTCCGATTCGGGGAAAAAAGCGTCCGTCCGAATCGTATCCCGAGCCCTCTCCGTACGAATTGCGCACGTCCGTCCGAATCGCGTAGTACGATCCGTATCTCATCACTCCGTCCGAATCGTCGTGAACCGTACGAATTGCAAGAGTGAAACCGTACGACACGGACCCTCACAGTGAACCGTACGATTCGTAAACATGCTGTACGACCCGATGAGTACGATCCGGACCGGGGTATGATGACGCGATTTGTACAGTCCACGTCAGGTAAGGGCGATTCGTACGGACAACCACACAATCACATACACACCGTACGGTGCGTACACCCCATGATCGCAGGGGTACAGTGCGTACCCCTGCGATCATGGGGTGTACGCACTGTACCCCATTATCGCAGGGTGTATGCACCGCACACCCAGCGATCATGGGGTACGGTGCGTACACCCTGCAAACATGGGGTACGGTGCGTACACCCCATGATCGCAGAGGTACACACCGTAGCCCTGCAGACATGGGGTGTACGCACCGTACCCGGGGGGGACCGTTCCGTACCTGTTTCGAGGCGAACTCTGCTTCTCTGGACGTTTTGGGCTCCCGTAAAAAAAGCGTTGTACAGTGCGTACCCGACACGAATCGTACTTGCTGGGTCGGGAAAACCTGCTTCGAACCATACGGATGTCGCGTACAGCGGGTTCCGAGGGAGAATCGTGCGGAGATTAGAGTTGTACGGTCTTTGTATGATTCGTACGGAGTCCTGCTCCTGGTACGAATCGTACTTCATCGTACGGACGGGGATGTTGCAGGGTACGGTTCGTACGGGAAAAACGCTCTGTAAGGCTATTCAGAGTTGTTTTTCCCGAATCGGAATCGGACCCTAAATGTATTTTATTTTGTTAACATTTAATTTAATATTTAATATATTTAATATATATTATTTTATTTTATATTGATATAAAAGTCGATATTTTATACATCTATATATTCTACATAGACATTTTTTAGTTGATATTTTTGTACTATCTGTTTAAATATAGGAGTCGATATTTTTGTTGTGCATAATTTTTACTCAATATTTTTACATTGATATTTAGTACATCAATGTTGTGTCAGGGAACCGTTTTTGTAATTAGCTTTGTATTAGGATGATTTTGATTTGTTTTCTTTGCTTTTTGTTATTAAAGGTGAAGGGTGTAGAATTTATTATTAGTGGAATGTCAGCAGGTTGGGAGGTAGTAATGTGACGGAGAATGATTCTAAAATGTGGGGGTGTGGGAATTGTGGTGGGGACGGTTTGTGGAGAGGAGAGTCATTGCCAGCTTGGTGGATGCGAAGCTGTCTTTCTACTACATCAACAAATATACCGGAATCAACCCGCTTTGTTTCTGTGTATTTCTCACACATACTTCTTTTCAAAAGTCTGTATAGATATTGCCAGATATAAATGTTTTAACAGGAAACAATTGAAGGATGAGACTGTGGATGAGGACATCACAGCACTAAAGAAATTAGCATTGGATTATAAGTTTGGTGTGTTACAAGATGCACTGATCTAAAATCAAATGGGAATGCCTACCTATAATCCTGCAATACATGAGAGGTTATGGATTAATGGTGACTCTGACCCAAAGGATGAAACTGCAATTGTTAGAAAGGCTGAACTTCCGGGATGCTGTGCAAAGGCTGTGACGAAAGATAACCTGTATTGGAGTCTGAAGTAGTAGCTAAAGTGTGCTCACACAAATCTAATGTCTTTGAGACATTCAAAGCACAGAAAAAAAAGTATGTTGCTATAGGTGTGACAGCACAAACCACTGGGGGGAGCTTATTTATGAGTCCCTTGCACCGCTGTTACATCGTTTTTTGTGACACTGCGGAGGTGTATCTAAGCAGATGTGTCACTTTGCAAAGCCCTGTGCTACATTATACCTGCGTCCGGTATAATGTATTCAGGGTGGGTTTCCACCGCAAACAAGTGAAGTAGAAGTGCCGTAGTGAAATCTACGAGATTTCACTACGCCACTTCTAGGACGCCACTGCATCAGAATCTTACGCCTGCCTCACCGAAGGCATAAGACTGATGTAGGCGCCTTTTCGACATGGGACTTGCCCATGTGTAATGACCCATTGCTGGAGTAGCGTCACTTTTGTGACAACACTCCAGCAATGCAGATATGTCAGGAATTATGCGCCTACAGATATGTCAGGAATTATGACGTATCTGTAAATCCTTGTGACATGGACTCCCGCTAGCCTTCGGTATGGGCCCTGATTGTTCTAACTTGTTCGAAATGCTTTTAAAATATGAATAATAGCTTTTAATATTTCACTGACTCTGAGCACCTTATATTTTAATTTTTCCTGCTGACTCACCGCTGCTTGCTGATTCTCGGACACCCTCACTTCAGTCTGCCAACTCCCCCATCCACCACGGGTCTTTTCCAGTTGTTGTACAGGGAGTGAAGGCGGTACAGACTTCCTTCCGGGTTAGAGGACAGGGGACGGGACTACTTACTGCCTCAGTACTTAGAGAGTTCATGAGCACGACGCGCAGAGGACGCGCGCAGTGGGCACGGGCAGCGGGCGCGGGCAGCGGGCGCGCAAGTGGCGCGCAAAGGCAAGCCCGTCTGCACCCGTCCACGCCCGACCGGGACCAAGGGCCACCCCCCTGTTCAAAATATGCTCTCCCTTAGATACTCGCACGGTGATCTTAACAAATTACGACCTAACTTCCATCAGAATTGTAAACTGTTGAACCTAGAGAATCCTTCGGTCCCTTGCCCTGGCTGCAATTTCTCCTTCTCCCTGAGTTCGGAAAGGTTGAGAGAGTGGCTACTCTGGTGCATAACAATCATATTTTTTATGGGAAGCATAAAGAGGACACTACGACCAAAGAATACCGATTTTTTTGTGTAAATTATAGATCGCTGCCTAAACATAAAGGAGATATCTATGATTTAATAAGTGACCTCCAACCTGATGCCATTTTCCTGACGGAAACTTGGCTTAATGATAGATCTGGACCTGATATAGCCACTGCAATCCCGCTTAACTACACGATCATTTGGATGGATCGTAAGAATAAAATAGGTGGAGGTATAGGTATAATCTTTAGAAAGGAATTTATCTGCAAATGGGAGGAATTACCGCTAAATAATTGTGAAGCTGGATTATTTAAATTAACTCTCACAGCCCAGTTCACTTTCTCAGGGATGTTGATTTATCGGCCCCCAGGAGCGGCAGGAGCCTGGGCGGCCGTATTTCCAGACTTTAGTGCGCCATATTTATTGGAAGCCACTAATTTCTCGATTTTAGGAGATATTAACCTACATCTTGAGGATTACAACTGCTCCACCAGTGCGACTCTTATTTCAGATCTAGAAGCTCTTAACTTGCCTCTATGTAATTCCGGCCCCTCACATAAAGCAGGACACTTGTTAGATCCTGTCTTTTCCAATATTTACAACTTAACATGTGAGCCTAATACACCTCTATTCTGGTCAGACCACTATTTGGTTAGCTTTAAGATCAAGCTAGCAATGTCCCAGAAAGCAGCACCGGCCGACGCCAATGCCACCTGGTCCAGAAATTGGAAAAGGCTTAACCTAGACCGTGTAAATGCTCACTTACTTAACTCGAAGCCAGATTTAAAAAGAGGTTAGAATTGCGGACACAAACATAATCAATAGGTGGCTAACTGATGCAGCAGATACTATCATCCCATTAACTAAGAACAAACTAAGGTACCTTCGAACTCCAGCTCCATGGTTCTCAGAGACTCTTAAAATTTAAAAAAGTAGATGCAAGGTACTTGAGAGGCAGTGGAGGAAACATTATGAACCGGCAGAAAAACTGCCCTACAAACAAGCTATTAAAGCCTACCAACGATCATGCAAGATGGCAAGGGCAGAATTCACGAAAAATAATATCCTCGCTGCACAAAATAATCCTAAACTTCTTTTTAAGGTGGTACAAGACTTGTTGGGTGCAGCACATCAACCAGAACCCCCTAAACTATCGGTAACTCAATGCAACCAGCTGGCGAACTATTTCAATGATAAAATTGAGGAAATTTATACCGACTTTAGGACAAAAGAAGAGCAGAGCCCTGCATCCATTCAAACGACTTCTAGTTCCATCAATGAGCCAGCAGAATCCCCAGGGAATCTACTTACCAGCTGGTAATTGCTAGATCTGACACCCTTTATGGAGATTTTAAAGAGCACTAAGTCGAGAACCCCGAATGATCCTATCCCTGTACACATTCTAAAACAACTGGATCCACGCATCTTAAACGGAATTAGGGAACTCCTTAATGCCTCATTGGAGGAAGCAGTGATGCCGGACATATGGAAACACGCCATGGTCCTACCATTACTGAAGAAAGCAAACGGGGATCCGGAAGTTTTCTCTAACTTTCGCCCTGTTTCACTATTACCTGCTTTTTCAAAAATTTTGGAAAAGTATGTGAATAACCAATTGTCGGAATTTGTGAACTCCAACAATTTTCTGCACCCGTCCCAATCCAGGTTCAGTGCAGGCTATTTAACAGAATCTACACTCCTGGGAGTGACAGAAACAATTCACCAGCGGCTGGACAGGGGTGGCACGGTGGCACTCATACTACTGGATCTGAGTGCCGCCTTTGACACCATCTCCCATGCAACCCTTGTCCAAACTCTGGAAGCTAAGGGTGTTGGTGGCTCTGCACTGAAATGGCTAGTGAGCTTTTTTTTTAATCGAACTTTTCAGGTATTCTCCAAGAATAATAACTCTAGCACTCTGGTCTCCCCTTATGGAGTGCCTCATGGCTCTATCTTCAGTCCTCTGCTTTTTAATATATATATATATATAAGTCCTTTGGCGACTATAGCAGAAGAAGCCGGCCTTACTATATTCTCCTATGCAGATGACACCCAGCTTGTCTTCTCTTTATCGGCAGTTGACAATGCAGAGGTGTCTCCCCTTCTTACTGGACTCCAAGAGATTGCGGATTGGATGCACTCCAATAAATTGAAGCTTAATGGCGGCAAAACAGAGCTTCTTCTCTGTGGCGAACAGAAGGAGCTCTGGGGTCCTTTACATTGGCCAATTGAAATGGGACCTACCCCTCAACCAGCGCAGTCTGTTCGCAACCTGGGCATCATGATTGATGACAAATTGTCCATGCGAGAACAATCAGCTAAGACCGCCTCAATATGTTTTGCCATTTTAAAGTGGTTGAGGAAAATCCTCTGGCAGCTACCAGAAGGGGCTCAAAAGACAGTAGTCCAGGCCCTTATTGTCTCAAGGCTGGACTACGGGAACATCTTATACTTAGGAGCCAATAAAGAGGTCACTCGTCGGCTGCAAGTGATCCAAAATGCTGCAGCTAGACTGCTATATTGCCTTCCAAGTATGACCCACATCTCTGACTACCTACGCAACCTACACTGGCTTAAGATTGGTAATCGCTCTAAATTCAAAGCACTCTGCTTCATGTTCAGAATTAATACTGGAAAGGCTCCCAGCTATCTCTGCGAGCTGATCAAACAATACATCCTTATTCGTCATCTTCGCTCGTCGAACCAGGCTAAATTCGTGGTCCCTAGATTCAAATTAGTGCGGATAGGTGGCCGCTCCTTCGCTCAGCTGGCTCCTGTACTGTGGAATTCGCTACCTCTTCAGCTACGGCTTGAACAGAACTATGTAAAATTTCGAAAAGGCATTAAGACTTGGTTGTTCAACCAATAACTTATTTGACTCTTCCTTAACTTAGTGCAGGTCCAGGGCGGCGGGAAACCTCCGGGTAGCTGTTGCGCCATGTAAATAATAATAAATAATGGAGTCCCGTACAGTAAATATGGCATATCCATGGTGTTGCAAGGAGGGTGCGCTGAAAAGTGTTGCATCGCTGTTTTTACACAGCGATGGAACACTTTTCATAAATAAGGCCCCAGGTGTATAGTAAGGAATGCCCTGCTTTGAAACAAAAATGTGGTGGGTGTGGAATAATTGGAAATTTTGCATGTGTGTAGGAAAACAAGTGACCCTTCTAAAGTGAAGTGTGTAGAAGATGTGATGTCAGGTGATGAGAAGGCTAAAGGGTGCCCTGTTGTACTGAATGTCAAACAAAGTTTTGTGTTGAATGTTCTCAATAGCAGCATACTCAAGAACAAAGCTACTATGTTTTATGAAGATGAGCGGTGTATGTATCCACATTGTAACAGATTCAGATTTATCATATACAATGATAAAAGAGAGTGTGTGGAAGAACTTTTTGAGAAGAAGCTGGAATCAAAACTCTGGGAATCTGCCTGAGGGTTATAATCAGGAAGTAATCTAAATGTTGGGGCTTAGGAATTTCATTTTTTTATGGCACCTGTTAGAACTGGCTATTTCTGGTAGGCTAAGGCTGACGCCAAAGCCAGGCAGAAACCACCATTCTAGTCAGGGCAAGGAAGTCACACGCCAAGATAACCCCTGCTCACCCCCTTGGTAGCTTGGCACAAGCAGTAAGGCTAAACTCGGAGGCAATGTGTAAAGCATTTGCGCCAGCACACAACAGCAACAACATACTAGGCACACCACAAAAGGAACTCCACACAAGGTTATTATAAAAATAACTTTTGTATTGTAAAAACACATCAGATAGTATCTCACATGTACATTGTGCCAACTGGCACGGGCAATATTCACAAGGGATTATTTACAAGACAGGGCCACATGGGCCACTGTCAGAGTCAGAAATAGCACTTCGTAGAAAATGAAATACTGTCAGAAATTAGAATAAAAGAATATAAAATCACTGTAGCACAAAGTAACAGTTATAAATCACATCCAGTAACTACTGGGAACAGGTACCAGGAACTCACTAGGACCACCTGTACTAAAAGAACAACCACCTAAGAGTAAAATACATTTAGGGGTGTAAACAAGAACACATTACCCATGATGCATGAAACACATTCAGAGGAGTAATAAAGAGAAACACATGATGCCTAAAACATTCAGAGGTGTTAAGAATAAAGCACATGATGCAATAAAATACATTCAGGGGTGCAGCGCAAGAAGACACATGATGCCTAAAACATTCAGAGGTGCAGCGCAGGGAAAAGGAAGACACATGATGCATAAAACATTCAGCGGTGCCAGAGCAACACAATAGCGCAAAAATCACATGATGTCTAAAAACATTCAGAGGTGCAGGAATAACACATGATGCAAGAAATCACATTCAGAGGTGCAATAACCATACAGTTGCGCAAAAACTCACATAAGCCACCACCTGTGGCAGTCCCTAGGCCAACTGGCCTTGTTGGGGCTAAGACGCCCTGAGTCTCAATGTCAGGGTGCGCTGCCATGCAGCGCCAGTCTCAGCACAAGCCTAAACGTAGCAGGTGCCCACTACTTGCTGGGCACCTGAGAACATCCCAAAACCTAAACGGTGCAGCTGCCCACTTATTGCTGGGCAGCTGGGGAACTTCAAAACAGCGCCAGGGCCCTCACTGACCCTTAGGCGCAAACTGCGCCACTGCGGGAGCCACACAGGCTCTACCACCAACTACTGTGGCCAAACGTTGGAGCCACACCGGCTCGTAAACTATCTATAGCCGTTGGAGCCCTCAGGCTCTGCAAACAATGGCCCCTCGAGCCTTCTCATGGCTCTGGACAACGATGGGGCGACCCGCTGCCAACCGGGGCCGCCCTTAAACGCACCAAAGTTAAATATGCCCCTACGAGCCTCTCGGGGCTCGCGAAACAAGATGAGGCCCCTTGAGCCTCTCTGGGCTCGCAACACACGTTGGGGCGACCCACTACCAACCAGGGCCGCCCTTGAAGCCCTCATGACTTCATATTGCCAATTAGCGCGTGCTCGCGCTACTGGGGGGGGGGGGGGGCGGACACCGACAATGTGTCCCGGCGCCCCTCCCTTCTCTTCTGCCCGGCCCAGCCCAGACTCACCGGCAGCCTATCGCGGGCGGGGCGACGGCAGGTCTCTGTTCACTCGAGGCTCTCCCTCCATTCGGGGAGCCTCGCGCCGGCCTTCTCTCTCTCTCGCCGGGGCTCCCTCATAACACGGGAGCCCCAGCAGCAAGCCATGCGTCTTCTCCTCTTCCCGGGGCTCCCTCCTCCTCACAGGAGCCCCGTGAGCACCAGCCGCCTTCCTCCCTCGCTCCTCGGGCCGGCCGCATCTTCTCCAGATCCAGCCAATCCCGTCGCGGCTCCTGTGACGAGCCCCTCTGGACGCGGCCAATCCCGTTGCGGCTTCACAGGGCGAGCCTCCCAGGCCCGCCAATCACAGCGCGGCATTCCTCGTGGCTTCGGCCAATCAGGTCGCGGCCTCTTCGTGTCTCGGCGATCTCAAGCCCCGGGCAGCGGCGGTGAATGGGAGTCCAACGCTGGGTGGGCTCCGGCTCCAAATAATTAAATAGACTAAATTAAAAGCGCTACTAAGCGCTTGGGGGCAAAAATAAAGCGCACTCAGCGCTATAAACGAAATGCAGCACTCTCGGGCGCTAGAAGCAGGAAAAAGGCCCCTTGAAAGAAAATGCAGCTTCTCCATGCTGCCAATGGTCCCAGAGCGTTCAAGGGGCAAAGCAAAGTCCCCCCATCAGCCCAACAAGGCAGAGGGGTCCCCCAGGAGTCCAGGAAAGTCCATCAGAGGTCCAGGGGCTGGGCAAGGCCCAGGGATTACCCTGAGCCCCAGCAGCAGCATGCCCCTGGCAGATTCAGTTAGAAACAAGAACATTTTGGAAGGGGACACAGCCCCTTCTTATACAGGGAAAAGCCTTTTTACTCTCTGCAGGACATTTACAGATGAACAGAGCGACAATGTGATTTTAATTGCTAGCATTTGTGTATCATGATTAATGAATCTTACTGTTGGAATATTTCCTGGTTTTTTCTAGTGATGTGGGTTGTATAAAAACTCCCCTGTAGAATTAACCCAATTGTAACAACCTTTGTAGAAATAATTCAAACGTTGCAAACGTGATGTATTGTGAATCGCTAGCACCTGTTCATTACCCACAATCAATCAATGACATTTATAGAGCGCACTACATACCCGTAGGGTCTCAAGGCGCTGGGGGTGCCGCTACTGCTCGAACAGCCAGGTCTTCAGCTTCTTCCTGAAGGAGAGGTGGTCTTGGGTCAGGCGCAGGTCGGTCGGGAGGGAGTTCCAGGTCTTGGCGGCCAGGTAGGAGAAGGATCTTCCTCCTGTAGTCGCTCTTCGGATGCGGGGGACGGCGGCGGGCGTGGTTGGCTGATCGGAGGTGGCGTTTGGGAGCGTAGAAGTTGATTCGGCTGTTGAGGTAGCTCGGGCCTTGGTCGTGTAGGGCTTTGTGTGCGTGGGTGAGGAGGCGGAAGGTGATTCTTTTGTTGACGGGGAGCCAGTGAAGGTCTCTCAGATGTCCGGAGATGTGGCTGGTTCGTGGGATGTCGAGGATGAGTCTGGCTGAGGCGTTCTGGATCCGCTGGAGTCTCTTCTGGAGCTTGGCGGTGGTACCGGCGTAGAGGGCGTTGCCGTAGTCCAGTCGGCTAGTGACGAGGGCCTGGGTGACGGTCTTCCTGGTCTCAGTGGGGATCCACCAGAAGATCTTCCGTAGCATGCGTAGGATGTTGAAGCACGCCGAGGAGACGTTGTTGACTTGCCTGGTCATGGAGAGGGAGGAGTCCAAGATGAAGCCCAGGTTGCGTGCATGGTCTGTCGGTTTGGGTGCGGTGCCCAGGGCGGGAGGCCACCAGGAGTCATCCCAGGCGGAGGGTGAAGAGCCCAGGATGAGGACCTCCGTCTTGTCCGAGTTCAGTTTCAGGCGGCTGGTCGTCATCCACTCGGCTACCTCTGTCATCCCTTCGTGCAGGTTAGCTCTGGCGGCGGCGGGGTCGTTGGTCAGGGAGAGGATCAGCTGGGTGTCGTCGGCGTAGGAGATTATGTTGAGGTTGTGTTGGCGTGCGATGGCCGCGAGGGGGCTCATGTAGACGTTGGAGAGGGTGGGGCTCAGTGAGGATCCTTGAGGGACGCCGCAGATGACTTCGGTGGCCTCTGACTTGTACGGGGGTAGGCGGACTCTCTGTGTTCTTCCGTCGAGGAAGGAGTTGATCCATTCTAGCGCCTTGTCCAGGATTCCGACGTTGCTGAGGCGCTGTACTAGGGTGCGGTGGCAGACAGTGTCGAATGCCGCGGAGAGGTCTAGGAGGATGAGGGCCGCTGTTTCTCCGTTGTCCATCAGGGCTCGGATGTCATCGGTGGCGGCGATGAGGGCGGTCTCGGTGCTGTGATTGGCTCGGAAGCCGGACTGTGAGGGGTCGAGGGATCCATTCGTCTCGAGGAAGGCGGCCATCTGCTTGTTGACGGTCTTCTCGATGACTTTGGCAGGAAATGGGAGGAGCGAGATGGGGCGGTAATTCTTGAGTTCGGTAGGATCCGTAGTGGGTTTCTTGAGTAGAGCGCTGAGTTCGGCGTGCTTCCAGCTCTCAGGGAAGGTGGCGGTGTCGAAGGATGTGTTGATGATGTCTCGCAGGTGGGGTGCGATGACAGCGTCGGCCTTGTTGAAGACGTGGTGAGGGCAGGGGTCGGTCGGTGATCCGGAGTGGATGGAGTTCATCGTGCGGATGGTGTCTTCGGTGCTGATCGGGGTCCAGGCGTGGAGGGTGGTGGTGGGGGGTGGTTGTTCGGTCTTGGTGTGCGTTGGTTGGTTGTTGAAGCTGTTGTGTATGTCCGCGATCTTGTTGTGGAAGTATGACGCGAGGGAGTTGCAGAGGTCTTGATATGGGGTGATGTTGTTGTTTCCTGCGCTGGGGTTGGATAGCTCTTTCACGATGTTGAAGAGTTCCTTGCAGTTGTGTGCGTTGTTGTCCAGCCGGTCCTTGAATGCAGTTTTCTTGGCGGCGCGGATCAGCTGGTGGTGCTTCCGGGTGGCCAGCTTGAAGGTGGTCCTGTTGTCCGGTGTAGGTTCCCTTCTCCAGACTTTCTCGAGGGCTCGGCAGTTCTTCTTGGAGCTCTTGAGTTCGTCGGTGAACCACAAGGCTTTCTTGCTGCCGGGTCTGCTGGGCGGGGTCCTCAGCGGGGCGAGTTCGTCCGCGCAGATGCTGATCCACTTCGTGAGGTTGTCGGCGGCCTGGCTGGGGTTTGCTGAGCTGGCAGGAGGGTGCTGGCTCAGGGAGGTGGCGAGCTGGTCTACTGTGATCTTGTTCCAGCTTCTGCGGGCGGCCTGTTGCTGGTGGTGGTGGGTCGTCGTTCTCTTGAAGGTGAAGTGGACGCAGCTGTGGTCCGTCCATTGAAGCTCTGTGGCGTGGCTGAAGTCGATGTCTGTGCAGGAAGAGAAGACTGCGTCGAGTGTGTGTCCGGCGAGGTGGGTGGGGGTGGACACCAGCTGCTTGAGTCCAAGATTGGCGAGGTTGTCGAGCAGGGTGCTGGTGTTGCGGTCGTTGTTGTTCTCCAGGTGGAAGTTGAGGTCCCCCAGGAGGATGTAGTCAGCGGAGGGGAGGGCATGCGGGCTGACGAAGTCGGCGATGTCCTCGCTGAATTGGGTGCGTGGTCCCGGAGGTCGGTAGATCAGGGTGCCTCTGAGGGTGGTGTTCGGGTCGGTGTGGATCTGGAAATGCAGGTGTTCGGCGGTGGTCAGGGTGTTGTCGGTGCTGGTCGTGAGACGGATGGTGTTCCTGTGGATGATGGCGATGCCTCCTCCCATCTGGTTGGCGGTGCGGTCCCTCCGGACAATCTTGTAGCCCTCTGGGATAGCGATGGCGATGTCGGGAGCTGAAGAGGCGTTCATCCAGGTCTCTGTGAGGAAGGCAATGTCAGGGGCTGTGGCGTCTAGGAGGTTCCAGAGTTCGATGGCGTGTCTGTGGACGGAGCGGGTGTTGAGCAGGATGCACTTGAGGTGGGTGCTGCTGGTGTTCGACTTGGCGGGTGCTGGTGCGAGGCAGGTCCGGATGCAGGAGAATTTGCAGGCGTGGCAGCTGAAGGGTCCGTGGGTGCGTCGTGGTGTGGCTTGGTGGCATCCTGGGAGTCGGCCGGTGTTGAGTGCGATGAGGGTGGTGGCGGAGTACGTCAGGCGGGTTGGTCGGGGTCTTCGTGGGCCAGGGGTCCTGGCGCTGGTCGCGATCCGGTCGCGGACGGGCGTAGACGGGCTTACCTTTGGCGCGCCTTCGGCGCACAATCGGTGCACCCGCTGCGCGTGGCCGCTGCGCGTTCGCACGGTCGCAATATAAGGCGAAGTGCGCGGGTGGGCGGAGCAGCTGGGAGGCGGGAGCGGGGAGGGTACAGAAGAGAAAGGGGCGGGGTAAATGGCGGTGGCGGGAAGCGGGGAGGGAGAGCGGAGGGCGGCGAGGTAGGCGGGCAAACAGGAAGGAAACTGTTACCACGGCACAATAACTACAGAAAAACAAGCACAAATGGAGGGCAAAAACAAATGGCGAAAACAGGCAGAAAAACGTTAACACGGCACAATGATTACAGAAAAACAAGCACAAATGGGGGGCAAAACAAATGGCGAAAACAAATGGGGAGAAACCAAGACGGCAGCGAGGCCGGCGGCGAGGCAGTTAGGCAAGGCAAAGGGGCACACGCAGCAGCTGGTGGCCGTGCGGCGCGGGGGTGTCCCACAAGTGGGTCACAATGTGATCAAAATGTTAGAATTTTAAGCGAAGTTTAATATATATCTTATATTGCCAGCCAATACAACTCTCCCATTGATAAGTATTCTCAATGTTACGAATAGGATTTCTCTAAACCATTTGAATATCCCTGAGGGCTTATTTTTAGCCGGCCCGTACCGCCACAGAGTAGTCTTTCTTCTAAAAGTTTTGCCTTGACTGACATTGGCTATAAGAGCAGCAGTCATTTAGCTGCTGCAAGCACACGCGCCGACGCCTTCCCCTTTAAATACTATCGTTTTTTTCTGCTCGCACTCACTCTGGATGAGGCGCGCGTGAGATGGAACAGTCGATTTATCCGTGGTAAGTGACATGCGGCATACAGACCGAATTTTGGGCACTGACACACTTTTCTTAAGAGCAAGTGCATTTACGAACATCTCCCTAATTATCCGGCTTTCCATTTATTTTAGATTGGAGCCCGGATCTGGGAGGAGGTACCGCCGCAACGCTCGCGGTGAGTTACGTTTATATGATCAGAGCGTTTAAATAAAGATAATAGATGTGTAGGGCATAAGGTTAGGTTAAAGGGCCCTTAGACTGAACCCCTTTTCCCTCCTACATAGATTATTAATCCATACTCGAATATGGGAATGACTGTCCTACAAATCGACGTATGAAGAATTGTCGTCCGACTGTGAACCCTCGGGTAACTATCCATTTTGGGTACAAGGACTCAGTGTGGTTGTTTTTTAAGCGCTAGAGTGCCCTAAGAGGTGAATTCTGCTTAGTTTAACATGATGATTTAAACAGGGCCGATATCGTGCCTACAATTTCTATCTTTGTCACAGACGACAGAGACCTTGTAATAATGTATGTATTCGACTGTAATTAGGGCTTAATTAGTTTGGTTTATCTTGATGTGCCCTGGCTGTGATGTCCTCTAGTATGTGATAAGTATTCCCTTTAACCCGGCTGGGTAATCTTCGATGCTTGTTTACTAAAGCACGTTTTGACAAAAGTAGGTTCTATGATGTGGGGGACTTATTTGATGATTGCCCACCTTTCTGACAATAGCCTAATTCTTTTAGGTTGAAGCTCTCCCTGTTATCCGGAGCCTTCGGGCCCACTACTCGTCCTAGACGGTGCCACGCAATCCAGTGTGGCTTTATAGGTAATGCTTTGCGAATGTAGTAGCCTCTTCAAGTAATTGTACGTGGTATTCCCCATTTTGAATACTATGTTTTTACTCATAGGTGCCCTCCCTCATTGCCCCGGAATACCGCCCCCACTTGTCCTGATGAAGACCCCGCAGTAGGACATGAATCAGCCTACATCACTGGGGTCGAAACGTCGACATACCATCTTCCTTTCCTACCCACCAGCAACAGATCATTTTTGGCTGTTTTAAAATGTAATGGGATAGGAATACGCAATTGTAGAAAAATACTCGAATGGCAATGTGAATATGCCCCTGTGGTATCATTTTCTAAATGTACATGTGACCACGTGTGAATTCTTTTGAAACTTTTCTATATCCACATCACCCTCACCGCACTCTACCTCCCTTACCTGTCCCTCTTTCCCACGCCCTTTCCTCTTTTGGGCAACAAGAATGAGTTTGCTATTTTGATAAATGTACATGTAACTGATCTGCAACTGAGGATGTGAATTAAAACATCACTCTAAACATATATTTTTTTTAAAGTTCTTTCTTTTTCATTTAAATCCTGTCTTTGTGTTCAAAAAGTTGTTTCAACTGGGACCCCCTTACATGTTTCTATCTTATAGCAACGTTATTGGTGGCCTGGGTTGTATAAACAAACTCGTGATTATGTCTTTTCTTGTGACATTTGTCAGCAGATTAAACCTTCCACTGCTGCACGACCGCCCCAAACACAGCTGTACATATCTAATAAACCAATTGGTTGTGTTTATTTAGATCACTGCAGTCCTTTTTCATCGGATACTGCGTATAATTTTATCTTAGTTGCAGTGGATTTTTGCACACGCTTTTTACAGGTTTGGCCACAACGCAGTGCTGACGCACGAACTGTCATCAGGGATTTGCGTGTCTTTGTGGGAATTTATGCATGTGGCACCTTCCATTCTGACAATGGTCCTGCGTTCGCCTCTAAGGCGTACAAGGAAGCCATGAGATCTTTGGGGGTACAAGTCAAATTTTCGTCTCCATATTAGCCAAGGGCAATTCTGTTGTGGAACGAATAAACCGTGACTTAAGGCAATCGTAGACAGCTAGAGTTTTAAGTACTGGCAGGTACTGGTTCTCCCATTTATGTAACATACAACGTGCACTTAATATTCTCCCGAAAAGATCTATGGGTGGGCGGACCCCATACAAAATGCCCTTTGGCATCAAAATGTTTATCCATGACCTTGATGGTCTAGACATGGAGGCGACAGCCGCACCCTTTGACGTAGATAATCATTCAGCTGTATTACAGAACCTACAAGAGACTTGTGATGGTCTTGCAAAGGAACATTTGCCCTCCACAACTGATGCAGCTTAAAAATTCCGGTACTTGGCTGGCTACTTCGAGTCGGTGACCTGGTCCATGAGAAGGTGGAGAAGAAGAAGGAGTTTGGCCCCTCTTATCATGCACCGGTTCCAGTGCTTGGCGTGCAGGGTACTAGTACAGCCATTTTACCACCACTTCTTGGTGGAAACGATAACAGGTACATCTCCATTGGCAATGTCGAACTACAACGAATGGCCGATTCTTCCTAGTATGACTCCAGCAGTTTCCTGCCTAGCAATGATAAGGAATTCTGTCTTGGCTTCGTCAAACACCATCAGGCCTGATATTGCCATAGAGATGACCACTGTTACTAATCCATTATTAAATCCTCCGGCTTGCAGTCCTAAAGAAGATACTGAGTATGCGTACCCCTCTGATGTGTCATTGCCTGGGGTCCGAACAAATGTGAACAACCAGTCTCGTTTTTCATTTGACACTAACTCCACAACATCGAGTACCCCATCGAAATTTTCTATTTTTGTTACCTGGTTTAAAAAACATTTATTGATTCCACCTTGGACTTACATCTGGTTTGTCCTCATCGCCATTTTTTTATTCATGCCGATTGGATTTGTCACCGTTTTTTTCCGTCTAATCAATGGACATTACTTTACTGAACGCTCTGCGGTGAAGGTAATTGATGGAACTTTGACACCACACTCTTCATCACACATCATAAAGTGCAACCAGACTTTTGTCAACATCACTGCCTGGCCAGTGTTGGATGGAATTGTATGGGATGCTGTAAAGTTTCAGATTCATGGTCCTACCGAGGTGGTTAATGTTCCGAATGTACTTCGTGTCTCAATGGGGGATGTAGTGAAACAAAACATACGCTCTGACGATTGGGATGTCCAAGCCGTGCAATCTTTATTTTCTGATTTGAAATATTTTGCTGCATTTGATGCTGAAGATCTGTATTTGAATTTTGGGAATTATGCTGATTTGTTCTGTTACCAGCACTATGGCCACCATTTTCTGCATAAAGCTAATACCTGTAGAAATGTGGTTAAATATACACAATGGGAACATTGCCCAGCTCCCATTGAAGGCAGTTCAAAAACCTTTTTGAAAAAATTTACATACTTCACTGATTTCAATAAATCCAATCCTGATTCGTTTTATTTTAACATAATTCTACTTCCAATTCTAAAGTCAGGGTCACCAACACTAAGTTACTGTATTCTAAATCATTTATTGAACAGTTAGCTATAGGTGGCTATGAGCTATGGAAAGATACTGTTGATCTTAAATCTGTCTGCGGTTCCAGATCCTGGCAGGTACAAGGCACAGAGGCTTTACATCGTGCGTGCCTTATCCCAAACCACATGTTGTTTCTGAGCAACTCTATTTATCAAACGACCTGTTTTGGATTGGCTACTTTGAAACAATTGAATGCCCCAAAAAGTCCTAATCTGTATGCTTATCATACATGGAATAATCACACAGATATGTCCCTTGATGAATTGCAGTCAATAATTGCTAATTCAACATTTAATGTTTGTAGTCTGGACCCCATGGGTTGGTTAGTTTGACAACATCAGGAAGTCTCTTACTAACAGCGATCTCTATACTGCAAATCGGTGGCTTAGCTCCTCATCCCTCTCACAGCTCCCCGTAGTGATCCTGTTACATAGTCCATCCCACCTTTTCACCCCTCCCTGCTCTCCCCTGCACCTTTGCTCCGAGCAGCTCTCACTTTCCTATCTCCCCTTCTCTGCCAGAGGAATCCGACTCTCACAAAATTATCAATGAACTTACCCAGCTCACTGCCCACCCCTCTAGTCCCCGGCAAGCCTAATTATCTTTCCAACTCCACCTCCCCTTCACTGGATCGCACAGTCCACCATCACCGAACTCCGCTATCAGCTCTCCCTCCCCACAAATGGGCTCCCGGATACACGCCTTGCCTTCTGAGCATCACCTCGTATCCACTTCTTGCCTAGCTGATACCTCTCTGGATCTTCAACTACTTAGGGATGAACTACAAAAGCTTACTGTCATCACCACAGAATTGGCTAATGACCCCTTGGCCCACAGGTCTTTAGGGCAGATCAGACATAATCAAGCACAAGATACTAACTACTACACTCCTACACTGTCATCTCCCCTTTCATTGAAGAGATTATTTCCCTACAAGGATTCTCCCCCCCAAAGGTGGAGAGCCATTCCCTGCCCGAATGCTGCCTCCAGACCTTGCAGATTTAAGATCTCCTTAACGGATAATGACATTCACTCCCTCCTTCTTACATACAAATACACTCATACAGTCAATCTGGGTAAACAACTCCATATTCGGTCTATTCCCCCTTACCCTCTCAGAAGACCCAGACACAGCCCTAATACTATAAACACCTCCAACCTCAAACAAGTTCTCATCACTCAATCTACTTCATTCAACTAAACTCCCCACTTGAAATGCATGCGCATCAATTGTACATCTGCTGTGAAACACGCCGCGGGTATCGCTGATCTCATCTTCGCGCAGGACCTTGGCCTTCCATACTTACGGAAACCTAGCTAAAGGAGTCTTCTGGTTCGGTCCTTGACATCCTAGTCCCTCCTAGCCACAACATCATCAGACTTGATAGATTGGTCAAACCTGGTGGAGGGATAGCCTGTATATAGCCTGGATAGCCTGTATATAGCCTGTATATATCTGAATAGTCTTACTGTGAAAGAGTCACTCACTGTTAGTCTCCCTGTTAGTCTCCCATCTTGCGAATACATGTGCATAGAAGTCTCAAGCAACCTCAGGCCTCTATGCACCTTGCACACATTTTACCATCCTCCAATGTGGATCATCACTGCCCCCAAATCTTCCTTGGAGATTTCAATCTTCACTTGAATGATGTTAATGATCCTGCCATGAATAGCCTCAAAACTTTCCAAGTTGACCTTAACATGATTCAAATATTCGACAGCCCCACTGCCAACTTGAGCACGATCCTGGACCTTATTATCGCTAAACCTAACTTCAGTCAACTTGAATCGATTGTCCTGTCTGACTGGATTGATCATCACTACATCTCCTTCCACATCATTGAACCCTGGACTAAGTTAAAGTATTTACCTAAGAAACCTAGGCATTGGAAATGATCCATCATAAATGCAAACCTGAATGAAATGATATCCCTTAGCAACTTGACCTTGCCTCCAGCTTCTCACATTTCGGGGGTTCATGACCTCACTTAGCATTACAACAACTCCATGTTGAGCATTCTGGATGCTATTGCCCCCTTGCAACTAAAAAGAAGGTCCACCAAAGACTCCAAACCTTGGTCCAACGAGGGGTTAAATACAGATAGACGCAATCTGAGACTACCTGAATGATCCTGGAGAGGCTTGCTGTCTCTTGAACACCTTATGCTCCTGAGATCCAGGAGGAGCACTTACAATAAACATATCAGAAGTGGTAAAGCGAGCTACTTCAGAATCCAACAAGTTAAAACCAGAAACAGGGCTAAAAAGCTTTTTAAATTAATTAAACTCCAATCCAACAATCTTCCCATTCTTTCGCCAACGGCCTCCGTTATACAGCCAAATTGTGATGATTTTGCTTACTTCTTCCTTGAAAAAATGGACAAGTTTAAAACTGAGCTGAACCAGTTGACAGACCCATCCCCTATCTACCCCTCATTTCCACCCTCCCCTCACTCACCCCCTGCTTCAGGCTACACACCCAAAAATAGCGCCTCCTGGAGTCTATTCACATCCTTTGATGAAATCTCTATACTTACTACACTTAACCCCTCAAACCACTTCAAAGACCCATTACACTCAAGTTTCTTCAATGAAATGAAGAGGTCCCTAGTTCCAATTAAGACCAAGATTGAAAATGCCTCCCTACAGCAAGGTGGGATTCCTGATTGTCTAAAGCTGTACCATTCTTAAAAAACCTACTTCAGAGCAAGATGACCTTGATAACTTCCGTATAATCACTAACATTCCTACTCTATCGAAGCTACTAGAGAAATGTGTCCATGTCCAAATTTGTAGCCACTTTGATCAATTCCAGCTTCTTGTTCAATTCCAATTGGGCTTTCTCCAGGTTCTTAGCACTGAAACGGCCATTACCCACATATTGGATGAAACTCTCAAAATGCTGGATCGGAACAAAGCTTGACTTCTAATCCTCCTTGACCTCTAGTCGGCTTTTGATAGTGTCAAACAATGCATCATCCTGGAATTGAGGATGGGTCTTGCAGGATCAGTGTTAAACTGGTCTGCCTCGTTTCTTCACAACAGATCGCAAAGAATTAAAGTCAATCACTCCCTCTCCAACTCTACTCCAATACCTCTGGGAGTCCCACAAGGGTCCTCGCTCTCACCCACACTCTTCAACCTGTTAATGGAGCCCTTAACGCAAATGATCTAATCATCCAATATACTCTATCACATGTACACTGATGATACCCAATTGTACTTGAAAATCTCCTCCCCAGAAGATATCAATTCACTCAATTCTACACTACTCAAAATCCCAACACTGGCTGACGTCCAACTATCTCAAGTTACACTCCATTAACATGGAATTCCTCCTTATCTCTCCTCCCAAACAGGCGCCCATTATCGTTGAATACATGAAACAACTTACGGCTCTCAACTGTATTCCAGACATCATTGACTCTACCAAATCTCTCAGAATAATACTTGATAAGGCCCTGAACATGCAGGGGCACATTAGCGCTTCCACCAAAGGAGTGAACTTCCAAATGAGCTTACTAAGAAAGATAAAACCCTTCCCTCCTTCAGAAGACTTCAAGTCTGCCTTTCAAGCACTAGTCATCTCCAGATTGGAGGATGGGAGCACAACTCTCTGTGGTCTTCTGAGCTACAAGTTGGCTCTGCATAGGGCCTCTTTGAACTCGGCGGTTAGACTCATCACAGGATTCAAAATAAATAACCACATCGCGCTGGATTTTAACTCTCTAAACTGGCTTCCTTTTGAGGCCAGGATTCATCTTAAAATACCTTGCATGGCCCACAAAGCCCTTCACCTTAACACTTCTCTGTATCTCGCCTGGAAACTGGATCTCTTGGGTGGTTGCAGATCTTTGAGGAGTTCTAGCACTTTGATGCTGAAACTACAAAAATTATAACCAAGCCTTCTCTGGTATTGCCCCTAGAATCTGGAATGCCTTGCCTCCGGAAACCAGACTGAATCCCTCAACGTCCTCTTTCAAAAAAGAAGTCAAAGCACTTTTTATGCATACTTTCTGAACTTGTAATGCACCTACTCCCTTCTGAGGCAATTCTCTGAGGTTCCCTTCTCACACGTATGCTCATTTACTGTATTTATATGGTGTTCCAATGCTTCAGTACTCTTCTTTTTTTCTTTTATTTTTACTTGTTTATCCTGCACTGTTCAGATTGTTGTATTACCTACTTGTCTCCCTCTCTGTTATCCTTGTTCTTCTGTGAACTGCTCTGATATCTGCTTGGGTCATGTTCGCGCTATATAAAACTTTATGAATAAAAAAATAAATAATGGGTCAAAATAGCCATAGGGATCCTCAGATCCCCACTATTCATTTTGTTCGGAGGGCCCTTCAGAGGAAGAGGGCTCCACCTCCAATTCAGGCTGTGTGAGCCAGGTCCGCGCCGGAACCGATGTCAGATTACACCAGTCCAGCTCCTTATCAGCGTTGGGAATCACGATGGGCGTAGGCGGCACTGGGAACAGCTCCACTGGAATAGTCCCCTGGGGAGGTCGCAGCCAATCTGGATCCACCAACTGATCCCGAAGGTCTGACCTGTGCCGAGGGCAGACTTGCCGGCGGAGCCCCAGTAGGAGTCCCTCCCGAACCCATGAAGCTCCACAGGGGCTCGACCAACTGAAAATAAGGCTCATGGCTTCATATAACGCTCAAAGTTGGGACAGGTGGGTCGCCTGGGCTCTGGGAAGTGCAGAGTGGGCCCATTGTCAGACACAGGCTCCAGACAAACAACCTAGGAGTGGAGCCTGGACTTGTGGCTTCGCTCCTGTGCCTCTTCCGATGGGACCGGCAAAGAACACTTTGACTTCTTGGACTTTTTCCTTGTGGGAGTCACCTGAAGAAGTCCAAGATTGCATCGATGATCAGTGCGAAGAACTCAGAGAGTGGCCTTGGGATCTCCCTTACAAACAGGACCTGGAGTTGCGTGGTGAGTGGCCAGAAGCTTTATTGCCCACTCGCGGATGGCCTTCGGATTCATAGTCCTACAATCGGCAGGGGCTGTGACAAGTACCACAAGGCTTAAAACTGGCCAGTTTCTTTGGGGACATAGTAACAAAAAAACAGGTGGAAAAAGGCACAATGGTCGAATGCGACAAAACGGTTGAAAATTTCAGTGAAACATTGCCTGAGAGGAGTGCATCGGATCTGCGCTGATGGTGTGGAAAAGAAGGACCCGAGGTCAGCAAGCTGGGGTGGTGCGTATATAGGCACATCACTTCAAGCAGACAATGCCACGAGGAGCCGAACAACACTACCTACCGGCATGCAAGGGGACTGTTCAAAGGTTATGGGATGTAGTCTGATACCTGGGGACTCTTCTATGGTAAGGAATCTGTAGCTACTAGTCTCTATAAGATTATGCATGCTTTATCCTAGGTGCCATGCCATTTGGCATGGGAGGGAGGGGAAGATGGGGGTACTTTGAGGGTGTAACATTTCTGCAGCATGGAAAACCTTCCTGACCGGAGTATTGTAGGCAACGGTATGTGTACTCTATTCACTATGTTAAAATAAATAAAACAGAGGCTGAATGCATAGATTCTTTTAATGATAGAAAAACTGTAATCTGTTTAAAGACAGTGCTACTGTAATTGTTTTCTGCTACTGTTCTGTAATATCAAAATTCCAATATTTTGCCCGGATGCTGAATGCCTTTTCTCTGATGATTCATAAGTATGTCATATTGTTTATCTTTCTGCAAAAATCATTAACATCTATTTATTAAAAAAATATAGAAAAATAACTATATTTTATCAAAAAATCTCCAATAATATCAGTACATGACCAACACTTGTTCCATACAGAAGTATACAAAAAAGTGATGATTGGACTGTTTGAAATAATCTCAGTCACTGAGACGAAACTTAGTCCATTGCTATTTTGCACACCATGCCACCTCAGTTTGGACCCAGACCTAAGTTTTAAGGTCACTATGCGGGGACTCCGTATAGCCTAGGGTGGGGGGATCCTGTGCACCATTAGAGGAACCCTACACAGATTAGAAGGAGACACTAAACAAGAGGAGGATCTCCTGGCTGCTGCCCCCACCTAGCAGCAGAGGGCACACCTTAAAGAACTGCTAATTGAATACTCAGCTGAGACGGAGTGCGAATCCAAGTTCCGCTTTAAATACCACACAGCCAGGTCTTATGGTGAGGGTGAGCGCCCCGAAAAGGCCCTAACTGACGTAACTAGTACCCCCAGATTTGATAATCAGATTTTGGAAATAATCGACAATGAGGGTACTAGGCATAGTGACTTGCATGAGATTCTTACTGATTTTACTCATTACTATGCGCAACTCTATCACACGCACAGACCGAATCCACCTGACATTGCTTCCTACTTGGAAGACACTGCCCTCGGGTGGATCAATGATTCCCGCAGAGAATTTCTTGCTGCTGATATCTAAGAGGATGAAATTTGAGCCAAAATAAGGGGCCTGCGCTCAGGCAAAGCCCCGGGGCCTGTCGGGCTGCCTGCGGACTTCAACAAATGCTATATCGATCAACTAGCCCCCTTCCTTAAACAAATATTTCAAGAAGCTACGCAAAATGGGATTCTCCCCATGACCATGCGGCAAGTTATGATCATATCCTTGCTCAAGCCGGGCAAGGATGCGAACAAATGTGAGGCCGCTAGACCCTTATCACTGATTAACTGGGACACCAAGATACTAGCTAAAGTTATCACAAATAGACTGACATTGCTGATGGAAGGGCTGGTGCTGCCGGACCATGCAGGCTTCATACCCAGGAGGGCCACCTGCCACAATTTGCAGACCACATTCGTGCTACTGCACGATTTTGATCCGGAGATCTCTGAGGCTGGGATTTTTTTAAATGCCACAAAAGCCTTTGATTCCTTGGAATGGGACTACATGTTCACAATACTGGATAGAATGGGCCTTCCCAGCCTTTTCTAGCGTGGACAAGACTACTCTATTCTCAGCCGGAGGCCACTATAAAGATATATATATTTTTTAAACAGAACTATATCACATACGAATATGATAGTGGAGACTGCTGCATAGTTTCTTTAGGAAAAAGCCAGTGGTTCGTTCAAGTAACTCTAAGGCTTGCGTTGTCACTAGCACGCCCACATGCAAAAGGAAATTGAATATACGGCATCACATAGCGGTCTTCAGACCTCAATACATTTACAACGCAGGCAGTCCAACGCAAGTCGTTACAACGACTTGCGCTGGAGGGCGCTGGACTTAGAAATAGTATGATTTAATATTCCGACTCCAGCCTACGTAACAGTAGGGAAGGTGTTGGAATAGTAAATCATACTATTCCTTAGTGTATAGCGCCAGTTGTAACAACTTGCGTTGTAAATGTATTGCGATGTGAAGACAGCGATGTCATGGATTTCTCCCAAGGAAATCATTCCATAATTCAGTGTGTATCTCGATAGAACCAAGATGTGCAGAATGGGAAGAAAATGGGACGCTTCTGCATTTCCAGAGAAGAGGAGGTCAAGGCTTGGGCATGAGCCGACAGAGTTAGATGGCTTCACGGCCCTTGCAACTGGCTGTGACAAAGAGGCAGGTAAGGGAAAGACCCTGACACTCTGCCTCCTCTTAGGAGTTCTGGGTTCATGAGGGAATTTCAAATAGAATTGTTTAACCAAAAAGGGAGTATGAACCTGTTCTTCTAGCTTCTGTGAGGAATCACAAGTATTATATCCCTTCCAATCACTAAGATAGTAGAGTTTACCTTTGAAGTACAGGGAGTCACAAATCTTCTGAACTTCACTTTTAGGTTTTCCGTCAACAAGTATGGAAGCTTGTCTCTTTTTTCCTGAGACCCTTTACGACCAATGGAGGGTTTTAAATTGGAAACATGAAAGGACAGATGAACCCTCCACGAAAAGGGAAGCTTGACTCGTACAGTGACAGGATTTATGATTTTGGGAATTTAGAAGGGCCAAAATTTCTAGAAGAAAAACTTGACCTACAGCCAGACCGAGTTAAATTGGTAGATGACAACCAAACCCGGTCTCCTTTCGCCTATGCAGATTGGCCTTTTAATCTTAGTTTCACCTTGGAGGTCTTCTGATTTTGAATGAACCTTTCCCTGACTATTTTTATTTCTATATCGATGATGTATGACCTGTTTATTTGATTCAACGAAATCTTCAAACTTCATTTTCTAAGAAGAAAAAAAAAGAAAAGGAAGAATTAAGGACTTTGAAGCACCTTTTGGTTGTGCATTGTGATGTTCCTATTTTTTTCTACTGTGAAACTTTCACTTGTTCATTATTTTGGTGACTAAAAGAAATAGAGACTTTGGAATTTATTAGTCATCTTTAGAAGAATTTTTCTATTTGGCTCAAAGGCAAAACATAACCATGTGTTCCCAAAAAGAGTATTGGGAGCACAGAGTGTTACTGGTATGTAAAGTTTGTTTTATCCAAAGGTCCTGAATGCAAGAGTGTGTTTCCACCAAAATAACAGACCATAGTTAATTTAATGAATGTTTGGTTTGTGGTTGCAGTGTGTCGACTGTCATAAAACAGAATGTATTTCCTGGGCTACAGTTATTCTTCTGCTTGGATTATTGGGGATGGGGTATCCAAGTAGGTATAGTACTAAGAGCATTTGCAAATTGATTTAGTTGAAGAACTACAAAAGACAATAATTTTCGTATTTTTTTTAAGATCTCCTTCCCTGCAGTTCCTTTCGTTATTTCCTTTTCCCCCACCCAATCACTCCAACCTTCTGTGCCATTAATGGTAATCAGAATTGGTGATATTGAGGGGCGGACCATATCTGAGCCTCGTATAGTTCCTGAGGAGCCTGGCCGAATTACGCTAACTGTGACACTAAGAAGGGAGAGAAGCCAGTAGACATATCAATAGAACTATTATATGCGAACTGAGTTGCAGTTACAAATGTTGTCTTGGGCAGCAGGAATATAGCATTTTATCGATTCTTGAATAGTTCAAGTTAAACTTCCTGTCTGACCATTCCCTTACGGGCGAAATCCTCAAGTTCGAGCCTTTACGGTGCCATGTTTACAGCATTGGGATTTCCAACATTTAGAGCCCTATTGAGGGCCCAGGTCATTTTGAAGGGGTAATCCAAAGAGCCATATTTCAAAGTAGCATTTGTTAGGTGGTTGACAGTTTTAGAAGAGCAGAAAAATTTGCCATTTTAGTATATATCTTGTGGATCTACTTTTTCTTCAGTATCACATAAGAGAGCACCTTCAAATATTCAAGTTCACTATTTCTTCTGTGCAAAAGAACTTTATATTTACTAGACTAAATGTTTGCTCCATGTATAATAAGAATCGAGCCCACATATAGAGTACACATGATCCCTGGCTTGCCTCTTACTTCACTAATAGCATTGTCATCTGGCCAGGAGCAAAAATATTTTTCTCAGTTCATGTTTAAAAACTCACTTTTCATAAATATATTACTAAAGCATGATGTGGTAGTGCATTGTCATTTACAGATAGCACATTTTGCATTGGAATGGCCACAAAACATTCCCACTAACATATGTAGTTTTACCGATAAAACTATATTGTGCATAAACAATATTAGGAAATTGGGTTTCAGCAAAAATATTTAAAATTTGGACATCACCGAGTAAAGTGTTCTGATTTGTTTTGATCCTGCAAAAATCTTTTTTTTTTAACCACAGAATTACAAAAATGTGTCTTTATAACTAGTGAAATAAATTTGAAATATTTGAACAGTTCACTTATTCTCTATTTCAGTTGTGTTAGGAAAGAAGCCTGAAATCTTACAGCCTTTCATTTCACATGCTTTTCACAGCGCAATTGTTACACAGTTCATTTTACAAAATCCTCTAACTTCAGTAACAGAAAGAAAAGTAAATGTAGAAAGACAAACTGACTTTTGACCTCTATCTGTGAAGTCTGAGCGAATATAAGATTTAAAGGCATCTTTATTACTCTTTCACTTTGTGAGCCAGTAGAACACCTATTGTCAGCTCACCAGAATGGGCGAGTAGGCCCTAAAATAGCTTGTCCTGATTAAATCTGGCTCGCCATAGCTACTGGATTTTTCGAGCCCTGACAACCCTGCTCAAAGAAGCATACCTCTACACAAAGGCTGTGTCTGGAGAGCAGCCTAAAGAGGACACTTAAAAGAAGAAACACCCTACACCGGTTCAGTTAGTGCAGACAGTGATCCACAACTCCTGTCTTCTCTGACTGTAAAAATTGAGACCCACTGACAGACGTATTGGTCTAGTTCAAATTTTTTTAAGACCAATAAAATGAGTTCCCACAGAGTGCTCAGAAAACTGCTTTGCAACCAGAGATGGTGTCTGCCTGACAGTACGTTTCCCAAACGAACATTACTTGAGTCTACCCCTTTCCAAAGAGGTGTTTACCTGTCCTAAGTACCTAGAAGCCAGCCTGGCTGCTGAGAAAGCAAAGGAGCCTGCCAACACTGCCCATGAGGAGTGAAATGCAGAGCAAACCAGGAGTTGTGGGTCTACAGAAACTAAAGACAGTAATCTTTATGTCCCAGCTGTCAGCGGCCCAGGTCCGGGTCTACAATTCTGATTGTGACTTGTGAAGCAGCTGCATAATTGTTGTCATTTATCTTACCTGTATTTCACCTTTATTGCTATCAGCCCTTCCTTTGTGTCCTTTCCCATTTAGTGTTCCAGAGTGTTAGGTTGTTCTATGCTCTTGCCTATTCCCAATGATTCTATCTTGTGACAGTTACGAGTTGGGTCAGCTGGGAAGAGGATTACTTCTGTTATCTGCTCTAATAAACCACTACGCTTACTTCTACATATTTTCTGGTATCCTGCCTAATTACTTTACAACATTTGGCGACGTTTTGAGTAGCAGACCTGATTCGAGGATCCGGCGTTTCAGCGGAATTTGATGCAGTGGAGTTTCTCTCTCCCAAAAGACGGATCCGGCGTGCAGTGGGTCCTGTTTTGTGCTATCCTTGTGACGCTGTGCAGGTTCCGGTGGATTTTGGCTATTTTGGGCAGTTTTCACGTTGTTTGGCTAATTGCAGTCGACGTCATTCCCAACGACTCTGTCTCGAGCGCAGCCGCGAGAGCGTCATCTCAAGTGCTCTTGTGAAAGCTTGACCACGCATCTAGGTATCTTAGCAACATTGTTTCCTTGCCTGCGTCACCTGCGCTAAGGTGTCACGTCACCAGGCATAACGTGCGGCCATTTCGGATTAATTTGTTTACTTTCTTCGTGGAGTCTTCCTCTGTGCATTACGTGCCGAATATCTAAGCACCGAGTTCCCTATTGATGTGCCTGCTTTCAACTGTGACTTATTTTGTTTTTTCTTTCTGGCTGCTGTTTTGACACTCTGCTACTGTGATATTTGTTTGGTGCACTACGTAGAGCCTTTTGGTACTATTTACCTTTTTACCATATTATTTACTTTATAATTATTTATACATGTGTAACTTCTCTTCTGAGCAATATGGCACAACAAATTAACGTAGCCCTTCTTCTCCACCGTTCTTATCGGAGCCTGGCACTCCGCCGATTCCATGTGAAGATTGGATAGTTATGTTCGATAACTATCTGGATGCTTTAGATGGCCAGCAATTTCCTGCTAAGCGTAAAAAGGCATTGTTATTAAGCGCTTTGGGAAAGGAGGCACAGCGCATTTTTTAATATTTACCTCAACAGTTACATTCTTCTGCACAATCAGCTCCTGATGAATATACTGATGCTATGTCTTGTTTGGAAATTAGATTTGCCAAAGAAGAAAATTTGGTTTTAAATCGATTTAGGTTTTATACACATAAACAACATGCAGAGGAGTCTATTGATGATTTTGTGGCTCGGCTTAGAGAATTATCTGTTAAATGCAACTTTGGGGCGATGGCTGATGAGAGGGTGAGAGACTATCTTATAGTACAGTGCAACAACAAGAAGATCCAAGAGCGATTATGGGCAGCTAAAAATCCTTCTCTGAAAACAGCCATTGACCTTGCCAAAGTAGTTGAACAATCGGAAATATGCATGAAAGAGTTGCATAAGACAACTCCTGTTTCTATTGTTTCTGATTGTACTTCACAAGAATGTGAGGGTTATGATGATGAGTCTGTTGCTGTTCTAAAATCCAAAGGGAAGTTTGTTTAAAAACAAAAGCAGTATGTAAAACCTAACGCAAAATGTTGCTCAAGGTGTGGGAGCAATACTCACTCTTCTAACGCAAGGGTTTGTTTCGCTAATAATAAGGAGTGTTTGAAGTGTGGAAAAGTGGGGCACTTTTCTAAAATGTGTCGCTTCAAGGGTAAACAAAAAATAGCTGTCGTACAAGATGACTGTATTGACATTCACAGGGATAAAGACAACATTTTGGTGGTGGAAGCATCTCTTTCAGATGTAAACCTTACAAATGAAAAGATGGAAATACGCCCTAAGGCTGACTTTAATATCAATGGTCATGTGGTCACTTTGATGGTGGACACTGGCTCTAGGTATACGATAACGATAATTCCAGAACCTTTATTTAAAAGGGAATGGCCTGATGTTTCCTTGTTACAATGTGATATTGCCCCACTGGGTTCCAAGGGGAACACATAGAAATGTTAGGGTATTTTGATGCTAACATTTCTTTTTCAGGCAGAACTATTAATGGGAAGGTATATGTA
This sequence comes from Lissotriton vulgaris, assembly GCF_964263255.1. NCBI lineage: Eukaryota > Metazoa > Chordata > Amphibia > Caudata > Salamandridae > Lissotriton > Lissotriton vulgaris. The sequence continues at coordinate 2,012,374,182 of NC_141691.1, forward strand.
GCGTTAGATGGGCCTCCAATTCTTGGATGGATTCATCAGTACGACCTTCATATTAGAGTGGATCCCCGAGCCGAGTGTCAAGCTATGGTTCTAAATGAAGAGTCATTGAACGACATCATGCATAAGTTTGAGAGTGTGTTCAAAAATGAATTGGGACGACTTGATGGTTATGTCCATAAAATTATGTTTAAAAAAATGCTATTCCCATTCAGCATAAGCTTCGCAGAGTTCCTCTAACTATTAGAGAGGAAGTTAAAGAACTGATAAACGAAATGTTACAAGGGGGGATCATAGAACCCGTTGAGGCTTCCAATTGGATATCTCCGGTCGTGATTTCACGCAAATCGGATGGAAAAATTTGGTTTTGTGTGGACCTTAGGTCCCTTAACAAAAATGTTATTGCGGATACTTTTCCACTTCCCAATATAGGAGAATTGGTTTCTACTTTGAATGGGGCTAAATTTTTTACTAAACTTGATCTTAAAAGTGCATACCACCAGATTCGTCTTCATGATGAATCACAGTCTCACAGCTTTTATTACCACTGAGGGTACCTTCCAGTTTACCCGCCTCCCATTTGGTCTCACATCAGCTGCCAGCGTTTTTCAACACATGATAACGGAACTATTTAAAGGCATAGACAGGGCAGTGTATTTTCAGGATGATATCTTGATTTTCAGTAAGACTGTGGAGGATCATAACTCCACTCTTAAGGAAGTTCTGTTTAGAATTGAGGAGGCAGGTTTGACCTTACGCAAGGAGAAATGTTCTTTCTTGGTGCCGGAAATTGAATATTTAGGGTATGAAATTTCTGCACAGGGTGTTAAACCTAAGAAGAATCTGATAGAGGCGATACGTTTGGCACCTTGCCCTGTTGATAAAGATCAACTTAGGTCCTTCATGGGTCTCATTGAGTTTTATTCTAAATTGTAAGAAATCTTTCTGATAAGACTGTTGTGTTGAGATCGCTATTGAAGAAAGGGGTGAAGTTTGTATGGAATGACTCTCATACCAAATGTTTTAATGATATCAAACAAGAGTTGTGTGATGCAAAAATGTTGGCGCCTTTTGATGTTAATCGTCTGTCCACTCTTATGGTTGATGCCAGTTCCACAGGATTAGGAGCTGTCCTTTTGCAGAAGTATGATGAGGGTGAGAGAGCTGTTGCATTTGCCTCACGTACTTTGTCTCTTTCTGAGAAAAACTACTCAGTTATCGAGAAAGTGGCATTAGCGGCTGCTTGGGCAGTACAGTATTTCAGGACGTATTTGTGGGGTACTCGATTCAAGCTTGTCACAGACCACAAACCCCTTATCAGTGTTCTTTCTCCTGGCAGTTCTGGTAAAGGTTCTCCTAGACTTGCGAGGTTGGCCTCTAGACTTCAGGAGTACCAGTTTGATATTTCTTTTATCCAGGGTTGGCGTAACATTCAAGCAGATTGTCTATCTAGACTTTCTGTCCACTGTCATGTTGACAATGAGTTAATACTAAGGAGAAGTGTGGCTCACTGGTTAGAGGAGGCATACCCTGAAGCTGAGGTCAGACCCGGGACCAGGGTTCGATTCCCGACGCGGCAGGGTCCTGAACCCAATTGTCCACGGACTCGATAATTCTCGCTTCGGTGCCCTCTCTAAGCACGAGTTCACACTATGCAGCTCTGGGCAACAAGCTTGCTTAATCTCCACAACGGCCCCCCCGCGGAGGGATGCCTGGCTTTCACCTTGGGGATGCCCAGCACGGGTGATCTCACAGGGAAAAACCAGGACGGGTTCCCAAGGCAAGCGCCGAGATGCCCAAGGGTAAAATCGAGCGCTATATAAGAACATACATACATACATACATACATACTACAAGATGATATTGCGATAGCTTTTGTGCAAGATGTTTGGCTTTGGGTGTTGGTGCTTTTACTCAAGTTGATTGGTCTTCCGCAATGTCTCAAGATACTGTTTTGAAGACTGTTGTAGATATGGTGAAGTTAGGCGTACGACGTGAAAGTTGTGTTCCTATCTCTGTTCGTCCTTACATAAAAATCCTGGATGAGTTGTCTCTTTCTGATGATGTTATTTTGATGCGAGGGGATAAGTTTATTCCTCCGGTTTTGTTAAGATCTAAAGTTATTGCTTTAGCTCACGAGGGCCATCTGGGACAAACTTTGACTAAGCGTAGAGTTAAAACTGATTTTTGGTGGCCAGCTATGGATGCTCAGGTCTCTTCTTGGGTTCAAAATTGCTCCTGGTGTAAGAATAGTGAGAAGAGACTTAAATTAGCAGGTAGTCACACCTGTGGTGAGATTTTTGTTCCACAGCAACCTTGGCATAATGTATGTCTTGATTTTATTGGTCCTATGTCTGAGTTGCCTCTTGATCAGCGTTTCGCTATTGTTGTTATTGATCTTTTTTCAAAGTGGCTTACTGTAAAGTTTGTCGTGACATAACTTTTGATTCCACAATACATTTTTTGTCTGTCTTGTTTTCTGAGGAGGGGTGTCCGAATGAAATGTTCTGCTTCTACATTTTTAATTTTTTTAAGGGTTTTTTAGCTATTTATTAATATGTTATTGGATTGATTTGACCCGGCTTTTTGTTGTATTTCTGTCAATGGACGATCAATGGATTTGATTTAAATATGTTTATTGAACATTATGCTTTTATCTGTATTTGTTTTTGAATTCGTTGTATGTATTTTATGTGGCCCTCGTTGAGAGCCAAAACATAATAAAATAAAATTGAATTGAATTGGAGGAGGGGTGTCCTCATACATTGATTACTGACAACGGTACTCAACTCACTTCACATGACATGCGTAATTTTTGACTAATTGTGGTATTACACATCACAGAACTTCTTTATATAATCCCCGGGCTAATGGAGTTTGTGAGACACATCAAGGGGATTATTCAGATGTCTTTGGCTTCAGGTGGGTTTTCTAATGATGCGGTGCGTGACATGGTCTGGGCTTATCGTTCTGCTCCACATGAGTCCAATGGTAAGTCTCCTTTTGAGTTGATGAGGGGTAGGCGTCCAGGTACTAAATTGAATCCTTCTTGGTTGAAGAATAAGACTCTTGGATTTTATGGTATGACTCAACCAAGTGATACTGTGCGGAAAATGTCTTGTGGTGATCTAGTCAAGGTTTAGCCTGGTAGGGTAAGTAAAGGATTAAACAAGTTTAGAGGTCCTTACAAATTTAAGCTTTCTTTTCCTGATTATGTGGTACTTGAAAATGGTGAGAAATGGAACCTTCGGAATGTAGCTTTATTTCAGAAGTCTGATCTGTTTTCTGATTCCATTCCATTGGAGCATGACTCTGTGGTACCTGATTTAAGTGATTCTGAGTCACCTTCAACTTTGTGATGTGACACTTTGAAATGGGAGAAAATTAAAATGAAGACATATTTTAATCATTATGTTAATTACACATTTTCATTTTCTCCCATTTAAAAGCATTCAGAAACATCTTTTTGGTCTCACGCTCTAATATTGAGTTGAGAAGGACTTTTATTTAAGAGTTAAATACCTCAGTGGTTCAGTTATTCACCTCTGTGTTCCACCATGTGTCATAAATCTGACTTATGCACTGCTCATTGTCAGGCACTGCTATCTGCAGCCGGACTATTACAATGTAAAATAAACTCACCCATTCCTTAACTTTAAAAAAGGTGAACCTGTGCTTATTTAAAAATTAACTCAAGGCTGCTAGCTACTCTGAAGGTGTCTGTGAGAGGCTGGTAGTTCCAGATCAACCGATTAGAGACACCCGTTTTAGAGGAAGAAAGAAAATGTCAGAAAGAAGCCATTCAGCCGAGCTTCAAAGTGGAAATGTACGTTTCACCCCTGGGTTCTATTGAAGTAGAAGCAATTTCAGGTGGGATGCAGCTAAAATTAAGCCATTTTGGCCTAACAAATGTGGAGTCTCCTGTATGGAAACAGGCTGTTGGCATGTATGAGTACAGTTGGTGATCCTGGAAGGGTGGTGTGTGTTTGTGTGCTCACAGTACATGTCCTCGCTGAAGACCTTAGAGCACTCTGACAGGCCTGTAAACAGACCTTTTCCGCTTGTTCCCTCACCTCAATCATCTATTCAGTTGCTAAACTGTAGCTGAGAGACACTGGGAGGGGCTGTGGGAAAAGACAGGGGGTGTGGAAGAGAAGTAATTCAAGGAGGCTCAGAAAATTAAAGAAACCATGATTTATACACTGCTTGAAGGCAATGAAATGAACTGGCAGTCAAGAATAATGATTTATTTGAGGCCACTCAGGAGGTCAGCTACCTGTACACCCCTTCAGCTGTAGGCGCCCCAGGCCTGAAACCAGTTCAGTCCATGGCAAAAGCTGGCCCGAACGTATCATCTATTGATTGTGAAGTAGTAAGTATTGATTTGTTAAACATACACCAGTTTTGACATCTTGCTGAAGATTGATCTTGTACACCTACACTTTTGGTATTTGAACAGATATTGGTAGGCATGTAGGTCTAGGGAGAATTCTGTTTTCTAATTGTCACAATGAGACACAGACAAGAACCATACATGCCAACACTCTTCATTTAGGCAGGTGACTCTCGGTACTCTATTTTGTGTTTTTCTTAGGTACATTTTCCTCTGCTTCCATGTAAATTGAGACTACGTTCCAACTAAATATCATCTGTTTTTTAGGTCTTGCCTATGCAGTGCATGCGCTGTCTCGTCGAGACGTGCTTTGTTTAGAATATGGGCTTCAAGAACCGTCTATATATTTCATTGGTTCCTCTTACAGTCCTTTTTAAATGCTGTTTTTTGATTGGTTAATACGGCTAGTCGTCCGTCCTTTTGGACTTTTGTATCCTTCCAATAGGACTGCCGCTGTTACATGTGCTCTTACTCGTCAGTTTACTTAAGCATCTTAGTGTCACTTTTTTTGTAGGCCTGCCTCTGATTGTGTTATGTGTTCTCTTTACTTCCTGTAGGGACTCGATGAAACATTTGCAGCTTGCTTGATTTGAGTTCTGTTTACTTTTAGGTGTTTAAGCTTTGCTGCCACTTAATCTCTCCGTGCCACTCCCTCCCCTCACACTTACCAGAACACTGCAGATTTTTTGCTGTTTTATACAGCGTAAACTCGAGCCGCAGGAATCTCCCCGTGCCACACCCTCCCACAACACTGCTTTTTATTTTTTGCAGTTTTATAATGTGCAAGTTTGAGGCGCAGGGATGAGAGCGATTTCTATGAGCACCCGTTGCATTACAGACACATTCATTTTTCAGGCACAGGGAGATTAAGTGATTTGTCTAGAATCACAGGATGCTTGAGCCTCCTGCCAAGGCTCGGACCTGCTTCCCTAGCTTCGAGGTCAGCCGCGTTGGCTGTTACGCCACATACAACCACAGGTGGCCAATGCTAATCACGCCTCGCTCAGTATTTCTCCCCTCCCGGGTTCCGCCCTCTTCCCTCCTATGGTCCACGGAGCCTTAGGTAAACTTTGACCCTTTCCGTCGGTGTGCCATGCTTGAATCCCCTCCTACCCTTCCTTCCCTGCTTCTGGTTTAACTCGTCTGAACTTGAACTTATTTGAAGCATCCGGGAACCAACCGAAGCTGCTCATGGGGAGACCTGTTTGCCACCCACCACACGAGTCACGTACCCTACCTCCCAGGATACTAAAGTAGGGTCTATCTTCCTCTGACACCACGGGGAGACCGTGAGGGCCCAGCTGCCCAGAACTGTCAGGGTACAGTCTATAAAAAGCATTGTCATAGCCAATAGGTCTCTCCTTTGGGGCCTTATAAGTATTTAGTTATGCAGCACAATATCATTGGGGCAACAACATCAACTGTTGCATGGCTAAACACTTATAAGGTCCCAAAGGTGAGAACTATTGACTATGCCAATGCTTGTTTCAATATGCAGTTGATTCAGCGACTTAATGTGCAAGATGTCCCAATGTCGATGCACTTAAGACAATTGATAGGATCTATTTGAAACCGTGCATACACTTTAAAACAGGACTTGAACCTCAAGCATGGCAATGATCTTTTTCTGGTGCCTTTAGTAACCATCCTTTCACCTACATATAGAAGGTCTGCTCCTCAGAAATCAGGTATAAGGAGGCACACATGTTTCAGGGCTCAATAGTCTCGTGTAGAGGGGGCAAGGACTAGTGGTTCAGGACAGAAGGATCCTTTTGCACAAGGATGAATTACTTTTTTTATAAAGTTGTGCTCTTCTGTAACAGCACAGACAAGCTGCATATAAGCCAAGACAGGTGTCATGTTAACCAAGACTGCGGGAACAAGTATTGGCAAAGTCAATAGTTCCCGCATTTTGGCTTTCCTAATGCTTTTTGCTGACTCTGTTCAGCCTTTTAATAAACAGTGGTGGGCCGTGGGGGTAGGGGTTATGGCTACAATGTACCTATTAAAGGCACGTGCAGTTCTCGGTATGAACTAGGGTGACCAACCGTCTGGAAATTTCACGGACAGTCCGTAATTTTGGCTGTCTGTCCGTTGTCCGTGAAGGATTCTTTAACGGACGCCATTTGTCCGTAATTTTAACCGGGCACAGCTTGCCCCCACCTCCCTTCTTGACTCCGATGCTGTATGAAAGCTCAGACCCCCAGCAGCACTGTAGAGGCACAGCGGGGTGGCAACCCTCACACCTCCAGCCCTTGATGAGCTGTTAAGAGGTGCTTGAAGGTGACAGAGGGAGGGGCTGAAGGTTCAGGAGCAGGGGGCATCCATTCACATGCAAACAGCCCTGAATGCGTCTTGTATCTGCTATTTAGAGGGGGGCTCACACATTCCATTTCTACCCAGGGCCCCAAACATCCTAGACTCGGCCAGATTACACCCCTGATTACACCGAGGCAGCACCTGCTTCTCTTCACCGAGCTTAATTACTGTCACTAATTTGTAAGCAAACCTCGGTTCTTCAAACATGCATAATGTAATACAATAAAGAAATGGCACAATCGCACCCACATTGATTAACAAAGTATGGAGGACAATCAGTTCTCTTAGAGTATCTCCTGTAAGTACTGTATATCACAGTGGGGGATGGCATTTTGGACAGAGAGCCTGTCTTCTCGTTGTCTTGTGCAGGAGGGGGCGAGAAGCCCAAGATGATACTAGAATACTGCATGCCCACCCCTGTGCCCACCCTGGTGGATCACGTTCCCTCTCCTGTGATGACTCCTGCTCCTGTCCCCCCATGTGGTCTCCTGTCCCCCACGCCTGTGATGGCTCCTGTCCCCCTCCTGTGGTGGATCCTGTCTCCGCCCTGGGTGGCTTCTGTCCCAGTCCTGGAACGGCCCCTGCAGCGAGGGTGAAGTTCTTGATGGGCCTCTTCTCAAAAGGGCTCAGCTCAAAATTAATATGGAAAGGTGGCCGAGTAAGTAAGTGAAGGGATGTGTGAATGGCTGGATGAATTAGTGAAAGGGTGAATGGATGAATGAAAGATTGAATAAATGGATAATGAGAGAGGATAGATGGATTGATGAGTGAGGGGAAGGATGGAGAGAAAATGTAAATAGCTGGATGTATGGGTGGAAGGGTAGCTGAATGATTGATGAGGGGAAAGATGGATGAGGGGAAGGATGATGGATGGAGGGGAAGGATGGGTGGATGAGGGGAAGGATAAATGGATGAGGGGATGGATGGATGGATGGATGGAGGGGAAGGATGGATGGATGAGGGGCAGGATAAATGGATGGGATGGATGGATGGATGGGTGAGGGGAAGGATGGATGAAAGGAAGGATGGATGAGGGGGAGGATGATGGATGGAGGGGAAGGATGGATGGATGAGGGGAAGGATGGATGGATGAGGGGAAGGATGGATGGATGACGGGGAAGGATGGATGGATGACGGGTAAGGATGGATGATGAGGGGAAGGATGGGTGGATGGATGATGAGGGGATGGATGGATGGATGATGAGGGGGTGGGTGAAAGGATGGATGATGAGGGGAAGGGTGGATGGATGGATGATGAGGGGGTGGGTGAAAGGATGGATGGATGGATGATGAGGGAATGGATGGATGATGAGGGGGGGTGAAAGGATGGATGGATGATGAGGGGAAGGATGGATGGATGGATTATGAGGGGAAGGATGGATGGGTGGATGATGAGGGAAAAGGATGGATGGATGATGAGGGAAAAGGATGGATGGATGATGAGGGGAAGGATGGATGGATGAGATGATGAGGGGAAGGACAGATGGATGGATGGATGGATGATGAGGGAAAAGGATGGATGGATGATGAGGGGAAGGATGGATGGATGATGAGGGAAAAGGATGGATGGATGATGAGGGAAAAGGATGGATGGATGATGAGGGGAAGGATGGATGATGAGGGAATGGATGATGAGGGGAAGGACAGATGGATGGATGGATGGATGATGGGTGGGTGAAAGGATGGATGGATGGAGAGTGGGTGAAAGGATGGATGGATAAGTGGGTGGGTGAAAGGATGGATGGATGGATGAGTGGGTGGGTGAAAGGATGGATGGATGATGAGTGGGTGGGTGAAAGGATGGATGGATGGGTGGGTGGGTGGATGGTGGGGGAGTGAAAGGATGGATCAGTGGATTGGATGGTGGGTGGGTAAAAAGATGGATGAGTGGGTGGGTGGGTGGATGATGGGGGGTAGGTGGATGAGTGAAATGATGGATGAATTGATGGATTGATAAGTGCAATGGTGAATGAATGGAGATATGAGTGAAAGAGTGGGTGTAAGGATGGATGAGTGAGTGAAAGGGAGGGTAGATGGACAAAAGGATGAATAGATGTGTGAAGGAGTGAAATGATAGATGGATGAGTGATAGGGGCAATGGATGGATTCATGAGTGGATGAGTAGATGGATGGATGGGTGGGTGGAAGGCTAAGTGAAAGGGTCGATGGAGAGAGAAAGGGAGGATGGATGGATGACTAAAAGAGTGGATGGGTGGAAGGATTGGTAAGTGAAAGGATGGCTGGATTGGTGAAAGGGTAAAATGGCTGAATGGATGAGTGAATGGATGGATGGATGGGATGAAGAGTGGATGGGTAAGTGTACAGATGGATAGGGTGAAAGGGTGGATGGATGGATAATGGAGGATGAGTGAAAAGATGGATGAGGGGATGGATGAGTGAAATGATATATGGAAGGATACATGATGGATAGGTTTGCAAATGGTTGAATATGTTTGGAAATGGCTGGGCTTACTTATGTACTATTGCGCGACCTCTGATGTGTTTGTAAAACGTACCTATTGTCCTGAAGTTTTGTCCTGAATTTTGACCTCCTGTCCTGAATTTGTGTCCTGAATTTTGACCCTTTGTCCTGAATTTTTACACTGACCGTCCTGAATTTGCACCAATGCCAGTTGGTCACCCTAGTATGAACTAGTCTACAAGCGCGTGAGAGCTCCCCCCTTCAACCGCCACCAGAGTATTGTTCCTGGAACACGTAACCCTCTTTGGGCGCGAACAGTTCGGCCGCCGACTCGCGCGCACAGGAGAATGCACTGATCAGAGGCATGCGCTGACTGACGTTCAGAAAGCGTGCTGTGATTGGCGGATGTTCTGAGACAAGGGGCGGGGCGAGCTGCGGCTGGCACGCGGAGCGTCCCTAGTTCGATGTGGCACCTGCGGTTCGGCTCGAGCCTGTAATATGCCGGAGCGGAGGGCCAGGCCTCACGGGGCCGTCTATGGAGATGTTTGCGAGCTGGTGCAGGGGGGACTAGGAGTGTCGGTGAGTCCTCATCTTGTCATGAACTAACTAATTTGTGTCGGGTTCCTAGGCGCGCCCCATGTCAAAAGGTGTGCTTGAAAGGATGTTGGATGGAGTTTGCTATATCGGAGGTGTTGTGACGTTTATTTTTATTTTTTGAATTTTATACAATGGAACAAGACCCCCGAGGGGCATCAGACCACCACATATTATACATTTAGAATGGGAGTGTATATATAGAAAAAATACATTTCCAATCGATTTTTATTTTATTTAGTAGCGCTGTTATAGAACTATGACAGCAGAGTCAGATAACGGCGTCGGTGCCATAGTGAATAAAATACGAATGATCATAACCATATAAGTCAGAAATTTGATCAGGTAGATTTTCATCCTCAAAAAAGAAAACAGTTCCAGGTGTTGAAGGTTATTTTGGGAGAAAGTTGGTTCCAGGTTTTGAAGGTTATTTTGGGAGACAGTTGATTGAGAGGGACTACACGTGCGCCAAGAGAAAGGATAATATTAAGTATCACAGCATTTCTTGAGAGGGTGCTATTTCAGGGGCCGTTTAAAACGACTAAAAGATTGTCGATGACATGCTCAAAACATGGCAGCGTTTCTTCAAGCCTGTAAGCATGGAGTGCATTGTAGAGAATATCCACTTGTGAACACATCATTATTTCGAAGTTATTTTCCTTTTTTGATTATAATACAATTAGTCATCCTAAGCAGGCAATAACGTGGATGAAAAATATGTTTCTTTAATGCTGTCTGGAGTTCCTTATGATTGTTATGTGTTACTTTTGCAGCAATTGAATTTCAGAGCCTGGTCGTATGGTATGAGAATGAGCTTGTGCCAAACATGGAACATAATTATCTTGTTTGCTACTAGATGTTGAGTTTGTGTTGAAAAAGAATGGCCTAATTATATAGATTTCTCAATGTGCAATGCACATTGCTTTGAAGGCGATGCCACATGCAACCACTTTCAATAGATGAAACTTGTGTGACATGAGTCTAGATAGATAAGTTAAAAAAAGCTATCTGGGAGCTCCATTCTAAATTCTCTGTCATTTGTCGAAGAATTAGGAGTGGTGTGCCGAAGTATATAGTCTTAGGAAAGCTCTAAAGCACTTGAATCCAGTGGCACAGTGAGCACTGGACCCTTGTCTGGGCACGTGAGTACGCGCTCACCATGAAACAAAAAGAGGAGTATCACCAACTCTCCGTTGGGGATACTCCTCTTTTTGTTTCATTGAGTTCCTTCCAGGGGAATAGGAGTAATCTCTTTTTCACTCTTAGTGAATAACATCCCTTGCTCTCTCTTTGATTTCCAATACGTGCTCACCATGCCACTGGAGTCAAACTGGCCTGGCTGATGTGGGGTGATACCCCGAAAATGGTCCCAGGATGCTAGTTTCCGGTCCACGGAGGACTTGGCCTGGTAGTTCGAGTTAGACTGTTCCCGTTCGCACCAGGGCCAAAACTGATTTGCATAGTACTTGACCCAAAGTGGAATGGCATGGTGAGCAAAAAATAAAATCGAGGGATTTAGGCCCAGATCTCTGTACTAGGGCGTGAATGTTTGACATTGTTCAGCATTACGTCCTTCAATTGTTCTTTTTAAAATTTGACTGAAAGCAGATGGTTTCATTAATTTGCATAAGAGTAGCCACTAGATATCAGTTCATTGTTTGAAGGATCAGTAAGTATTGTTGTTCAGATCAGTTTTATGTAGTCAGATGTACATTCATTGGGAAAGAAGTTGGAGATGTCTCTGGCTTGAGTTTGCAACAACTGTGAAGGAGAATATGGTTGAATCTATGAGCTAAGCAGGGGTCTGTGGTGATCTGGCAGATCCACAGGTCGTTGTTTGCATTATTCAGGAGTGCAATGGTTTGGAGAAGAGTGTCTCCATGTCTTGATTTGTAAGTTTGAGGAGGGGTTGGGCGAGTTAGTTTATTCTAATTTTTCCTCTCAATATATTTTTCCATGTCTTTGGATTTTGCAATGAAGTGATAAGGCAGAGAATCACAGTTCATGCTTTTGTGTTTCTGAACAATTGATTCCCTTGATAGGCAAGTCACCTGTGACTAGGGTCAAGTAACAGATTCTTTTTAATTTGGATGTTAGCCTTATAGATTATGTATTGTCATTGTATTATTTCTTCCAGGATATTTTTAGAATTCTTTTATTTGATTTGAGTGATTTTACTTCCGGCGTCCGCCAACTGTTTTTTCTATAGGATTTATTGACAGGAAGGGACTTCAGTGGGATATGGTTGAGGAGTATAGTTTTCAACCTGAGGTACAACGGCAGAACTGTTGTTTTTGGACCAGAGGGTAGGGATGTAGATAGGTGTTCATTAATCCACTGCAGTGATTTCATGTTTGCCATTGTCACTCTCCCAAGCTCAGACATGGCCCATCTTTGCTATTGCCTCCCTCCCCATGCGCAAACTGTCTCTCCATCCCATATTTTGCCTCCTTAAATCAATATAAGGCACTCCTCTAAACCCCTGCTAGCCTGTTATTGACTCCACTCTACGACAATACCATAAACATTTATTCATATTCAGTCAGCTTTGCATGGAGCAGTATGCCATTGAACTTCTCTGTACCTTGGAAAATATCCCCTCATTGTGCTAGTTCATACAGGGGAGGCTCTGCTCTATGTATCTCTTCAGCTATATCATGGATCAGGAGGCAGTAGTGACGTATTGTAGATTTACACACTGTTGTCCACTAGAGCGGAGCCTGGGCATTAGGTAAGGCATGTGAACATGTTTGCCGGCCTGCCTGCCTGCATTCATGCATGGTTGTGTTTGTTGTCCAAATACTGGAGATGGGTAGCTAGTGGCTAAACGCACCCTTTCTCAGAGATTGTGGAAAGAAATGGTTAGAGTTTTTGGCCTTCTATGACATCTCCCAAACTTATGTACAAAACTTGGTCATGTTTACAAAATTGCACTCTGTTTGGAGCAGTCACACCTGCAGTCAACTGTGGGGCCTAGAGATCTGTCATACTAAGGCACAGGAGAGTGTCATGGCCTGTCTCTTAGCAACCTGTTAGGTAAACCGGTGTCTGGCAGTCTCTCAGCTCCCCAGTCGTACAATTCCCTTTGCGACTCTGGGTTGTCTAGATAAGCGTGTCGATTAGTGAGAGCGATCAGGGAAGCCTGCCTGTGCATGCATGTAAATGTATTGACCATTGAAAGGTAGCAGTTAGGTCATTCTATTTATGCAGTCATTCTGAACATAGTTCTTAGGACACACCAGTTTTGGAGCATGGAACCGACTGTCAGTTGTTCAAACTGCACTATCTCACATATCTACCTGCTACTAACAGCGGTGCCATCCCACACACAGCTATCATCCTTCAGCCTAAGTGCAGAATCTTAACCATTTAACCCCTCAGAGGTAGCAAAACTAACCCTCACTTGCCACGCTGAGCACTGCTGTCCCTCACTGTGCTTTACTAGATCAGTTATTTGCTTTTCTTGCTGATGTTCCTTCTCTTTCTTAAAAAGCAAAGCTGTCCATCATGTGTTGGACAGGTAAGCCATCCTGCATTGGCTATTGAGAGCAGAGCTATGCTTTGCTTCTCAGAGGTATCCCTGAATAGATGTATACCAGTCCCTTTAGCGGTCTGCTGTCTGGGCGAAACCAGGCCATGGGAGGGCTTGATGAAGGAAAATCTTTGAGCAGATTTTGGTGGTACATGGAGTACAAGGGGCGAGACAGAAATGTTAACAGGTGGACTCTCATACCTGAGCAACTTTGGGCTAGGAATCATCAGACACAACTACACAGGGAGTTGCATCAAAGAACAATAAAAAACAGTGAAAAACAAGAACAGATTACAAAGAAACGGAGTAAGTTTCCATCGGAAAACAAGCATTTGTAATTAATTGGATTTGCTTTTGTGAGAGTTAAAGCTATTGGCGTTGTAAATAACACTTTCTTTTACCCATGTGTTTTGGTTTGGAGTGGAGTGGATGTTTGTGGTTTGGAGTGGAATAGGAATTGTGTGTGGTGGAATTGTGTGATGTGGAGTGGATTTATGTTGTGTAATTATTTGGCATGGTGTGCAGTGGAAATATGTCGATAGTAATTATGTGGTATTGAGTGTACTGGAATTGTGTGGATTGGGATTGTATGTCAGTGTAATTATGTGGAATGGTATTTTGTGTTGTGGAGTGGTATGTTGTGGAGTTTAATTATGTGGTGTGTTGTTGAATTGTGTGGCATGATGTGGAATTCTGTTGTGTGGATTGGATGTAAGTGGTGTGTTTCCTCATAGCCCCACCCCAGTTTGGACCCACCTATATGCAAATCAGTCTTGACCGAGGAGGAGCCTAGCGACGAACGAAGATGGCCGCATAAGCTCTCGGCTCCGTCGACCTCCTCCTGCTGCTTGAATATCCTGCTACAAATCCTGCTCTTTCGCCTCGCCCCCGTGTGGGTGACCTGTTATGTTATGTTATGTTATTTGTATTTTTATAGCGCTCAGCTGCCCCAGCAAAGGGTCGTCCTGGCGCTTTGACAGACGCTGTAACATAACACACAATAAAAGAAAAGAGATTAACTAGACACCGGAAACAGGAACGTTTTAATCGCCTGCCTGAAGGCGAGCAGATCTTCGTTGCTGATACTGGCGGTGTGGTCCTGGGAAACTTACGACCCGGATTGCCGAAGTTACATCGAGTGGAAGTTCTTGGCCTAACGCTGACCGAGAGCCGGGACCTCGAGTACTGACCCTGCCGGGTTGCAGTGCAACAACGGCGGCCGGGGGACCCAGACACGGTCCGGTCGATAGAAGTGGAGAGCAACCTGCCCCTGGACTGGTGGCGAGCCTGCGGTTCTACCCGCATTGGGGAGGTGTAATGATCCTGTGAGTGGCTGAGTGGCCGGGGGTCCCCTTCTCGGCGTTCCCTTCCCGCCGGGGTGGGACCCCCGTCCGAGAGGCCCTATCGCTGCTGGACTGTGTGCCTCCTGCCCCCGCCTGCCCTCATCGCACTTCGGTCCCTGGGAGAATCGGGTGACCAGAAGGGCACACTGATGTCTGGAGTCGATCAGTTCGCGGCGGTGCAGGGTGAAGAAAAGCCATAATTGCAAACCGTGATGGCCGCCATTCAGGGTCTGTGCTCCTACATGGTTGCTCTTTCACATAAGTCGATTGCGGATGCCACCGAAACTGCCCGATCGCATAATGACTCTGATCTGTCTGGTCCCCCTAAGCGAGCCGTTTCCCCGACTTTGATCCCGGAATCTACGACTCGAGGCCCATCTAGTGTCGAAGCATGGATAGCAATGTCTGTACCGCAGTGTGCGGCTGAATCCGCCGCCATGGTTTATCGCCCGCCCACGTTGAAGTGTCCGCCTGTGGTCGTGTTCACAAGCTCGTCCCCCAATGACTTTATTGAAACTGTGACCCGACGGAAAAAGCGAACATCTATCGATCGTGTGAGCTGTGCAGTGTGGTGGAGTATGGGACGGTCGGGATCTGGTCGTACCGTGGCGAGTGTCATGGCGGCTGAGGATTGTGGTGGACTGTGGATATCTGTTGGACTCGCCGCACAGATTCGTGGACTGGCTGGACTTTTGATTTATCCTGTGAATAGGCGGATGCGGTGTGCGGAACTCATGGTGAACACTCGTAGAGGTCAAGGGTGAGACTGGTGTTCGACTCGGATGCTAGGGGTTTGTGAGGGACCCGGGATCCGCCATTTTCTTGTATTGGGGGGCGGGGCGTTGTAGGACGTCTTTCCTGGGTTCTACCGAATCTACTTTGCTTTGTTGCTTATTGTTTAATGACCAGGACTGTACGTCGCAGGAGGGGGGCAGTGTGACCGGGAATGTGTGATTCTCTTCCTCCCTTAACTTTTCTTTTCTTTCTTTTTCTGTGTTTCCTTCCTTTATAAATCTCTTTTCTACTATATTTCGGGTTTTTGGTTGCTGGGCGATAGGCACGCTGCAAGGGGGGTAGGCCGTAGCCATCTGCAGGGGTGCAGGGTGGGGGGTAGGGGGTGGGGTATTTTTGTTTTTCCGTTCTCTGTTTCTATGGCCTTTTTCTCTTTTTTAGTTTGACTGGACTTTCCTTTTTCCTCTCTCCCTGGGTTGGGGGTCAGCGTATCGGGTTACTGTTTGGACTTTTTGGGCGGTGCTGGGACTGTGGCCGCTCAGCCTCTCCTGTCATTGGATTCATCGGGTGGGGCATTAGTCGGGAGTCTTCAGAAATGTATGCTTGCTTATACTGTTCGCTTCAAAATGTGGGTGTCTCTGCAGTTGGACACGCTTCCCTGCCCACCCGGTGATTGCATCTACTTTAGATCCGGTAGCCGGCCCCCTCCTGTTTTCTTTTCTCTCTCTTCTTTTCGTTAACATATGGAACTGTATTACGTATTTACCGTGTATATCCTGTTTTAATTTTAAAAATTGACCTCTCTTATCCTGAGCAGCTCTCCTGGGTGTGCCGAAACAGTTTGATGCTCTAATTTTGCTGCCATGCCTCCAGGATGTCTGGCTGAATAGCTGCGTGCACCCCTTTCTAAATAAAGGTCTTCCAAAAATAAAAAAAAATAAAAAATCAGTCTTGACCCTGCTCCCCATGGGCACAGTCCAGCCCGAACTGCAAGGCCAGGTCCTCTCTGGACCGGAAACAACCCATATCAGCCAGGCTAGCTTGAATCCAGTGAGAATGAGCTCGGGGCCCATGTCTGGGCATGCTTTTTCCTCTTAGGGTAACAAAACCTAAATGAAAAAATTATCAACGGAATGCTGAACAAATCAAACATTCCCCCCAGTCACAGATTGAGTTTTGAGCCATCATTTTGTTTTGCTCACAATACCACCCCAGTTTGGACCCAGCTGTATGCAAATCAGCCTTGGCCCTGTTCCACATGGGAACAGTCCAGCCCGAACTGCCAGGCCAGGTCCTCCAAGGATCGGAAACAAGCATCCTGGGACTAGCTTTGGGGTATCACCCTAATCGGGCTGGACTGTTCCCATGGGGAGCAGGGTCAAGACTTAATTGCATATGGTGGGGTCCAAACTGAAATGGCATGGAGAGCAAACAATGATGAATTTAGGCTCAGACCTCTATACTGGCGTGAATGTTTGACATTGTTTCAGCATTCAGTCCATCAATCGTTCTTTTTGCTTTTATGACTCTGAGTGGCAATGGTATGTCCAGACATGGTTCCAGTTCTGAAGCATGGAACAGACTCGCAGTTGTTCAAACTGCACTATCTCACATATTTACCTGCTACTAACAGCAGTGCCATCCCATATGCAGCTATCTTCTTTCATCCTAAATGCAGAATCACAACAATCTAACCTGTCACAGGTAGCAAAACTAACCCTCACGTGCCACGCTGAGCACTGCTACCCCTCACTGTGCTTTACTAGATCAGTTATTTACTTTTTTTGCTCGTATCCCTTGTCTTTTATGAAGGAAAATATTTGAGCTGATTCTGGTGGTACACGAAGAACAAGGGGCAAGAGAGAAAGGGAAACAGATGCTCTCTCATACCTGAGCGACATTGGGCTAGGAATCATTCGGCACAACAACTACACAGGGAGTTGCATCAAAGAACAGTATAAACAGTGAAAAACAAGGATAGATTACAAAGAAACGGAGCAAGTTTCCATCGGAAACCAGAAAAAAAGGAGATCCACACATAAAACCTAGAAGTCATCTGGAAGAGCGCAAGACCTACTCTCCCCAAAACACATAGCCAGTACTTTCACATGTTAGGCAGAGGGCTTCAAGATCTGAACCTTCACAGCAAATCTCCACAAGAGATAACTCGCTACTCTCTTGCCGAGGTTGGAGAATTGGTAAAATATCTCACAGTTCTTAATGTTGGAAATATCTGGAGAGGACGTTAGGTTCTTATGTTTTTTGACAGTATTGAAGGCATTTTAGGGCGATTTTTCAATAGATTGAATTCACGTCTGAAGAAGGTTGCTTTAGCCTCGGTTTCATACACTTTGCTATTGTTGGGGAGCATTTACAGATTCTACTTTTAGGGGTTTCTATGCAATAAGAGTTTTGATCATTCTAAGGGTTTTGTGTTCTTCAAATAGATCTTTGGAAGTACTTTTTTGTAGACATAGTTATTGTGTCATTTTTATTTTAATTGGGAAATTTAGTTCTGCCACCTCTGTCATGACTGAGTAAAAAGTTGTCATGTTTGAGTTTGAATCCAATTCTGTAACAGTATTAATTAGTTTCTAGAAGATCTTGTTTTCTTAGACCGATCTGTTTATTTCTTTAAAGGCTCTGATCGAGGTTTCATTATGTTATGTTTTTGCTTGTCCAGGAAAGTTGTTTTGTAGTATTTGCAAGAGAATTGGGTTTAGCAGGTCGTCTGACCGTACATATGGATTGGAAAATTCTTTTTTGACTTGCCTGTTTTCTTTTGGACTTTATAATGGCAACTGTAGGAAAGTGGGTTTCTGTTGCAGTAACCCCCCACTTTTTTCCAGACTACTGATGCACTTTTTCTTGGTGTTCCCTGGGTCCCTGCCAATCAGGTTGCCAGGGCCTGTGTTCTTTCCCCAAAACTAACCCAATTGGCATCTCTGGCCACAGGTCAGCCCCTGGTAAATGGTACCACAGGCACCCAGGGCACTGTGACCAGGGAAGACCTCTAAGAGCTGCAGCACTTATTGTGCCACCCTTAGAGGCCCTGTACCTTTACAAACACACTTTGCAGGCTGCGTGTTTTGGTGCAGAACGAAGTGAAGAGTCGACATAGAACACATCCCTGTGTGCCATGCCTACAACCCACTGCCCTGGCATAGATCAGTCACCCCTCTAGCTGGGTACCCTATGCCAGTGGTGAGGGTACAGGGGCATGAGCCCTGTACCCCGACAGTGTCTTAGTCCATTATTAGACATTGTAAGTGCAGTGCTGCCATTAAGAGTATATGGTGCTGGGAGTTTGTCATTACTAACTCCACAGTACCATAATGTCTACACAGAAAACTCCTCAGCACATTAAACCCACACTGATGCCAGTGTGGGATTTAATGAAAAATGCACACAACCGGCATCTCAGAGACGCCCCCTTAAAACTAACCCACCTCTAGTGTCTTGACTGAGTGGCTGATTAGGCTGCTATCAACAGACATATTTCTGGGCCCCTGGGTCGAGAGCCTGCTGCTCTCGGGGGCCTGAAGCAATGCACATCCTGGGACGAGGTGCCAAGTCTCCCCCCCCCACCCCCCAAGATGGGCAGGGTTCACAAAGGGGAAGCTTCAAAGGCATGGCTCCTTTGTGAGCTTCCCCAGACCACTTGCTGCTTTCATCAACTGGTCCCCACTGGTTCTGCCCTCCCCACTTTGGGCGGGAGAACCAGCAGGATAAACAAGTGAGGAAGGGAGGTGTGCCCACCTCTACCAGCTCCACCCCTTAGGTGGGGGAGGTGAGATGAAACAAAACTCCAAGTCCCCGCCATCTTGAGGATGGGGGATCCAACCAAACAGGGTACAGGCTAGTGCCACCCTCCCACTGGAGTGTGGCACAATAGGGGGTGTGCCCACCTCCGGGAATGGATCCATTGGTCCCATCCCTCTGCCTACCTGTAACAACCCTAAATGTAGTATTTAGGGGGCACCCTGAACCTTGCTTCCTCAGATTCAGCCCGACAACAAGCAGAAAAGAGGAAGATGCCCACTGACTTGGCCCTAGCCCTACAGGCCTATCTCCCCTCGAACCTGCTCCTGCGAAATCCCTGTGTGTCCTGCAGCCAGCAACCTCGAAAACCCCGGAGGACCTGCCTGCCTTCACTATCAAAGGCTGCTTCTCCTGTGAACACCGGATTTGTTCAAACAGCAACCTCTGGCAGCAACCAGAAACCTCCAATCCAGCCCACTCTGCACCCGCCGAACACGGCCTGGATCTCGAGTGGAAAAACACCCTGAGATCCGGCGACCCCTGACCTGCCTCCAGCCGACGCCTGCAGTCTAAATCTAGAAGGCACCCCTAACCGCGACCAGGAGCTGGTAAGAAGATTTGACCCCAAAAGGCACCCCTGCACTCAACGCCCCACAGACTTATGTGCCCAAACTAACGGTGCCTAACCAACTCTTAACTTCCCAACGTACCTCTCGAAGTGGTGGTCGACCCAGAGGTCCTTCGTCTACCTGCCTGCAGTGGTTTTGCAAACCAGAGGTTCTCCATAGAAAACAACAGGGCGTCCGACGTCGAAACAGCACTCTGCACCGGGCCGCCTCAGTGCCGCTGCGGATACACCATTTGTGCTACTTTGTTTCCCCATTTGTCCTGACCTAAACCCTAAGAGCTTTGCTTCCATAACTCAATGGCCTGCTTGCCAGCAGCCACCAACCAGAGGCCCCTTATCCCCCATTGGATAATATTGGGCCTCAACACTCTGCACCCGGCCGCCCTGGTGCCGCTGAGGGTGTAACAAGAGTGCATCACTGACCCTGGGAGCCCCTGAGTCTAACCCCAGAACCTTAACTCCCACAGTTGATAACCTACCTGTAAACCAATAACCTGTTTTTCTTCCATAGGATAACCAGGGGTGGGGAATTTATATCGCCCAACGCCCTGGACATGAGGTTTCTTGTTCCGGACAAGAAGTTTTATTGTCTACTTAGTCCTCCGGACAAGTAGGCATTCTCTATAACCCTTGTGTGTCTAATATAATTGCATACTAGTTATTTCTGATTGGAATCTTAAGTCTTAGTAAATGCGCCTTTTTGTAGGTAGTTACGGTAACCAGGCAAAGCCTGGCTGCAGCTGTGAGCAAATTGGTGCTCACCGTCAATCCGAGAGGCGGAGACCTCTCACTGCTAGGATGCCAGTGAGCGATGCCGGGTTCCATATTAGTTATGCTTCAGGGTGCACAAAGTTGATGCACGTGTGCTCTTGATGAAACAATAAAAACATGCCACTAGTGGTGCCGTGCGGATTCCCTGCAGTGGTAAAGGCCTGTGTGTGCGGGGTCAGAGAAGGTGCATGTCGCGTGTTACGAACGTTAAGAGTGGACAGGAATGCTGTGTATACGAATTATCGGCAGGAGTAGTCAGAGGAGCCCTGCGAGTTCAAGTTGAGGGAAGTTGAACAAGGAGGGTGTGGAGACCCTGGATGCCATCAATTACGTAAAAGGTTAAGGATATATGATGTACTTGTTTGGTAAAACACACACAGATTCTTCACTGCTTAAAAGCCCCTGAAGTCATCTCCGCGTGAAATAACACCAGAGAGCCTGAAAACCAGTAATGTACAGAGTTCCAAAGTTCCTGATTCAAGGAACCACTGGGACATTCCTCTATTTACTGTGCAGAAAGATGGCATGCTGCCATTTGTGACGTCATTTTCCACAGGAAAGCCCTTTCTGTCCAGAGGAATAGATTTGTTAATTTCTGTAGTAGGCTCGGAAGACCGAAAATAACAGGCTTGTAGAAACATTTATGGCATAGATAAGAGATACGGGGCACCTGTCAGGTCACAGCCCTGCAGGTAAGAATGACACTTATTTGCGTTGGATAGTTGGAGAACTCTAGGAGAACTGTGGCACACGCAGTCTAGGCCTACAAAACAGGAGAATAGAATAAGGAGCACAACAGGCCCCTCATCACGAAACCTGCCCCTGCGGGCAGGACGATGAATCGATAGTAAGCATCGCACAAGTAACTGTTAATATGTAAATCGTAAATCAAATCGCAAATCATATGTTCTTATATAGCGCCTTTCACCGTAAGGTCTCAAGGCGCTTGCTTTGGGAACCCGTCCTGGCTTTTCCCTGTGAGATAACCCCTACTGGGCATCCCCAAGGTGAAAGCCAGGCATCCCATCGCGGTGGGGCCGTAGTGGAGATTAAGCAAGCTTTTTCCCAGAGTTGCAGAGTGTGAACCCATGATTCGAGTAGGCACCAAGGAGAGAATTGTCGAGTCCGTGGACATTTTGAGCTCAAGACCCTGCCGCGTCGGGGATTGTAACCCTGGTCCTGGGTCTGACCTCTGCGTCCGGGTCTGCCTCCTCTAACCGGTGAGCCACACTCCTCAACTTGGCTTTGACCACACATGCTAACTTTCGGAAATTATAAAGAGGGTGATTTAAAATAAATAAAAAAAAGATCCTGAGATTATATTTTGTCCATAGACCTTCATTGAAGCAGAGGCATTTTCAGTCAGCAGCAGACTGCTGTAATAAAACTGTTTAAACCAGGAGTCTTCTGTCTGAATTGGGTCTGTTGACATCTATGGCTCCAACAGTTTTCAGGGGCTTCCAGATTGGCTCATACGGAGCAGCAGAGACAAAGTGATGTGTGGGAGGATGGGGGCCTGCACCTCAGGCAGCTAGAGATTAACAGTGTCAAGGTTGATAAAAATGACATGCCCAGTGCGCGGCAGGAGCTCCCAGGAGGCACTTACTGAAAGCGCAAAAAACTCACCTGGTGGGAACCGGGGGGCATATTATCAAGGGGCTTTATCTCCGCTTTTTTGGCTTTAAAAGCCATGAAAGCGGAGATAAAATTATCTCCCTATTACCTAGCTGTCGCTAACACCAGTTAGCGACAGCTAGTAGGAGATAGCGGCCATCTTGGGCCCCCACTTTGCATGTCAGAGAAATTTATCACTAATGACATGCAAAGTGGGCGTGCCAAGATGTTAGCGACTGGAAACAGTCGCTAACATCGCTATCTCCTATTACCAACTTTTGGAGATATTCGCGCTAAGCGCGAATATCTCCAAAAGCTAACACCTGCCCTGAGCAGTTCTTAGCCATGTTATCCAATGGGAGGTGGATAACATGGCTAAGAGCATTAGCTCAGTAATGCATGAATATCGCTGACTTTTCAGCGATATTCATGCATTGCGGCCGATTTTATCGCATTTGCGATAAACCTTGGTAGTACCAAGGTTTATTTGCGATAAAAATCGCCACAGGTCGGCGATACATTTTTGTCTCTAACCAAGCAATAGCGATAATTATCGCTAATGCTTGGTAATATGCCCCCAAGTCCCAACCACGAGGCAGACAGCAATGCTCCAGGCTACTTTTATCACCTCGTCTCAAAGGCATTTGTTTCCGAGTGGAAGTGGTACAGAAAGAGTACCATTCCTTCCTTTCTTCACTGGGAGCTCGATGGTGGTGTTAAGTGCACCAACTGTGCCCCCAAGCTGCCCATTCTTCCTTTTCACTGTCTTACCCAATTTCCTAGCTTCACTGTATTCTGTTCCCGTTCAAGTAACAACTGATCAGCTACTACAATTTGTGTTTCACCATGCGTGGCTCTCTTATCCTGAGTCGTAGTCCAGACTCTCATGGGGATTATCAGGCTCCCATGGCCAAACGCTAGTAGTCTGACCTGCGCTTTCTCTCCCTCCACTTTGCTCAGGTATTTGGATCCTTTTCTCTAAATACCTCTTCTACTTAATGCCGCACCATAATCATAAATTACCACCTCCTGCCCCTATATCGGCTTTGAATCCTTCAGTTGCTTGTGCCCAGCCTGTCTCTTCATCCCACCACTCACTGAACTTTTAGCACCACATTCTATAGTGCTGTATCCCAGCCGTTTACTAGTTCTCCCCTATTAGCCAGTACTTGTTGTTGATATTATAGTGCTTCACCCTTCACTTGTGCTCTTTTCAAGCTTATAAAAACAGACTTTACCACTACTTAATAAGATGCTATTCAGCGACCTTAGAAGGATGGATGGCGGAGGCTGCCCTGCCAGGGTTTCTAATATTCTCTTCCTTCTTGAGCCCAAAACTGAGAGAACATTTAAAGTGCCATCAGCCCTCTTTCTATTCGAGTATAATCCTGGCTGGATGCTATCTGGACCCTAACACCTAAATGCCAAAGTAACAGGTAAACAAAGGCACACAGCTTGTTATCACTTATTTAAAAGAATCTGTTATGTTATGTTATGTTATGTTATGTTATGTTATGTTATGTTATGGGCATTTATTACGCGCACAGCTGCTCCAGCAAAGGAGCGTCCTGGCGCCTGACAAGGTAACAACATAACACAGCTTAAAGGTGACAAACTAAGGATAAAACGATTTAAGGAAATAGAAACAATTTGGAGGCTAGTTTTTGATTTTCTGCAACTCCTATATGTAACATACGCATGCACTGGAGTGGAGTAGTGTGGCTCACTGGTTAGAGGCGGCTGACCCGGAAGCAGAGGACGGGCCGGGACCAGGGTTCAATTCCCGACGCGGCAGGGTCGTGGACCAGGGTCAGCGGACTCGATAATTCTCGCCTCGGTGCCTACTCTAACCAGGGATCACACTCGGCAACTCTGGGCATTAACTTGCCTCATCTCCACAACGGCCCCCCACATACGCCGGGGATGCCTGGTTTCATCCTGGAGATACCCAGTAGGGTCCATCTCACAGGGAAAGCCAGGACGGGTTCCCCAGCGGTCTACAGCGCGGAGATACCCCATGTGGGGTGATTCATGCGCTTTACAAGACATCATTACATTACATTCCACTGTAAAAATGTCAGATGTATAAGTAACAATGAATATTTACATGAATAACAATTTAAATAGCAATTCCTTGTTTTTTTATTTAATACTTTCATAGAGCTACTCATCCCACTGTAGGGTGTCAGAGCACTTTACATCATTCACACATTATACACTGACTATTAATCATACTAGTGTGTAGTGTAAATCAATGTACATGATGAGGCATAAGACAAAGAAGGTTTCAAGGTGTAGGAGTCACAAATAGTCTTTACTGGTAGGGATTTTATGCCAAGATTGTATAGCTGGTAAAAATACAAAGTTGGGGTTAAAATATAACAGTGACTGGGATGGTCCATTATTAATGCTCAAATAAATTTTTTAGCAACCCTATAATAACGGGGTTAGAACCATATTTGTTCTCAATCTATATCTTGCAGTTTACATGCAGGTGTTTGATGCCGGTTCATAGCTCACTGTGCTATATTAGAAAGAATGCAAATTATGAACTGCAAGTAATAAAACAGTGGCCCACTTCCCTGTCTACACAACAACATAATCTGTCATCTGCATGTGACCTGATGTGCTTTGCAGGAGACACATTAACCCTTTATACTACTTTATGCATCAAAACTGTGACTAAACAAAACACAGATCTCTCCAGCAAGTACCTTAACCACCAGAGTTTCCTTACCATTAAGATTATTATTCCCTGAGATTTACCAGGCACACAGAGATGCTACAGCACATGCTTTGACCCCATACAATATTCAAAATAGAGACATTGCAAACAATTAAGCCAGAACGGATTTTCTTTCATGTTTCCCCTTAACGGCATTTCTTTTGTGACTGTTAAAAAAAATGTACAAGTTGACTGCTTTTCAGGATTCAGCCCCATGTGATTTCATCCTCTTTTTGTTGCCCACTTTGATTCCCTAATTTAGGGGTTCCCAAGTAAAGTTTTCCAATTCCAGATCCGCTCATGACCTTACAAGTTAAGAGCAGGGAGTTTTGGCTAACAAAGACATTTGCTTTCTGACTTTGCCTCTTCTATAGGCTACCATTCCTCACTGGATCACAAGCAAAAGCTCCCATCGCTCCCTTTGTCCTCCAGGCCACTTATCTGCTCTTCATCTGGCTAACATTATTTTATTTAGGGTTTGTTTGTACAGCATTTCTAATCATCAGAGGTGATTTCCCTGTGCTTTTCTGAACTATGTCCTCTGGTACTTCTCCCTCTGATCTTGACACAGCTTTTCCTCTTTCATCAAAGTTTCCACTTTATTTTGTATCACTGTTGACTTTTCCTATACCTATTCCTCTGCTTCCACAGTCCACCCCTCCCTATAATTTGGTTTTATTGATAGTGCTTAATAATCTTCTCCTGTTTTTAGCATTATAAATTATAGAGATTATTGTTTACGTAATAGTACTCAATTTGATATCCTTAAATGGAGGGAAAGCAAAAAGTGTATTGCCAGAATCTGAACTAGTAGTGAGCAGACCACAGCAGTTGTCTGGAGTAAGTCTTAACCCACTGAGCCATATGGCCAATTTGCTGATTCTGCCTAAACAACTCTGGTTGCTTTATTTGTGCTGTCATCCCGTCACCTGCTCTCCCTCTGTCCTAAGATTATCTGACCTTCTATTTATTAGACACCATGCTTTGGCTGCCTTTATATTTCTCTTGCCAGCCTCGTTTCCCTAAAACATCCTCTGTTGTTTTGGCCCTTGAATTCACCAAGGGTTCTTCCAGAACCTGTGCGCCTTTTCCTGGTACTAGATCTCTTCTGTCTCAATTCTTCCTCAATTTAGCCCTTGGATGTTGCTGCAGGCCTCTCCAGGTATTCTTATTCTAATACTTGGCCAGCCCCCCTCTCTTGAGTATTGCGTGGTCATTCTTTCAATAATTCCCAGCTCGGGTGTCTGTTCTCTCCACCTCAATCCAGCCTGGCCCCTTGAGGTCTGCCTCAGTGCCATCTGGGGTCTCATGACATTCACCTCATTGATTTGGGTATTATGCTATTGAAATATCCACTCTCGGAGCTGAACTTTCCAGGCTTCTCAATTTTGACTCCTTCCTTCATGGCTAGTCATTGTGCTCTTCGCCACTCCCTTCTATTGCCCTTCCAAAACAGATACATTTGCTTTTCCATTACTGCGTTGCCATCAATACACTGTGCACAAAAAGTGTCTAGGTGTAAATACCTTGACCTGTGCTGCTCTTTACATGTCTTTACTACTAGGGTTACTGTGGGGGCAGTTGGCACGGCTGCTGGAAGGCAAGAAGCAAAGTGGTCTGGTTAAGGTAAAGGGGTTGCTCAGAGCCCTTAGATGAGTACACACCCTCATAGGGCGCCAGTCTGTGATGAGCACAGGCAAGGTAGCAGCAGTAGATGAGAGAGGGGTTTGGAACGGATGAAGCCTATGAAACTGGAGGGGGAATAACACCTCTTCTGAGAGTGGAGGAGAACCTGCAGTAAAATGTACAAGGGATACACAGCCTGTGATGAGATAGTGGAGAGGTGGCCATGGGATGGTAGTGACGGGAATATTCATTCCAATGAATTTAGCGTGAAGGTATATTTATTTATTTATGCGTTTTTATATAGCGCGGACTTTACCCGAAGGCGTCAGAGCGCTTCATAATAGGAACAGAAAATTACAAGTGAACAAATTACAAAAGCAGATGATAAGTTACATGTGGTAAAAGTGACAATTGTGAGCAAAAACAAAATATATGAGGTAGCAAACAGTGCATTACAGGAGGAAAGAGTGACAAGTGTGCAGGTTACAAGAGAAAACAAAGTACAATTAGAGGTAATATAGTTCAATATATGCTAGACACAGAGGCACAAGAACAAACGTTACGTAGGCAATGGTGGCACTTGTGCAAGTATCAAAAACAAACAAAATGTGATAGGTAGCAAACAGTGTGTTACAAGAGAAAAGTAGCGTGTGCATGTTACAAAAGAGAACCAACACAGGTACAAGGATAAAACTGCAATAAATGGCATACACTCCAACCGCACGAACACACTGGGAAGGCACTTCCATAGTCATGGAGAATAGAGTTTTCAGTGATGGGAGGTCTTCCTTCAGATAATAGAAAGGGCGTGACTTACTTTAGGAGGTGTCTTTGGAGGAGGAGAACTTTGAGGTCCATTTTGAAGACCTGTGAGGAGGTAAGGGAGTGGTGTACTTTAACAGTAAGTGTGTGATTGCCTTGTTGTGAGCAAAGAGAACAGATGGGTGATGAACCCTATGATGAAGATGTGGAATTAGTATGGGCCGTATGGCAAGTTAGTGGAAAGGCAAATGTTTTACTGCTGATATCAAGAAAACTGTGTGGAAGATAATACTTTATAATAGGAGAGTTTGCAAGGGCAAAGAGGCAGAGATGATCAAGTTTACTTTGGCTTTTATAGTGGACTAGTAATCAGTTCTTGCTAGCCCTTATAGCTTTTGGTTTTACAGAGTACGTGGGACAAGAGGATTTCTTTACAGGGCTAGAAGATTATTGTACCCCTTTGTCCCTTGGACAAGTACAGTTTTTCAAAAATTCCACACCCCTGATAACATTGACAATTTTCTTCCAAAAAGTTTCTAAGTGTGGGGTTTTGAAATCCAAAAATATTGTTTAGAAATCGCACGAATAACCAAACGTATTTACTTACCTGTTTGCAGGAAATGTCCCAGTGCTGAATCTAGGTATCCAGCACTGAGTTAGAAAAGTAATGTAAAAAGTAACTTACCTGTAATGTACTGATAAAGCCTATTCATTTCAATGTACTGTATTTGCTAAGTATTGCAACCTACTGCATCCCCTGTAAATCAAACAAGGGACAATTCATTTTGCATTTTCAAACCGTTCTACATTCAGCAACTTATTTCTGTAAAGTATTTAATACTTCCCTGTGCCAGGCTTGCTTGGTTCTAAAATAAAACAACAGTATACATTTTATACAAAAACAATTGACCTAGAGTTTAGTTTTTGAGTGTGTGAATTCATTTGCTGACAGAGTGTGTACATCAAATGCTTTACACTGTCCTCTGATACTGCCTTACTGCTCGACCACTCTACCACAAATAGAGAGTAAGGTTCTATCTAACTTGAACCTCTGCCTAGCTCGAGGGTCACCTGGACTCTATACACACTATACCTCATTTTGGTGTAGTATATATAGAGCAAGTTTCCTACACCAACTATTGAGCCTTTCACATGCATGGGAATTGGGCAAGTTTTCTGGAGGTCTTTGTTAACTAGAATGCAGATAAGGGTGATGATGGGTTTACATCCCTATTGAAGATTTGAAGTTGCCCAAGAAGATGTGTGAGGTGGAACAATTTTGTAGGCTATGAATTTTGTCAGCTGTTCCACAAATAGGAAAATCTGACCAGTGAGGGATAGATGATATGGGAAACAGTGTGCCTCAGTTTTGAGATTTTCAACGTGAATAGACACAGGAAAACAGTAGTATAATTTAATTTCTGTCTTTTAAGTTGAGTGAATGATCTGTGAATAGCTGTAACACCATTGTCTAGTTTATCTTCCCTGCCTAGGTGAAACATATAGCCTGTGGGAATGAAGAGGCCTAGGAGAGGTAGTGAGGAGCTTCGAAGGCACATCTCTTATAAGAATACTAGATCTAGATTGTTCGAATCTATAACATCTGAAATGTCACGACTATGTTTGCCACTGTTGCACATTTATTTTGTAAGCATCACAAGTAGGATTTCTCAGTCTTTGTCAAGGAAGCTGTGTCAATCAGAACCTGAATGAGGATGTTGTTATTCATTATATTATTGTGTAGTCCACGGGAAGGATGCCTGGCCCTTAAGAAAATGGAGATCTTTCAACATGCTTTGGCCAGTCTATAGTTCAACAGTTTTATTTCATTTTTAATTGTATGCATACACTTGCTGACACCTGCTAGGTGGCAAGAGAATTCAACCCCTCACAACCTTATAAATTGTTTACCCCGTTCATCAATCAAGTGTCATCTTTAGTCCCACCGATGAGACACCTTAATCTCGTGTGTTTATATCCCACTCTTGCTCACTTCCTCTTTCCTTCATCTACAGCTTTGTATCTGCCACACCTTTTGTGGGCTTTATCCTGTGAGTTCTAAGGTACCTGAGGCAGATGAGTATTACAAAATCTTTAGCAGAGGTCACCAAGAAGGGGGCCCAATCCCCTTCATAATCCTAAACCCTGCCAATAATGGCGTACGCAGTTTTTTCCATCCCAAGTAGCTCCCTTATTCTTTATATCCGATCTTTAGTGTCAGGTGTTGTTTGCTTTGCCCTTTTTTGCAGCACCTAGTGCCAAGTCCCATTTATTTACTCCTGAGAGTATGCATGAGATGAGTCTGTTTATTAGCCAATGCTAATAGTACCCCTTTCTGCAGTCTTGGGATCGACTTTTGAAACATGAGGTCTATTGTTTCAAGTACTTCTTTCTTATGTTTCTTAAGTTTTGGCCACACCTGCAAATGGTGTATGAGAGCATACCCCTTTCGCTATAATTTGTCTAGCATGTGTCTGACACACTCTTGTCCCATTCGTTTAGCTTTACCAGAGTGTGGTACCAACATGTGGTTGTTGTGATAACTATCTCCCTCGTAATAGCTACCTTAGCAGTGGTGTGAACCCTAGTGTGATCTTCTCCCCATTCTTTATCAGTGAGATTCCTTGTGCTGTGTGAAGTCTGTACAGCTTGGAAACCATTTGTTGTGTCTGAGTCTTTTGCAATAAGCCAGCGCTCGCGGCTATTAGTGGCCTCGAGGCCAGTGGTTTTATTGTGGGATGGAGTGCTTAGTGCAAGGCCTGTGTGTATTGAAATCATTCCGTTTCGGGGAACCCTAAGTCTTTTTACAAGCTGTCATAAATGTATTTCTTCCTCATTGATCAGCTCACAAAGTGTGGGCCCACCCCTTTTTCTCAATTTCTCAAATGTCCCTATGCCCTCTACAGGTGCAAGGGCTGGGTTTCTCAATAGGGAAAAATTGTCAAGCCCCATCTGTGCTACTCTATCCAGACCTCCTGGTAGCTCTGGTGTCCGAAGAAGAGTAGAAACGTAATGCTCATTGCCTTTGTGACAGCCAAGAAACTTAATTTGTGGGAACACCTGATATAAGTTGCCCACAATGCACCGCTGGTTTTCGGACTCCTCACCCCCACTCTAGTGTAACGCAACTGTGTTGTCGGATAGTAGCACGCTACATCTGGCAGGCCTAAACCT
Organism: Lissotriton vulgaris; assembly: GCF_964263255.1. Lineage (NCBI taxonomy): Eukaryota > Metazoa > Chordata > Amphibia > Caudata > Salamandridae > Lissotriton > Lissotriton vulgaris. The sequence continues at coordinate 2,012,404,576 of NC_141691.1, forward strand.
CCCTCCATCGATAACTGTTGCATAGTGTAATACACGGTCTAGTCTTTATCAGAATGTAATTACTTGAGAATGCTCCCACATTCCTATTCTATGTTTCCCCTTTACTTGACGTTCTGTTCCAAGTCAGTTAGACTCCTGTCTCCTGCTTGGAAGAGTAAGCTCTTGTCTGCTCCAGCTCTTGAATAAAGGATCTTCAATCTCACTCACCGTGTCCAGTGTATGAGTTTACTACATTTTGGCGACAACTTTAAGCGAACCCCAGGGTGTAGAGCCTTCCTTCTCCATTGCTCACTCATCCAGAGTGCCCTGCAGAAAGCAGAGGTCGCGGTGAGAGCTGAAAGCAGTGCATGTTGTTGAAGGCAAGAGTCTGGTTTCTCATCTTGGTGAGCTTGTTTCGGGTGATTCCTTCCCCAGCAACGTTTTCTCCACAACGCTTCATTTCAGCCTACCAGATGTCAGGTAGCCCGGCTGATGCTGCTTGATGCAGTGTCACTACGTCAGTGTCTCCAAGAAGAACAGACACTTAACGACAGTATCCTGGCAACGTCCTTCCTTGACGACGCCTCCACGACGCATCATCTGGACGCAACACATCAGCGTGAGAATGTCAACTACGCTACACGTCAGCATGAGGACGTCAGCGACCATTTTCTGTGGCACAGCTGAGTGGTTTCCATAGCAACCATCGTGCTTCCTGTCCAAAAGCGCATTTATCGCCCGAAACCTTCATCATTGAACAGTGGCGATATACACGCCTACTGTGTATTGTTTCATCTTGTGGATCCTCTTCACATCTAAATGTACTCCTCAGTGTTACCCTCTATTCACGCGATATACACGCCTGCGGTAGATCGCAAATCTCAATACTCGTGTGGGCACGCACCTCGTCAACATTAGGACTTCGGTGGCCATCTTCGTTCCTATTGAGTCAGTCTCCATAAGAATGGATGAGCTTCTTCGGTTAGGGCACACATTGTTTCCGTCACAAGTCACAGCTGTTGCTGGGCCATTTGTTTTCAAATAAAGATACATCATCTTGCAATCTATTTATCATTGTCTGATACACCGGGCCAATTTTCTTTTCCTTTCTGCTGACTTCAAGTACATCACTCTTATTCATCAGAGGATGATCTAGCAATCCCTTGAATCCAAAAAGCTTCGTAATTGGAGATATTTAAAAAAATCAGTTCTTGAAAGATTACATTTATGCTGTAGAAAAGAGAAAGTAACAACCTGATCCCCTTGATAGAGATCTGCTAGCAAATGAACACCTGCATAATGCCATTTTTTCATCACTTGATCCCTAAAAATCTCGGGTAAAATCGGATTATTTGTCAGAGGCGTATAATAATTTAAATCAAAACAAAGATCAAATCTTTTTTTCAATTGTTTCCATATTTCAAAGACAGCTATCATGATTTTAAATGTGTTTTTTTTGTAGTAACTAGGCTCAGTTATTCTTACTAAACATTGCCTGGCCTCCATCCCTAATAGCATTTCATAAATTGAGGGACTAACCGATTCTCTCAGCCTAGCATCATGAAAAATTAAAATACCCAAATGTCTCAGTAAGGTAGCCCCATAATACTACCGAAAATTCGGGATCCCCCAGCCACCCTTCATTCTGGGGAGGGAACACCACTTCAGAGCTCTTCTAGATCGTCGGTAACTCCATAGGAACCTAGAAGACATTCTCTCTATCTTGCAGAAAAAAGCCGATGGGAATAACAAAGGTATCGTACGAAATAGATAAAGAAATTTCGGAAAAATTAGCATCTTTAATATGTTAGTGCAGCCATATAATGAAAAGTGTAAATTGTTCAGCCTATCCAAAGTTCTATTAGCAGAATTTGATACAGGATCTATATTGAGGCGTACTATATCATCTATTTTGGCACTGATTGTAATACCAAGGTACCGGGCATCTGAAGCAAAAACCATATTGTTTGGGTGACCCTCCTCAGAATGAATTAGCTGCGTTTTAGAGATATTTAATTTGTATCCCGAATACCCCCCAAACTCATGAGCTAATTCAACAATTTTGGGTAGAGATCGTTTAATATCGACAGTAGTAATAGCGATTTCGTCTGCATGTGCAAACACCTTGTAATCGATCTGATAAATCCTAACCGTATTGCGGCTTCATTTTCCAGTTTATTCAAATATGGTTCGATATATAATGCAAATAACAAGGGGGAGCAAGGACAACCTTGCCTCGTCCCCCTTGTTATTGCAAAATCATCTGAAACATCACCAGCTATTCGGATTGTGGCCCTGGGGTTACTATGTATTGCATTAATATATTCTCTGGGAAATCCCTTCCACATCAAAACTGACCACAGAAACCTCCATGAGACCCTGTTGAATGCTTTTCCAGCATCCAACAGGGCCACCGCGAACGGGGATCCTGTAGCTTGCGTCCAGTCCAAAAGTGAAATGACTCTCTTCACATGATCCATCGTATCCCTATTTGAAATAAACCTGTGCTGTCTTATTGAAACCAGGGCGGGCATTAATTCGTTCAGCCTATTAGCTAAGATTTTAGAAAAAATCTTACTGTCAGCAGTAATAAGTGAGATGGGTCTATATGACCCTAATTCGGTAGCCTCCTTTCCATTTAAAAAAAAAATAACTATAGTGGCGAAGGACCATGATTCAGGAGGATAGCCTAGAAAAGCATTGTGAAACACTTTAAGTAACTCAGATTTTAGCAATCCACGAAAGGTGCGATAAAATTCGAGGGGTATATTGTCAGGTCCCATTGCCTTCCCAAGAGCCAAACCTAAAATAGCTGATTCGATTTCTTCCCATGAAATGGGGGTGGCTAATAACGTTTTCTGTGCTTCAAAGAGTCCAACACAATCAATATTTTCAAGATACAGAAGGTCATTCCTTCCTACATTCCTACCGTCATGAGACTCATCATACAGTAGTTGATAGAAATCACAAAATGCTTTTAACACATCTGTTTTTGATCGCTGCATAGCCCCCTTTAAATCGCACATTTTAAAAATGTCATTAGATGCTGTCTTCTGTCTGAGTCTTTGAGCTAGTACTCTTCCTGTTTGTTCACTAAGTTCGTAACATTCCGTCTTAAATTGCCTGTGCTTCTGTGCAATCTGCTCTGCTATATGAGAATACACTGTGTTCCGCTTAATAGTCAAGTCTAGTTGGGCTCCCTCGATGCCCCGACCTAGTCGAATACTTTCGGCTAGCTTCAACTCTGCCTTCATTACCATATCCGATTCCTTGCTTCATTACCATATCCGATTCCTTGCTAAACTTGCTCCGTCTGGCTTTACGTTGAAAGTTCAAGAAATTAAGAGTTTCCCCCCTAACTATTGATTTGAAAGTATCCCAGACTATTTGGACAGAAGCAGTATCGTTATTATGTTTAAAAAACTCCTTAATGATAATAGTCATATGTTGCAAATAATCCTCTTCAAATAATAGATTTCTTTGGACTGACCAGTTCATTTTTCTGCCCCCTACTTCATAAGGCAGCTGTATTTCAAGTATTAGTGGGTTATGATCTGATATTAATTTGGGGAGAATTTCAATATTAACTTTTTCTAAAAAATATTGAGAAATAAAAAAATAATCCAGACGAACACATTTTTGATGTGGGGCATAGAAGAAACTATACCCAGGTTCACTTGAACAAATGGTATTCCATACATCAATGAGCCCGTTTCCTAAAACTAATTCACGGAGAGCTCCAAAAGTCCGATACTTTCTGCCTGAATACTTCCCGGTTTGCCTAATATCAAACCCAGCATCAATATGAATATTAAAATCCCCACAAAGGATTATCGGTTGAACCCACGAGGCAAGCTCTAAATTAATAGAATTCATTAGTTCAGCGTCATCTATTTTAGGGCCATATAGTGAACAGATAGTGAACCTGTTTTTATTAATCTTATGTTCTGCCACCCCCATCTCCCCCATTTATCTGCCAAAGTTTTAACACATACCCCTAAGCCCTGTTTCATAAGAATAGCAACTCCTTTTTTAATCCCTGTCTGATTCGAACATACTACCAGATCTAAACATAGATTTTTTAACCAATCTCTCTTAGCCCAGGCTATATGTGTTTCCTGTAGACACAAGATATCTATTTGTAATAGCTGAATCTTTTTGCATAAAAATCCCCTTTTCATAAAGTCATTAAGACAATTAATCAATGTGCAAACCTTCAATTTCCTATCCATTCCTATATATCAAACGTAAAACGAGCATATCTTTTCTCTTGTAATATAGAACTACAAAACTTCGCCCTTAAGAACAACTTATATAGAACCTGCCCTTGTTTCCATTCAAAGATAACTGCTGCTGAATTACACCTTACCCGCCACCAACCCCACCCCCCCACCACCACCCCCCACTCCTCCTCCTTACCCCAAACCCCACCCAGCCCACCATCTGAGGCACAAGAACTATCAGTCCCTGAGAACACAGAGTGGCCCCCTCCCTCCCTTTCCTTGGTCGGGAAAGAGAATAACATCATTCAAATACAATCTAATTTGTCCAAGCTTTGGTGTTCACCCCACTTCCTTGGAGCACAAAAAAAGAAATCAGTCCCAGAAACAAAACCAACTAAAGACATCCGGAAAAATTGAATCATAATGAGGGAACATCAGTCTCCATTTGAATCATAATACAATAATGTCATAGTGTCATAATGTCATCAAATATTCTTTTGCCACAATTTCAGAAAAAAACATTTGTTTGACCCTTTACAGTGACTTTTAACTTAGCTGGATTTTGCAAATATACCACATGCCCCTTTTCCTGAAATCCAACAAATAATTGACGGAAATGCCAACGTTTGGAGACAGTGGCTTGACAATAGTCCGGCCGGACAAAAAAATGACATCCTTTAGCAACTCCCTTCTTATCAGGCCTAGCAAGACCAAAAACGGCTTCTCTTGCTAGGAAATTATTAAATCTGACCATTATGGCTCTTGGGCGATCAGAATCGGTTTGTCTGGCCTTATTCACTGTAAAAGGGAAACGGTGTGCCCGTTCAATAACAAGTGGCCAGTCCAACAGCACTAATTCCGGAAATGCTGCGGAAAATAACTCACAAACAAATTTACGCACATCTGGCCCCCTAAGCTTTCAGGAACCCTCAAAATACGTAAATTGTTTCTACGTGACTGGTTTTCTAACACAATAAGTTTAAAGCCAATATCATCCCGTTGGGCTTTAACGGAACTAAGCTCAATTTTTTGCGCTGCCACTTCGTTCGTGGAGTCAAGCTAGCCGGGCTGATGAGAGGTGTTACCTCGAAACCTGTCCGGTCCTCGGATGCTTGATTCCGTTCTGGGAAGGACATGGCTTTTGTAGTTCGGACTGGACTGTTCCCATTGGGCACAGGGTCAGAGCTGATTTGCATATCGCCATTGTCTAACCCGGGGTGGTGTGGAGTGCAAAAAAACGATGGATTTGGGCCCAGATCTTTGGACTGGGTTGAGTGTGTGACATTGATCCACATTCGGTCCATCACCTGTTGTTTTTGTTGTTGTTTTTGCCACTTCGTTCTCCAGCACAGAAATTCTAGTCTCGGCTTCAGAAACCCTTGAAGAAATATCCGTGCACATTTTCGTGACTCGTCTCACCGCATTCTGGACTTTACGGCACGTAGCTTGAGTGCAAGCAATCTCATTCTTTGTTTCCGATCTATGTGCCATCATAGTTTGATAAATTATTGATAGTGTTACTTCCTGGTCCAATGAATGTTCCTCATATTGTATCTGCCCTTCTTCCAGAAAGCCAGACTAAGATGCTGTTTGGATGATACACCACCAGAGATTTGTTTCTAGCACTCTGCGTCTTCCTAACCTTATGTTTTTTGACAGTTATAGCAGATCCTGGAGAAATTTCATTAATTCTTGATTCATCGTCATCCAAGCTGCTATCACCAGGATAATATGCCCCTTCTTTGTTAATGCTTTCATAGGACGTGTGGTCTGACATGGAAAAAAATGTATCCGAGATTTCTTGAGAGCCAGCAGGATCCAAACATGAAGCTTCACTCAGTGCTGATAATATTACTGCCTCAGATAAGCCAATCAAACCACCAGGACTCTCAGTAGCTGCTTGAGAGACCGAACAGACTCAAGGTCCCAGAATTCCTTTGGGCAGTTCTTTCTCTTTAGGTCTACAGTCAGAATCCGATAATGGCAATTCTTCCAACGTATGGGTCAGAGCTTCTAAAGGGGACTCATCCTGTACTACAATACTCGAGGAATCTCCCCTAGCAGCAATCAACCGATTCCCATTTAAATCTGTTACCAGGCTCTCAGAGCGCAGAATCTGCGTATTTTTAATAAGTTGTTTTTCGAACATAGCAGGTACAGTTTGTAATGCCGGGTTCATATTACGGGGCTTGTTGACTCGCTCCCCCCCTTTTTCGATACAGTCTGTCGTTGGGTTGAAGAATTAGCCGTTACAGTCGCCATAACCCCCCCCCCTTCCTCCCCTCCCCCCACCCGCCTCTTGAGCAGCATCCTTGGACTCCACAACATCTGACTGAGCGGGAGCCTTAGTTTTTCCGCTCCGAGTAACTGGGTGTTTCAGGGGAGGTTTCGGCACCATATCCACTTCCATCTAAAAAGGGGTGGTGGTATGATCCTCTTTTCAATTAAGAGACTTTCGGTCTCCTGTTCAGTACTTCTGAAGATAGACAGTGTGTCCACAGTCTGGCACATTAACAGCATGGCTGATAAGAAAATAAAGGTTCTGGCGAATTGACCAGGGGTTTTTGTATTTGTCTGAACAAGAGGATTTTGGTGACAGCATGATACCTGCCAGTTAAACAAAATACTGTTCCGAATTGGAATTGCAGGTTTCCCAAAGACTGGATGGTGGCAAAATGGGGCCCATGCAATAGCAATGTGATTTTCTCATGTCTGGACCACCAACTCCTGAGTTCTATAGCTGGCGTCCAGATCCCTAGGTGAAAGCTACATATGCCTTCTTTCTAGACTTCCCTAAATCTAACCTATGCCTTAACACCGTTCTCGATGATCATAAGGCTGTTGGCCTAGGTAAGGAAACATAAGTCTGACGTGATCTTAGTGACACCTTTTTTGGAGATCTCAAGTATGGTTTCCATTTCTTCTGGCATTTCCTGGAATTCTCTGATCCTTCACACCCTCAATCTGAACATTCTGATTTTTATCAGGGGCGGCTCCTCCGCTAAGGCTTACGACCATCGCCCCACTGCTCTTCTAGCAGGAAAAATAAAATGATAATAAGTCGTTATTATCATTTTATTTTTCACAGGATAGGGGCTGAAGGCACAGGGGAAGGAGTGGTTTGTGCACATTAAGTTGGAAAAGGTACGTATAAGTGTTTTTACCTATTATGTATCCCCCCCGTTACCCAACTGTCCCCCCACCCTCATTCCCTGCCAGCAGCTACTGATCTTTATGGCAGATCTCACCAACTGGTACTCAGTGACTATCTCGTGCTCATGGCATTGAAGATTACCGGTTACACTGGAAAATGCCAGAACTTTACATCTAGCTTCATCTAGAAGGCCTGGCCACAATACAACATCAAACAGTCCAGCTCAGCTTAGTTTGAAGACCCTGGTCACGATGGTGTCTGGGGCGCAGTCTGGATCCTGGAGGGTCAGACGTTATCCATATTCTGAGGTTTTTAGCAGAGTTGGCTAACAACTGGCTAGCTAACTGGACCATCAACACCTGCAGATCAGAGATCCCTGCATTCCACGCTCCTCTTAATAGAGTCCTGGCAAGAGAACATCCTCTAGTGGGAGAGGTCTGGCACAGGGGTTAGGGCAGTTGACTCCGGAGTGCAGGGCTCACATTTCGATCCCCGGCAGCAGCTCAGCAACATGTGACTGGGCAATAGCTCACTTAATCTTCCCAATGGCCCCAGCGCCTTGAGACCCCTAGTGGTGAGTAGTTTGCGCTTTACAAATACTGGATTTAGTGTGTAAGTTACTCATGGGTGTCCAGTTTGCTTTCCTTTTCCAGGAGGTTATTGTCAGTGAAATTGGCCGTGCTGTTACGTTTGATATCTGACCATAGGGCATTAAATCTCGCTGCCAGGTCTTTTACCCCGGTCAGGCTCTCCTTTACAGTATCAAGATGAACTAAAAATAACATTAGTGTTTTATCCTACCAAGCATTTTCTGACAAGCGCAGACTTAGTGTGGTTAAATGTTTAAGGGCATATGGAGGATTTTACATTGCCTGGTAGAAAACATCGCCTTATCTTAATCTGCAGTGATTTTCCTCCTGGACCCACTTTGGTTCTCCCTTAGGTTTACATATTAGACAGCCTCTACTTGTTTTGCTTAGCCACCTATAATACATTTGTTTTTGTGTATACACTGTACATGTTGTTTGTTATTCAGGGAATCTTCTTGGGATCTAATCTCACATGTTTGTACAAGGTTGCTGGGAATACATAACAATTTGGTGTACTGCTTTTCCTGCTCGTTCAGCAGCAGATCCTAACAACTAGACATAAAACGGACACACAGCTGCATCTCCAGCACAACATAATAGTATTTGTAAGAAAGTGGCTCTGTATATACTGGACCAAAGGAAGGTACAGTGTGCACAGAGTCCACAGTCCCCAGAGGTATGGCAGAGGCTAAAGTTAGATATAGCCTTACTCTCTAAAGTGGGAGCTCGGTCGAGCAGTAAGGCAGTATCAGAGGACAGTGTAAAGCATTTGTTGTACACACTCAGTCAGCAAATGGTCTCACACACTTGAGAACTGAACTCTAGGCCAATGTTTTGTATAAAAGTATACAGCTGTTTTATTTTAGAACCAACAAGGTGTCAAAATGTACTTTCTCAGAATGAGTTACTTTAGTTAAATACAATTACAGAGTAAGGTTATATCTAACTTTAGCCTCTGCCATACCTCTGGGGACTTCATCCTGGACTCCTCCCTCTCCATGACCAGGCAAGTCAACAACGTCTCCTCGGCGTGCTTCAACATCCTACGCATGCTACGGAAGATCTTCTGGTGGATCCCCACCGAGACCAGGAAGACCGTCACCCAGGCCCTCGTCACCAGCCGACTGGACTACGGCAACGCCCTCTACGCCGGTACCACCGCCAAGCTCCAGAAGAGACTCCAGCGGATCCAGAACGCCTCAGCCAGACTCATCCTCGACATCCCACGAACCAGCCACATCTCCGGACATCTGAGAGACCTTCACTGGCTCCCCGTCAACAAAAGAATCACCTTCCGCCTCCTCACCCACGCACACAAAGCCCTACACGACCAAGGCCCGAGCTACCTCAACAGCCGAGTCAACTTCTACGCTCCCAAACGCCACCTCCGATCAGCCAACCACGCCCTCGCCGCCGTCCCCCGCATCCGAAGAGCGACTACAGGAGGAAGGTCCTTCTCCTACCTGGCCGCCAAGACCTGGAACTCCCTCCCTCCCGACCTGCGCCTGACCCAAGACCACCTCTCCTTCAGGAAGAAGCTGAAGACCTGGCTGTTCGAGCAGTAGCGCCCCCCCCCCCCCCCCCCCCCCCAGCGCCTTGAGACCCTACGGGTATGTAGCGCGCTTTATAAGTGTCACTGATTGATTGATTGACTTTTCAAATAGGTACAGTAGTTACAGTTGTTGCAATAGGCAATACATTTTCAAACACAATGCAACATTGAGCTCAATATGAATTTCTAGTCAAATACAATTAATTACTTTATGGATTACTTTTCCAACCACAGGACTGGATCCTAGATTCTGTCCAGGGACATCTCCTGTAAACAATTAAGTATAAGTGTTATGGTTACAGTAGTGATTTTTAAGGAATATTATTGGTTTTTAAAAGTTGACACAGAAAGTTTTTCACATAGAATCACCAATGTTGAGGGGGCGTGGTTTGGACGCCGGGAAGAATGGCGGCGTGAAGCTTCTCTACTCCTGTGGCAGCCAGCCTTAAATGATTTTGGGACACTTTCTACAACTAAAAAGCGGCTCTGATGGCAGGATTACAAGTCGGAAGTGGAGGGCTAACCTGAGGGTGATTCCTGGACAGCTGGAAGGTCTGCGTGCGGCGATATTGTGAAGAACCGTTTCCGCCCTCGCTGACAACGAAGGACACGCACAGACCCGACGGCTCCTACAGGGTTTAATACGGAGGCTTCGACGGGTGCTCCGGTTCAAATGCATTTGCATGCCTATACAAGACGGACGGACTCCTGAGACTCCACTGACTCCTGAGTGAGTACACATTGATAACGCCTCATGAGGATGTTTGTCAGGCTCCCGGGTGGCGCGTATAAAATGGCGGGCGGCCGGTATAATTTGAAACTGAGCCTATCTCATGCGCTAGTGGCCCCTCTCAGCCTCACTCGACTTCAACCTTGTAGGGACTGCCTAAGCCAACTAGCACTGCCAACCCTACACAAGATGGATACCACTGAACTCTCATAGCTACTGCACACATGTTCCTGTCTCATCAAAATGGCAGTGACGGCGCAATTCCCACTCGCGCTTAAACATACCGATGTTCCACTCCCTACAGCTTGAGCACCACCACAAGCTAATACACCAAATACCAGTCACCAATAAAAAGGCATGTAGTTACAGGAAGAGAAGCGCTACAGCGGAGTAATAAGAGATCGGCACACGCTATAAGGAAGCAATGCAATGCATGTCATGAATGGGAATACATGTCTGTGAAGGGAGACACATAAGGACTACATAGCATTCTCTGATAAGCCTCATAGTGGCTAAGGTCTGTGTGGATGGTGCCAACTACCACGTATTAACATGGAATAATCGCCAGTCGCTGTGAAACCCCTTTTGTGGCTGCGGGGAATACATTGGGCACCTGCACTACTAGCATGGCGAAATAAACAACACTGAAGCCATTACCAGCATAAGGCAGTGCGGCGCAGATCAAAAGACAGAGTTGGGGCTGCTGGCACACAAGACAATAGTGGCACAACGCAATCTCTGGGACGCACTCCAATCCAAATCGGCGAAATAATCGGATTAAGGTCACTGTTGTCTCCCTAATACGGATATATGAGGGCATTCGCTGCTAATACCTAAAGTGCATGGTAATACTGGGCGAAAGTTCTTGAACCCACTTTACACCTGTCTTTCTCAAGCTCCACTACCTACGACCGGACCTTTGCCTGTCACACATTCAGGTCAAGAGATACCTTGGGGGATAAGGAAATGGCGAAAAATCTCAAAAGACTCAAGGCTGAGCCTCCAAACCCAGTATCACCCATCAAAGGTAAAAAAGAAGTTAGCGAAGCTATGGACATTATACTGAGCAGACTTGAGGAAGTGCGCAATCTAGCAAAATCCACAAAGGAAGAAGTCGTGGCCATTAGACAGGACATACGTGACACTAAATCCCGACTCACTGAGACGGAGTCCAGGATCAGTCGCCTTGAGGATGCAGAGGCGACTGATGTAGATAACTTAACTGCCTTACTATAACATCAGACCAGATGACAAGAAGATTGTGCGAGTTGGAAGATAGGAATAGACGGGGGAATCTTTACATTTTTGGAATTCTGGAAGGCGCAGAAGAGGCTCATGACTCATGTATCTTGTTTCTAGAGACATGGTTTACACAAGCGACTAACCTCACCTTCACTCAACCACTTGAATTTGACAGAGCGCATAGAGTCCCAGGCAGGATAACGAAGAACCAAAAAGGTCCAAGACCCATCGTCTGCAAGCCCTTAAGATACCAGCATGTGGAGCAGATACTATCCTTCATAAGGAAGAATAACCATGTCTTATGGAAGACAAATAAAGTATATATCTCACAGGACTATAGTAAGGAAACTGTTGACGTGAGGAAGGCCTTCCTGGCCTTGCGACCACAGCTCCGATCACTGGGTCTCACAACTCTTCACGGACCCTCAAATGCTCAAACGGCTCCGAAGTGGCCCAGAAGAACTAACTATGGACACATCTACGGCTGAAGCAGCGGGGCATCTGCCCCTCGATATAAATGAGTATCCTTTGCCTGTGGGGCTCAGTGCTCCTTTGTAGTTGGGTGTCTCCACTAAACTCACTTTGCATTACGTGCTGATACATGATACCGTTGCACTCCTTCATGCATAACTAGCAGGTCGCTATATTGGATAACTTGTGATATTAATGCGCTATTGTACACTGTCATATGCTATTGTTGCACTCCTTTTTGCATAAGGAAGCAAGACGCTTTACTAGACACTATGTGATATTGATGCTCTATCACACACTGTTGCCATATGGTTTTCCTGTGCTCTGCAGACCTGAGAAACGTGTCCCTTGTTCACCGGCTTGTTACCATTACTGAAGATATATAGAAATAACCGGTTGGGATAGTCAACTGGCTCTAGGTTTGATGTTACTGCGTTCCGAAACTGATGTTATTGCGTTGCACTTGTTTTTTGTCTATCTTCTTATGTAGGATAAGACCTTCACAGAGATGTTGATATTCTATACACAACTTGTACACACGTGCAAATGATTGATCCACTATGTTATCTATACATTACGAAAATTGCGTACTTGTTTTCAGATGGTTAACTTCACCAAGTTGACACTAATGTCAGAAGCTTACATGTTGATCTAGTTCCCAAGTCCAGTGGTGAACTGTATGGATGCCATGGGAGGAATGGCGCAGTTGTTTTTTCCTAGTCACCATGCCTACCATCAACGTTTGGGGAGGGGTGGGTGGGTTGGGGGAAAGGGAAGGAGGGGGTAGGGGAGGAAGGGGTTTGGGATGGGGTAAGAGTATGTTCTTTTCTTATTTTTTGTATTTTGCTTTGATCACATCTATGCTTATGAATCTTTCCGTTGTTGCATTTCATCACCAGGGCCCTCACACTTTTCCTACTTGAATATTGACACCAATTATTCAGCAGTATCTCTCTTTGTATTAGGAGCAAGAGCTTGGAATAAATTGCCAGCTCATCTTCGGCATACAGCCAAGGAGAGCGAATTCAGGAAATCGTTGAAGACCTAGATTTCCTCACTCTCAGATGTGGCTTGTAGGGCATTAGTGTAGAGCTTGCAACACGTTGAGGTTGCCTTCTGTCCACCAACCTTTTCCAGCGGGGTTGGATGTGAGCGCCAAGATGCTCCTTGGAGCGATAGCAGCGCTATATAAGTGTGATTTTACATTACATTACAGATTTTACAGTCAGAGCTATTCTTATTCAGACTACTGTTCAGTTCGGGATGCTGCAACTAATGTTTCACACATCCTCACTATACTCAAACAGATGTGCCCCACTTTGGAACCTATGCGAGGTAGACAGGCGTTTGACTTCTTTCCTGAGTATTGATCTTCCACTAACTTCATATGGCGTCGTCCATAATTGACACACCCTTGGAGGTAACGAAAGTAGGAAACTTGAAAATTCTCTCCCTTAATGTTAAAGGGCTTAACCAGCCTATCAAACGCCATAAAATCTTAGATTATTTACGTAGGCAGAAAGGAGATATTGTTCTGCTGCAGGAGTCCAAATTGGATGCTAAGCAATTCCACACACTTAGGAACAAATTCTACACTGAAGTTGTTATGTTGTTATGTTATGTTATATGAGTCTTGTATAGCGCAACGGCTACTCCAAAGGAGTGTCCCGGTGCTTTGTGCTCCAGACCCAGAAAAGACTGGAAAAACATAACAGTAAAAAAGACAGAGGCTAAAAAGGGGAAAGCGCACTAACCAGAGAACAACCAAATCTTTAGACCCTTCCTAAAGGCAAGCAGATTAGATGTGGCCCGCAGGGACAGCGGTAAGGAGTTCCATAGCTGGGGGGCCAGGAATCTGAAGGACCGACCGCCCAGTCGGGCCCTCTGAAGTGGCAGGCTCGGAAGCGATTGCGAAAAAGAATGGCGTTCTAACTTTAATAGCCAGGAACTCGAATGTTGATTTACTTTCCTCCACGACTGACGCTAAGGGGAGGTGGGTTACAACCAAATTACTCAAAGATAACACCGAATTCTATGTTACAAATGTCTATGCCCCAAACACTTGTGACTTAACATTTTGGTCAGACCTAATGAGACAATTAGACACCATCCCTGACTCAGCCGTTCATGTCCTTGCCGGAGACTTTAACCTCCCTTTCGACCCGACTCTTGACAGGGACTCCAAGTGCGCCTTCCGTAGTAACAAGTCACATAAAGCATTCACTACCCTTTGCAGTAGGTTTCACCTCGTAGACTCGTGGCGACTGCAGAGTCCTGATGGGAGGGAATACACATTCTACTCTTCTCCACACGACTCGTTCTCCCGAATTGATTATTTATTTATTACAAAGAATGCCATCCCCCGAATAGAGGAGACTATAGAACCGAGGGTCTTATCAGACCACTCTTGCATAACGCTCACCATCTCCAATATGAAACCGTTACACCGCCAATCTCTGTGGCGCCTAAATGAGGAAGTCCTTGAGAAGGAGCAATATCGAGCTACCATTGAAGTGGCCATCAAAGAATACTTGGAAAACAATAAGAGGGGAGATACAACTGACTTGACCCGCTGGGAGGCACTAAAAAGCACTATACTGGGGGGTTATCATTAAACTTAAATCAGCCATAAACAAAAACTACAACGCAGCCTTAGAGGCTCTAGAACACGAAATTTCCACTCTAGAGGTAAGACATCTGAAGGACAGGAAAGAGGAGGCACTAAAAAAACTAGCTAATAAAAAGTATGAATACAATAAAATAGTAAGCAAAAGGGCAGGGGTGTGGTTGAACAGAAGACAACGATTTAAAATATGTGAATCTAATAAGGCTGGGAAAAGCTTGGCATCATACCTCAAATTTAAAAATCAGAAAAACACGATCAATTCCATCTCTGGCCAATCTGGAGTGGCCTACTCAGACCCCCTAAAGATTGCAGAGATATTTAAAGATTTTTACGAACAACTGTATGCCAAGAACGTAAGTGTAGAAAAGGACCGGATCAAAGGTTATTTGGAGGGCTGTGTACTACCGTCTCTCTCTGATGAAGATCAAGAAGATCTCAATTGCCCAATTTCGCTCACTGAGGTTGAGAAAGCCATAAAGTCTCTCAAATGCGGTAAGGCCCCTGGACCCGATGGGTTCACTGCTAAATTCTATAAATACTTCTCCTCCATACTATCCTCCCCACTCCTCCACCTCTTTCGGGAAATTAATGTAACGGGTGAAGTGAAGGGCACACTAGTGGAGGCTATCATAGCCGTTCTTCCCAAAGATGGGAAAGACCCAACACTCCCCAAAAACTATAGACCCATCTCGCTTATCAATTTGGATTGTAAGCTTCTGGCTTCGATTCTGGCCAATCGTCTCCAGAGGGTTTTGCCTAAACTTATACACCCCTCCCAGGCAGGCTTTTTGAAACACAGGCTATCCAGCGTCAATACCAGGACCTTAGCACACGTCCTTGAAAAAGCAAAGCTTCTTACCACCCCTACTGCAGCAATCACACTCAATGCCGAAAAGACATTTGATTAAGTGGACTGGACGTATTTAGAGGCCGTCTTACATAAATTTAGACTAGGGTCGTCCATTGCGAAATTGGTTATGTCCCTCTACTCCTGCCCCTCAGCCAGGGTCAGAGCGGGAGGGTCATATTCCTCATCATTCAGACTGCAACAGGGAACCAGACAGGATGCCCCCTTTCCCCTTTGCTATTCATTTTTTGCTATTGAGCCGTTCTTACACAATAATAAAGGTATCTCCGGAATCCCCTTTAACGAATGCACGATAAAAATTACAGCCTTTGCAGATGACGTGCTGGTTGTATCTGAAAAGGCGGAGGAGGCTATACCAGCACTCATGACCACTATTGAAGAGTTCTCGAAGGTATCCGGATACAAGTTGAATGAAGACAAAACGGAAGTTAAATTATTGAATAACCAAGGGAGTAAAGAGATCTTGGGGGATTCTGGTTTAACATGACAAACTGAGTTGTAGAGGCGGAGCTGAACAATAGCCCGTCCTCTACAAAAACCAGTCACATCATATGACGCGCAGCGAATACGCGCAGCAGGCGCGCCAAAGCCGCGCCAAAGACAAGCCTAAGACATGCCCGTCTGGGCCCGTCCGGGACAGGACGGGGCATGGGGCAGGGAACCCTCCACAGACAACTTCCCAGGTATGAGCTCCACGCAACTAAAAGCTTTACGTCCCGTACCACAACATGATTGTATCGTGCTCTCGCCACTGGGCGACACACTGCTTAAATTGCAATGTTCAACTCACAAATATCCAACCATACCCGGACCCAGAAATCCATACCCAAACCCCATCCAAACGCCCCAAACGCTCTATCTGCAACTATTCCTTTTTTAGCGTAAATTGTAGATCCTTGCCGCAGCACAAACTAGACATCTTCACCCTTCTAGTAGAAGAAGCACCCAGTGCTCTCTTCCTCACAGAAACTTGGCTACACGACAGCTCCGGCCCGGATGTAGCAACCGCTCTCCCAGCCAACTATGCCATTGCAAGAAAAGACAGACAAGGCCAAGTGGGTGGGGTTATCGCTATCATATACTGCAAAGATTTCATCTGCAATATGCTCCCAGTGAATATCACAGACTGTGAAGCTGCCTCCTTTCAAATCACTCTGAACCCTAATTTTACGTTCTCTGGCCTCATAATATATAGACCTCCTGGGAATGCCACTACCTGGACAGCCAGTCTAGCAAACTATATTTCGCCATTTCTGTTAGACTACAAAAATTTTACACTCCTAGGGGATCTAAATCTGCATCTTGAGGACCCAACTAACCTGGCTTGCTGCAATCTAATAGATTATCTAATGGCTTTAAACCTATCACTCCTCAACTCCGGTCCCACGCAGAAGGCAGGACATCTATTAGACCCCATAATCACAAATATCCCAGAATTAAAATGGACTCTAACCAGCCCCATATGCTGGTCAGATCATCATCTTATCAGTTTCAGTCTAGCCAGAACTTTCTCCCCCAGAAATACTACATGGCCTGCTAACTCCATGAGAAACTGGAAATTACTCGACATTAACAAACTGAGTCAAGTGCTAACAATTAGCACACCCTCTCACGACCATAATATGGAAAGTCTCGCTGTAACCACAAACCAGTGGTTAGAAACTGCAGCCAATCAATGCCTCCCCCTAACGAAGGCAAAAAGAAACTTCCACCGTCCCCCAGCCCCCTGGTTCAACGAACTTCTCAAAGTTGAAAAATCTAAATGTAAAGCACTAGAAAGAAATTGGCGCAAAGATTATAACCCTGAAAAAAAGATAACATACAATAAGGCGAGAAACGCGTATCACTCCTCTTGCATCAAAGCCCGGGCCCTTTACGTGGCTAACTCCATCAATAATGCCACTAACAAAGCAAAGACTCTATTCAACACAGTGAAGGACCTAGCAGGTGCCCAAACAACTGCTACTGCTCATCCCCTAACCAAAAAACAATGTCAAGACCTTGCGACATTTTTTAATGATAAAATTGAGAACATTATCATCAACATCACTACCAGGCCCCTTGACAACTGTTCACAGCAGGATATCCCCATGTTATCGGATAAAGTGAACACCCTTGAGAAATGGCCCCTGGTAACCATGGACTCCCTAAAAACCTCCCTCAAGTCCATTTCATCAGGCTCCCCCTGCGACCCTCTCCCTGTCAGTATTTTAAAACAACTTGACTCTATCCCCCTGATTACCATAACAGACATGCTAAATGCTTTCCTCCAATCCTCCACTGTCCCATCGAGCTGGAAGCATGCAGTGGTAACCCCACTACTGAAGAAACCTTCATCCGATCCCACTGTCCTGTCTAATTATCGACCTATATCTCTGCTCCCTGCCTTTTCCAAACTCATGGAAAGGCACATACACTCCGCCCTCACCACCTTTACAGAGGACAACAATCTCCTTCACACCTCACAGTCAGGCTTCAGAGCAGGATACTCCACGGAGACTGCCCTACTGGGTGTGACAGAAAAAAATCAGAAACTTCTGGACGAGGGTCAAACGGTCGCACTCATTCTTTTAGACTTGAGTGCGGCGTTTGATACCATATCACACAAAACTCTTCTGGCTACCCTAGAGAAAAACTGCATTCGCAGTGATGCCTTACAGTAGATTAAGTCCTTTCTTTCCGAAAGAACCTTCCAGATTAAATCCAGTATCGCATGTTCAGACACATTCCCCGCTCCACATTTAGTCCCAAAAGGTTCCATCCTGAGCCCGCTGTTTTTTAACTTGTACCTTAGACCACTGGCCGACCTGGCGGACTGCGCAGGCCTGACTTTAATGACCTACGCTGACGACTCCCAAATCATTTTTTCCCTTTCTGAGGCAAAACCGTTAGCCCCCTCTCTACTCAAAACCGGACTCCAGAAAATGTTCAACTGGATGACTACCAACCAGTTGAAACTAAATGGGGATAAAACTGAGGTCCTCCTACTGGGAAGAAACAAGGAACTCTGGAATCTCTCCCACTGGCCGCCTGAGCTGGGTAATTTTTCCTCTCCAGCTACACAGGTAAGAAATCTAGGGGTCATCGTAGACAATACTCTGTCTATGAAACAGCAGGCAAACAAAGTCGCAGGACTCTGCTTCACCATAATAAAATGGTTAAAGAAAATCAATTGGATGCTCCCCCAGGTCACGCAAAAACCCGTAGTCAACGCACTAGTAACATCGCGTATTGACTACGGAAACATCCTCTACCTTAGCTCTAACTTAGCAGTAATCAAGCGACTCCAAATGATTCAAAACTCTGCCGCAAGACTCTTGTGTAGGATTCTAAAGTCTGAAAGAGTATCAAAACACCTGAACGAATTACATTGGCTCAGGATTCAACATCGGATCAGCTTCAAAACCCTGAGCTACATGTTCAAAATCAAAAACAAAACGGCTCCCACCTATCTGCAAGCTTAGCCTTCCCCTACCTGCCAACAAGAAACCTCCGCTCCCAAACGGCTTCGAACTTCGCCGTCCCCAGATTTAAATTAAAAAGAACTGGCGGGAGATCTTTCGCTGTCAGAGGACCAATTCTATGGAACTCACTCCCTCCACATATCCGGAAAGAGGAAAGCTACGCTAGTTTCCGGAAATACGTAAAAACCTGGCTGTTCCAGAAACAACTGTGCTAAAAATCCAACTCAGCATTTTCCTTTGTCCAACTTAATGTCAAAGGCGCCGGGAAACCCTTGTTGGGTAGCTGAGCGCCATACAAATGTAAAAAATAAATAAATAAATAAATAAACATGGCAGCCGGGCTGCTTCAAGTACTTGGGGCTAGACTTTGATAAGGATCTTATCACTACCTTACGTACTAATGAAGACATGCTCCTAAAGAAAATATCCAAACTACTTGAGGGATGGTCGCCTAAATATCTATCACGGTGGGGGAGAACTGAGACCTTGAAAATGATGGTAACTCCGCTGATCAACTATCTAGCAAGTATGCTTCCGATGACCTTCTCTGAGGATTTCTTACACAAGGTTAATAAGCTATTTGGTAAATTTTTGTGGCAAGGGAAGAAACCCTGGATATCAATGAAAAAGCTTTAGCTAGCTAAGAATAAAGGCGTCCTGGGCCTACCCAACTTTAGAAATTACCAGACTTCGTTCTTGTGTAAGCAAGGTGCACAATAGCTGGCTGAAGACCCAGCATACGTCCCGTTGTGGATAGACATAGAAAGATCCCTCATTGGCAACATAGCCCTCACTGCCATGGACCATGGACTTGACACACCTTCCCCACTCGAAGTACATCTTACTAAACAGACGTGCCCTCCTAAGGCTGGACCAATCGCATAAAAATGGCCTCAAAATTAAAAATACTACTTTGGTGACCTTATGGCATAATCCTGCACTTAAAATCAATGGGGAACCTATCTACTGGGAAGTTTGGTCTGCAAAGGGTATTAATCTGGTGAGTGACCTTTATGATGGACTGCACCGTTTTCCTCGATCCAGGTAACACATTGTCTCACACCGATGGACTTTTATGATTTCCTCAAACTAAAAGCACTCCTGTCCACTCGTTCTCTCAAACCATCAGAGCCATGGCTTAAGACCCAGCTGATACGTTTTAGAACAGCCGGTCATTTTGTGTCAGGGATGTATAAACTTCTCCTTCCTTCGCCAGGGGAAAGCTGACAGACGTAGTGAGATACGATGGGAGGCTGAACCCAACTCTACGGGGCTTACTTTTGTTTGGGATAAAATTCATGCTACATCCCTGGTAAACAAAATCTCCCCCATATTGTCACAAACTAAATATATGCTGCTTAATAGGGTGTATTGGACGCCCAACAGACTTTTTAAGCTTTAACTAAGAGACAGCCCCAAATGTTGGAATTGTAACTCAGAGGTAGGAGAGCTAGCCCACATGCTTTTTCATTGCCCATCGCTGGGAAACTATTGGGGAAGAATCTTTGACTGCATAGAACATATCTTTAAAATTAAACCTGCAAGGGAGTTTGCTTATGTCCTATTGGGTGTCCTGGACCCAAAGCTGGCAAATGATAATGATCGCCAATTGTTAGACTTACTGCTCACCTTGGCGTGTAATGTAATCCTGTGTAAGTGGAAGACCGCTTCCGAAGTATCTTCCAAGATGTGGCAGGAATGGGTATCTTGCATCAGAGGGGCGGCCAATCCAGCTCTGCATTCCTCACCTTGGTGTGCCTCACATAAGAAGCTTTGGAAGTCCCTTGATGCTTCTTCCTTTTCATTTGATCCCCGTAAAAAAGCCACTCTGCGGAAACTGTACCACCCGTATATGGGGTACATTCTAGCTGTCACTGTCTATGTCATGGTACTCGTTACACATCGCAGTTGGGGGGCTATGACGGTACTTTCTACTTTGCTAATGGCATTCTTCCGATTCGACTATTAATTAGCTGGAACAGTGTGGGAATGTAACCCCTGGTGCTAGAATATATTGTTGTATGTATAACAGTCTGCATCCATGTGACAATTGTGAATTGGACATCACCCTTGGATTTTTGATATGCATCCTTATTCTGTATGTTCGAGGCATGTGGGCTGATGAATTCACATCTTGTGCATAGATCGCCGCCTAGTGTTGGGTCCGGATGATTGCACTTGTTGTCTTGGAAGAGTCTTCGAAGTATCACGAGATAGGTGACTCCTCCCCTGGACTACAGTGCTCATGGGCATCTTCTCCATCCTCAGATTGTTTGTTTCCGCCATTGAGCTCGGATGCAAACTCCTATACTCCAACTTTGGAATCAAAAACAAAACTTTTCTAAAGGCCAAAAGGCCTTCGATTCGACGGTATTGTTCTCGCTCAGTACCTCTCTACTCCATCCAGTTTTCCATCTCCAAGCGGTCGTCGACGCGGGCCGTTGGGCCTTTTCGACACAACGTGAGCCGACCGTCGATGGAAAGAAGCCCGTTTAAAAGGTGCCCACAATGCTACTCCAAGTTCCCACATACTGATAAGCACTCAGTATGTGACAAGTGCCTTCCCCCAGACCATAAGGAGGAAAGCTGTCTAGCCTGCGCACAGTTTCGATCGAAGAAAACTATTCGGAACCGACGTGCTGCCAGGCAAGAAATGCAGCGACAGGCACCAGACCCAGACAACATCTTCGATGATGACCAAGATCTACAAGAAGCGCCAGACTCGGACCTAGAGATCGTCACCGTCGAGGACTACTCGGACTCTGATGACGACATCCCACTGGGGCAAACTGTGAGTACCCTGCCCCCGACACCATCTACCCAGTTACCAATGGCTCTGGTCAAGGCATCACCAAAGGGCCTTAGCCAAGATCAGAAAAAAGTTTTGCTTGCCCCGTCATCCGGCTCGGCTCCGAAACCGAAACTTTTCGAAACCCCAGGGCCCAGTAACATCGTCCCAAAGAAGATTCCAGAGCCAAAGAAGGTACTCGAACCGAAGAGCGTTGATCCGAAAACGGCCGCACAGCCAAAGAGCGTCGAGCTGAAAAAGACTGTCGACCCCAAGAAGGCCACGCAGCCCAAACTTGTCGAGCCAACAGTGGTTGTCGAACCGAACAAGGCCACACAACCATAGGGCGCCGAACCAAAGAAGGTCGCCGACACAAACAAGCCTTTCGGCACCAAAATCCGTCGACCCGGCAAAAGGCACTGTACCTAAGCCCGCGTCGAGGCCAGAACGACCTATCAGCCCGAAGGCACCGATCCTGAAAACACCAGTCGATCCAAAAAATACAATCGACTCGGGAAAGGACACTCCTCCAAAGAAGCCTACGGAGCACAAAAAGCGCGCCGAACCGAAAGTCACGGTTGACCCGAAAAAAGGCCCGAGCCGAAAAAAATCGGCTGCTAAGCCAAAAGTCGTCGAGAAACCAAAGTCGAACACTCAACCCAGGACTGTTGAGGAAGAACTCTTCCACCCAGATCCCTCTGACGACCAAGCAAAGATGTATATCAACCCAGAGACTTGTAAAGTTGCCATCCTGCATAGGAAAAAGAGGCCTTTGGACTTTGAACCTCAGTCCCCTATTCCACTGAAGAAAAAGGACTTTGGGACTTCTCCCTCTAGACCCTTCATTCCTTTTCAACCTATCATGCCTACTACTCCGTTTAATCCATACACTCCTTACTCTCCTTCTCAACACGGGGACGATGAAGGTAACACAGGGGATGAGCCACAGTCTCAATATGACTTCCCACAGGATCCTGGACCACAAGGGGAACCATGGGAAGAGCCAACTGACCCTTACAACACCCATCCCATGCCTGATATGTCCTCTTATCCTACTAAGCCGTCACCTACTGATGACACCGTAGTTTTTAATCAACTAATAGACAGGGCTGCACAGTTCCACAAAGTAGATATGCATAACGACCCTGTTGAGGAAGACTTCTTGTTTGACATCTTCCCTACATCAGAAAAAAGTGTCAAAACACTTCCCATGTTAAAGGGAGTTCTGAAACATGCACCTGACATATTTAAGGATACAGCCAGGGCACGGGTAATCAACCCCAGAATAGAAAAAAAGTATAGGGCAGCTCCTACAGACCCTACTTACATCAAAGGGCAGTTATCACTTGATTCCCTGGTAGTGGCCAACGCACGTAAAAGAGCCAACTCCCAAACCATGGGGAAGCACCTCCCCCAGGAAAGGAGTCAAAAATACTAGAGGCATCAGGGAAAAGAGTAGCAGCACAAGCATCCAACTCGTGGAGGATCGCTAATACACAAGCCCTACTGGCTCGTTACGACGGCGCATTACGACCAGCTAGAAACCCTAATGCAACACCTACCTGAGCCTTTCAAAGCACAAGCCCAAGATCTCATACAGGAGGGAAAATTCATAACAAACGCCTCCATCAAATGCGCGCTTGACACAGCAGACACTGCAGCTAGGTCAATCAACACTAGCGTTCTACTCCGCAGACATGCATGGCTGCGTATTTCTGGTTTTAAAATGAGGTGCAGTCCACCATTCTTAACCAGCCTGTTATTCAGGATTTTCTATTTGGCCCTGCTGTCGACACCATTTTAGATAAAATGATAAAGGACACAGAGACAGCGAAATCAAAGGGGGCATATCAATTTCAGCAAAATAGAGCTCCTTTCGTCACTCCTCGTACAGATCGAATACATGAGGAAATACCTCACAAACAACGGCCTCATACAAAGGTAACACAAAGGGTTCCTTTACCAAAAACACAACCAGAGGAGGCTACAGAGGTAACAATACCAAGGGAAGAGGACGTGGAGGCAATAACACCAGAGCCTCCACTGCCTCAAAGCAGTGACTCTATTACACTACCTCCAGACCACTTAACACCGGTCGGAGGCAGACTCCAACAGTTCCTACCTGTCTGGAACGCAATTACCACAGACAGGTGGGTGAGAGAAATTATCCAGTCTGGCTACTGCCTAGAACTGACTTCTACACCACCAAACATACCACCCAGACATCGTCCAATGTCCAGAGAACACATCACCCTGTTACAACAAGAGGTGAACTGCATGCTAGAAAAGGGGGCCATAGAGCAAGTCCCTTTCCTACAGCAAGGGACAGGAGTATACTCCCTATATTTCCTTATTCCCAAGAAGGACGGCTCTCTCAGACCAATATTGGACCTAAGACCCCTAAATAAATATATACTGTCGGAGCACTCTCATATGATAACACTACAACAAGTGCTCCCGTTGCTACAACAAGGGGATTTCCTAGCAACACTGGACCTCAAAGATGCGTATTTCCACATACCCATCCATCCAGCCCACAGAAAATACCTCAGGTTCACAATAGAAGGTCAACACTACCAATTCAAGGTTTTGCCCTTCGGGGTTACCATGGCTCCAAGAGTGTTTACAAAACGCTTAGTGACAGTGGCAGCACATCTCAGGAGGCAGCACGTCCATGCGTACCCTTACCTGGACGATTGGCTAATACAAGCAAAATCGTAACAACAATGTGCAGCACACACGTCTCAGACAATCCAGCTGCTACACAGCTTAGGCTTCTCAATCAACTACACAAAATCACATCTGCAACCGTCCCACATACAGCAGTACCTGGGAGCCACCATAAACACCTCAGTGGCAAAGGCATATCCAAACTCAGCGAATACAGCCAGTACGCAGACACTCATTCGCAAATTCCTGCCAAAACACTCTTTGCCAGCTCAAGTCTTCATGCAGCTCATAGGCATGATGGCCTCCTGCATATTCATTGTCCCCCATCCCAAACTTCAGATGCGTCCATTGCAGGAATGCCTAGCACGGCAATGGAACCAGGCTCAAGGACAACTAAAAGACCTAGTGTTGGTAGACAGTCGCACTCACAACTCTCTGCAGTGGTGGAACCCACAAAACCTTTCCAAGGGGCGGCTGTTCCAAGAGCCGGTTCCACAACTAGTACTACCAGCGGACGCATCACTGACAGGCTGGGGAGCCCATCTCCTTCAATACACAGTACAAGGGCTCTGGACAAACAAACCGAAAAGGCTGCATATCAACCAACTGGAATTGCTAGCAATATTCCTAGCCCTAAAAGCATTTCAGAAATACTTGTACAGCAAGACGGTGTTGATCTGGACGGACAACATGACCGTGATGTACTATAGCCAGAAACAGGGAGGAATGCACTCTCCACAGCTGTCCCATCTGGCACAAAGCATCTGGAAGTGGGCGATTCCATAAAGCATTTTTCTCCTGGCAGAACACTTTCCAGGGAAGGACAATCAAGTTGCCGACCTGGCCAACAGGCACAGCCAGCAACTACACGAATGGGAGATTCACCCTCAGGTCCTTCAGCCATTCTTCGAGGAGTGGGGTCACCCAGAAATAGACCTGTTCGCCACAAAAAAAAACTCGAAATGCCAATACTTTGACGCCAGGTTCCCGCATCCATTGTCACAGGGCAATGCGATATGGATGAACTGGTCAGGCAGATTTGCGTACGCTTTTCCCCCAGCACCACTGATCCCGCTGGTGGCACGCAAACTGCGGCAACACTCCCTCACACTAATCCTAGTTTCTCTCACATGGGCGAGACAACCATGGTACACAACGTTCCTGGAACTCTCAGTAGTTCCCCATCAAAGACTGCGCCTTGCACCTCATCTTCTAACTCAGAACCATGGAGAAATCTGACACCCAGATCCCAATCAAATGAACCTAGCGATCTGGCTCCTGAGGTCTTAGAGTTTGGATACCTTAACTTGCCCCCAGATTGCATGAATATCATTAGGGAGGCAAGAAGACCAACCACACGAGCGTGCTATGCAGCTAAATGGAAGAGATTTGTTATTTACTGCAACAATAACCAAATCAACCCCTTAGACGCTTCAATACAAAACATTATATGTTACCTGCCGCACATACAAAGATGTAACTTAGCATACTCTTCAATACGACTACACCTCGCTGCCATAGCAGCATACCTTCAAAACAGGCAACACTTTTCACTGTTTAGAATACCAGCAAGCAAAGCCTTCATGGAGGGTTTAAAAAGGGTGATTCCTCCTAGGCACCCCCCTTCCCTAGTGTGGAATCTCAATATAGTGCTTACCAGACCCACGGGCCCACCATTCGAACCTTTACATTCATGCAAACTACAATTCCTAATGTGGAAAGTTGCATTCTTGGTGGCCATCACCTCACTCAGAAGAGTGAGTGAATTACAAGCGCTAACAATTCAAGAACCTTTCATGCAGGTAAATGCCAACAGGGTGGTTCTTAGAACAAACCCTAAATTCATGCCTAAGGTTGTATCCAATTTCCATATCAACCAATCAATAGAAATGCCAGTGTTCTTTCAAAGTCCACAGTCAGTAGCTGAGAGAGCCCTTCACACACTAGACGTAAAGAGAGCTCTACTTTATTATGTGGACAGAACTAAATCCTTTAGGAAAACAAAACACCTGTTTGTTGCCTTTGCTCCACAACACACGGGGAATCCAATTTCAAAATCAGGAATAGCCAGATGGATAGTTAAATGCATTCAGATATGCTATCAAAAGGCAAAACGCACTTTAACCGTCCCCCCCAAGAGCACACTCCACAAGGAAAATGGGGGCATCCATAGCTTTCCTAGGAAATATTCCTCTTGAAGATATCTGTAAGGCAGCCACATGGACCATACACACTTTCACAAAACACTACTGTGTAGATGTGCAAACAAAACAGCAAACTGCTGTAGGCCAGGCTGTCCTCAAAACTCTTTTTCAAACTTCTGCAGCTGGCACCGGTAGCCAACGCTAGAGGAGATACTGCTATACAGTCTATGCACAAAATATGAATTCAGCAGCCCACATGCCTCGAACGGAATATGCTACTTACCAGTATGCATCTGTTCTTGGCATGTAGGGCTGCTGACATTCATATCGCCCACCCTCTTCCCCGGTGCCTGTAGCAGCTGCAGCATTCTCTCTGGCATGGCCAATCTCTTACTTTACTATCTCCATATCTGCCTCAATGGCGAAAAACAATCTGAGGTTGGAGAAGATACCCATGCGCACTGTACTCCAGGGGAGGAGTCACCTATCTCGTGATACTTTGAAGACTCTTCCAAGACAACAAGTGCAATCATCCGGACCCAACACTAGGCAACGATCTATGCACAAGATATGAATGTCAGCAGCCCTACATGCCAAGAACAGATGCTTACTGGTAAGTAGCATATTCCTTTATTATGAGTTTCTATTATTATTATTTTTTTTTTGGTGTAAGACGTTTATTAGAGATTGATAAAGTTACACAGCGTCACTCCAACTACCCGGAGGCTGGCCGCTATTAGAATGAGTTGCATCATGAGCAAAGTGTCACACACTGTTCAATGTACAATGCAGCATTATTATATATGGCGGAGATCCTCGTGCAGTAAGCATATGTAACAGTAGTAAAGCAACTTGTCTTACATTTTTGGGGTCAATAGACATATAGTGTGCCATCGAAGGAGAGGTAACGGCAAGGCAACAGTGCATGTATACAGGCATTACGGTGTAGAAATCCACCAGTGCAGATCAATCAAAATCTATAGACCCTTTCCCCCCTACCCCCCCAAAGACAACAACAAAACCAACTCAGGTGCAGAGGAGGAGTATCCAACGGGCATAGCAGTACTAGTGTGGAAGGATCTGTGCATCCGGGCAAGACGCCACATTTTGGATGTGCAGACAGCAGCAGGGAACACATCGGACAGGCAGTACACAACTGTTCGGGGGAGGAGGGGGGGAGCAGACTCACACATGGGATCACCTGGCCAGGGGGGGGGGATACAGCAAAACATGGAGATTCATCGGCATAAAGGCTCAAACAGGGCAACGTCAATCTCAACTTACACCCATGGAGTACAGTCATACGCAGGTCGCACTCTTACATGAGGTCTTAATTACAGTACCAGAGGTGTCAACCCATATCATCAGAGATCTCTCCTGCAGGCGAGTGCCCAGAAGCGGGGGAATCTGCATGCTCTCGCGACCACTGCATGAACAGCTCCCATATGTCCTTAGGCCGAGAAGCGGTGGGCATCGTCTCCCGTATCCACGCAGCAAATGTAGGCAATGCCCTACGACCCCAGTGCACCGCCACCTGTCTCTTAGCATAAAGGAGCAGTAACGCATGCAACTTCCTATGTTTGGGTAAGGTGTCCTGAACATATCCCAGCAGTCCCAGAAGCGGGGATGGCTCATCATTTCTGTGCAGGATTTGATTAATGGCAGTGAAAGTGCTGGACCAATACTCCTCAAGTTTAGGGCAGCTCCATGCCACATGCAAGAAGGATGCATCTGCGCAGCCACACTTCCAGCATGTAGCGTCATCTCTGATGCCCATGCGATGCAGTGACAGCGGCGTGCGATAGTACTTATGTAGAAATTTGAAGTGCACCAACCTCAACCTGTAATTGGGCGAAAGTGCCGTAAGTTGTCTGCAGCAGTACTCCCATTGCTCCTCCGTTAGAGGTGTCTCCAGGTCAGCGCTCCAGGCTTGCATAGAGGAGGGCACAGTAATTGGGAATTGATCTTGCATACTGTTGTACAACTGAGACACAAGCTTCTTAGGAGAGGGTCTCGAAAGTAAGTTTTTAAGGGCAAGGAGCTGTGGCGGTTCCTCTGGGAAGTGAGACCACAATGCCTTACAGGATTCCTTGAGTGAATGATACAGGAATAAGTCCGAGAAGGACTCGGGTTGACCTTCTGCACGCAAGCCCAGGTCCCTGAAGGTCCCGTTTGGGTACAGGTCCGCAAAAGTGTGCAGGCTTTGCCCTCGAAGTGTAAGGACTCCGCCTCCATCACGCAAACATGGCATCATTGGGTTACCACGTAGTGGAATGGCTGGTGCGTATAGCAGGGGGAGTTTCGCCCTGTTGCGCAGTTCGCGCCATGACCAGCGGAGCATGTCTACAGTGTCCACGTCTTTCGACGGGCGGGAGACCTTGCCATATAGTGCTACGCTCAGTGGCGATGGGGCCGCTACAGCCAGCTCCACCGCAACATGCGGCTGGTAGGGGGTAGGAAAAGCCCAAAAGTGCAAGAATTGCTCTTGCGCACACAACGAGTACAATTTCATGTCAGGAGCTCCCAGGCCGCCTTGGCGCAGCGGGAGCGTGAGTAACGCCCAAGATGTTCTCGCTTGGCCACCAGCCCACACAAGCGTCAGCAACAGCGACCGCACACGCGCATGGAAGTGCGCTGTCAAGGGCATCGGAATATTTACAAACATATACAAAAATTTGGGGAGGACCACCATCTTTGCCAGTGCTATTCTCGCAACCAGAGACAGAGGGAGTTTATTCCTGATTTCCACCTTCCCTTCCAGCCAGTCCACTGCTCTGCCAAAATTCAGGGTCCACAGCTCCTGTATATCACGGCTGATCCAAATCCCTAGGTACTTAACTGCATCCGTTTCCCAGCGCAGGGGATAGTCAGATGGTGATTCCCTGGTGGTGTCAGTTAATGGAAACGCGACAGATTTGGACCAGTTAATGGACACACCAGCCAAGCCCTCAAAGCGGACAAATTCTCGCAGCAGGGGGTTCAAGTTCACAGCAGGGTTGATAACGTATAACGTGACGTCATCGGCATACAGGGAGATCAGCAGACTTCGGGAACTGAAGCCTATCCCTCTTGCAGTATGATGCTGTCGAACTCTGGCCGCAAGGGGCTCCATTGCTATGGCAAAGAGCAGTGAGGATAAGGGACAACCCTGCCTGGTCCCTCGAGATATGGCAAAAGGCTGAGATATGAGCCCATTCACGCTGACTCGTGCCCTGGGTGCGTCGTATAACAACTTAATCAGCGTTATGAAGTTGTGGCTAAATCCCATCCTGCCTAGAATCCTGAATAGATAGGGCCATTCAAGCGAATCAAACGCTTTAGTGGCGTCTAAGCAAATCACTGTGGCCTGTATAGAGGGATGTAGGTAATGCAAAATGGAAAAGATCGTCCTGAGATTATGTGAGGTAGCACGGCCAGGTATAAACCCGGATTGATCCGGTAGTGCCACCATCGGCAACAGGGGCTGAAGTCTGTCCGCAATGATCTTGGCATAGATCTTAACGTCAACATTTATTAGGGAAAGGGGGCGATATGAGTCGAGGACCTGGCAGTCCTTGTCTGGCTTCAGCAATGTTATGATTAAGGCCTCGCGCATCGAGTCCGGTAGGGACTCCAACTCCAGGGCTTCAGCAAATACAGAATGAAGTTTGGGGGCTAGCTCTTCAGCGTACGCCTTATAAAAGGCTGTCGTCAGTCCATCCGGGCCCGGAGCTTTATTCGCAAGCATGCTCTTAATTACCTGGGTTATGTCCTGGACAGTGACAGGGACATCCATATAACGGCGGTGGAGGTCATTAAACCAAACGATGGCAATGGAATCTAGGAAGCTTTCCAGGGAAGCCAGGACCGTGGGCTGTCTAGTGGTGTATAGGGATTTGTAAAACTCGGCAAATGTGTCAAGCACAGCTTCCTGACCAACGACAAGTGTCCCCTCACTATTCTTGATGGCGTGTATGTAATGTGCTTGTGAGCGAGGGGAAATCAGTCGTGCCAGGGTCCTACTTGGCCTATCCCCCTCCCCATACCTGCGGGCCTCCGCCTGCTTCCCCAGGAATTTAACTTCCCGTTGAGCTTCCTCATTAAAAGCAATCAGTTTGGATTTCATCTGGCCTGCTAATTCCGGTGAGGGGTTCTGGCAGAAGGCTAGGTCTAGCTCTTTTAACTCTCGTTCAAGCTGGGCTAGCGTATTACGGATAGCCCGCAACACCCCGGCCTGTCTAGCGATACATTGGCCTCGAATCACTGCCTTGAACGCGTCCCAAACTATAGCTTCTGAGGATGCCGAGCCCTCGTTCTCCTCAAAGTATTTTACAATATCTGTTCTAATTTCTTCAGTGAAGGCAGAGTCTGTGAGTGCATGGGGAGGCAGGCGCCAGGAAAACGCTCTCTTAGGGGCATCGGGTACCCTCAACTCTAGCAGGCAGGGGGCGTGGTCTGAGAGTGATCTGGCCTGTATATCCACATCCACCGCCCAGGACGCCACATCAGGAGACACAAGCCAATAGTCCAGGCAGGACCAGGCTGCATGATGGCTTGTTATGCATGTTCCCACCGTTTCCTCAGGATGTCTAGATCTCCACACATCAGACAGCAAGCCCTCATCCATCACATCAAGAATCGCCTGGCGCGCTCTAGCATTCGTGGGTCTCCCCACGCCTCTTCGGTCCAACTCATCATTAAGTACCACATTGAAATCGCCCCCAAAACAATTTGTGAGCAATCCAGCAACATGATCTGAGCCCAAACATTTCGAAAAAATTCCGGGTCATCTACATTCGGGCCGTAAATGGCTGCTAGTACCAGCGGCCTACCTTGCAATGAGCCGTGCACAATGACATATCTCCCCTCCTTACCCAGTACACTGGCATGCTCCCTCCAGTCTAAACCCCTACGGATAAGTATCGCCACACCCCTAGCATAGTTAGAATAGATAGCAGAGTACACTTGCGACCACCTAGAGTGCTTCAACCTAGGCGAGGGAATGGAGTTGATGTGCGTCTCCTGTATGAAACAGATATCCACATTATGTCTAGCAAGCATCCCATGCATCAGCCTAGCTTTTTTGTAGTCCCCAAGACCCCGAATGTTCCATGTCCACAATTTAACACCCCCCATTGCGAGATTCCTTCAAATCCACAAGGACCAGTCCGGTGCCTGTCACAGCGTCCCCCAGCATTCCAACCCGGATTAAGCACAGAAATGCCCTGTACATAGCGTTTGTCATATGGCATCCTCTATCGCACCAATTCGCAGCAGCCAGCAAATATCCCAACTCCCCCCACCACCCCCCGCCCTCACCAACCCCCCAATCAGGTTGTGATGAATCCCTCCCAGAGACACGCATAGTGCGTAGGCAAACTAGGTGGAAAAGCAGAAACATGAACAGTGGGAGACACCCCGTGGGGGCGTGGTGCTCCCGGCATACACCCCTATTTACGCAGGGTGGCAGCACGCAAATGGGAAACTCCAGGACTCAAAAGGCGACCCCGCCACAGGGTCGACCACCGACACTCCAGCAAAACATTAGTAATGTGTTGCGAACCAGTAGCCACAGACATACAACAGGTACCTTACTCAGTGCACTCCTCCATCCCGAATCAGAGCAAGCACAGCCACTGCAAGTGCGGGGGGGAACAGATCATATACGCAAAGTGCAGAATAGACAATCAGATGATACCATAGTCTGCATATAAATATCATACTCAATAGTTATCACTAAGCCGGTCAGATTCGACCTCCAGTCTTGGCGATTTCCGTCTCGCCCCTGGACCGCAAATGTGCTTTGCAAACTTTAGCGCAGATTGTGCATCCGTGAAGAAGTGCGTGGTGCTCTCATGGACTACCTTCAGTTTCGCCGGATATAAAAGAGAGTATTGGACACCAGCTTGCATCAGTAGTCTCTTGGCCGGCATGAATTCCTTTCGGGCAGCCTGCACCAAGGGGGTAAAGTCAGGGTAGAAGGAGATATTGTTCCCTTTGTGTGTGATCTTACCCTTCTCCCTAGCGAGGCGCAGGATGAGGTCTCTGTCCTGGAAATTCAGTAGTTTAGCAAGAATAGGACGTGGCGGTGCGCCCACCTGTGGCTTCTTGCCAATGATCTGTGCTCTCTTTCGACCGTGAAGACTTGTGAGAGGTCCGGGTCGAAGAGTTTGTGCAGGAGGTCCGCCACAAACACCTCCATTTTGCCAGTGTTCCCCGTTTCCGGAATTCCCGTAATGCGAATGTTCGATCTCCGGGAACGTGCTTCCAAGTCGTCCGACTTAGCTCGCAGGGTCTCCAGTTCCCGTTCTAGGTTCATGATGTGTTGCTTGGCTTGTTGTTGGAACTCGCAGCACTCAGTCTGTCTGTTTTCCAGGCAGTCCAACCTAGTTTCGTGTGCGTCCACTTTGGTCTTTACCGATTCCAACTGTGAGGACATGGCATCCAATTTGGTGTCTATGCTTTTCAGGCTCGATCTGACTTCCATAATCAGCGCACCAAAGTCAATGTCTGTGGTAGTCCCTTGCGATGACGACTCATCTTTATCCTGCTCTGTTACATTTGTTTTAGTCTGGCGCTTTCGTTCAAAGTTGAGCCTGGGTTGCCGCGCATCATTCTTTCCACCCATCTTGGTACCGGAAGCGTGGTGCCCAGCGGGCCTCACAGACTATAAATCCGCGTGGGTCTATCCGCAATGGCAAGCAGGGCGATGCACCAACGCAAGCAGAGTGCGGGGGTTATATGCATATAGTACAGGCAAGCCTCACTGTCCTTTTACGTGTGGTCTCGCAGGGCTGCTTGGGCTGGCGAAGGTGGACCAAACAGCAGGAGGTGATCAGCACAGTGCGCAGTTCTATTTCAAAATGGCGGAGTCAGCAATGTTTTTGCGCGCCAAAGCAGTGCAATAGCGGCATGTGTGTGGGGCACCCAACTAGGCAATGGGACGCCGTAGGTGCTAGTGCAGTGCCGCAGGTGGAAGCCTGTATATTGTACCACTATGCGGTGTCAGAATACTAACAATATTTCCAAAGTGAGATCGTGGGGGGCCCTGGCAGGCAGACGCCCCCCCCCCACAGAGCCGCTCCGTATCGTCTGCTCGGCGAGTGTGGGGGTGAATCCCGGGCCCCAGCCCCTGAGCCGATTATATGCACAGTCTTCCCCGGAGCGCCAGTCCCACTGTCAAAATGGCGGACCCGCCTCGGTCGCTTCGCAAATATCCTTTCCCAGGAGAGAAGTGCCAGGTCGCCTTCGCCTGCGGGGTCAGCCGAGCCGCAGTGCCCTTTTCCGACGTATCGGTGACGTATCGGTGACTCACGGGTGTGTCCTGGATCAGCGGCGCATCCGCACATTGGCACGCAGGTCTCCACCCACAAGGCTCCAGGAGGCCGTCCGGTCCCCGAGCTGTAGTTAGCAGTGGCGTCCGTGGTGGGGCTCCGCAGCAGTGGGTCTCCAAAGCCGCGCAGCTCGGCCAAATCTCCAGCGGCCCCAGCTCCGTGTCACGGCATCCGTCGCACCTCGCATTCAGGCCGAAGGATCAGCCAGGCGTCCGTCGTCGGTCCGCATGTAGATCAAGGTCCCACGGGCCCGTGGAGCAGGATAAATACAGGATTAGTTAGTGCAGCCGGCGGAGCACACTCACAGAGCGGCCATCTCGCTGCCCGGTTGGCCACGCCCCCCCTGAGTTTCTATTATTATTATTATTATTTAGTACTTCTGTGTATTGTTCTTATTTTGTATTATGCTCTCAACATGATCCATTGTATGTAACCTTCATGTTATTTTGTGCTCATTTTATTACATTTTATTTATTTTTTCTTTCTAATAAAAACGATTTGAAATTAAAAAAATGAATCACCAATGTTATCCTATGGGAGGAAATTCACTTAGCAGGTAAGTAGTGTTATTGTTACTCTTTCTTATCCAGTGTTTTTCTAGTGAAAACCAGACAATGGATTCCCATAGAGGAAAATTGAGTTGACAGTAAATCACGTTTTCAGGTTCAGTGCTGGGCTGAAAGATACAGCACTGGGATCGCTCCTGATAACAGGTGAGTAAATAGGAATTTGTTGTTCGGCTGATTTTAGATGAATATTTTAAAGTTTCAAAACTTCACACTTTGACTGGTTTCACGTGGAAATTCTTCTATGTTACGCTATGGAGGGAGGTAAGTTATCAGCTTTTGGGTAAGTACTGGACTGGCAGAGTTAAGGTTCTGGGCATAGACTCAGGGGTCTCCCAGGGTCAGGTAGGTACATTTGTTACACCCTAAGCGGCACAGGGGCAGCCGGGTGCAGAAGTAGTAGGTCCAATGTTATCCTATGGGAGGCAGGGGGCCTTTGGTTGGTGGCTGTTGGCAAGCAGGCCACGCGGCTGTGGGAGCTGGGCTCCTGGTCACTTGCTCAGGGCAAATGGGGAAGTAGATTAGGACAAAGGTTGCCCTCCCAGGTTCACTCGGGCGGCTGGTTGCAGGGTGCTTTTGTGCCTTTGGCGCCCAATGTTAGTCAGTGGGAAAGCTGGAAGTTGAACAAAGGCTGCAGGCTCGGGGACAGAGATTCTTCAGGAACGACCAACACTTCGGGGGGTAAGTTGGGATCTTGGAGGATAGATAGGCACCCAGGAGTTGGGCACAGGGGGCAGTGGGGCGCCGGGTGCAGGGGTGTCTTTTGACGTCGGGAAATCTTACCCTCTGCTGGTCGTGGTCCCTTGTTGTGAGGCTGTAGGCGTTGTCTGGGTTGTCGAGTAGGATCCTTGGGCACTGGATTTCAAGTCACAATCGCCGAGGGGACATTCTTGTGGTCTTTGTCCACTTAGGCACAGGCCGGGCTAGGCTGGGCTGGATTTGCGGTTCCTGGCTGGCACCAGGGGTGTTACTTGTTTGAACTTGGTTGAGTTACTGCTCGTGGGAGTCCCAGTCTTGGTAGAGTCTCAAGGCAGTCAGGTCCTCCGGGGTTTTTGACGTTGCTGACCGCTGAAGGCGCGGGAGTTTCGCAGGAGCAGGTTCAAGGATCAACATGCCGGAAGGGCTGGGGCCAAGTCAGTTGGTGTTGTCCTCTTGTTAGTAGCTGCACGACAAGTCTTCTTGTTTCTTGATCTTCTTGCTTGTTTCAAATCGGGATCTGAGGAAGGAAGGTTCAGGGTGCCCCTAAATACTAAGTTTAGGGGCGTTACAGGTAGGTAAAGGGCAGGGACCAATGGGTTCCTTCCCTGGGGTGGGTACATCCCCTATCCTGCCACTCTCCTGTGTGAGGGGGCAGTAGCCTAGTTCTGATTGGGCAGGGCTCCCCATATTCAAGATGGCGAGAGCCCGGAGATGTGTTTCACCTCGCCTCCTCCACCTGAGGGATGGGGTTGGCAGAGGCT
Organism: Lissotriton vulgaris; assembly: GCF_964263255.1. Lineage (NCBI taxonomy): Eukaryota > Metazoa > Chordata > Amphibia > Caudata > Salamandridae > Lissotriton > Lissotriton vulgaris. The sequence continues at coordinate 2,012,440,416 of NC_141691.1, forward strand.
GGCACACCCACTTTTCTTCCTTGGAGTGGGGGTCAGAGCCGGTGGGGGCCAGTTGCTGAGTACAGCAAGTGGCCTGGAAAAGCTTATAAAGGCAGCATGCCTTTGAAGCTTCCCCTGCCCATCCTGTGGAAGGAGACCAAGCACCTCACCCAGGATGTGCATTGTTGCAGGCCCAGGAGAGCGGATGGCTCTCTACCCAGGGGTCCAGCAACATGTCTGCTGTGTGGCAGCCTAGGCAGCCTCTCAGACAAGAAGTGGATTGTAGGTTAGGTTCAGGGGGCAACTCTAAGTTTCCCTCTGTCGTGCACTTTACATTAAATCCCACATTGGCATCAGTGTGGGTTTAATGTGCTGAGAAGTTTGATATCAAACTTCAGTGTAGCCATTATGGTGCTGTGGAGTTTGTGATGACAACCTCGCAGCACCATATACTCTTAATGACATCACTGCACTTACAGTGCCCAGGAATGGTCCGGGGTACTGCAGGGGCACAGGGCTTGTGCACCTTTGCCCACACCACTGGCATAGTGCACCCAGCTAGAGGTGTGACTGAGGTATGCAAGTGCAGTGTTGTTTGTAGGCATGGCACACATGCCATGTTAACTTTCTGTTTAGTTCTGCACCAAGACACTCAGCCTGCAAAGGCAGTGTGTGGGTGTCAGGCTACAGGGCCCCCAAGGGTGGCACAATAAGTGCTGCAGCCCTTCGGGTTTTCTCTGGTCACAGTGCCCTGGGTACCTAGGGTACCATTTACCAGGGGCTGACCTGTGGCCAGAGAAGCCAATTTGGTTTAGGCTTCAATACAGTTTTAGGGAAGGAACACAGGTCCTGGGTACCTGATTGGCAGGAACCCAGGGCACACTCAGTCACAGTACATCAGCAATTCAGCAAAAAGTGGGGGCATACCATGCAAGAAAGATGGCACTTTCTCACAGTATTCGCTTATAAACTGTGTCCTATCCCCTTGGGGGTAGAGAGGAGAATTCCGGCAGAGACAACTGTTCCGAAACAAACGCACATGCAATCTTGCTTAAACTGAGTTTACACTCATGATGCGGACCACCTGACTACATTCACTGGGTACGGGATCTGTTGGCAATCCCAGAGATTGAAAATATATCCCTGTGCTTGCATAGTAAGGATAGACCAAGAGTCCTAAACAGATATATAATTTGCCATGGTTGGGATATTTGTCCTAAACAGTTGGTTAGTAATGGTATTTACTTTGTTTAGTTGCATCTGCTTAATGATTGCAGAACATTTGCTTCATTATAGACTACGATAGTTTCATTATATGTATTGTAAACTTTCTTTGTCTCTTTCTTCTGTTTACTACTTGTGTGCATGAGTGCCTTATGTAAGGGAAGAATCTGTTTCCACTGTTCCCTTGGGGAGTACAGGGTCATGTTTGAGGTTGCCAAAATCACCTGTTACTCTTGGAAGGTTAGGAGCTCAGGTGAGGCACTGTGGCATTGCCCTAGTAGAAAAACTCAGTCCTTACATCCTGTCGTCTTAACACACAGTTCAGCGTTACCAGCAGAATCAGTGCAACAAATCCAAAAGCCGCTTTGTCAAGTATCTACTTACACTATCGTCAGATGGATCATGGCAAAGGCAGGTATTGATAAGTCTCAGTTTGGGCCTCACTCAAATAGAGTTGCCTTGGCAGCGTAGGTGTTCTCCTTTGGGAGCTGCTTGGAGGGCATCTTTAGGGGGCAAATTGGTGTTCGGACTCCACGTTTAAACAATTTTTTTGTTTTGTAAATTTGTTTATTTAGTTTTCTCATTGCATGAATACAAATAACATTGCAGCATTGCATATTAGGGACATCCTTCTACATTTTTCTTTGCGCAATGTGTGTCGGAGATGAGAAGGAGAGGCAAGGAGGAGACAAACAGAACCAGCAGCCATTCATGCTTCCTTACTTTTTTTTCCATAATTCTTTTTATTAACAATCATTGACGTTTACGTACAGTACGAACGATTAGGCTAGTGTGCAATAGTGTTGACATGCAGCATTCATTGAAATAACAGTATTTCCTATTGGAAGCTATGGGGAAGGGACCGCATCAGGGTCAGCTCCATGGGGTGGGCTACATAGGTTCCCCTTATAAGTATTCCACGGGTCCCAGATTTTGGACCATTTTCGGGGGCAGCCTCAAACAATATAGACTGTCCTCTCCCTGAACATACACCAATCGAGGTCTTTTTTCCAGTCTGAGAGCGTGGGTGCATGAGCTGCTCCCCAAAGCTGCGCAATGTTCCTTTTTGCTATTGCAAGCCCCAAAGCAACCCAGAGTGTTTTGTGACTGTTTAAATCTGTGGGTTCCCAAATGTTGAGAAGACATCTACGTGCTTCTGGGCGGAGAGGAACTGCGAGAACCTCGCTGATTACCTCATGTAGTTTTCCCCAGTAGGCTTGTATGTAAGTGCAGTCCCAGATGATATGCATGAACGTGCCCAATTGAGTGCAACCCTTCCTACACCGCTTCCCCAGCCACTCCCATATGTAGTAGTTGGGGCCCTGTCAAATAGACTCTATGTAGGATTTTAAGCTGTATCAGTCGCAGGCGCGCAGAGATTGCCACTATTCTTGGGGCGGACACTGCCTCGTGCCACTCCTCGTCATCAATTATCATACCGTCAATCACCCATTTTTGTTGCAGCGCGTGGAGGGGGTCCTCCATTCTATTTATTAACTTTTTATATATTAGCGAAATGGTCTTCTCTGGCAAATGGCCGACAAGTATTTTGTCCTCTAGGGGAGACGCGTCAGGGGGGAGGAGCCCGCAGGAAGGAGTGAGCAAAGTGCATGATGCACCTGTATATAACGAAAGCGCTCCAAGTCTGCAAGTTCATACTTGTTTGCAGTGTGGAAAATTATTTAATCTCGTTCTTATCCCAGAGGTCTTGGCACGCGAAATCCTTATGAGGTCCCTCTTGTCGAACCCTTTCGATTTCCACAAGTCTCTCATCCGCTGGGAATCCCACAACAGGGTGGCCAGTGTGAGCTTCATTCCCCAACCCAGTGACCTATTCGCAGTGTGCCACACAGCAGTAGAATGTTTAGTAGGGCCCGTGAGGGGATATCTGCTTGGCTTTGAATACAGCACCTGATTGAAGGTTCCACCAAGGAGGACCAATCTGTCGTTAGAGTAATCCGTGTTGTCTACACGACCACAGGTGCCATGATTTATAGCAGCCAGGTGTGCCGCCCAATAGTATTTTTTGATGACTGGTAGGCTGATACCACAGTCATATCAGTTAAAGGATAATTTCTGTAAAGTGAGTTTCGGTTTACCATCCCACAGGAGATTTCTTTGAAGCCCCTCAATTTCCCAATAGTATGCGCTGGGAACAGGGTCAAATGAATTTTGCAAAGTGTAAAAGAATCGAGGTAGGGACATCATTTTAAAAAGAGCCGCTTTGCCTAACAGCGAAAGAGGAAGCGCCTTCCAGCTCGTTATGTCTCTTTTAAGTCTTTACAGCGGCGGGACGAGATTGCGGGTGTAGCAGAGCATCCGATTCAGGGAGACGAAGATCCCCGGGTATCGACACCCATCCAATGCGATTTGAAGGGGGCAGCCTCGCGGTGTTTTTAGCGGTGGGTCGGCTCGGAGGACATAAAGAAGGGACTTCTGCCAGTTGACGCTGAAACTGGAGTATCTACCAAATACATTCAGTATGTCAAAAACCGCAATCAGAGACTGCTTTGGGAAATTCTGTCTTCTCAGTCCAGGGACCAGCGCAATCCGCGGATAACTGGGTCCGTCCAGATCCAAGCAGCGAGAGGCTTTAGGGCCAGAGCGAACAATAGGGGAGAGAGTGGGCATCCCTGTTCTGTCCCCTGACTGAGTTGAAAGGTCTCCGATTTTTTGTTGTTAACTACTACTTGTGTTAAGGTTGCTTTATAAAGGAGGCATACCCATTGTATAAAACTCGGCCCAAATCCCAGCTTAGTGAGTGTGGCAGAGATACGACCATTCTAGGGTATCAAATGCCATAGTGGCGTCTAGTGAGACAATTATTGCATGTTCTTGTATGGTGGAAGCTCTACCCAAGACACCATGGACCCTACTAAACTCAGCGACGTATTCCTGTGCGGCATAAAGCCGGATTGGTCCGGGTGGACCAGGCCTCCAATCACTAACCAGTCGATTAGCCAGCAATTTGGCCTGAATTTAGAGTTCAGCATTTTGTGCTCTATGTGTGATAGTCTCCTAAGGTTCATGTGGGAGCCTCTCCCTGGCACGAAACCACACTGATCCTCACATACCAAGTGCAGCACAACTTGACCCATCCGAAGGGCCAAGACCTTTGCAAACAGCTTAACATCTACGTTCAACATAGATAGCGTCCTGTACGATCTTGGATCTCTGGGATCTTTGCCTGACTTCGGAAGCATTAGTATGACTGCCTCCTTCATGTGCATCAGGAGTACTCCCAATCTATGAGCCTCCAAAAGTGTTTTCATCAGAGCTAGGATCAAAGTGTCGGAATGGGCAAATATTCAATCGAAAGTCCGTCGGGCCTGGACACTTTCCCCTTGCCAGGTCATGGAGTGCTTCCCCCAGTTCCTCAACCGTTATGGCCTCGTCGAGCCCCTCCATTTGGGCCTGCGTCAGCCTGGGGGCAGTCGCTCTGTCCGAGAAGTCTACTGTCCCGGGCAGCTCTCCCAAAGTCTGGGCAGTGTATACCCCGGTGAGATGGTCATGTAGGTGCTCTGTAATAGCAGGTTGACCCACAACCAGTACCCCATTGGGTCCTCGCAAGGTGAGAACCGTTGGTGGGAGACGTTCCCTCTTGAGTAGCCAGGCCAACATTTAAAAAAAAAATGTATTAAATGTATTTATACTTTTTCAAAAATACAAAGCAGGCAGAAAAGAGTACAGACTGAGTATCAGTGCAGGGGTACAAATGAAATGGCTACAGTAGACAAATAAAATTGATCTGAGGGGAAATAAAACACGGTGAGCGAATTATCCATATAATGGGGTACTAGAGACAACATAATGAGAGAGACCACACAATAGCAGCATTCAATCATAGGGTGATTACAGAGAAGGGGAGGATTGAGGGGGGATGAGGTGGGATGCGTGTCAACCTTAGCCAGGTCAACATTTGCCCGTAATTTTCACCATCTCTATGGAGACATAGTTGAGTCTTTTCAGACGCAACAGTCTAGTCTGTCCCAGACTTTAGTAACATCTGCCAGTGATATCTCCTCTCTCCTGTCCTTGCATCTGGTGCTGTAGACCTTCCAGTCGCTTCTCCTTTTCTCCCAACTCCCATTCTAACTTTCTCCTAATATCATACATCTTGCCAAGGCTAGCCCCCCTGATGACCACCCTTAGTGTCTCCGATTCCAATCCCCAGGAATCCGTGGAATTTCAATTAATGCTGAAGAAACCCTGGAGTTTGTCTTACATGTCTGCAACATATTTTGGGTCCCGTAGCACCTCTGGCCTGAACCTCCACAGAAGGACACTGGGTCTGTGACTTCTAACCCCACAGTCCAGAACCAGGGGGGCATGGTAAAGAGGAAACAAACTCGATAGGCCGCTATCACCACATCAAGGATCCATCGTTGGGGAGGAGAAAGCTAGCCAGTCTGCTGTGTGTACCATGCGTGGGGGAATAACACGAGTATTCCTGTGCCATCGGATGAAGTTCCCGCCATACATCCACAATCTGAAGCCAATCTATAACCTCCTGCAACCCCACCATAGTGCCTAGTCTGGGTGGGTGTCTGCCGCTGCCTATCCAAAATACAGTTAAAGTCTCCTGCTGGCACAATCAGCAAGCCAGCATAAGGAATCAGTTTAGCCTCTAATTGTCCAAACAATTCTCCACCGTCTGTATTAGGAGCATAGGCGTTGAGCATGCACAACTCCCATCCATCCACGATACCATCCAACAAAAGATATAGCCCTTCCACATATGCTAGCTGCTCTTGTAACTGGAAGGGAAACCCCTGAGCCACCCTTGCAGATACTCTCGACCATAAGAGGAGTATAACTGTCCTTGCCATTTTTTTACCAAGCTTCAGCCTCCAGGAGATACGTCTCCTGTAAGAATGTCACTCGCACTCCCAGTCATCTAAGGTAGGTGTGTCCCCATTATTTTTTCACAAAAGAGGTGAGCCCCCACACATTCCATGTTAACATTCAAATTATGCCAGTCATGTCACTCCCATGTCTATTAGACTCAGTGTTCACGTACAGGCTCCCCCAACCTCCCATGTCAATGGCTGCTGCACAAAACAGTCTGAAATGTAAGTTCCCATCATCGCAATCCCACCCACCCTGGGTAAACACCCAATTATTAACTAGTGTCTGCCCATTCATCACAACTGACCCTCCCTGAGAGCACAGCTATGCAAAAGAAATGTTGGAGTGCGTTGGGTACCCTTAATGGACGTCGGTCCCAATTATATCACTAAGGGGGCATGTCGGACAGGTGACTCTCCCTGTATTGGTGAATCGTCTACCAGGAAGCCCCTATGTGTCCCAAGGACATGCTCTATTTACCAACAACTATGCGTGCATTCTCAGTGTAGTATACTTTTAAACTACTCCGAAAAAAGGGGAACCAACATACAAGCAAAAGCAGAGCAGTTGCTAAGAAAAAACAATGACAGTCCCATAAGGACGACAAAAGGGGGGGTTCTCAAAGAGAACTGTCCCAGTGCACTTCATATTTTAGGAGTGTTTGCCTGTAGGGTACTCAGCTCGTCCTGTTGCTCCGAGTCGACACCACAGGACGTCACAGACATGACAGTCTCCAACAGCGCTCTGTCCTCAGCTCTCTCCTGCTGTTGCGAGAGAGATGGTGCCATCCGTCCTCACCACCACTCTCACTCAACCGTGCCCTTCGACTGCACCTACCTGTTCTATGTGGTCTCGCACTCATTTCAGTCTATCCTCTGGTTACATCGTGTCTCTGTTCGATTGATGTATCCTGTATGAGGTCTCCGCTTCGGATCTTCAGCCAGTCCCATGCTTCTTCCGGTGTCATAAAGAAGTAGGGGCGACCATCGTGGATCACTTTCAATTTAGCTGGACACAGTCACATATATTGCAACCCCCGACTGCTTGTTTTTGCTTACGCCCTCGAAATGACTAACGCTGTGGGTGCACAGCTGTAGTGTAGTCTTTAAAGTTGCGTTTGATGGAGTTGTCAAATCGTGGGTCTCCTTGCTTCAGAACCACCTAAAGTATTTTGTCTTGATCCCAGTAATTAAGGAATTTGGCGTTTACTGTCCTAGGAGGGGAACCAGGTTGCGGCGGTGGATCCAATGCTTTGTGCGCTCTCTCTACCACAAAAAAGTTAGATACCTAATGGATTTTGACCTTTTTTGTGTCATCTGATGGTATTAGGGTGGACTGGAAACCTAGCCAGCTACTCCCCTCTCACAGCTAGCCCAGTGGCTCCTGGACTAGTAGGACTCCAGTAATTGTGCTTAGATAGCAGGCAACCCTATTCAGACCCCAAGCCCCTCCAGAGCGATGTCCTCCCATGGAAGAGCAGGCATTTTGTTGCTTTGGGTAATGGGACAATTGGAGTATCAACTGCTGAACCTGAACACTGTAAAGCAAGTATTGGTATCATTGCTCTACCTTTGAAGAGTAACCCTTTGCAATGTCATCCGTTTAATGCAACATTAAATGTGTTTTTACAGTGCTCAGTGTCTAGGTGCTATATTGCTGTTTGGGGTCAGAACTACTGTGGCCTAGAGTGTTGTAGAGACTTCTGGTTTTCACTTAGTATCTTAGTTTTACGTGTAGTATACTTTTCTTGTGTGTGTATTAAAGTACTTTTCTTTTATAGAGTAAAGCACTTACAAGACACATATCTTATTAGCTGGTATTATGGAGTGAATTGTAGCCTGAATGTCTAACCCACCTCACCTCCTTGAGTAAGCCTTGGACTTCTCTATCTCAGTGAGAGTCAAGTACTGTAGACGAGTACTTTGTTATTCAGTTTGGGGTCTGGTAGTACGGTGGCGCCCAGGACACCAGTGGTGAACCACTCCAATTGATGCAACTGGAGCCCCGTTTCCCCTCACTGCCTGGTGCCCCAGGAACCCGGTTTTCACAAAGTGGTAGGCCTACGGGCTTCTCTTAGTATATCCATGTACTCTTGCTGTAGACCAAGTTGACCAAACTCTAGGACCTCAAGAGCCAAATTGAGAGTGCCTGAGGTCAGGATATCAGACCTTGCTTTGGTCTTGAGTGAGAAGATAAACCTGTTGGGGAGCTTCTGGTGAGGGGTAATGGACATCCATTAAGCCACCAGGATGGGGTTGTGGAATGTTTGCCTTAGATTCATGACCACGTAGGAGAGGAGGAAAAGCACAGGCAGAGATCCCTGACCAGTTCATCCACAGAGCATTGCCCATGGACTGAGGATGTGGAATTCTGGTGATAAAGTTTTGGATTTTTGCCTTTTCCGCTGCGGCGAAAACATCTATGTAGGGGGTGCCAGAAAAAAGTAAAGAAGCAGCACTTGTTGGTGTAATTCCCTCTTGTGGACCAGTTGCTGCGTGCTGCTGAGCAGGTCTGCAAAGTCTTTGTCCACACCCAGAAGGTACACGTTGAATATGATGATGGACGGCCAAGCAACAATTTTTTGTGCGAGAGCCGACAGGTGGAGGGAGTGTGTGCCTCCTTGCTTCTGCAGATAAATGGTGGTTATGTCTGTGTGCACCTGACTATCTTGCTTGGAATCTGTAGGAAAAAAGGTTTGATGGCTTATGAATGGCTAATAACTCCAAGTGTTTGATATGGGGATCCTACTGATGAGGTGGCCACAGACCCTGGACTGTCATGTCGTTGAGGTGTGTCTCCCAGCCAGCTAGAGATGGGTCAGTGGTGATGGTCACTTACGGAACTGGGTGTTTCTTTATGTTCTAGCACTGCAATACAAGATCCTCCTTCTGACCCTCCACTTCTTAAAGTGGCTGGAGAGGCACTCCTGAAGCAGGTGCTTATGATGGCTGGCGTGGGTCACTATAGTAATGTATGAAGTTATCATCCCTAGTAAGCGCATTATGGTGCAGACTGAGAGCAGACGGGGTGGCTGAAAAGTGGCAGAAGCTGTTGGACGCCTGCAGTCTTGAGGGCTGGGGAAAGCTTTACCCAAAACTGGGTTGAAGACTGCCACTAGCAAGGGTGGACTTAAAGTGGTTCTAATTGGAATTTGGTGACATTGACTGTGAAACCTAGGCTGTGTAAAAGGCAGACCGTACTCTGGGTGTGAGCTAGGCATTCGTGTCTGCTTGCATCCTTGATCAGCCAGTCATCTATGTAGGGAAAGACGTGCATTTCTCCGTTCAGGAGGTGAGCAGCTACTACTGCTTAGCGCGTGATGAAGACCCTCAGGCTGTGGTGATGACCACTTACCATGAAGCGGAAGTAGCGCTGATGAGTTGGTTGAATTGAGATATGAAAGTAGGTGTCTTTCAGGTCGACGGTGCCCATGAAGTGACCTTGCTGAAGCAAAGGGATGATATCCTGTAGAGGGACCATGTCGAAGTGTTTTGACAGGATGCATCTGTTGAGAGAACAGAGGTTGCGGATTGGTCTGAGAGCTCCGTCTTTCTTGGCAATGAGAATGTATAGGGAGTACACACTTTTGCCCTGATGCTGCTGGGAGATTGTCTTTATGGATTCTTTGGACACTTGAACTTCCTTGTGTAGGCTGCGTATGGTGTTCTGGGCGGAGGAAGTGGGTGCGAGGGGAAATGTTTATTGGGGTGGCTCCAGGCAGCAGCCGTGCTTGATGATGGAGAAGACCAATTTCTCTGAGGTGATCTTCTCCCAACAGGGAAGAATTCCCTGAAGCCTCCCCACGACAGGTGTGTAATCGGGGAAGATGCGAGGCAAGTAAGTTGTTCTTTGTAGGGTCACTTACTGGGGACGCTTCTGCCCTTGTAAATATTCATTCTAAAGGGGCTTATTGTTAAACACATGCCACCTGTTAATGCCTCTGGTAGGACTGGTTAGGTTTATTTATTTATTAGGAAGGTTCTAGGGAAGAGCCTTTTTCACCCCTCTCGACTGTTGCCTTTGAAAAGAGCTCCTCCTGGAAGGGACCTGCAAGGTGCCCATCACCTTAGGGATCTCAGTGTTGTTCTTGATTTTTTTCAAGAATGTGTGCTTCGAAGAGGAATGGGAAGTTGACTAGGTGCTGTTGCAGCGCCAGCTTGAACCTAGACATGCAGAGCCAAGAGTGGTGCCACAAGATAGCCGAGGTGGTGTCTCCCCCGTCTGCAGTATCAGCCACACTTGAAGCTGTGTTACAAATGGCCTTGCCTTCTCCAGTTCCTCCTCCCTTTTGAGATACTGGGCTAGGAGGTGATGCAAGCGTCCCTTCTTCCCCCCCAGTGTGCTCTGTCATACCTAGAAAGGAGACCTACTGAGTTGGTGATGCATTAGTGCATGGCCACACCCACCACTACTCTTTCATCAGTCAGCTTGCTCTCCTTGTAAGGAGGGGGGAACATCACCGATGGCCTGGGCTGCTGTCCTCTGTCTAGCAGTGGTAACCAGTAAGGAGTCAGGTGGGACAAGACGCCTGATAGTGGTTTAGAAGGGGCAGATTTGTACTTCTTCTCGAAGCATGGCATAACCAAACAAGACCGACTCTTTAAAGATCTCAGGGGCACATTTATTTGTCCCTGTTGGGACGGGAAGTCTCCTGCATGTCTCTGGAGGGAGTGCTTCCCCTGCCTTATGCTAATCTCCAGGCAAGTCACTCAAAAGCTACTGTATAGTTTCTAGATCCCTACCTCAGTGAGCATGACAATCATACATGACCACTGAGGGTCTCCCTGTTTACATGGATTAAGACCCTAGAGCTTGGCTCTGAGGTCGAGGGGGCATGCCTAGTGCACCCCTATTTTTCTGAGAGTGGCTACTGTCCTCTCTATTAAGGCTGTGGTAGACTGATAGTGGTAGCAGCAATAAATCTATAGTTAGGAGGGGTGAGTCCCTAGGGACCCTCCTAACCAAGTCTGTCAAGTTTGCCATGCCTGTGAGCCTGTTGCCTTTGTATGCCTGATGTATGTTTTGAGAGCCGGTGGATGTACAGGGGAAGAATGGTGATTTGAGCCAGTGTGAGGAATGCAAGCTGTTTTGCTGGACATCTTAGCTCTCCCGTGCCCCTTCCTATTTCCTTGGAAAGGCCTTGTGGGCTGGGGTAGACACTCAGCTCTTATCTGGATTTTGCTGCACTACCTTTGTGGAGAGGACCCTCCCCCACTGGTCAGGGCCTCCTGGGCTGGAGTTAATTAAAATTCCTCTCTAGGGAGTTGCACAGCCTGATTCCAGGAAGGGACCTGGCGAATTCTTTACCCATGCATTGAACACGCCGTGAATAGTTTGTGATTGGAGGTGTATTCAGGATGCAAAAGTAGCAGACTGTCTGATTGGATGAGCCTATCAATCAGAGGTGATAAAAGTCTGGCTTGAGTGGTCAGCTGTTGTTCAAGACTGGTCTATGACTGACGAGGCGGCCACACCAGAGCCCTCTGAAGATAGCCAGGCACGACCCGCAGTGTGAAGGCAGGAGATAAGACTGTTCACTGAGTCTGGAAGGAAGGCATCAGCAACATTGAGGGCCAGCTGTTCTGTGAGGCTTGGGGGAGCCTGCGGTTTGGACCAACTCCAAAGACAGCTGCCCAAGGTATGGAAAGAAGCTTGCGAACACATCAAGAAAAGCTGGTGGAAAGAAGCTTGCAGCACATGACGAGAGCCAGAGAGGAGGAAGATTGATTCTAGTCTTTGAAGGTGAGATCAAATACCCTCCAGGCTCCTCCCTTGCTCTGTGGGAGCCTGTACAAGCAGTAACTGGGAATAGAGGCCAGTGAAGCAGGCCCCCACCTTTCTTTTTGTGATCTCTGAGGGTGAACTGGCACTCTGTACAGCCACTACACTCCTACAGCTAGCCAGTGGCTACTGGACTAGTGGGACTCCAGTAAACGGTGCCAAGGCATCAGGCACCTGTGATCAGATCCCTGACACCACTAAAGGGGTGTCCTCACTCACGACGGGCAGGGCACTTCTGTTGCTTTGGGTGGGGGGTTGCGGGGCTGATCAAGAACATTTGACTTCACATCGTATGCTGAAACTATATCCTTTCAATCCCAAGATTGGTATCAAGGCTCTAGTGAATGAGAGTAGCCCTGTGTAACATGATCTGTAATATGCAATGCTTACTGTGTGTTTTCATGTTAACTGTGTTTTTATAGTGCTTGGTGTCTAGGCGCTATAATACTGTTTGGGGTCAGAACTCTGTCCCAGAGGGTTGTAGAGACATCTGGTTTTCACTGTTTATCCTAGTTTTATGTGTAGTATAATTATCTTATGTGTATTAAAGTACTTTTCCTTTATAAAAATTAAAGCACTGAATGGACTTTGAGTTTATCAGCTGGTGGTACGGTTTACACTGTATTCTGAATGTCTAACACCACCTCACCTCCTTGAGTTAGCCTTGGACTGCTCTGTCTCGCTACCCTGAGAGAGTCAAGTGCTGGAGAGGAGTACTTGGTTATCCAGTTTTGGGTCCACTAGTACTGAGGCCCCAGGACACTCAGTTACCCCTGAGTGCCCAGGTGCCCAGGAAGCTAGGTCTAACAGTCCCCTTGAGCATTGGCACTGGACAGAGCACTGTGTCTTGAGGAGCTTCTCAACTAGGAAGTTTTCCTCTTCAGGGGTCAGGTACATCTCTACCTTATGGTAGGCAGCAGCGTGTCGGATAATGCTGTGGTATGCCGTAGCATCATCTGGCAGGGATGCCCTGACATGGACATGTTCTAAGTTAGGGTCTGTCTGAGGGATCACACCGTGGTCCTCCCAGGGATCTGCTGAAGCACCAGGGTAGACTGGGACAAAATACTGAGCCGGAGAATGAGAGCTTGGTCTAGTGGTGTCTAAGTAAGACTTTAGGGACCTCTGCGGAGAATGCATAGGAGGAGATGGTGTTATATTCCATAAGGTACCCTAATATAGGCACAGGTAACATTGCACCCTTTCACCTATATTCTTTCCTACATTACACACATAACTGTTTACAGGGACTGACCTTTTACCTAGATACGACACTGCATTCAGAATGCGGGCTGTCCCCAGTTCGAATCTCATATATTATGCATGAGGATTCTTAAAAGCACAGCAGGACTCCGATCTCCTGTATAATATCTATGTATAAAGATCATGTCCGACGTCATCCTTAGGCCGACACAGTAAAATATCAGGATGGGACCCATGGGGAGACCTATGGGTATAAATACATCAAGTCTTGCTAAGACAAACCGAGAAGACCGAGACGTCCCAGCCGACACACTGACCAGAGACGCTGAGGTTCCTGCATGCAGACACTCCAGCTGGCAGTGGCCTAACATTCCTTACGGGGTGTTCAACTCGAGACGAGGACGGGGTCCCACTGTCTCTCACTTCAGGTAATGGGGTTGACTAAATCCTAGAGGGATTCTTGGCTTAACACCTACACACATACTAGGTACACTTAGGTACATCTAGTTAGGGAGGCATCGTAGGAGTATGCCCCTTTTTATTATCATGAGTTTTACATACTTGTATGTATTCATGATTACTGCAAGATGGTAGAGCTATACCATCCATTTACTTTCTTAGTGCCTCTAATCATTTATCTCTGCTACTGCCTAACGGTTGCTGCAGCTCATTTTTTCTATACTAGAATAACAACTGTTCAATAAATTCTTATTGAAAACGCCCAGCCTGTTTATTCTGTGTATCTCTCTGAGACAAACTAAGTACGCACGAGTGACTGAGCGAAAAGTAGGATATTGTTTCCACGATTCTGAGGGATCAGGGTTGTCATGTTCAATGGTTGCCAAAAACTATTCTCTCCCCGGTAAGAGGAGATTCTAGTGGCACAGTGAGCTAGCTGATACAGAAGGCCAACATACCCTGTGGGGGTGTACAGAGTAATTCTGACACTAATCCTGCTGTGTATGCTGTCCGAACGCGCAGATCCGGTATAGTTTTTATAGGAACTACACGACAATGGAGACTGGGGTGGTGTTGGAGGAGGAGGTTATGGTGGAGGAGGAGCAGGAACTGGAAAAAGAGCTGGAGGAGGAAAAGAAGGTTTATCTTTTGGCCTATTGGGGGGCTAGAGGGACACAGGAGGAGGAGGAACAGAAGGTTTGTCCTCTGGCCTGCTAGAGGGCAAGAGTGTCCTCTTGTTGCACTTTCTCGATGGCAAGTGAGCGCTTCTTGGGTAAGGACTTAGCCAAGGCCAAATCTTGCCCATGCAAGGATGGATGACAATCCTTCTCTGTATCTCATCCAGCTCCTGCTGAAACCTTTCAAGTATGGGGCATTCCTCAAGGGCTGAGAGTTTTGGAGCAGAGGGTTGATGCTGCTACGGGTATGATGGCGTCTTCGGCTTCAACTGCTCGCCGATGACGGGTGTGCTCAAGGCCTATCAAGGATCGAGGCTTTGGCTGAGTTCCTCTGCTCAGAGGCTTAAGCTTGGTGTCAACAGACACATGGAGGTGGTGGTGGGGGCGTACTCACATGTTGGGTGGTCTTCATGTGTGTACTGGGCACAACTAAGGTGGGTGGAGAATCCTCTGGAGTCTCTATTTCCTGTTCCAGGCATTCTTCCTTGGCTGACTCCAAGATGTCGGAGCTGATGTACTCAGGTGTAGGATGGTGTGCCATGAACGCTGGCAACTCGCCCAATGTTTTTGTTTCTTCTTCAGCACCCAGGGGGGGGGGGATGGGTAGGGACTGCGACGCCGAAGATGTCGGGTGTCTCCGAAGAGGACTGTGCCATCATACTGTGAGCACACCGTCCGCCTCGGTGCTGGCGTCTTGCTGTGAAATGCTGAGTAAAAGTCACTGCGGCTCTTGTCATGTTCTTGTGAGAACTTGTGGGGCGCGCCAATCTGTCGCTCCACACCCAGATGCACTGCAAAGTGGATACCAGATCCAATCATTGTTTTAACGTTCAACCATTTTCAAATTAATCCAGTTTTGTCCAAAGTGTTTCCCAGACTTCATCACATATTCTTTATCCACATGAAAAACATAATGCATTTTGGAAAGCTTCTCGTATCTGCGTGTGTCCATCCAGACTTTTGCGCAAATATGATCCAAATACAGATAGTAGTTCAGAGCAGCATTTCTTTATTAAGAACCCAATGCATTTCGGGCTTTTGGTTCCAGCCCTTCGTCAGGGGTTACTGCATGGAAACAGTTTACAGGAAAAATGTATAAATATTTACGTAATTACTACATAACATCAATCACAATTGTAATCAAAAAGATGAGTAAATGAATTGTATCAACCCATGTTACAGATTTCAAAATAAGTTTAGCTTTGTCACAATTACACTCAATCGCATTGCAAGACAAGGTGCTTAATCTCCATAAACCCTCTTAACCATTAATCCTCTCCTACCCAAGTTTAAAAACGGACACACGTAAAACCTTTTTACTCCCCTCCCTCTGGTGTTAAACTTTATAACATCTCTGTTTACTATTAACCTCCATCTTAAATCCCGCTCGTATCTTCAAGCAAGTTACTTATGTTAAACTAAAGTTACGCGTGCACTCTCGGGCCTTCTTTAATGCTGTTACAATTCGAAACCCTCTCCTCACAAATAAAGAACATTTCACATTCTATTAACCGCTTGTGCCAAACTTTAAATATAGTTTAACAAATACCCTTTTCATGAACAAACCCGATTTTTAGCATACCTGCTCTCTGCCTTCTCTCCTAGCCTTTCGGCTTGTGTCTCCCGTGTGTCGAACCCTCCATTAATGCGTGCGTTAAAAACGCTCCTTTTCCACTCCCCTTACGTGAAAACTAATCAGTCACCTGGCACATGCGTAATTACTCTTAAGACTACAATACCCATAATGCTCTGAAAAGCACTTGCAGTGATCAATGCTACAAAGGTGGAGGTTAATAGTAAACAGAGATGTTATAAAGTTTAACACCAGAGGGAAGGAGGGGAGTAAAAAGGTTTTACGTGTGTCCGTTTTTAAACTTGGGTAGGAGAGGTTTAATGGTTAAGAGGGTTTATGGAGATTAAGCACCTTGTCTTGCAATGCGATTGAGTGTAATTGTGACAAAGCTAAACTCATTTTGAAATCTGTAACATGGGTTGATACAATTCATTTACTCATCTTTTTGATTACAATTGTGATTGATGTTATGCAGTAATTACGTAAATATTTATACATTTTTCCTGTAAACTGTTTCCTTGCAGTAACCCCTGACGAAGGGCTGGAATCAAAAGCCCGAAATGCATTGGGTTCTTAATAAAGAAATGCTGCTCTGAACTACTATCTGTATTTGGATCATATTTGCGCAAAAGTCTGGATCGGCACACGCAGAGACGAGAAGCTTTCCAAAATGCATTATGTTTTTCATGTGGATAAAGAATATGTGATGAAGTCTGGGAAACACTTTAGACAAAACTGGATTAATTTGAAAATGGTTGAACGTTTAAACAATGATTGGATCTGGTATCCACTTTGCAGTGCATCTGGGTGTGGAGCGTCAGATTGGCGCTCCCCACAAGTTTGCATTAATTGAGGTGCTTTCAGGGCATAGCACAGCCCAGTTTTGGACGCAAACAAAGAAAACGTTGTAGAACAATGGAATAGTTAAAACAAAGGTGAAAAAGATGGTGTGCATACCACCTCATACATATTTTGACTTTTCATGCCCCCTGTTGGTTTTGCACCCGGGAAAAGGAATAAAATTAGTAACGAAAGATGATACACATTCAAGACTCCGCATCCGGCAAATTGGGTTCTCAGCAAACATTTCATGACAACGGCAATGGAACAGTTGAAAATATGCAAACTGATTTGGATTCAAATACAGACAATATTGTGACATTGAGGGCGCACACACTTGCTCCCGATTTAAATTGTTTGTAGCATTGATCACTGCAAGTGCTTTTCAGAGCATTATGGGTATTGTAGTCTTAAGAGTAATTACGCATGTGCCAGGTGACTGATTAGTTTTCACGTAAGGGAAGTGGAAAAGGAGCGTTTTTAACGCACGCATTAATGGAGGGTTCGACACACGGGAGACACAAGCCGAAAGGCTAGGAGAGAAGGCAGAGAGCAGGTATGCTAAAAATCGGGTTTGTTCATGAAAAGGGTATTTGTTAAACTATATTTAAAGTTTGGCACAAGCGGTTAATAGAATGTGAAATGTTCTTTATTTGTGAGGAGAGGGTTTCAAATTGTAACAGCATTAAAGAAGGCCCATGAGTGCATGCGTAACTTTAGTTTAACATAAGTAACTTGCTTAAAGATACGTAACGAGCGGGATTTAAGATGGAGGTTAATAGTAAACAGAGATGTTATAAAGTTTAACACCAGAGGGAAGGAGGGGAGTAAAAAGGTTTTACGTGTGTCCGTTTTTAAACTTGGGTAGGAGAGGTTTAATGGTTAAGAGGGTTTATGGAGATTAAGCACCTTGTCTTGCAATGCGATTGAGTGTAATTGTGACAAAGCTAAACTCATTTTGAAATCTGTAACATGGGTTGATACAATTCATTTACTCATCTTTTTGATTACAATTGTGATTGATGTTATGCAGTAATTACGTAAATATTTATACATTTTTCCTGTAAACTGTTTCCTTGCAGTAACCCCTGACAAAGGGCTGGAATCAAAAGCCCGAAATGCATTGGGTTCTTAATAAAGAAATGCTGCTCTGAACTACTATCTGTATTTGGATCATATTTGCGCAAAAGTCTGGATGGGCACACGCAGATACGAGAAGCTTTCCAAAATGCATTATGTTTTTCATGTGGATAAAGAATATGTGATGAAGTCTGGGAAACACTTTGGACAAAACTGGATTAATTTGAAAATGGTTGAACGTTTAAACAATGATTGGATCTGGTATCCACTTTGCAGTGCATCTGGGTGTGGAGCGTCAGATTGGCGCTCCCCACAAGTTTGCATTAATTGAGGTGCTTTCAGGGCATAGCACAGTCCAGTTTTGCACGCAAACAAAGAAAATGTTGTAGAACAATGGAATAGTTAAAACAAAGGTGAAAAAGATGGTGTGCGTACCACCTCATACATATGTTCTTGTGAGAGGCATAAGTTGCAGATGTGGAGGCTGGCCTTGGGATATTTAGAGTAGCACTGGGAGCCTCATTTGGAGGGTGTCCGTTCTGTTACCTCAGGGGCGCCTTCATTCTCTGAAGGGTAACACCGAGGCCCAGAGGGCCCCGAGGATTAAAAGGCCCAATTGATTGTTGTCAATGGGATCGAGTGATGGAACAAGCCCCACTAGTCGGAAACTTGAAGAACCTTCTCACAGTAGGATGGAAGACGAGCGTACTCTAGGCCGTAATGGGAACCAACGAACTCAGTGAGACTGGGAGCACCCTGGATCACATCTGAACCTGATGGCAGAGTAAAACAATATATCAATGAATTCAGTAACCATGCAAATCTATGAAAAGAGGAGTAGTCATAGAGACCTTGTAGGAGAGTAGGGTTTGCTTTCCTATGGTCACTCCACTTTTTGCTTTACTGGTTTTCGACTTAATGTGGCTGTGGGCCTGCTAATCAGCTATTCTCTCTCTAAATTCATACATGTACTTTAGGTACATCACCAATTGGGAATTGGGTCACCTTATGAGCCCCTGTACAGTGTACCTTAGGTACCCAGGGCATATGTGCATCCAAGGCCTACCAGGGGCTGCAGCATGTATTATGCCACCCCTGGCTGGCCATTCACATTGACACAACTGGCTGATCACTCAGCTGGGGCAAGGTCGTGTAATCACCCCTTGCTTAGGTGTAGTATCCCTATACCTACCATTACATATAGACACATATATACCTATAAGTCACTTCTATGGCAGTCCTTAACAATCCTGGAGGCAGAGTGCTTGGTTTTATGTGAGATGAGGCTCTAGCATGAGCTGAGCCTGTCTGCAGATTACGGAACCATGTCCTTATAGCTGTTCTATGATATAGCCATACCATATACTCTTAAGTGCATTATCATCCTCGCGGTTGAATGCTAACTTTGGTTTGGCTTTATCAAAACATGCCGTGTAAGGTGTCACACGCTTTGGAATACTACCCCCTCGCCAGTTCTGGCGACGGGGGTAGCATTCCACCCTTCTAGAGGGAGAAGACATGTTGTTCCTAGTAATCCCGGTTAAAGTTAACCAGAGCCTCAGCATCACAAAATGGATGCTGCTGCCACAGACTCAAGTCTGACCTCCCGCTGCTGGGAGCTCTTCCAGCGAGGGAGGCTTGGACAATAGGTTTCCTGTCTTGAGAGGTGATAGCACCACACCAGACAGGCCATAGTGTATTGGGCAGGGAGGGCTGAATGAAATGAGACACTGCCTGGGGCACACAAGGTGTCGCATGCATAGCCCGGTTCAAACCAGTTGCTGGGGCATTCCAGCCCCAGCTCTGGCGCAAACCTGGACAAAGGGAAAGGGGTGTAACCACCCCCTTCCCTGGTCCCCACCCATAGGAGGACCTATGAGGTAATCCAGCTCCTCAGATTGGTATATAGGTAGGAGCTGAGTCAAGAGACTTTAGATTTATCCTGAACTGAAACTTGAAACAAAACTCTGGACCTTCGACATTCTGCTGAACCTAGAAGACTGAAGAATCTCCCTTGTGGTCAAGGAGTGACCACCCTGTGCAAACAGGCACCATCCAGCGATCTGCGGTTTGCTTTGTTGATGCTCCCGCCGGAGCCCGAGCACAGATCCTGACAAGAACCAGACTTCCCTGAGCCCTATCCACAGCCACAGCAAATCTGAGACCCGTGGAGGCGACGAGAGACGTGGGACCGGCCATCTTGGAAAACCTGCAGTTTGCTACCTGCGCAGCTCCTGAGGCACTCTCGAAGCTGTGCATTGGGGATTGAGAAGCTCCAGCCCCGAGCACCTTCTACACCGACGCACAGCCCTCCACACTCCGCGAGTGCCACGTGGGGCCTGCTGTGACGACGAACCTCCAAATTTACACCGCTGGCCTGGTTGCTCCAGGCTGGCCCTAGCTTCCCTGAAAAGGAGAAGCCCATCAGACCTTGCTGGTCTGATTAAGAAGCCATCTTCGATTCCTGCGTGGGTAGCCTTTGCCAAGGCTTGTTGACCCCAATCCGGAAGCCGACACCGCAGACAGCTCAGAATTGAAAGAGAAGAACTTGCCCTAGCCAAAGAGAAACTGTCTCTTGCAAGAGAGAAAAAGGTAAGTGGATTAGAATCCACTGGTAGCAACAATATCCCTAAGGATAAAGACAGGTCCTATGACAATAGACACCTGAGTAAGATTGTGCCCCCCTACAAAGTTGGGGATGACATCTACAAATGGATAACTGCTTTGGAGAGGGCCTGCAAAGTACAGCAGGTACCCCAAAGTCAGTGGGTAGCAATCTTGTGGCTCTCTGTTTCAGAAAAAGGAAGAGACAAGCTCCTCACAGTTAGTGATGATGATGCTAACAATTACACTGTCCTGAAGAGTGTCCTGATTGATGGATTTGGCCTAACCACTGAACAGTACAGGTTGAGGTTCAGAGATACTCAGAAGGCACAGACTCAGGACTGGACTGATTTTGATGATTGTGCCACTAAGGCTCTGGAAGGCTGGTTATTGGGAAGTAAAGTTAAGTACTATACAGGATTGTATAATTTGATCATGAGCGAGCAAATACTTAACAATTGTCAGAACCAGTTATTGCACCAACACCTGGTTGACTCAGATCTGACCTCTCCCCAAGAATTGGGAAAGAAGGCAGACAGATGGGTCAGAACCAGGGTTAAGGAGAGAACCCAGAACCAAGGTGGTGATCAGAAATAGGCAGACCAAAAAGGTGGGGATCAGAAACCAAAAGACCAGAAGTCTTCAACAGGCACCCAAAAAGCTAATGAAGGGGGTCCCAAAACTCTAATAAGAAGAAAGAAGGTTCAAAGAAACCTTGGTGTCATTATTGTAAATCTGCCTCTCACTGGTTCAGTGAGTGCACCAAGACAGGTACAGCCCCTACCACTGTTGCCCCCAAGGCATCTGCACCCCCTAGCTCAGCTGGCAGTGGTAGTGCTCAACCCAAGGCTATAGTAGGGTTAACCCGGAGTACTGAGATGGATTCTGGCCTAGTCAGGATTCCAACTCAGGCTGTTCTTGTCTGTAATGGGGACATGGATATGTCCTCTACTGTGAGTCTCAGTACTCTGGGCAAATACAGACAAATGCCTTTGATCAATGATAAAGTGGCTCAAGCCTACAGGGACACATGTGCCAGTGTCACTATGGTGATACCTGACTTTGTGGACCCTAGACAGATTGTACTGGGTGATAATTACCTGGTGACCAATGCTAGCAATGTCACTACTACCCATAGTGTGGCAGTTGTTAACTTCTCCTGGGGTGGGGTAACTGGCCTCAAAAGAGTTTTGGTAAGTGCAGACCTCCCTGTTGAATGTCTGTTGGGCAATGATCTTGAATCCTCAGTATGGTCAGAAGTGGAGTATAGGACTCTTGCAGAGATGTTAGGCATATCAGCTCATGTCCTTGCTGTGACCAGGTCACAGGCCAAGAAAGTGAGGAACTGAACAGGCCTTGGATCCTGAAACTATGGACCAAGTGCCACCCAAGAGAAAGAGCAGTAGGGTTAAGGCAGTGCCTTCCCCCCTGCCTCCAAGGACAGATCAGCCTTCACAGGAAGCTGATTGTGAGACCCCTGAAGGAACTGTCCTAAAGAACTTGAACCTGAACAGGTTGAGTTTCTTGGGACAGGGGGAACTTCAAGGGCAGGCTTGAGGCAGGTATAGTTAGACTGTTCCTCTCTTGAACCCCTCAGACGGCCAGTTGCTTCTGAGGCTGCTGGGAATGCTACAGGTACCCACAGAGTTTACTGGGATGAAGGACTCCTTTATTCTGAGGCTAGAGGCCCCAAGCCTGGTACTTCCAGGAGGTTGGTCATCTTGGAAAACCTGCAGTTTGCTACCTGTGCAGCTTCTGAGGCACTCTCGAAGCTGTGCATTGGGAATTTTGAAGCCCCAGCCCCGAGCACCCTCTACACCGACGCACAGCCCTCCACACTCCGCGAGTGCCGAGTGGGGTCTGCTGTGACGACGAACCTCCGAATTTACACCGCTGGCCTGGTTGCTCCAGGCTGGCCCTAGCTTCCCTGAAAAGGAGAAGCCCATCAGACCTTGCTGGTCTGATTAAGAAGCCATCTTCTATTCCTGCGTGGGTAGCCTTTGCCAAGGCTTGTTGACTCCAATCTGGAAGCCGACACCGCAGACAGCTCAGAATTAAAAGAGAAGAACTTGCCCTAGCCAAAGAGAAACTGTCTCTTGCAAGAGAGAAAAGGTTACGTGGATTAGAATCCACTGGTGGCGGCAATATCCCTAAGGATAAAGACAGGTCCTATGACAATAGACACCTGAGTAAGATTGTGCCCCCCTACAAAGTTGGGGATGACATCCACAAATGGATAACTGCTTTGGAGAGGGCCTGCAAAGTACAGCAGGTACCCCAAAGTCAGTGGGCAGCAATCTTGTGGCTCTGTTTCAGAAAAAGGAAGAGACAAGCTCCTCACAGTTAGTGATGATGATGCTAACAATTAATGTTAGAACTGGCTATTTCTGCTAGGCTAAGGCTGACGCCAAAGCCAGGCAGAAACCACCATTCTAGTCAGGGCAAGGAAGTCACACGCCAAGATAACCTCTGCTCACCCCCTTGGTAGCTTGGCTCAAGCAGTAAGGCTAAACTCGGAGGCAATGTGTAAAGCATTTGCGTCAGCGCACAACAGCAACAACATCCTAGGCACACCACAAAAGAGACTCCACGCAAGGTTATTATAAAAATAACTTTTGTATTGTAAAAACATATCAGATAAAATCACGCATATACATTGTGCCAACTGGCACAGGCAATATTCACAGGGATTATGTACACCAGACAGGGCCACATGGGCGCCTGTCTGAATCATATATAGTACTTCTAGATAAAATGTAGAATGTAAAATCACTTCTAGAATAAATGCAACATAAAATAATAATCAAAGATAACAACCAGTAACCACTGGTAACAGGAACCAGGACCTTACTAGGACCACCTGTACTAAGAAAGAAGAACCACCTAAGTATCACACAGCATTAGGGGTCTAAGAAAGAATACATTACTCATGATGCAATAAACCTACATTCAGAGGAGTAGAAAAGACAACCACCTAAGTATCACTCAGCATTTAGGGGTCTAAGAAAGAATACATTACTCATGATGCAATAAACCTACATTCAGAGGAGTAATAAGGGAAAGAAAACACACATGATGCAATAACACATTCAGAGGTGCCATAACATAAGTCAATAGCGCAAAAACTCACATTAGCAATAACTATTAAAAAGCATAGAAATCACATTGCGCCAACACTACATAAGCCACTACCTGTGGCAGTCCCTAGGCCAACTGGCCTTGTGGGGCAAAGATGCCCTGAGTCCAATGTCAAGGCGCGCTGCCATGCAGCGCCAGTCACCAGTACAAAAAGCCAAAACGTGGCAGCTTCCCACAAAGTGCTGGGCAACTGGGATCAGAAAGCTGTGGCAGGGCTCTCAGTAGCCCCTAGAACAATTCTGCGCCACCTGAGCCACACAGGCTCTAAAGCAAACACTGTGGCCAAACGTTGGAGCTCTCAGGCTCTAAATAACTAGGGGCCCCTTAGAGCCTCCGTGGCTCTAAATACAACTGGGCCCGCTGGGGACGGGCAACGACAATCTGCCCCGATATGCCCCCTTCGTTGGAGTCCCTCGGACTCATGAACACGGAAATGCCCCCGGAGCCCTCTCAGGACTCGTGTCCACAGATGGGGCCTTTGGAGCATCAGGCTCCGCCGAAACGTTGGGGTGGCCCACTGCCAGCTGGGGCCGCCCTAGTGCTCTCGCCCCCCGGTGCCACTCTCCGGAACCAACAACAGCTGCATCGAGCCCCCCCCCAGCCCTTCCAACTCACCGGGCTGTCTCCGGGGCGGGGCTCCTCCGGGCGGCGGCTCTTCCTTGCTCGCGGTGGGGGCAGGCACCGACAATGTGCCTCGCGCCCCCTCCGCTACCGCTCCGCTCCTCCAGGGCCCCCTCAGCATGGGAGCCCTGCACCGGCGCCACCAGCCACCATCTCCTGGGCGCCTTCTTCCTCCTCTCGGGCCCGGCGGTGATCACTCGGCCATTCTGCGGTCCCAAGGACGGGGACCAATCCCGTTGCGGCGTTTGGGGCGAGCCCCCCTGATGAGGTCTCAGCACCTCGCCGGACCAGCCAATCACGTCGCGACTCCTACGACGAGCCCCTCGTAACGCGAGGCCGCCAACCAATGGCAGAGCGGCCTCTTGATGACGCTACGCTTCCATGGCCAATCCCGTCGCGGCTCTTCTCCCTCGGCCTCCGGTGGCAGCCAACCACAGCGCGGCCCCTTCGTGGCTGCGAGCAGACCCTCGAGGGTGATTTCAGGGCCCGGGCAGCGGCAATCACGGCGTGGGCCGCCGAAGTAAATGAAGTCAAACTACACGAGGTGGGCACTCGCAATTTAAATAAACATGCGGGCCACATACAGAAGCGCCTCCAGGCGCCAGGGGGAAGCGCTCTTAAGCGCTATAATCCAAATACAGCGCGTTCCAAGCGCTACAGCCATATGAAGCGCTCTTAAGCGCTAGAGGCAACATCCAGCATTCCCCCAGCGCTACAAGGACCAAGAAGGTTTTTAAAAATAAAGCGCTCCCAGGCGCTCTCAGCAGCAAAGTCCTCCAGGCACTTCCAGGCTATAATAAGCCTTGGCAAAAGCAAGCAAAAAGTCCCTAGCAGTCTGCAGCAGGGGACCCCAGGCAAAGGGTCCCCCAGGGAAAGTCCATCAGGTGTCCAGGAGCTGGGCAGGGCCCAGGGATTCCCCTGAGCCCCAGCAGCAGCATGCCCCTGGCAGATTCAAGTTGAAAACAAGAACATTTTAGAAGGAGACACAGCCCCTTCTTATACACAGAAAAGCCTTTGAAGTCCTTTGAAGCAGGCAGTGTGAGAACCAGCTAGACTGGTTTAGAGGGAAGTCCCCTTCAGTATCAGGGACAGAGGTGTCAGTCGCCCAGCGGGAGGTGGAGCCAGCTTTGTAGTTAGGCAGGCACAGTTCTTCACTATCAGGTGCCATCTCCTCCCACTTCCCTGGCAGCAGATGCTGCCTTTCATCCATGGGCTGACTTCAGACAACCTCCTGGGCTCTCTAGCCCCTGTCATCCTCAAACCAGACAGTCAATCCACAAACAGGCCCAGGCACTCTGGGCCAGGCTCACCAGCCAATCACACGCTAGCACCAACTTACACAAATATTCCAACTTCCAAAAGTAGTACTTCTAGACTAGACACAGTCGTGCCGCATACATCATTTTGCAGCATTCACTCTCACGAGTTCATACATACCAAAATCGCCCCTGCACTCCCCACACATCAGGAACTACCATGGGCATACATATTCCCCATTCATTCCTATGGGAGAGCAGGTCACTCACCACACATACAGAGAGCTCAAGCACTTTACACTGTACCACAGTGAAAAAGTGCGCAGAGGCCTAAAATCACCAACACCAGGTTCCATAAACAGGCTAGGAAAAAGCAAAAAGTCTAGGGGTGAACCTGCCCAACGGGCCGGGTCCAACACAACCCCCTTCCAGCCAAAACGCAGGGTAGACCAATCACTCCACTGATGGGCTTCCTTGCTTTGGGCGACAAAACCACGGACACGGACCCGCACGGCAGGGACACCTTCCGGTTTTACGCCACTCTGAACCCACCTGGTTACCTCCAAACAATAACTCTCTGACACAACTAGGATACCACACTGGTATTCCCTAGTCATCCACAGCCAAGACCAGGCCATAGGCCATCCAAATCACAGGTCCTAACTAATCCACAGAGCGGGGAGTAGTAAACCCTGGCACACAATAGCCAGTCTCCACTCTCTCTCTCAGTGTAGCTACAACTACCACTGATCCAACAACCTAGGGACCATACCCTCAGGCTGACCAGAGGTCACGGGCAAGAATGCCCCACCCTACCTCTACTTCTGGGTTTCTGCACCCTCACAGAAAAAAACTTCACCAGAACACAATTCTCCTACCAGATCAGGACCTCACTCCATCACTGGTCTACCACCTGGAAACTATTCCACTTCTGAGGTACAAAGCACATAGCACAGTTCCTCTTCAAGCAGGTGGGGGGACACAGCACACAGCAAAGCCCCCTTTCCTCTACCTTGGTGGAAACAACAACTGCAGGTGAGCCCCAGAACACACAGCAAGGGCAGCCCCCTCAGTCTCTTCAGCTGATCCACTTTGGTAGAGATTCCTCTTGACCTAGAAGTTTCCTAATCTCCCAACCTAAGATCTAAACCCTCAGGTTACACCGGGGTCAGAAGTAAGGACACCGTCCCTCTGCACCCCCTTCCAGTTCCAGTATGTCTCAGGCTAGACAGAGCACACGCCAGCGGCGTATCAGCGACACACTCTCCTCCAGTACTCCCTATCACAGGGTGATTCTCAGTATGTCCCAGGCTAGACAGAGCACACGCCAGCGGCGTATCAGTGACACACTTTCCTCCAGTACTCCTTCCAGGTCAGGCCACAACCCCAACCCGGCTTTCCCCCCTCCTCGGGGAACGACCTCCAGAGGCCCCACAAATGGTCAAGCACTCTAGATGGTCAAATGCTCAGCGAGCCAGGACTTCTGCACCCTCCACTAGGAGCAGTACTGCCCAACACTAGGACCGCCGGAGTTCTGGTTACAGACACTCCCCGTCCTCTAGACACAGGAAGATCCTCCTCAAATGACCTATGTACAGCTTAGGCCCCTGACCTGGCGCTCCCTTAGGGAACCCTCCAGGCCCTGAGATAGGGTTTCAGGCCAACGTGGGACACACCATCCCCCACTCACTCCGCCTCCACTGAGACAGGGCGTGAGCCCCTACACCCCTACCATAGTACTGGGACCAAGCTGGGTTACACATGAACCTCTTCCCCTTTACAGGATCATCAGATACACAAGCCACTCCTTTTGGAACCACTCCCTAATGCCTCTGCAAGACATCTAGCACACCACCAGACATCCACCTTCCTGTCCAGTTCCTCTGCAGGACCTCCTGCACACCACCAGAGGTACACCTCTCATGCAAGCTCTTTAACAAAAAGAAAACTCACACCAACTCCTCCAGTTCAGCACATCACTCATTCGCACACTCCCCCCCCTCGGACTGGTAAGGCAGTTTCCACCACCCCTGATCACTCAACCTGACCACACGTGACACAGGTACCAAACTCTGGGAGCGGGGAATGGGAATTAACACACTGGACACATTAAAGCTGCCACCACTGGATCCTACCACACTGGGGAATCCAGACACACACACCACAC
Source organism: Lissotriton vulgaris (assembly GCF_964263255.1). Lineage (NCBI taxonomy): Eukaryota > Metazoa > Chordata > Amphibia > Caudata > Salamandridae > Lissotriton > Lissotriton vulgaris. The sequence goes on from NC_141691.1 coordinate 2,012,467,866, forward strand.
TCGGGGAACAACCACCCTCCTGAGCTAGTCATTTCTCCTCACACTCCCTCTCTTCCATCTTCCCACACAGGGACAGGATTTTGGGATTGGACGCTGGACCCAGCAAGGGATTCCTAATCTATGGGAACCTCCCCCCTCTAATGGCGTCCCGCCCTGTCACTTTCTCTCATCTGCCACTAAACATAAAGCGCAGAAACACATTTGAAAATGACATTCTTGAGGAAAAAAATCAAAAACAATAATCCCAAACATGTGACTATCTGAAAAAAACAATTGCAGAGTTTTGTAATGTAGCCAGTTGTCGCTATGGCACTGCGCAAACACATGTCCAAAATCCGCACCGCTGACCAACAATGTTAGAACTGGCTATTTCTGGTAGGCTAAGGCTGACGCCAAAGCCAGGCAGAAACCACCATTCTAGTCAGGGCAAGGAAGTCACACGCCAAGATAACCTCTGCTCACCCCCTTGGTAGCTTGGCTCAAGCAGTAAGGCTAAACTCGGAGGCAATGTGTAAAGCATTTGCGTCAGCGCACAACAGCAACAACATCCTAGGCACACCACAAAAGAGACTCCACACAAGGTTATTATAAAAATAACTTTTGTATTGTAAAAACATATCAGATAAAATCACGCATATACATTGTGCCAACTGGCACGGGCAATATTCACAGGGATTATGTACACCAGACAGGGCCACATGGGCGCCTGTCTGAATCAGATATAGTACTTCTAGATAAAATGTAGAATGTAAAATCACTTCTAGAATAAATGTAACATAAAATAATAATCAAAGATAACAACCAGTAACCACTGGTAACAGGAACCAGGACCTTTCTAGGACCACCTGTACTAAGAAAGAAGAACCACCTAAGTATCACACAGCATTAGGGGTCTAAGAAAGAATACATTACTCATGATGCAATAAACCTACATTCAGAGGAGTAGAAAAGACAACCACCTAAGTATCACTCAGCATTTAGGGGTCTAAGAAAGAATACATTACTCATGATGTAATAAACCTACATTCAGAGGAGTAATAAGGGAAAGAAAACACACATGATGCAATAACACATTCAGAGGTGCATAATAAATCAATAGCGCAAAAACTCACATTAGCAATAACTATTAAAAAGCATAGAAATCACATTGCGCCAACACTACATAAGCCACTACCTGTGACAGTCCCTAGGCCAACTGGCCTTGTGGGGCAAAGATGCCCTGAGTCCAATGTCAAGGCGCGCTGCCATGCAGCGCCAGTCACCAGTACAAAAAGCCAAAACGTGGCAGCTTCCCACAAAGTGCTGGGCAACTGGGATCAGAAAGCTGTGGCAGGGCTCTCAGTAGCCCCTAGAACAATTCTGCGCCACCTGAGCCACACAGGCTCTAAAACAAACACTGTGGCCAAACGTTGGAGCTCTCAGGCTCTAAATAACTAGGGGCCCCTTAGAGCCTCCGTGGCTCTAAATACAACTGGGCCCGCTGGGGACGGGCAACGACAATCTGCCCCGATATGCCACCTTCGTTGGAGTCCCTCGGACTCATGAACACGGAAATGCCCCCGGAGCCCTCTCAGGACTCGTGTCCACAGATGGGGCCTTTGGAGCATCAGGCTTCGCCGAAACGTTGGGGCGGCCCACTGCCAGCTGGGGCCGCCCTAGTGCTCTCGCCCCCGGTGCCACTCTCCGGAACCAACAACAGCTGCATCGAGCCCCCCCCCCCCCAGCCCTTCCAACTCACCGGGCTGTCTCCGGGACGGGGCTCCTCCGGGCGACGGCTCTTCCTTGCTCGCGGTGGGGGCAGGCACCGACAATGTGCCTCGCGCCCCCTCCGCTACCGCTCTGCTCCTCCAGGGCCCCCTCAGCATGGGAGCCCTGCACCGGCGCCACCAGCCACCATCTCCTGGGCGCCTTCTTCCTCCTCTCGGGCCCGGCGGTTATCACTCGGCCATTCTGCGGTCCCAAGGACGGGGACCAATCCCGTTGCGGCGTTTGGGGCGAGCCCCCCTGATAAGGTCCCAGCTCCTCGCCGGACCAGTCAATCACGTCGCGACTCCTACGACGAGCCCCTCGTGACGCGAGGCCGCCAACCAATGGCAGCGCGGCCTCGTTGATGACGCTACGCTTCCATGGCCAATCCCGTCGCGGCTCTTCTCCCTCGGCCTCCGGTGGCAGCCAACCACAGCGCGGCCCCTTCGTGGCTGCGAGCAGACCCTCGAGGGTGATTTCAGGGCCCGGGCAGCGGCAATCACGGCGTGGGCCGCCGAAGTAAATGAAGTCAAACTACACGAGGTGGGCACTCGCAATTTAAATAAACATGCGGGCCACATACAGAAGCACCTCCAGGCGCCAGGGGGAAGCGCTCTTAAGCGCTATAATCCAAATACAGCGCGTTTCAAGCGCTACAGCCATATGAAGCGCTCTTAAGCGCTAGAGGCAACATCCAGCATTCCCCCAGCGCTACAAGGACCAAGAAGGTTTTTAAAAATAAAGCGCTCCCAGGCGCTCTCAGCAGCAAAGTCCTCCAGGCACTTCCAGGCTATAATAAGCCTTGGCAAAAGCAAGCAAAAAGTCCCTAGCAGTCTGCAGCAGGGGACCCCAGGCAAAGGGTCCCCCAGGGAAAGTCCATCAGGTGTCCAGGAGCTGGGCAGGGCCCAGGGATTCCCCTGAGCCCCAGCAGCAGCATGCCCCTGGCAGATTCAAGTTGAAAACAAGAACATTTTGGAAGGGGACACAGCCCCTTCTTATACACAGAAAAGCCTTTGAAGTCCTTTGAAGTCCTTTGAAGCAGGCAGTGTGAGAACCAGCTAGACTGATTTAGAGGGCAGTCCCCTTCAGTATCAGGGACAGAGGTGTCAGTCGCCCAGCGGGAGGTGGAGCCAGCTTTGTAGTTAGGCAGGCACAGTTCTTCACTATCAGGTGCCATCTCCTCCCACTTCCCTGGCAGCAGATGCTGCCTTTCATCCATGGGCTGACTTCAGACAACCTCCTGGGCTCTCTAGCCCCTGTCATCCTCAAACCAGACAGTCAGTCCACAAGCAGGCCCAGGCACTCTGGGCCAGGCTCACCAGCCAATCACACGCTAGCACCAACTTACACAAATATTCCAACTTCCAAAAGTAGTACTTCTAGACTAGACACAGTCATGCCGCATACATCATTTTGCAGCATTCACTCTCACGAGTTCATACATACCAAAATCGCCCCTGCACTCCCCACACATCAGGAACTACCATGGGCATACATATTCCCCATTCATTCCTATGGGAGGGCAGGTCACTCACCACACATACAGAGAGCTCAAGCACTTTACACTGTACCACAGTGAAAAGGTGCGCAGAGGCCTAAAATCACCAACACCAGGTTCCATAAACAGGCTAGGAAAAAGCAAAAAGTCTAGGGGTGAACATGCCCAACGGGCCGGGTCCAACAATTACACTGTCCTGAAGAGTGCTCTGATTGATGGGTTTGGCCTAACCACTGAACAGTACAGGTTGATGTTCAGAGATACCCAGAAGGCACAGACTCAGGACTGGACTGATTTTGATGATTTTGCCACTAAGGCTCTGGAAGGCTGGTTATTGGGAAGTAAAGTTAAGTACTATACAGGATTGTATAGTTTGATCATGAGAGAGCAAATACTTAACAATTGTCAGTACCAGTTATTGCACCAACACCTGGTTGACTCAGATCTGACCTCTCCCCAAGAATTAGGAAAGAAGGCAGACAGATGGGTCAGAACCAGGGTTAAGAGAGAACCCAGAACCAAGGTGGTGATCAGAAAAAGGCAGACCAAAAAGGTGGGGATCAGAAACCAAAAGACCAGAAGTCTTCAACAGGCACCCAAAAAGCTAATGAAGGGGGTCCCAAAACTCTAAGAAGAAGAAAAAAGGTCCAAAGAAACCTTGGTGTCATTATTGTAAATCTGCCTCTCACTGGTTCAGTGAGTGCACCAAGACAGGTACAGCCCCTACCACTGTTGCCCCCAAGGCATCTGCACCCCCTAGTTCAGCTGGCAGTGGTAGTGCTCAACCCAAGGCTGTAGTAGGGTTAACCCGGAGTACTGAGATGGATTCTGGCCTAGTCAGGATTCCAACTCAGGCTGTTCTTGTCTGTAATGGGGACATGGATATGTCCTCTACTGTGAGTCCCAGTACTCTGGGCAAATACAGACAAACGCCTTTGATCTGAAAGAGACACGTTAGTGATAGATTCCTTACCTTAGAATATCCCCAGGCGTCAGACTGGATACGGAAACTTTTGCGTAGCAGTACCCTTGCGCGTCGGTAGGCGTCGTCTGCGGCTCCGCACGGTCATCGGCGTCGTGGGCGCCGTGATGACGTCGTCGGAGTACTTAGACGCCGCCTCCGCATGCTGACGTCAGTTCTTCTTTTTTTCGCCCCAGCCAGCGCAGATCTGGAAAGAGCAGTTCCCTAGTCACTTTTTGACTAAGTTTTGGTGATCTTTTGATCCATTTCGAAGTCTGTACGACTCCGACGGTGCCTGTAGGGATGCCCGGATTCAAGCATTGCGACGAGTGCGACCGTACCATGTCGGTGACGGATCCCCACCGCCTGTGCCTGACGTGTTTGGGCGTCGACCATGACGACGAGGCCTGCCCCGACTGTCGGGCCCTTTCGAGGAAGGCCAGGCGGGAGCGGTCCCGCAGGCGACTCGAACTCCGGCAGTCGGCCCTGCGCCTTGTGAGGTCCCGATCCCACGGGAGGTCGAGGGACAGGTCGCGGGGACGGAGCCGTCACAGCTCCGGGAGTCGGCACCACTCCTCCGGGTCCAAGTCGTCAGGTAAGAAGCATAAGAAGTCGAAGAGACATCATCGCTCTTCTGACTCCCCCCCGACGCTCGCGCGATGCGGCCGGGGGTTCGGGTGACACCGCCCGCGCGGCTCTTCGGGAGTCGCGGGCGCCACGTCCGGCCCCATACCCTCCGGTCCCTGGGCTGAACGCGACGCCGGAGGAGATTGAGCGTTTCCTCATGGCCATGAGGTCCCTTTCTCCTCCGACGGGTTCCGCGGCGCCTTCGGGCCCAGTGAACCCGTCTGGGGGCCCTAGTGGGTCGGGTGCTTCGGCCCCGACGCCGCCGACGCCTTCGGGCACGGCGCCGCAGGGCCCCACGATCCCGACACCGCCGGTGCCCTCGGGCCCGGCGCCTCAGGGTACAGCGGCCCAGGCGCCATCGGCGCCTTTGGGCCCGGCGCCGCAGGGCGCCGCTGGACCCTCCTCGGGCGATGGATCGTCACTGGTGGACCTTACGACCCACCCGGCGTCAGTCCGTGTGGTGTCCCCTCCGGCGCCGTCCTCGGGCGGCGCCGTCCCCGATGCCTCCTTTCATTCGGTTCCGACGTCGGGACGACGCCTATCGGCGCCGATCTCGACGCCGTTTGGAGATTTTAGCTTCTACGAACCGGCCAAATACACTTATGACCCTGAATCTCAGGAGATGAGGAGGATTGGGAGGGGTCTGAGGACCCTCTGGCCAGGGAGTGCCAGTCTAACATGGACTGGGCAGGAGACCTTGGGGAGGCCAGTGGCCTGGACACCTCTCCAGACACTGGATTTGTCTCTCCTCCTACCGTGGCTTCAGAGGAGGGAGCTACCTATGATGTGGTATTGACGAGGGCTGCCAAGGCCTTGGGCCTTGAGCTCCCCGTCGCGGCCGTGAGGACTAACCTCCTCACTGAGGTCCTTAAGCCGCAGTCATGCTCCATGGAGCCTCTGCTGCCGTTTAATGAGGCCTTGACGGACGTTCTCTTGGGCACTTGGTCCAGGCCCGCTACGGGTTCGCCTGTAGATAGGAACTTGGCCAGACGCCACCGCCCGGCTCCGGGCGACCCTTGTTTCCTGTCCTCCCACCCCACCACGGAGAGTCTGGTCATCCAGGCCTCTAATTCCCAGACCGCATTCCCGACGGCCCCGCCGGACAGGGAATCTGAGAGGTACGAGAACTATGGCAAGAAGATCTTCGCGGTACGACGCCACGCCTGGTTGAGATCCGCCAATTTTTCGGCAGACGTCCAAAACACGCTTATGGACATGCCGTTCGATGGCCGTCGCCTCTTTGGCGACAAGGCAGACCACGTGTTTGAGCTCTTTAAGTACTCCAGGGCTACGGCCAAGTTCTTGGGCCTCTCGGCCCCGCGCCAGCAACCGGGTGCCTTTCGCTCCTTTCGTGGCCAAGGAAGGGGCGTCCCCAAACGCGCCGCCAGCCACTCGCCGCAAACTGTCGTCCAGCGCGGCGGCGGCCGTGGGAACCGCCGTGGAGGCGGCCGGGGAAACAGGCGGAGTCAGTCCACACCTGCCCCCGCGGCATCCACCTCTAAACCCTCCTAGTCCGTGCTTTTCGGCCCATGTGACGCCAGTGGGAGGCAGGGTTCGCCATCACCACTCTCACTGGTGCACTGTCACTTCGGACAGGTGGGTGCTGCAGATCGTCCGAAGGGGCTACTCCCTCCCCTTCGAGACGACCCCTCAAGCCATGCCACCGCAACACCACCGCGTATCGGGGGATCACTTGCGGCTCCTGCAGGAGGAAGTTTCGGCCCTCTTGGCCAAGGGGGCCATCGAGCGCGTTCCTGGGCCAGAAGTAGGACGTGGTTGCTACTCCCACTACTTCCTGGTACCCAAGAAGGGCAAAGGGGGCCTACGCCCTATCTTGGATCTGAGGAACGTCAACGGCTTCCTCCGGAAGGAAAAGTTCAAAATGCTGACACTGGCTCAGGTCTTGGCTGCCCTAGACCCAGGAAACTGGATGGTAGCGTTGGACTTGCAGGACGTGTATTTCCACATCCCCGTCCTGCCGGCCCACCGGCGTTACCTGCGGTTCACGGTAGGCCACAAGCACTTTCAGTTTACCTTCGTCCTTACCAGCGCCCCACGGGTGTTCACGAAGGTGATGGCCGTGGTCGCAGCTCATCTGCGCAGGTTAGGGGTGTCAGTCTTCCCCTACCTAGACGACTGGTTGTTGAAGGCGGGCTCGCCCCAAACAGTCGTCAGCCACCTCCAGACTACGGCGGATCTCCTGCACCAGCTAAGAATTTCCATCAATGTGCCGAAGTCACACCTGTGCCCCTCTCAGAAGCTCCTTTTCATCGGAGCGGTTCTCGACTCGGCGCAGTTTCGGGTTTACCCGCCCGAACAGCGGGTTCGGGATATACAGGCTCTGATTCCGATCTTCGGGCCGTTATCCCGAGTTTCGGTCAGGTTGACGCTGTGGCTTCTGGGGCTGATGGCCTCCTGCATCCTTCTGGTGCATCACGCACGGTGGCGGATGCGGGCTCTGCAGTGGGACCTGAAGTTTCAGTGGGCCCAGCATCAGGGCAACCTGTCCGACCATATCCTGATCTCGGAGCGCACTGCGAGACAGCTGCAGTGGTGGCTCACGGACCGCGATTGGGTCAACGGCAGATCCCTCTCCCTTCCCCAACCGGAGCACGTAGTTGTGACGGACGCGTCCCTCCAGGGCTGGGGAGGCCACTTGGGAGATGCGGAGATCAGAGAACTCTGGTCTCCGGCGGAGTCCCGGCTCCATATCAATCTGTTGGAGCTGCGGGCGATTCGTCTGGCACTGAAGGCATTCCTCCTGTCTGTCCGAGGGAGTGCAGTGCAAGTGTTCACGGACAACACCACCGCCATGTGGTACTGCAACAAACAGGGCGGAGTGGGGTCGTGGACCTTTTGCCAGGAGGCTCTGCGTCTCTGGCAATGGCTGGAACATCAGGGCGTGACTCTGGTGGTTCAACACCTGGCTGGTTCTCTGAACGCCAGGGCGGGCGAACTCAGCCGTCGGTGCTCGATGGATCACGAATGGCGTCTGAACTCGGACGTGGCGCAAGGCCTCTTTCTGCGATGGGGAGAGCCTTGGTTAGATCTATTCGCCACCGAAGAGAACGCGCAATGTCATCAGTTCTGCGCGTTGGAATTTCCAAGGCGGCACTCGCTCGGAGACGCTTTTCGTTGCGAGTGGAGCTGCGGTCTGTTGTACGCCTTTCCGCCTATACCACTTCTGCCTAGAGTGCTGAAGAAGATCAAGCGCGACCGGGCACAAGTCATCCTTGTAGCTCCGGACTGGGCACGAAGGTACTGGTATCCCGAGCTACTCAGTATGTCAGTCAATCCCCCGGTTCGTCTGCCTCTTCAGGAGGACCTTCTGTCGCAGCAGCAGGGGACGGTCCTCCACCCGAACCTATCCAGTCTCCACCTCCATGCTTGGAGATTGAGCGGCGACAGTTGAGGCCATTTGACTTGCCTCCTGAAGTTTGCAACATCATTCTGGCAGCCAGGCGTCCCTCCACAAAGTCGGTATACGCCTGCAGGTGGAACAGATTTGTGGCATGGTGCACTGCAAAGGCTGTGGATCCCCTCAATGCCCCTCTCTCTGAGGTTCTCCTCTTTCTTCTCTCTCTTGCCCAGCAGGGCTCTGCTCTGGGCACTGTCAAGGGCTATCTTTCGGCTCTTTCAGCCTTTCTGAGGCTGCCTGACCAACCTTCTTTGTTCAAGTCCCCTATCGTTAATCGATTCCTGAAGGGCATCACTCATACCTTTCCTCCTGTTCCCTTCGTGATGCCTCAGTGGGACTTGAACCTGGTTCTAACGTTTCTGATGTGCGCTTCCTTTGAGCCACTTCACAACTGTCCTCTTCGCCTTCTTTCTTTGAAGACTGCCTTCCTGGTAGCCATCACCTCTGCCAGGAGAGTGAGTGAGCTCCAGGCTCTGTCTTGTAAGCCTCCTTTCCTCTCAGTCCATCCGGACAAGGTTGTGTTACGGAGGAGGCCCTCCTTCCTTCCCAAGGTAGTCACGGCCTTCCACATTGGGCAATCCATCACGTTGCCCACCTTCTTTCCGCCTCCGCACCCCTCAAGGGAGGAGGAGAGGCTCCACCGTCTGGACCCAAAACGTGCGCTCTCATTTTATCTGAACCGCACACAACAGTTCTGGGTGGATGATCAACTCTTTGTTGGGTACGCGGGCGCTAAGAAAGGGAAAGCGGTGCACGGCCACTACAACTGCCTTGGGCCGAGGTGTGCCCTTGCAGGACATTTGCCAGGCGGCTACGTGGGCCTCCCTGCACACGTTTGCAAGACACTATTGCCTGGACAGTCAAGTCTGGAGGGACGGCTACTTTGGCCATTCCATCCTCCATGACTTTCTGGTGTGATTATTGTTCGCAGACCCACCACCACGGGGATGGTATTGCTGGGGTATCTATTCTAAGGTAAGGAATCTTTCACTAACGTGTCTCTTTCAGATGCACAAGTTACTACTTGTGTAACGATATATCTGTAAGAGACATTAGTTAGTGATAGATTCCTTACCGACCCACCCATCCTCCCCGTTCTGCGAACCAATATCTAGGGTTAAGGTCATCCCCTTTCAGGGCCCTAGTTTCTTGGCACCAGTGTTGGTTTTTGTCATGGCTCTGCGCTTCTGGCGCGGAAAAGCTATGGCTAAGAACTGACGTCAGCACGCGGAGGCGGCGTCTAAGTACTCCAACGTCATCACGGCGCCCACGACGCCGACAACGGACGCGGAGCCGCAGACGACGCCTACCGACGCGCAAGGGTACTGCTACGCAAAAGTTTCCGGATCCAGTCTGACGCCTGGGGATATTCTAAGGTAAGGAATCTATCACTAACTAATGTCTCTTATCGTTACACAAGTAGTAACTTGTGCATCAATGATAAAGTGGCTCAAGCCTACAGGGACACATGTGCCAGTGTCACTATGGTGATATCTGACTTTGTGGACCCTGGACAGATTGTACTGGGTGATAATTACCTGGTGACCAATGCTAGCAATGTCACTACTACCCATAGTGTGGCAGTTGTTAACTTCTCCTGGGGAGGGGTAACTGGCCTCAAAAGAGTTTTGGTAAGTGCAGACCTCCCTGTTGAATGTCTGTTGGGCAATGATCTTGAATCCTCAGTATGGTCAGAAGTGGAGTATAGGACTCTTGCAGAGATGTTAGGCATATCAGCTCATGTCCTTGCTGTGACCAGGTCACAGGCCAAAAAAGTGCCAAACTGAACAGGCCTTGGATCCTGAAACTATGGACCAAGTGCCACCCAAGAGAAAGAGCAGTAGGGTTAAGGCAGTGCCTTCCCCCCTGCCTCCAAGGACAGATCAGCCTTTACAGGAAGCTGATTGTGAGAGCCCTGAAGGAACTGTCCTAGAAGAACTTGAACCTGAACAGGTTGAGTTTCTTGGGACAGGGGGAACTTCAAGGGCAGGCTTGAGGCAGGCACAGTTAGACTGTTCCTCTCTTGAACCCCTCGGACAGCCAGTTGCTTCTGAGGCTGCTGGGAATGCTACAGGTACCCACAGAGTTTACTGGGATGAAGGACTCCTTTATTCTGAGGCTAGAGGCCCCAAGCCTGGTGCTTCCAGGAGGTTGGTCATACCTCTGGCATTCAGAGGTGTCCTTCTTACCTTAGCCCATGATATTCCCTTAGCAGGACACTTGGGTCAGAATAAGACTTGGGACAGGCTTGTCCCTCACTTCCACTGGCCCCATATGTCAGAAGATACCATATAGTTTTGTCGCTCCTGTGTGACCTGCCAAGCCAGTGGCAAATCAGGTGGCACAACAAAGGCCCCCCTTATACCACTACCTGTGGTGGGGATACCCTTTGAAAGAGTAGGGATTGACATTGTTGGACCAATGGATCCCCAAACAGCCTCTGGGCACAGATTTATACTGGTGGTAGTGGATCATGCCACCAGGTATCCAGAAGCTATTATCTAAGGACCACAACAGCTCCTGTTGTGGCAAGAGCCCTCCTGGGAGTTTTCTCAAGAATGGGCTTTCCGAAAGAGGTTGTCTCAGATAGAGGTGCAAACTTTATGTCTGGGTACTTGACTGCAATGTGGAAGGAGTGTGGTGTAAATTACAAATTCACTACACCCTACCATCCACAGTGCAATGGGCTTGTTGAAAGATTTAACAAGACCTTGAAGGGTATGATCATGGGTTTACCTGAAAGGCTTAGGCGAAGATGGGACATCCTTCTACCCTGCCTTCTGTTTGCTTACAGAGAGGTCCCACAAAAGGGGGTTGGCTACAGCCCTTTTAAACTTTTGTTTGGGCATCCTGTAAGGGGACCCATATGTCTGGTGAAGGAAGGATGGGAGTTACCGCTCAAAAAGTCTAATCAAGACATAGTGGACTATGTACTTGGTCTCCGCTCCAGGATGCCTGAGTATATGAAGAACTGTAGAAGAAAACTATGATGCCAGGGGATCAATACTCGCTCTATTTGTAGCAGGAAAACATGAATTAGTCCTAACTTCAATAACTCATTAAGAAAACAGTAATCAATATATCTATTTTTCAAAAACTGCCTATAACTAAGTGTAGTCCAGCACGCTTAATCAAACAATTGTTTTTCAAAGCATATCTCAAATTTATTTTTTCATTTTTTCTATGCTTTAAGTACTGTCTTTTCTTTTTTTTATCAAACAAATATACAGAAAATTACATAAATATATACGCAAAATGCATACTATACATACAAACACATATTATACATTGTAGGCCAAATCACTTGTTGGACCTTTTTTGCCCTATACTTTCACAAGAAAAGGATGCTTTGTAAGATTATAAATGGCATTCCTTTAGATACAGATCACCCTTGGAATAATGGAGTACACAAGGTGCAATACTTCCACCTCAATATTTTTGTGTACTCTTTTGTTTATTATACCAACACTTTTTATAATTTCATCTAGGGTGTCATTGTAGAACTGTCGACGCGTTTCAGCCCTCTGACTATGGGCCTCATCAGGACATGGGCTTTCAAGGGTCCATCCTCAATCTTATATTCACGGAGGGGCACGAAGAATGGCTGGGTAAGCACCTAAAAAGATGCGCTAATGTTATCTCCAAACTAGTCTTAGGCTTAGTCGTCCTTTGATATTGATTTTGGCTGTGTATTTAGTCTGTCAGCGCGCCTGCCAACAGCGCTACGATCTGCTCCTCCCCCCGCCTCCATTTTGTTGATTTGTTGTCCTCCTCGTGCGCCCGACCCGCCTCCCAGCTGAGACGCCCTCGCCCCTCCCCCTCCACTATCCATATATGACAGTTGTTACCGCGCGCAGCGGTCACGCGCAGCGATCGCGCCCAATCCGCGCCGAAGGTGCGCCAAAGGTAAGCCCGTCTACGCCCGTCCGCGCCTGGACCGCGCCTAGTGCCAGACCCCCTGCCCCTCGCGCTGCCCAGCCCTCCCGCATTACCTACGACGCCGCCTCCCTCCTAGCCCTTAACCCCGGTCGCGCCCCCACCTGCGTCCAAGCCGCTCCTGGACACACCCATGGACCTTTCTCCTGCTACTCCTGTTAATTCAGCGGCACCGACAACATCTCCGCTACAACCACACCACAGATTCCCGACCCCAACCACCTACAATGCATCCTTCTCAACACCCGATCGGTACACAGGCATGCCATTGACCTATGGAACCTACTAGACACCTTCTCTCCAGACGTCGCCTTCCTTACGGAAACATGGATGAATGCTTCCTCCGCACCAGACATCACCATTGCCATCCCTGAAGACTACAAGATCACTCGCAAAGACCGTACCAGCCACACAGGAGGAGGAATCGCTATCGTCCATAAGAAATCCATCCGCATCTCAACCAGCTCTGACGCCAACCTCGCCAACTCCGAACACCTTCACTTCCAGATCCACATCGACCCCAAAACAACACTCAGAGGCACTCTCCTCTACAGACCACCAGGACCCCGCGCAAAATTCAGTGAAGACATCACAGACTTCATCTCTCCACACGCGCTCCCCTCCAAAGACTATATTCTTCTAGGAGACCTCAACTTTCACCTTGAAAAGATAAACGACCACAACACCGCCACCCTGCTGGACAACCTCGCCAACCTCGGACTTAAACAACTAGTCACTTCCCCCACCCACATCGCAGGTCACACACTCGACCCCATCTTCACATCCAGCAATCATGTCTCCTTCAGCCACACTACGGAGCTCCTATGGACCGACCACAGCTGCGTTCACTTCACCTACAACAAGCCGAAACCCATCCACCACTCCCAACCTACCCTGCAAAGAAACTGGAACAAAATTACCACGGACCAAATCTCCGCATCGCTCCTTCGAAACACCCCAGCCCTCTCTGCTAACGCGAACGAAGCCGCCGCCAACCTCACCCTATGGTTATCCAACACCGCCGACACCTTAGCTCCACTGAAAAAACGTCAAAGCAAACCTGGTAGCAAGAAAGCCTCATGGTTCAACGATGATCTCAAGAAGTCCAAGAAAATCTGCCGCTCCCTTGAAAAGGCCTGGAAAAAAGACCCAACCACCAGCACCAAGGACGCCTTCAAAAGCGCCACCCGCACTCACCACCAACTGATCCGAAAAGCCAAGAAAACAGCATTCAAGGATCGACTTGACAACAACGCCCACAACAGCAAGGAACTTTTCAACATCGTCAAGGAATTTTCCAATCCCTCTGCCAACTCCAACGACATCACCCCCTCTCAAACCCTCTGCGACTCCCTAGCCTCTTTTTTCCACAACAAGATTGCAGACATCCACAACAGCTTTGACAACCAACCCGGAAACCAACACACCCTACAATCTGCCGAACATCTTCCCCCCGTGAACACCCTTAACGCCTGGAACACAATCTCCACTGAAGACACCATCCGCCTGATGAATTCCATCCACTCAGGATCCCCCACAGACCCATGCCCTCACCACATCTTCAACAAAGCAGACTCCGTCATAGCACCGCACCTCCGAGACGTCATCAACTTCTCCTTCAACTCCGCTACCTTCCCAGAAGACTGGAAACACGCTGAACTCACCGCCCTTCTGAAAAAACCAACAGCGGACCCCACCGAACTCAAAAATTACCGCCCCATCTCACTTCTTCCATTCCCGGCCAAAGTCATCGAGAAAGCCGTCAACAACCAGCTCTCCGCCTTCCTCGAAGCCAACAAATCCCTCGACCCCTCACAATCTGGCTTCCGAGCAAAACACAGCACTGAGACCGCCCTCATCGCAGCAACAGACGACATTCGAACTCTACTGGACAATGGAGACACAGTCGCCCTCATCCTCCTCGACCTCTCTGCAGCATTCGATACAGTCTGCCACAGCACCCTTCTACAACGCCTCAATAACATCGGAATTCAAGGAAAAGCACTTGAATGGATCACCTCGTTCCTCACCGGAAGAACCCAGAGAGTCCGCCTTCCTCCATTCAAGTCCGAGGCCTCTGAAATCATCTGCGGCGTACCTCAAGGATCCTCACTCAGTCCCACCCTCTTCAACGTATACATGAGCCCCCTCGCGGCCATCGCACGCCAACACAACCTCAACATCATCTCTTACGCGGACGACACTCAACTGATCCTTTCCCTCACCAATGATCCCAGCACCGCCAAAACTAACCTACACGAAGGAATGAAAGAAGTTGCCGAATGGATGAAACAAAGCCGTCTGAAACTGAACTCAGACAAAACAGAAGTCCTCATCTTAGGTACATCCCCCTCCGCTTGGGACGACTCCTGGTGGCCGGAAGCCCTCGGAAAAGCACCCATCCCGACAGACCACGCACGGAACCTTGGAGTCATCCTAGATTCTTCACTCTCAATGAACAGACAAGTCAGCGCCGTATCCTCTTCCTGCTTCAACATTCTTCGCATGCTCAGAAAAACATTTCGCTGGATCCCCTCCGATACAAGGAAAACAGTCACCCACGCTCTGGTCACGAGCCGACTGGACTACGGAAACACCCTCTACGCAGGTACCACCGCTAAACTCCAGAAGAAACTCCAAGGAATCCAAAACGCCTCAGCCAGGCTCATATTAGACATCCCACGCAACGAACACATCTCTGGTCACCTTAAAGACCTCCACTGGCTACCCGTCAATAAGAGAATCACCTTCCGACTGCTTACCCACGCACACAAATCACTCTACGACATCGGACCAGATTGCCTCAACTCTCGACTGTCCTTCTACACCCCCTCCCGCCAACTACGTTCTTCCAGCCAAGCCCTCGCCACTGTACCCCGCATCAACAAGACCACCATGGGAGGCAGATCCTTTTCATACCTGGCTGCTAAAACATGGAACTCACTCCCCGCTTACCTTCGCCTCACCCAGAACCACCTAGCGTTCAGAAAGCAGCTTAAAACGTGGATATTTGACAAATAATCCTCCTCCCCTTCCTAAGCGCCTTGAAACCCTCTGGGTATGTAGTGCGCTATACAAATTTCATGACTTGACTTGACTTGACTCTTTTTCTCTTCGAGCTCTTCAGTTTTTTTCGTGTGTTTTAAACGCTGGGGCACACTGTATCATCCACAAGGGACACCGTTCTGTAATACATCACTTTTAGCCGTGTCCCCTCTCTTGTCTCGTTTTTCGTTCATCCACGTCGGTCGGCCAGTATATAAGTATATGAAGAAGGCTTCTAAAAACCTTGAGGTTAGCCAAGAACTCCAAAAAGCTTGGTATGACCAAAAGGCTGTACTGACTGTGTACCAGCCAGGATAGAAGGTGTGGGTGCTGGAGCCAGTGGCCACAGCAGCACTCCAAGACAAATGGTCTGGACCACCTACAATTGTTGAGCAAAAGGGAGAGGTTACCTACCTGGTGGACCTTGGAACTCCCAGGAGCCCCTACACGGTGCTCCATGTCAACAGACTCAAAGCATATGTTGACAGGGCAGGCATGGGCTTGCTCATGGCTACAGATGAGGGGCAGGAGGAAGAGAGTGACCCTCTCCCAGACCTGCTGCCTCAGAACCCTGATGATGGTTCAGTTGATGGTGTGGCCTTAGCTGGCAGCCTCACTGGCCAGCAGCAACAGGACTGCAGACAAGTTCTCCAGTCCTTCAGACATATGTTTTCCTTGACACCCAGTCAGACAAACTGGTGCACCCATGAGGTGGACACTGGTGACAGTCTGTGAAGAGTAAAATCTACAGGCAACCTGACCATGTCAGAGACTGCATAAAGACTGAGGTACAGAAGATGTTGGAGCTGGGAGTTATTGAGCCCTCAGAGAGCCCTTGGGCCAGTCCTGTAGTCCTTGTGCCAAAACCTCACACCCAAGATGGTAAGAGAGAGATGAGGTTTTGTGTGGACTATAGAGGTCTCAATGCTGTCACTAGGACAGATGTCCACCCAATTCCTAGGGCAGATGAGCTCATAGACAGATTGGTTTCTGCCAAGTTTTTGAGCACATTTGACCTGACAGCATGCTACTGGCTGATCAGGCTAGCTGATGATGCAAAAGCCAAAACTGCTTTCTCAACCCCAGGAGGTCATTACCAATTTGTGGTGATGCCCTTTGGCTTGAAGAATGCACCTGCCACTTTCCAAAGGTTGGTGAACCAAGTTCTCTCTGGGTTGGATGACTTTTGTGCAGCTTATCTTGATGATATTGCTGTCTTCAGCTCCACCTGGGAGGATCACCTGATCCACCTGAAGAAAATTTTGGAGGCCATGCAGAAGGCAGGCCTCACTATCGGCCAATAAGTGCCAGATAGGGCAGAGTAAGGTTGTGTACCTGGGCCACCTTGTAGGTGGGGGTCAGGTTCAACCACTGGAGAGTAAGATCCAGACCATCAAGGACTGAGCTCCTCCAACCACCCAGACACAGATCAGAGCTTTCTTGGGCCTGTCTGGTTACTGCAGGAAGTTTGTTAAGAATTATGGGTCCATTGTGACACCACTTAATGACTTGACTTCAAAGAAGATGCCAAAGAAAGTTCAGTGGACAGTAAGCTGTCAAAAGGCATTTGATGACCTGAAGAATTGAGGTAGGAACATCATTTTAAAAAGAGCCGCTTTACCCAACAGCGAAAGAGAAAACGCCTTCCAGCTCGTTATGTCTCTTTTTAGTCTTTGCAGCGGCGGGACGAGATTGCGGGTGAAGCATAGCGTCCGATTCAGGAAGACGAAGATCCCCAGGTATCGACACCCATCCAATGCGATTTGAAGGGGGCAGCCTCCTGGTGTTTTTGCGGTGGGTCGCCCCGGAGGACATAAAGAAGGGACTTCCGCCAGTTAACGCTAAAACTGGAGTATCTACCAAATACATTCAGGATGTCAAAAACCGCAATCAGAGACTGTTGATCTACTGGGAGGGTTTGAGGTATTCCAGAATTGGAAAGGCGCGCAACCGAGTAACCGCAGAGTATTGTGGTGTTATAAGGTATCAGATTCCAGGCAAAGGGGCGGGCGGTAATCCCTCGTAACCGCTCAAAGGTGGATCACAAATCCACACAAATTGCACAAAAACAACAAAAACCCCTGCACTAGGAAATTAACAATAAGGTCTGAGTGATTTCTAGTTGTGGTAACAATAGTAAAATGTGCACATCGACAGTGTTTCAAAGTCAATAGATTGCAAAGTGCCGAGAAAGGAATTTCAATGAAGTAGAATCCTTGGTATAAAAAACCAGTTTATTGTTCCTCTTGTTCTGGCCAACACGTGTTTCATCGCAGGGAAACAGACTGCGAATCTTCAGGGCCTCTTGAAAGAAAAAGCCGGAAGTGGTGATGTGGCCAACGCCCGAGAGGGCGAAATATGGGTGATGAGCTTTATTCCCGTAGTTTGATGGTTCCTTAGTGTGGTCATAAGGAGGCCATGACCGGGAGGAGAAGAGATTGAAGCTGTAGCGCTCAAATTACGGTTGACAGGCGGATACACCTGACTAGATTCGTTCCCCCTCCTGTGGTTCCCGGCGCCGAACCGGGAACCACAGGAGGGGGAACGAATCTAGTCAGGTGTATCCGCCTGTCAACCGTAATTTGAGCGCTACAGCTTCAATCTCTTCTCCTCCCGGTCATGGCCTCCTTATGACCACACTAAGGAACCATCAAACTACGCGAATAAAGCTCATCACCCATATTTCGCCCTCTCGGGCGTTGGCCACATCACCACTTCCGGCTTTTTCTTTCAAGAGGCCCTGAAGATTCGCAGTCTGTTTCCCTGCGATGAAACACGTGTTGGCCAGAACAAGAGGAACAATAAACTGGTTTTTTATACCAAGGATTCTACTTCATTGAAATTCCTTTCTCGGCACTTTGCAATCTATTGACTTTGAAACACTGTCGATGTGCACATTTTACTATTGTTACCACAACTAGAAATCACTCAGACCTTATTGTTAATTTCCTAGTGCAGGGGTTTTTGTTGTTTTTGCGCAATCAGAGACTGCTTTGGCAAGGTATAACAGAATGTGGTCCGCATAGAGGGAAATTCTGTCTTCCCAGTCCAGGGACCAGCGCAATCCGCGGATAACTGGGTCCGTCCGGATCCAAGACGCGAGAGGCTTGAGGGCCAGAGCGAACAATAGGGGAGAGAGTGGGCATCCCTGTTGTGTCCCCTGACTGAGTTGAAAGGTCTCTGATTTTTTGTTGTTAACTACTACTTGTGTTAAGGTTGCTTTATAAAGGAGGCGTACCCATTGTATAAAACTCGGCCCAAATCCCAGCTTAGTGAGTGCGGCAAAGAGAATTAAATGCCATAGTGGCGTCTAGTGAGACAATTATTGCCTGTTCTTGTATGGTGGAAGCTCTTTCCAAGACACCATGGACCCTACATAAACTCAGCGACGTATGCCTGTGCTGCATGAAGCCGGATTGGTCCGGGTGGACAAGGCCTCCAATCACTAACCAGTCGATTAGCCAGCAATTTGGCCAACGTTTTGAGTTCAGCATTTCGTGCTCTATGTGTGATAGTCTCCTAAGGTTCATGTGAAAGCCTGTCCCTGGCACGAAACCACACTGATCCTCACATACTAAGTGCAACACAACTTGACCCATCCGAAGGGCCAAGACCTTTGCAAACAGCTTAACATCTACGTTCAACATAGATAGCGTCCTGTAAGATCTTGGATCTCTGGTATCTTTGCCTGACTTCGGAAGCATTAGTATGACTGCCTCCTTCATGTGCATCAGGAGTACTCCCAATCTATGAGCCTCCAAAAGTGTTTTCATCAGAGCTAGGAGCAAAGTGGCGGAATGGGCAAATATTCAATCGGAAGTCCGTCGGGCCTGGACACTTTCCCCTTGCCAGGTCATGGAGTGCTTACCCCAGTTCCTCAACCGTTATGGCCTCATCGAGCCCCTCCATCTGGGCCTGCGTCAGCCTGGGGGCAGTCGCTCTGTCCGAGAAGTCTACCGTCCCGGGCAGCTCCCCCAAAGTCTGGGCAGTGTATACCCCGGTGAGATGGTCATGTAGGAGCTCTGTAATAGCAGGTTGACCCACAACCAGTACCCCATTGGGTCCTCGCAAGGTGAGAACCGTTGGTGGGAGACGTTCCTGCTTGAGTAGCCAGGCCAACATTAAAAAAATAGATGTATTAAATGTATTTATACATTTTCAAAAATAAAAAAGCAGGCAGACAAGAGTACAGACAGAGTATCAGTGCAGGGGTACAAATGAAATGGCTATAGTAGACCAATAAAATTGATCAGAGGGGCAATAAAACACGATGAGCGAATTATCCATATAATGGGGTACTAGAGACAACATAATGAGAGAGACCACACAATAGCAGCATTCAATCATAAGGTAATTTCAGAGAAGGGGAGGATTGAGGAGGGCTGAGGGGGGATGCGTGTCAACCTTAGCCAGGCCAACATTCGCCCGTACTTATCACCATCTCTATGGAGACATAGTTGATAGTCTTTTCAGATGCAACAGTCTAGTCTGTCCCAGACTTTAGTAACATCTGCCAGTGATATCTCCTCTCTCCTGCCCTTGCATCTGGTGCTGTAGACCTGCCAGTCGCTTCTCCTTTTCTCCCAACTCCTATTCTAACTTTCTCCTAATATCATACATCTTGCCAAGGCTAGCCCCCCAGATGACCACCTTTAGTGTCTCCGATTCCAATCCCCAGGAATCCGTAGAATTTCAATTAATGCTGAAGAAACCCTGGAGTGTGTCTTACATGTCTGCAACATATTTTGGGTCCCCTAGCACCTCTGGCCTGAACCTCCACAGAGGGACACTGGATCGGTGACTTCTAACCCCACAGTCCAGAACCAGGGGGGCATGGTCCAAGAGGAAACAAACCCGATAGGACGCTTTCACCACATCAAGGATTCATCATTGGGGAGGAGAAAACTAGCCAGTCTGCTATGTGTGCCATGCGTGGGGGAATAACACGAGTATTCCTGTGCCATCGGATGAAGTTCCCGCCATACATCCACAATCTGAATCCAACCCATAACCTCCTGCAACCCCACCATCATGTGTAGTTTCGTGCCTAGTCTGTGTGGGTGTCTGCCGCTGCCTATCCAAATTACAGTTAAAGTCTCCTGCTGGCACAATCAGCAAGCCAGCATAAGGGATCAGTTTAGCCTCTAATTGTCCAAACAATTTTCCACCGTCTGTATTAGGAGCCTAGGTGTTGAGCATGCACAACTCCCATCCATCCATGATACCATCCAACAAAAGATATAGCCCTTCCATATACGCTAGCTGCTCTTGTAACTGGAAGGGAAACCCCTGAGCCACCCTTGCAGATACTGTCGACCATAAGAGGAGTATAACTGTCCTTGCCATTTTTTTTACCAAGCTTTAGCCTCCAGGAGATGCGTCTCCTGTAAGAATGTCACTTGCACTCCCAGTCATCTAAGGTAGGTGTGTCCCCTATATTTTTTCACAAAAGAGGTGAGCCCCCACACATTCCATGTTAACATTCAAATTATGCCAGTCATGTCACTCCCATGTTTATTAGACTCAGTGTTCACGTACAGGCTCCCCCAACCTCCCACGTCAATGGCTGCTGCACAAAAAGTCTGAAATGTAAGTTCCCCTCATCGCAATCCCACCCACCCTGGGTAAACACCCAATTATTAACTAGTGTCTGCCCATTCATCACAACTGACCCTCCCTGAAAGCACAGCTATGCAAAAGAAATGTTGGAGTGCGTTGGGTACCCTTAATGGACGTCGGTCCCAATTATATCACTAAGGGGGCAAGTCGGACAGGTGACTCTCCCTGTATTGGTGAATCGTCCACCAGGACGCCCCTATGTGTCCCAAGGGCCCGCTCTATTTACCAACAACTATGTGTGCACTCAGTGTAGTATACTGTTAAACTACTTCGCAAAAAGGGGAACCAACATACAAGCAAAAGCAGCGCAGTTGCTAAGAAAAAACAATGACATTCCCATAAGGACGACAAAAGGGGGGGGTAGAGAAGTGTATTGCGTCAGACCTATGAATTTTTATGGTCAATTATGTCCCCTATCGTAGACCCCAACGGCTCCATGTACGTGCTTCAAGTACATGTATGTTCCCTCCACTTTTAGCTATGAAGGCGCAAATACATTTGCGTCCAACTTTAACATGTCCTCTTTCAGATCCACCATGAATGGGTTGGATATTCCGTTCCTAAGTGTGCCTTGCCAACGTCTTTACATGGTGCACTTTTCACGTTTCCCCTGGCTCTGGCGAGTTAGGCCCTGATTTCTGTCATCGAGTCTTTTCCTGCCTTCTGTCTCCGGATGCTGCAGCCTGGACCTGCATCGGTATCCCTGACCTTTGTCTTACTCCCTGCGCGGCTAGCGGTGCCAGGCTCGGCATGCTTGCCTGCCAAGACTGTATTTTGCCTTCAAGTTATCTGCTCCGCTCCTCGAAAATACTTTCCTGTCTAGTAGTTTAGGTAAACATCCTTCCCAGCTGCAGAGTAAAGGGCCCGGCCTTTCTGTCTCCATGCAAGTAATTCATTGCTCCTGTTACCATGGTAGGCCCATGGCCCCCACACTACATGTAGACACGTAGACGCATATACACGCACTAACAGTCAGTATGGAATAGCCTCTGCCCAAGAGACCTTTCCCTCTAGATAATACAGTTCTCCAAACACCCGATATTAGATATGATTTGGGATTAGGTTGTTCTGACACCCCAGACTTCTGTCTACTCATGTAAGGCTAAATGTCAAGTCCCCTTCACCCTCCAGTTCCACGTCAATTGCAC
This sequence comes from Lissotriton vulgaris, assembly GCF_964263255.1. NCBI lineage: Eukaryota > Metazoa > Chordata > Amphibia > Caudata > Salamandridae > Lissotriton > Lissotriton vulgaris. The sequence continues at coordinate 2,012,489,864 of NC_141691.1, forward strand.
GTCATGCTGCTGCGCGCGCATCTCTGCCATGTATTTCTGCTGACACTGCAGGATTCTCTTATGGATCCACCCACTTGTGACACCTTTATGTGACGTTTCTAGTACACACCCTTGTGCACACCTTCTGTTCCGCCTTTTTCATTACGTATATGTTTTCTTATCTCTCCTCTCAGCTGTTACGCCTTCTGCATCCATCACCACTGTAATGCATTGACTATATATATGATATTCTGTCAATAAAGTATTGTCTATCCCTTCCTGAACCTTCGTGGTGATGGAATACGATTTGCCTGGTTCGAACCAATTCCTTTTTAAGGAATAAAACCCCTTTTAAAACCTCAGATGCCACGGACTCTGCCTCTTATTTTTTCTGAGTTATTCTTATTGAACTTTACCGCATAAATTAAGTATAGGTAATTTAAATTTACCACACTCGTAAAAGTGGCCACCCCGTCCAACTACCCCATGACAGTATAGAATCCGGACAGCATCTCATTGTCTTCACTGCTGTAGAGCGGTCCTGTAGGCGCCCCCTCCCCTCCTGACGACGTCTTCAGCAGCCATCTCCGATCACATTCAGTGTTCTCCCCGGACCATAAGGGCTGTCATTGCGTACCATACCCTTTATATGTGAACTGCCGCTCACATGCCTCAAAGAGAACTGTCCCAGTGCACTTCATATTTTAGGAGTGTTTGCCTGTAGGGTACTCAGCTCGTCCTGTAGCTCTGAGTCGACACCAGAGGACGTAGCAGACATGACAATCTCCAACAGCGCCCTGCTGTTGCGAGAGAGATGGTGCCATCCGTCCTCACCACCACTCTCACTCAACCGTGCCCTTCAACTGCACCTACCTGTTCTATGTGGTCTCACACTCATTTCAGTCTATCCTCTGGTTACATCGTGCCTCTGTTCGATTGATGTATCCTGTATGAGGTCTCCGCTTCGGATCTTCAGCCAGTCCCATGCTTCCTCCGGTGTCATTTAAGAAGTAGGTGCGACCATCGTGGATCACTTTCAATTTAGCTGGATACAGTCACATATATTGCAACCCCGACTGCTTGTTTTTGCTTAAGCCCTCGAAATGACTAACGCTGTAGGTGCACAGCTGTAGTGTAGTCTGGAAAGTTGCATTTGATGGAGTTGTCAAATCGTGGGTCTCCTTGCTTCCGAACCACCTAAAGTATTTTGTCTTGATCCCAGTAATTAAGGAATTTGGCGTTTACTGTCCTAGTAGGGGAACCAGGTTGCGGTGGTGGATCCAATGCTTTGTGCGCTCTCTCTACCACAAAAAAGTTAGATAATTAATAGATTATGACCTTTTTTGTGTCATCTGATGGTATTAGGGTAGACTGGCAACCTAGCCAGCTACTACCCTCTCACAGCTAGCACAGTGGCTTCTGGACTAGTAGTACTCCAGTAATTGTGCCTAGATAGCAGGCGACCCTATTCAGACCCCAGGCACCTCCAGAGCGATGTCCTCCCATAGAAGAGTGGGCATTTTGTTGCTTTGGGTAGTGGGACAATTGGAGTATCAACTGCTGAACCTAAACACTGTAATGCAAGTATTGGTATCATTGCTCTACCTTTGAAGAGTAACCCGTTGCAATGTGATCCGTTTAATGCAACATTAAATGTGTTTTTACAGTGCTCAGTGGCTAGGTGCTATATTGCTGTTTGGGGTCAGAACTACTGTGGCCTAGAGTGTTGTAGAGAATTCTGGTTTTCACTTAGTATCTTAGTTTTACGTGAAGTATACTTTTTTTGTGTGTGTATTAAAGTACTTTTCTTTTATAAAGTAAAGCACTGACAAGACACTTATCTTATTAGCTGGTATTATGGAGTGAATTGTAGCCTGAATGTCTAACCCACCTCACCTCCTTGAGTAAGCCTTGGACTTCTCTATCTCAGTGAGAGTCAAGTACTGTAGACGAGTACTTTGTTATTCAGTTTGGGGTCTGGTAGTACGGTGGCCCCCAGGACACCAGTGGTGAGCCACTCCAATTGATGCAAATGGAGCCCTGTTTCCCTTCACTGCCTGGTGCCCCAGTAACCCGGTCGTCACAAAGTGGTAGGCCTACGGGCTTCTCTGAGTATGTCCATGTACTCTTGCTGCAGACCAAGTTGACCAAACTCTAGGACCTCAAGAGCCAAATTGGGAGTGCCTGAGGTCAGGATATCAGGCCTTGCTTTGGTCTTCAGTGAGAAGATAAACCTGTTGGGGAGCTTCTGGTGAGGGGTAATGGACATCCATTAAGCCACCAGGATGGGGTTGTGGAATGTTTACCTCAGATTCATGACCACGTAGGAGAGGAGGAAAAGCACAGGCAGAGATCCCTGACCAGTTCATCCACAGAGCATTGCCCATGGACTGAGGATGTGGAATTCTGGTGGTAAAGTTTTGGATTTTTGCCTTTTCCGCTGTGGCGAAAAAGTCCATGTAGGGGATGCCACACCTGCAAAAGTAAAGGAGCAGAACTTGTTGGTGTAATTCCCTCTTGTGGACCAGTTGCTGCGTCCTGCTGGGCAGGTCTGCAAAGTCTTTGTCCACACCCAGAAGGTACACGTTGAATACGATGATGGACGGCCAAGCAACAATTTTTTGTGTGAGAGCCGACAGGTGAAGTGAGTGTGTGCCTCCTCGCTTCTGCAGATAAATGGTGGTCATGTCTGTGTGCACCTGACCATCTTGCTTGGAATCTGTAGGAGAAAAGGTTTGAGGGCTTATGAATGGCTAATAGCTCCAAGTGTTTCATATGGGGATCCTGCTGATGAGGTGGCCACAGACCCTGGACTGTCATGTCGTTGAGGTGTGTCCCCCAGCCAGCTAGAGATGGGTCAGTGGTGATGGTCACTTACGGAACTGGGTGTTTCTTTCTGTTCCAGCACTGCAATACAAGATCCTTCATCTGACCCTCCACTTCTTAAAATGGCTGGAGAGGCACTCCTGAAGCAGGTGCTTATGATGGCTGGCGTGGGTCACTATAGTCATGTATGAAGTTATCATCCCTCATATGGGGATCCTGCTGATGAGGTGGCCACAGACCCTGGACTGTCATGTCGTTGAGGTGTGTCCCCCAGCCAGCTAGAGATGGGTCAGTGGTGATGGTCACTTACGGAACTGGGTGTTTCTTTCTGTTCCAGCACTGCAATACAAGATCCTCCATCTGACCCTCCACTTCTTAAAATGGCTGGAGAGGCACTCCTGAAGCTGGTGCTTATGATGGCTGGCGTGGGTCACTATAGTCATGTATGAAGTTATCATCCCTAGTAAGTGCATTATGGTGCAGACTGAGAGCAGACGGGGTGGCTGAAAAGTGGCAGAAGCTGTTGGACGCCTGCAGTCTTGAGGGCTGGGGAAAGCTTTACCCAAAACTGGGTTGAAGACTGCCACTAGCAAGGGTGGACTTAAAGTGGTTCTAAGTGGAATTTGGTGACATTGACTATGAAACCTAGGCTGTGTAAAAGGCAGTCCGTACTCTGGGTGTGAGCTAGGCATTCGTGTCTGCTTGCATCCTTGATGAGCTAGTCATCTATGTAGGGAAAGACGTGCATTTCTCCGTTCAGGAGGTGAGCAGCTACTACTGCTAAGCACGTGATGAAGACCCTCAGGCTATGGTGATGACCACTTACCATGAAGCCGAAGTAGCGCTGATGAGTTGGTTGAATTGAGATATGAAAGTAGGTGTCTTTCAGGTCGACGGTGCCCATGAAGTGACCTTGCTGAAGCAAAGAGATGATATCCTGTAGAGTGACCATGTGGAAGTGTTTTGACAGGATGCATCTATTGAGAGAACAGAGGTTGCGGATTGGTCTGAGAGCTCTGGCTTTCTTGGCAATGAGAAAGTATAGGGAGTACACGCTTTTGCCCTGATGCTGCTGGGACATTGTCTTTATGGACTCTTTGGACACTTGAACCTCCTTGTGTAGGCTGCGTAAGGTGTTCTGGGCGGAGGAAGTGGGTGTGAGGGGAAATGTTTATTGGGGTGGCTCCAGGCAGCAGCCATGCTGGATGATGGAGAAGACCAATTTCTCTGAGGGGATCTTCTCCCAACAGGGAAGAATTCCCTGAAGCCTCCTCACGACAGGTGTGTAATCCGGGAAGATGCGAGGCAAGTAAATTGTTGTTTGTAGGGTCACTTACTGGGGACGCTTCTGCCCTTTTAAATATTCACTCTAAAGGAGCTTTGTGTTAAACTCATGCCACCTGTTGATGCCTCTGGTAGGACTGGTTAGGTTTATTTATTTATTCGGAAGGTTCTAGGGAAGAGCCTTTTGAACCCCTCTCGACTGTTGCCTTTGAAAAGAGCTCCTCCTGGAAGGGACCTGCAAGGTGCCCATCACCTTAGGGATCTCAGTGTTCTTGATTTTTTTCAAGAATGTGTGCTTCGAAGAGGAATGGGAAGTTGACTAGGTGCTGTTGCAGTGCCAGCTTGAACCTAGACATGCAGAGCCAAGAGTGGTGCCACAAGATAGTTGAGGTGGTGTCTCCCCCGGTTGCAGTATCAGCCACACTTGAAGCTGTGTTGCAAATGCCCTTGCCTTCTCCAGTTCCTCCTCCCTTTTGAGATACTGGGCTAGGAGGTGCTGCAAGAGTCCCTCCTCCCCTCCCAGTGTGCTCTGTCATACCTAGAAAGGAGACCTACTGAGTTGGTGATGCACTAGTGCATGGCCACACCCACCGCTATTCTTTCATCAGTCAGCTTGCTCTCCTTGTCAGGAGGTGGAGCATCACTGATGGCCTGGGCTGCTGTCCTCTTTCTAGCAGTGGTAACCAGTAAGGAGTCAGGTGGGACAAGACGCCTGATAGTGGGTTAGAAGGGGCAGGTTTGTACTTCTCAAAGCATGGCATAACCAAACAAGATTTGACCGACTCTTTAAAGATCTCAGGGGCACATTTATTTGTCCCTGTTGGGACGGGAAGTCTCCTGCATGTCTCTGGAGAGAGTGCTTCCCCTGCCTTATGCTAATCTCCAGGCAAGTCACTCAAAAGCTACTGTATAGTTTCTAGATCCCTACCTCAGTGAGCATGACAATCATACATGTCCACTGAGGGTCTCCCTGTTTAAATGGATTAAGACCCTAGAGCTTGGCTCTGAGGTCGAGGGGCATGCCTAGTGCACCCCTATTTTTCAGAGAGTGGCTACTGTCCTCTCTATTAAGGCTGTGGTAGACTGATAGTGGTGGCAGCAATAAATCCATAGTCAGGAGGGGTGAGTCCCTAGGGACCCTCCTGACCAAGTCTGTGCAGTTTTCCATGCCTGTGAGCCTGTTGCTTTTGTCTGCCTGATGTATGTTTGAGAGCCCGTTGGTTTACAGGGGAAGAATGGGGATTTGAGCCAGTGTGAGGAATGCAAGCTGTTCTGCTGGACATCCAAGCTCCCCCGTTCCCCTACCTATTTCCTTGGAAAGGCCTGGTGATCTGGGGTAGACACTCAGCTCTTATATGGGTTTAGCTGCACTAACTTTGTGGAGAGGACCCTCCCCCACTGGTCAGGGCGTCCTGGGCTGGAGTTAATTAAAATTCCTCTCTAGGGAGTTGCACAGCCTGATACCAGGAAGGGACCTGGTGCATGCTTTACCCATGCATTGAACACGCCGTGAATGGTTTGTGATTGGAGGTGTATTTAGGATGCAAAAGTAGCAGACTCTCTGATTGTATGAGCCTATCAATCAGAGGTGATAAAAGTCTGACCTGAGTTGTCAGCTGTTGTTCAAGACTGATCTATGACTGACGAGGCGGCCACACCAGAGCCCTCTGAAGATAGCCAGGCACGACCCGCAGTGTGAAGGCAGAAGATAAGACTCTGTTTACTGAGTCTGGAAGGAAGGCATAAGCAAAATTAAGGACCAGCTGTTCTGTGAGGCTCGGGGGAGCCTGCGGTTTGGACCAAGGACATTACAGACAGCTGCTCAAGGTGTGGAAAGGAAGCTTGCAGCACATCACCCAATGTGTGGAAAGAAGCTTGCGGCACATCAAGAAAAGCTGGTGGAAAGAAGCTTGCAGGACATGAAGAGAGCCAGAGAGGAGGAAGCTTGATTCTAGTCTTTGAAGGTGAGATCAAATCCCCTCCAGGCTCCTCCCTTGCGCTGTGGGAGCCTGTACAAGCAGTAACTGGTAATAGAGGCCAGTGAAGCAGGCCCCCACCTTTCTTTTTGTGATCTCTGAGGGTGAACTGGCACTCTGTACAGCCACTACACTCCTTCAGCTAGCCAGTGGCTATTGGACTAGTGGGACTCCAGTAAACTGTGCCAAGGCACCAGGCACCTGTAATCAGATCCCTGACACCACTAAAGGGGTGTCCTCACTCACGACGGGAAGGGTACTTCTGTTGCTTTGGGTGGGGGGTTGTGGGGCTGATCAAGAACATTTGACTTCACATCATATGCTGAAACTATATCCTTTCAATCCCAAGAATGGTATCAAGGCTCTAGTGAATGAGAGCAGCCCTGTGTAACATGATCTGTAATATGCAATGCTTACTGTGTGTTTTCATGTTAACTGTGTTTTTATAGTTCTTGGTGTCTAGGCGCTATAATACTGTTTGGGGTCAGAACTCTGTCCCAGAGGGTTGTAGAGACATCTGGTTTTCACTGTTTATCCTAGTTTTATGTGTAGTATAATTATCTTGTGTGTATTAAAGTACTTTTCCTTTATAAAAAGTAAAGCACTGACTGGACTTTGAGTTTATCAGCTGGTGGTACGGTTTACACTGTATTCTGAATGTCTAACCCCACCTCACCTCCTTGAGTAAGCCTTGGACTGCTCTGTCTCGCTACCCTGAGAGAGTCAAGTTAATATAACATAACATAACAGTACACCAGTGAGTGAACACTCCAGTTGATGCAATTGGAGCTCAGTTACCCCTGAGTGCCCTGGTTCCCAGGAAGCCGGGTCTAACAGTCCCCTTGAGCATTGGCACTGGCTAGAGCACTGTATCTTGAGGAGCTTCTCAACTAGGAAGTTTTCCTCTTCAGTGGTCAGGTACATCTCTACCTTATGGTAGGCAGCAGTGTGTCGGATAATGCTGTGGTACGCCGTAGCATCATCTGGCAGGGATGCCCTGACATGGACATGTTCTAAGTTAGGGTCTGTTTGAGGGATCGCACCGTGGTCCTCCCAGGGATCTCCTGAAGCACCAGGGTAGACTGGGGCAAAATACTGAGCTGGAGAATGAGAGCTTGGACTAGTGGTGTCTAAGTAAGACTTTAGGGACCTCTGAGGAGAATGCATAGGAGGTGATGGTGTTATATTCCATAAGGTACCCTAATATAGGCACAGGTAACATTGCACCCTTTCACCTATATTCTTTCCTACATTACACACAACGGTTTACAGGGACTGACCTTTTACCTAGATACAACACTGCATTCACAATGCGGGCTGTCCCCAGTTCGAATCTCATATTTTATGCATGAGGATTCTTAAAAGCACAGCAGGACTCCGATCTCCGGTATAATATCTATGTACAAAGATCATGTCCGACGTCATCCTTAGACCGACACAGTAAAATAGCAGGATAGGACCCATGGGGAGACCTATGGGTATATATACATCACATCTTGCTAAGACAAACCAAGAAGACCGAGACATCCCAGCCGACACACTGACCAGAGACACTGAGGTTCCTGCATGCAGACACTCCAGCTGGCAGTGGCCTAACATACCTTATGGGGTGTTCAACTCGAGACGAGGACGGGGTTCCACTGTCTCTCACTTCAAGTAATGGGGTTGACTAAATCCTAGGGGGATTCTTGGCTTAACACCTACACACATACTAGGTACACTTAGGTACATCTAGTTAGGGAGGCATCGTAGGAGTATGCCCCTTTTTATTATCATGTGTTGTACATACTTGTATATATTCATGATTAGTGCAAGATGGTAGAGCTATACCATCCATTTACTTTCTTAGTGCCTCTAATCATTTATCTCTCAACGGTTGTTGCAGCTCATTTATTCTATACTAGAATAACAACTGTTCAATAAATTCTTATTGAAAACGCCCAGCCTGTTTATTCTGTTTATCTCTCTGAGAAAAACTAAGTACGCACGAGCGTCAGAGCGAAAAGTAGGATATTGTTTCCACAATTCTGAGGGATCAGGGTTGTCATGTTCAATGGTTGCCAAAAACTATTCTCTCCCCGGTAAGAGGAGATTCTAGTGGCACAGTGAGCTAGCTGATACAGAAGGTTAACATACCCTGTGGGGGTGTACAGAGTCATTCTGACACTAATCCTGCTGTGTATGCTGTCCGAACACGCAGATCCTGTATAGTTTTTATAGGAACTACACGGCAATGGAGACTGGGGTGGTGGTGAAGGAGGAGGTTATGGTGGAGAAGGAGCAGGAACTGGAAAAAGAGGAGGAGGAAGAGAAGGTTTGTCTTTTGGCCTATTGGGGGGCTAGAGGGGCACAGGAGGAGGAGGAACAGAAGGTTTGTCCTTTGGCCTGCTAGATGGCAAGAGTGTCCGCTTGTTGCACTTTTTCGATGGCAAGTGTGCGCTTCTTGGGTAAAGACTTAGCCAAGGCCAAATCTTGCCCCTGCAAGGATGGATGACAATCCTCCTCTGTCTCTCATCCAGCTCCTGCTGAAACCTTTCAAGTATGGAGCATTTCTCAAGGGCTGAGAGTTTTGGCTCGGACGGTATGATGGAGTCTTCGGCTTCAACTGCTCGCCGACGACGGGTGTGCTCAAAGCCTATCAAGGATCGAGGCTTTGGCTGAGTTCCTCGGCTCAGAGGCTTAAGCTTGGTGTCAACAGACACATGAAGGTGGTGGCGGGGGCGTACTCACATGTGAGCTGGTCTTAATATGTGGACTGGACACAACTGAGGTGGGTGGAGCGTCCTCTGAAGTCTCTTCTTCCTGTTCCAGGGATTCTTCCTTGGCCGACTCCAAGATGTCGGAGCTGATGTACTCAGGTCTAGGATGGTGTGCCATGAACTCTGGCAACTCACCCAATGTTTTTGTTTCTTCTTCAGCACCCCGGAGGCGGGGGGGGGTGGGGTTGTAGGGCCTGCGACGCCGAAGATGTCTGGTGTCTCCGAAGGTGACTGGGCCATCATACTGTGAGCACACCGTCCGTCTCTGTGCTGGCGTAGGGTTTTCTTGCTGTGAAATGCTGAGTAAAAGTCACTGCGGCTCTTGTCATGTTCCTGTGGGAGGCATAAGTTGCAGATGTGGAGGCTGGCCTTGGGATATTTAGAGTAGCACTGCGAGCCTCATTTGGAGGGTGTCCGTTCTGTTACCTCTGGGGCGCCTTCATTCTCTGAAGGGTAACACAGAGGCCCAGAGGGCCCCGAGGATTAAGAGTCCCAATTGATTGTTGTCAATGGGATCGAGTGATGGAACAAGCCCCACTAGTCGGAAACTTGAAGAACCTTCTCACAGTAGGATGGAAGACGAGCGTACTACAGGCCGTAATGGGAACCAACGAACTGAGTGAGACTGGGAGCACCCTGGTCCACATCTGAACCTGATGGCAGAGTAAAACAATATATCAATGAATTCAGTAACCATGCAAATCTATGAAAAGAGGAGTTGTCATAGAGACCTTGTAGGAGAGTAGGGTTTGCTTTCCTATGGTCACCCCACTTTTTGCTTTACTGGTTTTCGACTTAATGAGGCTGTGGGCTTGCTAATCAGACCCATAGCCCAGCTGTTCTCTCTAAATTCATACGTGTACTTTAGGTACATCACCAATTGGGAATTGGGTCACCTTATGAGCCCCTGTACGGTGTACCTTAGGTACCCAGGGCATAGGTGCATCCAAGGCCTACCAGGGGCTGCAGCATGTATTATGCCACCCCTGGCTGGCCATTCACATTGACACAACTGGCTGATCAGCATATGAAAGGCAGCAACCTGGGCAATTACAGTTGGCTTGTCATATAGAAAATCCACAGAGAGGAAAGAAATAGGTGTATTTCACGTTCTATAGTTTATTAATATTCTCAATAAAAAGACATAAAAAACATTTTAGACAGAAGTATATTCTTCTGCAACAATCATATCAATATACTTTAACAAAGAGATAACAGTCACAAAATTATACAATGTCAAATAAATTAGGAAATGAATTAAAAAGTGGCACAATTCACTCCGCGCGTTTCGACGACGAGCGCCTTCTTCAGGAGTAGCCACGTACTACAGACTTTCTAGGTATTATTAGCTCAACAGGATACAGAGCCAGTAATCCTTCAGTACTTGCAGAGGAAGAGAAGCTCTCTCTGGGGTGTGGTCTGCTGAGGTGGAAATTGCTGGAGCCTGGCAATGGGCAGTTGGAAGGAGAGACCCCCTGACTGCCACCCAGGCCCCTAACAGCACCAGAAGAAGCGCCCAGGACCGGTGTGCAGAAGAAGGGGCCTCTGGACAGGGAGAAGAGAGGCGCAGGAGGAGACCCAGGCAAAAGGCTGGTGCAGGGAGCCAGTGCCGACCGCTCCCTGCAGAGTGCACCCTCTTGGAGACCCGGAGATTGAAGGAGAGTGCTCCCAGTGGCTGGGGGCGCTGCCAGGAGCAAGAATATATGAAAATGGGGCAGATCGGACCTCCAGGGGCTGAGATATTGCCCCCAGAAGGTGAGAGACCTTGGACCTGTGGCCCCCTGATGGCAAAGCGCGTGAGGCTCCGCCGCTGGTCCAGGAAATGCCCCCGGGGTGGGTCAGGTCCCGGGGACTACCCTCCAACGTGGAGAGCCTGCGTGGGTCCAGGGTGGGACCGGGGCCCCGGACAAGGAAGGAGGAGCCAGGGGCCCAGGTGGGACCGGGGCCCCGACCAAAGCGCGGAGCGGCTGGGTGTGGGCTCCCCGCGTCGCATACCCTTACCCGGGTGTCCGGGTGGGACCGGGCCCCCCACCGAGGCCCCAGAAAGCGGCAGGAGCTTGAAGCGCCCCATGATGCCTTGCAAGGCATGAGGAATGGATTGTTTTTGGCGGCCCCAAGAGGAGAGGGGTCACCCTGGAGTGTGAAAAGGTGCTGGGGGGGCTGCTGGAGCAGCACAGTCTCGCACCCAGCACAAAGCTAAGTCCCTCCCTAAGTTTCTTGAGGATTTAAAAAGAATAACCCCTCAACTCTCAGCGAAGACTGCATTACCTCCTAGGCTGGAACTTTTGTTCTACAGCTGGGGGTTCATTGAGAAGTGCATCAAAGATTGAAGGGCTGAGTTGGAGATGTCTCGAGAAGGGCATCCCCTGGAGGTGAAATGGCGTAATTGCACTGAAATGTATTTATTATTGGTTATTTCTTTTAGAGGGACTGATGTTCAATGTGAAGTACTGGTGTAAGGTGATGTCACAAGCAAAGTGGATTTAAGTGGCTAGACACTCCTGCTAGGGTGTCTGACTGTATTTACAACTTAATCCTGTGATCATCTATGATGCCTTTAGGGGCTGTAATTGCAATGCATTTTTAATGATATCCAAATGTGCTGAGTACTGTCATTCTAAAGTGTGCGTAAACATGTAGTCTTGCTGCTGCGCTTAGGTGAAGACCTAAGACTGTTAGCCCTTAAGATGTAGAGGTGTATAATTTAGGGTCAGTAGGCGATGCTTGGTCAGGGTCATGTGTCACCAAGGCAGGTGTATCCCTGTTTAATGCTTGTTGAGGTAATGGGAGGGGGACGCCACTGGGATGGTGCCAGTGCGCAGGCCCCTCGCTCCAGGATAGGTTCAACTATTGCATTGGGGGCAAGATGATGTGCATACATGGGAGTGGTGGTACTAAACCCCACCCCCCCTGCGGGAGGGGTGGAGATGTTATGCAATGTCACAAAGTAATTCCAACAGCTTATGTATATTTGTAAATTGTTGTATAGTATTGAGTGATGTGTTTGTTTAATAAATGTACTTTTACTTTTATAAAGCAAAGTACAGACTGGACAATCCATTATTGAGTGTTATTTTTGCGCACCTGCAAATGGCGATTACTAGCCCACACCACTTCCCTTGAGTAAGCCTCAGACTGCTCTGCAACGCTACCCTCTGAGAGTCAGGCGCTGCCCTAGGGTGTTTGGTTCCCAGTGAAGGACAAATGTGTCATGTTATTTGTGCAGGCCTCACAGATGCTGCCTCGTTTTCTAACAAACAGTTTTCAAGATCATAGACTTATCAGCATGGAGTACACGTAGGACAAGTGAACCAACCGTCCTCCGCATGAATACCGGTCCAGGTATTCCCCAACGGAGGGCACTGTGCTGAGTAACGGCCGAAAATGCCGTTCGAAGTCTGCTGTACTCTGTAGGGGCTGACAACGGTAAGCCTGATGAGCGCGCTAACGAAGCACCAAGCGATTGTGTACTCAAGAGCGGAGCGCCTTCCCTGGCTCACAACCGCGAAGCAATGGATGGCTTTTAAGGGAGCAGCCGCTCGACCTTAAAGCGCAGTAACAATGGCTCTCCCGTTGAACCACGGGCTGTCCTACGACGGAGCTGGCGCTTCACCTCGCAGTCCAAGGAACACAGTACCCCAACAGAGAACGCTGGCAAACACCTCCAAGGTGTGTGTCTCTCATCACTCCACTCACGGGAATGCCTGGCCAGGCACTCGACCGCGAGGAGCACCAAAAGCGGGGGCTTAAGAGAGCAGCCGCTCGATCTTACCTTCTCTAGCTGGTTTGAAGCTCGGTCCGAGACCGCAGGAGCTTCCTAGGAGACGAGGGTCCATAGTCTCCAAATCCAGAATACGCCGGCAAGGATCTCAATATCCGACGCCCGTTCTCCACGGCGGACGTCTTTTATGGGCGTTTTCTTCCTGCGCATTACCCGTGCTAGGCATGCTGGTTCATGTAGTTCGCTCGTATGCTGACTTCCTTTTCATCCGACACATCAAGTACAGAAGTCAGTGAGCGGCAGGCAGGGGGTGGGGGGTGATTCCTGACAAGGGGATTGAAGCTACCTAGAAGTCCCCAGTACCCTGAGGTATGGCAGTTTAGAGGCCAGCAGCTTTTTCTGCACTAGCATGTGTGCAGTGCTGAAGCCTGAGGCCAGTTTAAAAGCAGTACTGGTTGCCAGGACTGCTTTTAAACAGTAAATTGTGCCCACACTCGGCTTTGGTGGTAGGGGCACTTAAAAATGGAAAACCTACAATGTATTGGCATATTAGGGACACCCAGGGTCACCCCTAGGTGTCCCAGGGGTGGGGAGGTCAGTTATCTGTAAGGTACACCCTTATAAAATTAGTTTTCATATGCCTGGGTAAAGTGAAATTTCACATTTCACTCCCCACATTGTGTTAAAGTGCTGCTCAAATTCGACTTTGATGCTAGGAAGAAGGAGGATCTGCAATATTTATGCAGATTCAGAACACCTAAAGTCTCCCCTAGTTTAGGCAAATACTTATAAAATATGTTTTATAAGCCCTGGTGCAAGGAAACTGGCCCATGTCATTTTCCCAATTGCAAATCCCATGGCACATAGGTAGGCTGTTCGGAATTCGGTTAAAACCGAATGTACACGAAAATACCCTACTGAATGAAAATCAGCTGAGCTGGTTTAAACCGAGTCTCACCGATTTTCATTGTTGTTGCGCCTCTTGACCACTTGATGGTGCCAAAGCAATGCAAATCATTGCCTGCCTGTGATGTCTGGCACGGAGGTGTCAGGGGAAAGCTCTGCTTCTTCAAATGGGCAGACGAGGTGTGAATGGCCCAAGGGTGAGAGTAACACCAGGCCCCCTGCCTGGCTCACGTGGGGGGGAGATGAGCTGTTCAGCTGTTCAGTTGTGGTTTGCTGTCTTACTGAGGCCGGATGCAATGGAGTACTTAACAGGTCCTTCAAAAGACCATTTACTTAACAAGGCTTTGTCAATAAAGTAATGGTGGGGGACGGGCGCAGGAGAAAGAGGTTGTGCGCTCGTTTCTGGATTGTTAGTTCTCGCCTAGCACAGCCCTCCACTGCCTTCCTTGATGGCGTTGAACCCTGACGTGTGTGGCCCTCTCTGCACAGTTTAGTCTATGCTTACAAGAGTGCTCAAGTGTGGTCTGATACGCTTTTAAACCGGCTCTAAAGAATGCTGTTGAAATACAAGCCACCCTTCCCGATTCAGGCTGGAGACTACCGATTTGATGGCTAGTCTCCCGCCTCCCGATTTATGCATCTAGAAACCCGATGCCAGCACGTAATTGAATAATGTGTCTCTCTTCTTTAATGCGAGGAAGTGGCAACCTGAACCTGCAGCAGCAAACTGGAAAGAGTGGCTGATGGCACTGTGTGTCTCTAAACGGAAGTTACAACTAGCCTGTTAGAGCAGCAGGGGAGCCCTCGTTTTGCGTTATCTTTATTGAAGTGAAAGCCGGTTTGTAGAAGCTGGAAACAATAGAGATAAGGGGTGAGTATTTTCCTTCGCACCCAGCAGTGGGCCGTTTATACGCCTGCAAAAGATCATTTATTTTGCAGGCGTATAAACGGCCCACTGCTGGGTGCGAAGGAAAATACTCACCCCTTGTCTCTATTGTTTCCAGCTTCTACAAACCGGCTTTCACTTCAATAAAGATAACGCAAAACGAGAGCTCCCCTGCTGCTCTCAGAGTTGACATAGAATGCTGGGGTGGTCATAGCTGCCGAGGTTGCAGATTCCTTATGTGTGGCATTTTTATAATCTTGGTGTTTTTAGGAGTGATATTCAATGACTATGAATGACACTTTCCAGTTAGCAAAATCAAGCAATGTAGAGAAGGAGAACGTGTAAATATCAGAAATTACACCCATTTGCTCAACAAGTTATTCTAAGATCTTAAAACTGCATTAAAGCACCAGAAATGGAAAGGCACTGTAGGACCCAACTGCTCCAAACGGGGTTATTTCATTGCTGAATTGTACACAATTTTTACGTGGCAGCAGTTGAGTGCAGCTGTGAGCTTGAGGTGGAAGAAGATCAGTACCCCTTCTATGTGCCAACAATGCGCATGCAGAACTTGATATTTATATTTTATTGAAAACGTTTTTAAGGTGATAAAAAAACACTACCCTTTTTAAAATGTGCATTCATCTCTTCCAAAAACAAAACGCATATTTTCAGGTGACCGTAAGCAGCAGCAGCTTACCTCAACATGTAAATTCAGGCATCCGCTTTATGCAGAGGGTCTGTCTGCAGCATTTCGTATTGTTGCCAATGTTTTGGGGGCATAGCTTTCACTGTCAGACTCTGACTCACGTTACTGCACCTCCTATGTGCTGACGCTCCTCAACCCCCAGTGTATGGGATCTCAGAGTATTTCTTCTGCCTCCAGCCTGACTGTACTGATCCCCATCAACTATTCCCCTAGAGTGAGTGGAAGCGAAGGCGGCCTCGGAGTCCCGGGTCGGTGCCAAGCTCTCTCGCCTCACTCTGCCGCCGGGGGCATTTTAGCGCATAGACACAAGAACTGTACAACAGGCAGAATAAACAATCAGATGGGCTGTTATCAACCCAGCTTTATTTAACGCCACCTCCAGTAGCAGCACTAGCAGTCCTGTGACCTCACCAAGGAAGGCCCACATCTAACCCCATGAAACACTGCGTCGCCCCTGTATGAGTCACCTTGACGGACCTTGCAGCACAATCTGCGCATAACACACAGATTAGCACAGCAGTGACTGACAGTACCACAGGGTGGCTGTGCAGTGCAGCGTGGGTCGTCTGAACGTATAGTGTCAGGCAGGGGGAGGCTAGAAGCACCCTTGCGAGACCGTGGTGCTGACCGAAACAGAGCAATTTAAAGGCAGCAGGAAGAGCAGCTTTCGGAGCCGACTTCGGTGCCCTGCTCAATTCAGACACACATGCTCCTGTCCCAGAGCTGCCCTGCAAATCGCATAGGAACCCTGATTAATTTAGAACTTGAACGCAGAGCTGCTGTTTGCAGTGTGACTGCAGTCACTACCTGCTTCACCCGGGCTTAATCCCGAAGGTGGTCAAGGCGCTAAAAATGCGTGACTAATGCATTTTAATGCAGTGATGCGGATCACCACATTAAAATGCGTTAGTGTAATGCCTGATGTGTGGTACTTGGCAGTGCTGTGTGTTCAAGCCCCTGCGACGGGCAGGGCGTGTCTACCGAGATTCCCGCCTAAATTGGATTCCTGAACAAACAGGACAGACCAGGTTAGGGAAGAGACAGGGAACACAAGTTAGCTTAAAGGCATTATCTGTTTTAACAAACAAAACTTCTGTTAATGCTTGCTCATTCTAGAGTCAGAAATTAGCTGTACAAGCCCTCATTCCGTCAAGCATGGATTATCGTTATAGTCTCTATCTTGGCATTTCAAATGCTGGGCTGTCCAAAATTCAGGTAGTACAGAATTCAGTCATCCAGTTAATACTTGGTTTGAGGAGACAGGAGCATGTGTCTGTTTTCACTCATAGATTACATTAGCTCCCTACTGAGAAGGATTTAATTTGAGTCTGCCATGTTTCTTATTCAATACATGGAAGAGAGCCCCTTTCCCAACAAACTTTCACCTGTAGCAACCCAATTGCCGACCCCGCTCATAACCTTGTGCTCCTCAAGGTGAGACCTATTGCCTGTGCCAATGCTTGTTTTTTAAATGTGCGCGATTCCCCGTCTTCATTGAACTGCAAACTCAAACTATGCAACTGATGTTGACCAAGTCCTTATCAGAGTTGGCAGGCTACCAGAAACATGCTTAAAAAGCAGACACTGCACTAGTCAGGTGACCATGTCCTTCGTGGAGTGCAACACTCTCTGAGCAGAAGAGGGGTAGTGACTCTGGAACACAGACTGTAACTTCCAACTTGCTGAGTGATTAATTCACGCTCTCATTTAAAACAAGCATTTGCAATGCATTAGGTCTGGCATTTACGCAAGTTTGAGCTATTGACATTGCAAATAACAACGCCTTTTATTTTTGTTTTCGTTTTTAAAACATTAATAAAAGGCTTTGTCATTTACAATGCCAATAGCTTAAACTCGCATAAATGCGAAACCTATTGCATTGCAAATGCTTGTTAAATCTGAGCTGCAGAATCAAAGGACAATGGAAAGTATTTCATGACTGTATTAAGCTTCTGAAATGTAGAACAGTATCCAATTTCTGACGAAAAATGGGAAAAGCAATAATAAAGCAAAGCGTTCCATAAACACCGGTAAAACACTGTTTCAATTGTTTTTTTATGGCGCGAAAACGAGTAACCACTGAAAAGCACTGTTTTTATGAGGTATTGAAATCACTGGAAAACACTGAGAAAACACCACCAGAATTTCCCAAAAATAGAAACTGAAAACAGGAAAGCCTACACATAGGTTAACATGGCAGGGAGTTAAAGAATAACCCCTGATAGGAAGGTTATAGAGCTACCTTTCAAACTCTTACTGGAATGGTAGAGAAAAATACAACAGTATTATATTGTTGAATTTCTCCTAAAGTGTACATGCAAGAAGTTATACGGCTTTCTTGTTTGTAAGTCCAAATTCAGCCTTTCAGTGATCTGCCCTGATTGGTCAGAGTTAAGTGGATTAGCCAGGCTGCTTTGAAGAGGAGATAAAGAACCCTTGGGTTAACAACTCTGCTGGGAGAGCAGTGTGCTGGTCCATAAGAATGTCAGGCCAGGGGGTGGAGTCGTAAACCATGATCTTCAAAGGCAGAGGGGAGGCCTGAGTTTCTGTTTCACTCTTACACTTTTGACCCCGAGTCAGGGCTAGGCTTAAGGAAGGTATGTGCAGATGGTAGGGGGAGAGTCAATGGAAATAAGCCATCCCAGGGGGTGTGTTTAGCCAGCTCTTACATCCTTGTTGGAAAATCAGCCTTTATGGATTTGGAAGATTGGTGCACTCTGGGACAAAATAATGCCACGCTCTACAGCATGGGTACTCACAAACTTTCTCTCGGGGGCCAAATTTACAGTGTGGTTTGTGGCCGAGGGCCGCACCGGTGGGGCGGGGTCGGTGGGGGAGGGGGCGGAGCTAGAGCAAAAAAACTGTGACCAAGAGGTTGAACACAGGTCCCTGCAACGGACGCCTTCGTCCACTGAGCCACCAGACTCGGCATACACACTTCTTTCTCTGTGTCCCTCCCTCTCTCTATCTCGCCCTCCCTCTCTCTGTCTCCCTCTCGCTCCCTCCCTCTCTCTCCCTCTCTCTCTGTCTCCCTCTCTCTTCCCCTCTGTCTCCCTTCCTGTCTGTCTGCCTCGGTCTCCCCGACTCCATCCCTCTGTCTCCCCGACTCCCTCCCACTGTCTCCCTCTGCCTTCCTCTGTTTCCTCTGTTTCCCTCCCACTCCCTCACTCCCTCTGTCTCCCTCCCTCTCCCTCTGTCTCCCTCCGCCTATCTCGGTCTCCCTCCCTCTGTCGGTCACCCTCTGTCACCTCACCCCAGCTTCCCGGGCACACACACAGCCGCACCAGAGTACTTCACAGGTCTTTAAGAGACCCTTTACTTGTTAATGAGGCTTCCATTACCGTGTTGTACCCCTCACTATTTCCTTGACAATATAAGCCTTGCGTGTAAAGCAGCCCACTCTTCCTGTCCTTACTCTGCTCCTGCCCCCTCACACTCCTCATAACCTGCAATATCATTACTCTGCGCTCACATTTGACATTGCTCCTACTCCCTTGCTCTCCTATGTTGACCCCTCACCTTTCTATACCTCCTCACTGCCTTCTCATTCTGCTTGTATGCTTTACTCATACAACGTCTGCCAGTACCTCTGTTTTTCCTTTCTCTGTCCCTTCCCTTTACCTCTACCGTCTTATTCTGCCCATTCATCTCTATGTACACACTATGCCCCTATCCCCTCAGCTCTGACTCTACCTGTTCAATTCTGCAGCATAAAAGACCTGATGCTACATCTGTGCAACGACTCAGACTGGTAGGTAGTGCTGGATGCCTGTCAAAAACGTTAGAAATATTTTCAACAACACAGGCACATAAATGTTTCACTCAGAATCATACAGTTTAATAAAGTGGGGAAGCTGGGATTTGTACACAACTATTCTGCTGGGCTGCTTCCGAGGCATATATAACTGTGTATAAACTGCATCTCCCCGAATTTCACCTGTAAACTTTCCGTAGCACCACAGTTGTGAATCGAGAGCCTGTTGCATCCCATTTACCTAAAGTGAAGCCATGCATGAAACAAACGGCTAGGCGCAGCCCACGGATCCATGTGAAGACTTTGCTGTATCCTTATTTGATTTATTCTGCTCTGAGACCATAAGGAAGGAAAGTCCGGGCACGGCGGAAACCCTAACCAGGTTTCTTAAAAACATAAATTTAACTACAGAGACAGCTCTGTTTTAGTGGCACCAGTTGAGATATTAAAGAGGTCCCACTGTCTGTGAGCAGTACATACAAGTAGCACAGCCAAGGTACTCAGTGGCCGGGCGAGCGAATGAAGCCAGAGACGGAGGTGAGGGCGTGAGCCTGCGAGACACTATTTGTCATCGCATGCCTCTTTTATGCTTTTCCGGGCAAATGCGGCCCGAGTAATTACAATAGGCAGAAATTATGCCATTTCCGTACCTGCTGATTTCCACGGGGGCCGCATGGAATGGTCTGGCGGGCCGCAAATGGCCCGCGGGCCGTACTTTGAGTACAGCCGCTCTACAGGATGTGGTCTTTCATAACTATGAGGAGTTACCCTGCTCTCCTTGGTCAGAAGTGTACCTGGAGCTTGACCCAGAGAATTTTGAATAAGTATCTGAGAGGGGCAGAGCCCTCCAGATCTGCTGCTTGAAACTTACTGAAGCAAGAAGTGCCCTGCTGAGATGTTTTGCTGTGAAAAGATTTCTAAAACCTGACCTCTGAGTACTGCACCATCTGAAAACTGCAGCCCTGTGGATTACCTTGCTACAAAAGGACTAAGAACTAGACTCCCTGCAAGCTACAGGTTAACAGAGCTCACCTGGACATCCCCACAAAGAATTCCCAGCCTGGAGTACCAGTGGATTTGTAAGGGTTTTGTTCAAGCGGATAGTGGAATTGAAGTTTCACACTTTCAAGGACCCTCTTGAAGATTCCAGAACCTTGGATTGTGTGTTGGATACTTTGGGACCCGCAAGCAGAACTTAAGGAAGTAGTTCTAACTGGACCCCGCTTGCTGAAGAAGGCACAACACAGTGGTGAGAAAATTCTTCAGAACAAGTTCTAAAGGTGTGCCCCTGTCAGAGAAAACGAAATGACTGAAAGGGGCACTGTTGGTTTCTAAGCACTAGAAAGTGACTCATCTTTAAAAATGTATATCTCTGGTTCCCTACAGTGGATTTTTTTCGTGTTGGTGTCATTTAAAAGATAAAAATATAACCTATTTTTCTAAATTGGTGTTGGATTTTTATTTTGTGTTGTGTCTTAATTAGTTACTGAAATTGTGTTTTTAAATGCTTTACATACCTGTCTTTGAAGTTAAGCCTGTCTGCTCGCATCCACGTTACCAAGGGTTGAGCATAGGAAGAATTTTCTAAGACCTTTGCTGGGTCCTACCATGCATTAGTGGCCTTATTCCCAGTGGCAGACCTACATTTGCCCTTACCAATAACCCATTTTACGACATTTGGTGCGGTGTGTGGATGAGGACTTGTGTTTAAAAAGTACACCTTTCAGTGAATGATATATGATTATAAAAATCCTCTAAATTGCCTTAGAACAAAACTTTTGAGTTTGATTTTTGGAATTTGGACTAAACTGTTTTTAGGTCGAACTGGTGTTAGAAGCGCAAAGCGCTGCATCCAGCGAAAGATCTTGTTATCCACTTGCTGGGAGTGGGACAGGGGATGGGCATGCGCAGGCTATTTTACCACGTGTGCGTGCACGTTCACCGACGCGCCATGCACATCTCCTGTCCCAGATTCCCAGCTGGTGGATAACACATACACACAGACACACAAGCGCACACACACAAGCACACACACCACTCCCCCCTCTCACCGGGCACACGTGGGGCATCCCTCACTGGGGGGGCGGGCACTGGCAATGTGCCTCGAGCCCCCCCTCTTCTCTCCCCAGACTCATTGTGAAAGCGGTCCAGACCCAGCAGCAGACGGGGCTCTCCCTTAGCACGGAAGCACCACTGGGACACACGCTGGCTCCCTCCTCGTCACAGGAGCGCAGGGTAGGCTCCCGTACGCTTCCTGTCTGTGCTGGTGGCCCCACCCTCAAGCAGGAAGTCCCGGGCAGTCCCGCCTGACATCCTGTGTGTTGCAGAACACCGGCCAGTGTGAGGCAGGCTTCGGAGAGTGGGGGCAGAGGCAGGCGGGAGGCTGTGCCGCCGACGCCGACGCTGGGCCTGCCTCCCCCACTCGCATTCCCCTGGGGCTTCTTTATTATGCTTGTGGTGACACACGGAGGGAGACGAACAAAAGGGGTTTCTTTTTTCCTCTGAAACTTCTGTCTTGTGTTGCTTGGCAGGGGCGCGCGGAGGGGGCAGGGCCGGCGACAGGCGCCCGGAGGGGGACAGGCGCGCGGAGGGGGACAGGCTCGCGCGCTCCACTGCCAGGCGTTCCAAAGAGCCCTGAAAGGAGGGTGGCGTCTTTTTATTACCAGACAAAAAGCAGCCAGAGAGAACAGGAAATCAACAATAGAAGACAGATGCCCTTTCACGCATTATTTTTAAAAAGTCACTTCTGTCACCTTTAATACGTTGTGCTAAGGCTATGCAAAGTAATCTCCAGATAACTGAGTAGAATTTACAAGCACTTCATCCTGTTAATTTTGCGGAATGCATTTGAGCACAACTAACACCTGTCAATTACATCTTTATAAGTACTCTGCAATTGTAAATTCAGTTTACATTTGTACTGTGACACTCCAGTATGTCATTTAGGTATAGTCTGATGCACAGAGGATTTATAAACTCATGTTTTTGTGGCCGCAAATGCATAAAACAATGGCTGAATATATGCCATCCTTTTCAAAAATGCAACATAATCTAACACATAGGAAACCTGAGGGATTTCTTCAGCCTTTTCCTGCACCCATCCAGTTATGGGCACGGCATCCATGGATTTTATTGTAGTTGTACGTCCACCTGACTCGTGTACTGTCTTGTAAATAGTTGTGGCTCTCTTCACTAAAGTAGGGCATTTCATTAGGTTAAATTAAGCTGTCACAAAATATTGCCAAAAATGTTATGAAGGAAATAATCTACCTTTGTGTCCTGCCTGCTGCCACCGAGTCAGATTGTAGTTCGAAATTCATTCCACAGCTTTCTCAAGGTGTCACCACCATTTTACAACACTTGTAATAATCATGCCTGTATACTTCCACTCGATGTGCTTCAGTAAAGGCACTGGAAGGCTGGATTGTTGGTAACAAAGTTGACACATATGAGGGATTGTATAGTTTGTTTTTGAAAGAACACATTTTGACTCATTGTGCAGAAGAGAAGTTACGCCTGTATATAGTGGACTCTTAAGCTGACAGACCCCAGAGAGCTGGGGGAATCAGCTGATGAGTGGGTGAGAACCAGAGTTTCCATTCAGCACCAGGGATGGTGACCAGAAGAAAGAAGGACAGGTCTCTCCCCAGGGGAAAGCCCAAGGAAATGAATGTCAAAAAACTAAGGAGTCCTCCAAAGACCCACAAAAACCTGCACAAGGAGGGGAGCCTGAGCCAACCCAAATTCGAAGGGAAGGGGTTTCAGGGAAAGCCTGGTAGGTTATTTGATCCCTCAAAGGTGGGTAAGTGCTATGACTGTCAACAGCCAGGGCACACGCAGGGAGATGCTGTCTTCACCAAGAAGCTCCCCCCTAAGGGGCGATCCACAGGGATTGCCAGTGTCAATGTAGGGGTGGAGAGTTGGGCCCCAGAGAGGGGTAGTCAGGTGGTGGAACTAACCTTAGTGTCCCTGGGAGGGGTGAATATTGCCAGCCTTGCTGCCCTACCTCCAAACATGGACAAGTACAGGCAGAGGCCTAAAGTGAATGGGACTGGGGTTAAGGCTATCAGAGACACTGGGGCTAGTGTAACTATGGTCCTGGATGAACTAGTGCCTCCAGAGAGGTTGTCACCTGGTGAGTTTCACCAGGTGACATATGCAGACATCACTACCAAACTCCATCCTATGGCTGTGGTGGATTTGGAATGGGGAGGTGTGACAGGCCCTATGAAGGTAGCTGTGTCAAGGGTGCTACGAGTCCAGTGTTTACTGGCCAATGATCTTGAAGCCTCTGTGTGGTCAGAGGTGGAGAGAGGACTCCATATGAAAATATTGGAGCTCCCTGAGTGGGTATGTGCTGTGACTAGGTCACAGACTAGCCAGAAGGGAGTGGCTAGACACTTGGACCATGGAACAAACGTCCAAGCACCCAAGGGCCAGGGGCCTGGTGAGCCAGCCCAGGGAACTCCAGAGGTGCAGGAAGAATCTAACCCTGATGGGGAGGATCTGGCCTCAGAGGGAGGGACTCCACCCCTGCCAGAGCTGTCAGATTTGGCAGAACTGACAGGAGCAGGTGGACCCTCCAGAGAGGAGTTCAGTCAGGGATAGCGTGACTGTCCCACCCTTGAGAGCTAGAGGTGGATTGATTTTAAGCAAAAGGAGGGGGATGACAGTGCGTTTCACAAACTCTACTGGAAAGATGGACTGCTTTATACAGAGTCCAGAAACCTCAAGGAGGGGGCCACCAGGAGGTTGGTGGTGCCCCAGAAGTACAGAGAGTTAATTCTGACTTTGGGTCATGATATCCCATTGGCAGGACATTTGGGACAGACAAAGACACGGAACCGGTTGGTGAACCATTTCTACTGGCCCCATATGTCTGAAAAGGTAAATGAGTTGTGCAGCTCCTGTGTCACCTGTCAGGCCAGTGCCAAGGCAGGGGGCAAGACAAAGGCTCCCATAATACCACTGCCAGTGGTTGGGGGTTCCTTTTGAAAGGGTGGGGATGGACATTGTTGGTCCCCTGGACCCACCTACTACATCAGGGAATAGGTATATCTTAGAGGTGGTTGGACCATGCTACTAGATACCCTGAAGCCATAACTCTTAGAACCAATTATGCTACTGCAGTGGCTAGAGCACTGATTGGTGTGTTCACCTGAGTGGGTTTTCCAAATGAGGTGGTGTCAGATAGGGGCACAAACCTCCTGTTCAGCTATCTGAGTGCTATGTGGTGTTAACTACAAGTTCACCACCCCCTATCACCCACAGGCAACTGGTCTTGTTGAGAGATTCAACAAAACCCTGAAGGGCATGATACATGGGTTGTCAGAGAAACTCAGGAGGAAATGGGATGTTTTCCTCCCATGCTTACTGTTTGCCTACAGGGAGGTGCCAAAGAAAGGGGTTGGTTTCAGTCCCTTTGAGCTGGTGTTTGAACACCCTGTGAGGGTGCCATTGAGCCTGCTAAGAGAGTCTTAAGAGTAGCCTCTTAAAGAAGCTAAGGACAATGTGCTTGTTTATGTGCTAGACCTGAGATCTAGAATGGCAGAGTACATGTACAAGGCAAACAGGAAACTGGGGGCCAGCCAGGAGCTCATGAAGCACTGGTATGATCAAAAGGCTACTATGCCTGCGTCTACTCCAGGACAGTTGGTGTGGGTGTTGGAGTCTGTGGCTCCCAGTGCCCCCCATGACAAGTGGAGTGGGCCCTATCCAATCTTAGAAAAGAAGGGTGAGGTTACCTATTTGGTTGACCTTGGCATCCCCAGGAACCCTCATAGGGACCTGCATGTGAATAGATTGAAACCCCACCATGACAGGGCAGGCATGACCATCTTACTGGTCACTGATGAGGGTGTGGAGAAGGAAATTGAGCCTATGCCCGACCTCCTCTCCACTAATGTGCAAGATGGGTCAGTGGAGGGAGTGGTACTCTCTCCCAAATTGACAGACCAGCAACACAGAGACTGTAAGCAGGTGCTGAAGCAGTTTGCAGGCCTGTTCTCTCTGACCCCAGGCATCACTGAGTAGTGTGTGCACCACATTGACACTGGTGACAGCCTACCTGTCAAAAATAAACTGTGCAGGTTGTCTGACCAGGTCAGAGCCAGCATTAAAGCTGAGGTTGCTAAGATGCTGGAACTGGGGATAATTGAACCATCTAGGAGTCCGTGGGCCAGTCCAGTGGTGTTGGTACCTAAACCTAATCCTCAGGGGTGACCCAAGGAGTTAAGGTTCTGTGTGGACTACAGAGGATTGAATGCAGTCACAAAGACTGACGCTCACCCTATACCTAAAGCTGATGAGCTTATTGATAGGTTAGGGGTTGCTAAGTACCTGAGTACTTTTGATTTGACTTCAGGTTACTGGCAGATTGCCCTCACTGATGGAGCAACGGAGAGGTCAGGATTCTCCACACCAGAGGGACATTATCAGTTTAAGGTAATGCCCTTTGGATTAAAGAATGCACATGCCACCTTCCAAAAGTTGGTGAACAGGGTCTTGTCTGGGTTGGAACAGTTCAGTGCAGCTTACCTGGATGATATAGCTGTATACAGTTCTACCTGGGGGCAAGAAAACCACCTAAGGGAAGTGTTTCAGGCCATGCAGCAGGCAGGCCTGACTATTAAGGCAAGCAAGTGCCAAATAGGGCAGAGTTCCGTGGTGTACCTGGGCCACCTGGTAGGTGGGGGCCATGTACAGCCTCTCCAAGCTAAAATTCAAACTATTTTGGATTGGACAGCTCCTGTTACCCAGACTCAGGTCAGGGGATTCCTTAGACTGACAGGGTACTATAGAAGGTTTGTTCAAAATTATGGAAATATTGTGGGGCCCTAACAGAACGGACTTCTAAAAAGAGGCCCGAAAAGGTGATTTGGACCCCAGAGTGTCAGAAGGCTTTTGACACTCTGAAAGCTGCTATGTGTTCAGGACAAGCGTTACTGGCCCCTGACTACACAAAAGAATATGCAGTTCTGACAGATGCTTCAGAGCAAGGGATTGGGGTAGTGTTGTCACAGCTAAATGAAGGGGGCCTTAACCAGCTAGTTACCTTTATTAGCAGGAGGCTTCTTCCCAGATAGCAGGGGTGGAGTGCCACTGAGAGAGAGGCTTTTGATATGGTGTGGTCCCTGAAAAAGTTGAGGACATATTTGTTTGGGACTCAATTTCGTGTTCAAACTGACCACAGGCCTCTCAGATGGCTCATGCAGATGAGGGGAGAATCCCAAGCTGTTAAGGTAGTCCATTTCCCTACAGGGAATGGACTCTATAGTGGGACACAGACCTGGGGTTTCCCATGCAAATGCAGATGGACTTTCCAGGTTTTTAGGTCTCGCACCTTTTCTATTTCGCAGAAATAGAAAACAGGGGTGAGTCCTTATGTCGCTGATCCAGTTCTTTCCCCAAAGGCTCTCTTCAGGCAGCTGATTGGCTCTCAAGGAGGATTCCCAACAGTTCATGTGCAGCCCAGTCATGTGACCTGCTCTCATGCACGAGCCTTCAAAGCCTCAGCCATTTGCTTCCCAACCAGCGCTGCAGGCCGTAACTCGCATCAAAGGCAGCCCAGCCCAGCTTCTCCCAGCAGGCAGCCCACTCCCCTCCCTTTCAGTGACTTCACACTTCATACCCCTGTCCCTTCAAGGCAGCCCAGCCCAGCTTCTCCCGCTGCCCCGCCCCCCGCCATTACTTATTCACGGCCACAGGCCGTGACTTCAAAGGGTTCCGCTGCCCCGCCCCCTGCTTCACTGCTATATGCTTCAATCAACTTCCTTTCATTTTTACCATTAATGAACACAAGCCTTTCACTTATTTTTTCTCTAAGAAATGCAGAAAACGTTTCGCGTAATATTCGGTCAGACCTACAAAAGGCCGCTAGTCTTCCTGGGGTGCTGCAGTACTCAACATGCAGACAGGAAATTGTCTCTTGGTCTGATACCGTTCCTTACATACTTTCCATGGCATAGAATTTGCCTTCATCTGACGCTTTGATTTTTTCACAGAGAGACCATGCTCTTTCAGCGCAGCAAGAACATGGTTCAGTAATTCGTCCCATGCACGCCGCACTCAACAAGATTTCGTCTTGGAAACACGCAGGTCAATTTGTTTTCCCAAAACAAATGGTGCATAAATAGATGGAACATGGAATGCCAGCGATTCTCTGGTATAGTGACAAACAGATTCCGCTTCTGCAATGGGAACTCAACAGATTCTTTTCCGAATCCATTCATTGTAATGGGACACGTTTCAAGAACGATATTACAAACTGAGCTCATTTCTGATACAATAACCTAACCTGGCCCCTTGTTGCATACGGAGATCAAACAGGACTAGGTTCGGGTTCAGACGCAGTAACGTTACAGATTCCTTTTCTGCGACGGTAACCTAACCTGCTTCCAACACGGCTACTCTGGCGGGATGCTTTCGGATTCAGTTGCTGAACACACACGCGTGACAGCCGAGCAGATTTATTTGCGCGTGCGATAGATAACCTGAGCGATTCATTTCCTCACGCACTGGATGCAGCCCTTTCTCCTGTTCCAGAGAACGAAAATAAAAGTTCCTAGCAGGAAGACTTAAAGGTAGATTCTTTTTCCGATGCATACAAAATCGATCTGTTATAAAAATACTGCGAGTCCTGTTTAGATCGAAGGAAACAGTGCTTTATGCAGGGTACAGAGGCTGGCACTGCCATCGTGTGGTCAGTGTCAGTGGTCAAAAATAAACTGAAAAGCTCAGCAATTGCATATGCAGAGCCATGCAGATTAGGCCTGACAGCCAGCGCTGCTGACTTTTCAGCAAAGGAACCATGTTCAAGTCCAGGCATGGACTCAACATCCTATGAATCTGGGCAAATCACTTTATCTCCTTTTTTTTTCTTTTAAAATACAGAACAGCCTTTGCGCCAAATTTGTGCCCCATAGAACGACCCAAAAAATCGTCCTGAAACCCTGGGCAGAATTTTAGCATGCACAGGCTAATGAGCCGAAAGCAGCCATTTGCTGCAGGGCCCCAGGGACAAGTGTGAGAGTACTGGAGTGTGGGAGGTACCTGCGGTTAGCACCTGGTTGTTACACAGGTGTTTTATTTTAAGAGACTGCATGAGGCCTGGTTAGAAACACCCAGCAAAAGCATTTTTTACCATCATCTCGAACTCTGCATTTTTTTTCCTTTGCCAAACGATCAGCGCAGCATTTTAAAGCATGCTCCTTTCAAGGAGATGGGGGGGGGGGGCTTCAACTTCATTTAATCTCCCCGTCTTGTCCCCCAAATCAATTCCAGCCAGAGTGTCGTGAGATGGCAGCAGCCATGTCGAGCTATATATGTGAAGGGTGGCAGCTACAAGTTACAAGTAAGTCACCAAGTAATTGAATACGAGCATTCCTTTTCAGCATGAATTTAAATGTTTTCCATTGTGGTTGGTACTTTTGTGAGCTCCGTGATAATCTACGATATGGTATGTCTGAGCTGCTTTGTATGTGTTCTGAGGAATGCGATCTTTTACCTTTTGCAGTGTTCATGTTCACGAGGACTTCCAAGAAACATTGGCATCTCTGCAACTGCATGTCCAAATGTAGCTCCGGGTAGTGTGTGCATATTAATTTCTTTTTTCGCAGTTTTATGTAGTGTGAACTCGACCCGAAGGTACTGGGGTGCTTTACATGATGTTATGGTACACAAGGACACATTCATTTTTGGTAGGCATGTGGAGATTAAGTGATTTTTGTGCCTTTCTGCCCTCTGTTAGACTCGTTATTTTGTGCCTTTCTGCCCTCTGTTAGACTCTTTTTTCCCTTTTTTCTGCCCTTATGCCCCTGTTAAGACTCGTTTTTTGTGCCTTTCTGCCCTCTGCATCACCACATCATCACTCAGCGCTACCCCAGCATCACTCAGCACCATCACATTATCACTCAGCACCACCACATTATCACTCAGCACCACCACAGCACCACTCTGCACCACCACAGCACCACTCTGCACCACCACAGCACCACTCTGCACCACCACAGCACCACTCAGCACCACCACATTATCACTCAGCACCACCACAGCACCACTCAGCACCACCACAGCACCACTCAGCACCACCACATTATCACTCAGCACCACCACAGCATCATTCAGCACCACCACAGCATCACTCAGCACCACCACAGCATCACTCAGCACATCCACAGCATCACTCAGCACAACCACAGCATCACTCAGCACAACCACAGCATCACTCAGCACAACCACAGCATCACTCAGCACAACCACAGCATCACTCAGCCCAACCACTGCATCACTCAGCACACCCACAGCACCACTCAGCTCCACCACATTATCACTCAGCACCACCACATTATCACTCAGCACCACCACAGCACCACTCGGCACCACTCAGCGCAACCACAGCATCACTCAGCTTCCACAGCATCACTCAGCGCAACCACAGCATCACTCAGTGCAACCACAGCATCACTCAGCGCAACCACAGCATCACCGGTTCAAATATGTTCTCTCAATGTTTCAAGCTTTATTTCAAATGTCACAAAAAGATGTTAATATTTCACTTCTGTTCTTGGATTTTCGTCACAATAAAATACACTGAACATAATTTTCACAAAAGTTATTCACAAACGTTTAAGCTATTGCCATTATAAATTACAATCACTTTTAGTTAAGTATTAATTATTTAAAAAAATTAAAAGCCATTATTATTTGTAATATCAATACATCTAAGTCACGTAAATACAAAACATGTTGCATTACAAATGTTATAGGTGTCACATTTGCAAAAGTTATAACTATTGTCATTGTAAATGACAAAGCTATTAATTTAGCTATTTTCAAAAACAATACATAAACAATTACAAGACCAATAGCTCAAACTTTCCTAATGCGAGACCTATTGCATTGCAAATGCTTGTTCCATTTAGTTGATGAGGACTACCAGGGTGTAGGTTAGTAACCCATCACCTTTCTTTGGGGGGGGCTATGTTGCAAAGCCATCCTGTGCCCTGGGCACCCCTAAACTTTTTGCTGACTGATGCTGGTGGTAACTGATTTTGACTGACCCTGGGCTCTGCCTAACCAGGCCCAGGGCCAGTGCTGAGCTGAAAAGAACACATTAGAATACAGTTAAAACACCCAACATACACTTGGGTACACTATGGTATGGTGGAGTAGCCCCTGTAATTGGAATGACATACCCCATAGGCCCCTAGTATATAATAGGGCAGGGGATTGAAACTACCTAGAATTCCCCAGTACCCTGGGGTATGGCAGTTTAGAGGCCTGCAGCTTTTTCTGCACTAGCATGTGTGCAGTGCTGAAGCCTGAGGTCAGTTTAAAAGCTGCACTGGTTGCCAGGACTGCTTTTAAACAGTAAATTGTGCCCAAACTCAACTTTGATGGTAGGGGCCACTTAACACCTTCCATGCTCGTGACGGAACCATTCCATCATGAGTCACGGGAAACTCATGCTGCTGCTGTTGCGAATTGGACTGTTCTTTGTAAAGCGGGGGCCACGATAAAGAGGAAAACCACGCTCCCCGTCATTGCAGCGCCATCTGACTTTTGATATCTGCCCACCTCTCGCGTTTTCCGCTCCGTGGGAAACGCTCGCTGTTTGGAGGACTTGGCCAAAAGGGAGGCTAAAACTACATCGCCCACAAGACATCGGGCCAGGAGGCACCTTCCCGCCACGCCCTCCACAGGTGCTTTAAATCCTGCACCAGCACCGTGTATCACGGGACGAGCCGGGCAAAGCCCTGGCCAGGGGCTGGCCCGTCAGAGACAGGAAGAGACTGGACTGGGCCACCCCCTTTGTTTTTCCCAATATCAGTAAGACTTTATATATGTGTTTAATTGTAATTTTAACTCTTTTTTTTTTTTTAGCTATTTAGCTATATCAAAAAATCTTGGCATAACACAGGCATTAGCGAAGGTCAATGGCACCCAAAAACCCCAAAAGGAATAAACCAGGAAACAGGGCAGGGGGATGGGGGTAACTGGCACCATAGATACCTTTATCACCAGGGCTGCGTCAGCATTGGAAAAGGAGATAGCCTTAACCGAACGGCGCTTATCCCTCGATCCTATGTTTCAGAGAAGATCATCACTAGGGGGGATTGCCTTAGTACTCTCACCTGAACAGCCAGTAATTATAACTTCACAGCATGATATCGCAACTCAGCGTCAACAAAATCTATCAATAATTTTCCATACAAGTGGACCTGACCCAAGCTTAGATTCTTTTATGGTTTTTCCTAGATTAGATCCAGCCCCTAGTAAAAGCACGCAAGTGATTAATAAAGCACCCATCGAAGTAAATCCTCCTGAACATATGCTGGATTCAGGCATTAATTTAAAGCGTAAGCGAGGTGACAATCAACAGAAGGGCGGACGATCTAAGAAGACCAAAGTCGCCTCTCCTAAAAGTAATGATAAGGCAGCTATGGACAGGTCTGACAGACTTAAACAGGCTGGGAATATTAGTTCTAAGCATAATTGCTCTTCCGATGCTTCATCGGAATCAATATACAACGAACCAAGGTCCAAAGAGTGCACGTTAGAAAATATCGAACACTTAGTTAGATCTTTAATTCTACCCTTAGTTGAACGTACTAGAAGGATAAGCGAACAGCTAGGGATACTTGAGAAAATCACTCAGGCAAACTCTTTAATGTTACAAAAGGTGGCAGAGACTAAATCTCAGCTAAATTGTACTATCACAACACTTCCTGATAAACAGGCAACATTACTTAAAGGGAATTTAGGGCAAAGAGGGAGAGAAATACCCAAGCCAGCTAGTGGCAAAACGATCGGCAAGGCATCCCACACGGCCAGTTCTGAGGTAAATGGAGGACATGTTAAGAGACTTGAGAAAGTAGAAACTATCCCTGAAATAGACAAAGGAGCGATAACCAGTCAAATAGGGATCAGGAAGAGAATAGATCTCCCACCGGATTCTTTCCATATGTGGATATTGGTACAAAAAAAGAAGAAATGGTCTATTATCTCTTGGAACATAGCTGGCCTTAGAGCTAAATTTGATAACCCACTTTGGCTTAAACTAATTAATGAAAATGATGTCATATGTTTACAAGAGACATGGTCCAAGGAAGCGTACCACCTGAATGGTTTTAAAACTATATTGACCCCAGCCATTGGCTCAACACACGGCAGAGCTAAAGGAGGGCTCTGCACTTATGTTTCAAATTCTCTTAAATGTAAAAGTATGGAGACCTTTTATATTAATCATTTTTATCACATAGTGGGGTTGCATTTGAACAATACTGTTTGTATCTTGATTGTGAACCTATATAACAATGTCCCTCCAGCAGACATACTAGCAGTCTTTAAAGCCCTGAAATCTGAATTCAACAGTTTAACCTGTAACGAAAGGAAGGAGTTTTTTGTCATATGGGGAGGTGACTTTAACTGTGCCCTTTGTAAGGGAGCAGAAAAGGGGAACTGTGGTTTAACGTTGGATAGGGTGTCTATATTGGCTCATTTTGAACACTCAGTAATGGGGGGTATTCTGAATGAAATTATTTTCATAAATGATCTAGGCTTTGCCAATAAGTTATGTCAGCCCGAGGTTCCATTTTCTGCTACTTTTATGGGTAGAGGGTTATCCTCGGTAATTGATTACATCTTGATCTCTTCATGTTATAAAGACAGTATTTTCAATTACTCCACGTTGGGAACCTCCCTTAGCGATCACTACCCTATCAGGGTGGAAATAGTAGATCTATGAGACGATTCTATTGATGATAATTTAATCAGGGTACATTCGAGAGATATTGATATCTCAAGACAAAATGGATATGCTTTGAAGTGGACTAAGGTGGTGCCTGAAGAGTTTTTTATGTAAGATCATCAAGGCCTGTAAAACAAGTTTCAGTATTTGTCTGGACATGGGCGCCGACAACACAGAAATAATGACTAATTTTAGGCAAATAACAACGTGCATTAAAAATAGCCTTTGGGTAGAAGTAAAGAACCCTATAAGCAAAAATAAGGGCTGGTTTGATTCAGCGTGCACCAAGGCATACTCTAATCTCAAGCGGGCCCTGAGCAGTCAAGTCAGGGATCAGACGCAGATCAGGGAGCTGCGCAAAGCATATAAGACAGCACAAAAAACAGGAGGGACGTGATGAGGAGGGAAGCTTGGGAGGCTTTAATTGAAGCTTCCCAACTGAAAGATATGACAGCCTTTTGGAAGGCTGTCAATGCACCGTATTTTAAGGATAATACTAAAGCAAGGATGGAGATTGCCATCAGTGAAGATGACTGGGTGAGCCATTTTGAAACTCTTTATAGCTCTCCGGTTATTACTGATGAATCACTGAGTGAGATGACAGAGACGGATACGAATATTATGATTATGAGCAAAGAGGAGCTGGAATTCACTTTAAAGAGGTAACTAGGGGTATTAATTCTAGTAAGAGTGGTAAGGCACCGGGGCCTAATGGAGTCCCAGTGGATGTCTTTAAAAATAACATAGCCGTATGGGCGCCACTGCTTACAAGATTATTTAATACTGCTGACTCGGTGGGACTAGTTAGCTCATGGTATGAATCGATTATTGTACCCATTTTTTGGTTTCGCCTGGCGTTCGCTGCGCAGCAGCGTTCGCGCAGGCAAAATCTTTTGTTTAGAGTATGGTGCCTTTGTCACGCCTCTCACTTCCATTGGCTACCTCCATAAATGGAGGCTAGCCATTGGAAGAGAGAGGCGTCCGTCATTCTTTGAGGCGACTCGTGGGCGTTCCGCAGAATTTTTCCCTTTTGCCTACGTCAGTGCGGCGGTGGGCGGGGTTTATTTTTTGGCTCGTCGAGGTTTCATTTGGTCATTCCACGCCGACCGCCACCGGAGGAAGTCCAGGTGAGTGCCTTTCTTGCCGTTTCTTCCCCCCTCCCGCTGTCCGTGTGCCTGCCCGCCCCCTCCCGCTGTCCGTGTGCCTCCCCGCAACAACCTCCCGCTGTCTGTGTGCCTGCCTGCCCCCCTCCCGCTGTTCGTGTGCCCGTAGGTGCTTGTTAGTGATTTGCCTCCGTTTTTCTGCTTTTCCAGTTCCAACCTTGCTCATGTTATGCGTAAACTGGTTTTCTGTGTTCTGTGTTTCTTGCTGGGAACCAGGCTTCTTTTGCTGTTTCCACTGTATCCTGTGTGGCTTTGCTCCAGGTGGTGAGTGCCTTTCTTGCCGTACCCTCCCCCCTCCCGCTGTCCGTGTGCCTCCCCGCAACACCCTCCCGCTGTCCGTGTGCCTGCCCGTCCCCCTCCTGCTGTTCGTGTGCCCGTAGGTGCTTGTTAGTGACTTGCCTCAGTTTTTCTGCTTTTCCAGTTCTGCTGACTCGGTGGGACTAGTTAGCTCATGGTATGAATCGATTATTGTACCCATTTTTTGGTTTCGCCTGGCGTTCGCTGCACAGCAGCGTTCGCGCAGGCAAAATCTTTTGTTTAGAGTACGGTGCCTTTGTCACGCCTCTCACTTCCATTGGCTACCTCCATAAATGGAGGCTAGCCATTGGAAGAGAGAGGCGTCCGTCATTCTTTGAGGCGACTCGTGGGCGTTCCGCAGAATTTTTCCCTTTTGCCTACGTCAGTGCGGCGGTGGGCGGGTTTATTTTTTCGCTCGTCGAGGTTTCATTTGGTCATTCCACGCCGACCGCCACCGGAGGAAGTCCAGGTGAGTGCCTTTCTTGCCGTTTCCTCCCCCCTCCCGCTGTCCGTGTGCCTGCCCGCCCCCTCCCGCTGTCCGTGTGCCTCCCCGCAACAACCTCCCGCTGTCTGTGTGCCTGCCTGCCCCCCTCCCGCTGTTCGTGTGCCCGTAGGTGCTTGTTAGTGACTTGCCTCCGTTTTTCTGCTTCTCCAGTTCCAACCTTGCTCATGTTATGCGTAAACTGGTTTTCTGTGTTCTGTGTTTCTTGCTGGGAACCAGGCTTCTTTTGCTGTTTCCACTGTATCCTGTGTGGCTTTGCTCCAGGTGGTGAGTGCCTTTCTTGCCGTACCCTCCCCCCTCCCGCTGTCCGTGTGCCTCCCCGCAACACCCTCCCGCTGTCCGTGTGCCTGCCCGTCCCCCTCCTGCTGTTTGTGTGCCCGTAGGTGCTTGTTAGTGACTTGCCTCCGTTTTTCTGCTTTTCCAGTTCCAACCTTGCTCATGTTATGCGTAAACTGGTTTTCTGTGTTCGAGCCTCCGTAAAATTCTTGCTGCGAACCAGGCTTCTTTTGCTGTTTCCACTGTATCCTGTGTGGCTTTGCTCCAGGTAGGGCTTTTTAATGCTCTTGTACCGCCTTGGCAGGCATTTGTCAGTTCCCCGCCAAGAACCAGTGTTCACTCTGCTTAACGAGCTCCAGCAGTTTTTTGAGAGGTTGGTCGTGGGTTTACTTGAGGTGATTTATGCTTAAGTGCTTTCTTAGGGCCATGCCGAAATACTGCCACTAATGGCCCTTTTGACAAGTTTGCCTTTGCTGCTAGACTCTAAAAGAACAATGCATTCAGGACCACGTCTTTATATTCACGGTATTGCCCCTGGAACCACGATCCCACTGCTGTGTGGGGTTTGAGAAGGTTCTGAAAAGGCAGCAGAACTCAGAAATACTGAGTTGTGCGGTTCCCTTCACGACCCAGCCCCAGATCTGTGGTTTTCCATATTGCCTGTTCATAAATCACTACTTTTTATTTAAAGATGGATATTACATTATTGACATGTATTCTGTATTCGTGTGGTAACCATTTTATCATTACCGGTGGCGCAAAATAGCTGAGCAATTGCTAGCCTTGGGGAGCAGCAGATGCACACACCGTAAAGGCGACTTTATTTCCAAGACAACCAAGAATTATCCACACGCAACGTATTCCTATGAAAGCTCTTTTGGTTTTATGCGTGCTATTGTGAACAGCAGTTACATGCAAGCCCTCATTTCAAGTAAGCGTTGGCCTCATCTTTTCTACCTATTGACTTTGACAGTGCTTTTTGCCAATGCTATTCATGTTAGGCAAAATAAAATGCTTTTAGCTGATGCTGTGCTGCATCTACAGAAGAAAAGTGAGATGACTTGTACACGAGGTGTATGCTTAATCATACACGTGTGCCATAACGTTACGGCAGCCTAGTGTGATATTGTATGTATGACTGTAGGCACATGAGCCACCATTCGTGCACACATATGGCATAATGTACCTGCCATTTTTTTTGTCACCGTTTGAAGATGGTGGATTCCAGTCTCGGAGCAGCAAACAAAGAATAATCATCTAAACGTGCTCTATAGCACATTAAAGCACATTAAAAAGTACATTTAAAAAAACATGGTGAGAGTGAAGGGGGATCATTGGAAGAGCAGTCAATGCTGATGGAGTGCTAAAGCAATATGGAGTGGGTGGGGGAGCAATGGAAAAGCTTGAGGAGGGAGAAGGAAAAAGTGAAAAACTAAAACGATGAGGGAAGGATGGGAAAGCAATGGACGAGCTGGGGTGAGGTAGCAACAAAGAGCACACGGGGTGGCTATTTGTGGTGAGGCTATTTGTGGGGAAGAGGCACACGAGGAAGAGGGCCAAAACACACATGCACACTGGTGGAGTGCTAAAAGAAGAACGTATTTCCCTAATTGTGAGCAGTAGAAGGTTATGTTATCCAGTCACAAGGATCGTAAAGAAACCATACTCTAGGGTAGAGGCAGACACAAACACTACAAACAGTACCCCCCTCAGCAGCACTGCACTAGAGGGCAACACTGCAAGGTGATAATCATTACATCACTGCCCAGACCGACTCTAATTACAGCACTGCACACTGTGGCATCCTCTGCAGCACTGCACACTGTCTCCTCTGCAGCACTGCACACTGTGGCCTCCTCTGCAGCACTGCACACTGTCGCCTCCTCTGCAGCACTGCACACAGTGGCCTCCTCTGCAGCACTGTACACTGTCTCCTCCTCTGCAGCACTGCACACTGTGGCCTCCTCTGCAGCACTGCACACTGTCTCCTCCTCTGCAGCACTGCACACTGTGGCCTCCTCTGCAGCACTGCACACTGTCTTCTCCTCTGCAGCACTGCACACTGTGACCTCCTCTGCAGCACTGCATATTCACCCTCACTGCAAAAATGTGTGTGTGTGGCTGGCTCTGGGTGTGTGTGTGTGGCTGGCTCTGGGTGTGTTTGTGTGGCTCTGGGTGTGGGTGTGTGTGTGTGTGTGCTAGTAATTGCTGTCTGCTGAGCTCGTCCGTAGGGTACAATAGGTCTCACATTTGCGAGAGATTAAGCTAATGGCAATGTAAATGACAATGCCATTTATTTATCTGTTTTCAAAACCAACACAAATACAAATTTTGTCATTTACAATGCCAATAGCTCAAACTTTTCCAAAGGTGAAACAATTGCATTGTAAATGCTTGTTAAAAAAGGCGATAGGGCTAGTTGTGTGTGCTACCGCCCGATATCTTTGCTTGACTCAACAATTAAAATCATCGGGTGGGTTATTTTAAATAGGCTGCAGTTATGGGCTGAGGAGCACAAGATTATCCGCGACCTACAATATGGCTTTAGAGAGGGTATCTGGACAATAGACCAGTGTCTCAATTTATTTATTGTCCTGGAGAAATACGCCAAGGCCAAGGGAGGTAGGTTGTTCTTAACCTTTGTGGATCTGACATCCGCTTTTGACTGTGTTACCCAAAGGAAATTATGGTCAATCTTAGCTAGGTTGGGTGTTGAGAACAATATAATTGTATTCCTCAGAGAGTTGTATAATGGTGCTAGGGCCACGATTAGATACGGTAAAAGAGGGGAATGTACAAGAATATTTAATATAGTGAGGGGAGTGAGGCAAGGATGCGTCCTTGCCCCTTTCTTATTTACCATCTTTCTGTAGTAGTGGATCTCTGTGTATAGTCATAATCTAGTGAATAGTCCCGCCCATGTGCGTGGACCCCGGCAATCAAAAATAATCTCTTAAGTTGTCAAGAAATGCAGAACTGCAAGACACTTAAGAGAAAATT
Organism: Lissotriton vulgaris; assembly: GCF_964263255.1. Lineage (NCBI taxonomy): Eukaryota > Metazoa > Chordata > Amphibia > Caudata > Salamandridae > Lissotriton > Lissotriton vulgaris. Next base: position 2,012,527,652 of record NC_141691.1, read on the forward strand.
AAAGACAAATAATGCAGCCTATATACACAGGCTACACTGTCCAGTACTTCAACTAGAAATTCCACCAAAGAAACCACACACAACACTGCCTGCCCAGTTTCTTCCATAGAGAAACTTGCCTCTACCAGTAAAAAGCCTATGGAATGATAGAGAGGAAGGCATGGACAGACAAGCCCCATAGGCTGCCATTATGTGGCTTACAATAGGATACTGTGCCTTTAAGAAACTTTCCAGAACTTTCTCCCAGTATCCCAGAATGCACAGCAGGTCCCTTTTACTTTCAGTTCTTTTTTCCGGCTCCTGCTAACTGGACCCTGGCATTGAGCTCTCCCCTTTTTCAAGGGTTTATTGGATTTTGTTCACTTTTTTGCTAAAAAGTGTTTGAGATATATATTCCTTGGTGCTTTTCTTCTCTCCTGTGTGTTTGTTCAGGCTTTTAGGGCTCTAAAATGCATGCTCTTTTCGACAAATGCCCAGTCTGTGGAAGGAAGAAGGCCAAGAGTGATCCACATGAAGTCTGCATTATCTGTCTCCCTGAGGCACATGTCCCTGAAGACTGCGACATCTGCCAGCACCTTTCAGCAAGGACCCTGAGGGAAAGGCTGAAGATTAGGCTTCAAGGCCTTGAGGAGAGACGACTGCAGGCTGCAGGTGGGTCTGGGCTTACAGGGAAGGTTCCCTCTCCCTCTGCTGAGGCCTATGGGGGGCTCCCCAGAGGCAGGAAGCCCAGCAAGAGGTCCCATTCTCCGCCGGCGTCGATTGCCTCGATGACGGCGTCGAGAGGGATGACGACGGTGTGTTCCCCATCTCCCTGGGGCTCCGGGTCGAGAAGGCGTGAGAGGTCGGCGTCGAGGGGCCTGGTTCGGCCGCCGTCGACGGTGTCTTCATCGTCGTCGTCGACGTCAGCGTCGAGCCATCGACGTCGAAGGAGGACAGACAGGCGTTGGCGCTCGTCGTCGAGACGACACCGCCGTTCGCCGTCAAGAAGACGATCGCCGGCCAGAAGACGATCGCCGTTGAGAAGACGAGCGCCGTCGAGAAGACGGTCGCCGCCGAGGAGACGATCGGCGTCGAGGGGATCTTCGGCGTCGAAGACCTCGAGGAAGAGGATGGCGTCGAGGAGGAGTCGACGCTCGTCGTCGAGAAGGGATCGGTCGTCGTCGCGGATGCGGCGTTCGACGTCGAGGAAGGATAGTTTGACGTCGCGGAGGCGACGTTCTACACCTGAGTCGCGGAGGCGACATCCGACACCGGAACAACGTCGTTCGGAGTCGAGGAGAAAGAGGTCAGCGTCGTGGAGTCGTTCGCACTCCCCGAAGCGGCGCAGAAGGGATTCTGGTGCCAGAAGTCACGCTGGGTCTGATGGAGGACGCTGGAGGCTGCGATCACGTACTGGAGGGGCTGATTCGCAGTCCCCTCCTCCGAAGAAGTCACCGGGCTCGGTGTACTCAGTGGTATATACGCCACCCCGGCCGAAGTCTCCTCCTCCTCCTATACCGAAGGAGAATCCTCCCGTCAACCCCCCTCTACCGTCAGGACAGCCACCACCACCGCTTCCGCCGCATGGGCCTGCACCTCGGCCGGTGATACCCCCTGTCCCTCCGCCGAGATCGGTGTCGCTACCGCTTCTCCCTACTCCGCCTAAGGGGACTCCAAAACCTCGTCCCCAGGATAAGCCATGGAAGAAGCCCCCAAGGAAACCTGCGGAGCGCCCACGGACCGGAAGGTCACGCTCTCGTTCCCGGAGGAGGGAGCGATTGCGTAACAGGTCGTCTACGCGGTCGAGACATCGCCATAGGAGGCACAGATCTCGCTCACGCACGAGGTCCTCAGGAACGAGGGACTTCTCCCCGACGTTGTCGGGATCACCGGATAAAAGGGTGTCTCCGGTTGATGACTTGGTGGCGTTCCATGATGTCCTTCTTTGTGGCGCTGCCAAATTGGGCAAATCCTTGACGGTGCCCACGCCAAAGACATCAGTCATTTTTGAGACACTGCACCAGAAACACCTGTCTCGTCCACTACTACCTTTGGTACCGGGCCTGGAGGAACCGGCCAAGGACCTTTTCCTCACCCCTGCGGTGACTAAGGCGGCACCATCGAGATTGCAGAAAAAGTACCGGGCTCCCGATTCGGACCCGGCTTTTCTACAGGTGGACCCTCCTCCGGATTCGGTGATTGTGACGGCGGCCCGCAAACAGCATGCCACCACTCCGTCATCCACAGTCCCCCCGGACAAAGAATCTAAGCTGATAGATTCAGCGGGAAGGAAGATGTGTGGAACATCGGCGACCTCTATGAAGGCTGCGAGTGCCACGGCTCTCTTGGGTCGCTACGACCGCTCCCTCTGGGAATCTCTTCAGCAGTTTGCATAACACTCACCTCGCGAGAAGCGGGAGGATTTCCAGAAAGTGCTAAATGAGGGGATGCTGGTAGCTAATCAGATTGTCAGCGCTGCGGCAGATTCATCCCTATTAGCGGCACATGGCTTTTGCCATGTAATTAATCAGAGATGACACGCCTGGCTCCGCCTTACGTCACTAAAACCAGACGCGCAGCAGAGGGTGGCCAACCTTCCATTCTCTGGCGAAACCCTCTTGGGGAAACATGCGGATGACGAAATGGCCCGCATGAAGGCGGAGGCCGAAACACTCACGGCTGTGGGTCTGGAGAAGCCTAAAGAAACGAAGAAATCGTACCGCCCATTCCAACGGCGGTTTGGTGGGCAGAGGACGTGGCCAAGCTTCGTGACAGTCGCAACAACAACAACAGTTCCGTAAGCCTTTCCAGAAATGCCAGACGGGCAGAGGAGGCCGGCAGTCGGCTCCAGCGACAAAGGGCCGGGTCTAGGCCCTAGGAACCTACTTTCCCCGGATCTGTTACCCATTCCGGTAGGGGGAAGCATTCAATTTTTTCTGGCAGAGTGGAGAAAAATTACTCAGGACAAGTGGGTGCTGAATATTGTTTGCAATGGATACAGTCTTCGGTTCACCAGCCCGCCTCCATCAATCCCTCCGGTCAGTTCGCAGTATCAACTGCAGGAGCTCCAGGCGGAGGCAGATATCCTGTTGAGGAAAAGGGCGATAGAAGACGTACCTCTGTCTCAGAGAGGAAGAGGTCTGTACTCCCGGTTCTTCCTGGTTCGCAAGAAGGACAAGAACGAGTTCAGGCCCATTCTTGACTTGCGACAGGCAAACAGATGGATTCGCAGGGAAAAGTTTTGCATGCTGTCGTTGCATCAGATTTATCCTCAGTTGCAACAAGGAGACTGGCTATGTGCTATAGACCTACAGGATGCGTACTTCCATGTGCCCATTGCACACAAACACAGGAAGTTCCTGCGGTTCCAAGTCGGCAAAAATCATTATCAATACACAGTACTCCCATTCGGACTAAAGTCTGCGCCGAGAACATTCTCGAAGTGCATGGCGGTGGTAGCGGCACACCTGAGGAAGAACAAGGTGTTTGTCTACCCGTACCTGGACGATTGGTTGATCAAGGCATCCTCTTTCTCGGAAGCGCGATCACACTTCCAGAAGACGTGCGTTCTCTTGAACAAGCTGGGGTTGCACATCAACATGTCCAAGACTGTCCCGACTTCAGTCCAATGCATACAGTACTTAGGAGCCTCCATCAATACGCTGTCAGCAAGCGTGTCTCCTTCGGAGGAGCGACGGTTATCACTCCTTCGGAAGGCTCAGGCTCTTATGACCAATCCATCTACAACAGTGAGGACGGTGTCTTCTCTACTGGGATCGATGGCCTCTTGTATCTTCCTGATGCCACACGCGCGGCTGCACATGAGACCGCTGCAGGAGTGCTTGGAGGACCAGTGGGATCAGAGGAAAGGATCGTGGGACGACAAGATACGGCTGTCTCTGCATGCTCTTCAGTCTCGGACGTGGTGGTGTTCAGCGGAGAATCTCCTCAGAGGTGTTCCCTTCCATAAGGATATTCCCACGCAGACTGTCGTGACGGATGCTTCTCTCCAGGCGTAGGGAGCGCACTCCTGGAGTCTATAGATTCAAGATACGTGGTCCCCGATGGAGGCCACGTATCACATCAATTTCCTGGAACTCAGAGCTGTTCACTTGGCGCTGAAGGCCTTTCTTCCGTCCTTCCAGACCAACTCTCTGATTGTACAGACGGACAATACCACCGCAATGTATTACCTCAACAAGCAGGGGGGCTCGAGATTGCGCACTCTGTCGCAGGAGGCACAGGCGATCTGGCACTGGCTTCTGGCCAGAGGACTGACGATGACGGCTACCCATCTACCAGGTGTGCAGAATGTTCAAGCAGACGCGCTGAGCATACTGGTTCAAGAAAACCACGAATGGGTCATAAACGACGAAGTACTAGAAGAAGTCTTCGCAAGGTGGGGAACTCCAGACGTAGATCTGTTCGCCACCGCCGAAAACAGCAAATGCCGAGACTTCGCCTCCAGGTACTACCAGCAGGGGACTCTGGGGAATGCGTTATGGATCAACTGGTCGAACAGCTTTCTGTACGCTTTTCCACCAATTCCCCGGATTCTGGCGGTACTCATCAAGCTGGCCCGGTCCAGGGCTCAGATGATACTCATCGCCCCGGAATGGCCCAGACAGTGGTGGTTCACGGACCTGCTTCACCGGTCTCTCCTTCCTCATATTCGGCTGGCGTGCAGGCCGGACCTTCTCACGAAGTTCGGGTGGCAGATGTTGCACCCCAACCTCTCGTCTTTGAGTTTGGCGGCATGGCTCCTGAGATAGTGCAATATGGCCATCTCAATCTGCCAGAAGATTGCATGGACATACTGAAGGAGTCTAAAAGGCCTTCCACTCGGACTTCCTATGCTTACAAGTGGAAGAGGTTTTGAATCTGGTGTCAGTCCAAGAACTACGACCCGACGAGGTGCAAGGAAGACGTCATCCTTCTGTACCTTCTACATTTGGCGCAGTCTGGCCTTAATGTTCATTCCATTAAGGTTCATCTTGCTGCATTGACTGCCTACAGGAAATGCCCTTCACAGACTTCCTTCTTCCAGATCCCTGTGATCAAAGATTTTTTGGAAGGCTTGAAGAAAGTGTTCCCTCCTGTCAGGCTTCCTTCGCCTTCATGGGAATTGAATGTGGTGCTGTCCAGATTGATGAAGGAGCCTTTTGAACCTATTCATAAGGCTTCGTTGCAGCACCTGTCCTGGAAGGCGGCGTTCCTCGTGGCCATTACATCGGCCCGCTGGGTGAGTGAAATTCGGGCGTTGTGTTGCCGAGAACCTTATACTGTATTTCATGCCGCTTAGGTTGTTATGCGTACTCACCCTAAATTTCTTCCCAAGGTTATTTCTGATTTTCATGTCAACCAGACTATAACTTTGCCTACGTTTTTTCAGAATCCTTTGTCTCCAGCGGAAAGGTCTCTACATTCCCTGGATGTTAGGAGGGTGTTGAAATTTTATCTGGATAAAACCAAGGATATTCGTAGGTCTGACCAATTATTCGTCAATTATGGATCGGTCAGGACTGGTCTAGCGACCTCCAAGCAGTCCATCTCTAGATGGATTGTGTCCTGCATACAGTTGTGTTACCAAAAAGCTAATAAGGCCTTAGGGGGTAAACCTTAGGCTCATTCCACCAGGGGAAAAGCTGCCACGACGGCTTTACTCCGTAATGTTCCGATTGCAGAGATCTGCAAGGCGGCCACTTACAGTCGGTTCATACCTTTGCTAAGCATTACTGCCTGGACACTGATGCCATGGCGGATGCTCAGGTTGGGCAGGCTTCGCTGCGAAATTTGTTCGCACAATAGTGGTGTTTTCTTTTCTCCACCGCCGCTTTGGTGTGGGGATGGGCTTGCCATTCTATTCACTAGATTATGACTATACACAGAGATCCCCTACTACAGAAGGAGTAGTTTCTGTCCTGTAACTCCAGTTCTGTAGTAGGGGTATCTCTGTTATAGTCAAGCGCCCGCCCTCCTCCCCGGTGGAGATGGATGTTCATGTAAGGAATGCTACAGGTCTGGCGTGCTACGCCTTCAAAAAGAACTGAAAGTAAAAGGGACCTGCTGTGCATTCTGGGATACTGGGAGAAAGTTCTGGAAAGTTTCTTAAAGGCGCAGTATCCTATTGTAAGCCACATAATGGCAGCCTATGGGGCTTGTCTGCCCATGCCTTCCTCTCTATCATTCCAGAGGCTTTTTACTGGTAGAGGCAAGTTTCTCTATGGAAGAAACTGGGCAGGCAGTGTTGTGTGTGGTTTTTTTGGTGGAATTTCTAGTTGAAGTACTGGACAGTGTAGCCTGTGTATATAGGCTGCATTATTTGTCTTTAATTTTCTCTTAAGTGTCTTGCAGTTCTGCATTTCTTGACAATTTAAGAGATTATTTTTGATTGCCGGGGTCCACGCACATGGGCGGGACTATTCACTAGATTATGACTATAACAGAGATACCCCTACTACAGAACTGGAGTTACAGGACAGAAACTACTCCATATTAATGATCTGGAGAAAATCTTGCTGCAAGACTGTCAAGATATGCCTACGGCACAAAATCGATCAATACCTGCACTTATTTATGCAGATGATGCTGTCCTGCTGGCAAGGACTTGGATCAAACAAATGATAGATGGTCGCCGTGCACAGCATTGGAGTAATCTATAGGTTAAAGGCGTGGATCGTGCTCCTTCGTATACTCCCTGCTTAGGAGTATGTACAATGAATGAGGATTGCGCTGGCACTATACAGTGCTAGTGTCACAAAGGGCACAGATTGTTGGATGCTGGATTTGCCAGCCAGTTTTTGAACAATAAAGTTTTCAACAAATTCAGTTTTCTGTTCTCTGAAGTATTTTATTCATACTCTTGTAAATGATTTCAACTTAAAGATAATCAGTGATCATACTTTTATATCCAACTTCTTTTTCAAAAATACATTCCATATATTCCAATGCATTTCGGCCTACTGGCCTTCATCTGGGAAATCTGTGAAGCAAAGATTGTATCTGTCACTAACTGTGATATTATACTTAATGTACATTCAAGACAATCAATAGCTATGTAACTCAATCCTGTCACATTATGTCTAACGCTGTTAAATAAAGCTAGTTTGCGCTACCTGGTGCCAGTTTGAAAGTTGCTGATTACCCTCTAAACTTACGCGCTGGAAAATGCTGTCATGTTTATAGTGGGTAGGGAAACATGCATTATCCGATGATAGGAGCAACATTGTTACACAACCCCTTCGTGTTACATTCGAGTCAACAAAGCTGATCTATTAATATCCTGAGCATAACGCGTTAACAAAAAAAGACTCGTCTGTGCCTTCAAAATGTTAGCATTCGCTATCTAAGTTGTAGCGTTCAAGGGCTGCCTCTGGGGAACTATTAACGCAGTTAATCCTTACCGGGAATGCAATGATCTGGGTTCTGTCCGCGCTGGGGGCGACTGCTCTCACCGCAATGAAAGTCGGCGTGTGACGCGTGTGGGCTGTACTCTGCTATTTGAAGTGCGCGCGCATTTTGTTAAAGGGCCAGGATCTAACTATCAGTTAGTGTATGTAACCCTGTGCTTAATGTGAGAGCTTAGTGGCGGATATATAAAGTTGCCTATGTGGTTAAATTGAGGGTTATGCAGCACCATGAACAAATGCACATAATATAAAACATGAATTATAAATAACAGCTGAATTCAGTCCGTTCATTGATCCCCTGTGGGCGCAGAGTTTGCAAGTAAAATATCCAGTGATTTTCACGTTTGAGCAAAACTTTTCTGTTATCTCTTTCTTCGTTCTTTTCCACAATTTCCAATATACATGCCCTTATTTGATTGATTTGGTGGTTATGTTCAATAAAATGGGTGGCGACAGCTGATTTTGACACTTTTGTTCTTATATTGCTTTTGTGTTCGGTCAACCTTGTTTTGAGTTTACGTTCTGTTTGTCCGACGTAGGCTTTGCCACATGGGCATTTTAACATGTATATGATGTTTTTCGTGTCACACGTGCCATTAACTTGTAACTTGATCTTGTTACCTCTCATGGGGTGGGTAATGGTGTTACCTTCCATAATGTTATTGCAATTGCTGCAGTTTTTGCATGGGATGGTACCTTTAAATGTTGTTTGAGGTTTCATGGATGTGGGTTTCTTAATGATTTCTCCTAGGTTTTTGGCTCTGGTGAATGCGAACAGTGGTTCATCCTGGAATATGTTATTAAAATCAAGTTCAGTTTTGAGCATGCACCAATGTCTTTTGATTATTTCTTGAATTGGGAGCTAATTGTGGAGTATTTGCTCACACAAGTGATTCTGTTAGTCTTTTTACCTTTTTGTGAAGAAAGTAAGGTCTTTCTATTCTTGGCTGTGGCTCTTTTTAGAGCGTCTTGTAATACATCATTAGGATATCCTCTTTTTTTGAATTTATTTATCATGATTTGTGCTTGCGTCTTTGATTCCTCCGGGTCTGAGACAATTCTTTGCACTCGAAGTAGTTGGGAGTAAGGTAGGTGTTGTTTGAGGGGGGTGGGATGGAAGCTCTGGTAGGCAAGAAGATTGTTGCGATCTGTGGTCTTGGTGTGAAGAGTGGTCGCAAAGTTATTGACAGTTTTTTGGATAGTTACATCCAAGTAATTAATTTGACTGTCGTGCACTACATAGGTGAATTGTATCCTTTGGTCAATCAGGTTGAGTTGTTGGATGTTGGTAATCAAGCGTTCTTCAGTGTCTTTCCACAAAATGAAAATATCGTCAATATATCGTAGATATAGACGTAACCCTTGGTGCCATTGTGCATTTTGTAGAATGTGTTTGTTCTCATACTGATGCATAAAGATATTCGCATATGATGGGGCTGCCGGATTTCCCATGGCGGTACCAGACTTTTGTAAAAACCATTTGTCCTCCCATTTGAAATAGCTGTGCATCAACGTAAAGTTGAGTAACTCTAACAAGAATATTTTCATGTTTTCTTCATATTCCATCTGGAGCAGTGCTGCTTCTACAGCCTCTATCCCCAATGAATGTGGTATAGAGGTGTACAATGCTTGTACATCTATAGTGCACATGAGTATTTTCTCATTAGGGTCCAGTTTTACGTTGTCTAGCTTATTCAAAAAATCTGTGGTGTCTTTAATGAAGGAGTTCATGGTGATGACATAGGGTTGGAGGTATTTGTCAATCAGTTTACCCACTGGTTCCTGAATGCTGCCACAGGTCGACACTATAGGGCGACAAGGTGGTTGTTGGGGATCTTTATGAATTTTAGGTGTTAGGCAAAACCTGGGTGTTTTAGGGTGATCCATGGTGAGATATTTCTTCATTTTGTCATCTACGCATCCTTTCATAATGCCTTCTGAAATTATGGTTTGAAGTACCGCTTGTATTTCCTTAGTGGGATTTGTATTGAGTTCCATGTATGTGTTCTCATCTTGAAGGTGCACTTGGGCTTGTGAGTTGTAATAATCCTTATTCATAATGACCAGAGCTCCACCCTTGTCCGCTTTCTGACAGATAATGTTAGGGTTGTCCGCTATGTTTTTGAGGATGGCGTGTTCTTTTTGGGTGAGATTTTTGCGTTTGGACCCCATTAGCTATGCAAACAATGATATCATCATTTACCATCTTCATGACCAATCTGGACCTGAAGGTTAATTGTACTAAAACTTTTAGTATGAACTGTGGTAGAGGAGCCAACTTGAAAAAAAGAACTATGTACATCAACTCCAAACCACTAGACCATACTCAAACTTTCCCGTATTTAGGAATTCTCTTTGACTGTACTGGACAGTGGGGCAGTGCAGTTAAAAGCAGAAATTTATTATTTCCCAAGTCAATAATGGCCCTTAAACAGTTTAGTAAAAAACTGGGGAATAAACCAGTAAAGGAGCTCTTCTGTATATACAAAGCTAGCTGTGTTGCAGTTGCAACCTACGGTACGGGTATCTGGGGGGATGCTAACGTCTCAACTCTACAGTTAACCGAAAATGGCTATCTTTTATCCATACCAGAAAGTACGTCCACATACAACTGTCCCACTGAACTGGGTTTACCCTATCTAGAAGATATCATCAAGGTACAACCGGTCCTTCTGCGGCATAGGGTGTGGACCACAGAAGAATGCCATCTCAATCGTCTAATTTTGGGAGACGTCTTGAAATTGGATTGTGTTCATCGGGTGAAATGGCTTAGATACATTAAGTTATTTTTTGTTAACATTGATCATCCTGAGTATTTTGGCGACCAATGTATCAGATCCCGAGAAAAGAGCTGAAAAAGTTATGTATAACTTATTTAGTGCAATGTAGGGAAGTAACAGAGCTTACAAAAAAATCTGATCTCTCACCAATTGATACTCACCCCGTAAGTTATTCAACCTTATTTAACCTTGCAGATGAGGGATCATGACAGGCTCCTAATTATCCGTTTTAGATTTGGTATCCTTTTTAGGCCCCTGAGTTTTCCTACTACTAACAACTCGACCAGTGGCATCTGTAAATGTCCTTATGACGACCTGTCCACCCAATCTGATATTCACATTTTATTTTTCTGTAAATTTTATTCTGTACCAAGGAAAAGGTGGATTATGCCCATTTTAAGGTATCTAAATCTAAGGCAATGTCGGCCTGCGTTTTTAGCAATTCAGAAGTTAGATGACATATTCTCTGTGGTGTCTGTATCTGCCTTTCTTAAAAATGTTTTTTATTCACGGAAAACTATTATTATTTGATTTTATTAGTGTTTCAGCAATGGCATTTTAATGTATGTAATATGTATTATTAACTGTGTAATAATTGTTATGTTTGTTGTAATTTTATGAACTTTTATGGTTATCTATGACAATATAACCGAATAAAGTCTTTTTTGATTTTGATTTGAGTCACGGTTGGGCTGTGATGACGACGGAATGGTTCCATCATGACCACGCCCGCGATTAGAATGTCCAGCACAGGGCTGGAATTCCTGTCGCACTCAAGCGGTTAAAAATGGAAAACCTACAATGTTTTGGCATATTAGGGACCCCCAGAGTCTCCCATAGGTATCCCAGGGGTGGGGGGGGAATCAGTTATCTATAAGGTACACCCTGATAAAATGAGTTTTTATATGCCTGGGTAAAGTGAAATTTCACATTCCACATTGTGTTAAAGTGCTGCTCAAATTCGACTTTGATGCTAGCAGCACTGGGGAAGGAGGATCTGCAATATTTGTGCAGATTCAGAACCCTTAAATCTCCCATAGTTGCACAAGGAGTGGGGGTCCTGTAGAAATTAGGGAAATACTAATAAAATATGTTTTTATGAGCCCTTGGGCTAGAAAACTGACCCATGTCATTTTCCCAATTGCAAATTCCATGGTCCATAGGTTAACATGGCAGGGAGTTATTAACCCCTTCGCTATGGGGGTAATTCCCCCACGGTGAAATTAAGGGGGGTGAGCACTGCGCCGCAGCGCTCATGACTCCTATCCGGAGTTAAAGAATAACTCCGGATAGGAAGGAAATAGAGTTACCTTTCAAACTCTTACTAGAATGGTAGGGAAAAATCCAACAATATTATATTGTTAAATTTCTCCTAAAGTGTACACACAAGACGTTATAATACTTTCTTGTTTGTAAATTCAAATTCAGCCTTCCAGTGGTCTCCCCAGATTGGTCAGAGTTAAGTGGATTAGCCAGGCTGCTGTGAAGAGGTAATAAAGAGCCCCTGGGGTTAACTGTCTCTGCTGGCAGGGTAGTGTGCTGTTCAATAGGAATGCCAGGCCAGGGGGAAGAGTCGTAAACCATGGTCTTCTTCAAAGGCAGAGGGACAGCCACAGTGTCAGTTTCCACCTTACACTTTTTTTAACCTATTTTTATAAATTGGTGTTGGATTTTTATTTTGTGTTGTGTCGTAATTATTTACTGAAATTGTGTTTTTAAATACTTTACATACCTGTCTTTGAAGTTAAACCAGTCTGCTTGCAGCCACGTTACCAAGGGTTGAGCATAGGAATAATTTATAATTTTCTAAGACTTATGCTGGGTCCTACCATGTGTTAGTGGCCTTATTGCCAGTGGCAGACCTACATTTGTCCCTACCAATAACCCACTTTCCAACAAACCCTATTCTGAGCATTTTAATCACGGGTGTTGTGAAAAACATCTTACCCGAAGAACCTCAGATATATGACATGAACTTCTATAGAGGTCTGAAGAGGTCATTCCAAAATTTATCATTTATTCATTTCAAACACGTTTCTCAAATAAATTCATCCAAGTCATCATATGATTATTCTTTTCTTTTGATCATTTATTTGTTTATACTTGGTTATCATCTTGATTAAATCATATTCACTTCTCATTTACCCAATGCATTTCAGGTCAGGGACCCTTCTTCTTTAAAGTTTTTTATAATGTTTAAGCATTGCAATAAGAGACATATAAGGGTGGCTCATAAAAGTCCTTGTTTCTCCTTATAGAGACCCCAGAAGAAGGGTCCCTGACCCGAAATGCATTGGGTAAATGAGAAGTGAATATGATTTAATCAAGATGATAACACCAAGTATAAACAAATAAATGATCAAAAGAAAAGAATAATCATATGATGACTTGGATGAATTTATTTGAGAAACGTGTTTGAAATGAATAAATGATACATTTTGGAATGACCTCTTCAGGCCAATGTTGAAGAGTGCACACAACCTTTAAAGGTGGGGAACCTCCAATTTCCTAGTAATCAGTTATACAACAGTGTTCTTAGACACAACACTTTGGAAGGAGTGCACTACACTAAAACAAAATAAGGATATATACAGTTTAAGCAAGGAGTGCACCAGTGGATCTAATACAATGAACTTCTATAGAAGCATAATAGAGTTTGGAATCAAGTGCTTTATAACCATAGCATCTGTTAATTTATTTAGCAAGTTTTCTTTTGCAGAGCTATGAATAATACATTTGGTCCATTTAGCTGCACAGCATTTGCTTGTGGTAGGCAGTCATGTCTCCATTAACACCTCAAAACACCTGTCCGGTAGGCCGAGGTGCTCAACATTAGGCCCTCAGGAGCGAAGCGGAGACTGGCTGGTTTTTGGTTGCTTATCCTTTCCTCTCTGCAAGGTTCAAAAGATGTTGGAAACTAGTATTTTTATCTTTCTGTTAGCTGTCATATCCAGTAGATTTTCATGTCTGGCAAGCTACTGAAGAGCTGTCAGAATCATTGTCCTGTTTTATCTGCTTTCATGTGATGATTACTTCTGGTATGATTGCGGTCCGTGTAAAGGTTTAGGCAATTGTTTATGACCAGTTTGTCAGCAGTGTGTTCCTCCAGGATTCGTACTGCTATTATGAGGATGTGATTTCTTAGCATTTTCTATTTGCATAAGCTGCAGTGCATCAATTTGTGGTGTTCCTTACATCTGGAACATTGTGGTTACTCTCTCTTAGTTTAGTGCTCATTCATGGGAGTGATTCCTTGTTGTCTGCTTAATCTGTCAATGCTTTGCTTACCTGTCAGGTGTATTGTTGTAATTAGAGTTTCGTTTTGAATTGCCCATATCCAGATGTCTAAGGCTACCTTAGACAAGGCATAGCATTTTGTTCCCCATTGCTTGTTTAGTTAAACATTATGGTAGTGCGGTCTGTGTGAATCTGCACTACCTTCATCTTAAATTCCTTGTTAAGTGCCATAAATGTGTTTGATTGCCTCATGCAATGTCCACTGTCCCCTGATCTTTAGACCCACTATATAGGATCTATCCATGATGATGGTCACTATGGGGACTGGTGGCTTGAAATGTCTGCTCTGTGTTGTATTTTTTAAACTCCACCGCTGTAACCCTTAGTGTAGTTTTCATGTGACATCCACTAGATCCTCGAATCCTCTGTAATCATTGGCCATTACTTACAGGTTTCCTATGTAGCCTGGTAAAGTGTATAAGGGGATTGGATGATACAGTCATGCCCACTGTTTTCATTACAATATTCAACATGAGAAATTGTGACTTCTGGAAAAGTAAAATTGCCACACCTCTCTTCTGGACAGCCAAGGCTTTGAGTCTGACTCGACCCTTACAATGATCTTGTTCTTCGTAGGGGAAGATGAGGACTTCGCAGTGTTCACTGGGAAACCTAGAGTATACATAATCTTTAAGACCCCATGTCTGCTGTTTTGGCTTACCTTTACGAACCGGTATCTCTTAATGGGTACACATGTATTATTCTCTTTCACAAGTAATCGTTACCAGCTAGTATCTAGGTACGGGTACACATGTAATATTGTCATTCACAAGTTTGCTGCTACCATAGTAATACACTTTGTGAATACCTGGATGCTGACTTTAACCCAAAGTGTAAGACTTTGAATTGCTAATTTTCCTTGGTCCTTGGTTCATGCTCATATGAATATGGAAGTAAGCACCCTTGAGATTTATAGCCGCCTTGCAGTCTCCCCTTTGTAATAGTTTGCACACCTCATGCAGTGTAGTCATTCTGCTTTTTCGTGTCTTGACTGTCAGTTATTGCCCTTAATGTCTGGGCTTAGGAAGTAAACTGAGTAAACCCGCTTATTTATTTATTTATTATTAAGTGTTCTCCAGTATTAGGGGTGTCTTTCATAGATTCGCATGCTTGAATATTCCCTGTCGTCGAAGTGGGAGTCCTACAGTACATAAAATAGCAGTAACATATGCATGTATACATTAAAAATATCATAAATAACAATATACATACATATAATGTAATAAAAATTTAAATTGTGAAAAGTACCATAGAACATAATAGGCCCATGGAAAAGCCTAAGGGAGAACTCACTTTAGTAGCATATTAGTGTCATTATGTGTTGGTTCACATTCCAGCCAATCAGGCTGTAGCCTCCTCTAGAACCTTCTCCTCAGAAGCCCAAGTCCTCAGATTTTCTACCGCACGTCGTGTGAAGGGAGTCTCCCTGAGCTCTGCTCAGCTTTCTTCAACTCTAGCTGTTTTTTTTTTCTTCAGAAAATGTCTTCAAATAGGAAATCTTTATTTAAAGCCTGCCCTTCTTGTGGTAAACTGCGCCTTTTCCATGAGGATCCACACAGTAAATGCATTTACTGTCTCTATCCAGACCACGAGGTGAAAAACTGTCGCACTTTTCCTCCCAAGACTCTGAGGGATAGAGAGGCCCGTCTCCTTCTGTGGCTACAGAAGTTGAAGACTTCAGAGTCTGTGGTTTCTGAGGTAGAAAGTTTGTCATCTGGTGTTTCAAAATCCTCTCAGAAGCGTGGGTCTGAGACTGAGGTTCCATCTCCTTTTCTGAAGAAAAGTAGACTGTTGGAGTCCTCCAGGATTGTTTCCCCACAGGATTCGCTTCAGGGCACGTCTACGGGACCTGGTTCTCTGACGTCTGCGACCAAAGCCTTGCCTTCCACTTTTAAATCTGGCATTGGCTCGTCGACGGGCTCGTCGACGTCTTCAGTGACGACGAAGTCAGTGACTGTAGCCTCTACGTCGACGACGACATGTACTATGTCAACCAGTGCTGCGTCGACGACGATCGCCTCATCGACGACAGCCCAGGAGGTGAGACCCATTACTTCTATTGTGAAGGTCTCGTTGACGAGTGTCAAATCAAAACCGTCGACGAAGAAGTCATCGTCGACGCTTCCCTCGTCGACGCGAACCCAGTCGACGAAGATCAAGTCATCATCTAAAAGCAGCTCGTCGACGGGCCCATCTTCGTCGACGGCTGTCATTCCGTCGACGTCTACATCATCGTCGACGAGTAAGGCTCCAATCTCGTCGACGGCTCCGTCGACGGAAAAGAAATCTTCGTCGACGAAGAAAAAGCCTTCAATTTCAGCGTCGATTACATCTATGGCGACGACGCAGACGCCTCCGGTTGATTCTAAGACTGCCGCATTTACGTCAACGGGCTTGTTGACGTCTCATCAACCTTTGGCCACAGCTGCCACTTTTAATGTGGTTACTGCTTCTTCTTTGAGGACAGTACCTCTCATTCAACTGAGTCCAGTGAGAAGTGGAACTCATCTTCCAGACCAATTGTTTCAGTCTGGTGAGGAAAAATCCGGAAACGATTCAGAGGTAGAACAACTATTCGGACAGGCATCTAGTCCATCTGATTTGCACATTAAGTGCCAGGAGTATAGTGATGAGGGTAACGAAGTGGAAAACGTCGAAGATGGGAACAAATTATTTCCTGTTGAGGAATCAGAACCAGTTACTTCGGAGCCGGTTACGCAAATACCATTATCTTTGGTCATGAACCTGCAGCACATGCTAGATGACTATAACCACAGGTTCCCTCCATCTACACCTGCCTCTCCAGCACCACAACTTCCTCCACAGCCTCAACCTCAACTTCCTCAAGCACCTGCACCTGTTCCACCCGCGTCATCGGGGGGGTACTCGTCCTGACAGCGACAACGAGGATCCTGATCCTCGCAACACTGATGACGACGACAATGACGTCGATATGAATGAGTGGGACAATTACAGGGCTCAAACATCTTCCACTCCGCCCACCTCACCTCTAGCATCGCCTCCAGTGGACATTGCAAATTTCCATAATTTGATAGTCCGTGCTGCAAAGCGTTTTTATCTCACTATCGAAAAACAACAAAATGAAAGTGAATGCTTCTTGTATGATTTTAAGGACCTATCACGAAGGCAATACCAATCATTGACTATATTTGGCAGGAGGGCCTTAAATTAATGGAACATCCAAATTCGGTACCTGCAGTTTTGCCCAGATTGGACAAGAAATATAAGGCTCCGGCGTCTTCCCCGGCCTGTTTGGTGTCACAACCGAAAGCAGATTCGGTTATAACTCAGGCAGCACAGAAAAGATCCCGCATTCCTGCTACACCACTCACGTCTCCTTCTGATCAGGAAGGCCGCAAGTTGGACTCTATAGGCAAGAAATTTACAACAATGGCGGTGTGATGCGGCGTCCTCTCATGCCAGTCTTGGTCCGCGTCACTTCAGCCCTTCGTGCAATGCGGAAGTCCCAGCCAGAGCGTCCATAGCAACAGCCCGACCCACCAAATGTCCAACCCTCTGTCCTCTGTTCCAGGACCCAATCCGGAACGGCGGACACCCGGAAGCACTACCTCCCGACCCCGGAAGTACCTCCCCCTCACGTGACCCGGACACTGGAAAAGCCGGAACCAGAAAACAGTCCGACGTCGGATTGAGCTTGTGGCAGGAGACCCCGACCGGAGCGGCGAAGGAGAAGGCGACCGAAGACGAAGAAGATTGGTCCGAAGATTGGTGGAGTCCACCGGAGGTTGCTGGGGAGCGGCCGCAACTCAACTTGGAGAGTTGCGGCGGAGCGGGTGAGTGAATCGGAACCACCCTTGTAGCACATTAGGTGCAGTGTAAATAACTCCTTTTGTGTAGATAACCCCCTTAGGATCACGTCGTCACCCGTAGCACTGTGTAGATATTGTGAAGCACTTATTCACGTTGTAAATAAACCCTCGACCCTTTCACGTCCCTCCACTCAGCACCCCTACTGCTTCTCGATACCCAGCTTGTGTCCTGTACCTACCCCGACCCTACCGTCCCCTCCTCACTTTCGTCTTCATACCCCTCACAGACCCAGGTGTTGGTAACAGGGATCCGACGAGAGAAGTCCGGCAGGACTAACGGCTCCTTTCTTTGTTTCTTTGTTTCCCCTCCCGGTACCTCCGAGGACATCCCCAAGACCGGAACTCCAGAAGAACCAGCTGGGCACGTTACCGGACCCTCCTTCCAACCGAGGAGCTGTGGATTTATTTTGTTGAACATTCGAGACTGATACTTACCCTATTTGACCAGAAGTGTAGAAATAAAACAAACATTGCCCACTATATACGGCCTCCGCGCTTGGTATTCCGGTCCGCCACACTCCCACGTACACATTTGGTGTCAGAAGTGGGATCCGGAAGCATGGAGGCCGTCGTACAGAAAATGGCCGAGTCCCAAGAGATGTTGGGAAAGTTGATGGAGCGTTTCTTGAAAACGGCTGAGGAAGACAGGGGACAACTACATGACGTCCTCAAGGGTCAGGGGGATGCTCATGACCAGGCCATGGGTAAATTGACGGACGTCATCGGTCAACAGCAACAACGACCCATAACCTCCCTACCATCAGTGGTTCTACAAAAGTACGTTCCAGGGGACGATCCGGACTACTTTTTTACAAACTTCGAAAGGCTAGCCCAGGCCGCCTCATGGCCAGCAGACCGATGGGGACAATATTTGGGACCCCTCCTGACCGGAGACCTCCAAGCCGCGTATCAGCAAGCCAATATACAGGGCAACACGCCCTATGCTGATATCAAGAAGTGTATACTGGAGAGACTGGGTATAGATGATGAGACCTACAGGGTGAAACTGCGCCAAGCCAAGGAAGGACCACAGGAAACCCCTAGGGCCCTGTCCTTCCGCATTAAGGACCTCGCTAATCGCTGGTTACGCCCGGATACCTCCACAAAAGAAGATATCCTTGCTAAAGTATATTTGGAACAATTCCTGGCCTCCCTACATCCGGCCACTCAACGATGGGTACGGCAACATGCACATCTCACCCTGGACAGCGCGGTGGAGATCGCGAGTGCCTACAGTCGAGCCCAAGAAACACCCTGGGGCAGGGAAGAACATCCCCACAGATCCCATATAAACGCAGTCCGACCCCCCCCTCCACGGAAAGCGGATCCGCCTCCCCTGCTGCCAGCTCCGCTCTTGTACAGACCTCCCAATCCGGGTCCACAGTGTTACAACTGCGGTGGCTATGGACACATAGCGCGTGTCTGTCCACAGAAAGACGAGCCCATGGAGGTAGGCCTGGTACAGAACTATGTTTGTGCAACACCTGGAAAGACGCCCCCACCATTCCGTTGTCCAGTATATGTGGACGGACATCCACTCCTGGCTTTGGCTGACACGGGCTGTCGCCAGAGTGTTCTACGTCCCCAGGACCTGCCAACTCCACCTAGACCACCCACAGGCATGGTCGCCATACAATGTGTACACGGGGACACTAAGAAGTACCCAAGCACCCAGATAAGAGTACGGCACCCGGCTGATCCCGGAACTGATCTCACAGTGGGACTGATACCGAGTCTTCCTGAGCAAGTGATCTTAGGGAGTGACTATGCAGGCCTTCCTAAACTAGTGCAAGACACTACAGACTCTCTGAACCAATGGTGGGAAGAAGCACCCTTTTCTAGGGAACAACCGGTTGCTGAAGAACTGATCAGAACACGGAAATCCCGCAACCAGAAAAGAAAAGAGAAGCGAAACCATACCACCGCCTACCCTGTGGTTCCTGATGACCATCCCTGGCAAACGGACAGGGAATTCCGGGCGTCACAACAAGAAGATCCTGTCCTGCAGGAGGCCTGGGGAAGGGCCTTAGATCAGGAAGACCCCCTTCACGTAGGTCCCTATTTTTTTAAAAAGAACGGACTACTATATAGAAAAGGGGGTCCTAGCCAACCACCCCAATTACTGATCCCCGGACCCTTTAGAGATAAGGTACTCTTCCTTGCACACAGCCATCTCCTAGGGGGTCACTTCAGCGATGAAAAAACCAGCCTGTCCATCCTGGAGAAGTTTTACTGGCCGGGAGTACATCAACAGGTCAAACAATACTGTAGAGAGTGCCCTGTATGTCAGAGGAACAGCAGATACCGACCTCCCAGGGCTCCCTTACTCCCTCTACCCCTCATTGACATCCCCTTCACCCGGGTGGGAATGGACATTATAGGCCCCCTACTCCCCTCTCGCAGTCGCTGCCGATACGCCCTGGTTCTTGTGGACTACGCCACCCGCTTCCCTGAAGCGGTGCCCTTACGTCAACCCACGACACAGACCATAGCTAAAGCCCTCATCTCCATATTCTCTAGAGTAGGGTTCCCCAGGGAGATCCTTACGGATCAAGGCACCCCATTCGTTTCTGCCCTGATGAAACAAGTGTGCTCAAACCTGGGGATAAAGCAGATTCGCACCTCCGCCTACCACCCCCAGACGGATGGGCTGGTAGAGCGATACAACACTACCCTTAAGATGACTCTGAAGAAAATGTTGGCCTTGGAAGCAAAGAGGTGGGAGGAGATGTTGCCGTTGGCCTTGTTTGCCATACGCTGCAAAACCCAAAGTAGCACAGGATATTCTCCCTACGAATTGCTTTATGGTCGACCACCCCGCACCCTCCTTGACATGGCCCAAGAAGCGTGGGAGGCCGAACCTGACAGAACCCGACCCCTGCCAGAATACGTCGAAAACCTAAAAACCCATCTCTCACAACTACGCGATATTGTCCGCCAGAATATGGAGAACACCCAAGCCAGCCAGAAACGGCAATATGATAAGGGTACCAAACCCCGCGCTTTTAGCGACGGAGACCTAGTTCTACTGATGAGACCGTCATCTGACCATAAACTACTGGGACAGTGGCAAGGACCCTATGTGATCCTTCGCCAAGTGACCCCTGTCACATACGAGTTGGAACTCGACCCCACTCGGGGAACCACACAGGTGTACCATATCAATCTTCTAAAAAAATGGGAGGGACCCCGACCTGTCTTATCCGCCACTAGCCTACAACCCTCTCTCTCATTTGAACCCTGCTTTGATCCCGAGATGACCAGAGAGCAGAGACAGAGCCTACGGGAGGCGCTACAGCCCTTACAGAGAATGTTTTCCTCCTCACCAGGTCACACGACCATCACAGAACACAGCATACAAACAGAACCCGGAAAGATTGTACGGCTACGACCCTACAGGGTCCCTGAAGCCCGTAGGAATGTGATAAGGCAGGAAACCGAACAGATGCTGGGTATGGGGATCATTGAACCTTCCGTCAGTGAATGGAATTCCCCCATAGTTTTAGTGCCTAAACCTGACGGGTCCGTCAGGTTTTGCATAGATTTCCGTGAGGTAAACAAAATATCAACCTTCGACACATATCCCCTTCCACGTGTCGATGAGATGGTCGAGAGTATAGGGAAAGCCCGATACATATCCACATTAGACCTCTGCAAAGGCTACTGGCAGATCCCACTAAGAGTCCAGGACCGAAAGAAAACTGCCTTTTCCACCCCGGACGGCTTATTCCAGTTTACGGTGTTACCATTTGGGCTACACGGTGCACCAGCCACCTTCCAAAGGGCTATGAACCATGTGTTAAGACCACATTCAGGGTATGCCGGGGCCTACCTCGACGATATTGTTATCTATAGCAATAGCTGGGTGGAACACCTCGATCATCTAGGTAAAGTCGTAGCATCATTAGGCGCTTTTGGGTTCACCATCAATCCCGCAAAGACCACTCTAGCATCCCAATCGGTGAAGTACCTTGGTTACCTCTTAGGCGAGGGTATGATACGTCCACAGGCAAAGAAAGTAGAGGCCATTCAGTCCATTCCATTCCCCCAGTCACGAAAGGACCTCCGGGCTTTCCTAGGCCTGCTAGGTTATTACCGTAGGTTTACACCCAACTTTTCCCAGACTGCAGTCCCCCTCACTGACCTCTTAAAGAAATCGGCCAAAACAGAAGCCATCCTAAAGAATCCCACTCCCGTTCTACTTCTAGCCTTCTCTCGACTCAAGACTGCCTTAACCTCCAAACCTGTGTTGGTAAGTCCGGATTATTCACGGACCTTCCTCCTACAGACAGACGCCTCAGAACAGGGCCTAGGGGCGGTTCTTTCACAGAAAGACGAAAATGGGAACGAGAACCCTATATTGTACTTGAGCCGTAAACTGTATCCCCGTGAAACCAGTTATGCTGTCGTGGAGAAGGAAGCATTGGCCATTAAGTGGGCTGTGGAGAGCCTAAGGTATTACCTGGAAGGGAGGGAGTTTATCATCTATACTGACCATGCCCCTCTGGAGTGGATGGCCCGTAATAAAGGACATAATGACCGGGTCCTCCGCTGGTTCCTAGCCCTACAGCCATATAGATTTCGGACAGTACACCGAAAAGGAACAGAACAAGGCAATGCCGATTACCTCTCCCGATACCCCATGACCCAAACCCGTACTAGAAGGACAGCTAGGGGAAGGGGATGTGATGCAGCGTCCTCTCATGCCAGTCTTGGTCCGCGTCACTTCAGCCCTTCGTGCAATGCGGAAGTCCCAGCCAGAGCGTCCATAGCAACAGCCCGACCCACCAAATGTCCAACCCTCTGTCCTCTGTTCCAGGACCCAATCCGGAACGGCGGACACCCGGAAGCACTACCTCCCGACCCCGGAAGTACCTCCCCCTCACGTGACGCGGACACTGGAAAAGCCGGAACCAGGAAACAGTCCGACGTCGGATTGAGCTTGTGGCTGGAGACCCCGACCGGAGCGGCGAAGGAGAAGGCGACCGAAGAGGAAGAAGATTGGTCCGAAGATTGGTGGAGTCCACCGGAGGTTGCTGGGGAGCGGCCGCAACTCAACTTGGAGAGTTGCGGCGGAGCGGGTGAGTGAATCGGAACCACCCTTGTAGCACATTAGGTGCAGTGTAAATAACTCCTTTTGTGTAGATAACCCCCTTAGGATCACGTCGTCACCCGTAGCACTGTGTAGATATTGTGAAGCACTTATTCACGTTGTAAATAAACCCTCGACCCTTCACGTCCCTCCACTCAGCACCCCTACTGCTTCTCGATACCCAGCTTGTGTCCTGTACCTACCCCGACCCTACCGTCCCCTCCTCACTTTCGTCTTCATACCCCTCACAGACCCAGGTGTTGGTAACAGGGATCCGATGAGAGAAGTCCGGCAGGACTAACGGCTCCTTTCTTTGTTTCCCCTCCCGGTACCTCCGAGGACATCCCCAAGACCGGAACTCCAGAAGAACCAGCTGGGCACGTTACCGAACCCGGACCCTCCTTCCAACCGAGGAGCTGTGGATTTATTTTGTTGAACATTCGAGACTGATACTTACCCTATTTGACCAGAAGTGTAGAAATAAAACAAACATTGCCCACTATATACGGCCTCCGCGCTTGGTATTCCGGTCCGCCACACCCCCACGTACACAGGCGGCTACTACTGTGAGGGCGGCTAATACCTTGGCTATTTTGGGCAGTTACGACCACCAGATGTGGTCCGAGATTGCCGCACTGATTCCTCAAATACCCGATGTCATCCGTGCAGAAGCGCAGGCCATTATTCAGGAGGGAGAGATAATTTCATCCGAAATTATTGATTTCCCGCTCGACATTTCCTCCACGGGCTTTCGTCAATTGGCTGGGGCTGCAGTCTTGAGGCGTCAAGGCTGGTTGAAGTCTACCACCTTCCGTCCAGAGGTACAAGCAAAAGTCCTGGACTTGCCGTACGACGGGGATTCGTTGTTTGGCAAGCATGTAGATGATGCCCTTGAGGCGATAAAAAAGGACACCGACACTGCAAAGTCCTTCGCTACCCTCCAGTACAAGAAACGGCCCTTTCGGGGGGCACGAGGTAGAGGCTCCTCTACTTTTCGAGGATCAGGTCAATATCGTTCGTACAACACCTACAACGATAACCGGCAGAGGGGTTCCTACCAATCCCAGAATCGTCAGTCCACCACCAGACCATACCAACGAAAAACAACATATAGAGGTGGCTCAAACAATAAAAAGCAGTGACAGTCTCAGTTCCTTTCTTCTGCCGACTGTAAATCTTGGAGGTCACATCTCAAAGTACTTTTGCAAATGGTCCGAAATCACCTCCGACCAATGGGCCCTGGACGTTATCTCCAAAGGACATACCCTGGAGTTTACAAAATTCCCTCCCACTCGTCCACCTTCGGGGCCACCCTCTCCCCATCTCAAAGAACTTTTGGCCCAGGTAAAATTGATGATCAAAAAAGGAGTCATTGAGGTAGTGCCGCAAGGTCAACGCGGCAAGGGGTTTTATTCCAGATTCTTCTTAGTCAAGAAAAAGTCGGGGGAATGGCATCCAATTTTGGATTTACGGGCCCTGAACAAATTTATCATTTCGAAAACTTTTCAGATGTTAACTCTGCTTCAAATTCGGAATTATCTCAATCCAGGGGAATTCTTTTCAACAATAGACCTCCAAGACGCATATTTCCATGTGCCAATTCACCCCAGACATAGGAAGTATCTACGCTTGACAGTCGGACAGCTGCACTTCCAATTCAAAGTCCTACCATTCGGCCTTCGATCAGGGCCGAGGGTCTTTACCAAGACCTTGGCCCCGGTAGCTGTCTTTCTGCGTCTGCAAGGCATCCAATTTTATCCATACCTGGATGACTGCCTCATCAAGGCCAAGACTTTTCAACTGACGGAGCAGCACACTCAGGTCTGCGTCTCCCTTTTCCAAACCTTGGGGCTTTCAATCAATTGCCAGAAGTCACACTTTCATCTGTCGCAAAGGCGAGATTTTCTTGGAGCCTCGCTAGATTCTCGGCAGGGGAAAGTGTTCGTTTCCCAAGAAAGACAGGACCGCATGGTAAAGATGGTGCAATTCCTACAGTCAAAACTGTACGTTTCTGTTCGAATGTTCAAATCATTCCTTGGCATGGCTTCCTCGTGCATCCAACTTATCCCCAATTGCAGATAGCACATGAGGGCTCTACAGGAGGAATTAGACAAACAGTGGAAACAGGTGTCAGGGTCATTTTAGGACAAAGTCCTTCTAACACCTCGCATCCAGAAAGCGCTGGAGTGGTGGGCTCACCCTCCAAACATTTCTATGGCCGTTCATTCTAAGACGAACCTCCGACTCTGACGCTTACAACAGACGCGTCTCTCGAGGCATGGGGAGCGCATCTCGACGGCATGTCTGTAAAAGGAAAGTGGACGGCGACCCAACGTACTTGGCATATCAATCGCCTGGAACTCTTGGCGATTTTCTTGGCCCTAAAGTCCTTCCAGAGGTTAGTGCAGAGACACACTCTGCTGGTGAGGACAGACAACACCACCAGCATGCACTACCTCAACAAGCAGGGCGGCACGAGGTCTCTCCTACTTTCACAACTGGCACAAGAAATATGGGATTGGGCGATTCAACATCAAATTCATCTCACAGCCATCCATGTGCCGGGTGTGGCCAATGTTCTGGCGGACTCACTCAGCCGGGCGTCGTCAGACAATCACGAGTGGGAACTCAACCAACCAACCGTCTATTTCATCTTCCGGAGGTGGGGCCAGCCGCAGATGGATCTTTTCGCGACTGCTACCAACAGGAAATGCAAACGCTTTGCTAATCGGCATCCCCACAGAGAGTCGAGCGGAAATGCATTTTCGATCAATTGGTCGAACGACTTCATCTACGCTTTCCCTCCACTTCCTCTAATTCCTCGCTTGTTACACAAGATGAGGTTTCAACCTTGCCACATCATCCTGATTGCACCCAAAAGGCAGAGGCGTCCATGGTTCACGGACCTGCTCCTATTTCCACAGTCCGACCCGATACCGCTTCATCCTCTACCGCACCTCCTCACAATGAAGCAGGGACAAATCTGTCACCCGGATCCGGCATACCTCCAACTCCATGCCTGGAACCTGAATACAATGAATTTGCACGTCTGAATATCGACGAGCCCTGCAGAGAGGTGTTAGCGCGCGCTCGCGCTACATCCACCATTAAAACCTATCAATTAAAGTGGAAGCGTTTCTGTGTCTGGTGCCGCACTAAAGATTTGGACCCCATGACTGCAAAACCGGAACAGATGTTGCCTTTCTTTTTATCCCTGGTGAGATCAGGACGTTCACACGCAACTCTTAAAGTGTTTCTGGTGGCGATTTCCTGCTTCCGTCATGATCGTTCTACATCTCTATGTTCCTCGAGAATCATTAAGCAATTTTACAAGGGCCTTTTTAGGATGTTTCCACCTATCCATCGCCCTCCACCTGCTTGGCGCTTAAATTTGGTCTTGTCTCAACTGCTTCTACCTCCATTTGAGCCTATCCACTCTGCAAGTCTAAAATTTCTCACATGGAAAGTTGCTATCTTGCTCACCTTGACATCCTCGAGGCGTGTCAGTGACATCCAGGCATTTACCATACAGCCTCCTTTTCTACAATTCTCCAATGAGGCTGTGACATTGCGAACTAATCCTAAGTTCATCCCGAAGGTTCCCAGTGTCTTTCATCTCAACAAACCTGTAATCCTGAAGACTTTCTTTCCTGCTCCGCAAACTCCAGCTGAGCGGTCATTGCACTCATTGGATGTGAAACGTTGTCTCAAATTTTACATTCAGCGAACTGCAACTGTCAGAAAGTCAGATCAATTGTTTGTGGCGTATGGCTCAATTTGCAAAGGACAACCTGTTACCAAACAGACCATAACCAGGTGGATATCCTCTACCATATCCTTTTGCCACCAACGGCCTGGGAAGCCCCTTCCTGCTCCAGTTCGTGCTCACTCAACTAGAGCGGCGTCTACTTCTGCTGCCCTTTTTGCGGGGGTACCCCTGAGGCAGATCTGCAGAGCTGCTACTTGGTCGAGCAACCATACCTTTACAAAACACTACTGCCTGCAATCAACAGACGCCGCGGATGCGGCAGTAGGTCAAGCGGTGCTGCGGAATCTTTTCCAATAAAGGTGAGCCTCTGTTGCTACCCGCCTCCAGTCATAAAGGTTTTTTTCTAATAATATTTTGGTATTTATTGCATATTGACTGATATGTTTACCTTACTTGCTTTGGTATATCACCTTTATGACTTATGTGATGATTTACTGCTTTCTACTCTTATTCAAGCATGTGAATCTATGAAAGACACCCCTAATACTGGAGAAGAACAAAAGTTACTTACCTGTAAACTGTGGTTCTCCAGTATTGGTGTCTTTCATAGATTCACATGCGATCCTCCCCTCAGAGGCGCTCTTCTCCTCAGGCACTTTTACTTACTTTGTGCTACGAAAATCTGAGGACTTGGGCTTCTGAGGAGAAGGTTCTAGAGGAGGCTACAGCCTGATTGGCTGGAATGTGAACCAACACATAATGACACTAATATGCTACTAAAGTGAGTTCTCCCTTAGGCTTTTCAATGGGCCTATTATGTTCTATGGTACTTTTAAAATTTACATTTTTATTACATTATATGTATGTATATTTTTATTTATGATATTTTTCATGTATACATGCATATGTTACTGCTATTTTATGTATCGTGGGACTCCCACATCGACGACGGGGAATATTCAAGCATGTGAATCTATGAAAGACACCAATACTGGAGAACCACAGTTTACAGGTAAGTAACTTTTGTTCTTATATAGCGCTGGCCAGACCAGAAGGTATCTGAGCGCTTTACAACAGATTTAAAGCAAAAATCACGAACAAAGGCATAGGTAAACATAAATGTTCAGACGACCCAGTGTGCTGTGCGTCATTGAGGTGTAGAAGTCCTGAGATATCCTTGTTGATTGCACAATGTCTTGGGCTAAACCTCATTCCTGGAGGAGGGAACGAGGAGGGGGTCGGGGAGGGGGGGGGAAGAGGTAGGTAGTGGTGGAACATTATCAAGGGGCAGTAAAGTGCAGGAAGAGGTAGGTTGTGGTGGAACATTGTCAAGTGGCTGAAGAGTGCAGGGAAAGGTAGGTTGTTGTCAAGGGGCTGTAGAGTGCAGGCATGTGCGTTTCGGCGGTGGCTCTCGGTTCAGGAAGGCATAGTTGAGGTAGAGGCCTTTTAGGAGTCTTTTTCATTTTATAAAGGAAGGGATAGTCCTGTTATCGGCTGGGATGGAGTTCCAGATTTTGGGTGCGTTTCCAGCGAAGGATCGTGGAGCGTTTTTTGTTTGCGTGTTTTCATAAGGATGAGTAGCAAGGTATTGGTGCTCCTGAGGTTTCTTGTCTGGCCGGCTTTCTTGAGTTTGGAGGCCAGGTATTCCAGTTTCCCTGTGTGCAAGGCTTTGTGCGTGAGGCAGGCAGTTCTAAAGCTGGCACACATTTCGACTGGGAGCCATTTCAGTTCTCTGAGTGCAGGTGATAAGTGGTCATATTTCTTAACTCCGGTGACCTTTCTGACAGCTGCATTGAGAGTTGTTTTTGAGGGAAGTTAGGTGGGATCGAGCTGTACTGGTGAGGACTGCGTTCCCATAGTCGAGTCTAGATAGCACCAGTGATTGGGTGGCTTGTTTGAGGTCCTTGGGCGGGATGACGGGCTTAATTTTGTTAGAGGCTTCAGATTGAGGAAGGCACTCTTCACAGAGATCTTAATGTGTTTGGTCATGTTTAGTTTTGGTTTTAGGGTGATTCCTAGAGATTTTACCGAGTTAGCCAGGGAGAGATTATCCTTATGGGCATCAATTTGCTTTTAGCTACTCAACGATTTGAGGGTTTTCTTCTTTGTTGGAGATAAGGAGGATTTCGGTTTTGTCTTGATTGAGTTTAAGGTGGTTTGTTGATAGCCAGTGTTGAACTTCTCTAAGAGTGTTGTTGAGTCTTAGAATGTCGTTAATGGAGGAGGTTTCCAAGTAGATCTGCGTGTCATCTGCATAAAGGTGGAAGGGGATGTTGGCTTTTTTGCGTAGAGTTGTGAGGGGTTCAACGTATATGTTGAACAGTTGAGGGGAGAGCACTGAGCCTTGTGGGACACCTCTGCTGACTGGGTGTAGGTTGGATGTAAAGGATTTGATTTTTATCCTTTGGAAGCGGTTGCGCAAGAAGGAGTACCATTGTAGGACCACCTCGTCCGAACCTAAAATGAAGGCTGATTGTGTTCTTCTTTGACACCCTAATGGAGTGTCTTTCTTGTGCAGTGTGATGCCACCGTAGGATGACTCCCTAATTTCCTCCTCCCTGACTGACCTGATTTTGTTATTAGAAGGTGGGCTTCCCTTCAACCTGGGTGGTAGTCAAGCCTCACCTGAAGGAGCCCCTATTGCTTTAGCAATGTCATATTTCTTGTACGGATTAGTCCTCTGTTTGTCCAAATAAGCTGTCCTCTACGAAGAGCGTGTTGATCATAGTTGTCTGGACTTCTGGTTTCAAGCCTGATATCCTAAGCTGGGCCTTAATGTGGTGCTGGTGCGTAGCTGCCTACAAGCTTATTAGCTGTGTCTGCGGTCATCCAGTGAGGACATTAGACATTTGATGGTTATTGTCTTTCCCTCTTGGTTGACTGTCTTTTATGCTGTTTCTGAACTACTTTGGCAGATGTTACATGAAATCCTTGATCTTGTCCCATTGCTGGTGACTATCTTCAGGGCAGGATGTTCGAATTAGAGTGCACTATTGGATAGCTACTGCTTTACTAATTTGTTGGCCTGCTGCCTCCACTGGTTTGCCCTCTCTAGTGTCAGGCCTGTAGATGTCAGTGTGTTAGCACTCTACCTAGCCCTCGTGATGATCAAGGATTCCACTGTATTATTGGTGTTTATATGTTTTGTGTCTTTACCAGAAAGTTTGTATTTTTCGCAACCCTTGGGGAGACTGCCTAAAAAGAAGCCAGTTCTTTAAATGCTTATTTTCTTATTCTTTGATACTAGGAAGCATGGGCAAAAACTGGTTCCTTTTTGGGATGGTAAAAGTGTTTTTAGTGAAAAGCAGGGCTCTGCATTTTCTTCTTCGAGCTGGACCCCATACGTATATGTTGCTCTTTTGACTACTGCGTTATACAATGGCAGATCATCTGGTGAGGAGGATCTAACCAATCGGATTTTAGTCTCTCCAGAGAGTCAGGCTCCACTTCCTGCCACCCAGACCTCGACTGGCCTGGAAGGAGGCTGGTAGTGCCATTACACTAGTATTGCTTCTTCTCTTCGAGCAAGAACTTGCATGCCTTATACCCCCTGCTAATGGCCCTTGTGAAGGCGCATATTACAAACCTTATAGGCTTCTGTCTGTGAAAATTTAGGATGACAATTTGGACAAAACCTAAAGCAGGGGTCTCCAACCTTTTCTGTAGTGAGAGTTACTCCTGCTCAAGGAAAGTTTTCCTGAGCTACTAGCACATTTTATAACTGTAAAATAGTGACTACACTATGACTACCCAAATCAGGATTTTCAGTAGTTACCACCCAAGTATATCAAGTGAGGTTACCAGCAGAAATGCTGGGAAAAAGTTAATCAATATTAAATGCCTCCTCTTGACTTATGAAGTAACATTCAACACTTAACATGCCCTGTGGCAAAAAGGACATATCCACAGCAGTACATCTCCCCAGCTCATCTTGAATTATCATTCACCACTTTCTGAAAATGCACATTTTCTATTTAATACATTTTCCCACTGCGGGCAAACAAACTCAATTTTCCAGAAGAAAACTCATTTTTTAAAACTAAAACTGCCTTTAAAATATCAGTTTTCAGTTTTTAGGAAATGTGCAACCCCAAAACATCAGCTTGTCATTTTCATCATGTACTCCCATGTACAAATGCCACATATGGACAGACTACTTTGAATTCCCAGATATTACATTCAAATGCCATGGATGCTCACCATAGCACCACGGATGCCCGTATTATGCCAGCAATGCCCAACATAATACTAGGGCCACAGTTGTGCCAAGGCTGTTAACCATAAGGGCCAGGGCTGAGACTATATATCAGTTATAACCATTAATATGACAGGAATAGGTGCATATAGGCCAGTAATGCTTTGGTAGGTCAATGACGGCTGCCAGTATACCAAAACTAGACCCAAAATACTAAAACAGTCAAGGATGACAATTAGAATGCCATTGGCACTATTATGCCAGGAATGTACACAATTGTGCCAGAGATAACACTTTGATGATGGGGGCTAGCATATACATTTAGCGGTTCTTGGCACCAGGTATAGTTTCAGGAAGCAATAGTGTTTATTATGGACACACACATAAATGTTGATGAATCTCTTAATTTTCTCTGGTCTGGATCATACCCTGTTCCCATCAGGTCTTGGGATCATGCATCCAACTGATACGTTTTCACTCTGACTCCTCCAGTCTCACACTTTGGTTGGTCAGCATTGATTACTGCTCAGACTACTGCAGTCATATTTATTTGATGGTGCACTGTTAAAAGATAAAAGAAGGACTACAACACTGGTCAATCTCCTTGTGGCTATTGAGATTATATTATATTGAGATTGAATACATACTGTCATGTAGCAGGCCCTGAAGGCAGACACAGTGTGTTTGAGTTTAGTATGAGTTTCTGTCATAAATGTGTCTGGTTGTCACTCTAAGGGTCTTGAGATGAGCACCGCTGCCCTCTTTAATAGGCACATACTCTCTGAATTTGATACTGGGCTTGACTTCACCTCAGAGAGCTACTTTGAAGATACTGGCGAGCTACCAGTAGCCCCATAGCTACTCGTTGGAGACTCCTGATCTAAAGGGAGTTTTTTCCATCACTTAGGCTTACTGGATTCATAAGTGACCAAGGAATAGTTGCATCCCCTGTCCCCACCCTAAACCTTTTGGTAGAAACCCAGCAGAAAGCCCAGTCCCTTTTTCGGTGCATATTTCTTCACTTCTGAACACTTTCTTGATTAGTCAGGGGCATTCCATTCATGTCGGTCTTTCCGTGTGTGCGAACCGTTCTAACCAATTCTTTCAAATCACTGTCTACCCAGAGCGTGCAACACTGCTTCGGAACATAACAGTGTTAAAAAAGACTCTGAAGGTGGCAACTACTTACTTTGCTATTGTGGGCTTATGTTACACGCCACTTGAAGTGTCATGGTCTGATCGATACCCAAGTGAAATAAAGGGCCGTTTCTAAACCCTATCAAATGGCTGAATAATGACCAACAGGTAAATCCAGAAGAGACTCATGCAACTAAACTGACCCAGTCTGCTCAGAAAAGCAGAGCTATAGCCCACATGGATTATGTATTGGCAGTAATAAAGTACTGAAGGTGCTTAGTACCAAGTAAAGTCATCCACACACTACAGCAAATATCTCTTTCAGCCAGTGGTTTCTGGATTCAAAGAAGATCGCTGGATATGCACATTTCACTAAGTACCCAAACAGGACCTAATAAAAAAGGAAGAAGCAGAGAGCATCATTTCTGTATTTAATATAATATCCTTTACTTTCCTATTTGAGAGGCCACAGCTTCATACTGCTTGTTTACAAACACTTCAAGTTATTTACAATTATTTTCATTTATTTACTTAGTGTTTTTCCCCATTGACACCCACCCAATCCCTCCCCGCCACAAAAAAGAAGGTATTATACACTTTTGTAATTAAGGCCGTACCAGGACCTCTCAGTCCTAAATTCTGGCCAATATGCCACGGCTGTCCTGAAAATGCTCAAAAGACTGCCACCAAAAAGAGCGGTTACAATGGCTGGCTTATCGTACAACTTGAGGAACTGGAGAGAGAAGCAGTTACTGACAGTTTGGCATGCAAAATAAAACAGTGCAGTTATGTTTGAAAATAATACAAATAATAATAATCATAACAATACCAACATGAGCTGACACATGATGTGACAAAGTTGCACCGAGCGCATAGGACACATAAGGTTTGCAGGGATATGCTGCTGTTCAGGAAAGAAACGACTCCCAATGTAGGACAGACTGTGAGAGGGATGTTTGTTTGTGCGGGTGATGCCAAATAGCAGAATGCTGAAACAGCCATTTAGGAACTGAATGTATCAATAATACCGCCATTTTGTTTCCTACGTCTCTAATATTTACATCCACGGTATAGCATCCTCTGTAGCTCGCTGGCTCTGATGCCTATGCATCCATGTCAGGAAATAGAGAAGGGGAGGAGTTCTGCAGCGTTGTGACCAGACACGGGTGAGAGCTGGAAGGTTTTGCTACATCACATCCAAGGTGGGGGTGGTGGAGTTGGAATGACAGGTAAAGTAGCCAGGTGCAGCATGGTCAAAGCATGAAAGAGGGTAAGAAGCTCCTGTACTCCATGAAAAAGCAGGTTATAAGTGGCCAGACTGCACTGTGTATCATTGCCAGGAAGAGGTTTACGGGAGATGGTACGCAGACAACGAGGCAAGGAAGGGGAGAAGTTGGTAGATAGGTCAGCCAGTGCATTAAGGAGGCTGACTAGTACAATGGCTAAACTGACCTTTATGTCCTAAACCACTAACATTCACTGGAAAGCCATACCAGTAACAGCAAAGGATCAAGGAACCGCAGCTGAGTGGTCTGCATTCAGCACACATCATGGGTGTCTCTGGACTGGCCAATGGAGACAGGCTTGGTCTTTGCTCAGCACACTTGCAATACCAGACCAGCCCTCTTCCTCTTCCAGTTGTCACTCATCACAATGGCAGACCTCGTGAAAGGGATGAAAATCTCGTCTTTCAGTCGACCTCAAACTTTGCCACTGACACCTCAATACCCTGGGCATCAACAAACAGGGAAATACACATTTTCCTTCCCATGAGCATTTATAAGTTATTTTACAAAAGGAATTTTATTTTACTCCTAA
Organism: Lissotriton vulgaris; assembly: GCF_964263255.1. Lineage (NCBI taxonomy): Eukaryota > Metazoa > Chordata > Amphibia > Caudata > Salamandridae > Lissotriton > Lissotriton vulgaris. The sequence continues at coordinate 2,012,560,919 of NC_141691.1, forward strand.
AATCGTTAAAAATACGATTAACATGCAAACAATGTGCCAGGGGGTAAACTCTTTTCCGGTCTGTTAAATGCCGATGGGTTAAAGATAATGCTGGAGACTTTGCTACTTGCAAGATATACCCGTCGTTCATTATTGCTGCAATCTCGCTTTAACATTATCTCCTAAGGCTACATAACATTATTGGACAGGTAGTTCATGTGCCCTATTTGTTGACTGTTAATAATGGAGCATGCCAAAGGCATCCACGAGTCCACCAGATTCCAGATGAAATCCCTGAGATATATTGAGTTGCAATTTAATTGTATTGAAAGCACCAACAATAACACCTTTTACCCTCCCCACCTCCGTACTGTTTAGAGAATCTTCTAATGGTCTTGTCCAGTTCGGACCTTCTATCATTGTCACCATCATAACATCTATAAATGCATCCATCAGCCCCTGCCCACTACCCCATCAGTCCAGAGCTTTCTTTGGGTCTATCTTTGTCTTTTTGTTTAATTCAAGCATTGTGTCTTAGAGTACAGCTATCAGTGCTGTAGATCAGATGAACAAAGAATCTCAAGGAGGAAGTGAGCCCTGGTGCCCACCTCAGCACTGTGCTATGTGTTGAACCCACTAGTGTGATGCACCAGTCTTGCTGAAGCACAGCTCTCCAGTATCCCAGGACAGGGCAGATGTGCAGGGGCACAGTTGGTTAACAGGTGTCTGGATACATGTGCAGGATGCCTTAGCAGACTCCTCAGTGCTGAATCACAGCCCCATCCCTTTTCAGTACTGTGGTACAGACTCCTCGCCAGCAGGCAGGAGCAGCTCGGGTTCACACTGGATATCCATCAACACTAAAACAAAGATGGGAAAATGAAAATAAAATGATGCCATTTAGTTTAATCAAATAAAAGACGGCACATGAGATGAAAAAAATAATATTGGAATGAATACACCTTCGCAAAGCAGAGCAAGATCCCCAACAACACATAACCATATGCTAAGCAAGATCATAAAAACCTGAGGTTCATTAAACAAAAGTTGATACCAACATCTTACCATTACCAAAAGGCAGGTCTAGTCAAGCAACTGCCATTCACTGAAGCAAGACCCACACCAGCAGGCAACCTTTAAATGAAACGGGCCCTCAGCAATAATTCAATATTCACTAAACCACGGCAAACATACTAATAACTGAATAGACCCACTCCAACTAAAGAAAATTGACTTAAGTGAGACACAGAATAGCAAAAAGCCAGCCGCTAATGTTAGACCAATGCCGCCAACAAACTATTTATTGAAACAATGCCCAAACCAGCAACAAATCAATCACTTAAGCAGTGCCCAATCAAAAGCGAGGCCGACATAACGTAATATATACATCATCAGAACTTATTTCACTAAAGCATGGTCTATACTATTAGTCCATCATTCACTTAGGTAGAGCTCCATCTGCACTTGTCATTCACTAAAACAAGGCTTTTAAAAAACAATTGATTATTCACGAATGCAGCATTCCACGGTTTGCTAACGCAAGGCCATACTATTGACAAAGCATAAGCCACACAAACTCTCCACCAATTAATACTTATGAATTAACAAATGACTATAATTGTCACATATGCAAAGTCTTCATAAACAACTCATCGTTCAAGAAGCCAGCATCAGTAATAAGTCCTTTCAGTACTGAAAGACCTCAGAAATAGTCTGCTGTTTAGTAAGAATAATTACAACAGTAACCATCCATTCACTAAGTAAGATCCACACCAGCAACCTACTATTCGCTAAAACAAAGACTAGAGTGGAGACCCTAGTCTGGAATCAAATCTGGGGTCTCAGAGGGGATGAGAGGTAGAAAGCATAAGATGTGCCCTCGCCTACATATTTAACTGATCCTCATTAAGATCATGGAGGATCCTAAATGTATAGAAAGGGAAGCTATACTCTTAATCAGGACATCCCACTGTGTTGTTAGGTAGACCCTCACACAACCCTATTGGTGTCATGCTTCATCATCGGGTCCCCTCCTGGTCCCTAAAAACCAGGACGTGCTTGAGAATATTAAAGGGTGCACTGTGTGGTAGTTTAAAAATACCTAGGAACTCCAAGGTATTCCTTTTGTTCCTTGTATGAATTAAATTAAAAATAAAGGGGTGTCTATGGAGGTAATGGTCCTACACCCTATCTGTAAGCATCAACATGTTTCAGCCCTACATCAAGGAGGCCAGCGGGTCCAGGGCTTTCATCAGGATTTTTAAACTATGCCTTTGAATGCGGTTTTTGTCCGTCAGTCAAACCTAACTAATTTTGTCAGGACAATCCACAACATGCAACAAATATTTGGCATGCATAAAGGACCATTGTGCCCTTGTGTTTTGATCAGAATGTTGTATTTTGGAGTTCCTATATATGTAACGCTAGGCTACAAGGGAGGAGTGTAGAACATGCCCCTATGGTCACCCATTTGTCAAGGGTAACCTGTCTCCTATTCACCTACTTGGTCTGCGTATTCAAAGTGGGGAGGTGTTGTGCATTGTCTTGACAAAATCTGTTAAGTTTGAATGACAAAGACTGAATTCCGGGCATGGCTTCTAAGTACTGATGAAAGCCCTGGACCGGTTGGCCTCCATGAGGTAGGGCTGAAACATGTTGACGCTTATAGATAGTGAGTAGGACCATTAACCACCATATACACCCCCCTTTTTCAAATGTTAATCATACCTGTAACACTGCAAATATAAGGGATACCTTGGTGTTCAGAGGTATTTTTAATCTAAGACCATGGCACGAAAAAGTATCCAAAGTGCTCCATGGAATATGGTCGATCCCATCTTATATTTGGGGACCAGAATGACACCCGATGATGAAGCATGACATCAATAGGGTGTGTGAGGGCCTACCAAATAACACACTATGATGTCCTGATTATGGGAATCGTTTCACTCTATATACATTGGAGATACTGAGCTGCAGGAGGATCAATTAAACATGTAGGATACCTTTTGTGGAGACTCGGAGTGGAGACCCACCATTCACAAAAACAGGGGTCATATCAGCAGCTAACCATTCTGTAAAGCACGTTCCACACCAACAATATTCAGTCCATTTACAAGTCCCAGAAACATCCATTTACAAATCACAGAAAAATCACACACCATCTTTTTAAATTTAAGTTAAGCAATGATTAAAACAACAGCTACATAATCAACACACGTATACATAGGAAACTTTGCCTCCATTTTTTGCAAAGTAACTGCCAGCCTTGCTGGCAGCCTCCACCCTACATTATGCAAGCATCAAGGGTAAGTCCACTAAATCCACTGTTTTATTAGCAAAGGTTACTCTAACACTCACGCAGCAAATGCATCTTCACCATTGCACTATTCTTTTGAAACCCCACACCACATTATTTCACATTGCAAAGGCTTCATCATCATACCCTACCCACCATTCAGAAAGTGAGGACCATGGCACCAAGTCAGAAAACACATATAGTCAGGTTTCTCTGAAGGTCTGAATATATACTTTTATCAGGTAAAATAAAACACATTTTGGGAAAAGCACTTTTTATGCTACAATTAATCTCCAATTTAAATGTGTGTCTGGCTCAGTTGTGTAAGTGTTGTACAAATCCTTGCAGTACTACCAGTAGGCCACTGCAGGTGTTTCTATTAGACACAGGCCATCTTCTGAAGCCCATTGGTGCATTCTTCCACTGATAGACATTATGATCTGCCATGCTGTGCATGGGGTTAATATATCTATCTCATGACATTAGACTGATCTTGATTTAAGTGCAGACAAACCTATTACCACACAGAAGGACAGGTGCTCAATGTTGTTTTTCTTTTTAGGCTGAGCCTAGCGGCAGCGCGCATTCGCTCCTCGCTCTGCGAGGCATGCAGTAGTCGGGTATGCTTTGGAAGCCTCGCCTTCTCTCCACCCATATTTTTGATTGGCTGGTGTCATTGTCCTTGGTAAATGCTGGCTTCCGATTGATAATGAGGCTTGTTAGTCCCTCCTTGTTACCGCCCTGTCGCCATTTGTTACCTCCCATGAGGACTGGATCTTTTATTGTGGCTTTACACGGTCTCCTTCATAAGTCGGTAAGCACTAATCTTTTTATTTGCCTTGCGGGCCGAAAGGGAGCGTTTCTACTCACTAATCTAACAAGCATTTGCAATGCAATAGGTTTTCATTTACCAGAGTTTGAGCTATTGACATTGCAAATAAGAGTGCCTTTTATTTTTTGTTTTTAAAACATAAATAAAAGGCATTGTCATTTACAATGCCAATAGCTTAAACTTATGTAAATGCGAGACCTATTGAATTGCAAATGCTTGTTTCTGTTGGATGCTGGGACCTGTTCTCTTTGCTGGGAATATGAGAGTGCCTGACGGGTGCTACTGAGCTGTCACCCTCCTGAGAATACAGAATGCCATGCAGCATTTTGCCAGGAGGTGGCAGAGGCTACTTCATATGCTAGATAGAGCACCTATCACAGATGGAGAAAAAAGATTAAATGTCTCCAGGTTGGTTTAATCTGTTGTAGGAAATTCATCTATTGATAAATAGGCGAGGTTGCGTTTGTAAACAGCATATTTCACTGTGTAGCCAATACTAGGGGAGTTGTACTCTGTCTGCACCATACCAAACTCGGCAGGTAATAATCAGTGGAGGGGTGTAACAAACCCTCTAATCTTTGAAGACAGCTGTGCAAATTCCCCTATCATCCCTGCAATCATCATACTTCACAGCCTGTAATCGATGATGTTAGAAGGAACCTTGTTCACAGTTTCTACCGCTACCCAGCACTAAGGATCCATACACTACTGTGGATTACATCTGTTTTTGCTGTAGGGAATACATTTTACAGTTCACGACTCACCATTGTAAAACACTCCAGAATGTATGTTTTGGACGGTTATAAAAGCCAGGAGCTAATGTATTGTGAATGCACATTCTTTGACGACGGGCAACATATCTCACAATCTGTAGCCCTTCCATGATTGTAAACAATGCTTCCCAGCCCACCCAGTATGTCAACACTTGAAACTCTCCTATGTAAAGGCCCTTTCCCTCTTTATGTATCTTCTCATATAGGATCCACCCGTCTTGCTGTAAAGAGCCATTTGTCAAATTGTCAGTGACATGCCTGTTGCTCCTCCCAATATAAATAATACTTCTCTGCTAGGTGATTCTTCCTATAAACATTTGAATATATAGTCGCACAAGTGGAATCCCTGGAGCACCATTCCCAAGGATTTTCTTTTATGAAACATGCCTGTAAGAAGCAATCTTTTCTTTTCTATGTTTTTGGTTTTAAAAAAAATCCAATTAGCAAACAGTTCATTTGGCTGAAAGAAATACTAAAAAACACCGAAAAAATGGAAAATGTAGCCTCTAAAACGGCTGGGCAGAGTGCTCCAAATAGACACTGCACTGTAAAGAAACTCCAGCGTCAGCCCGTCTTCCCATCATGCAATGCGGGAGTCACCTCAGGGAGAGAGTGTTTGTTTGCCTCAGCTGGATGTCAGCTGCTCTGCCTGACAGTCCACTGGCTCTAGAGGAGCAAGGACATTTCTGTCTGCTCTTCAGCTCATGGTGTGACCAAGTCTTATTCCCCTTCAGGACCCTCAGGCCACTCGTCAGGTTGATGGCACTTCTGCTCCTGGTTGACATAGAGGCACTCTCATAGAGACAAATAATAATAATAACTGATTTTTTAAAGCGCCTGGTTACACTGGGCTAGAGTCTCCCTGCGCTGCATTACGGCTATAACCAGAGCACCACAACACTAATAATACAACCCACCCCCGCTACCAAGCCCACGCCTACTCTTTGGGAAAGAGGTACGTTTTTAACTCTTTACGGAACACCAGTTCTGACGTCTCCAGTCGGAGTCTAGGAGGAAGTTTGTTCCAGTGTTGAGCTGCCAGAACGCGAAAGGAGCACCCTCCCATCCTCGCTCTTCTGAACTTCGGAACCTTGACCTGCCCTGTCCCGCTAGATCTCAGTTGCCGGGTTGGGTTGTAAAGGGTTAGTAGGTTATGGAGATAGATGGACCCTTTCCCCTGCGTAATTCGGTGACTGACACATAAGGCTTTGAACAACACCCGGTCCCTGACCGGGAGCCAGTGTAGCAATTCCAATGCCCTCTTCGAGGAGGCTCTCTTGGGCAGCATCAGAACCAAGCGTGCCGCTGCATTTTGTGTCCGCTGCAGCCTTTGAATACACTTAGCATTCGTTCCCAGGTAAAGGGCATTCCCAGAGTCCAGCCTCGTTGTTATTAAGGCATGGACCATGGTTTTCCTGGCTGTCGTTGGCATCAGGTCCAGTGTCTTCCTGAGACCCCTCAGAATACCGAAGCACATGCCTGCCACCGTCTTGTATGGTGCTCAAACGAGATCTTAGTATCGTGCCATACCCCTAAGTTCCTAACTTGTTCGCTAGGTGAGGGTGCGGGCCCAACGCTTGAGGCCACCAAGCCGAAGTCCACACCGAAGGAGCCTTTCCAACAATCAGCACCTCAGTTTTATTTCCATTTAGTTTGAGGCAATTGTTCGCCATTCAAACCGCCAATTCCTGTAAGCAAGTGCTAAAATTGCTGGTTACCTTCTCCTCTGGTTATGACAGAGCCACTACCAGCTGAGTGTCATCTGCGTAGGACACGATTTCCACCCCAAAGTTTTACGTGATCTCTGCCACAGGTGCTACATAAAGGTTAAAAAGAGTTGGGCTAAGACTGGACCCTTGTGGCACCCCCCGTTTCAGGCTCATATCTTTGGACCGAAATGGTCCCTGTGCCACTTGAAAACTGCGATCTTGCAGAAAGGACTACAGCCATTCCCACGCTTTACCCGCCACCCCTCCCCTTTTTAGACACTGTAGCAGCGTGTGGTGAGCTAGTGTGTCAAATGCGGCACTTAGATCCAGCAGAATCAGCGCCGCCGTCTGACCCTCATCTACAAATTTCCGTAAGGTCTCTGTAGATAGGAGCAGTGCTGATTCTGTCGAGTGAAGTGCACGGAAACCTGACTGAGTGGGATGGACCAGCTTATGAGCATCAATATGGGCAGTCAGCTGAATGCTAACAACCTTCTCCGCGATCTTAGCGAAGTAAGGTAGCAGCGAGATAGGGCGCAGGTTGTCTAATTGCTCCATACTAACGTTAGGCTTTTTTTTCAAAGGGAGCACCACTGCCATCTTCCAAGATTTTGGCACATTTCCTGAGCTAAAGGATAGCTCTAATAGGTGTCTGATGTAGGGCTCTAAGATCTCCCCACTGCCTCTCAAAACTTTAGGTGAAGCAGGATCTTTAGGGGAACCAGATTTGATGTTAGCAGCTATTATGCCTAAAGCGTCCCGAGGAGGGACTCCGAAGGTCGTTAAACAATGCTCCCCCTTTATGTTGATAGAAGCCTCCTCTACCGTGCAGCCTTCTCTGGCCGCCTCAGGGCTCAGGGAAGGAGTAGTAGATCCTCTCCACCTTATCCGCAAAAAACTCTGCCAGCCGGTTACAGGATTCCTCTGACCCAGTTACCGGTGCTACAGTGCTGGATAGGTCAGCTATTTCTTTAAAGACGGAGAACAGCTCCTTCACTGAATTATCTGCTCCCTCTACCCTCCCTCTGTAGTAGGATGCCCGAGTCTTTCAAATCAGGGCATGGTATCCTTTAAGACTGTTTTTGTACTCGCTCCTGTCTATCGCTAAGAAGCCTCTCCTCCAGCGTCTCTCAAGGCACTTGCATGCCACCTTCTCCTTCCGAAGTTCAGCCTCGAACCATAGGGTAGATTTAGTTTGTATTCCTGGTCCTTAACTCGACCAGGGTGCAGTGCAATTAAGTGCCTCCATAATGCGTCTATCCAGAGCCTCACAAGCTGACTCTATCTCAAGACCACCCGGAGGCCCACCCTGGCCAAGGGCCTTGTTGAACATCCCTGAGGAGAAGCCTGCCCCTTCCTGCGTCCCTCCTTGATTTCCACCTTCCCCTGTGTGTTAACTGCAGGGAAAGCCGCCTTAAAAGAGATCAAATAATGATCTGACAAGACCACGGGTGTCGGGGATTCGATTGTCAGCATCTCCCACTTTGCAAAAATCGGGTCAAGTAGATGGCCAAGGCAGTGTGTAGGCAGTTCTGATTTTAAGGTCATTTGTAGTGCTGCTAATTTCTGACGGATCTCTTGCGCCTCAACATCAGAGGCCACGTCAAAATGGAGATTCAAATCTCCCAGGAGTAAGAGCCTCTCATACCCGAGGGCTGGCTGCATCAAGCAATCGAGCAGACTCGAAGCAAACCGCACCCTTGATCCCAGTGGTCTATACACTAAAAAACCCTTTAAAATGTGATTGTCGGATGCTGAGATTGAGAAGAACCCGCAATATCAACAGTTTCGAGGGTGCACTGAATCTCATGCTTGTATATTATGGCAGCCCCCCCTCCCCTCCCCGTTGGTCTATCTATCCTACTGATTCCATAGCTGTGGGGAAGTGCTTCTAAAATATCTGGCGCCGAGGCCTCATCAAGCCACGTTTCTGCAAGGAAGAGTACGTCCACTTGCACATCTAGCAGGTGGTTGTGTACTTCTGCACTATGCTTCCTTAAAGATCTACAGTTGATCAGAGAACAGCTCAGCGACTGGCCACTGTTCCTGAACTTCAACTGGTGACTTACAGAGAAGGAGAAATAGTTGCACCTCCTACTGTGACTATCCAGCGCAATACTATGTTTGCATTTTCCCCCCAATGTAGAGCACAATCCATACAGCTGCTGAGAAGTGTATTGCCTCCTTGAGTCGAAACGGGCTGCGGTTCTGGCCCCTGGCCCCGGCCGTCCATGGATGGGCACAGACGGGCTTGCCGGCGGCGAGCCCGCTGCGTCCGTTCGCGGTGCGGGCGCTGAGGCATGTGACCTTCATCCCCTGTCTCACCCAGCAGCTAGAGCTCTAACCCCACTAAGCGGAAGTGCCTGGCTCTACCTACCCCAACCTCCGCGCAATGGTACTAGCTACCGCGTCGGACCAGGGCGGGAAGGACAGAACACTGAGGTCAGGCCTCCAGATCAGGTGAGTGGGAACCAGCAACCTCCCTTGCCTTTACCAGTTAAAAAGTGGCGTTCCTATGCTCAAATAAGCCCAGCGCCAGCCGTGTCTTAAAATAATAAGCTATGAAGCTCTTAACAGTTAATAAAATACCAGCAGGAGTGAAGGTTTCAGCCGTAACGCAAACGGATCACGGGGACACTGCCACCGCCCTCCTTCACCGTAATGCGGCCGCAGCACCAAACGTCCTTTATCCCCGGTCTCACCCAGCAGCTAGAGTGCTAACCGCCGTAAGCGGAAGTGCCTGGCTCTACCTACCCCACCTTCCGCGCAACAGTACTAGCTACCGCGTCGGACCAGGGCGGGAAGGACAGAACACTGAGCTCAGGGTTCCAGATCAGGTGAGTGGGAACCAGCCACCTCACTTGCCTTTACAGTTGGCTGCGAGATTGTCGACGTTCAGGATTTTTGGATTTTCCCTGTAGGTGTCTGGTGGTTCCTTTTCTCTGTGGTTGATCTCCAAGCTGAGGACTATGAAGGCTATCAGGCACCCCCCCCATCATCCGTACGGTGCCCAGAAGCCAGGCAGTAACATCAAGCGAGAAGGTGCAATCTTGGTGGTGTATTTAAGAAGCTCCAGCATCTCTGGAGCGACATTCTTCCTCAAAAGAACTCCGTCCCAGTTCTGTTGGTGGAGGACGAGTTTCTAACACCTAGAGTTCCAGTGGGTCTAAACCTCCAATGCCACATTCTCCAGCATTGCAACAATAGAAGTAGAAAAGGCATGGCATGACAGGATGAGTCAAAGGAAAAGGGACTGTCACTCCAGCAAAAGAAGCTCCAACAGGTCTCACAGATCTAGATCTCCCAACCCTCTGTGAATAATCTCATCATCATCAGGATCTAGTGGGCCCTCTGTCAGGGATGCAGACTTACCGCCTCGGAGAGTGTCCCTAGTGGACAATATGATGTCTTCTAATTTGGCGATGAACAGAGCAGCTCAAAAACGGAATATTGAAGAATCTACTCCTGTTCATCAGAGATCAGTGATTTTCTAAATTCTTCCTGATGGTTGCTTGGATTCCAGGTCAGCGACAGGCTCGCTGAATACTTTTCTTACGCCTGCCTTGATAAAATCTATTAACTGTCCTCGAGAGAGGGAAAAGTCCTGAATCGGTCACCTCATGAGAGAAACACCACTTCCTGTTTCATTGGAAGTATTTGCTGCCAGGAAATGCTTCAGTGGCTCTTGATCAACATTCACAGCTCAACCCGAATAGGAAAATAAAAAAATGAATTTGGTTGGGAACAAAGTTTGTACAACTTCAACTACAGCCCATAGAGTTCCTAGTTCCACTGTCCTGCTGGCTGTAAGAACATAGAGCTATGGAACTCAGTCGACCATTTTCTTGCACGTGTTCTTGAACAAAACAGGAGTATTTCAAAAGTATCCTTCAGGAGGATATGATCTTGTTGAAATAGACTATTAGTGCAGCGTGCAATTCATCTGATGTGCCAGCATTCAACATCTATCATGGCATCTCTTTGGAACATCTTTGACTCCTCAGGCACAACATGGAAAGAATGGACATGCCTTTTCTATATAGTCTCTCTTTGGATCTAATGCCAATGGTCAGCTTCAGTGCATGAGATCAGAATTAGAAACGTTAAACTCTGTTTTAGATGAAAAAGAAAGGATTCTGTAAAGGCTCAATTTAAGAGTGATGAAGCAGGCCAAAAATATACACCTGTATCCTTTGGAAAAGGCAGCAACAGTTAGAACTGCAAGAACATTTACAAAACCATTCTCTTCTCCCATACACCCCCCCCCACCACCGAGATAAAAATCAAAAAGTAGGGGCGCCTAAAGAGCTTTTGGTAAACACTTACAACAAAATAATGACTCTCACTCCGTCACAACCATTCAGGGCCCTCGTGGGTGGGGACATTTGAAACCATATTCCCTCATGGCAAGTGATAAGAAAAGACAACTGGCTGTCCAAGTCTTTACAATTGAAGTTTCTGACACAAAAGATAAAGGGGCAGATTTACGTTTCCTGGCGCATCCCTGCAGATCAGCAGGGATGCGACAGGAAACTTGCGACGCGCATTTTAATCCTTGCGCCACCACGGATGCGCCGAATTAAAAATGCGGCGCATCATAGCGCAAGGAAATGCAGATGCGTGTCGCATCTGGTGCTGTAACCTTGGCGCAGGGCTGGAGTTGTGTCGCGGGCGCGGCGCAACTCCAGCACTGTGCCAAACCTTACCATGTCTAACATGGTGCGTCAAGCCTTACGCCTGCTTCAAGCAGGAGCAAGGTTTTGACGCAGCGGGGTCGGAACAGTGACTGAGTGAAATCTTGTAGATTTCACTCAGCCACTTTTCAGAGGCATTCCTGCGCCAGAACAACCCCCCCCCCAGCGCCAGAATGCCCACATGAAACCTGATGCAGGTTTCATGTGGCGCAGGGCTTTACAACATGACATCTCCCTAGATGCGTCACGTTGTAAATACCCCGCATTAGAAAACAGACTAGCTCAGCTGGCAACTCCGAGAACATCACAAATGGGTACAGACCGTGTTGTACTTCAAAATTATCTTCTGCAACTGAATACTCCAAAATCAATTTGTTCGTCACAGGAAACAAATTCCACAACTGTGAGACCAGGTTTCCTCATCTCATATCCAAGGGTAAAATGCACTTTCGATAAACTGGTAGAAGACATTTGCCTGCACTTTTCGTCTCCACCCCTGCTACCCAAAGTCATCGTCAAAATGAGGCAGTGCAAAATAAAGATCTTCCTCATAGACAGACTGAGGTGGCATCAAGACCTGCTTCACCTGTCACTTCAACCTCACAGGAGACTTCCACTCGAACCAAACCTACTTTTTAAGATGTTAGGCTAGATTTCCCACCCCAGCCCTACACTTGCTGAACTTGACTGCCTGGCACTTGGGTACCTACACAATGGACACTTGAATCTTGCAGAGGACTGCATGATGATATTGAAAGAAACAAAATGATCATCTCTACCTGTTCATGCACCTTTAAAAGGTGCATGGTGCCTTCAGAAGCAGGCGGACCTGCGAACGTGTCAAGAAGACATTGAATTACCTCATCCTCTTTATTTGGCAGACTCTGTCCTTCAGTTTTCTTCAATTAAACTACATTTGGCTCCCATCACTGCTTATAGTAAAAGCCCTTCTCAGAGTTCCTTTATCAACAGGTAAGTGGTAAACTTTTTTCTAGATGGCCTAAGTAAAGTTTTCCCCTCAGTGACGAGACTGTCTCCTACTCCTTGGGAGCTTAACGTTGTCCTTTCCAAGTTATTGGGCCCATCATTGCTTGAACCCATGCACAAAGCAGAACTACAAAATATCTCATGGAAAGTGGACTTTCTTTTTACCATATCATCTGTCAGAAGGATGAGTGAGCTTCAAGCTCTATTTTCAGATGATTAATATGTAGTTTTCCACCAAAACATAATTTCCTTAAGAAATCGCCCTTCTTTACTGCATGAAGTAAGTTTAGACTTTTTTATCTATTAGACAGTTGCACACTCCCTAGGTTCTTTCCAGATCATTCATCTCCGACTGAAAGCTCTTCATTCTTTGGATGTTAAAAGAGCTTTGAAACATTACCTAGACAAGACTAAATCCATTCGACAGACTAAACAATTACTCAAAAATTATGATACAGTTGTCATGGTTTTGTCTTTATCAAATCAAATCGTAGGTAGATTGTATCTTGCTTAATAAAATAGTTTCAGAAAGTCTCTTCTGGGTAAGTTCTTTTTACCCATAGGAAGGCAGATACTACTGATCTCATCCAGATTGTCCCTTTTCTGGGTAATTGTAAAGCAGCAACCTGTAGGTTGGTGCATACTTTTGCTAATTATTATTACTATATATGCTGTGACTCTTAAACAGTTACTTTGGCTGGTTAGATCTCATTACTTAATTTTTCTCAAGAATGGTCCCTTCTTTACCATCGTCCTTCAAACGTTCCCTACAGGCCTGGGTGTATTTAGCTTACTTTATTCTATTTTTTGGGATATCAGCCAGTGCTATGACCAAAAAGAGAAACGTTACTTACATTTGATCCTAGTTACCGGTCATGGATATTCTCTCTGAATCCCTAAACAACCTTCCTGCCTCCCTGATTCAAAGGACTCTGGTTAAAAGACTATGGGCCAGATGGTAGGTCGGGCTAGATGGTAGGTCGGTAACGGCCGAAATTAACGAATTTGAGGCTTGTAGGGGGCTGAAATTAAGAATTCGGTAATTTACCGAATCGGTAATTTAAGGAATCGATTTCTTAAATACCGATTCGGTAAATTACTAAATTCCTAATGTAGGGAGCACTTAAATGAGTGCTTATCCCATGTTAGGATTTGTTATTTACCACCTACTACAAGTTGGTGGTAAAAAACGGAAAAAAAACAAAAAGCTATTTAATGCAAATTGCTTCAGTGCCATGTTGCAGACATACATGCCCTCAGGGCAAGTATGTCTGCAGCATGTGCACCCATAAACAATTGAGGGGTGCAACAGGGTGTCAAAGTGACACCCTGCCACCCTTCAATGTTTTCCCCCTTTTACCGAATGGGTATTTACCAATTCGGTAATTGCCATTCATTCCTATGGGCCTGGAGGCCCATAGGAATGAATGGCAATTACCGAATTGGTAAATACAGATTCGTTAAATACCGAATCTTAACGATTCCGAAATTTGTACCGAATTATTAGCTACATAGCATTTACCGATTCGTAAATACCGAATCGGTAAAATTCAGTATTTGCGAATCGGTAAATACTATTTATCTACATCTAGCCCTATATGCCCAGGAATAATTCACTCCATTTCCTTCAAAACAAGCTGCTTCCTGACTCTAGAGCAGTGTTCTTCAATCTGTGGGGCGCGCCCCCCAGGGGGGGCGCGACACCATTCCAGGGGGGGCGCCACTCCACGCCAATCTGACCTTTGTTCCCTGCAAGTCTTCTTGGAGGACTCCGGTGTGTGGAAGGGGGAGGGAGGGGAGCTCGATGAGGCAGGCTGGCGTAGCTAGGGGGGTGCGGTGGGGGCACAAAAGCCTCACAATTTTGGGGGCGGCCATGGACAGAATGAAAAGGACGAACCAACTGCAAAAATGGGCAGTTTTCAAAAGATAACGTTGCTACAGTCTTTTTTTCGTGTGTTTGAATCATGTTAAAAGTTTTCACTTTGATTGCTGGAAACACAGTACAAATTCGTGCTAACTGGCCAAGCTTACATCTAAGAAATTGTTTAACAAATAACGTATTTTATAGAAAGTACGGAAATTAAGGCATGCAGCCAGGACCAGTTAAATGAAAGCCCACTGAAAAACAGAAGGTGTCTGAGAATCAAAGATAAATATAAGGAAATAATTTGACAAACAACAAATATTAGTGCAAGAACGAAAACAAATGGATGCAGGCAGGGAAAGTTAAATGGGCTAATAAATTACTGAAAGTGTGCAAGAAAAAAAGAAAATCAGTGTCTGCTGCTAACAAAATGTTTTCAGGAAATACATCCCCAAAAGGCATTTGAGATAGCAGGGCGGTTCCTGCTCGAGGGCATTGGGGCTCCGCCGCCCTTACTTTCAGGGTCAAATAAATAAAAGCTAACTAAACTACTGTTTTAAAAACGTTCACACACTAACAATTTGGCTGGGGGGCTGTTGGTCCACTCTGTGCAGTGATGCTTTCAGTTTCCAGAAACTTTCACCTCTGGGCGGGCCCAAAGCTAAGAGTATTTGCCGGGTGACGAGCTCACAGCAAGGAGGCCTGTGATGTCATCAGCCCGGCAAATAAATAGCTGAGGATCAGTCTCCTCCCTTTGACAACATGAGTGTTACATTCCCCATTTACCCCCTGGCGTTTTTGAGAGAAGAGGTAGAGAGCATGGTATCCCCACCCTTTCCCAACTCGTCACGGAGGGGTGAATCCTATCCTGTGAGGAGTTGGGAAAGGGTGGGGTTGAGGCTGTAGGCAGGCGGGAAGCAGAACAATCGAAACTGCGCAGTTTGTCATCAAGACTTTTGAAGACATACTGTGCAGACTTACTGTGCTGCAATTAATGCAGGACACCAATTCAGCCAGAAGACTCATGGCGCAGATGTACCACACTGCAGGAGCAACAGCTTACTTTTCCAGACAATCCATGTAGTTTTCTCAGCCTCCACCCTGTCAGTGAACCACCATGGAAGTAAAATAAATGTGTCAGATGTATTTTCACATCCTTTTCCCTTTCACTTCTCCCTTCAATTAATCTAATCACCAACTCCTGGGTTTATGCCATGGTTGAGATGTCTGGGACTGAGGCTATAGGCAGTGCAAGTTTCTCACACTACCTGTCAGTTGATCAAAAATGTGTTCAGAATACATGGTCATCCAAACCTTGGCCTCTTTGCAGAGTGAGCACAGGGCAATGGTCGTGTATTCAAGTTGTACTTGTGATTCTGTGCAAATGTGTACGATGGGTCCCAAACATGGGGATACACAGTCGTTAAAAATATTGACAAGGTGAAAGTAATAAAATACGGCGCTTGCTTGCTACTTAAAAGTAATCCTTCACTTTTATGCCTCACCACTTTCACCACAGGTACGCCCCCCCTGCGCCGGAACGCCTCCTTATGGCGCAGGGCTTTACAACATGACGCATCTCCCAGATGCGTCACGTTGTTAATACCCCGCACCATGGCGCATCTTTTGCACCGCCGCTGTGTCACAAAAGTTACTCAACGGCGGCACAAAGGAGGCGCAAGGGGCTTGTAAATCTGCCCCTCAGTATTTGAGCAAAGAAGGCATGAAAGAGCTGAGACTGGATCATAAAATCAAAGCTGGTCTGAACAGGGGCCTCAAAAATACATTTAGCCCACAGGCCCCATAATCCTTAAAACGTCCCTGAAAGTTTCTTTTAAAAGTACACAGACAGGCACGCAAAATGCCAGCCAGCGATGTGTTGTTTAAACAGCTTGCAAATTGCTAAGTATGTATTCATTTGTAATGTTAACAAGCTCTCGGTCCCCCTTTCTTTTTGTTGATTCATTTGTAATGTGATTTTTCTATCTTTGTTCCCTTTTATTATCAGTCATGGATCATTCATGCAGCTCTAGAAAACAATTAAAAGTTCTTTCTATTTATATTTGCTGTTCAAAGTATGCACAGACAAGTGCTGAAAATACAGCTTTAGGTAACTGTTCATTTTTATACTATCTGTGACATCAAAATAATGAGCTGGCAACCCTAGTTATAAGACTGGAAGTTTGTTGAGGGATCAGCACATTATTTATTTCCTCCACCCTGATCCCTGGTTACTGCCATAATAGCAATAGTTTAACACATTTGAAACCCTGTGCTGCCGTCAATAACATGCTGAGTAACTTCAAGTGTCTGGGAATGCACCCTGCATTCAGACCACTCACTCCTCATTCTCACCCTTCACTCTCACCCAGCACTCACACTGATCCCGATGCACTCACATCATTCACCCACTTACCCTCCACTCACAGTGATCACTGCACTCACAGCGATCACAATGCGCTCACACTGATCACCATGCACTCACACCATTCACCTGCTCACCCTGCACTCCCACTGATCACCTTGTTCTCACACCATTCACCCACTTACCCTCCACTCAAAGTGATCACTCTGCACTCCCAATGCACTTGCGCTGTTCACCCTGTACCTCACCCTGAAGTCACACGAGCACACTACTCAACCCTCACTTTGGGAGAAACTGCTATCAAAACTCTCCTGCCTTTCAGCTCGTCCTATTTATGTGAGATTGGGTTCTCAGCACTTGCGGTATTAAAGAATAAAGTACCGTTCAAGACTGGATGTGGAGCACAACCTGAGGATGGCAGTAACAAAAATCCATCCACAGATTGACCGTCTCTGAAAAACAGGCTCTCTTGTTGCATTTATGTTGTTGGTGTTATTATTAATCCATGTCATGTGTAAAACAAAGCATCCTAGTAAAAACAATTTGCACACATTTTATCTTGGAAAGTGGTGTTTTGAGCTGTGTAATAAGCCTCTGTCATTTCACCGGCCCCACTCCCAAACCTGCAGTTTACTAAACACTCTTATTGTATTGAATGATATTCGCTGAATATGCCCGGAATGTGCGCGTGGCGAAATTTCTGTCAGGTGGTGGGGGGGCCCAACATCTAAAAAAATTCAGCTGGGGGGGCTCAACCTACAAAAGTTTGAAGACCTCTGCTCTAGAGTTTCTAAAGGTGCCGTGTTTATTCCGCACAGTATGTACCCAGCCTATTAGAGGCTACATTTCCCCTCGTTTTTAGAGTTTTGAAAGGCAGTTTTCAGCCAAAATTTTTGTTTGCTAATTGAAGTTACTTTTCAAAACAGAAAAATACAAATAAAAATTGTTGCCTCTTATAGGTATGTTTTTATTAAAAAAACATATAGGCATGTTTTTATTAAAAAACTATCTTGGAATGGTGTTGCGCTGAGATGGTATACCGTTTTTGTATTCAGAGATAATACCCATGACCGAATCGTAAGATTACAGATAACTTTTCTTTTATTTACTACACCCAATATCTCACCGATAGTATCCCCCAACCATGCAATCAACTGTCTAATGTTTGTATTGCTTCCCAATGTAAAGAGACATTTTCTATCTGACTGCAACATTGCCCCGCATCTACATTCTTCAGTGTAAGGAACGTGTCCTTGCCTGTAAGTAATAATACAGTTACAGTACATCTTAAACCTAAATAGTTACAAACCTACAACGTATATCCCGAAATCCGTCTATGTAAAACCAATGCCTCATGGGTCAGAAGCATCTTCAGCGGTTATTTGCACCTAATATCACACAACAGTGTTTTCTGAATCAAGCTCTAATGAAGGCTATCAAGTGGGGTTGTGTGAAATGGTCTATATATCCATCTATGTCTGTGGGTGTATATATATATATATATATATATATATATATATATATATATATCACATTAGTGCTAGCCAAACTCCACCTTAGAAATAGACCGAGGCATTTTTTACACACTGCAAATACATGGACATTGGTTACATATAAATTCCATTCTACATTGGTCTGGACGTTTTTACAGCAGTCTTCTAGTTCTGTATTCCATTTTACAGTGAGACATCCTTTGGTATGAAGGTTATGGGTACCTCTTCTCCAATGGGGGCTTATAAAACGTTCGCCTTATCCCACTTGTGTAGTTTATTTACTTTCCATACTGACATCATAGCGATTAATAATAAAGCCTTACAAATGAAACGTGACGTACAAGTCTGCCTCACATATTTGCAAATGACTTATAACCGCTATTCAGCCAGGACCACTTCTGTTGGTGTCTGGGTACCGTCTTTGCCGTTCAGATCCATCTGAGTGGCAAACAAACCTATTCTTGTTACTTCTCGCTTTTGGAAAATACTGTGCCCGACATTTTGTTCTATTCCCCATTGCTGTGGTTCCATGACGTGCATAATTGAAAAGTCATTATCGGCTTCCAGGGTATGCTGTGCTGTGTATGTGATCCCTCTTTGCAGGGTTTTATAAATATGCTCTGAGTTTTTTTTAGAGCTCCTTCTATGAATGTAGTACATTGTTGTTTTTTTTTGTTGATATTTCTATTTGCATTTTATCCAGTAGTAACAATACAATCACGTCATCTTCGGTCAACATCTCCCGCCCTCTAGTCCTCCCCCCCCCCCTCCATATGCTTAAAAATAATACTTCAATCTGCTTTTTAGCCCAGCTCATAGGCGCTGTCCATATTATTGTCCGTATCGCAATGTCTTGATTCCTTCTGAGCCTTCTTTTCCCTGTACGTGCCCTTCGTCTACTCACTCCTTTACAGTCCCCCATCAAGGCCATGATATTTTCTCCATTTATTCCACACTCTACCAAATTTCTTGGGGCAGCCTCTAGCCTTATATGTGACCCTCTCTGCTGCCATGTATAGGTCCATACCTCTCCTCCATTCCTCAATCTGTGGTGTCGTGGCCACTCTCCAGTGTTTCGCAACATCTCTCTTTGCCACCACCAGGGCCAGGACTAAAAAGATTAGCAGTGGGCGTGCAATATCTATATCATTAGTCATACCCAGCAGGACTAGCTTGGGGTCCACGGGCAAAGGGGCTTCCAGTACCGCTCCCAGTTCCTTCAGTATCTCCCCCCAGTATACTTGGATCTTTGGACGAATGTAGTACGTTGTTGACAAGTTGTAACCCCAGTCAGACTTTCTTTTTGCTTTGGTGCTGCTCCGTTTATGACATTTGTTTTGAGTATTTTGAGCAGATAGTTAGCTGGTGCAGGTATGGGGGCTTTCACTATAAGTTCTGCTTTTAAGTTTTTGGTGTATGATGGCAGCTCTAAGTCTGTATACTGAATTTCACTACATATAAGCACTTAGTAGAAGGGGTATGCATTACCTGTGCATTAGAGCATCTTGACTGGTGGAAATGGCCGCAAGTTCCAGTTGAGGCTGCGGTCCATGACCTGCTTGCATCTGTAACCAAGCTCAGAAGCTCCTCCAGGGGCGACGTGGCCTTCTGTGTGGGACTGGGGTGTAAGGTCTGAGATAGACATGAGTGGAGAGAAGAACAATATGTGAACATGCTACTAGAAATGTGTATTGCAGAAGCATAGAACAAAAGATGAAGGTGATATGGTGGTAGGGGTTGGATATAGTCGAGAGTGAAGCAGGAGGTGAAAATAAATGGAGAGGTGTAAAAACTGAGGAGGTGAAAGTGCTGGAATGATATTGACTGTTAGAAGGTGGTTCTGACACTATGGGCCGCCCGGATTTTTCGCTTTTTGAGCACCTAATTGTTGAGCTTTTACTGTGGGGGAGCCTCATAGTCTGGGACTCACCCACAGTGAGCTCATAATGAAGGAGACTGCATGGAGATTTTACTGGTGTACCCCTGGCTTGACTAGGCTGCTGCGCAGCAGCTGGAGTATGGGACACCGTGCTGGTTACATGCAGATACGGGTGTACATGTGTGTGCACACGTGTAGGGGCTGCGCAGGGGAGATTCCTAGCGTGCGCAGTCCAGGAGCAGCTACAGAGTGAATGGTGTCGCATGACTTATGCAGAACTGGGTGGTGACATGGAATAGGTTTTATACCCTGGCAAGGAACATGCCAGGGAAAGTCTGTATGTTTTACTGTGTTTTCACTTCATTATTCCCCATAGGGGATGTGGGGCCCATGGCTAAAATGACTTCCACAAAGCCTACAGATTCCAGACAAGCACTAATGTCCAGTGTAGCGGATGTGAAAATGAGTATTCTGCAGAGTCCAAAGTCATATTTGTACTGCTTTTGGGTCGTCCAGAAATTTCATATTTCTCTGAGTCCCTGGCTGGGGTCTGGCCTTGGCAGGTTAGATTAATGACCTTTCTTCCCAGAGCGAAGATCTTCCCTCCAAGGAGAAAAGATAGGTGGAGCTACAAGCCAATCCATCAACTGCTGTCGCCGGGTGCCAGGCACCAGGTTGCACCAAGGAGGGAAGGCAGTAAGGGGGGAAGGAGTTGAGTTTCAGAGGCCATGTGGCCAGAGACACTGGACAACGGCATTTTGAACAAACCCAGGGGCTGAACAAGAAGGAGGGAGAAGGAGCAGGGAAGTGATGTGTCGCTGTTTGCTAGGACACACAGAGACTTCCTGCCAGCCCCCTACTCAACTTTTAAAAAGTACTTGCACAGGAAGAGACTCTCTCTCTGGGGCATGGACTGCAGAGGCGGAAGGTGCTGGAGCCTGGCAATGGGCAGTTGGAAGGAGGACACCCCTGACTGCCCCACCCCCCCAAGCCCCTAAAAGCGCCAGAAGAAGATCCCAGAACCGGTGCGCAGAAGCAAAGGCCTCTGCGCAGGGAGAAGAGAGTTGCAGGGAGCCTGTGAAGACCGCTCCCTGCAGAATGCACCCTCCAGGAGACACGGAGGGCGAAGTAGAGTCTTCCCAGTGGCTGGGGGACGCCACCAGGAGTAAGAAGACAATTGGGCAGATCGGACCACCAGGGGCTGAGATATGGTCCCGGAAGGTAGGCAACTTTGACCCCTAAGAAGACCGACGACGAAGCGTGTGGGGCTCCGGCAACGGTCTCAGAGATGCCCCCGGGGTGGGTCAGGTCCCGGGGGCTACCCGGGGAAGAAGTAAAGCCGGGGAGCTCCGTCGCGCTCCCCGTGAAGATGCCCCCACCGAAGATAGAGGCGGGGAGCGCCATCGCGCCCCCCACCCCCTCGAGGAGGATAGCCGGGGCGCGCCATCGTGCTTCCCGTGATAATGCCCCCGGGGTGCCAGGAGCCCATCCTGGCCCCCGACGAGAATGGCGATGGGTCGCGCAACCCCATGTCGAGGAGGAGGGGCCTGGAACCCCATCCCCGGGCCCCGATGTGGCAGAGGAGGGGGAGCGCCGTCGCGCCCCTCCCCCGAAGATATCCAGGGGCCGGGACTCCATCCCCGGGCCCGACAAAGAGGAGGAGGCTGGGGGAATGCCGCCGCACTCCCCCGAGGTCCCGTTGGGACCGCCGAGTCTGCGTCTGCCCGCCGGAGCGGGCAGACCTGAAGAGCTCGGCCAGCTCCCGCGGCAGCACAGAACACTGCTGGCCGCACGGGGAGCCAGCGGTGGGCTCCCCGCGCTGCCCTCCCTCGAGGAAGGCCTGCGGGGGTCCCGGGTGGGACCAGAAGCCAAAAGGAGGACGAGCCAGGGCGCCGGATGGGACCGGGCCCCCAACAAAAGGTCATAAGCAGCCGGGTGTGGGCTCCCCGAGCCGTCTAAACTCACCTGGGGGTCCGGGTGGGACTGGGCCCCTCACTGAAGCCCCAGACAACAGAGAAGTGCCAGCGTGGCTCTCCCCGGCACAGCAGGAGAGACGCTCATCCAGTATTCAGCAGCCGGATCTTGAAGCGCCCCATAATGCCTTGCAAGGCATGGGGAATGGATCGTTTTTGTGCGTTTTGGTGGCCCCCAGAGTAGAGGGGTAACTCTTAAGTATGAATAGGTGCTGGGGGAGCTGCTGGAGACGCGCAGTCTCGCCC
Source organism: Lissotriton vulgaris (assembly GCF_964263255.1). Taxonomy (NCBI): domain Eukaryota; kingdom Metazoa; phylum Chordata; class Amphibia; order Caudata; family Salamandridae; genus Lissotriton; species Lissotriton vulgaris. The sequence goes on from NC_141691.1 coordinate 2,012,583,011, forward strand.
CCAGCACAAAGCTAAGTCCCACCCTAAGTTTTTTGTGGCTTTAAAAAGAATAACCCCTCAACGCTCGGGAAAGATTGCATCACCTCCTAGGCTTTAACTTTAGTTCTACAGCTGGGGGTTCATTGAGAAGTGCATCAAAGATTGGAGGGCTGATTTGGAGATTTCACGAGAAGGGCATCCCCTGGAGGTGAAATGGTGTAATGACATTGATATGCATTTACTAATGGTTATTTCTTTTGGAGGGACTGAATTTCACAGTTTGTAAGGGGGTGTCATAAGCAAAGTGGATTTAAGTGGCTAGACACTCTTACTAGGGTGTCTGACAGTATTTACAACTTAATCCTGTGAGCATCTGTGATGCCTTTAGGGGCTGTAATTGCAATGCATTTTTAATCATATCCAAATGTGCTGAGTACTGTCATTCTAAAGTGTGCGTAAACATGTATTTTTTCTGCTGCGCGTAGGTGAATACCCCAGACTATTAGCCCTGAAGATGTAGAGGTGCATACTGTATGGTCAGTAGGAGATGCTCAGTCAGGGTCATGTGTCACCAAGGCAGGTGTAACCTGTTTAATGCTTGTTGAGGTATTGGGCGTGGTCGCCACTGGGATGATGCCAGTGCGCAGGGCCCTCGCTCCAGGTTAAGACCAATTCACTGTTTGGGGGCAAGATGATGTGCATACATGGGAGTGTTGGTACTAGACCCCACCCCCCCACCCCCTGCGGGAGGGGTGGAGATGTTATGCAATGTCACAAAGTAATCCCATCAGTTTATGTATATTTGTAAATTGGTGTATATACTTGAGTGGTGTGTGTGTGTACAGACTGCACAATCAATTATTGAGTGTTATTTTTGCGTACCTGCAAATGGCGATTACTAGCCCACACCACCTCCCTTGAGTAAGCCTCAGACTGCTCTGCAACGCTACCCTCTGAGAGTCAGGCGCTGCCCTAGGGTTTTTGGTTCCCTTTGAAGGACAAATGTGTCATGTTATTTGTGCAGGCCTCACAGATGCTGTCTCATTTTCCAACATTGACAAAATAAGTCCAGGGATGACGGGGTGGAGAGGTTAACAGGCAAGCAGGATAGTGGGAATTAACTAAGAGTAGTGAGAATGGAGGGAGGCTGGAAAGGACAAGGGAGGTGAAAAGGGAAGAGTGTGATGACAGGACAAAGAGCCTTCATCTGTGTGGCCCTGTGTTTGTTGAAATATCTATCGTACCCAACAAAATTCGACTCCAAAGAGTTATGAAATTATTGTGTATGAGCAGTAGCACCTATGACAAGTTTTTTTGTGGGTGATAAAATGCTGGTTTTAGTGCTTTCCTGCATCAACATTGTTATGTACCAGTATCTAAAAGGCATTCCTCAGTACATTTCTGCAGGTTTGAACTTCATAAATGTATTTCTGGAAAATTGTTGGAGTGCAATGTTAGCCAATAAACAATTGGTATTTGTGGTAACAGAAGTTACCACACACACGAAAATTTAAAGGGACACTAGTAACAAGGGCCAGTCAGGTGAAACAGTATTCAAGAAAGGAGGGAAGGAGGAGAAGTGGCAGAAAGAGGGGAATTTGAGGTTATAGTGATGCAAAGGAAGGAAGAAGCCTGAGGGGATGTGGAGAAGACAACGTAAGAGATGAGATGCCAAGAAAATAGTAAGGAGAGGTGAGAAGGCAGAAAGGAAAGGGTTGGGAGAAATGTATTGGAGAAGGTGCATGCGTGTATGCATATGTAATTTCTACAGCGCAAACCTAGCCAAAAGTCAGCGTAGCTTAGTACATGGTCAAAGATTAGCATGAGCCTAATGAGAAAGTTGAGAGAAAACTGGGTTGTGGACCGTTAATACACTGTGATAGCTTCTTTATGTTTCTTTTTTTTTTTTATTTCTGTAATTTTTTATTGTGTATAAAAAAATATATATTTACATGGAGCATACATGAGTGGCAGAAAGAAAAGGAGAAAAAGAAAAAAGAAAAAGAAAAAGAAGGCGCCGGGGGTGGGGGGGTATAGTAATATTGTCCTGCAATAGTTCGTTCCTTGCCATGGTGCGTGGGGTCGGATAGTTCTACTAGTCCAAAAAAAAGAAGAAGTCCGTTTTCCGAGTCTTGCTTGGCGTTGTCTTCTTTCCCCCCTTTGCGCTGCCTGGTGGGTATAGCACCCCGGACGATAGAGAGGATAGAGAGGGATAGAGGTAGGAATGGAGATAGGAGAGTGATCTTCCTCGCAGGTTTCTTTTGTTAGAGTGTGGGTCCCTATAGTGTGTCCCTTGATGGCTGTCTAGTGTCTAGTGTCTGCGCCTAGGGGGGTTTATGTGATGAAAGGTAGAGGTCTAGGGGCCTCCATATGTTTGATTGCCTGTGTGTTTTCGGTGAGTGTTTCGCTGTAATGTTATCTGCCCCTCTTAGGAAAGTGACCCAGTTGAGCCACGCCTGTGGTGTAGCTTTTATGGTGTCTTTCCAGTTGCTTAGGATTATTTTGACTGCAGCCGTCAACAGTAGGTCAATGAGGTCACGGTCTTCTGTTGTTGTGATGGACGGGGATGCAAAGCCCAGGACTAGACTTGGGAAATCTATGTGTATGGTTACTCCAGTGATGTCATTGATAAGCTTCCCCGTTCTTTCCCAGAAATCCTTGATCTGAGGACAGCTGAGTAGGAGATGCTCTAAGTCCCCCCTTCCACTGTCACAATTCCAGCATGTATCGCTCTCTCGGATCCCCAGGGTGGATAGGCGGGCCGGTGTCCAGTATGCCTTGTGCACTAACCAGTATTTGGTCTGATTTAGTGAAGCAGTTATCTTTTTCCTAGTGGTCGATCTCCATAGTTCTGCCTTTTCGGTCTCGCTTAGTTCCTTCCCTGCTAAAGTCCCCCAAAAGTTTGTGACCTTATCGTTTAGTTTGGTGTTTTTGGGGCGTAGGGCTCTGTATAGGTGTGCTATTTGGTGTCCTATTATGTTGAGATTGGCTGCAAGCTGTAAGAGCGAAGGTGTCTGGCTTGTAAGGTTTGCCTTCCTAATTGCTACTTTTATTTTCAGGAAGTTGTATAGTTCTATGTTTTGTAGGTTGTGCGCTTCCTTGAGTGTATCGAAAGTTGTGTTCTCGCCGTGTCTTTGAAGGTCATGGGCTGTGGATATGCCATGTCTGTACCACTCAGGCATGTCTAGAACCTTATCTCTGTATTTTAAAATGGGGTTATGCCAGAGGGATTCAAATTGGCCTCCCCTGATGCTTGTTGACAGTATTTTGTCGACGCTCAGAAGAGCTGTCTTTGTGTTCTTGAGGACGGGGTTATCCTTCACTGCTGGGTGTCGTGTGGCTGTCAGGAGGGTGATAGGGTTCATGCCTTTTAGTAGTCCGCGCTCAAATGACAGCCATGCTGGGGTGTATTCCTGTCTTGGGTCTAGCCAGTGTAGTCCCTGTCTAGCTATGCATGCCGTCTGGAATCGCTTGAAATTCGTTATGTTCAGGCCGCCCTGTTCTTTTGATAGCCTTAGCTTGTGTAGGCTTATTCTGGGTTTTTTCCCCTCCAAAGGAAGCTGTTCAGTATCTTGTCAAGTGTCTTGTGGAAGCTCTCTGTGTTAGTCAGTGGGAGCATGGTTAGCATGTAGTTGACCATCGGTGTTAGCATCATTTTTATTGCTTCTATCCTCCCCCACCATGTTGTGAACTTGGGGGACCACCCTTCTACTTTGTCCTTGATTTTCTGTATTGTTGCGTGTTCGTTGTGTTCCAGTGTCATTCTTAGGTCTCTCTCGAAGAGGATACCCAGATATTTTATAGGTTTTGGTTGCCATGTTAGTCCTGATGTTCCTAATACTGTTCTTGTTGCGTGGATGTTTAAAGGTTTGCATTCAGATTTGTCTCTGTTGAGTTTGTACCCCGAGACCTGGGCGTAGTTGTCAATGGTGTCAGTCAGTGCTTTTATGGATCTCTCTGGGTCTTCTGTGACTATTAGTACGTCATCCGCGTACGCCGCTAGCTTGAAAGTCTCTCCCCCTATTGGTATCCCTACAATGTCCACATTAGTTCTGATCATCGTGAGGAGCGGTTCTATGGCTAGTAGGAATAGGGCTGGTGACAGGGGGCAACCTTGTCTAGTTCCCCTTCCCAAGTTGAGTATGTTTGATGTGCCTCCGTTGACCACCACCCTTGCTTTGGGGTCCTCGTATAGGGCCATCACCATCTTCCTATAGTTTGGACCTAGCCCGAATTTCCCCATACACTGATCTAAGAAGGGCCATGAGACTCTATCAAAGGCTTTCTCAGCGTCTAGGGCTATCATGACTGCTGCGTTGTCGTCTGCGGGAGGAGTGGTTAATGACGTGGCATAGAAGTCTCGTGTTGTCGTGTGACATACGGTTTTTAAGATAGCCTACTTGCGAGTTGTGTATGAGTTTCGGAAGGTATGCGTTGAGTCTGTTGGCTAGTATTTTTGCGTAGATCTTGCAGTCTACATTAATGAGGGAGATCGGTCTAAAGTTCTTCGCCTCAGTTGTGTCTTTCCCTTCCTTGGGTATCACTATTATATTTGCCTCAGCCATTGAGGGTGTCATGTGTCCGCTCTGGGCGCATGCTGTGAATACCTCCTTCATTGTGGGTTTGAGTATGTTCAGGTACTGCTTATAGAAGCCAGCTGTGAAACCGTCTGGCCCCGGTGCCTTGTTATCTTTGAGGCTTTGCGTGGCTCTCTCTATCTCATCCCCCGTTATGGTCATTTCCAGGATGTCTCGTTCTTGGTCCGACAGTGTGGGTGTGGTTATGTTCGATAGTAACTCTTTTCCCCCATCATCATGCAGTGTATCATCTTTGGTGTACAGTCCCTCGTAGAAGTCCCTGAAGACTTCTAGGATGTCTTTGTTCGAGGTCTGGGATATGCTGTGTTTGTCTTTGATGGCTCCTATCGTGTGGTGTTTCTGCTTCCCTCTCAGGTAGGATGCTAGGTTTTTGCCCGCTTTGTTTGCGGTACAAAGATTAATAGATTTATATTTATTGATCCAAGTGCCCGCCCTCTCGCTCAGTATTCTGTTCAGTTCATACTTTAATTTAGTCAGGTTTGTGAGTGTGTTCTTGTCCTCTATTCTGGCTATGTGGCTGTTCTCAAGTTTTTTAATTTCTTTCTCTAGGTCTGCAATTCTCTTATTCCTGTCTTTGTTCATCCTGCCCTTGACTGTCATGACTGTTCCCCGGATGGTGGCCTTCAGGGCGTCCCATAGGACTTCCCTGTTTGTGTTTGGTTTGTCGTTCAATAGTAGGTATTCTTTTATTGCCTCCTCTATCTTGGCTTTCGCTGGGGCGTGTTGGAGCAGACTGTCATCGAATCGCCATCTGCGGGTCGGCTCGTCGTTGTGCTTGCCCGATAGTGTTAGGCTTATGTGTGAGTGGTCCGATACAGTTCTGGGTCCTATTTCTGTGTGGTCTATGAGGTGGGTATGTGTTTCTGACATTAGGATGTAATCTATTCGGCTATATGAGTTGTGTGGGTTGGAGTAGAATGTGTACTCCCTGGCATCTGGGTTGCTTATGCGCCAAGGGTCTCTTAGTCTTAGTTTGGAGCAGAGATTCTTAAGGATGTGGGGATTGCTTGTTGATTGGCTTGGTCTGTATGGGTGCTTATCAATTGCTGGGTCTAGGACTTGGTTCATATCCCCTGCAACGATCAGCAGATCTCCTAGCGGTAGTGAGTACAGTTGTGCACCCACCCCCTCCCAAAATGATCTGTCGTCACTGTTGGGTCCATATATGTTAGCTACATGGAATGTCTCCCCCGCTCTTCTGAGTGTCGTTATAAGCATTCTCCCTTGCGTGTCTGCTTGAGTGTCTACAACTTCTATTTTGGAGTGTTTGCTTACAATTGTTACTACCCCATTCTTCTTATTCTGTGCTGGTGAGCCCTGCACCTCACCTACCCAATTGGCCCCTATGCGGCTGATGTCTTCTGCTTGTAATCTCGTTTCTTGGAGCACATATATGTCGCTCTTAAGTTTCCTAAGGTGTTCGAGCACTTTCCTCCTTTTCACCGGGCTATTCAGACCCTTGACGTTTAGGGACACTATTTTAATGTCAGACGCTATGCTACTCTGGTTGCTGTTTGTCATTTAAACTGCTCTGTTTTCCGCATTTGCAGTGGCCTTTCTCTGCGTCTTTTCGGTCTCTGGGTTGTGTGTGGGACCATCCCCCTTCTCCTGCGTGTACTGCTCCCCCATGTGAGTGTAAAGAGAAAGATAAAGTATAGAGAAGACAGATGATAGTAAGTAGGCCCATGTATGTGCTCCCCGCTCCCCCCCGGTTCCTTCGCTCCCTCTCCCCCGCCCGTCCCTCCCGCCTCCCCCCCTCCCTTACTTGCTGAGTGGGTGTGCGACGACAAAGTTCCTTCGCTCCGCGTCTTTTCCCTGAGGTAGAGTTGGTTTTCTTCCTTGGTGTAGCTTGATTTGAGGTGAAAATGGGACCAAGGACAGAGCAAGGCACCATACTCTGCTTCCGCTTGATTGTCTCGTTCAGATAGTGCCATGGTTGACCTTGGGTTTGTTGTACTCGCTGCCGGCTGCTAGCTGCTGGAAGACCTTGATCCATAGTCCTGGATCTGCAGTCGGGTTCTTCGTTCTAATTATAGTACTTTTTATTTCCCGTCTTGGGTTTAATGAGGTAGATATGTTTCCTTGTGCCATTTGGTGGTTTTGTTCCTTTTCTTTTTCCTTTGGCGTATATAGTGTTCCCTTATTCAGAGTGTGCGTTCTCATCCGGTGAGGCGCTTCTTTTCGCCGCTCCTGGGCTTCTGTTGTCCTCCATCTCTTCCACGGGTGGGCCTTGCAGGTATCTCCTTAGTTCCTCCGGGCATTCAAAAATCATTGTTTTCCACTTGTCTGTTACTTTGAATCTGGCAGGGCCGACGAAGCTGAAGGTGGCGCCTCTTCTGCGTAGTGTCTCTCTGAGGGCCAGGAATCCTTTTCTTGACTCTACCGTTGGTTTGGAGTAGTCTTGGGTTAATACAATCTTGCTCCCTTGCCATCTCAGGTTCTGGTTTTTTCTAGCAAAGGCGAAGATGGCGTCTGTTTGGCTTAGTCTAAGCGGGTTGCATATTATTGCCCTCGGCCCCTTGCCTGTTGTTGGCTTTCCTGCTGGTATTCTGTATGCCTTTTGCACCTCGAACCTTCTGTCAAATGTGATGCCGGTGAGTTTGGGGATCATCTCCTCTAGCATTGCTGCGCATGATCCCGCTTTGTCTTCTGTCCCCTCCGGCACTCCCAGGATCCTTACGTTGCCTCTTCTTGCTCTGTCATCCTTCTCTGCTAGCTGTTTTTGCATGGCTTTCGTGACTTTCTGCAGATCGGCTATGGCTTTGGTGTTATCCCTTGTTTCGTCTTCCACTGTGCTTATTCTGCCTTCTGTCACTTCAATTCTTGTATTTGTTTTGTGGAGGTCCGCTCTTATAGCCGCCATCTCGAGCTGCATGTTCTCCACCTTGAGTTTTGTATCTTTCCCCACTTCGATCCCTTCGTTTACTCTCCGCAGGATCGTTTCTAGGGTGACCGTCTCGCTCTTGTTGTTTTTCAGAGGCGATCCTTGGTTGTCTATCTTCGGCTTTTTTTGATCTCCAACTGCTTTCCCCTCATTGCCTGCCATTGTTACAATGCCCCTCCTTGATAGGATGCTGCCTAGCCTCCCTTCCGCTAGGGTCGTCTTGGGTAGGTCTGTCGCCTTTGACGTTGTCACCGAAATGCCTTGCAGTCTATATCTGCTAGGCTCCCGGATGTGCCTCGTTCTGGTCTTTGCCTTAAGACCTGCCAGCGTGTGCCTTGTCTCGTTCGCGTTCTGTCCTGCTGCTTTGCCTTCCGGGCGCTGGGGCTGCTTACTTGCGTCTGGCGCTCAGGAGGGTAGGCTGGTGGTTGTGTTTGTTATTATCTGGTCCTGCCCGTTGTCTCTAATGTGTGTTGCGCACTTGCTCTGTGTGCCTTTAGGGGTCTTGGCCCTGCCCTTGTTGTGACGTTGTCTTCGGCTCCCACTGACCCCTCTGACCTCTTCTCGGCTTAGGCTTGCGTTGCGTGTACTCTTTTAGGGTTCTCGCCCTTTGCTTTGCTTCGTGTGCTCCTTGGCGTACTCTTTGGCGTGCAACTGGGCTCCCCCTCTGTCCCCCGCCCGGCTCCGCTTGCTGCAGCTGCCTGCGTCCTGACCTGCTGACTGCTGCTTTGCAGTGTTTGCTGTGTGGCTGCGTGCCCTTCGTTGGGTGTTCAGGCCTCACTGTGAACACCCCTCCTCATGGTGCAGTTTGCACAGTGCTCGCGCTGTTTCTTTTTTATCTTTATTTTGTTTTGATTTTTTTTCCTCTCCGTTGTTGCTTTTCTTTGCTCTGCGCCACCTCGCTCGCTCGCACTGCCGGCAATTCTACTCGCTCGCACTGCCGCCAATTATACTCCCACCTCCGCGTCACCTCCGCGCCACTTGATCTGGCGTCTACCGTGCTCTGCGCCGCCTCCGCGCCACTTGATCTGGCGTCTACCGTGCTCTCCTCAGCTGCTCCGCATCTCGGGAGGGCTGGCGCGCAACCTGCCGATCCGCTTCCCCTTCAGTTTCCCTGCTCGTGCAGGATCTTCCGGCGCTGGTCGGTGACACTCTTCCGCTTCCGGTCCGGGTCTTCCGCCTGGGGTTGGGGTTGGAGAAGACTTCCGGTAATGGCGCCTTCACTCCTGTCGCTTCCGGTGCCGGTGACGGTGTCGATGCCGATCCTCCCGATAAGCACACCACTTCGTTCCACTGGAGGGGTTGCTGGTTTGGCGGGCTTACCTCGCTGCGTGTATGCCTTATTAGTACGGAGGCGGGGATGTTTGCCGTGGCGCTTCTGCAGTGAGTGCTCTCGACCACAAAATGCTTGCTGTACCTCTCCGTTTTAGCCTTTCCGTGGGTACGGTGTTCTTTCTTTTATTCGCTCCTCTCTGCTTGCTTCAAAAGTCGGTCTGCTGCACAGTAGCTGCTTTGCTGTTGTCTCAGCCAGCTCAGGGCGCCATCTTGAGTTCTTGTTGTTGTAGCTCTCGGCAAAGTTCTAGAGCTGCTCTCTCGGCGCTGAGGCTGTTTTCCTTGCTTCAGGTCGGCTTTCCTGCTGCTAGGAGTTTTCCCCTGCTTGTTTCTCTGCTTTGTTGTTGGAATTGGCTGGTTTGGCGTGTTGGTTTCCCCTCAGGGATGCGGAGCTGACGGACCTAGACGACCGTCCACATTGCCGTCCAAGCCACGCCCCACTGTGATAGCTTCTTTAAAGAGGTAAGCCTTCATCTCTTTCCTATATTGGAGCAGCGTTGGAGCAGTTTTGGTGGATATGGGTATGTTGTTCCAGACCATGGACGCAAAGATGTAAAAGGCCTGCTGTCTTATTTATATCTTTTTTACACTTCCTAGTCTGCAGTCTAATGGTGTCTTGGTTGCGGGTGTGGCGATATTCACCAGAGATGGTGGGAGTGCTGGTCGCGGTAGCTCTGCAAATGATGCATCTGGTTTTAAAGATGGTGCAGTCTGGCAACGGGAGCCAATTGAGTTCCATTAGGATGTGGTGATGTGATCATATTTCTTTAGACCTTAGATGAAACATGCTGCGGCATTGAGGATAACCCTAAGAGGTGCTATTGTGGAGCCTGGGAGGCCTTGGAGTAGGGCATTGCCATCATCCTAATATAAGAGTACAGGGGCCTGAACAGAATCGCCTACTGGAAGAAATGGTTTGACTTTCTTTAGAAGAGAGAGCTAGCTCTAGGCTGTGTTCCATGAGGATGAGGTTGATGCCCATGATGAATCTAAGTGACATGTTATTCAATGAAAGTTTGGATTTGATGCCCGAAGGTTCAAGTCCTTAAGCCAGGTATGTACTGTATCTTGATAGTTAGTCTTGGCAAATAAGATTTCTGCCGTGGCTTGGAGGAACTTCAGGTAGGCGCTGGATATCCAGGTCTGGATGATGTGCAAGCAATGTTTGAGATGTTGGATGTCAGAAGCAGAGAACACTTTCAAGTAGAGTTGTACATTTGGTAACTCTTGATGCTGTTTTCTCTAAGTAGGGCACCAAATGACCCCCTGTAAAGCTTGAAGATGATTGACATGGCGCACCGGGGGGACTAGGGATAGGGATCTTTTGTGTTCTGGAACGACCCATATGAAAAAACTGGTGTCAGCTCGCAAGGTAGTAGGAGAACCAGTGAAGGGCATTGCCGGTGAATGCATATCAAGACTCCATGATACCTAGGTTCCCAACTGAGTCGAAGGAAGCTGAGCTCTCTAGCAGCATGAGGAAGGGGTCATCGTCATCCGCGGCCAAGAGAACATATTGTACAACGTGTAAGGTTGGGGGCTTTGTGCTTCTTGATAGGAAGCCAGACGGATAGTATTGATGTGATCTTGGGAGTTGAACACTGCTTTTTCAGTGAACTTGTCAATGAATGGTAGGTGAGTGATGGGCCGATAGTTGGTGAGGTTATCAGGGTCTAGAGTAGGAGTATTTGGCCTGTCTTGAGAGCTTCTGTGAGGATGTCTTGAGTGAGAGAGGCATTAACAATAATTAGTATCATCTTTATACGAAGTTGCTTTGCGAGAGTCGAGTATGTCAGCAAGATCCGGGAGATAGAGGGCTTTGGAGGCTGACAAATAGGGGATTTTGCAGGACGGGATGGATGTAAGAATTGAAGCAGGCTTGGTGGCATTAATGTGCTGTTGGATCTTCTATATGTAATTGAATAAACAATTAATGGCTTTGCACTTTTGTGTGAAGTGAGGGATAGGTGGGTCTGGCATGGGGTTGATGCAGTGCTTGAGTATTTTTAACTCCTTTATACTTTTGTTGGTGAGTACATTGATGGTGTGAGGCAGGAAAGTAGACAGAGGGTGCTAAAAACACAAGAGACATGGAAACTACAGAGGCCAATGAAAGAAACGTTTGTGGGAGAAACCAGGGCTGGTAAAATACAATGAATAGGTGAGTAGGAAGGGACAATGGGAGAAATCAGGAAGCATGAGAAGAAGACAGTGAGAAGGCTAAGGTAATGAATTAGCAAGAATTGAAAAATCAATAGAGGAACATGAAGGGGTGAGAAGACAAAGGGAACATCAGGAAGGAACGAAAAGGCAGGAGAGCAGGGAGTAGTAAAGTAAGGAGATGAGTAGACAAAGGTGAGGCAGGAATGGATCAGGAATGCCAGAAAGGGGAGGGACAGGATAAACTAAAGAAGGATGGGAGCTGCTGTGCACTCGGGTGAATAGGGCTACAGGTTGGCGTTGGTTTTAGTGGCTCAAAGGGCACAAATACTATGAAGCTATTACTGCAATGGGTGGCAAGGCAGTTGGCAGGTATTAAGGAGTGAAAGAAGCCAGGGCTGAAAAAACAAGCATTTGCAATGCAACAGGTCTCGAATCAGTTAGAGTTAGAGATTTTGGCATTGTTTATATTTTGCTGAATTTGTTAGTTTTTTGTGTACGGAGTGTGTTTTTAACTATTCAGAAAATTGAAATAGTCCAATCCTGAGGGAACAGAAAGACAACCCGAGTAGCAGCCTTCATGAACTCACAAAGAACAACTGACGCCATCTTTGCTGTAACTCAGTCTGCTCTAAATAACAAACCGCATTCTTGGAAATTGTATTTCGTAGTACTTCTTCACAATATTATTACCCTACAAGTGAATTACCAATGTCGCATTACATTATGCCTTTCCTAAGAGACAGATCAAAATACTATAATCTGCAGAATTATTTCATACTAAAGTCACCATTTTGGCCACAGAACTAGACATAGTAAATACGATGGCTGATATATTTGCACACAACTCTCCTGGGAGCACTGATTTCTGGAAATCAGTAGGGCTCAGACATCGTACTTTGGGCATGTCAGCTGCCAAATAACTCTAGATACTTTCTCAAATATTACAAACTAGGCAACTCACTAAGAAAGATTCTATGACTATTCTACTTTCAGAACCTTATGTTAATTTATATTTGACGGGAGAGGGGATTCCCTATTAGTTGTCCAGTACTCTGGCCTTCACATTCTCAGCATCTAAGAATGACCCACTTTCCATTGCTATCAGGGTCAATTAGAGACTTCTGGAACAATGAAGCTTTTAACGCAAGATCATGGTATAGCAACAGGTATTTTGCCTCCTGAATTCAATTTTCACAAGTTGAAAAGAGAAATGAGGTTCAGTTTTTGTTTTTCTGAATGTTAAAACCAGGCCTAATGACATTTTCCAACCTGTTTTTGCCCACAATAAATCCTCATGTATTATTACCTCGAATGATTTAAAGAGGGAAACATCTGGGGTAAAAGTACAATTTGCACCTGACCCAGAATGTGAAATTGGGCTCAAAGTTTTGCACCACGTGATTCTTAATTTGCTGGTACGTGATGAAACGTCTGTGCTATGAGCAGGGCCCAGCTGGAAACTAAAATCACACCAGCACCACACTGGAGAAAGCCTTAAACAGAATGTGTCCAGTGGGGTGATGGCACACGAGCAGCTCAGAGAGCACCCTTGCTAGCCAGCAACCCACCTGGAAAATGCCTGAGTGCGGGATGGCCAGTCCAGCTCCGGCATCAAAGTATGACCTGGCGTGCGCATTAGATTAACTCACGGTCTGCATTGTCTGTCAGAAGCCTACGTTTAGAGACGCTCCAAAACAGGGATCCCCCAAGCAGAAAACATAACACGCTTTCCTTTACCGTATGATACAGTTGTTAATGCTTCCAGTTCCCCATACCCTGAATTGCTCCCAGGTGCTCTCTTTCCCTGCATTTCTCCAGGTCCCTGCATTATTCCCAGTTCCCAATTTCATTACATTGCTCTCACCTCCCCAGTCCCTCCATTGCTCCCACCCCTGCATTTCTCTCCGTTCCCTATTGCCTACATTTTCCTAGCTCCGCTATCCGTCATTGCTTACTTCCGCATTCTTTTCATTGCCCCAAGACCCCACATTGCTGCCAGTTCGCAGCACGTGCAGCAGCCCCTGGTCCCGGGAATCAGGTGTGTGGGGTTGGGGGTCGCACCATCCATGGACCAATCCCAGTATAAAGTCTTTTGATAACTGTGAGATACAATTGGTTCACGGGACCCTCTCCACATTCTGCAGGGGACCCCATCATTTTGTGTTAGGAAGGATACTGCTCCGATTGTCCAGCCGTTTTCTCGTGACGCTCCGGGCGCCCAAGGCTTGATTGTGCGGCTGACAGAGGTTGTGAGAAAGGGTCAGCCGTGGCACGCGGGGGGATCGGGGGTCAGTCGGGCTGACGCTGAAGTTTCTGAGCTGTTGGTTTTGGGCTTAGTTTTAGGAGAGGAGAAGGCAGACACGGTGGGAGTACCAGGAGGGAACGGGGGTGGGGCAGGGAGGATGCTGTCGCTTGATATTTTTTCCAGCCAAAAGTCAGTCCCTTAATGAGAAACACAGGCAACACACGACCCTCCATTACTGCTACGTTAAAGCACTTCTTGATGGCGGAGACACTTCACACCATTTTCACAACCTGGTCATCGTCGCACTAGGCCCTTCAGAGCCCTCACTTTAACTTCGCTGCCTGCTTCACTGAGGCCCAGGATTATCAGCCGCCTGGTGGTGGGGCCAGTGGTTTTAGTTGTTCCGGAGCCCGGGTGCAATAACATGAAAATGAAGCCCCACCTTGTCCTGTGGTTTTGTAGTGAACAACATGTCTAACTGGGGACACTGACTCCTCACATGCCAGTGACCCCTCTGTGCCACTGCACCTGCTGCACGATTCTTTACGGTTGATATCCCAGATGTTCTTTAAAGCCCGCTCTCCCCTGTTTGCTCACTGGTACTTTCCACAGCCTATTCCACCAATTCGAGAAAATACTGTTTTTAGCAGTGCAGAGTAGAACATGTCAATTTCTAAACCCCTAAAGGTGCGTGGGAAAAGGCAGACCGGATATAGGCAGGTTAGACTGGCATGTAACAGACCTTGGTTTAAAAGTAAAGTTGGAGACTACATTGATGGAAGCGGAATGATGGAAGAAATCTGATGTCAATGGTCAAAGTGGATGAGCTCTTTTAGGTACAAGGTCCAATAGTTCTACAAAAAAACTTGGGGATGGCATAGTGCATTATACTGTCTGTGGTTAGAAAAAGAGTAGAAAATGAGCAGACCTGATGAGCCTGGGACATGTAATAAAAGCAGTGACTATTAATGTACCTCTAGATTCTAGTATGGTGTCCTGATATCCAGAGATATTAGGAGATCGCACTAGGCACTGCAGTGAACCCGGAGGCATCGCGCTTTCACTTTAAGTGAAAGCAAAATGAAAGCATGTCTGGAAGAGAAGCTGTGCGCGAGGAAGAGAAGCGGTGCGCCAGCTAAATCTCCAGCCCTGGTGAGCGGGGCCTAAGGGAGACAGGGTGGACACCAACCCCGCTTCCAGAGAAGCCCGACACGAAAGCAACGATAATAGATCTCGCCAAAGGCGAAGCAACGCATGTGCTGCAAAGCAGGCGAGACCTAAAAAGGGAATAGAGAGAGACAAGGTAGGCTTCTTTGAGGGTAGCGAGAGGTGAAAAGGAAGTTGGGAAGATCAGAGTGAAAACGTGGGAGACAGAAAATAGAGGGCAGTCAAGAGAAGTGAGAAAGAGAGAAAGGCAACAGCGTCATGGAGTGATTAAGTAGTTTTCAAGAAGACATGAAGGGACGTAATAAGCCAGAAAAGATGGGAGAAACCAGAGAGGTAGGATGGAAGTGAGGGAAACAAGTACAAAGGCCAGGAGAATGTTGTTGTGAAGTGAGGGACGTGAAAAGAGATGAAGTTTAAGCAAATCGGAGAAGGAAACTAAAGGGCAGAGTGTTGGAACGTCTCCCTTTTTGACATGGTCACCCCCACTTTTTGCCAGGTATTTGATGTGATTTTTCAATGGAAGTGCACTAGGTTTCTGCTAACCAGGTCCCTAGTGTCAGATCTTGTTCCCCAAATTGTGCAATTGTACCCCAATTGGCAATACCTTTAGCACCATGTGTTAGTCCCTGGTAAATGGTACCCCTGCTACCTAGGGCCTGAGGTACTAAAGGGGGTCCCCTGAAGGCTGCAGCACATATTGTGCCACCCTAAGTGACTCCTCACCTAAGTCATACAGGCTGCCTTTGCAGGCTGCATGTCTTTCTGCAGACAAAAGTAAAAACATGACATGGCATACATCCCTGTGTGCTATGCCTGCAAACACGGTATGTAGTATAGGTAAGTCACTCCTATATCGTGCCTTACAGCACTAAGGCCGGGTGCACTATACTACTTGAGTGGGCATAAATGCATGAGCAGAAATGCCCCTGTGCTGGTCAGTTCCATTACTGCCAGCAAAAGTGATCAGGGAAGCCGTGTTAAAACGTGGTAGATACTGGTGAAAACGAGTTCCCCAGCTGCATGATGGCTTAACTTAAAACAGAGACGTTTGGTATGAAACATCTCATATTAATAAGCCTGCACCGATTCCAGTGATTAATTTATTAATACATGCACCTAGAGGGCACCGTAGAGTTGCCCCCTTAAAACCTACTGACTACCAGGGCGCTAGCTGACTGGTCTTAGCCAGTCTGCCACATCAGACTAGTTTCTTACCCCAAAAGTGAGGGCCTTTGCTCTCAGGAGTGCAGGAACAAAGCCTGGTTGGGCAGAGGGTGTTTACACCCCCTCCCACAGGATGACCTGCAAATTAGCATTCCAAGGCAGGGAGCTTCAAAGAGCCCACCGCCTTTGGTATGCAGATATGGCTTCTATCACAGGAGAGGATGCTGACCTCCCTTGAACAGGGCCGTTTGGCACCTAGGCAAGGCAGGAAAATTAGTAGTCAAGAGAGGCGTGTTAACTTTCAGGCTAGGTCCACCCCTAAGATGGGCTACCTGAAGTGAAGACAACATTTCAGAGTCTGCTATCTTTGTGATGGCAAAATTAGGAATTCTGGGACAGAGTTATGCGCACTTTCCACAGGAAGTGATCTTATATGGGGCGTTGGGACCCCAGGGGTAAGTAGCCTATTGGCTATTCTACACTCCCCTAACGCCCCTAAATGTACTATTTAGGGGAGACGCTGGCACCAGGAAATCAGATTCTACTGACCAAAAGAAGAAGGACCGAAGAGCTGCAAAAGCAAGAATTGAAGAAGCAACTGACTTGTTGCCGACCCTGCCAGCCTGTTTTCCTGTTCTTGACAATTGTGCCAAAGTCATCTCATCGTGCAGGCAGCTGATCCTCCAAAGCCTGGGAGGACTGCCAGCACTTCTCCAAAGACTCAGAACTACAGTGAAGCAGTGGAGCTGTTCCCATGCATCCTGCAGTGACCAAGGACTGGGCTTTAAGGACTCAGGACCACAAAGACCAGTCGATGAACAGCCCCGCTACACCTGAGCTGCCTAGTCCAACGCTGTCTTCAGACCCTCCAGAATCGAAGCCCATCTTGGGTTTCCCTGCTGTGGGCTTCTCAACACCACCTGCAGCAACTATTTGCAGGCACCCTTTACCACAACCGCTCCGGGTGACCAAAACCCAAAGTCTAAGGACATCTCTGCACTGATCGCCCGTGGAAAAGAGGACCACAGGTGCCCCCACATCCCTGAGCATTATGAGGCCTGATCCCCCTTGTTAGTTCAGCCCGACTGGCCTCCCAGTCCAAACCTGCAGCCTCTTTTCATGAAGACCCATCCCCATGGACCAACATTGGGCACCCAACGCTGTATTGGCCCACTGCACCCAGCTGCCCTAGTGCCTCTGGAGGTGACCTCCTGGCTCTGCCTTGGACCTTGCCCGATCATTCCCTTAAGTCCAGTAGATTGGTCTTATAAGCCACTGTACTCTACCTGTATGCCGTATTTGTTTTCCCTCCCAAAGGATAACATTGCACAGTTGACTTTTGGAAATTTGAAGAATTTCTATCTCGAAATGTACTTACCTGATTGCATTGATTCTGGTGCCTAACTATAAACAAAAGGTTTGTGTTATTTTGTAAGTTAGTGTGGATCTCCTTATTGAGTTGTGCATCATTTGTTGACTGTGTGTGTATTTTGCAGACGTCCAACACATTGTTATGTTATGTTAAATTGGAACTTATAGAGCGCACAGCTACTCAAGAAGAGTGTCCCAGCGCTAAACAACTTCATGGCAGAACTATCACTGTTACTAAAGGCGAGAGGGGGCTATTGCTGACATAACCACATTTTCAGCTGCTTCCTAAAGGTAAGCCGTCTGAGTGTCATAGGCAGACAGTTCAACAGACCGGCAGCCTGAACTTGGAAAGAGCGGCCGCCCATACGTGCGGGACAACTTGGGGGCAATTGCCTGCTGCTGAAAGGAAGACCTCAAGATTCTACCAGGGATGTAGTACTGAACTCTCTTTCTGATATAAAGGGTGCCAGTATCCTGTAGAACTTTAAAAGCCAAGACCAAAGCTTTTAAACAAATTCTCTTTTGAACAGGAAGCCAGTGCAAAGCTTTTATGCGAGTAGAGACCAGCGCTCTGGGTCGCAACATGAGAATGGCCCTAGCCGCCGGATTCTGGATCAACTTAAGCCTATTCAGTAGGTATTCCAAGAGGCCTTGGCACAAGACGTTCACGTAATCCAGCCTAGAGACAATGAGAGCCTGGATTACTGTCTTCCTGTGAGTGATCGATAGTAAGGGAAGAAAATTCTTTAGCACTGTTAGGAGGCCAAAGCAGGATCCGGCTACTGTCTGAATCTGAGCTTTCATAGATAGAGTGTCATCAAGCTTGACCCCAAGGTTCTTAACTGTATTTACTGATGTTACAGAGGGTGACATGTCTAAAGGCCACCATTGACGCAGTGAGTCACAGGATGAAGAACCAAAGAAGGTTATCTCGGATTTTTCAGGGTTTCACTTTAATTGGTTCAGCCTTAGTCAGGTAAACACCCCTGTCAAGCACTTGTTAGTCTCCTCACCCTTGTCACATGTAAACAAGAGTGGAGTATCATCTGTGTACGAAATTATCGCGCCATATGACTCAGCCAAGGGAGCGCGGGGGGGGGGCATATATAAATTAAAAAGTGTCAGGCTCAAAAACGAGCCCTGAGGCACACCCACCTTCATGGGGGGATGCTGGCAGCAATAGGGGGAGACCAAATCACTTGATGCCTGTCCTCCAGAAAGGAGGAGAACCACTTGAGTACTGGGCCACCAAGGCCTCACTCCTGAAGTTTCTGCAGGAGCCGGTTATGGGGCACGGTGTCAAAAGCCATGGAGAGGTCCAGCAAAGTCAGCACTGCTTTGCCTCCTTTATCTAATTTCTCATTAATAACCTCCTTAATTCTCTCTGATACACCTACGGCTGCTCGACCACACTTCTCTTTAGAAGAGCACTTTAGGATTGCTAGAGCAAGCCCCAGTCCACTTATAACCTCTTTTTGGTATACTATATTAAGAGCCAGCTCCCTACAAAGAATAAGGCAAGAAAAACAAATAGTGCACAGGATGAGTTCAGAATACAGAGGAAAATACAGTAGGAAAGATAGTGCAGCAAAAGAGCAAAGAGCACTGTTTCTTGAAGTTGTAAAAGTGGTGCCTGAATGGTTTGTACATGATGCACAAAGTAGGGCTGTATGTGGTAAGGGTGTCACAAAAACGCTATGCTGACATTTTTCTTAGCATTTACTATACAAATCTGAACTTGTGTGTCCAGTGCCACGCAAACTATATGGCACAGAGTACCTTGCGCCGTATTAATTTTGTGGGGCTACAGTGATAGTTTTCCATAATGCGGTACACAGAGTGGTTCGCACTTAGTACACCTGCGTTACATTAAGTCTATGGTATACTGGTCCATCCTCATTGGTACTCAGTATGTGAAATGCAGCACTGGCTGTCTTGTGCTGAGTAATTCCGGGGTACATAGCACAGCGGAGAATTGTTCTCAGTATGAAGTGTATTTGGCAGAGATCCATATGGTTTCAGTATGATGTCCAGATCTGATATGAGCGTAGCATATCTGTAGTCCACGGGCTCAGTTAAACACTTGTTAGGCACATCTGTGGTACAAAAACAAGCTGATGTGTGCGTTCAATGTGGTGAAAGTGACGGGGCTGATGTGCTTTGTTATGTGGCACAAAAGATCAAGCTGATTTTGTAACACATAACTGGATGAATGTGCCGGTCTGATGTGTGTTCAGTATGTGGCACACTGCAGCAGGCTAATGGCTGCTCAGTATGTGGCTGAAGGAGGTGGCTGAAATATGTAAAGAATGCAGTACAGAACACCTGGTTGACTTGTGCTTAGGTTGATGAGCCAGTGAGATGAATGCTCACCTCTGACAAAGTGAGTTCTGCTGGAGGTCATGAGTTTGAATCCCAGCAAACCAGACTTAGAATTCCAAAATTCCTTCAGTCTTTAAATGGAGTTTGGTCTCCCTTTCTACTCTGGGAATGTCGAGTTAGTCCATCTTCCATGTTGATTGAGGGGGAGAGCAGAGTTCAGCTTCTATGCTACTAGATGGTGGCTTATCTCTGTTTTGCTGCTCCCTGACCGCGTTGGTATGTAGCTTCATGGTCATCTGGTGGGCAGGGGGGCGATTTATGGTTCCAGCTTTATAGCCCCAGCCAGATTAGCCAATGGAGAGTGAAAAGCCCGCGAAAATACCAGTCACATAAAGATATCAGTTTAAAAGTCCGGGCAAAGCGTAAAAAACCTGCATGAGTGTTTTTATTATGATGGGATTGCGAGTAGTTGCCCTTCGAGTCGCCCCTGAGTCTGCCATTATTGCAGTTTCATACCTCCACTTGCTTTTAATGCACCGATAGTTAGCACATATAGCACCCTAAGAAATGGACTTTTTAGACTATTACTAATTAACGAGTGTCTGCCTTTTATTGCAGTATTATACTTCTACTTGTTTATAATGCAACGCTCATTGCTCATATAGCACCCTAAGAAATGGCCTCTTTAGACTATTATCAACTAGCAAATGTATGCCTTTTATAGCAGTATTATACTTCTACTTATTTTAATGCACCGATCGTTAGCTCATATTGCACCCTATGCATGATTTACTTGATTGTACTGTTTGCTCCTTCTGATTTACCTGTCTGACGATGTACTGTTTGCTCATCTGATTTACCTGTCTGACTATGCTCCCTCATGTACCCCTTCTGTGTAAAGCGCTCTGATATCCACAAGGATCTTGTCCGCGCTATATAAAACTTTCTAAATAAAAGTATCATCAATTAAGTAATTGTAAAATGTTATTTACACTTCTTAGAAATGGAAGAATGCCAGTATGCAGTGCTATATAACATATTATGTTTGCTCAGTATGTGGCACATGGGTGCCATGTGGTCAGCATGTGATAATGGGGGCTGGCCTCTTGTTTGTTTGTTGCACACATGACAGGCTGATAGGGGTCAAGTTGACCTGCGGTCCACAGTATCTGTATGTAGCTCACAGTGTATGAGAAATGTAAGCCTATCATACAAAGGCAAGATGCTCATTCCGCCTATTGCTTACAGGCAGTGCATCCATGGTGTGGTTAATATGATGTTCACCGATAGCAGAAATCACACTCAATGAGCAAAATGATACCATGTTTTTTTTGGCCACACCCTCAGAGAAAAAAGTGTTGCAGAAGAACAGACAAGTACCTGTCTCAGGGCTTAGCTAGGAGGCAGGTTCTAGTTATGTTGGGTACCTCCACCTTGTGTTAAAAGAGGGCTAAGGATAATACCCATCCTGGATGCATCACCTCTCAGCCAACAATAAATGTGTGCAGTAGTGCAAGGAACCACTACAAAAAGACACTTCCCAGATACACCAGAAAGGAAACTGATACACAAAGTCACATGCAAGGAGATTCAGTCACATGCATCAAGGTTTCATCAGAGGGAACCAGAGAAGGCAAATACAGCTTTAATTTTACCTGCCTTCTGCCTTCCCACAAGGATAGCCCCAGAGAAGATGGAAAACAAAGTTGGAAGGCAGTAAAGAGCACAGCGAGGCAAGAGATGTACAGTGCGGAGAACGCATATATAATTTACAAAGAAATAGTATAGAACATAACAGATCCATCATAGGATAGTATGATGCAGCAGATATTCAGCCAAATTCAAGGGCAGCAGGGACATGTACTTACATCTGAGGGGCCTCTTTTGAAAGGAAGAGCTCTCAATGAGTACCATGGAGGAGGCTGGTCTTGGCAGCAACGGACGTCAAGGCTTTGGGGTACAGAGGTGCATCTTCTGCCTTGGCGAGGTGGGGTTCACCTTCTGGCTTTGCGTATGGAATTCTGGAGTTAAAAAAAGGGTTGATGTGTGGTTCAATAGAGCCCAAGTGCTACTGGCAGCAGCGTGTTGTTATGGCAAGGACGGCGAGCTGGAAGAGTTCATAGATAACAGTCTGTACATTCAAGGTATGGTCGTTTCAGCAGCTAAGACACATGGATGGGCAGCAGCATTTGCATAGACAGCAGGGTCACCATTTGGGAGTGTAGCATTTTCCTTCGTTGGCTGGCGGCGGGTCACAGGGGATTGCATCTAGCAGCATCTACTCACTGGGGGGGTTTATATGCCAAAACCTTTAGAAGCAAATACCTTTTAGCATTTGGGAAACTTTGGCTTCTATAGTCTCAGCTGGTCATGTCTTTTTCAAATGTTTGCTGCTCTGCAGTATATTCACGCACACAAAATAAAAATACAAACAAAAAGAGTAAACGTTCTTAAGTTACGGTGCTTGGTGGTAGTGTTCTCTTAGTCATCTCTTAATATACAAATACTGTCATAAGAACGAGAATATATTAATATATTAGTCTGGGTAACAGGATTTTGTCCCATTTTGCTTGTTTTGGTTAAAATTTAGGCACTGCTTTGGAGTAAGTACATAAAAAACTAAGTTGATTACTCAAGGCTGTTTCACAACATGCAGGGCAGGATAAGTTGAAAAGTTTGTATTTGCAATGTTTTAATATATTTGTACATGTTTATATTAAATCCAGAACTTTTACATCACAGCAGGTGGTAGTGCCACTTGCTGTGCTGAATATTCTTGTCTACTTTCCCAGCTGCAATTCCTGGACAGGCTGTTCAAGGCGAGGATGAGCTGGGCTGCATCAATGGGGGCACCATCCTGGAAATTTGCTGTCACTCTGCGGCCATAGCTGGATGAAGTGAAGGAAGAAGAGGAGAAGGACATCTGGAAGGCAGGGCTTCCAGTAGCATCAAAGCTGCCACGCCTTGAGCCCGTTCTAGAGCCCGACCGGGAACCAGATGTGGAGCCAGAGCCGCTTGCATTATAAGGGCTGTAGTAGCCCTTGCTTGACCGGGAGGAGGCTTCAAGGAGCCGCAGGCCCGTGACATCCTCGATCATGCTTCTCTCCATGGCGTCTTTGTAAGAAATCTTGAGTTTGGTCTTGGGGCAGGTGAGATATTTGGAGTAGGCATTTACATCCCGCAGCTTCTGAGCTGTGCGTGCATCAATGGAACCCTTACGTACAGCCTCATCCAAGGAAACACGGCCATTTGCATCAGGCTCAATTAGTCCACCTGTGAGGTATTGTACCTCCAGAAAGCGCTGACCAGCTTCATAATATAGCCATCCCTTCTTAAGGGCTTGTGCTGCTGACATCTTTGTCTTAGTTCTTGGATCTTCGAAGCCATTGTATGCTTTCTGTGCCAAATTGATTCTGTCCACCATGATTTTGTCCACTAGCCCTTTATTGACAGCATCTGTGACCGAGTACTTCTGTCCAGTGCTTGGGTCAATTATGCCACCAGTGCAGGCTTGAGCTTCTAGCAACCGTTGCCCTGTGATGTTGTCTACAAGATTGCGTTTCATAGCCTCTGTGATAGAAACTTTCTCTAAGGTGTCAGTATCCAGGATGCCTGCAACTGGCCCAGTCTCTTCGCTCGGTTCACTCCATGTTGTTACCGACTGAGTTCTTGAGGAAGCAGGACTTAGGGGGAAAGATGAAGAAGAGCCAACAGATGACGTTCTTGAGCGAAATCCAGACATGTTGCCTGACAACATGTCAGCAAACTCTGTAATAGATAAGGTGCCTGATCGATACTGGTCAAGGGAAGACTGGTCGATTAGGCCTTTGGCAATGGCGTCATCAATATCGTACTGCCTCCCTGATCTTCTGTCTGTGATTATTGACTTAACAACTCCATCTGATGAAGAGATGGTAACCTCCTCCCATTCACACTCTTGTTCTGATAACTCAATGTAAGTTTGGTGGTCAATAAGCCCCTTACGATATGCCTCATACACTGACATCTCTTTTCCTGTCTCAGGGTCTACAATGACTACCCTACGCTTGCGGACTGATGACTTTGAAGAGGTCTTTCTTTCACGTTTCTTCTCCTTAAGAGGTAACAGGCACAGCCCAGTCTCTGGGTCAGTGAAACATCTCTCCATGAGCTGAAGGTAGGTGAGGTTCTCTTCAGTGTTCGGATCAAAGAAGCCCTTTGTATCATCACTGGGATCGGTGAGGATCTCATTCATTTCCTCGTCAAACAAGCCTCTCTTGTAGGCCATCTCCACTGGAAGACGATGGCTTTCCTCTGGGTCAATGATGCCTCCAGTGGCAATCTGTGCTTCTAGTAAACGGATTCCATGATCTTTAAGTATTAACCCCTTCTTCATGGCTTGAAAAAGAGAAATGAGTTTGCCAGAGTAGGGGTCTTTGTAGCCTGTCACTGCCCTCTCAGCTGCAAGCAGCTTGTCTTTGAACTCAGCACCTACTATTCCCATGCGCACTGCATCTTCCACTGCCAGCTTAAGGCCTTTGATAGGATCAATCACATAGCCAGTTGCGGCCTGCGCTTCCAGGAGTTCAAAAGCAGTCCCAGGCCTGATGATACCTTTTTTCATTGCCTGATAAATTGAAAACCTATCCTTAGAAGATTCTACATAGACCCCAGCAATACAGCTTGTGCCTTCCAGGAACTTTCTGAGATTCAGTGAGACTTCTTCAATAGACATCAATCCGTCTTGAAGACGCTGGGCTGTAACTTCATCCAGGACCTGAGAACGTATCATCTCTTCAAGGCTAATCTCCTTGCGCAAACCTTTGAATGTCAGCTTTCTTCGGTCTGAGAGGGGCAGAAGGAAAAGGTTGCTGTTTTCATCTTGTCTGCACCGTTTAAGGAGTTGTGGATAGCTAAGCTTTTCATCTGTGGAAGGATCCACGTAACCTCGGACCTCACTTGGCTCAGAAAGTCGGTCAAAGGTTTCTTTATTGAAGTACCCACGTTGGCAGGCAATCTCTAGTGGGAGGTGGAATCCAAAACGGGGATCTATAATGCCACCCGTGGCTAACTGGGCATCTAACAGCCGCAGGGCATGCTCTGAGGGAATCAGATCTTTCTTCATTGCCTGGAAGAGAGAAATCATCTGCTCAGTGTAGGGATCTCTGTAACCTGTTACTGCTCTTTCCGCCGAAAGAAGTCGGTCATGTATTTCTGGCCCGACAACCCCTTTCCTAACAGCCTCATCTACAGTCAGCATTTCATTTTTGACTGGATCAATGATGAAACCAGTTGCCGCTTGAGCATCCAGGAGAGTGTGCGCCACCTCGGTAGAGATGAGACCTCTCTTCAAAGCCTGGTAGATGCTAACCTTCTCTTTGCCAGAAGGAAGCATGATGCCTGCCACACATCCTGTGCCATATAGATACCTCCAGACTGTTTCAATTTTGATTATTTCTTGAATGCTGCTTGTCCCTTGCTTCAGCATGCTGTATATTTCTTGAGTAATAATTCTGGATTCGTACAGTTCTTCAGCAGTTATTCTGCGTCGGATAAAGTCATAGGAGTAAAGCTCTTGCTGCCTTACTATTTCGGTTTTCTCAATGATTTCTATGATGATGATGATCATGCGCTCCTTGGTTAGAGTGCCTGAGCGGAATTCTTGCATTAACCTGTCCCTTTCCTCTTTTGGCAGGAGGTCGGACTGTAGTAGCTCCCAAATCGACATGGAACTGCCTGCCTTGCTTCCGGAAGGGATATCAACCATTGTCTCCTCAAACACTTTCTGAGTTTCAGATTCACTATACTTCTGTTTTGTCTCAGCGGTTGTAGGGGTATGTTTCTTCAGTGGCAGGAGTTGCAGACCGGTGTCTGGGTCTACAATACATCTCTCTTTCAGCTGCAGGTAGGTGAGGTTCTCGTGGGTGTTGGGGTCAAAGAAGCCTTTGGTGTCATCACTGGTGTCTGACAAGATCTTGTTCATTGCATCGTCAAAGTAGCCACGCTTGTAGGCCACCTCCACTGGGACACGATGGCTGTGCACTGGGTCTATAATGCCACCTGTGGCAATCTGGGCTTCCAGTAGGCGAATTGCATGATCTCGTAGGATAAGTCCCTTGTTCATGGCTTCGAAAACAGAGATGGTGTTCCCAGAGTAGGGATCTTTGTACCCAGTTACTGCCTTTTCTGCAGACAGAAGCTTCTCGTGGAGCTCAGGCCCAACAATGCCAGCTTTCACAGCCTCGTTGACATAAAACTTTTGGTTCTTCAAAGGATCAATTATAAATCCAGTAGCAGCTTGTGCTTCTAGGAGGACGACGGCTGTGCCGGGCCTTACCAGGTTTCTCTTCATAGCTTGATAAATGTTAATCTTTTCCTTGGTGTCCTCCACAAAGATCCCAGCAATGCAGTCACTTCCGTGTAGATACCTCCTCACAGAGTCAGTCTCTGACATTTCCTTCACAGACTTCTTGCCTTCACTGAGCTGCTGGTACTGGACCTGGTCGATGATCTTAGATTCTAGAAGCTCTGATGCAGTCACTGGACCCCGAAGACCTGTGAAGGTCAATCTCTGCTGTCTCTTGGCCTCGGTTTCTTCCACGATGGTGATCATAATTTTTATTATCTTTTCAATTGTGACTTTGCCAGCTTTATATTGCCTGATCAGCTCCCTTCTCTGTTCTTCAGTAAAATATTCAGAGTGAATGAGCTCCCATATTGTTACTGTCCGACCTTTCAGGCTACCACTCGGGATTTCAATTGTTGATTTACCAAATGCCTCCTTGGCTTGGCTCTCATTATAAATCTCCTCTTGCTGGGACTGTATAGCCTTTTCGGACAATGGCAGCATGCATAGGCCAGTCTGCTTGTCGGCTCTGCATGTTTTCTGTAGTTGTGAATAGGTTACATTTTCCTGGGTGTTAGGGTCATAGAAGCCCTTGGTCTCTTCAGTGGGCTCTGAGAGTGCTCTAGTCATGTCTTCGTCCAAGTAGCCACGCTTGTACGCAATATCGAGTGGAACGCGGTGGCTGTTGACTGGGTCAATGATGCCACCGGTTGCAAGTTGAGCATCTAGAAGGCGGATTCCACTGTCTTTTGGTATTAGACCCTTTTTCAAAGCCTGGAACAGTGAGACGGTCTGCCCTGTGTAGGGATCTTTGTAGCCAGTTACAGCTTTCTCAGCAGACAGAAGTTTCTCATGGAACTCCGGCCCAACGGTGCCAGCCTTGACTGCGTCTTCCACAGGAAGCAAATGATTTTTAATTGGGTCTATGAGGTAGCCAGTACCTGCCTGGGCTTCAAGAAGATTGTATGCAATTGTAGGTTTCAGCATATTTTTCATCTGTGCATCATAAATAGACAGCCTTTCACCCGTTGGTTCTACTATGACCCCAGCAATTGCTGTGCTTCCCTTCAGGTATTTTTTGATGGCATCCACCTCCGAGACATCGTTGACTGACTTCTTTCCTTGATGGAGTTGATTGTAGAGATCTTTGTCGAGGATTTTACTCTCTACCAATTCAGCAGCAGGAACAGGAGCTCTGAGGCCATCGAAGCAGAGCTGCTTCTTTTTCTCAGTCTCCTCCACCACCGTGATTATGATTCGAATGATCTTCTCCACTGTGATCTTCCCAGTCTTGTACTGACGGAGGAGGTCTCTCTTCTGCTCTTCGGTGAAATATTCAGAGTTTATAATCTCCCAGATTGTAACAGTCTTACCTTGAAATTTTCCAAATGGAACCGACACTGTGGCTTTCTTAAACACATCCTTGGCTTCTGTGTCTGTATAGGCAAGATCTCCCTTAGCTGCTTTGTCAGTAAGTGGAAGCAAGCAGAGATCTGTCTCGGGATCAATAACACATCTCTCCATTAGCTGTAAATATGTGAGGTTCTCTTGAGTGTTTGGGTCGAAAAATCCTTTGCTGTCATCGTTTGGGTCAGAAAGGATATTATTCATTTCTTCATCGAAGTACTTGCGCTTGTAAGCCACTTCCAGAGGTAAGCGATGGCTGTTCACTGGGTCGATGATACCACCGGTTGCAATTTGAGCTTCTAGAAGTCGGATACCATGGTCTTTTACAATAAGGTCTTTTTTCATGGCTTGGAAGAGGGAGATCTTCTCTCCAGTGTAGGGATCTTTGTAGCCAGTGACTGCCCTCTCAGCAGAAAGCAATTTATTGTGTAGCTCAGGCCCAATTAGATTTTCTTTCACTGCTTCATTAACTGAAAGCCTCTTATTGTTGACTGGGTCAAGCAGGAAACCAGAAGCAGCTTGGGCCTCAAGCAAAATGAGAGCAGTACCTGGAGTGAGCAGCCGTTTCTTCTGCGCTTGGTAAATGCTAATCTTTTCATTATGTGGCTTGATCAGCAGGCCAGCAATACTGCTACTGCCTTGGAGATACCTCTCAATGTCCTCTTTCTTGAAGGCCTCTTTCACTGTCATTAGTCCTTTGACCAGTTTCTCAAGTGTATCCTTGCTTATTATGCCAGCTTCTGCCAACTTGCTTGCAGACACTTTCTGCCTCAAGCCTTCAAACCCTAGCTCTGAGTCTCCATTTTGGGCAAGCCCATCTAAAGCATCTCTGCCATTGGGCATTGGTGACATGGCAGCGAGGTTGGTCACGCTTTCAGTCTGGATCATGATCTCTTTGGTTTGTAATAGGGCCCTTTGGTGCTCCTCTTCAAGTTGTTCCAGCTTTTCCCTCAGCTTTCTGTTCTCTTCTGCCAGAAGCCTCTCCTGTTCCAGTCTCTTTTGATCGAGCTGCTGAAGCTCCTCTTGCTTGCGGCGGACTTGCTCTTCCGATTCCCTCTGTTTTCTGAGCGCCTCATCCATGCTACCTTTTAGTTGCTTCTTCTCCTCCTCCAGTTGTCTCAGCTGATTCTCCTGCTGGTTCTGAAGGTCCTGTGCTTTGTTTACCTCATCTTCATACAGCCTCTCCAGCTTTGATTTTTCATCTTCAATGTACTTCTCTTTCTGGAGAAGCAGTTGCTTCTCTGTCAGGAACGTGGTCTGGAGAATGTGAGTCTCTTGTTGCAGCAGTTGTTGCTGAGCTTTCTGCGTCTGTGAAAGACAGAAGTGAAAAATTAATCCCATGTTCACATCATTGGCATCTCCATGCAATAATGTAATCAGTATATTAAAACAAGCCAAATTTATATCCAGAGACGAAGACCCTTTTCGATGTGGAAAGATAGAGGACTACCTCTCCTGTCAAAAAAATCGAAGGGAAGTTGCAGAACTAATAATGGCAAGCAACAAGGTCTCACATGCTATTTTACAGAGAAGCACATCATGCTTTTCGTAAATATTTATGTCAGAAGGCAAGCTACAAATTCATAGTCTCTCAGATTATACTGCTCATGTGATCTAGGGTGCGCACTAAGGAAACTGAAGCCTCGCCACCGTAGTGAATTACTTCTTCCTGGGTTTATCACTGCATAAACCCAGAACCATTTAATCTTTAATAATACAGCCACGTTCTTTAACCTTGTGACACAATAAAAATGTTCTCAAACCAGAATGGCATGATATCAGATAGAGTATAAACATTGTTTCTCTACCATTATCAATCAAAGCACTGGCCTACACGTTTGGAGCTTTGGAACCAAAAGATATTTGTATATTGTCCCAATGCACAAATAGTACACCATCAACTCATAATGACACAAAGATATGGACGGCAAACCATGAAAGCAGAGTCCATCTAGTTTAAAAATTACCCCACTTGCCATAGCTACTGTTTCTACACTATCGTAGATCCTGTCAATGTTCTTACAATTACTCTGCTATGCTTCTTCTTGGTCTTTTCTTATAGAAAACAAAGGCCCTTGCTATGAGTGAATCAATAAACTAAGACTATGAAGTTCCTATGAAACTTCACAAAGGGAGATCCCAGCGGTGTCGCCCTATTGAAGGAAAGGTCAGACAAATCTGAATACTCAAAAGCAAGAAACATCTCCCACCCGATTTGGTAGCGTTCTTCATTATCTGGCGCCTCCTCGTTGGGCCGGTGCTGCAATCCCTCAGGGCGCTCTTGCTGGAAATGTCTTAGATGTTAATTGCCTGTTATGAACCTAAACTGAGGGTTCTAAGAGTGTAGATTGGAAATGTGAATGGATAGTATTAAAAATGACTAAGTTACCTAATAATTATTAAAGTGGTTTCTCCTGTCATGTTTAAAAACTATGTGAAGCAATGAAGGAATATATGATTCTTTGAATATACACCGATACTTGTTTTAAATAAAAAAAGTTCAACATGTTTTTAGTCAATTTAGTAGTCATTATTGATCCAGGCAATTCGCCAGGACTGTAGTGAACCTAATCTACATCGGATTGGGTTGATGAATATTGATAGTTGCCCTATCCAGGAGTTACCCAACTTGTGTGTTGAAATCAATACCTTCTGTAAACTAGTTCTATAGAAATAGATCTGACCCTATCGGAAATTAAATCTTGCCCCTTAGATATTGCAGAGGAACCACGCTATGTGCAGCGTACAGGCATCCAGCACGGGATAATACCGGTGACCTACCCCACTCTGCAATCCTCAAGGTCATTATTGAGTGGCCCGTTAAAATTTCCAGGATTACCATCACCAATGGTCACAACAATTCTGGAAGTGGAGAAATCAGTGGGTTTACAAGATTTTCAGGAAAAAAATACAAGAATGTGTTCCCATGCTGATTTACACATTATTTCCCCCAGGAGTTTTACAAGGAGATTTTGTTAAAAAACTTCAATTTATCAGTCGTATGGGCCGGGTAACAGCTGCTACAAGGCCCTTCTGAATTAACGGACCACTCCTAAAGATGGTGTTCGTGTCTTACATTTCTCCTTCAACTCCACCACTCCTTTAGGAGGATGCTTATATGCATATACCATCTTTTCTGGCAGATGTAATCCCAGCTAGTCTTTTCCCGTCTTCTGCCTAGCACCATTATTGTTATTTAGTGGATGAAGAGTTGCTGTTATGGACAAACATCAGAGCCGAAGCCGAGGAACGATATGAGGCACTATGCACATTTAAGCACTTTTAATAGAGTACACTATAGAAATTTGAATTTCAAACACATTTTTAACTTTACTCCAATAAAACTAATCCGAAATATGACATTGTCTTCAAGAGAAAAAATGCAACCAGAGAGAATGTATCATCCACATTTAAATTGGACTGTCAAGCAACCACTCCCCTCTTCCACATCAGTTACCATGTCTGCTTAAATGTGTAATAGGAAGAATGCATCGTTTGGGCTATGATATGGATTTTATCATTTGGGCTATTTGTATAATGCCACGCCTTACTCTAAGCCCACTCCTTTTCATTCATGACACTTGCCCTGAGGGTCATCAGAATCCCTCATCTTTATTCAGGAGGTCTACCTATTATCTCTAGACAATCACTGAGAAGAACAGTCTAGAGAGACAGGTGTTACTGTGCAATATCTTTAGGTGCTATGCCCTTATGTGGTTTCTCAATCGATTTTGTGGCGCCTCTTAGCTTACAGAGACAGGCCCTCATTGACAGGTCAGCAATACAAAAAATGTTGCAGGATCTTAACAGCATAAATGACATCACAAGAGACATGTAGATTAGTTACCTCCTCAGACTTTTTCTGCAGCAGCTCAGCTTCTCTCTTAAGTTTCTCTTTCTCATTTTCCAGCTCAGCAATGGCTTTTCTAAGGTCCTCTGCCTCCTTGTCACTTTGCTGCCTCTGGATCTCCAGCGTGTGCACAACTGTCATCTTCTCCTTGGTCGACAGCTCAGTTTGGTGAAGCTTCGCACTGATTTCCTCGGCTTGCTTTCTGAATTTCTTGGCATCCTCCTCAGCCTTTGCCTTGGCTTTATCCATCTCCAGGACATGTAGCTTGAGGCGCTCTGCCTCAGCAGTGATCTCAAGCTGGCGTTTCCTTTCTGCCTCCAGTGTCTTCTGGAATCCCTCAGTCTCCTCGGTTAGGAGTTGCTGCATTTGCTCCTTGTCCTCTTGGTACTTCCTTGCCTGTTCCTGCGCCAGGTCCTTCTGCTTTTGTAGCATCTCAGCCTCAGCTTTTAGTCTGGTAGCCTCCTGAACGGCTTGCATTTTCTCCTTCAACATCTTCTCAGCTAGTGCCCGTTGATCAGTGAGGTCATCTTCTGCCAGTTTTCTCATGCGGGCTGCCTCCTGGGCCTCTATGCTCAGACGTGCTGCCTCTTCAGCAACCTGCTTCATCTTTGCAGCCTCCTCCTCTAGAAATTTTTGGGTGCTATCTTTATCTTTGGTGATGAGCATTTTATTTTCCTCCTCAATTCGGATTTTCAGTTTGATGAGCTCCTCCATCTGCACCTTCACCTTGAACAGTTCTTCTTCTACTAGTCTCTTCTGCCGGATTGAATCGGTCACCTCTTCCTTCAATCTCTGAAGCTCATCATCCAAAATAGCCTTCTGATGGTCCGTCTCGTCCAGCTGCAGCTTAACTTTGGTCAGTTCCTGCTCTACTTGGTCTTTCTGTCTCAGTGTCTGCTCAGCAAACTTCTTGTGCTTTTCCATTTCCACATCAGCTAGCTGCTTCTGCTTGAGGGCAGCCTGCTCCGCTTGGGCTCTCTTGGCAGCTTCCAGTTCTGCTTCTTTTCTGAGCTTTTCCGCATCCTCCTGTGCTTGAGCTTTGGCCTGGGCATCCTCTTCTGCCCGCTGCTTCAGGCGCTCTGCCTCCTCGACCTGCAAGCGGCACATAGCGGCATCCTGTTCAGCTTTCATGCGCTGGTGCTCTGCCTCCTCAGCTGTCCGCTTGGCTTTCTCTGCCTCCTCTTTCAGCTTGTCCAGTATGCTTTGCTCCTCTCTCCTTGTTTGCATGAGCTCTTGCTCCTTCTGTTGCACCACGGCAAAGTGTGCCTTCTCTTCCGCTTCAATTTTCTTGTAGGCTGCTTCTTGAGCCAGCTGGATCTGCCTCTCGGCTTCCTTTTCTGCCAACTCTTTTTGCCTCTTGGCCTCCTCTGCCTTCACTTTCAGGCGCTCCACCTCTTCCAGAGCCAACTTGCGTTGCCAGGCAGCCTCTTGTTCAGCAGCAAGAATCTTCTTTACCTTTTCCTCTGCTTCCTTTCTGCGTTTCTCCTCTTCCAGAGCCAGCTGCCTCTGCTTCTCTGCTTCTTGTTCTGCCATCTCTTTGCTGCGCTGTGTGTCATCAGCGATGTTCTTGAGCTTGTTGAGCTCCAGTTCCAAGTCTGATTTTCCCATAGAGGCCTTCTCAAAGTTGATCTTGAGAATGCGAATCTCCTCTTCTATGACACGTCTGTGCTTAAGGCTGTCTTCTACAATGGTCTTCTGCCTATCTAGTTCATTTTCAGAGGATTTTTTCAGTAAATTGATTTTTTCTTCAATATCCTGCTTGTGCTGGGTTGCCTGTTCCTCTAGGAGCTTACGCTGGTACGCTTCATCTTCAGCCAAGCGTCGAAGGCGTTCGTTTTCTGCCTCTTTTTCCTTTAGGGCAATTTCTGCCTCTGTTTTCAATCGGGTGGCATCGTTTATGGCAGCAAGCTTCTCCTTCAGAATACGGTCAGCCTCGGCACGCTGTCGGGTTGCTTCTTCTTCAGCTATTTGGCGTTGCCTCTTGGCCTCTTCTGATAATGCTCGAAGCTTGGCTGCTTCCTCTGCAAGCTCTCTGAACTTGCTAGCTTCAACCTCCAATATCTGCTTTGACTTCTCAGTGTTAGACTTGGAGTCTTCCTCTGCCTTTGATTTGCTCTGCAAGAGGATCTCCATTTCTGCCCGCACTCTAGCCAACTCCTCTTCTAGCTCCTTTCTCTTGTGGATCGCCTCATTCACCTCAGACTTGAGACGATAGAGCTCCTCTTCGAGGAGAAGACGCTGCTGCTCACCATTTTCAGTTTCAGCCTTAAGGCGAATCAACTCCTGCTCTGCAGAAAACTTTTGTTGTGAAGTACCTTCAGCTAGTCTCCTTTGCTTCTCTAGCTCCTCTTCAGCAAGTTCCTTTTGACGCAGGGCAGACTCTTCAGCCTTGGCCCTCTTACGGGCCTCACGCTCTGCATCCTCTTTCTGCTTCTCAGCTTCCTCTTGTGCAAGGGTCTTCTTATGCGCAATTTCCTCTGCTTGAAGTCTAAGACGCAGGGCTTCATTTGCCTTCTGCCGCCATTTTTCCAGTTCCGTCTCAGATTCTTCCCTGGCCCGGTCTGCCTCCTCCTGCTGTTTCTTCAGGCGCTCCGCCTCTTCCTGCAAGTGGGTAATTGTGATGTGCTCCTGCTTGAGAGACATCTCCAACTGGGCTGTCTTTTCTGCAAAAGACATGCGCTTGCTTTGGAGCTCTGCTGCAGCACTCTGCTGTGCCACTTCTTGTGCCACTTTGATCTGCCTTTCCTTCTCAAGCTCTGCCTGTTTCATTCTTCGCTCTGCTTCCTCAGCCTGCATGCGGAGCTGCTCCAGGTCAGCCATTGCCCTTTGCTTCTCTCTTGAAGCTTCCTGCTCTGCCTGGATCTTGCGCTTCAGCTCCTCCTCTGCTTCACGCTTTTTTTGTGACTCCTCCTTGACCTGCTTTCTCAGACGTTCTGCTTCCTCTTGTGCAAGCCTCTTTTGCCTTTCAGCTTCTTCTGCCCGGGCCCTCAGTTCACGCAGCTCATCCTCTGCACCAGCCTTTTGCTTCTCAGTTGTTTGCAGTTGAATACGTATGATATGTATCTCCTCCTCGATTTTCTTGCGGTTGTACTCTGCCTCCTCAATCATTTTGTCCTTGGTGGTGATGGATACATCTGAATTCATGCGCAACTGCTGCAACTCCTGCTGAATGGTGGCCTTCTGTTGCTCTGCCTCCACTGCCACTAGCTGCCTCTTGCTCACTTCTTCCTGCATGAGCAGCTGCAGCTCTCGGGCTTCCTTCTCAGCTTCTGCTTTTGCCTTGGCGTAGGCCTCTGCCTGCTGCCTTTGCTTCTCCAGCTCAGCCTCTACCTCAGCCAGCCTTATTCTGTCCTCCACCTTCTGCTTCTCTGCATTTTTCTGAATGTTTGGAAAACCGATGAGATGTGAGGAGGGTAAAGGAGACAAAAACAAATATGGAATAAAATCAATATTTGATGATAAACTCAAATCTAACCAACAGAAATTTTACAAGGTCAAAACAAAATGGTTTGAAAGGTGCATGGAACATTAGACAGACTCCGTACATGACCCTAAGAGGTGCCTGGGTGAAAATTGTGTAAGACATACAATAAACAGATAACCAAAATATAACAAACTACATGGCTTTGGGTAGAGTTGCTGTGATGAGTGTGGTGAGAAGCGCAATACTCAGAGCAGATCTGCAGGGCACGGCACAAGGAACACCAATATATGCAAACACATCCAAGTGAAATGAGTGTTGGGTAGCAGCTGGTGCACATTATTGGATAAGATAACAAGGTCAACACAACCCTTAACAGGACCAGCTTGCACGCCTGTCACGTCTGAGAGGGCAAAACACATGGTAGGGGAGAAAGAAACAAAGAAAAATGTTCCCTCATTACTGAAGTGCCTTGTGTACGAGGTGAGGAGTTTGAAACATTTCCCATGCAATTAGAGTGTGTTGAGGATTATGCAATTTGCATGGCATTGTAATTGCTGATTTTGAGGCTAGTGGTAAATTTGAAAATTGCAAAGAGGAGGAATGGAAAAGCAGAAACAAAGGTAAAAGCAAGTAAAGTGTTGAATAAGAGGCAAAGGAAATAGGATGAAAATGCAGCATTGAAGCACGCTCAACTTTCCCAAACTCATTAGACCATTCCTAGTTTGTGTGCAGATTATAAGAACAAGATATTAGTACCATTGTAGTTGGTGCTTTACCTACAGAGCTGCATCGGGAGTACAGGTGGGACTCCTTTTGACTAGGAACATTTCTCAACTCTGTTCAATTAGCTTTCATGGACTGAGGGTAGGACCTTCTGATGTTTTCCTTACTGTGTGAGCTCTATGTTCATCACAGGGCTGCTCTACTGACTGTTTGCTCTGGACGAAGTCTTTTGAATAGTGCTTCACTCAGTGATGCGTGTGTTGTACTTACGGAGTGTACACCCCAAAGCCTTCAGTCGGGCTCTATACCATGTTAACAGCTGGAGGCACTTTCTCTGGAGAGAGGCCTAAGAAGAGCTGAACCTGGGAAGTTGCCTCATTTTAGCAACTGAACACTGACCATGGGAAATGATCCCACTATCCGACACAACAACTGGAGGAGCTTGATTTAATTGGATCAAAGACAGGTTGATCACAGTAAATCTCTCTCTAGTATAGCATCAAATAGGTCTTTGTTCAAAGAAAGACAACAGTGAACATCAGACACTACCACATTGTAGCAAATGGTGGGGAATCATCAAGAAAAAGACGTAAAACTGACCAATCACGGAACATGACATAGCACTGAAAGAGACAGCCTCTGGAGAAAGACAAAAGTCAGACTCTGTATCTGAAAATACATTATTATAGTAACCAGAGAAGCTAGATCCAGATCAAAGACTAACTAAAAATATCACTTCATAAAAACAGGATGACAGTCATCTGGAAAGATGGCAAAAGTTATGTTTATCTAGAAAATGGCCAATGACTGATAAGGCGTAGGACATGACACAATTAAAGTACGTAAAGGAGGTTTCTCCTAGGATCAAAGAAGAACCGGCCCAGCATATAGACCCATTATGAGTTAGAATGGCAAAAGATTGACTGGGCTTATAAATTGACCTTATGGCAAGTGGAGAAGTTTAATCTGGAAAAAGAACAAACAAGACTCAACGTAGGAAATCACTTGATTATAGAACCCGCAGAGGCTCTTTGCTAATAAAGGCGAATGACTTACTGGAGATGGGAAACAACATCATTGTAACAACCGGGGAAGCTTTCAACAGGGAGAGAAAAGTGCAGAATAGATATCTTGCCTTACTCTGAGCAAAGACCTCTACATAGGAAACTCAATAGCAAATGGGAAGGAAAATGTAACTTAACAAAATGAGATGCTTCTTCTAAAGTGAAAGTTGTAACTTTTAATAAAGTCTTCTACCTTCAGATTCCCCACCTTAGAATATTTCCCAAGCGTCCAGATTTTGAAAGTATGAAACATCTGCAGTATTGGCTGACAACCAGCGATTGGGTAAGCAGCAGACCCCTCCCGGTCTCCTACCCAGAGCGGACTGTGGTGTCCGATGCATTGCTTTGGGCTGAGGAAGCCATCTGGTAGAGGTGGAGATCAGAAGACTATGGCCTCCGTCGGAATCGTAGCTCCACATCAACCTTCTGGAACTGAGAGCGATCCGCTTGTCATTGAAAGCCTTCCTTCCTTCCTTGTATCAAGGTAAGGCTAGTTCTAGTGTTCACGGGCACTATCACCATGTGTTATTGAAATAAGCACGGCCCAGTGGGTTGATTTTTTCACCACCACCAAAAACACGCAATGTCAGATATCCTGCTAAAACTCAGCCGTTAATGCCATGCAAATCAAAAACAGCGACTACATCCGGAGGTATCACAGGGTTTCTTCCTAGGAAGTGGATTATCTTGGGTTGATTTTTTCACCACCACCATAAACACGCAATGTCAGCACTTCTGTGGGTTGGAGTTTTCAAAGCGGCTCTCGCTTTTAGGCACATTCTACTTCGAGTGGACTTTGAGACTCCTATACGCCATACAAGTCATTCTAGTGGCTCCGGATTGGGCACAGAGAGTATGTTTTCCAAAATGTCTGAGCATAGGTACTGTTCCTCCGGTCATGCTGCCCCTTCAGAAGGATTTCCTGTTCCAGCAACAGAGGAGGGTCCAGCACCTGAAAAGATGCATGCTTCACGTTCATTCATGGAGATTGAGCAGCAACAGTTGAGGGTTTCCAATATTCCTTATGAGGTCTATGATGTCATCTTGGCGGAACTCCACTAAAACAGTATGCACCTGCATTGGGATACATGTGTGGTATGGTGTTCCTCCAGTCATGTGGACCACCTTTCTGCACTGCTGTCAAACGTGCTGATGTTTGTTCTATATTTAACCTGCCAATGTTTTGCACTGGGCATTGTTAAAAGTTACTTGTTGGATATTTTGGCTTTTCTGCAGTTGCCTGATCACCCCTTGTGTTCAAGCCACCAGTTTTGATTCGTTTTCTGAGAGGTTTGCAAAACTTATTACCTCCTACCCCTTTCTTGGTGCCCCAATGGGACCTCAATCTGGTCCTAACATTTCTCATGTGTTCCCCCTTTGAGCCCCTACACAACTGTTCTCTGCAGCTTTTGACTTTCAAAATGGTATTTCTAGTGGCCATTACATTGGCCAGGAGGGTCAGCAAGCTACAAGCTCTTTCGTTTCAACCTCCGTATACCAGCTTTTTCCTCTGATAAACTGGTCCTTCGGATGCATGCCACCTTCCTGATGAAGGTTGTCAACCCATTTTATGTCAGAGTTTCACGCTGCCTACTTTTTTCACTCCACCGCATCCTTCCAAGGAGGAGGAAAGACTGCATTGCCTGAACTAAAAAAGCGCTCTTTCTTTCTACTCTGATCGCACCGAAGACCATCAGGTGGACGATCAGCTCTTCACTGGGTTCAATGGAGAGAAAAAGGTCAAGACTCTGCAGAAGCACACCTTATCTGGATGGATTGTGCACTGCAGAAAGATCTGCTACAGATTAGCTAAGAAGCAGCCTCCTGAGAGACTGCAGGCACATTCTACCACAGCCAAAGCCCCTACTATTGATTTAGCATGCAGTGTATCTGCCCTAGACATCTGCCAAGCAGCTGTGTGGGCATCACTCCATATGTTCCCGAAGCACTATTGCTTGGACTGCATGCTCGTCAAGACAGGAACTTCCCTTGTTTGCTCCTCCAGGATTTTCTGGAGTAAGCCAGTTCGCAGAACCACATGTGGAGAGATATTGCTTGGGTATCTATTCCAAGGTGAGGAATCTGTCTTACCTTTAGTAATGTCTTTTCAAGTAGAGACTATTTAACCGCAGAGTCCTCACTGACACTGCCCCTCCCTTCCTGCTCTACGAACTGGGGTTTTGATCCTGAAAATCCTATTAGACACTGATCAAACATTGGTTTTTATGTGGCTCTGCGTTTTTGCCATGGAAATAGTTACAAAAGAAACTTATGTTTGTGCATTGGGGTGGAGCTTATATGGGCACCATGGGGTCACTTCAAACTCAGACGATGCCACCTTCTGGCACGCAGAGGTACTGCTCAAGATTTTCCAGTCTGAAGCGCTGGGAATATTCTAAGGTGAGGAATCTTCAGTTCGTTAGACTCTCTAACAGAAATGGCATTACTGAAGGCAAGTAACTTGTACTACAAGGTAATAAAGGAGTACTGCCTCAAACGGACATTAATTCCCCACTCACTCTTTGTTCCCCACATCTTTGATTGTCAGATCACAGGTAGAAGGAACTTTGCTCACAGGAACCTCACTTCAGGAGAGCAACATTACAGTGGTACAAGTATCTCAGGTGCAGGCAGTGAGTGTAGAGGAGTGCAGTCCTGTAGCGCTTTTCCATGCCAACCTGCCACAGATGTCATCAATGGGCTTACTTGTGCTAGATAATAGTGGTCCGGCTTAAAAAAAAAAATTCTGATTGACGGATGCGACTGGTCTGCAGCCAATTATAAATATAAGCTTTTCACCACTTAGACCTCTGAACATTAAGTCCAGAGGAAGAAAAGGCATGTGAGGCTGTAGCTGTTTCTTTTTTCGAGTGTTAGGCCTACTCTAACTATAGGCAGTGTATTTATGAAGTTCACTTTTGCTAACTTTGAAGTTTTTTTAAGCATTCATACACTTCAAAAACTTTACAAAGCATAGAGCTTGTTAAAACCTTGCAAAAAGTAGGTTCCGCGGGGCATGAAAGAAAATTTGCAAAACCAATATTTTTCTAGACAAACCGGAAAAGCTAAAAAATAAATGTGCATACCCTGAACTGTAAAATGAGGTTTTAGAGCATGGTCGAGGTAAAACTGAACTATAGGCCATCCAAATTTGAAGATAAATCATTATGGTATGTGTCAGCTCTTTGTGTCACTGAACCACATCCGACAGCTGAATATCATGATTGAAGATAAAAAAAAGGGGGCTTGGATTTCAATTTCAGAGACCACTGTCTATGTGGTTAGTTTACATTAAAAGTTATACACATTTTCAACTCAGAATCCCTGTATTTATATAAGATCAAGAGGTTATAATTGCAACAAAGTCGAATAGGAGTACTCCATATAGAAATATGGATCAGCCAATACAAAGTGATTGAATTATACACCCCCTCGTCTAAACGCACATGGAAAGGTAGAATGGGACAATGACACAATCACCGGATGCAAGGGAAGAGACGTGCAAGCTGCTTCTGCCATGGCAAAACAATGAGGAAATGACTGATGGAAAACAAAAGAAAAGGATGATAGTGGGCGAATTGCATGATGGGAAATGTGCCAACAGGCATGCAAGCAAGGAGTGGAGTACCTGGTGCCTGAACGCCAGTCGTCGTGGGGAAATATTAGCTTTTTTAACTAAACAGTTTTATTTTATGGAAGGTATTTTTAACCCTTCCTTTCTCCTTAAAACCATACAAATGTTACCATTCAACAAAAACACTTTTGGAAAGCATCTCAGATCCAAGGGCAAAGAAAAGGAAAGAAAACAAAAGGAAGAACAGATGCAAAAGTTAGAGAAAAGTTAGCATAAACTAAAATGAAAACCAAACTGTTAAATATTAGAAATCCAGACACATTCGCATTTTCTGTATTTGGCAAAACCTTTAATTGTCTTCCAAACACATTCACTCATTAACATGTTGCTAGAATACCGACAGTCGGACAGACAGTTTTGGCTGCATATTTGCTTTTTTGGGGGGTTTGCACTGAGGAGATGTGGGACTAAGTAGGTGTTGCATAGCAAGAGTAACATGCTGGAGAAGCACAGAGAGGATGGTGTATCTGGGAAGTGTCTTGCAGTCCAAAAAATATACACTGCAAGTTGATGCACATTGGTGTCCCAACCGTCAGCCTGCAGCAAATTGCGAGCAGCCCTTAATTGTGCAATCCTAGGGCTCGATATGCTTAGGAGCATCAGATCCACAACACCACGAGCATTTGATTCATGGATAACAGCAAATGCAGGTGAGATCACTTCACCAGGTCACATTCTGCACTGAAATTACAAGCATTGGCGGTGTGGAAGTAGGGATGGCAGTACTACTCACTGGAGGGTGGCTAGCGACAATGACTTGTAACTTCTGCATCATGCCTAAAGATGATGAGGAGCATCTTGAAGCAGAAATGGAGTATATGATATGTCATCATGAAAAGTAATGCAGAATGTAGGCACAAAAAAGTATTGACAAGTTTTGCTTGGCCACCAGCACCCTCCAGTGCAGGCCATACATCAACATCGATTGGCCTTTGCTTACATACCTCCTCTTCCTCTAGTCGTCCCAGGGTCACTGTGATGAATTTGATGTACTGGCTCGTGAGGGTGGTGAGCTCACTGTACCGTGTCCGTAGATCCACATACTGAAACAAAACAGAGCAGACCAGTTTTTAGTCATAAATGCAGAGAGGTGTCAATAGGATTTTTGCCACAACAGAAGATACTGTGTATGTCAGGGAAGTCAGTAATAGCTGGTAGCAAGAATGGTGCAGAGATAACACTCAAGGATTTTCTGATACAAGTCTTAAGAACTTCAAGAGGCTGAAATATAATACAGCTCAAGACTACTACCAGACTTACTTTCATCTTAATGGCAAAGTGTGTTTCATGGAATTGGCTTGAAGACTTCAAAAGTCAGACGGCACTCTGAGAAGAGATGCAAAACTTGGCTTGTGTGGCAGTGCTCTGATGACTTGCAGTCGGAAGTTCCCAACAGATAGAGGGCAGTTTTAATAATGAGATTGTGTATGTGTTAGTTATGTGCAACAAGTGTGTGTATAACAGATAAGATGAAGAGATTCCGTAGTTGCACGCCTGGCAGTTTAGTTCTCGATTGTTTTCTGGACACAGGCGTCTTCGCGATTGATCTCCTGGCTCTCACCTCTTGGATGATGTTGTCTGATGCCGACTGTACTTTGGCTTTTTTAGCTGGAGAGGCTACAGGTTCTACTTGAGCTTTGTATGTTACCAACTGGAGCTCATAGTCCTGTAACACAAAAGAAAAGACAAAGAAAATATGAGCAACAAATCAGATACCACCAGTCCCTCAGTACATGGGGGTTAGGAGTACCTTAAAATGGAGAAACAGGTGAGCAGTCCATTTGATGCCACTGACATTAAGCTGTTCTAGTGTGGAAAGTAAAATAGGAGGGAATGTGGCACATAGATGATTTACCGGGCCTATCAAGGATACATTTATCCTGCTTTCCAGCCTAGTTGCCCCTTGCCGATCTACTTGCTGGGGCCAGGCTAAAGTCATCCCCAGCAGTTATACATCCTGTGTTAATCTTACAGTATCTAGGCTAGCATTATTTTTCAATAGTCTTAACAGCTTATATGAAGCAGGAGTCATTCTTCAGCGGCCTACATGGTAAAATCCAACTAGAGTTCTTCTCCAATAGTTCATCTGGCATCTCTGCGATAGACCTATTCCTCAAATTCCCTCTTTAGTATGGCATTATCCAATGTAGAGTGATTCTTCAAAAATATCTTATTATGAGGATAGTAGACTTATTATACATGTCTATACAGCACTATATAGGACAGAGTAATTGCAGGACTGACCATCTTTTGCATGATGTACAGCCAGATGTTTCCCGTACCTGTTCTGCTGGCTGTAGAACTCTGTGCACTTTAAGCCCTGCTAACCAGTGCTAACCTGCTTCTCCTTTCAACATGATGACATTTGTATACATATGATTGGTATATATACACCTTATCTATAGGTCGTTAGCTTATGGCAGAAAGTGTAGTCAGGGTCTGAAAGTTAAATGCCACCAGTGAATTGCAGCACCTATTGTGCCGTTCAGAGGATTGGCAGTACAAACATGGTTTCAGGCCTACTAGTGTAGCTTGACTGTAGCAGTGTAAGACATGCAATTGATCTGTCAAAATAAACCCTTTCTAAATAACAATGGGTCACCCCTACGTATGCCTTATTGTCCACAGCGAGTGTGTTTCCAGAAGTTGTTGGACTCTATACTGTTGGGCGTAAAGTCTTGATTTTTGCAGAAACCATTCATGGAACACATTGTAATATTGTCTAAAGTCCTAGACTCAAATTATCCTTGGTACTGGAGATCAGTGAGGTGCCTCCGCCCAAAGATAAAGATACTTTAAAGTCATTCCTTGGGATGAGTGAGTATTATTCACGGGCATGCAGGGATATGCACTTGTGGTCCAACCCTTGTGCAAGCAGTTGCAAAAAGGAGAAGGGTGTGTTTGGGACTATACAGTTGCTCAAGCGTTTGAAACCATTAAGAATTTGATTGTAAAGACTCCAACCCTATCTTCTTACAATTTTGGTTGCAAATGTATATTCATGGTAGATGCCAGGTAGTTTGGGTTGGGGGCATTTTAATCCCAAATGGTCCAAGGCGATGAGCTTACGATTGCCTCGCTTCGGGATCATTGCTTCAGGCGCAGACACGTTATAGCACAATCGAGAGGGAGGCATTAGCTTGCCTGTGGGCAATTGAAAATTTTTAAACCTTCCTTTGGAGCACGCATTTTGAACTTTGCCCAGACCATAAAGCTTTTCTTCACATGCTTAATGGTAACCGCTATGGCAAGGCATCTGCCAGACTATTAAGGTTGTTATCACGTTTACAGGAGTATAACTATACCATCACTCATATTCCTGGAGGCTTAAACATGAGAGCAGACTGTCTCTCCAGGTTGCCATTAAATATTATTGATGCAAATTATGACAAATATGATGTGGAGTGCATTGCGGCCACTTTGAATTATGTTTTATAATCCTCCTTGGATGTGGTTTCTTTGCGTGATTGGATGGATGCATTTAGCAAACAGGAGGTATTATTGTTAGTGATAGATTTTGTTTCTAAAGGTTGGTCCAGGGAAAGGTCCCTTGCTTCGCCTCTTAAACCGTTTTCTCAGGCTGAAGGGGAACTGTCTCTGGTCAATGGGGTTCTAATGAAAAATTATGTTTGTATTCCAACATCCTACTTA
This sequence comes from Lissotriton vulgaris, assembly GCF_964263255.1. NCBI lineage: Eukaryota > Metazoa > Chordata > Amphibia > Caudata > Salamandridae > Lissotriton > Lissotriton vulgaris. The sequence continues at coordinate 2,012,626,311 of NC_141691.1, forward strand.
TGAGAAAAGCTAATTGAAGCAGCTCATCAAGCCCATTTAGATGTGGATGGCACTTAAAACAGTTGTTTTGGTGGCCATCCATGGACTCCCGAGTCTCACACTGGGTTTCCAAATGTGACACATTTGTTATCCGAGAAACACTGGACAAACATTAAACACCAACTCACACAGCCCGACTGCCAGATGATGTCTTGTCCAAAGTAGCTCTGGACTTGGTTGGTTCTTTTGAAATGCTTCCTACTGATCAAAAATTTCTTGTAGTCCTTATTGACTATTTTTCAAATTGGATATATTTTGTTTTCAACGTATCCACTGTCAATGCTATTAAATTCCTGCAAAAAATGTTGATATAAAGGGCCAAGGAAATTAGTCACAGACAATGGTACCTACTTTATCTCATCACTCATGAAGAATTTTATTGATCGTTTCCACATCAAGCATTTGAAAGTAGCACTCTATTCTCGTACCTCAAATGGTCTTGTGGAGAGTATGTATGGGTTCCTCAAGGAGGGTATTCAGACTGCAGTTGCAAACAAAGTACCTGGTGAGGTTGTCTTAAGAAAAAAAGGTTTGAGCATACTCTGTCACTCCCCACAGCACTACGTACCACTTTGCATGTTTGGGAAAAAGACACCCAAATGTGAAGCCTGTCCTCTTTGGATCAGAGACTTGGTAGCCAGAGAAAAAGGTTGTTTATGTGATCCCACCAATGTTGATAAGAAAGAGTGTCTGCGACGCAAAAGCATCATAAAAAGTATTATGATTACGCACATGGAGTTAAAAGTTGCTGACTTTTAAGTTGGCGTTTGGGTAATGATTAAAAGCCCCAATAGGATCAGGAAGGGAGAGACCTATTTGTCAGCTCCAGTAAAGCTAACCAGAGTAGCTAAAGATTCGGTTCTCGTTGGAGGCAAAGGCTGGTTGAAAAAAAGAGCTTTGTTTAATCTCGCTCCTGAACAGGCTACGAAAATAAGCAAACTTAATCGCAACCTTGATACGGACGCTTCTTGGTTTGGTATCTCATGATGATGTGAAAGCTGGTCTGTCCGGGTCTATTCAGTGTGGGACTCCTGAGCCTAATTTGCCTAAACCTGTTTTATCTGAGGATGCACTCGATTCAGACTTTTGCAGCACCACTAATTCTATTGAATCTTTGGCTTCTGAGAGGCAGTCACGTAGTGCAACTTTGCCTGCAAGGTTCAAAGACTTTTACAAGATTGATGTAATTACTTTATAGACTGGTCTCAAATCTGTAACACATGGTTTAAATTATTTAATTTCAATTATTTTATCTTTCTTTCTCTAAAGGGGGAGACGATGTAGTGTACTATTTGGTAGTCCCTTCTCTACCTTTATCATGGGGTCATGCCAGTGAGCTCATGACACCCTGTAACATTCATGTGTGTTCTGGGTCCATGGTTCTGAGTTCATTCTCCGTGCTTTCTAACTCCAGCTTTACCATCTGGAGTTGAGAACTACTGAAGGAATGATCTGCAGGACGTGGGCTCCTTTGCTGTAATAAAGTAATCTTACTTTGCTTCAACTACGCTGTTCCAGTCCGTTCTGTTAATCTGCACCTTATTGCCACAGGCAGTCATTCTCCACAAGTATATGTAGCTTCATCCAGAACAAAATCATTATCGCCAAATCTATCTGACACTATAAAGACAAGCATCCTACTGGCCCAGCTTACTTTACATGAGCAGATTAGCATCATCATCATCTAAATTTATGTAGCCTTGCTAAATGAAGTTTAGGCTCCTCCAAGTCTACACACTTAGTCCTAACTATAAATATCCACTGCCCCTATTTACACAGGTTGACCTGGCAATAGTTATCCACAACAGATAATACCTTTATACCAGGCAGTTTATAAGCCTTGATACTCTACACATGCCGGCCAAGATTATTCTCGCCCACTGATGGTACAATCAGAGCAGGCAATTTATACTGCACAAATTCCAATCAGATAAGAGTAATCCTTTTCAAAATTTCACACAATTTGGAGTAATTATGTACATGCTCTTGCATAATCCAAATAATCTGGATAGATGAGAGACATCCTTATTCAGAGTCTACGTACTATAGACTGCTGTCAGTATCCATCCTCTCCAATGTATGTAGTGTGACCAAACATGTCACTGCCTGCAGAGTTTATGCAACTTGACACTCGGTGGCCATCCTCCAGCATAGACGTCACTACCATGCTAGTCAATAATTAATTCAGATGATCTCTAATTTACACAATTGGGCCGACACACATAACACCTCTCCTAAATATAATTTCACCAGTCAAAAGCTCATGAGCTAAACAATTCTACACAATGTGCCCACACTCAAGATATCCTCTCTAAACTTTACAATATGACCAGACACAACAATCAACCTGCTGCCCAGTGTCCAGCCCTGTCAGTTTGCTGTTGGTGATCAATTATTTCTCAGTGTTCCTGGAAAGAGCTTGATCTAGATTTACTTTTTTAATCTGCTCAGAAATGCAGTTGCAAATGTGAGTCGTGAGCTGTAGTACGACATGCTTCTCAGAAGGGGCCAGCAAAGGCCCATACCATAACTCAACATTTGAAGCCAAAAGAGGAAAACCTCCTGGGCAGACCCAGTAGATTCAGGTCCCTCGCCTCAGCAGGGAAAACCTATTCCATTGAATACAACTCCTACAGGGAAAACGTGAAGGGAGTTAAGTGAAAGTGCAGAAAAACGATCATGCTGTTTTCTGTGCTGTTATGTAGGAAGCCCTTTTTGCCTGCACTGCTGATCTTCATTACAACCAGAAAAGCACATCAGAATTGACCTGATCACCATCTCCAAAGTCACTTGCAAACACTGACTCCTAAGTATAAGTAGGGGTACTTCCCACCCCATCTCGCTGCCTCACCGGGGTGCATGCATTAGCATTTTCAACCTTTGCAGCTGGCCTTCAAGGCAGATGTTTCTGGTCATGAATTTCAGAGATAAGGTGCCGATCTGATGTATTCCACCAGGTCGCACAGCACATTATGACGTTTCTGAGTATTGAATGCTTTAATAAATAGGATGAATGGGAATATTTGTATTGCAGCGGAAGCACCACACTGATAGCGCTGAAAAGGCTTAGAGCACATTAGAAGAGGGTTATAGACCCGCACAAGTGTTCATAAATAGGAATGACACAATAGGTCTCCAGCAGATATTTTCCATAGAACCCAGTGACAGGAATAGCTCTTCTTGGGATACCACAGGCATTGACCAGAAGGTGAAAGCGTAAATCCTAGTGCCGAAACATCAAGATACTCTTTGTGTTTTCAGGGATTAGCCTGAGCTAGTGCAAATTAGTCTGCCCGAGGCTCTCCCTGTCATGATCCTTAGTCTATTAGTGCAGTTACTACATGTGCACACTCCATTTCTAGCACCACAGCTGTGAGTGGATGGATCACTCACCTTGATGGCATCGATGAATTGCTTAGCATACTTCTGGCACTCATCTACCTTCTCGCGGTTCTTTTCACTCTCTTCCAAAAGTTTCTGTGGGAAAACATTAGTGCAAAGTATGTGAGTGGCAGCCTGCCTTAAGTTGTAATAGCTATCATTAGGTGGAGTGATCACCAGAAGGGAGGATAGGCTAACAGATATGAAAAGGCCCCATGATACACTGGAGAACAAAACACATCACCACAGGGCACGAGGTGACATCAAAAAGCAGGATAGGATACTGGATGGCAGGTGGGGTCAACAGAGGGAAGGACGCAACGCAAGTTAGTAGGATATGACCGTAGAGCACAGGATGGGAGGCAGATGGGACACGTATAGCATGGGATATCAGCGGGCAGAATAGACCACCTGATATAGGATGGGGACCAAAGGCTTGACGAAGCAGAACTAGGCAGACAAATTCACTGGATGAAAAGATGGGTAAAATAAACATGAGGATGGCTAGCCAGAGTATACAGTCATCACTAGAATGCTAGAGTGACACACAAGAAGAAAGCATATTACAAAAATATAGGGTGAGATCCCAAAGAATCAGACAGGCAGGCCCCTGTATGGTAAGATGCGTGCCTTCAGGATAGGCAAAACACTAGGTAACATGATCCGGTCAGATTAAATAAAAGAGCTGCTCTTAGGATAGCATTGGTCCCTTAGAAGGTGGATAAGGCTCCCAAGAGGTTTTGACTGATTTTCAGATGGCAAGCCAGTGTCTCAAATGTTAAGATTGGTTCCTACATGGGAGGAGGGTCTCCAGAGGGTTAGAGGAGTTCTGTAGGGCAGGCTGTAGTCATTACTTAAGAAGGCTTTCATTAGTGTGTGCTATGGTCCTTACCTTCTCCTGCATGAGCTGCTCCCGCACAGTTTTGATGTTTGTGATTGGCACAGCCTGAATCTGTTCTTGTCTCTGCTTCGCATCCTTGAGCCACTTGATGAGCCAATCATAGCTCTCACGGTAATAGCGCAGTTGACGGCCCAGTTGATCCAGCTCGCGCTGCCGCAGGTCGATCTGTACCAGAATGGCCTGCCAGCGCTCCAGTAACTGGTTGACACGCTCCCGGTAGCGTTCGAGATCTGTGTCGCGCTCGGTGTGAGTGCGCATCATCCGCTCATTCACCTCCTTCACTTTGTTGAGGTCGGTCTCCAAGCTGCTGAAGAGTGGTTGGTGTCCTTCCACCTGGCTGCGCAGTTTCTGTAGGGGAAGTACAATGGTTCCGTGATGAAGACGAAAATGACTGAATAAACACTTAACACTCTACTTCTCCAGTCATGGAAAGTCTATAGTGACAGATTAACAGGATTTTTTAGGGCGTCAGAGGTTTTGAGCGGACCAAGCTGTGGCTATGCTATATGATGTCAGGGTAATAGATCCTTTGTTGACCCTGTTCGTAAATGCCCACAAAACGAGAAATACCCTACACTGACAAATCAAGCAGAATACAAGATTATTTGAGCTGACCCTGAGTGGCAGTTCCAAAAGCTGGAGGGGGGATGAGTAAGGACTGGAGAAGCTCATGGTGGGATTTTAAGCTCATGGTGGGATTTCAAGAAGTGTGTGTAGGCATATTTGAGAACTGGACTGTGTTTATCTAATCCACTTTCTCCATCAAACTGAAAACATATTCCCTTCTACTGTCAGCATGCTGAAAGCGAGGTTGATTACAACCCTTGGTCCCATTGCACACCTTCAGCTCAGCTTTGTTTTCCTCAACCTCGCGCAGGTCTGCAGGGACACTGTGGACATCTTTCAGTTGGTCCTCGTAGGTCTTAACCACCTCTTCGGCACCCACTGTGCTGCGAATCACTAAGTTGATGGTCTTCAGCCTGTGCAGAAGGAAGGAGGAAAACGTTAGAGGCCAGGACCGTGGGCAGGAAGAAGAGTACAGCAGCCAGAGCGCGAGCCAAAGCTACAGAAGCAATGGGCCACCCTGGCCAAGAGTCAGTTGCTGTTTTTAAATGCCAGAATACCTTTTCAAAGATTGCCAGTGCCTTGCTCTAAGCAACTTTGCAGCCTATGAGGGAGCTGAAAGAACCATGTGGCCAGGCACAATTATAGCAGCCAACAATGACCAGACCAGTGAAGGAAAGTACTGTAGGTAACCTTTACATTCTTCTTCCCAGAACAGTTACATCCTCTTTGTCTCAGTAGAAGCTCTTCAATAAAGATCTCTCAGTAAACCATTGCACACACTAATGCCATGCAAGCTGTGTAACACTCGGAGTGCCATCTAGGGTTTCCTATACCAGAGGTCAGGTTCTACCCACCAGTGCAAAGTCAAATGTTGTATCTTAAAGGTAACATCACTTTCCATTCCCAAATGCCCCGAGAGTAACTGTTACTTAAAAAACGTAAGATGCTAAACCTGATCAGCAAACAAAGGAAGACCAGTGCCGGAAGATAGTTTTAATTGTATTTAAGTGTGTGTGCTGAGCAGCTTCCACAGCAAGGCCCCGCATGCGTGTACAACATAGTGATATAGGGTCATTCTACATACCATATATTAGTGGGGATAAAATTGGGCACGTGCAGCAGGTCTGAAGTGGGCGAGAGTAGTATCAAAAAGTGTGATAGATAAAGCGCATTAGTTTCTTCGTTAACTGTCAGTTTTTGACAAACAGGCCCCTTGGGTCTCCAGCTTTACCTTTTCATTTCAGTTTGCTGTTTTTGTCATACAGAGTGATCCAGTCCCACTTCCAACCACTCCAATTGGAAGGGCAGAAAGAACTGCTGCACCTGCAGATTCTGATCTAAGGCATGGGCACCATCGCAAAGACTCACTTTTCCAGGTAGATGGCAGAGAGGCTGTACACCTGGTCCATCTTCTGCAGGGTGATGTCCAGCTCAGACCTCAGCAGCGGCGCTGAGCTCGACTGCTCCGACTGGGCCAGGACCTTCTCGGTCTTCTCACTCACTTTGCCTAGGTTCTTCTTGATCCCGTCCAACTCAAAATGGATTTGCTGCGGAATGTATAATAACAGGTCATGAAAATAAAAAGAGAGCTGGAGAGAGGGTGTAAATCTTTATCAAGTATTGGCAGAACCAGTAGGCCAGGAAGTGGCAAGCTGGTGCGATTGGTATTTCTTATTATTGTGAGCATATGCCACAAAGATATAACAAGGCAGAAAAAAGAAATTAAAATGCCGGCATTTTAATGTGGTGGCCACATGCTTGCAATCAGGGGCGGCTCTAGGCTCATGGCGGCCCTGGGCAGGGAGCATAGGTAGGGGGCCCCGGAAGAGGGGGTCCAGGCTGGGAGGAGCGCGGAGGCCAGTGAAGAGTGGGGGGGTCAGAATGTTTGGAAGTGGAACAGAGCCGGAGGCCGCCAAATCCCTGCCAGGGGCCGCCGCGCAAATATGTATCCATCTTCAGAGGATTATTATATTAAGGATATATATTGGCGTGGTGGACCATAGGGTTTGGTGGCCATGTGCAGGTGCACACCTTGCACATGCCAAAGGCCGCCCCTGTAAATCCACATTAAAAAAAATGAACAACCACATGGTACAGGTGCTTACCAGTAAAATGTAAAGAATCCTTTTAGTCTTAATTGACCATCAAGGAAAATAGGATTCTTAGTGGCACAAAGAAAAGGGGACTTGAATAATTATAACACAAAAAATGGGTTTAAACACACAAGTATAAAAGGATGGAAAGATAAAAACCATTAACAAAGTAAATTATTGGCCCAGCAGCCGTGAGAATGAAATCACGTTTTTTTTTGGCAGATGTGCACATGTGATCAAGCAAAACGCCAACACTTAAAGTGCAAGAGAACCATTGGCTGAAGCGGGTACCCCCCTTTCTGTATAATATATGTTGTGGTGGGTGGAAACCAAATGTGAATGATAGTTGAACAGACGAATGCATGGAGAGGGCAAATCTAAACCTCATTTATGTATACCTTTTTATTTTATACTTTTTTTAATTACACGTGCTTGGCAAGACAGCCCAGCCTGAGCTGTCTGTAGGTCAGTACTATTAACTAGGTTGGGGCGGGAAAAAAGTAAATGGGATTGAGGGAGGGACTGAGAAGAACAGATGGGAAGTGAAAAAGCGAGAAGAGTTGAAGAAAAAAGGAGAAAGCCCCACAGAGACAAAGGGAAAATGAAATGATGAGAAGGAGGGCTGAAAGGAAAGGAAGGGGTTTAGAAGAAAGAGGGCAACAAAGTTGGAGAGAAGGGACAGGATTAGAAAAAATGTGAAGGTCAAAAAGAAAGAACGCAAGAAAAGGGAGGGACAAATGGATATGGAAAAGGGAGACAAGGGAGATGAATACAGATGGAAGTTAGGTGAAGAAAGGGTGAGGGGAAGGTATAAGAATTAAGTGAGGATCACAGGTTAGGAGACCAAGAAAAGAGGAGAATAGGCAAAGAGGAAGAGACAGCTGAAAAGGGAAAAGAAAGGGCCAAATAACAAGAGGTAGATAAAAGAAGAGTAATCGGCGACAACAGAAAACAAGGGAGCCCACGGACTGTTCATTGAGGTGAAGATAAAGAGGGGTAGGTAGAGGTATAGCATACAAATAGAATTCAAGAAAGGGCTAATTAGCAAGGAACAAGACAATGGGAGCAAGGGAAAAAAATGAAAAAGAAGAACTGGTGAGAGAGGCCTTCCTGCCAGCGTTTCAAAGGGAGGGTGAGAACATTCTTTACAAAATTAACCTCCCATTATCCTCATCCTCTGCACTAGGACTATGTCACGAGCTGGTCCCAGTCATGCAGCTTTGCTGCCAGTGTGCAGAGGCGTGGACCCTACCTGCTGGTCAGTGATGCGCTGCGAGCACTCTTTCACGGGGTCCTTGTCGATGGGCGAGCGGATCTTGTGGATAGTGCGGGACTCGCAGCCCTCCAGCTGCAGCTGGATGTCCTTCAGCTGAGAGATGTAGTTCTTGCAGGTGGACTCATCCTGCTCGCCTGATGGAGGATCAGAGAAATGGGAATGTGTGAGTCTCGGTCAAAGACCGCTTTGCCTTATCTGTCTTTCTGGGCCTCATTGGTATTACTTTGAGCCTTGACTCTCTTATGGATGTCTTTTGAGCTATTGACGCACTGTTGACTCTTCTGATACATGTGCATGCTCATTTTTGCAGCGGATCACTAGTCCGGTTAATTAAGTTTGCCTGAGTGTAAGTGTGGCTCAGTGATTAGGTGAGAATGCTGCTTTCTGTGCTGCCTCATGGTAGCTCTTCCTACATTCCTACATTCCATAGAGGCCCATTATCATGCCACACTGTACCGCTTCTAACTCAGATGTACTTTTAACTCGTGCTCCATTACATGCGGCTCATGTGTGCCACACTATAAATCTGTTGACTGATGCAAGTCCTTGCTTGGATTGGCGAAACATAAACTGTGCTTGAAAAGTTATATAACATTAAACTTCAGAGTTTGTTAATGTTGTAAATCTTGGAAACCTTCACTTGAAAAAGATTTTGTTTGCAGAGGAGGCTTTTGTGGAAGAATTTCCTGGTAAAAATTTATTGTGAGCGTTCTTTCACCCAACAGTAGTTTTAGCTGATTTTTTTTCTGCAAATGTTATTTTTGCTCTTTTTTTCTGTAAATTTCAAATTTGGAACCTCTGCAAATGCTGCAAAATTTGCAGCGTTTTGAAGCAAAAATTCACATTTGTGAAGTAAAAACTTTCAGAACTTTCCACAGACTCTGTCACTGCCCACGTGTTTTGATTAGCTCATCTTCATCTCTCTTCTATTCCACAACAACAATCTGTTAGACCATATGTGTCCTCCCCAGACCAACCCTACCTTTCTCCAGGCCACGAAGCAGCAGCTCGTATTTCTGAGTGCAGGAATTGTACTGTCGCTCGATCTGCATGCGGTCATCCGGGAGGAAGTTTTCAGAGTCCTGGCTGTCCCGCATGAACTCCTGGTAGTGCAGCTCCAAGTTGCGCAGGATCAGTGTGTACTCTTCAGTAGTCATGGTCCGGAACTGGAAAAAGAACAAACACTCATGTAGAATGGGCCAGTTTTTGCCATAGTGTACAAATCAGAGAGGGGTCCTGAGAGTGTATGAAAATAACTCCCAGGTGTGTGGAGCACTACTGGTCTGAGGTGTCCTTTAGTGATCATGTCTCTTTAAAGGAGATGCACACTTGTGTCCTGTAAGGTGTAAGGGTATATGTAATGGGTGCACTTTTGAACTTTGTTTTTCATGTCTGTCTCGTATGAGTGTGTAAAATCCGATGTTATATACATGTTATGTCACAGGAATTTGTGTGACTGTGTCACTAAGCATGTCTCACAAAGGACATCAAACTGGCCTTCACGTGCATTTTGTGCATGCATGCAAAACTGCTGCGAGTGTGTAAGAAAACATGTTTAATATAAGTTAGTGTGTTTTTGTGTGCACTTTTACATGCACACATACAACTAGATACTTCAGTGTGCCTTTCTGAATCCAGGTGCCCTCACTGATTGCTGTGCCAGCATTGACATTGAATGCCTCAGGTAGCCAGTTGGTGGGTGTCTGACAACCGCTGCCTACCATTGCATACTCACTGTGATATGAGACCAAGACTGGATCTGCTGGATGTCCCGGGTCAGGTACTGCCAAGACAGCAGACTCTTCATGTCAATGTGCAGCCGGTGCCAGAGCGTGAGCAGGGTCTGGTGATTACTGTCCAGCCTGTGGATGAGGGAGAGAGTCACTACTGGCTTCTATAAAGTGACTTTCAGGAAAGAAGGCGACTTCAAGGAGTATGGAAATATTATTTACCTCCAGCAGCAGTATTGGTGCCCCATTCGCAATACTATGATATCAATCCAACAAAAAACTAAAACAGCCGGTCGGGCGTGTGTGTAATCAGGCCATTTCCTTAAATGCTCTTAAAAACCACCATGCCCCTTGACCTTCTTTCATCTTCATCTTTAGTGTCATAGCATATATCTGTGTTACACTTAAATGTTTTGACCATCATTTTTACAGATATTTCTTTATTGTGGAAGGTGGAGCTTGAACTTGTCCTGAATACATTGTGTGAATCTTTTATGCATCAGAACCAATGCAATGTCGTAATGCAAAAGTATTTTGTAAGCATCATGTGGCAGCTTTGCAGGTCTCTAGTAGATATGTAAAGTTAAGCAAAGCTACTGTGGCTGCCCGTACCTTTTTGTGTACAGAAGCTTAGGGGTTTCACAATAGAAGCCTCTTCATCTGCAAGCCATGAGTAGAGTCTAGCTAATGCATAACAAGGTTTGATGTATTCAATAATCCCAGCTGAAAGGTCAGATTGGACAATACCCATCAAAAGATCTTTCTGCTAATATTCGATGCATTGGAAAGAACACTGGTAGTGTGGTAGAGCAACTGACACCCAGGGCGGCTACTCCGCTGAGGCGGAGGAGCATTGCCGCATTGCTCTCAGAGCAGGAAAAAAGAAACTGATAATAACAAAGTTATTATTTTATTTTTCTTCGCTACGGGACTGGGCTAGGGCAGGTGTCAGAGCTTGGGAGGAATGGTTCATGCACACTTCAAGTGCACATGATGGTTTGACCTGCCGTCTTGGGCTGGCCAAACAGTCCTGCGCACTTTGCATGTTCCCCACCAGGCTTTTATACACACCCGGTGGGGAACATGCACATGCTCCCTGTCCCCGTCTGATCGCCGAACCATGGCCCTCACTTAGATCAATCACAACGCCGAATTGCAGGGCTGTAATTGGATTAGGGAGCCTGTGTGCTTCCGCGACTGGGACTCGTTAGGAAGCAACGATGGAGGAGAGACTGAGGCGGCTGCGAGGAGGTGTCTTTTTTTTATGTCCTTTCCTTCTCTTTGACGGGTATTTACTTTAAATTGGAACCTCCATGGTGAGAAAGCCAATGCATCTCTCAGTACTCTTACCACCATCCGATCCAATGTCAGCAATGGATAGGATAGCTCAGTGGGAGGCGTGCCTGCCCGACACCTTCAGGCCACAGGTCAGATCTTGGTATCAACCGAGATTTTCATTATTGCACAGTACAGAATACAGGTACCATTGAGTTGCTTAATAGCGGTGCCTATTAATAAGGCACTTCAAGACGATTCAGGGTGCAGTGAGTAATTTACCTAATCGCGCAATTCCTCGTTATTCTAGCTTCAGATCATGGTCCCATCGGAAGCTGCAACTTAAGTTGCCCGCAAAGTTTTTCTCTACACCTAGGCCATGCTCCTCTAACATAAGATTTCTCTGCTCCTACTGACTTAATGTCTGCTCTGCTTTCAACAACTGATGTGTTTTCCCCTTGCTCACAAATGTACAAGACAGTGGTGGTATTCTCAGTTAGAATGACGAGTGTCTTGCTTATACTGTTACGAAAGTGTTCAGTGTTAGTACCACAGCTCCAAGATTGTTTTATATAGAGCTCCTTCCACTTAGATTCCTCTTCTCTTGTGTTTTGAGTTCTTGTGTTTGGCCTCCTCATCCTGTATGGGGTGGACCTCTCAAGATACCCTCTAAAGAGAAGGGTAAATGCATGGCCTTGCCATATATCACTTTTTTCAATCACCAAAAGCATTACTCTCCCTGTGTCAAAACAACTAGTCCGTTGGTGCTCGGTTTATGTATGTCTGATGCTTACCTGCCCATAAGCACTTTCCTCTTCCTTGCCAATAGGGAAATTGCAATTTTGAAGAAGGGTAGAATGCACTCAGAAACGTCGGTCGTTTCCTCTAAAACACAATTGTTATTTCATCCAGAGTTGGCTTCCTTAGTGCGAGAAAATGGGGTGGATTATATGGTGTGGTTGTGTGACCTCACCATGTAAAACACTACCAACCCCCTAAGGTTTGTTTAACCTTAGCTCAACTATGGATAGCTGTGGTTCGGAGCAGTCAGGCTTACACAAAAGAACAAATGTAAAGCATTTAACTGGAGCTAATACACTTGAAGAAAGAAGTTCGACACTCCACAAATTCTACACCAATTTATAAAATAGAGTATATTTTATGAATTGATGGACACCAAAATGAAAAAGATCTACTGGAGGGCAGAGATATGGAATTTACAGCAAACAATAAATCAATACTTTTTACTTTACTGCAAACAAGCACTAGCAAATTCATCGAATTTGGCACTTTTTTTGTCAGAGTGTTATGCAGTTTCTTAAAGTTACTTTTGGTGACCAACACTGGCAGGGAGCCAGTTAAGTGGACCGACAAGGTCCAACGGAACAGATACCTCCTACAGAAAGTCAATCCTCAGTTCAGTTCCAGCATCAGTGGCTGCTTGCCATTGATTTCTAAGAAGTGGTCCTGATACAAGGTACACAGGATACTGAAGATGCTTTGCAGTAGACGGGGGTCTTCCTGGGGCAACTCCTCGGTCCATTGCCCTAGTTAGGTGATTCAGACTGCAGGAGTTGACGTCCCATTCCCGGTTCAGCAGAAGTCCAGTCGCCACTGAGCCGCCAGTCACCTGGCACAGCTATTACATCAGTTTCCTTCTTTCGGTGACCAACCTGCACTCCAACAACTCTCCCAGTTCCAGCATACTCAGGTCCTGGACTCATGCTGCATGGCAGTGAGGAGCAGTAATCTGGGATACCAACGTGCCCCAACAGGCTTCTTAAGCTTTTGTGGCTCTGTGCCGTGAAGAGGAGTCAGCCGACTGACTCATGGAGTCTCTACTTCAAGGTGTGCTCAGGGTAAAACTTCTCCATGAGCAGGACACAGCAGACAGTCTTTTCCTTTGCTTGCCAAGGAGTAGCAGGCGCAGTCCAACTTCGGTGCAGCCTCCTTTTTGCTGGTTGCAGGGTCAGTAGTGAAGTCCTTTTTCAGTCCTCTGCCTCCAGTCAAGAGATATCGGAGTTCTGGGTGCCAGGGGTGACCCTTTTATGCCCATAAAGTATCCTTGAGGGAGGTCACGGTACCTAGGCAATGGGTTACTAGGTTGCCCCCCCCACCAGCTGACAACTTCCTGTGAACTGTGACACATATCTATCCCAGAACGCTCCATTCGGTCTACTCTCAACATGGCAGAACCCTTCTCTCGTCCTCAAGAGCTCAGTAGCCTGCCCTGGAGGTGTGGAGGCCTGTGGGATACACACCCACAGGAAAACCTTTTTGGGCAGTGTTCTCCCTACCTCCTCCTTGAATTACCAACTTTGGTAGTCTTATTTGGAAGTTAGAACAGCTGAGACGTCAGTGTGCAACTCTATACTCGCCAATAGGGCTACCAATCTTTTTCGGAGTAAAGATTACAATTTCAGATTTTTGTTGCTAGACCATGCTAATAATAAGTTCTACTTGTGTAATATGTTGTACCCTGCCTTAGGAATCGATAGGCCTGCTGGAAGGGTGACTAACACTCATTAAAAGGGGAGTTTGGGCTTTGCCATTGCTAAAATGGCAAAGTCGAGTTAGCAGTTTTAAACTGCACTTCCAGTCTGCAGTGGCAGAATGGGAGCCATGTTTTCCCTGGTCTCCCTCAGGGTGGCACAACAAGTGCGGCAGTCCCTGAGGTGCCACTCTTAAATTATACGCCCTAGGTATCCCTGGTACCATAGACTAGGGACTTAGAAGTAAATTAACCTATGCCAATCGGGCGTCAACCAATCAAACATACACATTCAAGGGTCAGGGCACGGGCGCTGAGGTCTGGTTAGCAGGTCTCAATGCTCGCTGAGTTGAAAAGCCAGCAGCATCTGTCCAAAACTTTGAGGATGACCGTGCAAAAGGAGTCATTTCCTTACTCTTACCTTACTAAGTCTTTGGTTAACTGGTTCTCTTGTGCTACACTCTCTCAACCAATCTGACATCTAGAGATCAGTAGATGTAAACAGCCCCCACCCTCAACAGGCACTATGTGAACATAGTTAATATGGATTAATATCTAAATGCAAGAAGTTGTCCTTGTTATATTTACCAAAATATGGTTCAAGTGGAAAGCAAAGGGATAGAGCTTGGACTGCCAGATACCACAGCCAACCTATCCACCAAGATCCCACCAGCTCCAGGAGGTAGAGTTCTGTACTGAATATGCTTTCTTGAACTAGCCCTTTAAAAGCTCGTCTAGATTGTGTGGCTTTCACTGTGCCCATGAACCAACTGCCTAATGTGATCGTCCTTCACAAATCTAGTTCGATCTCGTTCAATAATCCCCGGTCAATAGGCTTTCCTAGCACTGATGTGTTCCCTCTTCCTCGGTCCCACACTCTTTCACGGTTCTTCAACGGTGCAGCTATAGGCCTGCGTCTCTTAAGAGCAGGCAGAACTGTGAGACACATCCAGGAGATGTCTTATTTGGTTTGCTTGCACCTTCCTGGGATTGTTGAGATTTCGGAAAAAGTCCTGCTGCCCTAACACCCACCAACGCTCCATCGCCTTTGTTTCTCATTTTGAGTGTTTTTCACATACAGATCAAAATAATGGGCAGAAATGTTTATATGCGGAAATGGATATTGGTGGCTGTGGTCTTGGTGGCTCTAAGCTCAAAGTTCGCAATAATGTGGATAGGTTCATCGGGCACTCCCTCGCTTTTCTAGCAGCCAAAGCCGTTCCTATGTTAAATATTGACATTCTCCAACCACTCAAGACAGAATTAATAAAGGCAAAAAAATGTATTGCTAGTTTCAGCGCAAAGTTGCTGCCTTCTTGCATTTTAAGGTGCAGGTAGAGTCTAGCCTTTTGTATCGCCCTTTCCATCCCCACCGTGTTATTGTTAATTGTGTTTATCACCAGGTGCTTCCCTTCTGATTTATCAATCCTAATTCTGGTCACTTCACTTTCATTAGTTTGTGCTTCTATCACTAAACGCTTGAACGCCAACATCAACACAGTGCAGCACCAGAAACGTATTTTAGCAGTTCTGTTGCTGCAATGTTTTACAATTTGGGTGAAAAGGCAATCAAAAGAAAAGAAAATTTACAATGTTTAGTATTTTCGTTTTCAAAGTTGTGTAAGCTGATAAGCAGTTTCGCAGGGATTTTGGAATCACTGTTTTCTTATACCTGTTGACCACGTCTAGTGCCTCCTTGTTTGGCGGTGGGATAAGGAAGCAGACAGATGGGACGATGGACTCGCTACCGGAAACATTCAGCACCTTCCACTTGTAGGGCTGCGAGTTGTTCAGTAGGACACACTCATCTCCCTTGTGTACAGTAATCTAAAAGTAGGAGAATAACAGCATAATTGAGGAAAACAGCATGTGTAGGACAGAACCTAACTAGCACCTGCAGGCTTACGGTACACAGCATGAGCAGGCCTAAACAGATCCAGCAGGAGCCGGTCCAATGAGACCCAGCCCGAGAAGGCACAAAGAGACCCAGAGTGAGCAGGCACAAAGAAACCCAGTGCAAGCAGGCACATGGAGACCCAGCGCGAGTAGGCACAAGGAGACCCAGCGCGAGCAGGCACAAGGAGACCCATGGAGACCCAGCGCGAGCAGGCACAAGGAGACCCAGAACGAGCAGGCACAAGGAGACCAGCGCAAGCAGGCACATGGAGACCCAGTGCAAGCAGGCACAAGGAGACCCAGCGCGAGTAGGCCCAAGGAGACCCATGGAGACCCAGCGCGAGTAGGCACAAGGAGACCCAGAACGAGCAGGCACATGGAGACCCGGCACGAGTAGGCACAAGGAGACCCAGCACGAGTAGGCACAAGGAGACCCATGGAGACCCAGCGCGAGTAGGCACAAGGAGACCTAGCACGAGCAGGCACAATGAGACCCTGCACAATTTGGTCCATAGAGACCTAGTTGGAGTAAACCCACAAGCAAGCCCAAAAGGCACCCAGAGCAAGGTGACCCACAGAAACCAGGACAAGCAAACGCAGAGCCCCAGCATGAGCAGGCACAGTCTAAGTGTGAGAAAGCGCATAGAGGCCCAGTGCGACCAGGTGCATAGAAGTCCATTGTGGGCAGGCACATAGAGGCCCAGGGTAAGCAGGTGCATAGAAACCCAGGGTGGGCAGGCCCCTGCACAAGCAGGCATATAGAAGCCCCTGCGTGAGCAGGCACACAAAGGCCCAGCACATGCAGGCTCATCGAAACCCAATGCAAGCAGGCTCATAGTGACTTAGCATAAGTAGACCCAAAGAGACCAAGCAGGAGTATGCCCAAAGTGGCACAGCATAAGATGTCCCCCAGAGAGGCAAAACATAAGCAGGCCAAAAGAGACCCAGCATTAGCAGGCTCATTGAAGAAGGGCCAAAAAGGTATAGCGCAAGCAAAATAAACACCATATAGACTCCAAAGAAACAGCACATGCAGTGATAAAGAGATAGAGCTATTGTGGGGCCAAAGAACCACCACACTGGAAGATCTAAAAAACCACACAGCTGCAGTCCCAAGGACAGCAGCTGAGGTGCCTAAGAGACACAGCAGCTGCAGCCCCTAAGACATATAGTACCTGCAAGATCAAATATAGAGAACATGTGCTGTGGAGGGCCAATCAGACACAGCAGAGGTTGGCCGAAACAAACATATCACCTGCAGGTTCAAAAAAATAGCAGATGCCTGCCTAGAAGATACACTGCACTATAGGGTCCAGAAATGTTCAGCACAGGCAGGGCCAAGGCACATAGAACGGACATGCCACAAATAATCACATCACAGGGAGCAGAAAAGTGCAGATTGCAGGCATGCACCAATGCACACAGGCAGGGGACAGGCAGAGAAGCACACTTGGGCACTCACATGGGCACGGCCCGCATGACGCACTGCCTTGCGCACACACACGCTGGGCTTCGTTACCTCCATTTGCTTGTAGTCGCACACAGCTTGTAGGGGAAGCTTGCCCTTCAGTGGGTTGGCGGGGCTGCGGGGTTTGAGCTGGACTATTGCTTTGGCACGTTTCGCAAGGCCGGAGAGGTGCCCCTTGTACTCGGTCAGCTGCTCCTTCTCATCCTAAGAAGGGGAGAGAAAGAATGAAAAAGAAAGATGGGCAAAACTGGAGGAAAGTTAAAACAGAAGCAAGGCAAGAAAGTGAGTACAGCAACAGAAGGGCAAAAAAATATAGGCAAGGAAAGAGATGGAGTAAATGTTACTAGGAGAAACAACATTGACAAGATGTGGAAGCCAGAAGAACCGGTCAACACGAAGAAGAGAGCAGAAGAAAGGATGAGGAAGTAAAGAGCAGAAAAAAGGCAGGCAAGAAGAGGAGGGCAGGAAGAGAATGGGTATAAATTAAAAACCAGAAGAAAGTAATGGGAAAGATTTAGAAGACAGAAGAAAGGCAAAAACAAATGGAGCTGGCCGAGATAGGCAGGAGAAATATGTTGTAAAAAATAGAACAGAGAAATGGAAGGGAACTAGGTCCGTGGAAGCAGAGGAAAGCATTGAAATTTTGAGACAAGGACGGTGCATGTATCACAAAACATACTGTCAGCACCCAATCAAAAGTAAAGACATCATGAGGGAGGGAGGAGGCACAATAATAATCAGGTGGGGAAACACTTGTGGGAAACGGAGTTGCGCAGAGAATATAAAGATTGGATTGGTAATACTCCATAAGTGCGTAGAACAATTGTAGCACTAGAAGTGTGCAGGTCTCAGCACATCATTGTGCAATACATGGGCTTGAGATTTTTTGGGCACTATGCCCTTACGTTGTATGATACTTGGTAAGGAGACCATTAAGAGACCATTAAGTGCCAGCCCTCGCTCATACTGTGAACTAGCTGTATGAGGATCTTAGAGGTAGGCCTTTACTAAAGCGTGCACAGCACCATCCTAATGTCTACTTGGTATGTAGCTGGGTATGTTTGGAATGAAGGCGATGTAGGCGCTCTGCCCTAGTGCAGCAGTCCATTATTCCAACGGGCCAATGACATGAGTCATTCTATGACATCCATGTGCAAAGTATTCACCAACTTTCAAGAACAATATCTGCTATGTGCTGTTTTTTTCCGACTCCACTACAAGGCAGTGCTCTACCACTCGCCTTAAGAAAAGTTCTTTAACCAAGGCCAGGAACCATCTTGCAAAGTTACCACGTTTTGCTCCCAGTTTTTGAAAAGAAATATATAATACTAGCTCTTGTATTCTGGAGCAGTTTCTGCAGTATATTAGCATGGCTGTATACCAGGAAATATACCAAGTTGTGTGAGGTTCTTGGATCACATGGTCTGCCTGTCACCTGTACACTGTAGCAGATGTGGCTGCCTTGATAGGTTGGCTCAAATTGCTCTCTAAACTCAGTGGTGAGAAGGCAAGTGCTAAAAGTGAATGTTCCTTTTATCTTGCTTGCCTGCTGTGTGCATGCTGCCTTGGTTTCAGTGGTGAATAAGAACTCAATAGACCTTTTTGATTATCCTCGCATCCCTCTTAGGAGTCAACCAAATATTTTCTGACAATGGGAAAAGTGGCACAATTGTTGCTAATCTTGTTATTTCTGCCTGGGTCAATTCAAGAGCAGAGTTCTAATTATCCACGGTGTGTCCATCCTGTTCATAGGAAATGGATCCCTTTTACAAAATTAGTCCATCAGCAATGTATTATCTAGGCATTCTCAGATTGCAAGCTTGGTGCCTCAAGGAATGCAAGCTTCCATACAGTCATATTCCCCACAATGCGGAGTGAAAAAAGATGTTTTACTCTTTTTACCCATACTCACTGAAAATGTTACAAAGTTGCTCTCGAAATAGCACCCACTCTATTTACTGTTATTATGCTTTGTAAGTGGATTCATTGTACTAAAGATATGTCAGATAAACTAACCTGTGTAGATTTTTTCTGGCCAAAGTGTGGTTTGATATACTATGTGGGCCAGCAGACCTCCACAGCACATCATTTTAAGATCTGGCTCAGGAAATCCCAGTTTTCACCTGCTCTCATTGCAAAGGACAGGAATCCTGAGTGGTTCCAGAGCCAAAGACCAACAGTTTTAGACTGGGATACTCAGAACTACATCTCATCAGTCGTTGGATTCATGTGCAAAGCTTTGTGGAGTAATGAAGTGTGGCATGCGACGCACACTGACACGCACTCACTATCCACTCTGAACCAATCGGCAATTACGCTTTTGTTCAACTTAGGGTATGTAGCGGTCGTAAGTTTTCAGATAAATGTAATTTATCAATATAAATACTTAGGCATGAAGCGCCTTTAAGCGTTATACTTGATTCCGCAAAGTAGTAACATGCACCTGCTCGCTCCATACTTACAATGCTGTCCTGCAGCAGGTCCTCGAGCCGAGTCACAGTGATGGAACGGTCACACGAGTACTTCTTCTTGAGGGAGTCCTGCAATTTCTTGAGGTATTCCTCAGTGTCCTTCACATCCGAGAAGAACTGAGGGAGAATGGAGAAGGTTAATTTTGTCATTCCATTTTTCACCTCAAAGCCAGGGGTAAAGTGACCATTTTCATAAACCTGGTACATAAATATTAAGTTATATCATATTGGCTGTTACGGGCCTCCCACTGAAATTCCTCAATCCATCCTTCAGCCTACATATCATCACAGCGAACAATTGATTTTGATTCTGACCTGGAAATAAGCAGTGTTCTCTTTGAGGTGGGCTTCAATGCAACAGCACAGCTGCAGCATCCAACTCCACTGCGTCTGCAGAGCAGCCTGAAATGCCTAAGAGAGAGGGAGAGAAAGGGGTGTAACCATCTGAGAATACACAGAATCAGACACCTACACCAGAACCAGAGCACCTTGAACGCTCCCTTAAAAGTGTTCCCCCTTCGACAAAGCTTCCAGGATTTATGCAGGACACCCCGCAATAGCATTTAACACACACACATACAAGTACCATTTTTTCCATTATATTAACTCAGATCATATTTTAGTACTTGGCTCCTTTTTGTCACTTTATGTTGTATCCATCGTGCTCTAGTTGCATTACCAAGAAAGACCAGGATTATGGTCTACTCTATGTAATATGTTTTTGTTGAAAAACTGCCTTGAGGTACATCCCGCCCAGGCATGTATTTACAATGGTCTCGAAGGCATTGCTGCAGTATTGTTGAAGTTACTGTGTGCTCACCTCTACAGTGGGCTTTCCAGGGTGGTCGTCCCGCAGTAGTCTGTCCCCAGTGTTCTGGATCTCCTTAATCTTCTTCTCTTTCAACTCCAGCTCCCGCATCAGCCCCTGAGACAGAGTGAGAAATTCACTGAACAGTCAAAACCAGATTGGGCGACAGGCAGCTCATGAACAGGACAGAACATGACCAGACAAGAAGGAGCAGCATCTTCGCCATCATCTCCAAAGACGCAACACTGAAAGCTCAGTGTCTAGCAGCAGCTCTAGATATGTGAACGGAACGTGCTAACTTATAGGCCTTGAGATGCAAAACCTGCTTTTAGGAAATTCTACATTTCAATCTGACTCTTATGACAGACAGCCTTTATGCTAGAAGCCTCCCTTCCATTCAACTAGCTCTACTTGATGTTCCCCGATGAATTACATCTTCATCTACAGGTGAAGAGGCCACAGCGGAGGTAGAGCCTTTAATTCAATGATGCCCTGGCCAATGTTTGATGGTTACCCAGAACACAGCTGAATATAATGTTCTCAGCTAAAGACCTTCTAAAACACAGAGCGGAGTACTGCATCTGAATAAATAGGAGGTGGCAGAGGTTTGGAAAAAAGGGCAAAGTAAATGGCACTCATCATTCATTCGTGCAGTGATGACAAAGTGATCTCTAAAGAAGTTCATGCCGACCAACTATGTGGACTATTCCACATACCGCAACGTGTGAAGTAGCCAAAGGTGCCTTTTGATATTATGTCAGAAGCTTCCTACAGAAAAAGAACATACGGGTCAGGTGATCTGTGCAACTTGGTGTGTCAGTGAGGTTTAGCACTTAAGATGATGATGTTCAGTGTGTGGAGTGATGGAGATGTAGAGGGCACGTGTGGGTGATGTGCAGATTGGGGGGCTAAGAAAAAGATATAATGCTTTCAGATATGATAAGGTTGTGAGGACAAGTACAGCATGTGGGTTGATGGGAACCAGAGTATTGTTACGTGTCAAATGTCGCCTACAACATGTGTGTGGTGAACCACCTGTTTGTTCTGACCTAACCTGTGTGTGAGTGGTCTCTGATTGTGAAGTGAACTGATTGTAAACAAATGTGTGTGTAGTAGGAGGAAAACATGGATTGTAAACTTGATACTCAGCTTTTGTATTTTATTTATTTATTTATTTATTTATAAAAGCATTTGTAGAGCGCGAAACGAAGGCCCTTGGGCATCTCGGCGCTAAAGTTGCTGCAGTGTTTAACCCTCAGGAGGGGCAGAGGTTCATTGATTAAAAAGCCAGGTTTTAAGTTGCTTGCGGAACGTCCAGAGGGAGGTGCTGATTTTGATTGAGTGTGGCAATGTGTTCCACAGTTTCGGTGCGGCTACCAGGAATCTTCTGTCCCCCCATGTGACAGATTTGGTTCGAGATACCACCAATTCATGCAGACTAGAAGAGCGTAACGTTCTTGAGGGACAGTAAGGGATGAGGTTTTGGGTAAAGAATGCAGGTCCAACATTGTGTAGAGCCTTGTATACCAGGCAAAGAGACTTAAACATAATTCTCTTTCTCACTGGTAGCCAATGGAGCTGTCTTCTGGTGGGTGCGACCGATTGATATTTGGGAATGCGCCCTAGGAGCCTGGCGGCAGCATTCTGAATAGCCTGTATTTGTCATAACACTCTCCTGGGCACCTACAAACAAAGCATTGCAATAGTCTAGGGTCGACAAGACTAGGGCGCTCACCAGCGGTTTTCCGGCACTCTCAGGTAAGAAAGGCAAGATTTTCTTAATGAGCCTTAGTTTATGGAAAGCTGAGGAGGAGATCTGGTTGGCGTGTGGTAGAAAGTTTAGGCGGTTGTCAAAAATGACTCCCAAATTCCTCACCTTGTTAGTCGGGTCCGGAGGCTGGCCCATGGATGCTGGCCACCAAAGGGGGGACCACTCCGGGGATAAATTGCCAAAAATCACAACCTCCGACTTATCAGAGTTTAACTTCAGGCAATTCTGAGCCATCCAACTTCCAATAGCCAGCATGCCTTGGTTAAAGTTGTTGGCTATTTTGAGCCCGTCATTCTTGACGGCAAGGACCAGTTGAGTGTCGTCTGCATAGGAGGTAAGGCTCATCCCGTATGCCCTGATGACTTTGGCAAGGTCCGACACATAAATGTTAAATAGTGTCGGACTTAGGGATGAGCCTTGGGGAACTCCACATGGCAGTGACAGAGGGGAAGAATCAAAAGGTCCGACAGTGACGACCTGGGCCCTATTTGCCAGAAAAGAGGCAAGAAGATTCTTAGCCTTGCCTCGAATGCCTGTGCTCTCTTTGTCTGTCTCAATGTCTGTCCAACTAGGCTTTACTCTTCACATTGTTGGGAATTCATGTTTGGGATCAACCACTTTGAACTTGCTGGGAATATATACCTGGGTGTGACCACCAGATTTGAAATTTTAGTAATACGTACATAATACTCTGACCTTGCAAGTATTAACATACTGTGTTTGTGTATGCTTTTTACACTCGCTACTTAAAATGTTGACTAAAACAATTATATCTGCGGTGTCTGAACTTGCAGGGTATGCGTATTTGATTAGGGATGTCCGTTCTTGTTTGTGGGGCTGCGAGTTCTGGAATTTTTGGGCCACATTAACATGTGTGGAGTTAACTATTCTGAATATTTTGGGCGCACGTGCGAGGTTACCTGTTCTCCGCTCTTTGCCAAAATATGTGTGAGAGCAGCAAATCTAAGAAGTGGGTTACACCTGTGGATGTGTTGACAGCTGTGTGCAATGTATGGACTACCCTGGTATATATGGTCACGTAGTTTAAATCTGTTGGCTGTATTATGAATGTATTTAATTTTTCTTTTCTTATAATACAATATTTTATTACCTTTGTTGTCTTTCAAACATGCATTTCCCATGTTTTAAGAATGGATATTAGTTTATTACGTACACAGTACTGAAAAGATCTCGAACGTCTGTGCAGTTTGATTAGATCAGAATCAAGACCATTATTGGTTGAGACGCCCTCAAGAATGAACCTAAATGAAAGCTATTTTCTTAAGTGTTTCAGGTTTATTAAATAAACAAGTGTGCAGACCCAAGTACGTTTTTAGGGAGGGAACATATATTGCACTACGAAGGACACCTGCACTAGTGTTAGCCCCCGATGCACAGCAGCAATTTGACCCCTTGCCTCTAGCACTAGGGCAACCATTGATGTGTTCTCGTGAGAACGGGAACCCCCATTCCCCCTAACCCCCCCCCCCCCCCCCCCCCCCCCACACACACACACACACACATTTGTGAGCAGTCTTTGGCAATCGTCTAGTCTTTCAAAAAAAACACAAGGCTGTTTTAATCTAACAATACCCTTTTAGGGTCTCACCTACAGACAGCTCTTAGCTGTCTGTTGTTGAAGACCTATTGTAGACAGTTCACACATTTACATTGATCTATATTCCAACACATTGCTTACCATGGGTTAGCTGTCCTGTCACTCATGTGTTTTCTTCTTGTTTAGTGACATGCTTTCCTCATCTAGTGTTTGTCCCTCTCCTGGAGCTTAGCCCCTTTACCATACTTTTAACTGAATGGCTTGTATCCTTCCACTGCTCAAATTCAGGGAACAATTTGTTTTTGCCTGTAACATTTCATTGGACTTCACTGCTGGACTCTCTTCCTCATGGTCTGCTTTTCTCACGTATGTACCCAGACCTTCTCTATGTTAATCTTCTCTCACCCTTGTCCATTGCTCTCCACCCTTCCGCTTTGATTTTGACATTTTTTTCAAATGTAACCCTTTTTCTGGTTCCACCATTTTCTTCCCTATTAATCTTGAAGCTCTGCAGCATTTACCCACCACCCCAACAACCATGACTGGAACCAACACTTGCTTCTTGTCTCTCCCGGCCACATCTTTTTTAAACTTTTTATTTTTCTCCCTTTATGGAAGGCCGAGGAGCTCGAATGTGCTGCTAAGCAGCTCAGGTTTCATGACATGCTTTTAACATTTTTATTTAAATTTACCGCTCAGTGATTGGTGTCTGCCATCTTGAAATAGTAGATGGAAAAAAACAAAGTGGCAGCTACATTGTGCCGTGTGCATGCATGGTGATTGAAGGTGTGCCTACAATTCATCTCATTGAACCACCTTAGCATTTTGACGTATACATGCGTGATGGTGCATGCTCACATAAACATCATCGTTTTTTGTTGCCAATGCTGTGTAGTATCCCTAAATATGCATATTTGTCCTCTTTTTACTGATCCTAAACGGTATTTGCAAAACACCAATAGGTGGTATGCATTGGCAACAAAAGACAAGCTAAATTGGTTTTGCCAATGCATGCTAAAATTATATCATAGCCCATGTATTTTAGCTTCACACACACACACGCACAAATCATCTAAATTTCTTATAGGTGCATTAAAATGTATTGGCACTAACACTATTGAAAGTTACTCTAACACGGACTGTAGCATGGGTTGCTCCTGAGAATATACATAAGAAACACATAAAGAAGTGACTGGGCTGGAATAAGGACGCCTTGCTGCAGACATCATAATAGCGAGAGATTACCTACCGAGTAGTTCTCTTTCTTGGCAACCATGTTGGTGTTGCGGTCGCTCCAATCGTAGTTTACCTCCTCTTCCTCCTTGTCATTCAGCCACATCAGCTCTTTGGTGGCAGCCGACACAAAGGCATTGAGGCTCTCCAGGTGTCGCAGCCGGGATTTTGAGGAGTTCTACAAGGAGAGAAGGAAAATAAAGGGCGCAAAACATTAGAAACTTGGGTTTGAAATGCTTGTTGGGCAAACCATATTTTAGAGACTTGTAATAATATGTCTTGTAAACCGCTGCACGCACAAGAAAAAGGGCACCAAGCCCTCACGCAATAGGTCATCCCCCAGGGAAATGCCCCCTGCATCAGAGGGGGGTCAACTGCACAAAAACTGCACAGTATGGCATTCTTCAAGCCACCGGAGCACAGCCAATAAAGAGGCCATGAAATTCATATGTTCCTGCCGTGGTTCTGGAGGAGTTTGGCATCCAGCAGCCATCATTTCCTGGATCTCATCCTAGTGCCTAAAATGAGGATTGGGGGCCTTCAGACCTGGTGGGACCCTGTGTGAGTCTGCCGGGGTATGGGTGGACAGTTCTAGGAAAGCTACTGTGATTTTCAGAGTGCTCACTCAGTGTATTCATTCCAGGCTTCTCAAGAATTATGGTGAGAAAGCTCTGCACAAGGATCGCCACAAAACTCAACCACTCAGCAGGGATACTACTGTCTGTTTCAGGATGTGCTGAAGGCTCTTGAAAAGGGATGTGCATAGCTGCCGATATGATAGTGGAAAGCGAAACATGCCCGCTGCAGAGATCTGCGAGTACCTGAAGATCTTAGGTTTGTATCCCTCCTTGCCATGCACATTTTCAAGAATGTCATAAAACAGTTGTCCATTAAAGTGGGTCATTATGCCCAATATGTAAGCATCAGTGATGCAATTCGGTTTGTTTGGGTTCTAGAAAAATGCTCATAGGTAATAGTCTTAAACCGTAAACAGGTGTTGAAGAAAAATAACCATCACCTTTTTATTCATTTTATTAAGTAGTTGAAGTACTGACAAATTACTGAACCTTCCCTTGAGTCGGGCATTCGTAATTAGGGGCCAACATATTGTTTCTTATTTGCCATCATTTATTTTAAACAGCATATATTTAATCTCGACCCTCTAAGGAGGGGGAACCAGTCCGTCTAGGCGACTACACCTCCACCCCCCTCCCTGTCACCTGCGGTGTTCCCCAGGGCTCTTCTCTCTCCCCCCTACTCTTCAACCTCTACATCTTTCCTCTTATCTTTGCTCTCCAGCAGCTGGAGGTCACCGTCTTCAACTACGCGGATGACCTCCAGCTCATCTTTGATCTGTCCCCCTCTTCTCTCTCGGTTTCCAATTTCCAGTCTACTATGACATTCATCAGGGACTGGATGAATCACAACCATCTTAAACTGAACCCTGATAAAACTGAGTTGGTTCTCACTGGTGGTTCATCCAGCCCCTGGAACTCTTCTTTCTGGCCCCCCTCTCTTGGCCCCGCACCATCCCCCTCCACCACCGTCAAAACACTGGGTGTCAAAATGAACAATCAGCTCACTCTTCACTCACACATCAGCTCCGTGGTCTCTTCCTGTTTCCTCACTCTTCGTACCATCCGCTCTGTTTCCCGCTTCTTTTCCCCCCAGGCTCTTAAGACCATCATAGCCGCTCTGGAAATCTCGCGTTTGGACTACGCCAACGCCCTTTTCCATGGCATCCCAGCCTACAGCCTGCGTAGACTCCAAACCATCCAGAACCAGGCGGCCAGACTGATATACGGCCTCCCACGTTATCACCATTCCACCCCCCTCCTAAAAGAACTCCATTGGCTCCCTGTGAAACAACGTTCCCTTTTTAAAATCGGGTGCATGGTCTTTCAGGCCAGGCAGGGCACTGCCCCCGCTTTCATCACTTCACTAATCAAACCCTACGTCCCCGCAAGAAATCTCCGGTCCTCCTCCCAGTCCCTTCTCCAGATCCCCCGCTTCTCGCGCAAAAAGTGGGGCGGGTCCAACTTTTCTACTTTGGCCCCCTCCTTCTGGAACTCTCTCCCTGACAACCTCCGCTCCGCAACTCAGTACCTCTCCTTCCGCGGAGACTTGAAAACCTTTCTCTTTAGCCAGGCTTTCCCCGCCTAATGCTTTTTCACTCCTCCCTGGTCTTCTTTCCCCTCAGCTACTGAACCTCCAGCGCCAAGAAACCGCAAGGTGTACGCCGCGCTCTATAAGTGTTTTAAATTAGAATTAAATTAGAAATTAAATTAGAAATTAAATTAGACATACAAATTTTATTATAATACACAACACAAAACTGAGCAGTACCTGACACAGTTCCCTAAAACCAAAATAAAAACAATACAGCGGGCCCAACACTGGCATTAAGAAAATACACTATATAAAGGAAAGGGTGTTAAAAAAAATACCAACTCAAAACATCCCAGAATACCCAGACTGAGCCATGACACTGCTAGGGTAGGCTTTTTTGGCAAATAATGTTAACCTACTTCTTAAGGCCAGGCAGAGACTACTGATGCTGGCCAACTCGACTGAATATCAACAGTTAACCGGACACCATTAACTTGCAAATGGTAACCATTGTTCTGAAAAAATCTATGTTAGTGAAACCTGTGTACAATCTTTTTGGCGGAATACTGGTCAAGAGAGAACAAAATATGACTTTCTCCCCAATCAAGCAGGAAACCTACTCTCTTAGTACGTTACCCAAGAATGACATGTCCAAGAGATTTGCCCACCTCTGAACTACTCTGAAGCTGCCCTGCTGCGCTGTTAGGGCTTAGCCAGGAGCAAACGCTTAACTTGCTTGCAGTAGAGGCACAATCAATCTAATTGTGTCATGGATATGTAGCACATGCCCACACCTCTCTTCTAGGGAATAAGAAACTTAGGCCACTCTGGTGTGACCACCTCTTCCAACTCATTATGGACACTTTTCAGCCCTGGACTTCTGTGTGATAGCCAAATGCATTCTGGGTGCTGTAGTCTTGTTTTGCTTCATTTAAGCCACTTAGACCAAGATACCTGCAATCACTGATTTGCAAGTGAAAAGATCAGGACTGGATAGTGTGTCTGTAATGACCTGGAGTGAGGTGGTCACCCGAATTTGCTATCACATGGGCGGATTGTGTCTCGGAGAGAGAATACAGAATGCCTGAAGCAGGGAAGTTTCACTTTCCTCTAAAGATTCATAAGGTGGGGCAAGGAGGTCGCTCCTTTTCTCACATGGGCCTAAATGATTGGATTTCCCTACCTGCTTCGCTTATGGTTTGGAACGCTTTTGAAAAAACTTTTTTAAATCTTGAAGGTGTGACTTTTTTGAACCGCTTACCTCAGCACCTTCTGTTGTGCCACAGTGGGGAAGCCCCATTGGGGCAACCATGCACTTTATTAACCTGAATGATGATGATATAAGCCCAAATGAAAAAAAGCTGGAAAAACCGTTTTTCAGACCATGCATATATCAAGTGCCATACCAGCAGTTTTGCGTACTGAAGGTCCAACTTCCCAAGGTATTCTCTGAAGGCGTTCCTACTGGCGGGTGTAAGCTGAGCCTGGGAGAGGGAGAAATTAATCATGCTGTGAGAAAAACGAAAGCACCCAGAGAAATTCCTCAGCTGGAAAGATGAATATCCAGAAGTTATAGAAGAGGTTTGTCAAAGTTGCCCTGTGGGTCTAGGAAGGCCAATATGAGGTAGGACCAGTAAACCGCCGAGAGCACCAGATGCATATTAGGGCCAGGAAGCTTTTGGAACCAATCTAGTACACATTAGCATCAGTAACCTGCAATAAACCTAGGTGCATGTTGGGGTCATTAATCAGAAGGGGGCTTGAGGTGCATGTTAAAACAAATGTGCTACCTGGGTAAAACCAGAGGAACAGTGGAACATGTTGGACCTGTGGAAAAGTAGGAGTTACAATGTCAGTTTGAACATCAGGATACTTCAGGAGGTGGCATGTAGGTGTAGGAGATGGGAAACTGCGGAGGTCAAAAGTTCCATGTCATGAAGGTGCAGTTGCCAACAGCTGCGTACCATGGAGATCCTCCGTCTATGCAATCAATGGAATTTTGTTATTTTCACATGCAATTGTTTGGCCCTAGATCATCAGAACAAGCTTTGGCCTGCTACTGAATGCCATAGAATGACCTTGGAATACAGTGAGCCTGCAGCTACTGAATAAAATGTACTCATCCTGGCATTGTGTACAAAAGTTGTGCTATAGAGTAAAGAGTTGTGCTGTCACCACATACATTTAACCTGCAGGGGATTAAACAGACTTGCCAATGCATAGAATTTTGGACTGTTACTGTGTGTACATCAGCCTCAACGGGCATGAGCACTAATCCAGTTGGGAACTTGAACCTCACCTCATCTGCTCGTGCTCGTTCAATCTTAGCACGGAATTCGTCGATTGACTGATGGAGACCACGATGACTGCCCAGGTGTGACTCCACGCTGGGAAGGTCGACCCCCCACTCAGCATTGTTGATGCGCTTCTGGTTCTCTTCCACCCAGGTCAGCAGATCCCGCATGTACTTGAGGGTGACATTGTCCAGCTCCAGTCCATGTGCTGTTGATGTCACTGGTGAGGACACACTTTGGGTAATCACCTGTTGAACAGGACCACCTGACTTGATCCGCAGGTTATACTCCGTACGAATGGCCACCAGCCGCTCATGGAGACGGTAGACCCTACATGGATGAACAGTGGGAAAACAAGCTAAATCTTAAGGCAAGACATCTAAGGATTACAATCAGTTTACTACTATTTCTCGGACCCCATAGAATTTAGACGAAAGCAAGCACATGACGGCAAACCAAGAGAATCTCAAATTATTTCTATATCCTACTAATCTGGAGACTTAATCCACACCACATCCTCCTACTATAGAGCTAGGCCACAATCCAGGAAGAATTAACTGTAAAGTAACTTTGACACTTTTAGAAGGACTTAGTTGTTGCTATTGGACAGTATAGGAATGTGGGTGGCATGGGTGGGCGGATAGACTGATGGGGTTAGTGAGTGCAAATATGAGTGAGTGATATACATAGTTCACACTGCATAGTAAATCAACACATCCACATCCTCACATAAACTGACCTTTATTTTAATACAAGCATCTGAAGGCTTAATTAATCTATCCCTCTTGTGCTCTCTAATTATTTTATGCTGGCCTGAGCTGGCTTTGCACGGGAGACAGAGTTATCTTGTGGCTATGTGCAGGTCATAAAGTTATTTTTGCATGCGTCACATAGGAAAAAATGTGTTAAACTTCTGAAAATTCAATCAGCGTAATTTTGATACATAATGTTCTAGTTTCTTTCTATACAGAATGCTTATATTATCCAATAACACCTTTTCTACTCTTCAGAGTCCATAGGAAAATTTTATAAAGAATAATAGAATTTTTTTTATGTTAAGACCTGAGCCCTGTGTTTTTTTTGTGAGTCCAGATAAAAAAACACCACTCTGCAGAAGCTATCTGGCATAGCAAAATAGATTAAAAAGGCATGCTGCCTCCCACCCATAGCTGGAGGCGTGTTCTACTTGCACGTCAGTATAGTAGGCAGTCATGAGGTATCTTCTTCACGAGAAACTCTGCACAAAGAAATACTGTTCATTTGTCCTACCCAGTGGTTTGCAGATATTTTTTTTAAGATATAACATTTTTGTGAGATGCTAGGATAACCCTTTGCTTTTCAGCACACTTTACAGAAAAGGTGCAACCCTTTGAGAGCTAAATCAAAAAGAAGATTTTCCGTCCCCAAGCATTAGTTGGAAGGGTAATGGACAGCATGTGAACCCCAAAAGTATTCAGGTTCCAAAACAAATGCTGTGGGGTCCGCGTGCATCAAGGAACACAATGTCAACACACCAGTGCTCTGGAGAGATCCGAATAAGGCCACTGTCAAGAATGTGGAGAACATGTGAACCTAAGCACACAGAGTCAAGGCACAAGAGTTGTGGTGCCAAATACGAAGATATACTGAACCTGTAGACTAAAGGAAAGCTCATTATAAACAATTAAGACCTTAGAACAAACAGACCTGTTAATAAGTGGAAAGGTCATGTATCTTTAGCAACCAGGACCACTAAACAGCAAGTGATGAGATCTCACAGAACAAACCATGAGACTGTTCATCAGAAAGCAGCTCATGAGACCACGCAGTAACCTGGGGTAGTGTTTTGGTTACAAAGAAGATGAAGTTCAGGAATAGTTTTCTAGCTTCTTAATGTTTTACCAAAAATTACTCTATCTAACTCATTTAAGTTTGATACTCGCATGTACAGTTGAAGAGTTCAGACTAGTTTGAAGTTTTACATAATGTACAACACCGGTACCTTCTATACATCTGTTCTCCTTGTGGATGGCGTCCATCCTTCAGAGTCTGCACGTCATTGAACAGCAGACGTATCATTCCATCTGCCTTATCCAAGTCGCGTTCGATCTCTGCAGCCTTCTGCGGTGACTTCCCAGAATTTAGCAGACGGATGTCCTGCAAGGAGGAGATCAAAGGATCAGAGAATTACACAGTCTTATCCAATAAATAGCACAAAAGGACATGACGAAACAGGAGACTAAGGAGCTGTGGTGAGTTGTTCCACTAACACTGCAGAAGGAGACGACCAAAAAAGTCAACATCCAAGAAACACATAGGAGAGCATGGGCTAAGAGGAAGTCAAGACGCCAAGCCTTACTCATCCATTTCAAGGAAATTAGAACATTGCCTAACAGGAGATCAAGTGGACTATGAGCTCAACAGCTACATTCAAGACAAATTGAGATAATACTAGGGTAAATTTCTACACCCAACACTATGATACTGTCCAAAGGCCTCGTCTATAAAATCCAATACAAAAAGCAGGAAACATTGACCTTGTGTATAATGAACAGAACATAAAGAGTACAAGGTGTGCATATGCATAGGTATTGGAATTATCTATATTCATGCTGCAAGTGCCGCCTACCCATCATGGAGTCTGTGCCTGCTCTTATCTGACTTATGGAACTTTCTTTATCCTCTCTTGGGTCCATAAGCAAACTTCTCATCTTTCACACACATTTGAAAACTTGCCTATTCGGATCCTGTCTGATCTAGTTCATGCATTTAGAGCCAGCAAAACCTAAGCTATTTGCTCTTCATGCTTTGTATATGTCAAACATCTAATCACAGATGGTGACTAAACTCCTTCAAACTATTGGCCCACACCAGCCAAAGAGGAATAGGGTCACCGTCGTCAAACCATGATTCTCTGTTCTCTCCCTTCATAAGCACCCCAAAGCCAAGCCAGCGTTCAATCAGATCACATTCAGCACCCTGGAGAACTTAGTGTTATGCACAAGAGCTCACCGTTGCAAAGCTATTACAACATTTTCCTTCTGAATTAGCATTGACCTTACAACCCCACTTTATTTTGTAACAAAACTATTAGTTAATCTCAGGTCTTCACAGCACACGCCACTGCAAAAAAAACGTCACTTTAGGTTCAAACACTGCTGTCACTCTCTCTTTTGCCTTCCGTAGACAACCACCCCCATCAGCCTCTGTCTGAAATTCATAAACAACACTAATTGCGACAGAATGTATTTCTGAAGATAGGCCTGGCAATAATAGGATATGTTTTATGACTCTTACCCTGTACAGGAAATTCCTCACTCCCACACCACAAGCCATTGGGGCTCTTTTAAAGTTATTCATGGTAGCCATTGATGTATATCTGTACCTCCAGGACATAACAACCTTGCCAATAGTAAAGCACCTCACTGGCAGTGCCTGTTGATGCTTGCAAAGTCCTTTTCTACACCTGCGTATGCCACCACCAGTGCCTCTTGAACCAGAATATACCCTTCATTTATACTTGCATGCTTCACTGGCAGTGCCTATGCACCAATGCCATCATGTCCTCACCATTTGCAGCAGGGTATCCGCCTGGTTCAGTTGCTCCTCGCACAGCCCGGACTCCATTTGCAATTTGCTGACAATGCGCTGCAAGCGCTCCAACCTGGCAGAGAGGGGGAAAAAGCGAAGACATTAGTGCTCAGGATACAACGAGAGGCCTGGCACCAAACACAAGCAGAAGGGTGGCGATAGGGTAATCATCCATTGTTCCGGAGTGTTGCATAAACTCCATAATACACCACTTTCCTGAAGCCCTTGACTGACCCAGTCATAATATCTCTGTGCTGGAGACTTACCTAGCCTGGAGAGGACAGGCGCAGTAGGTATCAAGAACTGGAAGCAACTCTAGGCAGGAGGCTGGGCCTGGAGTGCTTACTGTGGTCCATGGCAGCTTCTCATTTCTTCCTAGTGGCCTACCAAGCCAAGAGAGTATCCAATCTTGTGGGTGGAAAGAAACTCAAAGAAGGCATGAATTAGGGCTGCCTTTGTGTTCTCTGCTGCACTCTCCTCGTCTTTCCCAACCAAGTACCCTACCATGCCAAGAGAGGAGCAAAGCCTCAGGCCTCCAGGACGGTGAAAAGCTCAAGTAACAGAGCTCGGCCCAGACTGCTCTCATGTTCTGTGCACAATTCTCCTCGCTTTCTCTTGTGATGCAGGCTGGTGGCCAAGCTCTGTGAGTGACTCATCCATCATCTGGTTCCTATTAAACCTCTCAGCCCACCACAAAAGTTTTCTTTCCTCCTTCTCGCTCTTTTTTAGTCGCAGGCCGTTTTTTTACTTTAGTTTCTCGGTTTAGCCGGATGCAGAGTGGAAAAGCTGTGTCCCTGCCAGATTCTACCATCGATGGCAGGATGGGCATGGTGAGTCATAAGATGAAGTATGCAGCAGCCGCAGAAGAGCTCACTGCTCAGCTGCATCCAGAGTAAAGAATAAGCCAGAGATTCTGAGGCACCGCCTTGGCTCGAGAGAAGCCTAATATGCCGCAGCCTCCCACTATTCTAAGATGGCGGGTCTAAGTAGCAGTATGCATGCAGAGTGTGTGAATCTAGAAGAGGTTCACGCTGAAAACCTCTACGCTTCTGGTTCCACCCAGACTGAGCCACATTCTCTGGTTCAGTCACGGACAAGGTGATCAAGACACCTGTACTCCTGGGTCACCTTAGGAGACTATGTTCTCCAGTACGGCTACCTGTTGTGGTGGGAGGAGAAGGATTAAAGGTAGCCGCCGCAGCAGAGGAGACCATGGTAGTACTAAGAGCCCTGCGGCATGAAGACACCTGTACTCCTGGGTCACCTTAGGAGTCTATGCTCCCGGGTACTGCTAGCGGTCCTAGAGAGATGAGAAGGCTTGAAGGTAGCAGCCGAAGCAGAGACGGACACCATGGTAATACTCAGTCATGTGGCTCTTACAGATAAGAGAATGCAGTGGGTAGGATGCTCTAAGGCTGTATTATTGAAGGAACCTTGATA
Organism: Lissotriton vulgaris; assembly: GCF_964263255.1. NCBI lineage: Eukaryota > Metazoa > Chordata > Amphibia > Caudata > Salamandridae > Lissotriton > Lissotriton vulgaris. The sequence goes on from NC_141691.1 coordinate 2,012,660,682, forward strand.
GCTCAAGTGCTCGATTGTTAAAACGTTCTTTTTAGGCTGTGAAGACTGTCCGGTCACCCCTGCTTCCTGAGAGGTCCATGTCCAGCAGGTCTTTCAGAGCCCCATCCCCAGCTGTGCTATTTATGGCTCGTGAGTAACATTATTGAGCGTGGACTGGAGCCCACGGGAAGTGCGGGAAGGAAACTGCTTGGCACACTGCCCAGGACGGCTCTGTTTCTAACGCCCTTTGTGGACTAGCGCTTCTCGAGTGACATAGCGAATTAGTGCCCTTCAGGCATGGCTGTCCCAGATTCTGCTCCTTGGCGTTCATGTCTGAGATCGCTAAACAAAGTAGGACAGTCTCAGTCTACACCAGACGACATGGTATCAGATGATCAGCCATCAGGAGTACTGCCAAATATGATGTGCGTCATCAAGCCAGCCAAAGGAACCACTAAACTCTGTTAGGTGTAAAGGCACTGGTTTGTGATCTGTTCTTGGTGCAAGAGTGCCAGGTTTGTGATCTCTGCTGGGTATAGGGTCTTCTGGTTTCTGATATCTTCTGGTTGCAAGGGCGCCATGTTTCTGATCTGCTCTCTTCCTCGTGCACCCCCTTTCTTATCTCTTCTATGTGTAAAAGTGCCTGTCTTCTGAGTACTGATTCGTGCAAGGGCTCTTAGGTCTGCTTGGTGCAAGGGCTCTTGGTTTTTGAGCTCTACTTGGTGCAATGGTGCTTAGTTTCTGATCTCTGCTTGGTGCAAGGGCTCCTAGTTTTTGAGCTGTGCTTGGTGTAAGGGCTCCTAGGTTCTGAGCTGTGCTTGGTGCTAGGGCTCCTAGATTTTGAGCTGTGCGAGGACTCCTAGGTTCTGAGCTGTGCTTGGTGTAAGGGCTTCTTGGCGCTGAGCTGTGCTTGTTGCTAGGGCTCCTAGGTTCTGAGATGTGCTTGTGCTAGGGCTCCTAGGTTCTGAGATGTGCTTGGTGCTAGGGCTCCTAGGTTCTGAGCTGTGCTTGGTGCTAGGGCTCCTAGGTTCTGAGCTGTGCTTGGTGCTAGGGCTCCTAGGTTCTGAGCTGTGCTTGGTGCTAGGGTTCCTAGGTTTTGGGCTGTGCTTGGTTCAAGGGCTTCTAGGTTCTGAGCTGTTCTTGGTTCAAAGGCTTCTATGTTCTGAGCTGTGCTTGCTGCAAGGGCTCCTAGTTCCTGAGTTCTGATTGGTGCAAGGGTCCTGGTTTCTGAACTCTGCTTGGTGCAAGGGTTCCTCGTGTTTGAGCTGTGCTTGGTGCAAGGCTCCTAGTTTCTGGGCTCTGCTTCGTGCAAGAAGGGCTCCTGGTTTCCAAGCTTTGCTTGGCGCAAGGACTCCCGGTTTCTGAGCTCTGCTGGGTACAAGGTCTCCTAGTTTGAGCTTTGCTGGGTGCAAGGGCTCATAGTTTCTGAGCTGTGCTTGGTGCATGGGCTCATAGTTTCTGAGCTGTGCTTGGTGCATGGGCTCCTGGTATCCAAGCTCTGCTCGGTGTAAGGGCTCCTAGTGTCTGATTTCTTCAGGGTGCAAGGGCTCCTAGTTTCTGAGCTTAAGCTGTACTTGATGCAAGGGCTCCTAGTCTTGAGTTCTGCTTGGTTGAAGGGCCCCTTTTTTATTGAGATTTACTTGGTGCAAAGGCTCCTGGTTTCTGAGCTGTGCATGGTGCAAGGCTCCTATTTTCAGAGCTCTGCTGGGTGCAAGGGCTCCTGGTTTCAGAGCTCTGTTGGGTGCAAGGGCTCATAGTTTCTGAGCTTTACTTGGTGCAAGGCTCCTAGTTTATGAGCTCTGCGTGGTGCAAGGGCTCCTGGTTTACATGCTTTGCTTGGTGCAAGGCTCCTATTTTCAGCGCTCTGCTGGGTGCAAGGGCTCCTAGTTTTAGAGCTCTGCGTGGTGCAGGGGCTCCTGCTTTCCAAGCTTTGCTTGGTGCAAGGGCTCCTAGTTTCTGAGCTGTGCTGCGTGTAAGGGCTCCTAGTTTCTGAGCTGTGCTGCGTGTAAGGACTCCTAGTTTCTGAGCTTTGCTGGGTGCAAGGCTCCTAGTTTCTGAGCTGTGCTTGGTGCAAGGGCTCCTAGTTGCTGAGTTCTGCTGGTGCAAGGCTCCTAGTTTCTGAGCTCTGCTGGGTGCAAGGGCTCCAAGTTTCTGAGCTCTGCTGGTGCAAGGGCCCTTTGTTTCTGATCTCTCCTAGGTGTGAGGGCTCCTAGTTTCTGAGCTTTGCTTGGTGCAAGGCTCCTAGTTTCTGAGCTGTGCTTGGTGCAAGGGCTTCTAGTTCCTGAGTTCTGCTGGTGCAAGGCTCCTAGTTCCTGAGCTCTGCTTGGTGCAAGGGCTCCTGGTTTCAAGCTTTGCTTGGTGCAAGGGCTCATTGTTTCTGAGCTGTGCTGCGTGTAAGGGCTCCTAGTTTCTTAGCTCTGCTGGTGCAAGGGCCCTTTGTTTCTGATCTCTCCTGGGTTTGAGGGCTCCTAGTTTCCGAGCTTTGCTGGGAGCAAGGGTTCCTAGTTCCGGATCTCTCCTGTGTGCCAGGGCTCCTAGTTTCTGATCTGCTTGGTGCAAGAGCCTTTATTTTATAGAGATTTGCATGGTGCCAGGGCTCCTAGTTTCTTTGTTCTGCTTGGTGCAATGGCTCCTGATTTCCGAGCTTTGGTGGGTGCACGGGCTCCTGGGTTCTAATCTCTTCTAGGTGTTAGGGCACCAGATTTCTAATCTTTGCTATGTACAGTGGCCTCTCGTTTATGGTCTCTGCTGGGTGCAAATGCTCTTAGTGTCTGAGCTCTGCTGGGTTTAAAGGTTCCTTGTTTCTAGTATCTGAGTTGTGCAAAGGATCCTGGTTTCTGCTCATCTACGCGTAAAGGCACCAGGTTTCTGATCTCCTCTAGGTATAAGTGCACCAGTACACCAGTGTTCTGACTTCTGGCTGGTATAATGGCTCCTGATTTTTGAGTTCTGCTATATGTAAGGGACCATATATCTAAGCTCTGCTGGGTTTAAGGGCACATGGACTGTGATCTTAGCTGGTTAAAAGGGTACCAGATGTAGGAGTACTGGTAGAAGTGAAGGGGTAACAACACCAGGTTGATCCTCATAGGTTTAGAGGCACAAGATTTCTGGGTTTGCTAAGTGTAAGGACACAGGGTGCAGACCCCAATTAGAAATAAGGATATTAGATTAATGATCTATGCTCGCTGTAAAGACACAAGAATTTCGAGCTATACATGGGGTAAGGGCAGCAAACTTATAACGTCGACTAGGTGCATGGACTCTAAGCGCCTGCCCTCTGTTAGATCACACGTTTTTTTGCCTCTTGACACTAGGTCCAGTGCTGTCTATGTCATTCGCAGTAGTGAGATATGAGATATGTGAAACATTCACTGTGACATTAAAGACATAAAGGACCACCCTTGTGCTTGGTATTCAACCTTCTAGTAAGTCACCTATAACGCCCCCACATACAATTACATGCAGGGAGGATGGCAGTGAACAAAGATCTCTCTAAATCAGAAAGTGTCCCTTCAGTCCAGGTTGCAGATTGATTCCTGTAAGTCCCTGAGCTGCCAGAACTTGTCTCTGGATACCTTTTCTTTTACTACCATCCTTGTGCCCCTGACGAACGATGCTAATGCCTCCACTTCCATACAACCCCCTCCACAACGCAACCTATGCTACATCCTTCACCCACCAAGCCAACCATCTGCTCCACCACATATGATACTTCCCTACACTGCTTATGGTACCTCCTCCACCTCTCATGTTACACCGCCTTTGCTACCTTATCCATCGTCTATGTTAACTTGGCCTCCACCTAGGTTACCTCCTCCACCAACACCTACGGAATATCTCCCAACCTACCTTATTCACCATCTTCGTTACCTCCTGTGCTATCTTCTCAACAACCTATGTTACTCCTCCTCTACCCGAGATGGGCTTCTGCCCCCAATGCCAGACCTCTTGTGCTACCTCTTCCACCACCCAGGTCACCTCAGGCCTCTCTCCACCAATCACCCAGCATCTTAACTGACCTTTCAAACTCGATCCTCAGCAACTTCTCCCGCTCCAGGATGGCCACATGCAGCTTTCCCCATTCCTTTTCTACGTCCAATGGGTGGTAACCAGGGGGGACTTTCAGCTGTCCGGACTGCACTGCACCCTGCATGGAAACAGAAGGGAAGAGGTTCAGGAACCACCAGAAGTGGCATTTTAAATGACAGTTCAGCTCTGAAACATCTTCCACTCATGTCAATAGCGGTGCCAACTCACAGGGCTGACTACATTACATTTCAATCTAATTGGCTTATGGGATACATTCTAACACCTACCACCTTATTGATTCATATGTGAGCGCCTAGATAAACAGAACACACAGACACATATCTCCCTAGTGATTTTGGGCTGTATGCAATTGTATCTCCACAAGCTCCTCTGGGAAAGAATAGGGAACTTACTGCTGATATACAGGTATTAATAGCATTTACACTGGGCAGCAGCTGCTACTGAGGTGGGTCTGAAGCTGAAACTGCTAATGTGCAGTGCACCGCTATGGACATGGGAGCCAGCCCAGGTTATCGTTTGGGAGATAGTCAGAATGTTACCCTACACTCGGACACCATGAGTGCAGACATCAACATTTCAGTCACTCATGCGACTTCCCTTTCTTTCACTTTGCGTGATGGAAGCCCTCCTCGCGTTGATCACACTCGGTGGTAAAAAGTGAAAAGCCAGCATCATACATGATCAAGAAGTTTCAACGATGGCCCTACACTTAACGTCCCTTGAGCGCTTGTGCTGTAGGCTATGTGTCTACATGAACTGCACTTTTATAATTATATATTAAGAAATCCTAAGGACTTTATACAGGGTTGGGGCAAGCAATGGGAAATTATAAAAACAATCTCCATTGAAAGCTTTAAAGGAAGCGTGAACAGCAAATACTTCCTAAGAGCTCAGGAGTTTGAGCGTTGGCCAAATTTCTGGTTACACATTGACGAATGTAAAGGGCTTTATTCCAGATGTTTCAAAAAGGCTGATCGCCAATTGTGCACCAACTTTTTGTGACCAGACGTTAATTTTACGACGCAACCAGTATACTAATAGATCGCATTGCAAAATGACAGTTGTAGATAATTCTAGCTAATTAACATTAACTAGGTGTCTCTGCAAGGAACAGCAAACTACCATCCCTGTCTTTCCATTCTCAAATGGGAAACTTTGTTTTTTAAGAAGCCCATGGTCTTTGAAGGAACAGGTGCTGCTTTAAAACACAAAAACAGTTGCAGTTTGGGAATACTTCAGGGAGAGCAGGCAGTGGTCCTCTGGGCCACTTCCAAGTGCCCGAAGGCTGTCGACACCATTCACAAAGGGGAAGGTGTCCTAAAGGCAACCTTCCCCTTTTTGAGAATCAGTTACCACCTCCTTTGAGGTGTGGCTAACTGATCAACGGTTTGCAACCGCAATTGCTGTGGTACAACGATTGATACATACAATACTGAATTGAATTGCATTTAAGAAGAAATGCCCTTTAATGACCTTTCCCAATGCGATCTGTTGTGGGTCAATAAACCAAGTTGGAAATGCTTTTCTGAGTCGCAAAATTAGTTTCAAATATACAAAAAGGCTATTTGCAAACCCTGTGATGTTGCAAATCACTCCCTTTATCAGTTTACTGAACCAAGTGCATTTTTCCAAAAAGGAAAATGTTAAACAAAAGATTACCAAAAATGCAACTCTGCAGCTTTAAAAGAACAGTCAAAGGTTTCTGCTTTAACAATTTTACAGAGCTCTAGTCAACACAGACCTGAATTTGCCACTATTATGGAGTTTAAAAAATCTTTGTCAAGTGAGAAGTTTGAACTATGATTTCTTTGTGTAAGGTTATGTGCGATGATTTCTTTGTGTAAGGGTTTGAGCTATGATTTCTTTGTGTAAGGTTTAAGTACCAGACATCAGTGGCATTGCATGTGGGCATCAGCTGTATGTTCGTCTCATCAATAGTTCAATGTGTCTGGTGGTATTACTGCTGCGCACCACAAGCAGATGTACTCATGGCATGAAATGAGTAATCGGGAAGGCCGTTAGCTGATCATGTAGCCACAGAAGGGACCTAGTGATAACAATGGCATTGAATTAAAGGTAAAGTTTATTTCGAAGAAGCAGAGGAGGGCATGTGTCATATATGGCCTGGAAAGAAGGTCTGGAATCCAGGAATGAGCAATAGTTCACTAACGCCATAGTGGAGGCAGCATTAAGTATGCTCATGGATAAAGTTCATTCTGCATTTTATCGGTTTCCCATGTCCATGGTAGAGTTATTGGTTTGGGCATCCGATCAGAATTAGCCAACCCATAAGAGTATGCATTTGGTTGTTTTTATGTACCATAAATATGGACTTGTCTAATAGAGTCTTAGTGTGCCTCAAGTCTACCTCCCAACAGTGCCTGCCCCTTCTCTAATGGCAAGTATCTACTCTTGCTCCTCTGGTCCTGCCTGGATCCAATGTGCAAGGATGGCATATACTCAACTAAACAAAGGGAGGTTTAGCCACTAGCACATGTCCCCAAAACTACAGCCTTCCCGGCAATCTTTGCAGCAGATCCAGGCCGGGGCTTTAACATTTCGTCTAGTTTTTCCCCACGAAGGTAAGCCTTTGGCCCCAAATGACAAACAAAATAGATGCGAGACACAGATTAATCGTTTTGTTATATAGATTAAACAGATAGATGTGATAGATTATTGTTGGAAAACGAAGGCTCGGATGATAAAATATATAGTATATATACAATAACTGATATCTAGATGGAAAAGAAGATCAAATAGATTATGGCTTACAGCTAAACAAAATTGCATATGTAGGGCCTAATTTTTGTTCAGTTTAGTGGGAGAGATACTCCATCACCACCAACGTGGAGAAAGCCCTGTAAGCCATACTACAAGTGCATTATACCCTATGGCACCTGTAATACGCAAAATGTCTGTAACATTATCACGGCAAACTCTAAATAAGGCCCTTAGTTAAGTTATACAAATTAGATAGAAAGATCATAAAGATGTAGTATGAAGCTGATCTGATAATTAGATAATGTAGATTTGGTCAATAACAAAATCAATATATTGTTTAAGAAATTGTTCTCGCCGGTTGCCTCCGGCACCTTCTGAAGAAACAGATCCAACATGACCTGCGTCCAATGTATGCTAGCAAAAACACCCAAATACAGGAAAAAAGCCGCCTTAACACACAACGAGGCAGACAACGAGCCAACCTTATCCTTCTCCCATCGACTACACACTGAAGCACTGCAAAAAGTATTACTCCCTACGGAAGAGTATGATTTGTCTGCTCCGCTGTCCATGGGCATCACTGCCTTCTGGCTGCTTTTCAGGTGAAATTTAGGGACCAAACGATGGTCTTTAAAATCACTCTCTGTCAGGGTGTGCCAAACTGAAAGATGAGGGTGGAAACGTATAAGCTGTGGCGTTTAAGGTCTGTGGATTAAGAATTACTCAAGATTCTGATGCTCAAATGAAGCACAACGGGAGGCAGACTACTGCAGGCGCAGGCACCAGAAGCGGCGTGAGATTCCTGTTGGTAACAAAAAGAATTAAAGCCCAAAAAGATGAAAGTCTGCTTTGTTTTAGCTTTCCACATGCTTCTGGGTTTGGGAGCCTTAGGAATGCTCTTTCTTGACTCTTGAAAGACACAGATCAGTTTTTGCTGCTTCTGCCTCATCACACCGGATACATGCAGAAAACAAAAAAAAGCAGCCTGCACACCAGCTTAAGATCCAGATGATGAAAGAAACCTTCTTCGGAAGCAGAAAAGTGCACACGCGAAAACACTCCGATTCAAGAATCGCATTGCCATACTAGCAATCAGACAAATAAATTACTGTGGCTGTACCCAAGACACATACAAGAATACTAACATGCATCACAAGTGCATGATGCAGGCTACTCTCTAATACAGGAATCCTGACCTTAGCCACAAGCTACAGCCTGTGACCATTAGCAAATATCCCAGACAATATTCCCAAATGAAGGAATACTGCCCTCACTCACACAGTATAGGGGTGTAACAGAATCTCTTCCAGACAATAGTCCCAAATGCTGGAATACTGTTAGTGTCATCACAACATCAGTGAATATAAATCGGTTCCATGTACACAGACATCGCTTCAAAATACAAGAGTATTGCTCTCAAGCACAAGCTTCACGTGGAGAGCAACTGACCCTAAAAACACCAGGCAATGACCCCAAATACACCTGGTGATGTCCCCAAAAACATAGATATGCTTTTCAAGGAACCGACAAAGAGCAGTCCCTTTGCACATCCAATCCAAGACGCCAAAATTAAGCATTTAATCCAAGACACAGAGACCACAATTAACTCTTTTTATCAAGCCAAAACATCCACAACCCAAGCACAGCCTTCCACACACCGGCTTACGCCATGAAAATACCAGTTGTACCCTTGAGATGTGCACAGACACATTCTTCACTTCATGGTCCAAGTAACTGACCCAAGTTTTAAAATAATAAGCTTCTGTTCCGTAGTAATGACATGGAGAGGACATAATTTACAACTGTATGCAAACAAAACACCGATTAACAAGAATCATTCCACTCCCAACATAGAGACGGAGAGGGAAGAAAGTCAATACATGTAAGCAAAATAAAATGTGTCTTTGGTCAACACCTGGAAACTTTCTAAAGGAGGAGAGTTCTCTTGAATCATTATACCTCCTAAAATAAATTAGGTCATTCTCCCTCGGAAACTGCTGTAGATAGAATTAGGAACTTCCTCCCCACACTGAAGCCCCTGCAACCGAATAATTCCAACTTTTTCAGTTGTGTTACTGAAAAAGGGGTGCCCTTCCCTTGGTTAAAACCATCTCTTTGAAAACAAGAATCTGTTACAAGGGCAGAGAAAGAGCCACCCCCTACCGTGGGCAGGCATTAAACTGGTTGAAATAGAAACGGGGTCATCCACCTTGCTGTTCCCTCATCTGTGCTGAAGTCTCGCAATGGCCTCTCTTAGCGCAGTTCCAGGTCAACAGCGAAGGAAGGTAAATGGCTTCCAGGGGAGGTAGGTGTGTTGTACCAGACAGGTGACAGGGTGTCCTCTTGAGGGAAAGAACGTCCATTTCACACATAGGTTGGCATTGCACACACAAAGTGTAAATCCAGAAGTGGTTCTTAAATGGCGAAAAAGCAACTCAAATTATAACTCCAAGCAGAATCAAGATGGTCGTTGGTGGTGTCCTGTACTTGGTCGCCGAGCTCAACGAGGAACAGCCAGGTGCAGTTCCGTCCACGTCGCTGTGGTGTTTGAATGGTTATCTCTCCTTTGCTTCCTTGTTCACTTTGATATTTACCAAGTCGTCAAGCAGGTTAGGGTGTGGCCAGAGGGGAGGGAGGGACATAGGGCACGCTCGGTTTTCTGAGAGGACAGTCGTGCCTTGGGACAAAGGTTTTCAATTCCGCTCTTGATGGAATTTACAACCATTCATGACCATGCAGCACGTCTGTGTGTGACGAACAACATTGAGGTGTGATGTGGTGACTTGGGCGCCAAGAACACTCAAGCACAACTGAACACCGCAATGTCTTGTGGTGGTGTACGTGTGCTATCACAAGTAAGGCATCACCCCGCCTTGGACACGCTGTAAGGTGCAGCTGCTCTCCAGTGGGCTGTACTTCAGAGGAGGAAGGCTTTATACAAGAGGAATGAGCTGGAGGGCTGGGCGACAAAGGTTTGCAGAGTCTGATGGCTTTGAACCCGAGACCTCTCCTAGAGAGGTCAAAACCAGTCTTTCAGTAGGAGAGGAAGCCTGGCCTTCACTGAGAGCCATCGAACAGGCTGATCAGGTTCAGCAGCCTTGGGAAGCACCTCTACGGGTACCCTGTCCAGGTCCCAGCAAGAGAGGAGCATGGAACACGGTTGCAGCCCACAGTTTACGAACGCACTAGCGGGTCCCTGACTACGTGATAAAGCGACGGAAACTCATCAAGAGCCAGAGCGGTGTATATCAGAGGAGACCGAAACTAGCCAGGCTGCAGGAGTGCAGTCCCAAACATGGCTCCTGAGCCGCCTTCCTCTTGTCTATCCAAACTCCCTTCCCATCCCAGACGGAGGTTAAGCAGTGGAGAAACTCTGCGCCATTTCCTGAGAACGTTCTTCAACCACCACAGATCAACACAATCGACATGTTTTTACACTCAGCCCCAAGTTCTTGGACAAGACCTGGGTCCAGGAATATGGAGAATATTGGGTCAGTCAAGATCTGACAGACAACTGATGAAGGTGAAAAAAGCAGATCCTTCGTTGGGGGGGTGGTGGCATCTCTAACAAACACCTTGAACGTTCCATGCACGGTTAACAGCTACTAAAGCAACATTCAAACATGGACCCTTGGTGATTGCCAGTTCTCAAGTTCAAAGTCGAACATTTATGTGCACATTCCTTAAAGCGCCTTTTCAAACAAATGGATTCTCAATGAGCATATATGTCTGTGAGAAAGGCAGCTTTTATTTATTTAATGTGTGCAGGAGGATATGAAAAGGAAAGTAATGCGATTTATCATAAACCTTGTTTAAGAACAGAAGTGTGCGTGCCTAGCAAGAGTGTTAGGCTAACTGAAAAGTCAGTCGGGAATTAGATCTCGATGTCCATCTCAGGAGCTAAAAGATGGACATCGAGAGGAAGGTGTCTCACAGGAGCTAAACTGAGGGTGACTTAAGAGAGCCAAGAAAAGGGTGTCCCGAGAGCCAGGAGAAAGCCGCCGCAAAGGCGAAGATGAGAACGTCTATCTAAGACAGGGGTGTCATGGAAGTCATGACAGGAATGTCTCAATAGCCAAGAGCAGGTTCTCTCAGGAGAGACAAGAGGAGGTTTCTTGAGAGTCAGGAGGACAACATCTCCGTCGAAGAATTCAGGCTGTTTCTGGAGATATGGCAAGAATGTCTCAATAGCCAAGAGCTAGTCATTGTGAGAATGTCCCATTGGGAAAAAGAAAGGTGTCTCAAGAGTGCCAATGAGAGGGAAGGTGTGTTCAGTAAAGCCATCAGAGCTGTAACTGCGAGGGTTGTCGTAATTACTCAGGTCTTAGCTGGCTAAGCTACCAGTCTGGGTCTGGCTTCTATTTCATTGATGACATTTGCAAAGTCCCTCAAACGTACTCCATGGAGAGGGGGTGCCCACCCACTCCCTCCAAACTCACAGCACACCTAAGCCACTCTTCCCCGGTGTAAAACAGTGAAGGCCAGGTGGGCTCCAATACTTTTGTAGATTTGCTCTGTGCTCCTGGTGGTGTGGAGTGAACCTGGACACATCAGATGAAGAGCTCAGAGGTGGTTTGCAGTGACAAAATAGTGCAAAGCAGCTACGTTCCACAGGCAGCTTTTATGGTTCTGTCAGCTTCCTCAGACAGAATTCACCCGGTTTTAAGGAGCAGACTTGAAACGGGTGGGGTGTCTATAGCAGTTTCCATTTGAATATGATTATAGTAAGACAGGTAAGATCCCAGTACCAACAGGTAGAGGAGGGCGAGCCAACAAACAAACATGGAGAGACGAGCCAGAGCTGGCTTGCCTTTTAGAGATTGTGTACGAGCTAAAATCTGAAAATGTTTGCTATGTAAATCATACAACAAATATCACATAATATATCATAGTTTCTTCAAAATTAAAAAAAAAATGTATTTCTTTAACTAGTGGAAGCTTTGACATTAATACGTCACATTTTACTGAGAGTTAAAGATTAAAGGTGATACTTTTTAAACACCAACTTTTAAACATCAACTTGGAACCATTCCTGCCTCCGTACGCACACTGGCAACCGTGCCATTAGTGAACCAAGAGGCAAGATAGTCGTCATTTGAACTCTGTATGTGGCCCAGATCAGCTACATTATATTCTAGTAAGTCAAACACGATCGGTTTTTGAACAGCTGGTATTTTGAGCTCACGTATTTAAAACTACACTATTATGAAGAAAAATGAGTTTTGCTGAAACAAAATATTTGCCTAATATCACACAATTCAAGCGGAGAACCTGTGATTTATCCAGGTTTTCTAGTTTCAGAAAACTTGATTTAAGTTTGTGCAAATCAACCACTAAATGGGAATTTATTTTCCTTTCCTTGGTTTGTTTTTTACCTTTTTCTGTAGATCTCCACCAAAAGGCGTTGAAGCGCTTTACATGAGCTCCAGTCACATTTTGCCCCGAATCACGGGTTGTTGAGGCAACACCTACACTCTAACCTGCTTTCCCAGTTTCAAAGACAGCAGCTCACGTCGTTACGCCACATCCAGATAGAGTGAGCCTGGCAGGTAGCGGCAACATGAATGCCAGCAGAGCCAGACTTGAGCTTTTAGTGGATCACTCACCTCTGGTAACAGAACAAAGTTGGAGGTATGTTGGAAGCCCTGGGTGGCCGGACCATCGAACCACCAGCTCCTGAAGTCTTTTTCTTCTATTGAGATCTCAGGGGAGCTTTGCCTACCGCACAATAAATACCACAGAACTGGGGTATTTTAACACTTACAGCAGCAGGGATTAACACAGAGTGGAATATGTCAAAAGGTGTGTTCCGCAGTCTACCAGCAGATGGCAGGAGAGTCAAGCACGTGAATGGGAAAGCTTAGTGGGCTGGTGAGGGCTTTCCAGGGCTTCAAGTGTGCAAGCCTGCAGCAATATGGGGCACTTTCTGTCCAAGTCGACACCTCAGTTGTGCATCAGTCTTTGCTGCGTATGTGGACTTGTTGGCATGGATGCCAAAAAACTGATTGAGAAAAGGAGCGAGACCTAAGGCCTGCCAAAGGAACGGGTGCAATCGGAAGCGGAGCTGGTCGGAGGTCCTGGCCATTTATGGATTGTTGGATACGGGATAAAATGATTCACACTGAAATGAAAAAAGCTGATTTGACCTTTTTACGGGCTCGGCGACGCCACCACGAAGTGGGGAGGAGCTGCGAGCCGTATTGTAGCGGGTTTCGTGTTCGTGCTGGATAAATTTTTCTTTGCTCGTGCATTTTCAGTGCGTTTTTTTATTATCTGAATGGTGATTGGTCGTCGCGGTGGTGTGTTTTTAATAGTCGGGATGTGATAGGGCTATTTATTTTTCGTCCGCCATTTTTGGCATATTGTGTGCGGTTTCGCGCACTGCAGTCCATTACTTTTAATTAGGAGCTGTCAGGGTGCACGTGTAATGCATTCCAGATGGTGTGCGCGCGTTCACCATTGAGCAGTGCGTTTGTCGGGCGCGCGTCTACATTACGAATTTCAAGCAATGAGAAGCTCGGGTGCGTTGGCGTGTTTTAGTTAAAAAAGAGATAACTGTTAGCGATTAATATTATGCCATGGTGCGCTCTCGGGCTCTGCTAATGTTAACAAACCAGATGTCCTTGGTACTTTTGTGTAACACAACCAACTCCTCCGTTGGCCTCGTAGCACAATTTCCTGAAAGTAAACTTTTCTAGTTGTGTTCGTGAGGTATTAGCATGCCCTTGGTGCCAATGTGTTTGCTTGACTATGCGTTTTATACCTTATCATTATTATTAGTTCACATTCACATCCTTATTAACAATTCGGCAATATGAAATCTGTGTGGCGGTGACTGCAGAGTGGCGGTGAGTGCAGAGTGGCGGTGACAGCAGAGTGGCGGTGACAGCAGAGTGGCGGTGACAGCAGAGTGGCGGTGACTGCAGAGTGGCGGTGACTGCAGAGTGGCGGTGACTGCAGAGTGGCGGTGACTGCAGAGTGGCGGTGAGTGCAGGTGCAGAATAAACAGTGTGTGACTATGCAGGGTGACTATGCAGGGTGACATTGGGAGTGTGCGGGTGAGCAGTGTGTGAATGTGTAGGGGCAGTGTGTGATTGTGCAGAAAACACCACACACACACACATACACCACACACACACCATAGACCCATACACCACACACACACATAACGCACACAGAAACCACACACCTCAGTCTCTCAACACCACACACTTGTCACCACTCAACACAACACACTCACCACCACACTCACTCCCCAGGCTCACCCCCACAGACTCACCGCCACACACTCACCAGTACACAGAATACAACACACAGAACAACACACCCCCAGCCGTCAATGAATGCTTTCACCATGCACAAACACCAACAACCATCAGCCATCTGTGCACGCTTTTACCAAGCACACACCCACCAGCCGTCAGTGCACCCTTCCACCAGGCACACACACCTCCAGCCGGCAGTGCACTTTTCCACCAAGCAATCGCAGTATGGTACACTTTACTTTTAAACATGTTCATATAAAACACAGCATGCCACCATTGGTAAAATTACAATCCAACCCACATAATTCCACTACACACCACTTGCACACACTCCATAACACATGGCGAAAAGACATTGGCATTTACAATGCCATTAGCTCAAACTCAAATAAATCCGAGCTCGATTGCATTTCTAATGCTTGTTTAGCTTTTGTAGGCAAAAAAAAGAATCACCCAGGACTTCCTCTGGGTAGACGTCAGGAGGACCACAGCTCCCGAACTTCACAGGAATTAGTGCTACTTCTAATGTTGCAAAGCTGGAATACGAAGTCACTTTCAATTGAAAGGATACAAAAGTCCATTAAAAAGTAGAGCTGGCTTTAAGCGTTGCCTTGAAGAAACAGCAACGGGTGAATTGATGTTTCTATGAAAGTTCACCAGGATCTGCAGTGATAGTGGTTGTTTTCTAATGTTAGGGTCCCCCCAGGATTCTAAAACTCCCCAGTCAGGCATAGGGTCACCAGACTCGGTCTCGGTCTTGACTTGTTGCGGTAGTGCCAAAGGTGTCTCTTATGACTTTGGCAAGATATGGAACACCAGAGACCTAAGGTGGTCTATTTCTTCAAAACCGCCATTCTCAGTAGTGTCTCCAGCTCCATTCAGGTGCCCTGGCTTGGTGAGCCTTGAGATCAAGGTTACAGGTCTGGGGGATCGCCTCGCCACCAATTGATGTCTATTTATTCATGCTTTTAAAGTTGCCACCTGCACAGTTTTTATTTCGCCCAAAGGTTCCACCTCCCAGCTTAGTCTGAACAGGCTGGCCACTTGGTATGCGCATTACAAGATATCCAGCCTTTTGCTTCCCCGTATATATTCTCCATCAATTTTCTTTAGTAAGTGTCATCTATAATCATTCTTGAGTGTGCCTGAGAGTGAGGGAGAGGTACACAGTCTATTAACTCAAATGGTGCCCTTTCATAGGTGAACGGAGGGAATAATAGTGCTGAATAGGACAGTGCTACTGTTCTATATACGCACATGTGCAAGACCGCTCGTATATACCCTATATCTTGGGAAACCTTTAAGCTAATGACTCCATTCTTGTGGGTGCAGCGAAATGGTTGCCTAGACATGCGGTGAGGTGTTGTTCGCTGTTGTGTGTTAGAGATCCATCATCTGGGATATGATGCAACTGTGTGTTTACGTCACATACCTGCACAACTTCTACTGCAGCGTATACTGTCCATCCATTTCATAGAATAAAAGGCTCTTCTCAAATTGTCAATGGCCGGACACCAACCACACAGCTTCCAATTACCAGAAAAGAATAATTGCTTCCTTATGGATAGAGCAAACAGCACTCGTGGGACCTCTCCTCCCCCAGGCAGCAGCCGTCCAGTGCTCGGCTGGTGAGCACTGGACATGTAACACACAAAAGGTGATGGGAGGAATGCTTGCAATCTATTTAACCACTGGCAATCGCTCGGGTAGCAACCCAACCTATCATTCTTTTGGTCACCATGTCCCCTCAGTTTGGCCCCATCCATATACAGATTAGTCCTGACCCTGCTCCTCATGGTAATAGTCCAGCCCGAACTTCCAGGACAGTTCCTCCTTGAACCGAAAACAAGCATTCCTGGGACCAGTTTCAACCTAGTTATAGGTTCATCAGCCGGGTACAGCTTGGTACCAGTGACACAGTGAGTGTGCAAACCACGTATGGGCATATTCAAGACATGTCCCACTGGTGGTCACCGGCGTTTAGAGACCACTAGAGAAAAAGGCTCAAAGGGGGAACTTGAAAAGATAAATGCTCTCCTTGCAGGCAAACTCTAAGACAGGAAGAGGGGTGCAGAGTAAGATGTGTCCTTCCTCAGGCAGTTGTCTGCAAACAGAGTGTAAATGTATAATACTTTGTACTGCATAATCCTTTGCAAATACACCCGCTGATGCAGCCTTGATGGCATGTTGTGCTTTAAAAGCTACCAAATACAATACAATGCGTCAACAGAGGGGAGGTCTGCCAATGTAAAGAGCAAGGCAATGACTCATGAAACCAGCTAACCACCTGGGATATTGTGCATGCGAAACATCCACCCAGTTCTCATATATACCACCAGAAGATTTGCCTGAATTTGGGACAGGGCCATTTGCAGGTTTCACAACACCTCGCACCACAGCAGGCGACCTACTGCGCCCAACTCACCTCCAGAGACTGGTAGATTAGCTTGGATCGGTTCTTGTCTGCTTCCTTGGCTGGAAGTTCAGTTTCCTTGAACTTCAAGAACTGGCGCCACAGAATCTGCGAAGAGGGAGGAAGAGGTTAGTGGTCCACATTTTACACTGACACTAAAAGACTAAAACCTGCACACAACCACCACGAGAAGCACAAAGCCACGTGTAACCAAAATGGGCCATTATTGGCAAGTGATTAGAGCAGAGTATGGAACCAGGTAAAGGTAGTGTACACTCTCTGCACAAGACTAGTGAGTGATGCACAGTAAATGCACATTCCTGTCACTGTTCTCGTGAGCAAAAGCAGGGGTTGCAAATTATTCACATAATGCAAGTTAATCACAATATGCTTTTTATACTCAATTAAAAAATACAATTTCTCAATATTCAAAATATGTATTCCACTGGAATGATGCCATTGCCATGGGCTATTGAAACATTTAGAGATGGAGGAGAGCTTGTAGAAGGGTTCAGTGCGTGGCTGTGGTAAAAGGAAGCTTGGGCCATGGACAACTTATCTAAACTTGTCCATGAGACCAGATGTATTCACTAGATTCCTTAAGAATGCCAGACTTCTGTGACGGGAGCAGCACTACACGCGCTGAGCATCACAGGATGATAGGATGCTGCGGATGCCAACTTGGACAGCGTATGAATAACCCGATGCTGGTAGTTTGCGGTTCTCATGATTGTAGACATGCAAGTATGGTGTAGGGAGGGAATCTGCTTTTTACAAGCATGTTAAGGGCGACACGGCTGTTCTCGTGTCCTGTAGCATGTTCAGTTCAATCAGGAGGTCGGTACAGCCTCTTCTTGTGGTTGATCGCAAATTTGTTACTGTCCATATCCCTTGGCAGGATCCTACTGCAAGCCATGGCCGCAGACTATATCCTCCAATGTGACTGCTACATGTGCACTCAGTACTGCTACGAATGAGGTTCTCACTGACAGTCAATTAAGTGTTCTTGACAGAACGTTCCAGTCTCATTTTTCAACTGAAGAAGGCAAGCCATGGTGTTGTATTGTGTCACCAGTTGGTTGTGGGTGATGAGCGAGCATTAACGATAAAGAGAATCCTAAAATACCAGAGACCTAAGGGGGATCTTCAACAACATTAGAGTTCAGTGGATTTACAAGACCAGCCAAGTTTCTGACTCCTAGATGTATCACTTGCAAGACTAATTCTATCTTGTGGCAGAAGATACTTGTGTGTTGTAAACAAATGGAAAACATTGGCTAACATTGATTGCTTGGCCTACTCAACCACTCTAAAGAGATTTGCAGAAAATGCGGGGCAGAGGCTTTTGGTTAGAAAATGGCCTTACAATAGGAAATGGACAATACCCAAGCACTTGTCAGCCCCTCAATAGGAAGGTATTGTTGAATGAGTATGGTGGAATAGCCACTGGCTCATGTACCCAGAGGTGATGACGCCCAGCACACGTTCACTCGGAGATAAACGCCATGATTCTAAGTCACATCAACAAGTCAACCACACTACTTCAACCAAGGATCCTCCACCATATTTCCCGATGCCATAGTTAAGAGACCCCACTAGCACATCACCTAGAGATGTATTTCTTTATGGGTGTTTATGAAGCGCAACACTCATGTGCAGAGTCTCTTGGCGCTAAAGAATACTGTGGCCTATAAGCAACAGCAACCGAGAGGAGCTGTTTAGAAAGTGAACGGCCACATTTTTTGCATGTTTTTTAAACTCGGTATGATCAGCTCAAGTGTGAGGAAGAAGTGGTTCCAAAGCCCGGGGAACGACCTGCCTCCCTATTTGGAAAGTTTAGTCATTGGGAGATAGAAAGATGCCTTGGCGGAAGCTCTCAAGAAGCAAGTGTTAAATCTGATTCCGAATAACACTGGCACAGATATGTATATGGTTTTGTGAAGTTAAGGCCTCAGGCTCCTCTCGGAGACAGCAAGTTTGCTGACAGCACAGCGCGCAGACCAATAAATAAAACTCCCACAGACGTTTAAGAAGAACCACACGGATGCCTACACCCTTGTAGAAAGTTACTCCCGCCCTCCACCCCATGGGTAAATGCTTGACGGGCACGATTCATGGCTTCATCCTCTGCCAGCTCCTCCCGACTCTGTTGTGGCATGAACAAGAGCCATGACAGAGACGTCAGAACAACAGAGGTGGGTTGTCTATGCCCTGCGGGATTTGGAAGGGCGGAGGAGTGGAATCAGACAGCCTTTTAGGTTACACAGCCATTTGGGAGAGTGGGAAGGCGCTTGAAACTAGACAGCTCTGTGGTCCATTTCATGGGCCAACAACTGGGGAATATTCAGTAGTTAACAAGATCACTGTGCCCCCCCCTCCATCAGCAGCCGTCAGTCCCTGACAGCAGAACATTGGGAATGACAACTCTCTGTTCCATCCAACAGTGACTGCGCTCAGCCTTCTTTTTCAATCAATCAGGATTTATAAAGCACGACTAATCACCCGATAAGGCATCCAGGCGCTTCACTCTGAGCCACACTCTGCCCACAGGTGGTAGTGTAAGGGCAGAAGCTATAAACACGGAGGCTCAACTTTTCTCTAGATCGCACTGCGCAGCCACAGTGAGGAGGTGCAGGTGGGAAATTGACACGATGGAGAAGGTGGGTTCAGATAGCCCTCCCTCCTCTCTCCCCCCTGCACCGCACTCTGCACCCAGAGTGAGGAGGGCCAGGTGAGAAGCTTTGCAGGTAGGGAGGCGTAGGCTCAGGTTCCTCCCTTCCCTCTGTGTGACCCTCAACACGTAGTGGACAGCTAGTCTGCAGGCGGTGAAGATGTTTAGGATGACAGAAGGAATTTCATGAATGAACGCTCCGGGCAACAAACTGGGAAAACTAATTCCATCTGCAGATAGCTCTTCATAAGACTCAGCTGCTGTAGGGGGGTGGAGTAAGGAGTGCAGGCCAACACTCTGCTGGTATGGGAGTATATGGGTGGGTTGAGTACTAGGGGGTGTGGGAGAAAGTGTCAGGAGAGTAGGTGAACTAAGTGCTGGTTGGGGCATAAATGGGTGGGATGAGTAGGAGAGGAAACAATGGGTGTGGGGAATCAGATGAGCGTGCTGCTTCTTGATATGTAGGAGCATGGGGAACAACATTGCTGATGGGATTATAGAAGTGTAACTTCGTCTGCATTGCTGATGGGTTATTGAGGGCACCTAGAGTAGTTAAGCACTCCGCTTAGTGCGTAGAAGACAGAGGGCAGAGAGCAGGCGAAAACACTCCTGGCTGGGTGGACGGACGATGGCTAGCGGAGCAGATAATAACTCAAAGGAGGAGTTAGTAGGCAAGCTCACTGTGGAAAACCAGAGCCCACTTGAGCACGCCGACAGGTGAAAAGTACCTGAAGAGAACCAAGATAAGTGAACACACTACTGGTAGGCAATCTTCTGGGTCTTTTCAGTGCTCTGGTAAGAACTCTGGCTCCCAGTCGGGACAATGCTTCTGAACCCAATGGCGGAAAACAGAATCTGAATAGCTGACTTTATTTGATTTTAATGCTTGTATCACACACGGCCACCCAATGTTTTCTTGAAATGAAGATGGCATCATGGCCATATGGATGACAAGGACGTAAGTCATAAAGACTCCCCCTATTATTAGTGCCTTTAAAACATTTACTTTTATGCCTCTCTGAGCCAAAGCCCTAGGATGCAAAGCAAGTAAATCTAAAATAGGTTCATGTTCCAAAATAAGAACGCTGCTTGAGGAGGAGTGCACACTCTTCTGGAAATGGTGAAGGAGGAAGGTAGGGAGAGGATGTTTTGGAAAGTGCTAATGGAGAAGTAGGTGCAGAGCCAGGGGAGCATATTATTACACCTCTGAGGGGGTGAGGGTGGGGTTTAGGAAGACTGGTGTAGTAGATAAGCACACCAAGTGTGTATACCTCAATCTCTTCGTAGCTGGTGGGAAATTTTCTCTCTTCAAAGATGATGGTGTAATGACGGATCCACTGGACAAGCAGCGTCACCAGTTCGTAGTACTCTTGCCACCTCAGCTCCAGCTCCTAGGATCAAGGAAAGCAGACCTTAAACATTCATACAGACACTG
Source organism: Lissotriton vulgaris (assembly GCF_964263255.1). NCBI lineage: Eukaryota > Metazoa > Chordata > Amphibia > Caudata > Salamandridae > Lissotriton > Lissotriton vulgaris. The sequence continues at coordinate 2,012,681,219 of NC_141691.1, forward strand.
AGTGGTTCCAAGGCCCATTGGCAATCTACAGTTTACATTATATGCACCTAGGATCGCCTGCACAACAGCACATATACAGCACAACCCCCCACCAGCATAATTGTCTGATATCAGTATAACTACAAACATTGCAACTACCACCGGCAGCCCAAACAAATGCAATCAGAAACTACCACTACAGCACAATACTTTACAGTGAGCAGAACTCTCCCCATCAGTGTCCCCAGTCATTACAAGTACTACATCAGCACAAGCTCTGCCAGCAGCACCATCAGCCCAACCATCTATATTTTGCAAAACGATCATATGCAATCAGGACAATTACCACTGCATGGTCGCCGTTAATGTCAGCAGAACTACCACCACCAGGCAAAAGGTCTCCTGTCAGCACCCTGCCATTAACAGCCCAACCATCTTCCTACAGCACTCCTTCGAAAGTCAGACCAATATGCACAACCTGCTCCATTGTTGCTGGCCACACAACCATAACCATGAGCCCCCTTGTCTACTGTCAACACAGCAGCCAGGATTGGCTCAATCACCTACAGTCAACACAAGTACCACAATACCCCTACAGTCAACAGAAGTACCACAATAAGCGGAACAGCTGGTGATCAGCACAACTTTTAGCATTAAGATTAATAAAACCTACAATAACTGCACATGCAACTAATGTAAGCTAGCAGTACTATCAGAAGAGCTAACTATGGTAAACGCAATTAGTAACATCTTCGCAACTATCTACAGCGAACATAAGTCAAATCATGGTCACAAAAACCTAACATCCAGCTGAGCGATGCCTCAACCACTGCATCATGGCCCAAAGCCTCAAGCCCTGTAACAGAAATCTGACTATAAGGCACCAGCACTCCTCCTGGCACCTTGGGTTGTAGAGTATCCAATCGGAATCTGAGCATGTTTGGAGCAAGTACCACAATGACCACCTCTGATCTCACCATCAAATCAAACTTCCGACTCAGGGTTGCCACACAGACCCCCTTGCTTCTTAAAGTCACCTCAAGCAGGATCAGCACTGAGGATATTGATACACACTGGCCCGGTAAGAGCTAGACCATCACATGACACATTCAACATATCAAATACTTTCATTACTGCATCACTAGCCACCATCCTGAGGCACTACCTGTAAGGATGGGCTACAACAGTTATACCATCTGCATCCTCTAATACACCACACGTGTAATACAGAAACAAACTTCCATGTTGCAGTTATCTCACTAGCACACTGTAACTCTGTAACTGAGTCCAGGCAACACACCGTCAAACAGCACTTGTGCCTTTACCACAGTGCATGTATCGAACAAACTCACAACCTTGTGGAATATTTTCTGCTACCGCACTGCGCCTGCACCTCAGCAATACACTTCCATGCAGTGCTTGTACTGCTTACACTGCACTTGGAGCCAAAAAGATGCTGCCATGTAGCACTTACACCACAAACCTACTGTGCATGACTTCCAAGCAGACACCACCATCCATCCCGCACTCATAGAAGTACCTCACTGCACCAGTACACAGGCACCTCGCCAACAGCTTCAGACCAGCTTTACTGATGGGTGGAGGAACAGATGACAGACACTTGTGGTCAACTCGCATCACCCTGAAACCCCATGAAACCCTTACGTTGGCTTTGACTCCATCTTGTACATCGGGGACACGGGGCATGGCATCATACAATGAGGAAACGTATGTGATGATGGACTTTTCATCAGGTTGAGGGACGTCCACATCTGTGGAAGAGAGAGAAAGATCAGGGTCACAACACTGTCAACAACTACATTCAGACCTCCCAATGTACGGCATGAAGCGTGTGCACAGGGAGACGGGCACGGGAAAACTTGATACTGGAATACAAAGCTCTAACATAGGTGTCACTCTAAATGGGCACCAGTCTCCAGCTCCTGGGCAAGGTGTTCTGGGGCTTAAAATAGAAATTAGGTCAAGGAAAACCCTTCACTTATGTCCCAATAGACAGCCCAAGTAGACAAATCCTTTGTAAAGACATTCATATGATAACCAGAGGAAGTTGCATGGGGAATTCCATATGCATTTGTAACTCAAAGCTGTGACCTCCCAAAGGTATTTTAAACATAAGTATGTCTAGTCTGGAATGCACATGTACTCCACAGACATTGTAATAAACTCATGAACTGATTTGTTTGCAGTTCCCAAGAGCTCCAGGGAAATCTTTTAAAAACGGATTGTCCAGGACAATCCTGGAAATGTACTCTGAAGAGCTGCTAAGGACGTCTGCTCAAGACATTGTCCTGAAAACTTTGGCCTGTGGGATCAGCCATGGAGACTCGCCATGGACACTCGCCATGGACAACAAGTACGTAGAGCCCACTCAGAAGGCAGCTGTCCTCGGTGGCATCCGAAGAACTGCTCCCTTTGGGGCTATGTGCAATGTGAGCCTCACCTTCGGGGTCCAGGAGGCGTGTGACCCCCAGCTCCCGCTCTGCAACGCCGAAGGCCTGGTCCAGGTTCTCAAGGTTGGTCTGTCTGTAGACTTTGCCCATATCAATCAGCATTGGCCTAAGTGATGGAAACAGAAACAGTTGTTACGAGGAACCTTGATAAGGGGGCCGAGGAGACAGTGAGTATTAAAGGGCCACATAAAGTTGATGAGGCAGGAGGGGGCAAATGCTGACCACAGGAACTGGCAGGAGGAAACAGAGAATAGTAGGCCTAAGGGGTGGAACCAGTAGAGGTGTCTGGGAACGAGTTGGGAGGACATATGAAGGGGGAGCGTGCAGTAAGAGTTAAAAGGCAAGGACATTAAGGGAGTGACAGGTCTGAGCAGGAAGTGTAAAGCTTCAGAGAGAGACTCCTGCAGGATCTAGAGGAAGAGAGAGACATCGGCGAGTATTAGATTGCTCTCTGTTGAAGCCAGGACAACTTCTGTAGGAAGAAGAGAGGGAATATGATGTCTGGGGAAGAATCATAAGGATGTTTAAATATTCAGAGAGGACTATCATAGGGTGTAAGAAGAGACTATTAGAAGGCAAGAGCAAGGCGCAGGGAGTAGAGCGGGAATAAGAGACAGCCATAGGATGAAGAGGGAATGCCACAACTGAGAAGGAAGATCCTAAAAAGGTACAAAAGAGAAACCATTAGAAACGGCGGGAGAAGATTGTGCCAAAGCGAGAGACAGGAGTGAAGGGGACATGTGAAAGGGCCACAATATTTTTAAATATGGCATATTTCTCTTTGGGTGTGACAAGTGTTTTTCAGGTCTCATTGTCAGATTATAACAAGCAATGAAGAAGGATAGAGTGATCAATAGATCGCTAAATCGAGCAATAGACAGATAGATAGGTTTGTAGATAGACAAAGTGATAGATCAATAGAGATAGATCGAAAGAGAGTGATAGAGCGATAGCTAGATCAATAGGTAGCTAAATAGAGCAACAGGCAGATAGATAGAGCAACAGATCAATAGAGATAGATTGAAAGATAGAAGAGCCGCAGGACCACTTTTGGGAGACACAGAGGAAGGACTTGACCACACGTGAGAGGAAACGGAGGTGTTACCGACCACATTCGGTGAAGGGCTGGAAGGAGCAACAGGCCGTATGCAGGGGCAGTGAATCCAAACAGAGTACGGGGCCCAGCTATGGGACCGGGGCTCAGGAGCATGCACAGTCATTCAGAGAGGACACTTCCAGAGCAGTCCTCTTGGATTTATGCAGACAGCACAGCAAGAGGCCTCATGAGAGATGCTGCTTACGGTGTATGCAGACTCTATTGACAGGCGTTGACACTAATAAATACTACCAAACTACACCTACCACAATAGTACATCCTGCACACCATGACTGAGGTGCACTGGGAAAGCTAAGAGTGAATCCAAGAACTGAAAACAGGATGCAGTTAAGGGCTGGGGAAATTATTCGTACAGCCCCTGCAGGGTTCCTGCAGAGCTGTGCTAGCAATTCACAGCTTAACAGCACTGCCGATTGGAAGTCTACGCCTGCAGGGCATTGTCCCAGCTGAGCGCAGTAAACATTGAAATGGCAGAAAACTGTGAGCACTGAATAACTGTACATTTGTACAGCTTTTTGCTAAAAATACTGAAACAGTCTGTACGTGTGTACATTAACAGAGGTTGGTGCTGTTACCAGTGGAACTGCCATGGACGAAGGTACACTGACATGCGAGTGATGGGGTCTGGAATGGCAGGATGAAGGTCTGGACTGGGGGACACTGAAAGACGTGTAGCCATGTTTGATACTGTAAACCCCTTGCTTCTTATCAACAGGCTCAAGAGCACTGGCATAAAAAGCACAAGGCTCTCCCTCCTAAGTTCCTTCTTGTTTGATAGAGAGAAAGTAGCTGCACTCAGTGATTTCATCTCAGAACCTTTCTCTCTCCCGTGTGGGGTACCCCAAGGACCCCCGTTAAGTCCCACACTTGTTAATGTCTATGTCACACTCTTGGCCAACCTGATCCGCTCCTGCAGCTTCTGTCATTTCCTACGCTGACGACACACAAATAGTGGTGTCTGTCTCATCTAACGTCAAAGAGGTGTCAACTGTATGGTGCTAATCGTCATTTGGCTGAAGAAAAACTGTCTTAGAATTAAATTAAGATAAGGCCAAGGTACTACCATATGGTAATGACATCTCTTTCTTGAACACCTCCTGGTGGCCTCAAAACCTCATTCCGTTCCCCTCACGAGACAGAAAAGCGAAAGACCTAGGAGTCATTTCAAAGGAAAGCTATGTTTCTCTGACCAAATTAATCAGGTCACATCCTCCTTTTTGCTAAGAATTCTGAAAAAGATCTTTCCCTTCGTCCCCCCAGAGCTTCAGAAAGTGGCCATTGTTGCTCTAGTGATCCCAAGGACAGACTACTGCAACGTTCTGTATGTTGGCATAAAGCAACGCCTGCTGAAAAAAACTCCAAATGATTCAAAACACGGCAGCTTGTCGGCTCATGAAACTTCCAAAAGTCAGCCTCCGCTGGCTACCGGTCCGCGAGCTGATTTAGTTCAAAGCTCTTTGCTTGGCTCTCAAAGCATCTCATAAGGTTGGCCCAAACTATTTTCAAAAGGTTTTTTACTGGCAATCACCCAGTTGCAGCCTTTGGTCCAGTTCAGGTAAAATGGTGGCCAGGCTCAGAATCAACAAGGCTAGATGGAGCGGTAGGAGCTGCTCCTACTCTGCCTGTAAATTATGGAACTCACTGCCTTCCAATTTAGATCTCAGTCCAATCTGCCACAATTTAGGAAACTGCTCGAAACCCTGGTCTTTTCATCTTCTGTTACCAAATAGGCATCCACTTTGATTGCGCTTGTCTGGACGCTAGCGCCAAGATGCCTGATGGCATTCACGCGCTCTACAAGCTCTTTACTTACTGCTGTTACCAGTGGGTGAAGTTTGTTTGCATGAAGGTACACTGACGGATGCGAGTGATCGGTCTGGAATGGCAGGATGAGGGTCCGGACTGAGGTACATTGATAGAGGTGTGCGATCCGGATGAAGGAACACTGACAGATGCGAGTGATCGGTCTGGAATGGCAGGATGAGGGTCCGGACTGAGGTACATTGATAGAGGTGTGTATTGAATATTGCACTGGCATGGGTGCATGAAGGGCAGCAGCGGGGGCATACGACTTCTGTTGGGTGGGTCTAAAAGGATGGAGTGAGGTTTGCTGCTAGAGATGGGTGCAATGAGTACTGGTACAGGAGCAGACATGAAGCTGAAGGGCTGACTGAGGTACATTGTGAGAGCTTGGAGGAGCGACTATTAACGGTGTTAGTGTGGGTGAAGGCCTGCTCTAAGGAACATTAGAGGTCTGGGGGAGAATGTTTGCATTGTCAGCATTCCTTCCATCATTTGTTTGCTGTAACACTTTTCGCCCTGAGTGGGATGGGTATGTCCAGACTTGGGTCCCTTGCTCACTGTGCCACTGGATTCAAGCTAGCCTGGCTGAAGAAGGGTGACATACCCTGAAACCGGTCCCAGGATGCTGGTTTCCGGTCCAGGGAGGAGCTGCCCTGGCAGTTCGGTCTGGACTGTTCTCATGAGGCACAGGGTCAAGACTGATTTACATATGGCTGGGTCCAAACTGGGGTGGCATAGTGGGCAAAAGAACGATGTTTGCATTGTCAGCATTCCGTCCATCATTTGTTTGCTGTAACATTAGAGGTCTGTGTACATGCAATACTGGGATACGCATGTTGGGACTCAATGCATTTAATGGGGTTCATTTGCAGATCTAAGTACAGCCACCAACACCAGGACAGTAGGGGGAGGGGTTCACTGTTTGCGGCGAGGTACATTGGTGGTGCCAAGTATAGATTATAGAGTGAGTGTAGAAGGCTGGGATTGAGGTACATAATTATGAACTGTGTATGAGAGAGTAGAGACGTGTTATGGCCTGAATTGTGGTACAATGGGCTGAGATGTGTATGAGAGTGTAGAGGCATGTGACTGCTTGGATTGAGGTACATTGGGCAGAGCTGTGTATGAGAGTGTAGAGTAGCGTGATGGCTTGATTTGAGGTACATTAGGATGACCAGTGTATAAGAAAGTAGAGGTGTGGTGTGGTGTCTTGGATTGAGGTACACTAGGTTGAGCTGTGTATGAGAGAGTAGGGGCTTGTGATGGCCTGGATTGAGGTACACTTGGATGAACTGTAGCGCTTTTAGGAAGAGATATTGCGGGAGGTGTGAAGAGTGACAGCAGTGAAGGCGTAGTTAACAATATGACATTGCCTATTCGGTCTGCTGCCTCTGAAAGGCAGCAAGATGCAGTACAGATTTGCCCAGTTGGGACTGCTATTGGTCAGAAAGCGTATCGTCATTCACTGGGTTAGCCTGGCCCCTCCAACGCAGATTAAATGCCGGGCTGATTTATTGGAATGGGTAGTGGTAGAAGAGTGCGGGCTCCGGAAGGTTAGTTTGGTCGAGATCGCAAAACGAGATCGGAAACTCTGGGGTGCTATATTGGACCATCTGTAGTGGTAGTCTTAGTTCTCCCACGTGTTCTCCCGGAGACATGACCGTCGCTGCCCGGCTTTGGCCAAACTTTAGAAGACCCAGAGGGGTCCTGTGGTGTGGGCCAGCTGTGCCTAGGGCTTCGAGGAATGTCTTGCATTGTGGTAATTGCCAGGTGAGTGCTGGGAGGTGCCCCACACTCCCTCCTTTTGATTTGTGTCACAAGAGATGGTTTGACTTGGGTACATCAGTTCATGTGAGAATGTGATTGCATGTGCGCGCTCCCCACCCCCCATTCCCCGGGGGATTATGGATCATTCCTCCTGGTCCCTCCTGTGGAGCGAGGTGCTACACTATACTGCTATAGGATTGTTTTCACTGAATATTTGTTTTGTTTCAATGCATTACTGTAAAAGCTCTGTTCTTATTCTTCTTGGCTATTTGTATTGCATAACTTTACATGCTTTAACTGTGAATAAACAGATTTAAATAAATAAAACAATAGGAGCAGCCGTAAGGAGTCTCACTGATGGAATAACAAAGGTGAAATGATACAGTAGAGATTTATTAGCAATGCTCGTAAAGCTTAAAGGGAAACTGAGCCACAGCCATTCAAGCACCAGAGCCCTTACACTTCATTTGCAAGGGGTGCACTGGAACGTGGTAGCCATGGTACCCGGCTAGGAAGCGAGTAAGGGTTCCTTCAAGCCTCATTGGGCGGCAAATAGGCTGGGCACCCATAGTAGTGCCCTCCTGGGAGCCCCAGTCTGCCTCATTGGCTGCACTATGACTTATTCATGGGCAAAGGACAGAACAATCACACTCTGAAGAAAGGGCTTCGCGGCAATGGGTATTGGGTTACTGCTAAGACTGTATATTTAATCTATCACAACGGTATGATACGCCGCACATTGTTGAATGGCAGCCTTGCAGAAAGCTGCATCAACACCCGCCCCCCACGCCTACAGTAGAGCCTCAATTGTCAGATAATTTTCAAAGACCTGGTGCAGGCTGCAGGGTGGGAGTAGTTTATAAATTCAGTCTTCAGCATCAGAGAGTCATTCTGCGGCCGAAGGTGGTTTTATCAGGTATATGTGCATCAACTGCATTATTGCCTGTGATCAGACCAGGGTGTTTCACTTCACGGATAACCAATGTATGGTTCAGACACCACCTTGCTGGGCATCTGCGACCCAACCACATACAGAATAAACTAGCACCTCTGTCAAGAACATCCTGGTGGGCGTTTATAGCCAGTAAGATCACCTGCTAGTCAGTGCTAAGGGGCACTGGATATCACCAGATAGGAAGCTTTGGGAAGAAAGCACAAGCATCTGATGCAGCAGAGGTGCCCTCATCTTGTACAGTGAGGTGACCTCAAGGCCATACATTGTGACAGTCACTGGAAACTTGAGTTTTATCAGTCAATGTATCACAGGAACCGCCTTCCTCTATCCACCAAACCTGTTTTGATAGCCACAGTGCACATGAGCATACTCGCCTATGTTCACGACCAGAGCCACAGTTCACGAGAGAGCCAACAATGGAAACCCACTTACATTTGGGTAGACACCACCCATTGCAATTACTAGCCACTTGGCGAGAAGCCCATCTAGACAAAACTCAGAACCAGGAAGACAAAGCTTTTTGTAACCCCGCCCAGCGCTGCTAGCCCACCCAGCTTGCTAGTGCATGCGCAACCAAAACCCCTATGCCACAACCTAACTGCACACTGTGCTCATCCTGTGTTGCCTCACTGAACAATCACAATAGAACGGAATACAAAGTGGAAATGCAAGCAGGGCGATGGGCAAGTATTGTGCATAAGCAACACAAGGCAAAGCATATGCACCAACAACCACAATAATGGCCTCACAAAGAGAACATATAGAACGAGAAAAGAAGTCCCTACATTTCCTTCATCTGCAGCATGGAGCGGATGGAATACAGGGAACCAGTAAAGCCATTGGCCACCTCCAGTCCATTCCCTTGGATCTCTTCGACTGTCCGTTCGTGGCCTTCCCGGGTCAGGGACTGTGTAGTTGTCCAGTGCTCCTGCCGACGGACGGAGTGGACTGTGGAGGGCATGTCTTTGCACACCATCACTATCTGCTCTCGCTCAGAGAGGGACTCCGAGGATCTGCCTGAGCGGGATCCGGATGCCTTCTGGGGCTTGCCTTTTTTTTTCTTGCCGCTGGCATTCATCTTGTGGGGTCCTCCTCGCCTCAAGGGAAAGGCAGTGTTACTTCAGTGTTCCTGGGCGACTTGTGTCTTCGATGTTCAGGTAAGGTGAGAGTCGCTCCGCTCTGACTCTGCAGTGAGCCGCGAAGCCTCCTTCAGCATTGCTGTCCCACGTTCTTTCTTCCAAAAATGATAAAAGAAAGCAAGTGGCAGCATGCACGATCCTCGACTCCTCACAAACGTTTATGGTGACACCATCTCTGAGATCTTAAAGGATCCAAACTGAATGGTTTAAGTCAGTCCTAATGTGTCCCAGCTGCCTTCTCTCTCCGCTGCACGGATACCGTGTGAATCCTTCGCCCAGGTGAAGCTTCGCCAGGCAGCAGGCGCTGGGCGGGACTAGTCCATGCAAGTACTTGTCAAAATTAAGAGAAATAATATGCAAGGACTCCGTAGCCTCTGGCAGCTCTTCACAGAGTCGACGTGGGTCGCTCTCCCTCTCCGTGACTAGATTCCCTCCACGCCTTCTGGGGGCCAGTCTATAACACTGGTGCACCTGTGGCTGCAGGACGGCTCAGATGTCCAGACTCACCTGAGCTGGCCCATCGCTGGTAACCCAATGCTGGACGCGGCAGGAGGAGTGCAGAACTGTGGCTTCCACACAGGTGTGTAGTCTGGAGGTAAATTGCCAGATAATTACATTTGTGCCCAAAGATTAAACTGTAGTTTGTTCTCTTTTAGTTCTATAAATCGCTGTACTGACTTGAGGCTCTAATAAAGTTGCATCACAGTATTTTATATTTTTGTATACACAGTTTTGTTCTTGGTGGTAAACTGTCTGCAAAATTGTTGATTTGTAATTGTTGTAATCTGTAAATGAGCCCGGATTAGTTTACCTTAATGAGTATGCTCTAATGGTGTTATTTTAACCTATACTATAAACAGTTAATAATGAAAAATTGCAATTCTTTTGAACCTTGTAGGTGTGTAATCCAATATTCAAAGTAAGATTGATAGTCCTCTTCGTTTTCATAAAATAGAGATGCAAATCTAATGTTCCTGCCCCACTGCAAGTAAAAGGGGGGACAGAGTGAGTGACAGGGCTGCAGGAGGGCTTGGGAAGGATCATCTGGCCTTTACTTTCATCTAGATTATGTCAGTGAAGTGAAGTAGTGTGGCTCACTGGTTAGAGGGGACAGACCCGAGAGCAGAGGACGGCCCGGGACCAGGGTTCGATTCCCGGCGCGGCAGGTTTCTGGACCAGGGTCAGCGGACTCGATAATTCTCTCGCCTCGGTGCCCACTCTGATCAGCGATCACACTCGGCAACTCTGGGCACTAGCTTGCCTCATCTTCACTAACGGCCCCACCAGACCGCCGGGGATGCCTGGTCTCACCCTGGAGATACCCATTAAGGGACCATCTCTCAGGGAAGCCAGGAAGGGTTTCGCAGCGGTCGAAGCGCCTTGGGACCCTACGGGTAAGTAGTGCGCTATATAAATGCCTATACATTTACATATACATCAATCAATCAATCGAAGGCATCTGTACAGTGCACGGCTACTTCAACAGGAGGGTCCTGGTGCCAAGAAAGACTAGGCAGATGATACCCCTAAAAAGAAGGCATAAGCCTTTATCAGAAAGAAAGGTTTTTAGTTCTTTTTTAAAGATAGAAATAGAAGAAGCTCTACGGAGGGTTCTGTGTATTCTAGGAGTATGTATTCACCTTTTGCAAAAATTAAGGATGACAAGGACTTAAAAATAAACTACAAAAATCAAGACCGCACGAAAATACATGGAAAAAAAAAGAATCAAAAACCAAACGTGTTGTTTATTTTTGGAAAGAAGACTATCAACCTTTTGCAAATTCCGAAATCTAGCCATCTAACTTTCCACCTGTTGTCGGACTAGGTTAAATTATTATTTTAAATCCCCGCCTTCCAAATTTGTGGGATGATCTGGTTTTGTGATCTCCATCTTGGATTCACATAGCTCCATTGGAACTGCACTGAAAGCAAATGGTAGACCTGACTCGTTCCTCCTCTCGCCAGTCCTGCATCGAATGGGTGAGCCCACCTCAAGAAACCCACCCACCCTCTGTCACTCATGACCCAGAAGAATGGTATGGCTCCATCCCTGTCGGGAGGGTACATATATGTACACACACCCTTTCTTCTTCAATCGATCTTTCTTTGTGGAACAAAGTCCGCACCTTCTGACAGACTTGTAAGTCACTTGTCTTTAACTTGTGTTACTTTAAAGTGATATGGCGCAATGTTGATTGCACGTTTGGTCGTTGCTGTGTAGGATTGGCTTGTATCTCACAGGGCTGCCTTCAAGTTCAATTCTTTGACCATTGCAGTCGATTCATTGCCTTTACAGTAGCTGTCGGTGAGGGATTTCTTCTGCATTTTCTGGGATCCAGATCCTCTGCTGAGTGTTCCGTGTGATCAGGGAGAAGGTGGTGGCAGGGTTAATGAAAGATAATCACTGATGAGATCCTGTTGGTGTAGGGTGAACTGGTTCCCCCTCAGTTGTCTGCAGGTGAAAGCACCGAATGGGAAGTTGCCTCTTGATACATTCTCCTCTGAGATGACCGGAGCTCCGTATTCAACCCATGGTCAAATGATGGCTCTTGGTAATAAATGGGGTTTTGGGTAGACTGCAATGGTCCAGTCTTCCAGTGTGCCTTCCAATTTAAGGCCGATAGAGCCCCAAAAAGGCATTTTGACTGGAAGCACAAAATGGTTCTAACTCTACGAAGGTAGCAAGCTCCATCTCAGGAGCTTGTTACCTTTGTTGGATCAGAACCATCTTGCGTTTCCAGTCAGAAGCAGTGGTGCTCAGTACTTTTAGAACTGTTACAATTTTTAAAGTGGGGACAGACATATACATGCCAACCATGTTTATTGGGGACATCTGTAGGGTACTGTGTGCTCCTGTGCAGAACTCACTGGCAGCAATGTGAAGGTAGCTCTAGGAGCCTGTTTTCATAGAGAGAGCTTGACATTCCTGTTTTTTTTTCATTTATTGTTCTCTTGTCTCTTGTTTCTCAGTCTCTTATCCTCTGACGCATGAAAGGCGGAGCAGGATCTGTGCCAAAATATGTGCCAGCAAACATCGGGTTTTGATAAAGATGGGAACATTGGCAGATGTGCAACCTCTGGAGGGCTCTCAAGAGAAGACAAAGCATGTTTTTAATTTTTTCCTGTATTTACAACTTGTTCATGTTCCCAAGCGCAGAAGGGAGATAATCTAAGCCAACTGGGTATGGACTGTAATCCGAGAAATTTCTTTTATATAGTAAAAACGAATCCAAGCACTATGAAACGAAGCGAAGCACTACATCACGGTTACCAATCTTATCAATGAGAGAAGATATAGACACGGTAATATATCGGTGTTATCACTATGGATTCTACCATTTAGACCTGAGATAGACTCTTTATTATAAACAAGGGTTCTACCACCATATAGATAAGCTCTATAATCTAAGGAAAGTTTCTGCCAATAAGAGCTGCGATAAACACTGCATTATGTATATGGCTCTACCACAAAGAAGCAAGATAATGTCTCTTTAATAAACAAGGGTTCTACCAACAAGAAGTGGGATATATTTTGTATTATCTAGCACGGCTCTCTTATACGAAACAAAGCTAAACTCTTCACAGTACGAAACACGTTAGACCCCATGCTATATATTAAGGTCCCGCCACAGAGAATAAGGGTTCTTCTACCGTGAACCGAGCGAAACTCAATATTATCGTTGTAGTTTTTGAACATCACAAACTGAGCTAAACTCGATATAACATTTTTATGCCAATAATATTTATATAACAGGGACTGGTTCTGTTGGTTAGAACAGAGCTAATTTTAGTATGTAAGACATGGGCTGTAACACTGAGGACAGACATATCCTCCAGATTACACGTATAGGTTTTACGACAATGAAAGTAACCTTCATATTTGAAATACAGTAAAGAAAAAGCTAATCCCTATGGCACAGATTGAGGTTTAACTGAGTCACCACAGCTAATTTACATATTACAGAAGTGAGAACATATAGAAATAATAAGATAACGATCTGTAGTTGGTACTGGTCTAAATTCCAGTGCGCTCTTTGGACTGGTGTACCCTATGGTTCCAGCAAGTGTCTTGGCGATAAAGGAAATCTTGACCCCCAGTTGGTCTGGTAAAATATTGCTGCCCGTTTAACAAGTCCATGACCCAGCTGGAACTCTAACTGGTCCTCCTTCCGGCGACTGTGCACAGAGCGCTGCAACTCTTAACTACCAGATCCCGGACAGTCCCTTTAAATTTGGATACTGAGAATTCTTGTAAACAGACCTTTGAGACACTGAAAGTTTCTGGATGCGAATGAAACCCTGTCTCTAGTTTTGATAGTGGGGTTCTGTCATTTACTTAGTTTAGGATAATTTAGAAAGTTCAGTAACAGGTCCAAACTCACTAAATTTCCTCAAATCTTATCTAGGGCCACCGAGAAACAAGAACAGACAGCACACAGATATGATTATGATACATTGTTTCTCCATGCTTCCTATCTCTGCACCATTGACTATCTGGGAGTAAACAAACGATAATACATTTAGGACCTTCCAAAGGCAGCAGAGTGCCCCTTCGGATTTCAAAATATGATAAAATTGGCCCTTGTTCTAAAGAAGTAGTACCAAATCAAGAGAAGTACTTGTGGTTGCGCCTCTGCCCCAGAAGATGTAAGCTGCTTCTTTTTGCGCATGATGTATTAACTATCACATTTTACGAGCCTGCAAAACAGACCCTATTTCTCATAGGAACTGATAGTTATGAATGCTGATTTAGATACTATTGTTTATCATTTACTGTGTCACCTCCGGTATCCAAATGTCTAATACCCTTCACCTCATGGAGTAAGCCTTTACTGCTTGGCTTCGCTACCCCTGGAGAGTCAAGTGTAAGTCAAGCACTTGTAGGGGGAAACCTGGCTATCCAGTGCTGTATCCAGAGGCCATGCAACACCGGATGTAAAGGACAGGCACCCACTGTAGACACTGCCATGAAACCACGACTTCCCCAAAGAAAAGGACACACGATAGAGATATACCTGTTTAAGAGGAGGCGCTGAGAAAGGGACAGTCCCTTCTATTCCTAAGAACCACGGTGGCCATAAAACAGCTTTAACTGGCCTAACAGTGGTGGGTTTATAAATAATGTTTTCCCTAATCTAGATTTTGCAACGTCTCTAAGGAAAGGTTCACTAAATGGTTAAGTTACGAAAGATATGCAGCGTACATAAAATCCTCAGGTTGGCTTTGTCAGCGATTTCTGATGGACCGCTCAGACCCACCAAACAATCCTCCAACAGTTACACTGAAATTCCCAGGACCCTCCAAGGATTTACAGGATTTACAGAGCCTGAAACACTGATGTCGACAACCACATCAACAAGCGCTGTCCGTGTGTCCCAACTTGTTGCTGAAGCGAAAAAAAAAGGAAGGAATTTTGAAAGAAGACTCTCTATGGCTCGAGGCGATGGCATTCCTTGCCAAAAATAGGAGGGACACGAGCGGGAAATTAATGGCACACAAAGCGAGTTCTGTAAGTGCTGCTGAAGAAAGGATAATTGTCAGACGGGCAGGTAGAAACAGAAAGGCAGGGCCTGGCCCAACAATGGTGCTCCATTAGAGCTCGGTCACCCTTCTAAGACGGCCCAGTGCCTGGATCTGAAGCAGTATGCCCATGTACATAATTGGCAGCGTCTCCGGAAAGCTGCTTGTAATGATCTCACCATGTTGGGTGCTACTTAATGCTAGGAGTGTCCTGGTGAAGTTATAGGATACACCAAAAGCTTCACCTCCAAAGGAGCCTGGACAAAGTGGTAAGAGCAACACATGGTATGACTCTTTGTAGGGAAATTCCATCTTCAGTGACATTTATAAAATTTGAATGCACCACTAATGATGTATTGCAATGAGCCGCAGAAATCTAACATGTGAAATGACCAGTTTCGACCACACTCCACCAAAAGGATGTTCCCAACAGGTGATGACATCTATATCGACCACCAAAGCAGCGGCACCTGCAGGGATAAGGGTTGCGGAACAGATCTATCGGCCTCACACTTAACCGGAGTGTACAGTACATAAACATGTTGCGTGGAATAATTCTCAAATGAAAGAGAAGCTTGAGGGCTGGAGTTTATCTCTGGTTTCTAATGGGGACAGCCCAGCATGGAAGAGAACCATATCTGTTCTTCTAGAGGAGACAGCCCAGCATGGAATAGAAGCTTACGAACAGGAGCCCATCTCTGTTCTTCTAGAGGGGACAACCCAGCATGCAAGAGAAGCTTGAGGCCAGAAGCCCATCTCTGTTCTTCAAGAGGGGACAACCCAGCATGCAAGAGAAGCTTACGAACAGGAGCCCATCTCTGTTCTTCAAGAGGGGACAACCCAGCATGCAAGAGAAGCTTACGAACAGGAGCCCATCTCTGTTCTCCTAGAGGGGACAACCCAGCATGCAAGAGAAGCTTGAGGCCAGAAGCCCATCTCTGTTCTTCAAGAGGGGACAACCCAGCATGCAAGAGAAGCTTACGAACAGGAGCCCATCTCTGTTCTTCTATTGGTTAGAACCCAGCATGGAAGGATCCATCTCTGTTCTTCTATTGGTTAGAACCCAGCATGAAAGAGAAGCATGAGGCCAGAGGCCCAGAGAAACTAAAACAAGAGGCTGGCGCAGAGAACCAGTGAAATCAGCTTCTAGTAAAGTTTGGCAGCTTAGAGGCCGGAAAAAATTGCTCCAAGTGGTTAGGGCTGGCCCCCTAGTGCATAACGGCACCAAAAGTATTCAAATAGCTCAAGGGGGCCAGAGATATGCCACGTGAAGCAGGTGCCCTAAGATCTTTTGTCCAAAGCCGGCCACAAAGCGTGTGGGGTCTGACGCGGACCTCAGCTGTGCCTTCGGGGTGGGTCTGGGCCAGCAGGCTGCCCCCAGCACAAGAGCTGTGGGAAGCGTTGTTGTACTTTTCCTGCGAGAAGGAGGAAGGGGGCCAGGACCCCATCCCTGGGGCAGAGAAGGAAATGATTGAGGTTGCACCCCCTCCCAATGCAAAGAAGAGGCCCAGGACCCCATCCCTGAGCCCAAGTGAAGAAATAAAGACGTGGTGCACCCTCGCGACCCCATGAAGCTGTATGGGTGCCCAAGACCCCATCCCTGGGCTCCGGCGAGAAGAAGATGGAGGCGGGGAGTGCCATCGCTCTCCCCGCGAAGACCAAATTGGGCCCAGGACCCCACCCCTAGGCCTGGCACGTAAGAAAAGCCATGGAGCGCCATCACGCTCCCCATGAAGATCCAGGCAGGCCAAAGACCTAGGCCCGGAGAGGAGAAGAGGGGAGAGGAGAAGAGAAGAATGGGAGCGCCGTTGCGCTACTCCATGTGCCCCTACCGCACAGCACGCATCTGCCCGCAGGAGCAGGCAGACCAGAAGAGAAGCATTGGCTCCTGTGGCAGCATACCAGTGTGCTGGACACATGTGGAGAGGGGCAGGAGCTGCCAGGAGTAGGCTCCCCAAGCTGCTCGCCAACATAAAGAGCACCTTGAGAAAAGAATCGCGGCATGAGGACGCGCAAAAAAAAAGAAAAAAGATAAGCAAAGGAAACGGACGTGGCTGTCCCCAGCACAGTGGGAGAGCCTCTGCTTAAAAATTCACTACAAAGCGCGAAGGAGTGCCTTATAATGCCCTGCGTGGCTTGCCGACATTTGTCAGCAAAAATCTTTTATTTAAACATTGTGGTGGCCCCTGGAGAGTGGGTCACCACCAAAGGGGTACAAAAGATGTGGGGGAGATGCAGGAGCAGCACAACCTCCTCCCAAGCCCAGTTAAAAGGGCCCCCTGCTAAGTTGGCTGGGACACTAAGAAGATAGCCCCTCGAGGGTTTTTCTTTATTTCAAAGTAGTTCTTAGCAGGAGCTTTTGTTTTTCAGCATGCACTGCTCCATTTTTGGGAGCAGACAGTACAGCTGCAACAAGTTGTGGCCTGAAGATATACAAAGGGAGTTGTTCGTGTTGAGCGACACCCTCTAGGGGTGAAAGGTGGAAATTATGCACATGTGTAGTTACAATAGAGATAGTCTCTTGGGACTGTTTCTAAAGTGCAGTATGCTGCAAACACCTAGGGATGAGAGAACTATAATTACATAAATGTTGTGATCATAATTGTGTTGCCTTCAAGGGCAATGTTAAAAGTGAGTATTTCATTCTAAAGTAATTTTGATGACACATAACACCTAGACATGCATAGACATATTCTCTTGTGAATGATTTAATGAAGTAATGATGCTGGCAAACATCATATGCCAAGTAAACATGCTTTATTGCGAACATTAAGTGTGCGATCATTCAAAGTGATATTCCATTATTGCATTTCTAATACGAACAAATGTTCTGACATGTGATTTGTTGCTCTAGACCTTCCTTTGGGAGGATAAAGAATGGTTATGCAAAGTCATTGAGTAGCGTGTGTGTGTAATAAATGTACTTTTTCCTTTTTCAAAAGCAAAAGCACAAACTGGACAATCATTTATTGAGTGTTATTATTGTGTATCTGTGAAATGGAGATTACTAGCTCACACCAGCTCCCTTTAGTAAGCCTTGGACTGCTCTGCAACGCTACCCTATGAGAGTCAAGCGTCAAGATGGGTGTTTGGTTCCCAGTGGTGGACAACTGCGAACTCATTACTTGTGCAGACCACACGGCTAATGACCCATTTTCCTACACAGACGAAATTCTGAATGGGAATGATGCACGACATGGGTTGAAGAGAAGGAAGGAAGACGGAGGAAGTCTTAGAAAGTAGAAAATTTGAGGGGGGTTAGTGAGAAGACTAAAAGGAGAATGTAAAAGTATCTGAGGTGAAAGAAGGAATAAGAGATAAGAGAAGAAATAGGCGAAAGGCAATGGAAGATAAACAGAGGAGGAAAGGACCGCTTTGATGAGGGTACAAGGAGGACCAATCTCCCCACGCCTCTTACTTGTGCCGATGGATAATGGCATTGAAGAGCCGTCCGTCCCGCCAGCTGCCCGTGAAGTTGTCACACCGCAGGCCCTGGTAGCCCTCCACCATACGCTGCGACCACAGCAGCAGCTTCTCCTTGGCCGTCATGTCATCGGACTGCCCGGTCACCTGGATATCCGAGATCTGAAAGAGAAGACCACAGCGCTCAAAGAGTAACAGAAAATACTACAGCCCGTGTGTGCTACAACTTGGCTATATTTTAGAGCATGATCAATCAATCAATCAATCTCAGGGTTCCTATAGACCGCAGCTAAATACCCGTTCGAGTCTCAAGGCGCATGACCAAAAAAAGAAAAACATAATAAAAACCACAAAAAGCAATGGGATGTTTGAAAACATTAAAAATGTATAAAATCTAATTGTTATTCTGTAAACAATTCTCATTACTACTCCATTATGAAAACTAAAAAAGTCAATTTTTCTGTTGACCACCTCTTTTCATTTGTGCGTGTTGTAGCAGATGTGTGTATGTGGGATACCAAAGGTGATTTCTGTGTGGCTACTTGAAACAGGTTAATATTAGATATATTTATGGCACCTCTTTTTTTTATTTACATTTTGCAATTATTGCCCATGGAGCACAGAAGCATTCCTTCCATCAAAATCAGATTTGCATATCTGAGAAAAGGGGGCGGTGCTCAGGCGCGCCAGGCATATGAGGTGCACATTGATTGCAGACACTTTGTTTCACATACTAAACACTAGCATGTTTAGCACAAATGCTTAAGTAGATATCTGTCCACTCAGATGTTTATTTCTTTGCAATCATGGCTAGACCCTGGACAGGCGAATAGCAAGGCTGGTGGATAAACTAGTGGTCAGCCTTGCAAGGACAGTTGAGAGAAGGTAGCCAGGTGTCACTGCCAGACATACTACCCGCCTGTAGGCTGTGGTCCACTTTCGCTCAGAGACTTGTACACCTGGAGCGACAGCAGAGACAGTCAGCATCTCTCAGTTCTTCAGGGGGTAGCCCTCTCTGGCCGTGCACAGCCCCGCTACAGGTGGGCAAGAAGAGTCAAGAAGCCAAGGTGCCACCACCAGCAACACCAGATCCTTGGCCAAGTGATGCAGGCTGGACTGGTGCAGGACAGGATCAGCTGGTCTCATTCCATCTGCTCCACTTCAGAAGAGCATGTCTACCAAAAGGTGGCAGAAGACCTCACACCAGGGTGATGTGACATTGGTGCACGTGCCTGTGTGATGTGACATCCGAGCATACACTCGAGTTTGGAGACATCACAACATGAATTTCATGGGGTGGTGGGGGGACTTAAGAGCATGTACATCGAGTACGGTGACACTGGAACATGCCTTCCAGGACAATGACTTACGAGGGTGCACTCGAGTACCATGACTCAGAAGTATGCACTCGAGTGTAGTCAGAAAGTAGTATGCACTCAAAAGAATGACTTAGGAGTGTGCACTTTACATAATATAACGTGTATTTGTAAAGAGCACAATCACCGCAAGGGTTATCTTGGCCGTGAGTTACAGATGTTTATTGTTACCCAACTCAATGGTACTCCTTTTATCGACCTCACAAGGATGAAAGGCTGAGTGAACCCACCTGGATTTGAACCTGTGACCATGAGTTCGAACACAGCCCCCTACAGTGGACGCATTAGTCCACTGAGCCAGGACTTGACAACCACTGTAGTATGGTGATTTAAGAACGTGCACCTGGGCTCAGTGACCTAGGACTATGCACTTGAGAACAATAACTTAAGAGCACTGGATTCAGTGACAAAGGAGAACGCATATGAGTGTGGTGACAAAGGACTATGCACTCGAGAACAATGACTTAAGAGCGTGCACTTGTAGCGTCCACTGTGGTATGGTGACTTAAAAGCATGCACCTGGGTTTAGTGATGTAGGACTATACACTCGAGAACAATAACATAAGAGTGTTCACTCGGGTACCGTGACATACGTGTATGCACTCGAGTGTGGTGACAAAGGAGAATGCATTTGAGAACAATGACTGAAGAGCGTGCACTTGGAGTATCCACTGTCGTATGGGGACTTAAGAGCGAACACTAGGTGCACCTGAGTGCAGTACGATAGGAGTACGCAAACAAGAAGAATGCCTGGGGAGCATGCATTTCAGTGCAGTGCAGTGACATAAGAGCATGCACTGGAAGAAATGACGCTGTATCCGCTGGCTGAAAATAAGATCACCCTCAACCACTCATCAGTGGAATACCCCCAAAGATCTCTGGTGCTCTCTAGCGATGGGTGCTGGCTGGAGGCACCACTCTAGGGCTCAAGTGCACACACGAAGTGAGAGACATATGGAGGGGCCACTTTAGGCACCAGGGCAAGGGACCTGCGAAGGGACCACCCTGGGGACCGGAGCGAAAGGCATTCAGCGGGACCACAGGACAAACCGAGATTTGCCTAGAATCGAATGAGGAAGCGCTACTTACTTCTCCTTCCTCTGAACCACAACCAGCCTTCTACAAACACAGAGGGCTCATTCACAGATTGAACATTACTCCACTGACCACAGACATCGGAAGCAGAAGACAAACCGCAAATTCACACCACAACACACGCAAGACTGACGAGGAAGGGAGACCTTCAGGGGCATCTCAGGAATCCTCAACCATGATGCTGAGCAGCTGACATAGCAAACCATGATGGAGTAAAGACAAAACATCGCCAACCTTCAGTGAGAAGCCAACCAAGACATGGCGGACAACGTGCAGCCAAAAGACAATATTACACGAAGAGCAAGGGGCCAGAGGAGACCGGAACAGTGCAAGCAAGAAACAACACCCAACACACTCAAAAATACAGTACAAGGTGCAAGCAAACACACAGCACACATAGGCAATCAAGATGTGGCACACTGAGGTGCTAATGGTCAACCACAACACGCAGCCAAAAGACAATATAGGACAAAGAGCAAGGTGCCAGATGAGACATGGAACAGAGAGTGAGAAGGAAACATGACTTGACACAGCTCAAGGGTCCAATACAAGACGCATGCAAGCACATAGCCTAGAACATGAAGAGACCACGGCGACATGGCCCACCGTGGTGCCAATGGCCAACCCCAACGTGCTTCACAGTGCTGGTGCCTACCTCACTGTGGCACACAGTTCAAGGGTCTTACCTATTTGGCACACTGTCGAAAGGGTAAGCCGAGCACTGTGTAAGAACATATCTATCCACTGACCCAGATATGCCACATGGCGGAATCTGCGAACTGCCCCCAGGCACACAGCACGTGGCAGGCAGCATAATGAGAAAATAGCTATGTGATACATGGTGCCAGCAGTAAAACAGTATATGGCAGATAATGAGGGAATGGCTCTGGGGACCCCAGATTGCCTCTAGAAGCAGGAAAGGTGGGTAAATGTAACTTAGGATGGCACAAATGTGCACATTTTAAGGGAAGAAGACAGCTATTAAGCCATTTACTAGACTGCATGTATAGCGACGTCTTGAGGGATGTACCATGAATACTAGGAGTGTGGTATGGCACATAGGGGTAGGGGGTGGGCATGCCGTGGCGGGTGGTAACTGTAGCCTGGTACCCCATGTAAGGGGTAGCACTGGCACAGCACACAGAGGAAGGTGGGACAAGAAGCCTCAGAAAGGAACTCCCAGAACAACAAACACTCAAGAGACACAGGTGCAGAAGAGGAAGGGTGCGCCTTGAGTAGCTTGAGGAAGGGAGCCCCGGGTCCCTCTTCTTTCCTCTGCAGCCCTTTCACTCCCTGGCTTCCTCCTTGCCAGCTCTGCCTGGCACCATGACTGCCAAGCTGGCTCATTTCCTCTCCACCGGCCACAAGAGATTGAAGGAAATGATTAGAATTGCTTTTAGGCAGCAGAAAACTGAAATACCAGAGGAAAGTGTGGGTGAGTCAGTCACCCGAGCCAGCCACACCCAGCAGGCCATGTGACTTTTGTCATACCGGCTAGAACCGGCATGTATTTAATTGGTATCCTCTCCCTACCAATGTTTTACAATATACCCACTACAAAGCACTTCGATGCCTCAACAGGGTCAGTAAGCGCTATATAAACCTGCAATACGATACTTCTTACCATCGCAATGTTGCAACAAAGGTTCTTGGACACTGAAAAGCTGGCCTAATGTGACAGTGCCTTCGAAATTAACAAGACAGGGTGACTATTCAGGAGAGCCAGGGCTTAAAACACACTTTTTAAAAAAGAAAACAAGGACTGAATTCTCCAGAGGGGATCAATAGGGAGCAAAGCTTTGTACAGAGATATTACTAACGCTCACTTGTTCTCTGTGAGAGGGTGGGTTGGCCTCCATTCTCAAAGGGAAGCAGTCTTTGGCCAAGCAGTGGACTTTTGTTTCGTGCTGTCAGTCCCCCAAACTGTAAAGGCTAGCAGAAGTAACTTCTCACAACTTTTGACGACTTTACAAGGTTGGCCTCTTGTCCCACCGTGAACACCTCAATAGAGGGGCTGGAGGAAGGGCCGGGAGTAGAAGCTTCATAAAGTACAAATGGCTCTTTGCCCAGTTTTACTCTTTCTTTCTGCGGCTGCCTTTGTGGCCTCCTAAGTCCCGGGGCAGCAAAGCGCAGACCAGAGGGCAGCAAAGCGCAGACCAGAGGGTAGCAAAGCGCAGACCAGGGGGTAGCAAAGCGCGGACCAGGGGGTAGTAAAGCGCGGACCAGGGGGTAGTAAAGCGCGGACCAGGGGGTAGTAAAGCGCGGACCAGGGGGTAGTAAAGCACGGACCAGGGGGTAGCAAAGCACGGACCAGGGGGTAGCAAAGCACGGACCAGGGGGTAGCAAAGCGCGGACCAGGGGGTAGCAAAGCGTGGACCAGGGGGTAGCAAAGTGCGGACCAGGGGGTAGCAAAGCACGGACCAGGGGGTAGCAAAGCACGGACCAGGGGGTAGCAAAGCACGGACCAGGGAGTAGCAAAGCGTTGACCAGGGGGTAGCAAAGCGTTGACCAGGGGGTAGCAAAGCACAGACCATGGGGTAGCAAAGTGCGGACCAGGGGGTAGCAGAGCACGGACCAGGAGGTAGCAAAGCGTTGACCAGGGGGTAGCAAAGCATAGACCAGGTGGTAGCAAAGCACAGACCAGGGGATAGCAAAGCCCAGACCAGGGGATAGCAAAGCCCAGACCAGGGGATAGCAAAGTGCAGACCTGAGGCCGCATCGTCCCCCAGTTCAGATACATACATTTAGGTTGTAAAAAGAGGGCGTTATACCGTCTCTCTCAGTGACAGACAATGTGAGAAGCACTCTCAGTAGGTGACAGTGTCAGGAATAGAAGGTCTGTCAGTCTTTGCTACTGTCAGGGGGCAAGAGGGGGACTTACACCAGAGCGAGTGTCAGTAAACGGCGTATTCTCTCAATCTCTGTGAGTCTTGGTGTTGGAGGGTCTATCTCGGTGGGCTTTTGTGAGACAGTGCTAGGAGGCTCTGGCAATCTTTACTAGTGTCAGGGACCGGGGGGATACCCACATTCTGTGCCTGTGTCAGGCAGGGTGAGGCTCCCTCTGTCTGTACAACTGTCAGGCAAGGGGAAGCCCCCTAGGTCTGTGCTAGAGTCAGGCAAGGGGAGGCTCCCTCGGTCTGTGCTAGTGTCAGGCAGGGATAGAGGCTCCCTTTGTCTGTGCTAGTGCCAGGCAGGGAGAGAGGCTCCCTCGGTCTGTGCTAGAGTCAGGCAGGGAGAGAGGCTCCCTCGGTCTGTGCTAGTGCCAGCCAGGGAGAGAGGCTCCCTCGGTCTGTGCTAACGTCAGGTGGGGGGAGGCTCCCTCAGTCTGTGTTCGTGTCAGGCAGGGGGAGAGGCTCCCTCAGTCTGTGCTTGCGTCTGGCAGGGGGAGAGGCTCCCTCGGTCTGTGCTTGTGTCAGGCAGGGGGAGAGGCTCCCTCGGTCTGTGCTAATGCCAGGCAGGGAGAGAGGCTCCCTCGGTCTGTGTTAGTGCCAGGCAGGGAGAGAGGCTCCCTCGGTCTGTGTTAGTGCCAGGCAGGGAGAGAGGCTCCCTCGGTCTGTGCTAGAGTCAGGCAGAGTCAGGCAGGGAGAGAGGCTCCCTCGGTCTGTGCTAATG
Organism: Lissotriton vulgaris; assembly: GCF_964263255.1. NCBI lineage: Eukaryota > Metazoa > Chordata > Amphibia > Caudata > Salamandridae > Lissotriton > Lissotriton vulgaris. Next base: position 2,012,705,476 of record NC_141691.1, read on the forward strand.
CCAGGCAGGGAGAGAGGCTCCCTCGGTCTGTGTTAGTGCCAGGCAGGGAGAGAGGCTCCCTCGGTCTGTGCTAGTGCCAGGCAGGGAGAGAGGCTCCCTCGGTCTGTGCTAGTGCCAGGCAGGGAGAGAGGCTCCCTCGGTCTGTGCTAGTGCCAGGCAGGGAGAGAGACTCCCTCGGTCTGTGCTAGGGCCAGGCAGGGAGAGAGGCTCCCTCGGGGTGTGTTCGTGTCAGGCAGGGAGAAGTTCCCTCGGTCTGTGTTAGTGCCAGGCAGGGAGAGAGGCTCCCTCGGTCTGTGCTTGCGTCAGGCAGGGGAGACTCTCTCGGTTTGTGATAGTGAAAGGCAGGGGCAGTGACTCTTCTAGTCTGAGAGAACACGTGATCACAAACATACCTACCAAGGTAGCTTCAGAGATTTCTAGAATGTCTCAATTAAAAACATCAAAGGCGGTGAGAGTGAGTGAGTCACGCAGGCTGGGCCCACGCCCTGCAGTTAATACTCTCTTTCTTCAAGCACAACGCGCAGAACATAACGGGTATTAAGGACGTCCGCCCCTCCCCTCGGGCTGTGCAAGCCGCTCATGCTGGGCGGTGACTGAGAGAGCTGGCAGAGACCGACATCCACATGGCGGGAACTTTCCTTTAGGGTGGGACCCTCTGCAGAGCTCCACCGCCTGGCTCTGAGCGCGGCCTCGACAAAGTCAGAGCAGGACCGGTGCCTGATCTCTGCAGACAGGCTGCTGAAATGGTAGATACAAGGCTCTGGCAAGGGTCCAGTGGGCACTCTCAGCAGCACTCTAACAAACATGATCTTTACTGCCCTCACTCTCAGGCAATCACGAGGCCTGGGGGAGTCGGACAGAGCCCCACCCGAGGGGCAGGGCCGGCTTAAGCGCTGGTGGCGCCCAGTGCGACAATGTTTGTTGGTCCCCCCCAATGACCACCTCCGACACGGATTTCCTCACTACCACCCTTTCACAGTACCCCTCAAGTCTCCATAACTCCTCTCTATCGGATGCATTGAATTTGTTTTATAGCGCCATTCTTACCAGTGTAGGGAGGCAAAGCACTTTACATAACACACATTACACAGACTATCAATCATGCATGTGTAAATCAGTGCATAGGAAACATTACATATCAGAGAGGACTACAAGCTGTAGAAGTGACGTTTTACATACTGGTAGGCAGTATAGTTTAAGAGTATTTGGTCTGGAGAAGCGCAAACTCAAGATTTAAAACACAACACCGTGGTTGCGGGTTCTCTTTAGTAATAAGAATGTACTTCTACCCAAATGAACCCTTTTTTGCAACAGGAGGATAATGAAAGAATGGGGGAAACCATAACACTCTAATCCATATTTTCAGTCTGCATGCATCTCTTGGATGACAGTTAATTGCTCACTTGTATATTAGGATTTTTACTCCTAAGCTACAAGTAATAAAAGGATCTCTCCAACAGAAACAGTAACCCACTGACCTATAAGGTTGTATGCACTTTGTGGGCTGCATGGTTCACGTTCTTTGAAGCAGGCATATTAAACCTCTGCGCTACCTTACCATGAATCAAAACGTCCTTTAGACAAAACTCCGCCCTCCCTCCAGGAAGAACATTAATCACCGGCGTTATTTTGTCATTTTTATTGTTGTCTAAAAAATACTGGAGGCAGGAACGTGGCAACAGCAGGCGCGTCTAAAACCATAAAACACTTGCAAAAACGGCGCCACACCCGAAGTCAGCACCAGGTGCTGTGGCACCAGTCGCACCGCCCTAGAGCCGGCCCTGAGGAGGTCTAACACCACCTACACCACCTGTGTTTTACAGACCACCCTCGAGCCCGGGAGATATGACCCAAGCCTCACAGACCTCAGTATGAGGAAGTATTTATTTATTTATTTATTTTGAAAGTTTTATATAGCGCGAACAAGATCATTCGCAGATATCAGAGCGCTTTACATAGGAGAAGAGCAAATATACACAGATACATCTATAGTGTTAAAAGTACAGTGAAATGATATCATAAACAATCAAGTAAGTCAATTTCAAAGTCAAACAAAAAAGCAAAGGGTTCGAACAAGTAGTACAGATGAGCACTGAGTCTTTGAAGTTGATCCCCAGTAGTGGTTCATGTGCATTTAGCCATGAGGATCGCTTTTACTTCTTTCTTGAAAAGTATGGTAGATGGGATGAGCCTGGTTTCCATCTCCAACGGGCCCTCTCTCACCGCTGCACTGTGTACACCGCACCGAAGGGCCGAGAAGACCCGCCTGTCGGCATGTGTACAAACGGAGGCATTTAAATTGCACCGGGGCCCAAACTCTGTCTTCAATTCAGCCGGTGCCCTTCTACACTCGAGGAAAACCTCAAAGACAACCGCCGCTAAATGGTGGGGTGGGGTGGGCGAGTGTCTTAGTGAAAATTAACCTACGTTTATTAGACTTGTTGCTTGGTCTGAGAGAGAATGCCGACTGTTCATCGCATGGCCAGCAGGTGGAAGTAGAGGACCGGTAAAGAGACTCTTAAAACTGAGCCAGAACTATTCCCACACACAGAGACGGTCTCAAAGGGGATGGTAGTGAGTGGGCTGGTTTTTCAAGGCGAAACTACCAGTCATGGCAACGTTCAGTGAAACCCCAGGGATCCTGAAGCGCACAAACGTATCCAAAACGGGAAGAGGGGTACTTGATGCAGCAGATAGGACCCCAGTACTACATGTGAGAGCAGACTCAGCACCCGTATAATGCCAGTAGTCAGGGCTTTACGTCGGCCGGATCTCTCCGGTTCTGAGCATCGGCAGATTTTTTAAAGGAGGTCTCAAAACGGGTCTCTATCGAGCTCCGTTTTGTGCCTGGGCACAGGCAGTCTGTCTTTTTTCCAGACTGCTCACTTCTCACTAGTGGAGAAGTTACGACATGACGTCATGCCAGGTGAGCGTTGTAGGGGAAGGGAAGTCCTTTAAAGAGTCATTTTCTCTCTGGATTTCCCTTCTCTTTTTGAAACTCCGGAGCAGCAACATCCTCGTGTTGTCACCAGGGCTTTAAGTGGACGCTTTTTGAATAATATATACAATCCATAGTTGCTGCTTATTTATCATATGCAACTAACAACCATTGACAAAGCCAATAGTCCTGACTTGTTGTAGGGATAATTTTACTTGTTGTGTCATATATCTGGATGCAATGACAGAAACAGCAAAATACAAGTTGAGCGGCACACTATGCTAACCACACATTTTTAGCTTATGTGTATTTAAGCCACGCCCTTAATTACATTGTCTACGCTCCTTTTAGAGACCCCCCCGTTTTTTTATCCCACTTAAAGCCCTGCCGGTAGTGGAACTGTGAACTGGTGGTCATCAGTGATAGTAACGATATGGAAAGGGGCCTTCTCTCATTATACGCCCTTGTCTGTGGCTCAGGCCTAGAACTCAGGAATCAGGGCCGTTAACATATGGTGCAGCCCCTCAGCTTGGTCTCTAATGCTACCAGCAGCCCTAACATGCATCACACATCACCCTTAAACACAAGCTCTTGCAGCACTGGTTGTCTGCAGCAGCGTTCCTCACTGGAAGAGGCACTAGGAAGTCTGGTGGTCGTTTGGCAGGAGACACCCCATGCCCTGTGGTCGTACCAGTCGCTACAGGAGTGATTCAGGTCATCAGAGATCCTGCCAGCTGATAACAAGACACTCTATAGGTTTTCCATAGGTTCGCAAAAGGTGCACAACAGTTTCAAATATAGTTCTTGAAGCATCTTTGGGGAGGCACAGCCGATTGTAGGGGAAGCGAAGGGACCCCCCTTGGCATCTCCTGCTCCTGGGCAGGCTGCTGACTTTTCACCACATGACAAGTTCTAGTCTGTGACTCACTGGGCGTGGACAGCTCTGGGAATCTGGGTTTTTCTCTTTATAAATAGCCTGGCCGAAGGAGGGGCGCGTGCAGTGACTCCCGCCCTGTCCCTATAGATGTGCTGAGCTCCAGACAGCTTCCCCTCCAGCTGCAGTTTGTGCTGCGCCTCCCTCTTCTCACAGCGATCTCTACCCTCGGTGTTTCCTCATGCAGGCTTTGCGGTGCCAATGTGGACCAGCATGGCATTTCCATGTAAAGTCAGACCAGTACTCAGTGAAAGAAGGAATCTGACCCAGTGCAAGGGTTCAATCCCTGGACAGGGTATAGACCCATATGCCAGGGACTTCCAGCAGGCATCTGTGCCAGCCTCAGGGACAGGGTACAGGGTTGGCATTACCACAAGAGGTAGGCATCGGATCTAGTGCTTGGAGATCAGGCTTTGACCCCTGTGCCAGCGTTCCAGCCATCAGATATCAGTCTCAGCGGTATACATTGGACCTGGTGCCAGAGAGTGACACCAGGCACCTTCCACTTGGCTCAAATAGGGACGGCCATTGCCAGGCACCGGCACCATCGTGGGATATCTACTCCTGGCATCAGCATGTGCATTGGAGATCACACCCAGGCCTGGCTCTAGCCAGAGTACTATGAATCCAAGCAATGCCAGCACGAGCAGCACCCCGCTAATCCTGGGCACAAGCTCACCATCAATGGTGGTTCTCAGCTCACCCGGAGCCAGGACATCATCAGACTGCAGACCAGCAAGTGTAAACATTTTTAAAAACAACTTTCCATCTTTGCACCCAGGATATGGAACAACACCCTGATATCCATCGGGACCCCCCCCACCCAAAGCTACTCCAATTTAGGAAAGAGTTGCAGACTCGCCTCTTTAAAGAACGCTACATTACAACGCATTAGTCGTCCATTACTCACCTTCTTCTCTTGTTACTCACACACTTTGAGCTTGCCTTTGACCATGTACGGTGCTTTGCTGTCTTTGGCTAGGTTTACGCTATAGAAATAGATATACGTAGATCCATACAATGCACAGGCATAAACCCCCGAACCAGGCATCAGCTCCAGTGCGAGGGATTGGACCAAGGGTTAACGCTGTCTACAGTGCCAGGAGTTTGCATCAAGCAGAGCCAGGCCGGCCACAGTACGAGCGCATAGGCAGGGCTGGCTGAAGCTCCATGGACTATATGTGGGAGAGAAACCTGAAGACTGCAAGAGCAACCAACAGATTTATTTATTTTAAAAGTTTTATATAGCGCTGGCTAGACCCGGAGGTATCAGAGCGCTTTACATGAGCATCAGATCATAGTTACAGGTTACATCGTTACAAAGGTTACACAGTTCTTAGAGCATGGCAACATAGTTACTTGTAAGGTCGAGATAAACAATAAGCACAAATACGTAAGGGGAAAAGAAGGCAAGGTGAGAGATTCAGGGGGGGGTTGGAGTAGGGGAAGTAGACAGATAATGAAGGTGGGAAAGAGGAGGGGAGGGTGAGAGACAGCATGGGGAGAGGAGGGGAAGGGCGACGGGGACACAAACCGGTAGACGAGTCAAGGCAAGTTCCAAAGTCCAGTAAGCTGTGATCCCAGGGGAAGTGGTATCCCTTCCCTATCTCTGTTGCGGGAGGATCCCTTTACGCAGTGGACTCTCTCAGAGGGGTCTCCGAGACTCGAAGGCCTACATGTTGGATCCTTTCCTGAAAAGGGGAGAGGGAGTGCTTTGGCAAGGGGTACCATACCATACCTCAAGTGTGAGTGGATCCCTTGGCGCAGTGGACTCACTCAGCGGGTTTGCTGAGACTCCAGAGTATAAGTATTGGATCTTTCCCAAACAAGGGGAGAAGGAGTGCTTAGTCAAAGGGCAGAAAGGACAGGGGGTAGGCAGAGTAGCAGGCAAGGGGAGAGATTCAGGGGAGAGAGGATAGGAGCTAGGGAAGAGACAATAAGGAGAGACGAAAAGAAGTCTGCGTAAAGACCGACTGGGTAGGTGATGACCAAGGAGGGAATCCACGGCCCATCTCCCCTATAGCTAAACCAAGTAGCTCCATCGGGCATCAGACAAAATAGTGCCAACTTTGTTGCATCACCAGCAGTCGTGTCGATTGATCCCGCATCTGTTGGGTGTGCAGGACACTTGTCTGGAGTAGACAAACGGATGAGTCCTCCATCTAGCAGGCATTATCATACTCTGGCCTCAAGAAGCAGCAGATATCAGCTTTCCATCTGTCAGGGGGCAAAGACCCTCAAACCCAGTGGAGAAATCTTTGCATACTCACGGGGGCTCCCCTCATCAGTTCGCCCTGATCACCTCCTGCACTGCTCACGATCCTTCTGTAATGGTTCCTCCAAGTTGACAACTTTAGAAACCTTGGCTTGGTTTTTAGTGCGCATGTCGAAGGTGTCCAAGTTGTGGTTTTAGCTTCTGGACTTGCACCTTTTGTTTTCAGATTTGCCCTTCAGGTTGAAAGGATGCTTCTAATTGACGGTCTAGAGTGGGACTGCACCCACCCCTTAACTCACCTCTATGTGCCCGACCAACTCCTATCCTGAACAGTATGACGGAGCCTACCCCGCTCCCACCTGTAGAGAATGATGGTACTGACCCCTCTCCTCACCTGTACAGTATAAAAGTCACCTACCGTACTCCTCACCTCTACAGGACGGTACCCACCCGCCCAATATAACACTTTACAATGCATGTTTTTTCTACGCGGTATTTCACAACCCGGTTGTTATAACCCGCTCCACCTGCACAGTATAAAAGGCACCCGGCTTCTTTCCAACATGCACCATATGGTGTCACCCGCGCCGCTCCTACCTGGAAGTGCAGAATGATGGTCCATATGAGACCCAGAGTGAGTTTTGGGTTCCCATCGGCGATGTCATCGTTGCGGATATTCACCAGCTTCACCTGTAACCAAAGACGACTGTTAGTGGTGGGGATGTGGAAGAGGGTAGGCACAGTGTCCAGGTAAAAAGAACCATGGAGCCCCAGATTTTTGCAATGTCGATGGGCAGTCATCTCCGTTACACACCCCTTTGGGATTACCAGAGTACTCATAGTGGGGCTTTTGTGCATCCTTTCAACTGTGCTCAACATTTCCATACAATTCCCCCTCACGTCAGGCAGGCTAGCAGCATCACTTTTGCAGTTCTGAAAGGAAACGGTGCTCACCCAACTCCAGTGCACTACAGACACCAGGTCTGAGCTTTTCACCCACAAATCACTGATTCAAGGTTTGCTGGTCTAATTAGATCAATGGAAACAAAACAAGACTGCAACATCCAGAATGGCTCAGTCTGTTAAACATAAGTCCTAAACTGGGGGCAGAATCTGTGATGATCTGGAGGGAGGCGACCACCCTAAGACCCAACCTTGATGAGTTGCAGCTCATTTGACTTTCTATTCCATCCTCATTCCAATTAAAGAGCTCTCACTCCCCGTACACTGGTCTAGTGTACGCAATTCCAGATCATGTTTTACCTGGAAATTATTACCCACCTGGCTTACAGCACCTCGTTTCTGACAAGCTAAGTATGCAGCATATAAATACCAACGCATATATGCACAGCCCTACCGGGAAATCCTAAAAGAAGTATTATTACCAAAGCTCAAAGGCTGCATTGTATTGACTTCAGAAGGATGAGAAGCTGAGTTGACACTGCCAGGATTCCAACTGGTTGGCTGAAAGTTCAACACAGGTCTGCAGAAAACTTTTTCACCCACTAAGGAAGAGGTCTTCAGACTGTAGGATGGGGCCCTTGTGGGGGGTCTTCACTGATCTCAGGAGGGGCACCAGGTTCTGGCCAATAGGGAAATGTATTATGCCCACGAGGAACATAAATAGACAATACTAGAAAACAGTGCCATGTGCCTAGTGAAAGGAAAAAGCCTGGCAGGGAACCAACTACTCTGCATTGGGCACCAGTTATGTATTCTGTCTCGGATGTATTTCAGTACAACGCGATCTTTTAGATCGCAGTACTTGACAACGCGGGCATTACAACGCAAGTTGTTACAACGACTCGCGTTGGAGGGCGCGGATTTAGGAATATTATAATTTTATATTCCAACACCAGTCCATGTAACAGTAGGGAAGGTGTTGGAATATAAAATTACAACATTCCTTGTCCAACAGCGCCATCAGCGCAAGTCGTAGTAACGACTTGCGTTATAATGGCATCGTTGTAAAGGCACTGTGGTGTAAACACAGCGTTGTAAACAATGTTTACCTCTGTCTCTCCACCCTGGATGGGAGTAGGTGTCAAAGTGTGGGGGTGAGGATGGGAGGGCAAACAGCCCTCAAAGTACCACCTCCCCCTTTTTTACAGATAAATGATCAGACAGTGGACACTTTTAGTGATAATTGACTGCCAATAGAATATTGGCAATGATCTATTCGGTTGCATGTTTAAAAGTGTTTGCTCGATATAACAGCAAACTGCTAAATATGTTTAGAGATGTCATTTTTATAGAATAAATTGAGAGAAATTATGTTTTACATTCTGGAGGCCCAAAGATTTATATTGATTTTTTTGTCAACAAGATAATGCAGCATTAGAAGTAGGAGTGGCCATAACTCGCATAATTTAGTGTGGTGTAATCACATGGAATTACCTGATATTCCTCATAATTACGCGAGAAGAGTAATTCTGCATTTAGCGCTATTTCTGAGTGCAAAAAATGCCCCCTTGCATCCAAAAATGGTTGTGAGAAAGCATTTTTTTAAATAAGAAATAGCCCTTAATGCACCAGAACAGGACTAGGGAGTGTGAGCAGCTGCTCTTAAATATGTTCTTGAGGTAGGATTTCCCCCAACATACTCCCGGCATTTAGCACAATTTTTTTAAGTGCACAATGCTCCCTTGCGTCCAAAATGGCCACAAGAATGCATATTGTGGTAACAAATGGTTCTAAATGTGCTCTTGGAGTAGGAATTTTACTCCCAACTTTCTCCTGGCATTTAGGGATATTTCTTAGTGCAAAATGGGCTCTGGGGTCCAAAATGGACGCAAAGATTCATTTTGTGCTAAAATACAGCGCTAAATGCAGTAGAACATGGGTAGAGAGAGCAAGTTGCTACTCGTGCTCGCTAAATGCACTCTCACTGTAGAATTTTGCCTGCAAAGTACTCATAACTGCACAAGCCGGAGTATTCGCGTATTTAACGGTAATTCAGCGTCAAAGAGTTACGCAGAATTACCGAAATTACTTTGATTACACCGTATAGGCCGAATAAACGTTTTAAGGCAATTGAACTGAAGTTATTACTACAGTCTAGGAGACACACAAACTCCCCACTATGGCAACACTCAGCCATTTAAAGAGACCGAGCACTCACCTGTCGGTGTTTCAGGTAATCCAGCGCGATCTGTACGTTCTGCAGCTTGTGGAAGCGCATGCGTCCTTTCTCCCGGGGCTGGAAAGAGTAGAGGTGGAGAGTTAGTCTGGCGATCAAAGGCCCCACTCAGTGATGTACAGAACCTCAGATGCCCAAGACACGTCACGCGCAACCACGCGCACATACATCACCTCCAAGCGCGGACTCGCCATGCACACTCCTTGCCTCCCACCCGATACGTTCTCTGAGACAGAGGCATAAAGGACTCCAGGAACTCGAAAGCGCTGCCCTGCGTCCAAGCGCTATTCGCAAAGCTCCTGTGTAGCGGCACGAGCCATGCTTCTTGCTGCTAATACTCCACTTTACAGGAACAGCCTGGCGCAAAATGCAACGAGGAATCACTCCGAAAATGCGCTCCAAAAGCTGCACAAAAACGGTTTCTGGAATTTTGCCACTAGTACATTTTTTTATGTATCGCTCTTACTACTGTAGTTTTACATTCATGTAGCACCATGATTATTTTTTTTTATCTTCGAAGAATGTTATAATTATTAATTTGATTCAAAAACATTTGGAGGGTAAAGGACTCTCTTTCTTAGGTGAAGGTAAACGTAATACTTTCAACTTTGGACCGTCTGCATCAACAAGGCGGGAAAGAGGCTCTGCAGGGTCTCAACTCTCTCAGAATTAAAAATCGTCTTAATGTTTTAATGACTGTTCCAAGAGCGAGCAAGAAGGGCTGGAGGAAGCATACGTACAACGAAGGGTGGGCAGGTGTAACGTGGTGACGCAGCCGGACAAGCACACAGACAACTAAGTAAGAGTGGGAGGGGCTGGGAGAAGCACATGGACAACAAAGTGTTGGGGTAGGGTGCTGAGGTAGGCAGATGGGCAATGGAGGGAATTGGGAGGAACACAGGGTAGAGTACATGAGGGAGACCGATGAAAAAAACACACACTTTTGTAGTGTGCTTAAACAACAAGAAAAAAGTAGCACCTGAAAAAGGGAGCAGTGGAAAGACACAGGAATGTGTATGTGCTCCATGAAAGGAACAAGAACACAGAAAGAAAAGACGCTTATGAAAGTTGATGAATCAGAATCAAGCAAATGAGATTGACAATGAAGCCAACCAATGGTAAGCAACAGGCGAAATCTAAGCCCTCTCTAGGGTAACAGTGTTTCTTGTAAAAGACAGTGTATGTGCTGTCTTAGGTGAGACCTAAAAATTGTCTGCTTTACCCGAACCTGCTTGTCGAACAACCACCAACAATAAGAATCCTAAAATGTTGATTTGATAGATGATGGCTACTTCGGATTTGAGATGTATGGCAACTGAATGGCCCCTTTAGGCTAAGAAGGCTGGTGTGCTCATGAAGCAGGTGCCATGCTGAGTAGGCCAGCGGCAAGCAAGAAAGGTGCTGCTAAACACAGAGGGGCCCTTGCCGGACCCAAAAGACAAGTTTCAGGCTTCTGAGGAAAATGCCAGGTTTGAGAGACCAATGTCAGGCTTGTATGGCTAATGCCAGGCTCGAGAGGCCAGTGCCAGGCTCGAGAGGCATGTGCCAGGCTCGAGAGGCCAGTGCCAGGCTTTAGAGGCCCAATGCCAGGCTTGAGAGGCTAATGCCAGGCTCGAGAGGCTAATGCCAGGCTCGAGAGGCTAATGCCAGGCTCGAGAGGCCAATGCCAGGCTCGAGAGGCCAGTGCCAGGCTCGAGAGGCAAGTGCCAGGCTCGAGAGGCCAGTGCCAGGCTCGAGAGGCCAGTGCCAGGCTCGAGAGGCCAGTGACAGGCTCGAGAGGCCAGTGCCAGGCCTGAGAGGCCCAATGCCAGGCCTGAGAGGCCCAATGCCAGCCTTGAGAGGCCCAATGCCAGGCTTGAGAGGCCAGTGCCAGGCTTGAGAGGCCAGTGCCAGGCTCGAGAGGCCAGTGCCAGGCTCGAGAGGCCAGTGCCAGGCTCGAGAGGCCAGTGCCAGGCTCGAGAGGCCAGAGCCAGGCTTGAGAGGCCAGTGCCAGGCTTGAGAGGCCAGTGCCAGGCTCGAGAGGACAGTGCCAGGCCTGAGAGGCCCAATGCCAGGCCTGAGAGGCCCAATGCCAGGCTTGAGAAGCTAATGCCAGGCTTGAGAAGATAATGCCAGGCTTGAGAAGGTAATGCCAGGCTTGGGAGACCAGTGCCAGGCCTGGGGGATCCATGCCAGGCTTGAGGCGCCAGTGCCATACAAAAGGAATTGACGAGTGCTGGGATGACACAGAGGTTGGTTCCGTGCTTAGAAGGCAGGTGGGGTGCCCAGTACACTGGTCTTGTTCCTAAGAGGAGTGTGCTGTACCAAAGAGATTATGGGTGTGCCCCGGGAGATGGTGTTGTGCCCATGAGGTGGGTGTGTATGAGAGACCGGTGCTGTGCCCCACAGATTGGACAGGACGTTATAGGAAGCAGCGACAGGGAGCCACGTCATAGGCGACAAGTAATGCGTGTACACTTAACACTCTCTAAAGTTGGTGCCTTGTGCTTGCCGAGGCCAGTGAGAGTTGGTCTATACTGGATGCAACACGCACAGCCCAGGGCGCCGGTCCTTTCCCCTGCCTTTAGTTCCACTATAAAATGGTTTTCTGCTTTGATCTGCAATGCACTGTTTGTTCTGCTGCAATGTGACGGAAACCTCAGGTTGAAACCAGTATCCGGCCTAAACCAGAATTTGAGGACTGCAGATGTCCCAGTTGTGTCCTGACCCATTTTCTATTTCAGAATTCAAAAAGGAAAAAAAGACAAACTATGGCGTTTTGTGTATATCAGAGGGGATCCAAAAACGGTCCAGGAAGGCCGGAGATATTGCACGAAGATGGCCATTCAGATCCATTGTACGTTAATTCATTGCCTGTAGATAGCCTGAAAATCTGGCATGGATCCGGCCCTCCTGGTCCTTAGCGGTATCCTTTCCTGCGCACTTATAGCAGTATATCAACAGTTCCAGAACCTCATAGAAAAAACACCTAGGTGTACGCAGTACATACTGCACGCAACCATCCTCACCCAATATGGCTTCTCTGATTGCAGTCCTAACGATCAAATCTGCAGACTACTCATTGAACGCAGCCCTTGAAGGGCTATTTCTTAACATCCAGGAGAACAAAATGTGTATTTCACACAAATGGCACCGGCGATGATTTGCAACCAATGTTTGCAGACCCATGGTGGAAGCACGCTTGGAATGCACCACATCTGCTTTCAGAGGGGTGCCCCGGGCCACGGTGCACTTGAAGTTGAGGCCAACCCACATCAGAAAGGTAAGGCCAGAAATGTCTCACCTCAGCCTCCCTCGGGTCCTTTTGGACTGCGCTGAACATGCTCCACGGGTGTGGGAGACTTGCCTATAAACTGTCAGGGGAAGGCAGGGAACTGGGGCAGTCCTGCAGTATTTGGGGCTTCGGTAACACCCAAAAAACAACGTGGTCATGAAAGCCAAGTATAGCTGCAAAGATTCTGCAGGCATACTACCGCATGGGTGATCTTAAAATGATATTTCCGAAAAGTTTACAATTCTTTAAAAAAACATAAATGAAGCAAACTGTATTGCAAAAATAATCTGTCCGTTTCATCGTCTTCAGGACAGTGGTGAGACAAAAGGACTCCACACCATAGTGATATGTGGAACAACGCACGCACCACGCGCCTGTGCGAACAGAATGTCTACTGGCCTGCTCGGGGTGAAGGGGAGCTTATGAATAGACTTTCTGTTTTTCCAGACCCCGGTGTCCCCTAAAATTATTCCAGGAGAAATCAGCGTCAAGGTACAGAAGCCACCGCCCTGTATCATGTTCCCTGCATCATGGAACCACACTTAGGGGCTGTGTGGCCACATCAAGGACGGTTCCTGCTTTTTGGCATCCTTGCACAGAATTATTTATAGCCACTTGGCTACTGGTCTTGTGGTGTCCAACCACAGATGTGTTTGCCAGGTAGAGCGTTGTGATGGCAACGGAGGGGGAAAAAATGAACATTTCCATTTTCTGAAATTTACCAGAGTGATGGAAATTGGAGACTATATGTCGGAAAAGTGAAGCGGTGCCAGGGGGAGGTGGGTTTGTTGGCGCCAGGGTGAGTCATTAGTGCCCTGGTCCTATATGTCAAAGTGTCGATCAGTAGTGTAGAATGGATGATGCAGTAAGCAAGGGGGGATGTCAGTCTTGATCTAGACCTGAGAACCTCACGCCCGCTGAACGTGGCAGGTTAAGCGCTATGTTCTGACTAGGCCTGGGCGGAGTTCGAAGTGATCGAAAAACTCAGCCGCGCTATGCAGAGTTCCACAAGCGGCGGAGTGCATTAGGTCGAGCTAAATGCGCTGATTTTTTTTAGTACTGGTGTTTGTCCCATTCTGGACAAATCAGCATGAATGGCACCATGAGCAGCGCAAGAGGGTGCAGCTTCTTTCCGCCACTCGAGTAGATTTTCTACTCGAGCGGCAGCTTCCTCAATGCGTATGGATAGTTTCTCAACGCGAGCGGTCGCGACCATCCGCAATCGCTCGCAATGAGAAATCTCGGTGGCAGGTGGTCCAGCATTGGATTTTACTCGCTCGCGCTTGCCAACCTGATGTTGGTGAGCGAGGAAAAAACTTTGCAGAGTGTGGAGTGTAGAAAACTCTGCAAACGGAGCAAAGTTCACTGCTCAGACCTAGTTCTGAGACAGAAGTGAACAGAGGGGGAGTCGATGAAGTTACACTGCACCAAGGCCAGCAAAACCATAGACTAAGGGCCCAAGGAGATGCAACAGGGTGAACAACATAGCGGGTGACTTCTGGGATCCAGCAGGTCCATGCTAGATCTAAAGAGCTGAAGGCTGGGTGTACAACCTTACCGAAACACCAACCACTAGAGCGTGAGCTAAGCAGAACTGAAAGCATTTCATACAGTGTTCCCTCTGCAAGGCACTGGTTTAGGTATTTTACACAATTTTGTGTAGAGCCTAGAGACCCCTGAAGTGATGTAGTGGCTAATTCCAAACTACAACTTTGGCAAAGTTCCAGTTAAGCTACCACACATCTGGCTCCAAGCTGGTTTGGGGTTCCACTGAAAGCGACCACAGCGAGCTCCAAATCACATTCTTTTCAACCTGCCACTGTGGGGTCTAAACTGACCTACCACAGCGGTGCCCAAACGGAGTCCGTCTCTAGACTGAGCAACGGGAACCCATTTCACATTCAGGTAGATAGATGTAGATTGAGCCACCCATTCAGCGTTCATTTTTTTTAGGATATAAAGAGAGTGCTGACCTAGGGGAGGAGAGCAAGTCGCCAATGGTAACTCATTTCTGTCAGGCAGGGCGGAGTTTTAACCCTCTGGCCAAATATAGGTACCCAATAAAAGCTGTTTTTTATAAAGAGCATGCATGGGGGTTCATGAGGTCCCCAACTTTAAGCCAGCTCAGGGTTCTAGATGGAGGGCTTCCTCTGAATGACTGATGGTTTGAGATGCAATTTGCATGGAGGGTATCTTTGAATACCTGGACAGTGCACCTGGACAGCTTGTGGTGGTTGCTGCTGTCCAGCTGCTGTTCTTCTGAGAGTGGTTGGGCGGGTTTAAAATGTGCATGGGTGAATTGTTTGTTTCAAGAGGTGAATAATCGGTCTCCCTTGCTCGAGGAGGGTACAGTACCTGCGGTGATGGAGGGGTGGATGATGCAGGGAAGGGGCTCGAGGGCGTCAGGGAGAGAGACTGGGGTAGAGAGTAAGAGGTGGCCTTCTGCTTAGTGGTGGGTTTTATGATTGGAGGAGGTCTTGATTCGCGTTCTAGAATAACCAACAGCTGATGAATAGAACGGAGGTTCTTCCTTGGCATGCCACTGCGCGTTCGCAGAGGAGTTAGGTTAGTGAGCGACATACCACAGCTGCTTCCAAACTATATCAAGTTCTAGAGTGAGCAATAGCTGGTTCCTAAATCCAGAATGTTCTACATAACTAACTCTATGACAGCTGAGTTTGTATCCACCTGGGTTGTAACACGGCAATTACGCCGAGATCTAATTTTCACAGATTCGATACACGCGCTCCAAGGTCAACCCCAGTCAGGTTCCAGAGTAACCACGCACCATACTCAGTCAGGTAAAAAGCTCATCTGGTTCTAAAAATAAGTACCACAAACGCAAACAAATTGAGTCAGGTTGTAAAGTGAGTCATCCCAGGTGGTTCTACAGCAGATTAGGCTCTAGACCAAGAAATCGGATACTAGGATTTTCTTTAAAAAAAAATGGTTTGCAAAGAAAGATTTTCAATGGTGTACTGCGCAAGAGCCCTGTTTGAGCTGGGGCCTTCCCTCGCTAATTAAAATATTGAATTATGCTTTCTGTGCAGTGCTTTCCTTCGATTTCTTAGAATCAAACCCACAATGATTATTAATCTGTTTTCACAGAGGCTAGGGTGTACATCTTCAAATACCAAAGGGCAAAACCACCACGGTAAGGTACATGGGTGTTAATGTAAATGAACTCATGTGCCCAGTGCCTCATGTAGGGAAAAGGGGTGAATCTGTCCCCTCCCTCCACACACCTCACGCCGCCACAGACTTCCATGCACAGCACAAGGCTCTCTATACATTTATATGTACATATAAATCTATTCGCTTTACGAGACTTCAAAACTTCAAAGAATTCAACATCTGTCCTAAGAATTTACCCCACTCTTCTCTTATATAAACGGAAAAATATGGCCTGTCTGCCCACAAGAGATGTAAAAAAATAAGACACGGTTCTCTTTCTGCTAGTGGCTTATATGAAAAGTTGCCGTCTGTAAAGATTACAGCTAAAGAGGTCCCCATCGCCAAAAGTTCTAACGCATCATTGCTGGCCTAGCCCATTGAGAGCAGCCAGGATCTGACCAGGAAATCCTTTCCAACCAAGTGCTGTTCCTGTGGGGAGCAGAAGGAACAAGAGGCAGGAAGCCCCTGTTCACACCCACTATCAGCCCTCCTGATTGCAGCACCCTGGGGTCCTATTGGCCAGCTGCAGAAAGCTTCCTTCCTATCAAAACAGCTGGAAAGAAGCCAGCCTGGTCCCTCTTGACTCATAACCCACCCTGAGCTATGGTCTGGATCCTAAGACTACGGCCCAGGATCCGGGGGTGACCAACATTCGAGGAGACCTGTACGGGCGAGTCAACGGAGTGTCTCTCCGCCAATGAGGTCTAACTCTGGCCCCAAGAAAAGGGGTATTTTCATGATGGACCAGTGTATCTGACAATACCATGAAAACAACATTGAGGGAACAATTCGGAGACAGTGGGATGCGGTAGTGATGGACTGAGGAAAGGATATCTCAGCTCACAGATCAAAGAAAGAGAGGGAATCTTGGCGTTTGATATAGAGAAAAGTTCTTCACTCGCCATCAGGAGAGTGGTTGATCAGGATTATGATGAAAAATGTGTTAAGCGCTCCACGGAGTTTATCTTAGTTAACCGTAGCTCGATGGTCACTCTGCCTGTCTGGTGTGCAAACTACCACATAACAGTAATGTGCCAGGTATATTGCTAGAATGTGCATGCACTTTAAGGGGTTTCTTGGCGCTAAAGGGCATTTGCGGTGTTCAATCACAGTGATCCCTGGGAAGGATGACAAGTTGAGCGAACAGCCCAGAATCCAAACAGACATAGGGGCGATCAGATTCCTACAGCGGTTGCACATATTCACTAAGGCACCACACACCGGCATAGCATGTGTAATGTATAAAAAAAGAGCAACAACCATATTTGACACTACCTTAGTCGGAGATGCATTTGACATCAATCGCTGCATTCGTTCGTGCCTGATACACACTCGTGTTCGCTGCTCCAGTGTTGGCACATTCGCTTCTTGCTGATGCTCGGCTTCAGTGGAGGCACCAAGACCAGCTCTGCGGTGGAGTCCACACCACATAACACTCTCCCCTCCCCAATCGTAGAAAGAATTCAGAATTATGACTTCTTTCTGAAGGCTAGCACATAAATACTAGTTTAGCAACTGCATGTTGGCCATAACAGTTGAGGTAAACAACAGAGCTCAACTGAAAAAATCTTCACCCATAAATAATGTGGTGTGTTTTAATTTAAAAAACTACCCAAATATGTGGCTTCTTTCGAGAAGAAATTTCTGTGAACCGATCAAATGGCTCTTAAACCATGATCACACCTCATTGCACTACTGAGTTGAGCTCACCACGAGCCTTCACCACTGGAACAACCTTGAAAAGACCAACTGGTTAGTGATGTCAGAATATACCTCAAAACCCCACTGACGTCAGCAAACTGAGCAAGGTTCTATAGCGCCTATTGTGGGAGATTGTTACAACATGGCTGGTTGGGTGGGACCTTTAACCGGTGAGCGGTGGGGTGTGTCATTAACCTCAGTGTACTCCAAATTCACCTTCAGCGCAGATTCAACCAAACTTTGTAGCACCTCCCCGCTGCTCTTCATCCTAACATGCTCCTCTTGGTCTGGTCCATTTAAGTTCAGAGAAGCCAGGGCCGCCATCTTGAGTTGGGCTATGTGTTCACAGTCAATGCCCTCATTTTAATATCGCGATGCCAAGTCCCCACATGATTCGACTTCTACTGTCTCCACTTTTGGGAGAGAAGGGTTTTATCACGGATACCCGGATAACGATCATGATTGCACCTAAGCTCTCCGTAATACGATACAAACATTCCTCAATATCGGACTATAAAAAACAGTTTCAAATGCTTTGATTAATCGATTGGCCGAGTGTCCTGTCCTACCCTTTAAAATAGAGCCTACCCCCCAAGCCACGCTCGAGGAGCTATCAGCGCGTGCCGCTAGTAATGGCTGCATTCACAAGCAACAATAAGACATAGTACCCCAGGCTTCACCTTCAGAGAACACCCCACCATTCACGCCCAGACAACAGCACGTTTGTGGCGTCACCCCCGTATTCCTTCCAGGCTGCTAAACCACATACGAGGGGGTGGGGAGCACCTGGAGACACCCCCACTGCTGAAATTCACCATTCTTAAGTCTCACATGGGTTATCACGCAGCACACACCGTAGAAGTAGGTATCACAGTCCCTCCGAAGGTGTTGTGGTACTTCAGTTAGCTGTGTGCAGTTAATAGTGATCGAGAACAAGGAACTTAGAAATCTACACAATAAAAACGCTGCACACAACGGGGTGTGTTGAGTAGAGGAAAGAAGCAAAGGCCAGGGAGCACGTTCGACGCGTTACCGGTTGAAAAAAAAATCACAGTGTAATCAGGAGGCGCTATATTTAGTAAGTACTAGTGTCTATATACTGGCAAAATATGTATTTGGCAAAGCCCCTGCTATGTGAGGGGAAAGCGCCGACTATGGCACCACAAGCCACCACAGTGGTGTAAATACATCAGCCTGGAGGCGACTCGCACCCAGCCTCTTGAGCCACGCCCACCCGCGCTTCTGTCGACAGGTCACACAGGTTAGGGGGAAACATTAAACACTGGTGCTCGAACGGCGACACTGCGAATACACAGAGGCCCGCCTGAGCAATTAATGGCACTCGTCTGCTTGCCTCCATCGTGCAATGCTTGTTTCATCCTGATGTGAGGACAGGAGGACGATCACAAATTAAGCACACGCTACATACACAGTATCAAGCACAGGAGGCCCGATTCCCAAAGATTTTACATAAATCGGCACCCTGCACGGGTCCAGATTTATGAATCAGCAATTCGGAAAGTATAAAAAAAACTTGCACACGCAAATAGCTTTGTGAATCGGGCTCATAACGTTTGTTTGGAAACCACCAGAGGGCGCTGCCCGCAACAGAAACACTGGTGTCTGCAGGTACCAGGTGAAGACTGCGGAGTAACTCGAAGGCTCAGGCAGCAGCGGTCACTGACACATCTAAGGAACACCTATTACACGCTGCACACACTATAGAGACAGACAGACAGACACTTAGTGTATGGGGAGGAGGTGTGGGGGTTAGATTAACATTAGAAATTCTCTTTGTCTAGAAAGAGTGGAAAAGGCAAGAACGTTCCTGCCACAAGAAATGCAGGTTTGCCCAGGTTAGTGGCTGCCACGGGGTCATAGACTAGACCAAAGTGACTAGATGAATCAAGTGGCAACGACTGGTCCTTATTCACAAATCCTTTTCTGCAGAGCCTGCATTGTGTTTAATTTTAATCAGAGAACACCTGTGCCCTGAGCTATATTTGGATCAGAAAAACATGGTCCGACATTTTAATGCCCCCGCCATCTATCTGTTTCTGACCCCTAAGATGACCATCAGAGCAGAGGTCAGCCATGCATCCTCCATCCAATCACCACTCCCTCTCGAATCAACAGGCAAAGACAGCCAATCACGGTTCCAGCAGCTGAGGTTTTTAGACAAGCTGCTATTGGTTGCCTTTCTCATGATGTCATTTCCTCAACAGACGCCACGCCCAGAAAATAGTCATGTCAAATAGACATCTTGACAATCGAAAGGGTAAGACTTTGTCAGCTTTAAACCACTTTTCCTCCATAACTTATATATCTGTTGTTGGGACTTTACTGCAAAAGTTCACAAACTAGTCATGCTGACTGAAAAGTTGTGTGGCTTCCCACTGACAATAAACACATATTACATGTCCCATATTCTTCTATGTGGTGCATTTGTGTATTCTCTTTCAATAGGAAGTGACATCATAATCTGGGATAACCAATGGCAGAGCATCATGCCATGCCCAGTACATGCTGGGTGCAAATACGGGCAGTCCCCACTCACCAACCGCAAGTTCCTGATAATGTCGCGTTCTCTCGGCTACCCCCAGCAAGAGCAGTGCAAAGGAGGCAAAGGCCAAAGGGCAAGAGGTCAAGGCGAAGGTCAGCAAACAAGAGAAAGGGAAGAAAAACAATAAAATAACAAAGGATAAAAAGGCAAGACAGATTTTAATAAAGCAGAAAAGTTATGTTAATGCGTTAGGTAACCGAACAGTAAGCTACCAGAAGCGTGTCACGGGAGGAGGGAGGCAAGGGGTGGGAATGTTCTGGGTGGTAGGGAGACAAAACACTTCTGGGTCGACCAGCAGCACTTCCGGGACATAGCTGATGTATTTCTGGGTTGTACAGAAGCACATCTGAATCAGCCTGAAGCACTTTTAGTCCTCGCCAACGAAACTTGGGGATTACAGTCTATTTCTTGTCTGACATGAACAAGTTTATCTATTTAATGAAACTCTGCCAGGTTTTATAAAACATCGATAATAGCGCCTAAAAGCTCATATAAAAAGCTTGTCAAATTAGGTGTGTCCCTAAAGGAATATTAGATCCGAGGATCAGGCATCAGGGTAGAAGTGTTCCAGGCACGTGGGGGTCTGTAGGCATGGCAGGTAGTAAAAGGTCTACCAATCACCGAAAAGGCGCAGGCTCTCGCCCAAACAACCACAGGAAATATTAGCACTGGAGGGACCTCAGTTTCAGGGTCCATCTTAAGCTTTGTGTAGTTCTGAACTACATTTTTCCGAATTTTTAGTGTTGGTAAGCTTTCAAAGTGTGGAATGAATTAACCACATTACTTCAATTGGAAGAAGGCAGGGTGGTTCTGAAATTCCAGATGAAATTCGGAATTTTTTGTCTGAAATCACAAATTTCAGACATTTTGGGAAATGTCACATCTCCCAAAAAAAATACGCAACCTGCATTTTGCATGCTTATACCTTACATTTACAAAATACATTGAAAAGTCTTAATAAATAGCCCACAATTTCAGAACCTGAGTTTCTAGGAAATCCAAAATCAGCCACTTTTTGAGGAATCTTGAAAAAAATCCACATAATGCAAGCTGTATTTCCAAGGTAAATCTCCAGCTGGTTGGTTAATGCATGCTGAAGAAACGCATAGGAAAGGCAGAGCTTTTCTATAGTCCCTTCATGTAACCTAACTATAATCTGGAGGTTTGTCCGCGCCATCTTTGAAAAGATGAAGGTGTGCCCTGGACCACAATCAATGTTATGCTAAATGTCATAGGGCTGGATGACTCATCCGGTCAAAGGCAAATAGAAACAAAATAGAATTACTGTGAATCGTTCTGTTCCAATGGCGGGATAATGCGTAGGGTGTGCATCTAGAATAGGTTCATGCTCCAAAATACACTGATTCACGTTTTAGCAGTGGCGGGTAGATGGTCTCAGTGACTCTCAACTGCTCACGTGTGAAACTGGAGGTAGAAGGAGGGTGGTTTCTATTATAGGTGGATGCACATAAGGGAGGAATTAACTGTGGATGGGCCTGGAGATACCGCCCCAAGTTAAGGGACCCAGTGAGCAGAGGGTTGAAAAACAGAGGAAGAGCAAAAAGATATTAGTGGAAATTAGAGGAAAAGGAGGCGGTCAGAGGGTGACACAACAGAGACAATCTGTGCTAAGCAAAGCCACAAACCAGGCATACGCTTCACTGCCCGGGCTACTCACCAAGGTGTCCCCGGAGAGGACCTCCAGGAGGGAGATGAGGTTGTGTCCATCCCGCAGGTCTTCGTAGAGGTCGTTGACGTGACGCTGGGCCTAGGGAGAAAAAAGATAGGTTAAGCCAAATTCTGGAACAGTCTGTTTTTGAGACTTGCGGAATCTTCTGGGTAGACAGAGGAGGATGATGGTGTGATGACATGATAAGTCAGCCGACAACCAACATGCACCATCTGCAGCCAGTGAGCAAACATCTATCAGCACATAGAGTTTAGCAAACAAAAATACATATAAAACAATAAATTCAGTCAACAAATCTATGCTTTATAGAACCTCAAACTACTCTTGGGCAATGTATTTCTAACTTGGAATCCCCAACTGCGTCATTAGTCGGTTCAAAGTCCATCAGCACAAAAGTCCCCATTTACAGCCAACATGCGCTGGAGGGTTTTCCTGTGAGTAATATGCCAATAAATATCTGGCTGCAGAAAGTTTCAGAATGAGAGGACGCCTCTTAAGCGAGGGCGGCGTCTATTTTGGGACTGAAGTGAAGAAGGCGTGGAGATCTGGGCTACTGGAGGCGATAAAGGAAATGTCTTAAATCCCCAGTATGAGAAGCCTAACCTCATTTTGGTATCGCAGAATGCTGTGGTTTATTGCTAATGGTGCCGGAGACGACTCTTTTGTGTTAAGTCTGCGAGACCTACTGAAGGATTGATCCATATGGCCAATGTATCAACAGGTACGGCACACGAAGAGGGTGCAGTCATCGTGATTAGGGAGGAAGACTTACGCTACAGACCTTCTACTTCCGACTCAGTACAGAGTTGGTTAAATCGACATCTCATGCCACTCGATCGGAGTGACACTCACCTTGTACGACAGCCAGAATCATTGTTCTTGTACTCTAGACTAGGGTATCAAATCCAGAAAAAAATACACTACATATATTGCGTTTTGTTCCTATGCACTCCTCACCATTTTTTTGATAACTCTACGTGGACATTTAACACATTTTAGATCTGGGTTTTGGCAGCACAGCATGAAATAGACCTATTATTAACAATATACACAGACTGGGCTTTGAGATTACCCCTTTCAACCACTGCCTTTCTTTGGACAGCTACCATTGGCTGGTGAATTTGTCAATCATGCCTTTGCTGAGCCCAGAGGAGACTCCATGTCCCACCTAATAGTATTGGCTGTTTGGGTGTATCCTTCTGCCTCCAATCCAGAGCTTGCATTGACCTGCCTGAGGGACTACTTTACATGTGTAGCCCTCTATCCTCTCTTGCTATCTCCCTGTCGGAAGTATTACTCCAATGTGCTGACATTGTGTCCGTTAGCACTTTAAACCCATAAATATGTGTTTTTCCAATGCTTGCTTGAAATTACAATTCTGCAAACAGGTGATTCATGGTCATAACCCGGGATGGCGAATCTGAAAGCTTGTGAACATAGAGCTCTTGTTACACCTTTTTGTACCCTTTGCCCCCCTGCAGGACCCTGGCCTACGCACCAAGGGAGGGTGGACACTCAACAATGTTTGACTTGCAATAAAAGGATGAATAATGGATCTGAGAACAAATGTTGCATTCAGTCCTCCTGACCTGCTCCCAGGAAGGCGCTGCCTTCTGCACGTGAGAGAGACGCCTGATAGGTGCCACACCAGACGCGCCCTGGAGAATAGAGAAAACCGGCCAATGGGCGTGCAGGAAAGAATGCTGGTAAAGTCCAACACTGGTCCAGGCGCATTGCAGTCTGGGAAAGAGCCAGTCCTAAGGGCAGACAGTGCAAACAAGGCTGAGCACACACCCCGTTTTATCACACTCTCCTGTGCCTCGATAATACATCACCTACCCAGGGTGCAAACCTAGTGGGAGAAGTTTATCTCCCCCTCTCTGAAGGGATGAGACCTAAGCAATCAAGAAGGGCGGTGCCTCCTGGGGCTGGCTGAAACTGATTTGAATACGTCATAGACAAGCAAAAAAACAGTAGAATCGAATGATGGCCATAGAATTCCCAGATATTAAGATTAGATTCATTACCTCCTTACTGTCTAAGTGAGTCTCCCTAAGTGACATGGCTTTGCCTAAAAGTGAGTCTCTTACTCACTGTGCCAGAGGAACTCTCACTGCGCTCACCAATGAGGCCCACCCATGCCGAAAGACCACCGGTGCGGCTTGAGTGTCCCTCTCTTAAAAAGATTCATTTGTGTATGGTTGGTCACCTTCTGTAATGTCCCCATTAAGCTTCTACCGATTACAGCGCGTCCGAAGCCTATAGAATTTACTACCCACTATGTTCAACAGTGTGCACGGAAATTAGTATTGTGACCACAACACCACCAGAATCGTAGAGGTAAAGTTAATCCAGGGTAGGCCATGGGTACTCGCAAACATTTTCTCAGGTGCTGAAAAGCTAATCTGTAGTGTGACCGGGGCCCCATTGATGCCAGCATGGTGGCGGTCGGTGAGTGAGTGGTGTGAGGTGGGCGTAAGGGAAGCGATGCATGTACATCTAGTGGTTAAAATGCACCTGGGATCAATCCCAGCTTCCACACTTGACCAAACTGTGTGATCCCAGGCAATTGTTCTATTTCACTTAGCTAGTGGCAATGTTGTCTTGGAGGGTGGGGGTGAGGCATGAAGGTTTTTAAAATCATGCTTGAAACGATCACATAAACAAAAGAAAGCGATGCACTTTTAGAATCTGATTACTAAGGTAAAACACTTCTGCATGTTAATGAAATACACTTTTTGGAATTTTTTTAGAGACTTTATCATATTTGTTCATGAAAACTGTTAAAGATAAGTGGTGCAGAACAGATTCTGTGCTTTTTTTTCAACTTCAGTTCGACTGCAAGTAAATGTTTGACATTTAATAGCTCTATCGGTGCTTTGTAAAGAAAACAGCAGTCTAGTGCTGCTGCTGTTCAACCAGGGGCCACATGGAAAGCTCAGAAGGACCGCATGCGCCCCCTGGGCCGTACTTTGAGTATCGCTGCTCTAGGCCTATGGGCGGTGCATCGAACATGAGGCAAGGAGTGATGGCTGTCACATGATCAGATGGTTTATATAAAGAGTGATCAGAGGTCGAGTTACAATAAAAAGGAGTGGCTGCGTTGCAGTCAGACATTAAAAGAACAATGGGAAAGTCACGTGACCGTGAAGAGTGTCAGAAGAACAATGAGAGGTCACATGACAGTGGAGGTGTTTGAAAAAACTGGAAATCACGTGACGGTGTGGCAGAAGAACACTGACAGGTTAGGTGACAGTGAAGGGCGTTAGAAGAATACAGGGAGGGGTTGTGGGGATAACGAGAGGTCACATCAGTGACGTGTGTTAGGGCCCCAATGAGAGGTCAAGTGAGATTGGGGCATGCTAAAGGAACAGTAAGTCTGTTGGGGAATAGCCAACAGTCACGTGACAGTAAAGGGGGTGCTAAGCGACCAGGGATAGGTCACATGACACAAAGCTGTCCAATCATGTGAGCGGAAGGATGACCCAGTGTCGCATGGCTAGAATGTGGAGGCAAACATGGTGCTCCCATGTTACTGTTGAAGGTTTGGGAGAAGCAGTGAGTTACCCCACTAGAGTGAGGCTACAGGGGCGAGGGCTTGTAGAATGACCAATTGGACAACAGTCAACACCAGGGAAACAGAACTAGAACCTTAATGACATTCATTAATAAACACATAAAAATTAAAGGGATACTACAGGGGTGCACAGAGCAGGCAGAGTCCTTCGGAGGGTGAGGTGAGCCGGGAGCGGTGCTAGGCCACTCCGCGGCGCGAGGAGGGAGGAGGTATGTTCTGGTTGCACCAAGGACTCTATAGCAAGCTGAACACAGCCCTGGGTCAACAGTGAGCAATCAGGAACAGCGCACAGGCAAAGGGCACAGGCAAAGAGCATGCAAACATACCTCTGCTCTCCAGTGCTGTGCAGCAGAAGGGGTGAAGAAGAGGAGGAGAGAGACAGGAGAGAGAAGAGAGGAGGAGAAAGTCAAACGAGGAGCAGTGAAGTACAGGAGGCAGTTTAAAGAATGATATAAAGACGACAGAAACACTGACACCCAGCAGAAACCAGAACCAGCCGCTGCAGACAATGCATCGCTGCACCGTACCAGCACAGCCACCACATACCAGCTGTGCACCTGGGCAATGCAGAGCCCTCCAGCATATCACGACGTGTGGAACGCCATCTGCAAGAGTATCCTTTGCGGGGGAGATTACGGATTCAAGAAATGCTAAACATTTTACAAACTGTCGCATCATGTTCCCTTCGGCAAAGTCTCAATTCCCACAGCTGGAAATGTAGAAATATTAGGATGTGTTTTTAGCTCAGACCAGCCAGCACTTAATTAATATTCTCATTTTGCCTGGTATTTATGACATTAATTTTATTTCACTCTTTTTTCCTTCTATTCTCCTCTAACCCAATATCCACTCTATCGCCCCCACACCCTCCATCACCCCCCAGATCATCTGAACCAAGATCTTCAGACGAATTCACACTCCATCCATTTGGGCCTATTTCTCAAATCAAATGAAACCGTGGCATTTTACGTAAATTGGCGGAATACATTTTAGGCTTGAAGACTAAAAGCTGTATAGAATTTAGAACTGTATGTACATCCCTAGGTCTAGCTTGGTAGTGTAGCAATCTGCAAGACATATTGTTACCAGTTCTCTAAAATCTAAATAGAGTGAGCTTTAGCTCCACCCAGAGGAGTACTGCTTTCACCTCATACTACTGGCTGTTTGTTGTATCATTCCACTTTCCAGGAAGTGCTTCCACGCACAAGGGACTATTTTAATTCTCTAAAGTTCCACCTCAATGTCACATCCAATTACCTCCTACATGCATTAATTCCACAAAGAAATCAATACACGTTTTGGTACTTTTAGCCAGCATTGGCAAAGTCAAAAGATTTGGCTTTGCTGTGATACACAGCAATTGAGAATGTCTTTTTCACGTGTTGTCGCTTTTGTGTCATGTATTGCTTTGCCAGTGCATGTTGTTATTCCCATGTTATTTTGTGGAAAGCACGGAATGAGAAGACCTTCAGTGCGACGAGAACGATTTTTGTTTGCTAGATTTCTATATTTCCTGGTCTCTTATGACATTTACATAGTCCTTGCACCTCTAGGTCTACACTTCAAAGCACTGTGAGTGATACATTAGACGCCTTCAAAGATCACCACGCCGAACAGGCCCGCAGCGAGACCTAGGTTTTTTTTCTTCTCTGACAATATCCTAATACCTGTGAGTAGCTGGGAAGTGTCAGCCACATCAGGTCATGAGTGATATTTAAGCCCCTCTGATACTTCCTGCAACCCTACCTGCCTGTCAATCAATTTTAATATACTTACTTTTCGAGGAAAGTGACACCAGCGAGCGCTTCCTCTTTTTACGGTGCTACAAGCACTAGTTCTATGCCAGCTAGCATTATAGGCACCGATTCATCATACGATAGTTAAAATAGTCATGCAAATGGTAGAATTATGCAAAATAAAGGCTGATAACATTACATATGTATCATAATAGAGGCAATAAGGTGTATGCCTGATGCTGATAGGAGGAGGAATACAAATTATACTCCCTAAGACTTTCTTAGTAACTGCTTCTGTGGAGAAGCGTGGCTCAATGGTTAGAGCGGCAGACCCGGATGCAGAGGTCTGGCCCCGAGACCAGGGTTCAATTCCCCGCCTCGGCGGGTCTTGGGCTCAATTTCCTCGGACCTGACAATTCTCGCCTCAGTTCTTTGTCTAATCATGGGTCCCACTCTGCGACTCTGGGCAATAGCTTGCTTAATCTCCACAACGGCCCCAGCAGCGCTTGGATGCCTGGCTTCACCTTGGGGGTACCCAGGAGTGGACATCTCACAGGAAAGCCAGGAAGGGTTCCACAGAGGTATGGATACAGCGCTACGAGACCTCTGGGTAGAAGGCGCTATATAAATACAATCACATTTACATTTACCCATCCGTTGTCTACTCGTGCTAAATATGGAGAGAACCGACCCACATGCAGCTCACTCTATCAGAGGAGGCCCCCACTAAGATACCGTCTAACTTGTAATTTACCTTAGCACACATCACACTGCTTTCTCTAGCAGACGCTCATAGATAAGCCCATAGGCTAAGAATTGTAAGCCTTTTAGGTCGAGCCTGGGCAGAGTACTGCTGCGAGGCATGCAGTATGGCTTTGTAGCCCCGCCCACTCTCCGCCCCTAATTTTATTTGGCTAGCGTCATTGTCCTTTGTAAACGCTGGCTTGCAAGTCGTTATTAGGGCTTTTAGTCCCTCCTTGGTACCGCCTTGTCTGCATTTGTAACCTTCCCTGGCAACTGGCCCTTCTCCTTCTGTTGTGACATGGTAGGCCTTATTTAGTTTGACCCTTGCTCATTGCACCATCAGGATTCAAGCAAACCGGGCCGAAGACGGCTGTAATGCCAGAAACCGGTCCCCGGGAGCTTGTTTCCTTCCCAGTGTAAGAATTGGCTTTTGTAGTTTGGTTTGCCCTGTTCCCATCATGCACTGGGACAGGAACAGACTAATTTGCATACAGCCAGGTTCTGAAACTGGGATGGTGCAGTGAGCTAAAAAACGGTGTTGGATCTAGCCCTGATCTCTTGACTGGGTGAGAGCTTTCTGCTTAATTCAGAGACTCTGTCCCTCACCACCACTTGTTGTAAATATTTTTGTCCACCCTAAGCGTGGAAGGGTATTCTCAGATGTGAGACCCTTGCTCATTGCACCATCAGGATTCAAGCAAACCGGGCCGAAGACGGCTGTAATGCCAGAAACCGGTCCCCGGGAGCTTGTTTCCTTCCCAGTGTAAGAATTGGCTGTTGTAGTTTGGTTTGCCCTGTTCCCATCATGCACTGGGACAGGAACAGACTAATTTGCATACAACCAGGTTCTGAAACTGGGATGGTGCAGTGAGCTAAAAAACGGTGTTGGATCTAGCCCTGATCTCTTGACTGGGTGAGAGCTTTCTGTCCCTCACCACCACTTGTTGTAATTATTTAGTTTGTAAGCACTATTTTCTTTAATGGGTTTCTCCTACTGCAGGCACGAGGTGCTTTCCTCGCCATGCGCGCTTTCACTTTTAAGCAGCCGCAGACCATGGAGGCCGCTTCTTTGAAGTGAAATTGGTCTCGCATTTACAAGAGTTTGAACTATTGCCATTGTAAATGCTAATAGCTTAAACCTCACGTAAACGTGAGACCTATTGCATTGCAAATGCTTGTTTCACGTGTTAGTGTTTTGGTCAAATGATGATGAAAGAAATGATCAGCAGGGAGTCTAGTGTACCTGACTGGATGTGCCTGGAGTAACAGCAGCCTCGAGCTCTGGGATGCGCCGCTGTGGCCACTTTACGCCTAGTGCATGGGGGACTGATGCTCTCAGGGTGTCTGTATGCAATATGCCTGTGCACCTGGTATCTATGCTTTTCATAGGGCATATTGGGAACTTCTCAGCAAATCTGGAATACTTTTAATGAACAGATCTGGTGACTAAGAGACATTGAGAGCAAGAGTCTTATTTATTGTTTTAAAAAAAATCACAGAATGTGGTAACTTGTGGAGGCCAGAGGTGGAACTGTTATGTTATGTTATGTTAGTTTAGTCTTTTATAGCGCTCGGCTACTCCATGGAGTGTCCCGGCGCTTTTATTGTAAACCTGTAACAGAATAACACAACACAGTAAATAAAACGGACCCAGCAGAAAGAAAGAAAGAACATGCTAAAGTGAGAAAGGCCCTTCCTAAAGGGTGGTCTCCTGGTTCCACTAAGTATACGTTAACCACCCTTCCCTTACCAGGCAGTATTGTAATTTACTAAGACAGCGCCGTCACATCTCAGGAGGGTTGTACATTGGTCAAGTTAGCATCAGAGGTGCCACTAGGACTCTAAGAGATTCTTATGCCAGAGTGGCCACAGGAGACATCGAGGGGTCATGGTCAAAGGAGAAGAGGAAAAGAGCAAATGGCTACTGGTGACACAAAGGTCACCACATCCACAGTAGGCTTCAAGGACACAGTGACTCCTAGAGACACCCATGCCAAATGACCACAGAGGACATACACAGCTCATCGACCACTCGACACGTACATGAAGCACGTCAACCACTCGACACACACACACACACAGAACATCCACCACTAGACACACACACCCAAAGCCCATTCACCATTTGACACACACACAGAACACATCCACCACTCGAAACACACACGCAGCTTATCCACCATTCGAAACACACACAGAGCACATCCACCACTCGAAACACTCACAGAGCACACCCACCACTCAACACACAGAGCACATCCACCACTCGACACACACACAAAGCACGTCAACCACTCGACACACAAACAGAACATTCACCACTCGACACACACACACACAGCCCATTCACCATTTGACACACACACAGACCACATCCATCATTCGAAACACACACAGCCCATCCACCACTCGAAACACACACAGAGCACATCCACCACTCGACACACAGATCACATCCACCACTCGACACACAGATCACATCCACCACTCGACAAACAGATCACCTCCACCACTCGACACACAAATCACATCCATCACTCGACACACAGAGCACATCCACCACTCGACACACAGAGCACATCCACCACTCGACACACACACAAAGCATATCAAACACTCGACACACACACAAAGCATATCAAACACTCGACACACACACATAGAACATCCACCACTCGACACACACACAAAGTCCATTCACAATTTGACAGACACACACAGAACACATCCACCATTCGAAACACACACAGAGTACACCCACCACTCAACACACAGAGCACATCCACCACTCGACACACACACAAAGCACGTCAACCACTCGACACACAAACAGAACATTCACCACTCCACACACACACACACAGCCCATTCACCATTTGACACACACACAGACCACATCCATCATTCGAAACACACACAGCCCATCCACCACTCGAAACACACACAGAGCACATCCACCACTCGACACACAGATCACATCCACCACTCGACACACAGATCACATCCACCACTCGACAAACAGATCACATCCACCACTCGACACACAGATCACATCCACCACTCGACAAACAGATCACCTCCACCACTCGACACATAAATCACATCCATCACTCGACACACAGAGCACATCCACCACTCGACACACAGAGCACATCCACCACTCGACACACAGAGCACATCCACCACTCGACACACACACAAAGCATATCAAACACTCGACACACACACACAGAACATCCACCACTCGACACACACACAAAGTCCATTCACAATTTGACAGACACACACAGAACACATCCACCATTCGAAACACACACACAGCTCATCCACCACTCGACACACAGAGCACATTCACCACTTGAAACACACACAGAGTACATCCACCACTCGACACACAGAGCACATTCAACATTCAGAGCACACCCACCACTCGACACAAACACAAAGCATGTCAACCACTCGACACATCCACCGAATATCCACCACTTTGCACACACACAAAGCTCATTCACCATTTGACACACACTCACAGAACACATCCACCGCTCGAAACACACACACAGCTCATCCACCATTCGAAACATACACAGAGCACATCCACCACTCAACACACACACAAAGCACGTCAACCACTCGACACACACACACACACACACACAATATCCACCACTTGGCACACACACAAAGCCCATTCACCATTTGACACACACACAGCTCATCCACCATTCGAAACACACACACAGCACATCCACCACTCGACACACAGATCACATCCACCATTCGACACACAGATCACATCCACCACTCAACACACAGAGCACACCCACCAATTGACAAACGCACAAAGCAAGTAAACCACTCAACACAAACACACACAGAATATCCATCACTCTACACACACACAAAGCTCCTTTACCATTTGACACACACACAGAACACATCCACCACGCGAAACCCAGAGCACATCCACCACTCGACACATACACAGCACATCCACCACTCGACACAAACACAGCTCATCCACCACTCGACACAAACACAGCTCATCCACCACTCGACACTCCCACATCACACCCACCACTCGACACTCACACACACACCAAATCGACCATTTGACTCACACCGAAAGCACATCCACCACTTGACACACACCCAGCAGATGACATCCAGAAAACAATGACCAAATGAGATGTCCAGAGTGACCTCAGAAGGCTGAGGATGCAACGCACACAGAGGATGCACAGAAGACAACTACAGGAGTTACTCAAGGCCCAATGACCACTTGAGATGTCCGCAGCACTGCATAACGAAAACCTTTCACACCACAAATAAGGACTACTGTCTGTGGCCTTAGTACGACAACCCACATATGGCTGCTACTTTAAGGTAAGGCTCAGGGACTGCCTGTTCTGCCGTGGTATCGACATGTGCCAGCGCCTGTGTGTAAGCACGTGAGCCCTCACTACCTTAAGGCACCGTATGAGCCTCTTTGACAGCTTGTGTGTGATACATCGAGAGACCCACATATGCAGCAAGATTTTCCAATGGGGAACATAAAACAACAATCAAACATTCATCTGTGGAAGACGACCCAGGCCTCCCAGAGAGCGGGCACAGAGGAACCTTTGTATCCAGCATGCACACTGCAACTGTAGCATGTGGCATCGCGCCAACCAAAGCGTCTGGCTTGTATACTGCACAGTGACGCATGCAGGAAGTACATATTAACGCATAGGTAATGCGCAGCATCAGCACATGGCTTCCATGGCTGCAAACCTTGTAGTACCTTAAACATAATATCAAGGTTTAATGACTACAGCTAAGAGAGCATTGACAATCCAGATAAAACTCGTCTCTCATTTGAAATTCAATAGGGGAAAAAATGTCTGATGAGCAGCTCAGTTTACGTGAGAATATGATACCAAAATTATGAAAAAGTGGTGGAGAGTGCTTAAGTAAGGTAATTAGTTGTACGGGATATACGCCCTCTGATGAGAGGCACTGGCGTGGAACACATGCACTTCAGAGCCTACTGTTAAAGAATGGCAAAAAGAAAATGTTTCAGCCCTTTTTTTCCGATACAACAAGCCTTCTGCAGGGATATGGAATAACCATGTACATCTCATTACTCAAATAAAACAGTCTATAATCACCTCATGGAAATTAATCAAATCAAGATTCCAGGGGAAATCATGGTCACCGTTGTCTTTATTTATATCCAACAATAGAGCAATCCAAGGGAAAAATACTTAATACTGTTGTTTCCATACTAAGGGTAACAAAAGTATGTGCAAAAGTTTTATCTCACTAATACCAGTTTTACACCAAATATAGACATCAGTAACTGAAATTTGACCTGTTAGTCTATGCAAATTGCCTGCCACTGTGTGGCTACCCGTGCCCTGCTTTCTTTTTAGTAACTTTAAATCTATTTGAGCAATATATATATTTTTGTACAAATTTAACAAATTATGCATTAGATGGTGGATTGTATGGATGTGTAATCGATCCATAACTATGCAGAAAATACAAAAGGTTCCAGAATTCCATAAAGAGAAGAAACACATTCCATATGACATACAGCTAATGCCACGTATAAAATGTATTCTGAAGCACTTTTAATACTTGTGGCCATATTGTGCAAATGGTGCAACGCTGACACCTTGATCGACAAACCAATGGCACGAGCCTCCTGTACTAGCCTCCATCTTGCCGTCTCGTGAGTCAGGCACAAGAGTGCTTCTGTGCAGCATCTCCATGACAAAACTCTTGTTTACAGAGCGGAAGTCCTCAGAGCAGCACGCGCTGCTGCGGCTTTGCCCGTCTGCGCCTTCAGATAGGAACAAAGGCCCGCGCACGACAGCTTGGCACGGGAACACGAGAGAGACTTCTAGGAAGAAGAAATGAAGATAAGAGCACAAAAAAGGGTTCCAAGACAACCCCAGACACCATCTCCTGGGTCTGTGCCAGGAGTGGGGTGCCGCGTGAAGACATTTCCTCTACGGATGTGTTTATGGGGCTCAGTTGGCCAAGGTACAAAGTGATGAGTGATGGGGCAGTGACCTATGGTAGGGGTGTTGTGTGCACTTCATTACATTGTGTGATTCTAGGCAAACCACATTCTCCCCGAGCCGTGTTTCCTTTATCTGTTCAGGGTTAGGTGGGCTCTGTCAATATTTGGGATTAGCGGCTATATGTAGCAGGATCTTTCACCTAGAGGCAGAGTCTGTCACTACCATTGGCCTTTGTTTTTGTTTTGTTGACGTGTTTTGTTTCACGGGTGCTGTTGGTGGTTGGTGGTCACTTTATGGCAATAAAGAGCCTCACCTCCAGCGGCGGCCTTCTCGCTTCAGGTCAGCTTTTTAACATTTCTATAGCGCTTACTACCCTTATGTGGGGAGCTGAAGCACTTGGCCACACGGGAAGCACACTAGACAGAGTAGGGTGTGTAGTTGGAAGGTTGTTGTCTTTGTTTTTGATTCTATGTGGGAAGTGCTTGCATGTTGTGCATGATGATCACTGTGGTGCGGTTATTGTGTTATGGGATGCAGCGCTTAGCAGTGTGATGGATGAAGAAGTGGAAGACACCAGGGCCCAGTTTAAGGCTTTCGTTAAGCTAGCACCACTGAGCAGCTTTGCAGGTTCCATATGGTATGTTTTATGGTCACAGTCCACTGTTGGCTTGTCCATTCCGAGGTTTATAGTCATGGTCCATCTTCCAGCGAACAGTATATGCTCTAAAAGCAGGAAACACGCATTCTGGGACCGGTTTCGGGGTATCACCCCTCATCAGGCAGGCTAGCTTGAATCCAGTAGCAAAGCGGGCAAGGGACCCACGTCTGGGAATACCCTGCCAACTTAGGGCGAACAAAGCAAACACAAGGAGATGATGGACGGAGAGATAAAACATTTCACACACTCACCCCCAGTCACAGATCTGGGTTGAATCCATCATCATTCTTGATCTCACTTCGACACCCCAGTTCAGACATAGCTATATGCAAATCAGTCTGAACCTGTGCCTCATGGGAACAGTCCAGCCCAAACTGTCAAGCCAGGTGTTCCCTGGACTGGAAACAAGCATCTTGGGACTGATTTTGAGGTATCACCCCTCATCAGCCAGGCTAGCTTGAATCCAGTGGCATGGAGAGCATGGGACCCACGTCTGGGCATACCCGTCCCACTCAGGGTGACAAATGCAAAAAGAGCAATTGATGTACAGAATGCTGATCATTGTCAAACATTCAACCCCAGTCAGAGATCTGGGCCTAAATCCATGGAACCTCAGCACACATGCCACTGCCACTTCTGCATGCCTCACATATTTTCACAACTCACATATTTGCAGCTCGGTGTGGGGGTGCCTCATGCCTGTGCGTGCTCCAGGTATGCAGTACCTAGATTGCTCTCATTCCATCCACGTGTTCAGTCATTTTTTATGGTTGGGGACTTTGCACTGGGCGTATTTTTGCGCTCATGCCAAGACAGGAATGAACCTCACTCCCAGGTCAGGACGTGTTACAGTATATTTCCTCCTTTTTAGTTTCACAGATAACAGCAAGTGCTCTGCTAAGTTAGCAGTGAAGTCGTAAGCATGGCCTTTTATAATTCTAAATGCTTTAACCTGACACCAGGGCATGCTCGCTAATGACATGCCACATTTGAATCACCCCTTACTATTGCAATCTGCACAAATCCGGCTTTCTCCATTTAGAATATAAACTCTTAAAGGGGCCGTCCAGTGTGGAGGAACGTTTTTTTTCTCCCAGTCCCACATCTGTCACAAACCAGTCGGATTGGTAACACAGGCACTCGACAAAGCCCGAGGGGCCGGTACCCGAATTCCAGCTGTGGGCTGCTTTTTTGAGCAGCCCGGGGGCCGATTTGGGAAGTTTCTGCGTTGTTCGATGCCGCTAGCGGCCCAGTGGGTGCCTGAGTAGCCTTTCTGGAGGTAAATGGGAGTCCATTACCTCCCTTTTATCAATGGGCAGAGGTGTCACTCCCTTTCTCTGGCTGGGCCTGCATATTAATGTATGCATATTGAGCAGGGTAGGGCGCCTCAGCAGAAGTGGTCTCACTTGTTTTCAGGTGTGTTTCACCAGTATAAACTAATCCGTACATTTTCTCATCCCCCCCCCCTTTTTTTTTTTTATAACATTTCGCGAATGCAGTGTTTTGCGGAAAAGCAATATGCAAATGTGGGCCACTTTTTATTTGTGTGCCGGGCCTATTTTTAATCCCAATCCAACCCTGTCACAATCCCAACAGCAGGCGCTCTAGAATGACTGTTTGATGATGTCATCTGGGGCTTTGAGATCTAATGTGACATCATACACCGCATGGCCCCTTTAAGTATTGTCCCACCACACTCTGAATAAGAAATTGAGATTTCAGACCTTTTATCCTTTTCTCATTGCAGGAGTGTGACATGACCTCAAAGGTGTAGGAAGATGACAGACTTTACTAAGTCAGAGAGTTTGGCTTTTTTTTTAAAATACTTGTCCCAGTAAATATTTTCCACCCCCTCAACATTTTTTTTTCTCAGAAGGTTATTTTACCACACATTTTTATCAAGAGACCTTCGAAGACAAAAATCTATATTTTTATAAGACTTTCCACTAACCTGCAAATAATACGTTTCATTTTAAAAGCACCATCACAGTGGCAAAGCATACGTTTGCAAATGTCACTCCTCCCTACTAAATATCTTCTGATAAAAGCCTTCATCCGTCCTGGGCCGATATTGGCCCTCCAGGCTTCGTGTTTGATAGTCCACACGCTCTGCTGTGGGGCCTTTCTATTTCTAAACTGTAATCTTACTCGCACGGTTTCCCCAAGAGAACACATTTTTATTTTGGAAAGATCTATTTATATCCTCCCAGGGCATCCCCACATCCCGCTTCCATCTTTCTCATGATGAGGTCAGAGTCTGCGGAAGTGGCTGATGGAGTCGGCTGTGACTGGAAATGCACATGCACCCCCCCATCCCCACCCCCCACCCCCCTCCCCCGTGCCTCTTGTCTGGTAGCGACTCCCTCATTTCCGGATTCCAGTTTCTGAATTTTTAGACCTAATTCTCCCCTATAAGGAAGCCCTCAATTTGTTGTCCTTCCCTTATTTTTTCATGTTGGACATTGGTGGTTTTAATGTTGAACAGGCCTCGGCCACATGGGCCCTGCTTGACATGCGAACAACAGAAGCCCTGTTCCCTGCTTGCTGCACAGAAGAATTTCGGTCTGCCTGACGGGACTGTGCAGGGCCTGGTGTCTGACTTGACGATGACTCTCTGGGACCATGAAGCTGCTCGACAGCAGAGGCACCAGCCTCTCACTGAGTCCCAGGGATGCCTGGGGGCCAGGTCCTGCCAGTGAACTCCACTCGCCTGTGAAATCTCGCTCCTTGAACTTTTTTTTAATATTAAAAATTTACGCTATACACAGCCATTAAGTAAAGAAGTAATTTATAAATAATCAAAAGCCAATAAAAACGGCTAGGAAAAAGCAAAATGCAAATATAACCTACAATAGGACACATCAACAGATGCACATCGAAAGTCCTACATGGTTAAACTTCATTTTCCATTAAGAGACGCTTTCCATTTCTAATTCAGATCATACCCTTCCACTGAGTAGGTGAGACGGTTACAGGCGCAAACGCCTGCACCGGTCCCTGGACCACCCTTTCGAGCTGGAAACCAGTCTCTTCCACCCCAAACCAGTGGACTCAGAAGAACGTCCAAGGCATATCCGTGCTAGAGGCGCTAGCGAACCGATATGCACCCTCCCGTCTGCTACCACAGGCCAAGTGTGGGAAAACACCGCTTCCAAGCACCTGTCCATCCACCCCAAAGACATCTCCAGGACTGCCATCCAAGGAGGACTGCCAGCGAGAGCCTTCGTGCAGGCAAGAGGGCTCAACCAATACAAGTCCTCTCCGAGAGGCTGCACCACAGACGTGATGTCCTACCATCTCTTCTGGGAATGCGCTTACGTGCGGGGCCTGTTGAAGGCCGTAAGCACAGAGTTTAGGGCCTGCATACACACACCATGCATCACCACGAACTCTAATGTATGGTCTGTTCCCAGAGACATACACACTCAGAAACCTCCAGGACTGCTGGAGGCTCCTGTGCTGCTTTCAAGATGTTCTTCTGTTTTCCAGAAACCACCTGCTAGAAGGGAAGGAGACATCAAGCATGGTCTGCCGGAAGATGACCCACAGTCTTCTGCGGGGCTACGCTGCACTGGACAGATCAGGCAATGACTCCCGGCGACCCAAAAGGGTCCCCTTGTATCCTTACACATGGGAGGTGGCTGGAGTTTTTTTTTCCCAGCAACCCAGAAACCGGTTTGTTGATCGGGGAGAGGGGGATGTGGATGAAGAGGGGTGTAGTAAATGTAATGTGATGCAATGTAATGTTTCTGACTAACATGACCTTATACTTAGCAGGTGAGAGTTCAAAGTGATAGTTTATGCACTTGTCAAGTTTGTTACCTACAACTTACAAACAAATAGGTCTCTGTGGAAAGTGACGATTGTATGTATCTGCACCAGACACAAATTCCTGACAAGAGGGAAAAAGATATATATGTCTTTACTTGCCAAACTTTTTCGGTTTGGAGTTTCTTTCTCTTCCCTGTTTTCTCAGTTCATCTTTATATTCTTCAGTTTTTTTAGGGATCCACATATGCAAAGTTTTCCTCTGCAAACATCATTAAGTTTATTTCAAAACTGTGCAGTTGTTGCAAAATAAAATGCGATTAAAAAATTCAACAAAGATACAGTTTGGCGGAAAACCATCCTAGACAATATTCATTTTAAGTAAGAGAATTCTCCTGCAACAAATCTTTTGCAATACCATTCTTTGCACAAGACGTATAACCTGCAGGCACAGCTTTGCGTAGTTTAAAGAACTTTGCAACCTTTGCAAAATGTTCAAATTGCAAAAATGGGGGTCAAAATTGAAATTTCACCATGCCTTAATCCACACCTACGCTTCCATCTCACATTCCTAGAGCTCGGTATAGGGTGCAGATGCTTTATCACATAAGTTGGACACATGCCGAGGACTTTTTCTTCTGGCCCCGCCCGCAAAAAACTGTGATGTTTCCTTTAGACATTCCTACGGTGTCTTTTGTCAGAGAGAAACATGTTGGCACAGGTCCTGTTGCTGAAGCGTAAAAAGCTCCACAGGGACTGCAGGAATAGAGATGGGGGTGGGACGGAAGTTACCAGAAATCGAAATGTAATTTCTGGACATCTATGAACATTCTGGGGATCGAAGGTTTAGCTCATGCTTTTCATCAGGTCCAGAATGAAACGGTTACTTGCCAGTAGGAGTCGTTTTGCAGCTTGAAGAGTTTTCTTCCTTCACATGCTCTGCATTATTCCTCCATCTAGTAGTTGGGCCTGGAATTATTATTTTTGTTGTTGTTGTGGGCGTCGTTGACCACCATTTGCTGGTATGTCCATCCCCGGTGACACACTAGACAGTGCCACGGAAGTTCCTGTTTTTATTCGCCATCTTTGGGTTCTTTTTTCTTTCCTTTTCTGGTGTACCTCCTTTTTTTCTCCATTTGGCTGCATCATCTCCCATCTCTGCACGGGGAGGATGGTGAGTTGCATGCGAGTCCAGACAATTCTTCAAGCTGCAAAACTACTGCTACTGGTAAACATTTTGTTTTGCAAGAAGAATCCTTTTCTGGATTCATGTGCTGTGCATTAGATTATATAGCAGTATGTTTTCCCTTGGGTGGGTTGAGATGAAACGTGGAAGTGTTAGCAAACAGGTGTTAGATTGCCTTCTGTCCCACCTGTGCTTCCTTGCTCATTTGACTGTCCACACAATAAAGTTTTGTAAAGGTGTGTGGTGATGCCCTTGTTGCGGCTGTGCAAGTCAATGGGAATGTTTGCTAAGAACGCCAGAGTTGCACTTTTTTTCCTAGTCGAATGGGCTCTGGGTCATGTGGTCAGTGTCATCCCCACCCTGGAATAACACGTCTGTATTGTTACTACTATCCATTTTAAGATTCTTTCTTTAGTTAATGGGGAGCCTTTGTTGTCTTTGGCAAAGGAGACAAACCACTGGTTCCCTTTACGAAACTCATTTGTTTTTCAAAGGTGGTACACTTAAATTCCTCCTTACATCTGTGTTTTAGGTTATTTGAAGAAAGTTGGCAGCTATATGCTTTGGTTGACAAGAAAGTGAGTCACCACTTTGGGCAGAAAACGAGAGTTGATTCTGAGAACCACCTTGTCCTTGTGTATTTGTAGGTATGGTTCCTGTATTGTTGGCGCTTGAATCTTGCTCACTCTGGGTAGTGATGTGATTGTAATCAGAAAGGCTGTCTTAAGAGTGAGTGACTTTTGATCAGTTTTGTGCTTAGGTTCAAAAGGGTCTGTTATTAACTGCGTTAGAACGATGTTTAAGTTCCACAATAGGGGATCTTGGTGGTTCCACACTCTTGGAAACTTCTGATAATCTCTTCAGCACCGGGGATGTGACGAAGCGGTTACCTGAAGTACCCCTTGTGTAGGCTGTAATTGCTGCCAGGTGTTCCGTTAACAGTGCATAGGTTAGGTCGCTATCTAACAGGTGAGACAGGTATTGTAATACTGTTTCTTCTGTCCTTGTCTCCATTTTCCTGTACTCTGTGCACCATTGAATGTATCTGCTCCAATTTGCAGCACAACATTTCCATGTGCTTGCTTTCCTGCTCCTCTTAGGATTTCCATCATCCTGGGTCGAAGCAGCAGATGTCCGGATTCTAGATATTAATTAGCCAGGCCGCTAGGCTGAGTGTTGCTGGCTCTGGGTGATACACTCTCCCGTCTTGCAGTGTCAGCAGATCTTGTTCTGCTCTGATTGTGATCTTCTGTCCCCTGGACATCTCTAGTAGGTCCCAGTACCAGGTCTGTCTGGCCCATTGTGGGGCTAGGAGGATGAGTTTTGTCTTTATTTGTACAGCTTGGTCCAGTATCCTTGATATCAAAGGGAATAGGAGGACACGTGTATGCAAACCCCCCTGACCAGTTTATTGCAATGGCATTACCCTTCTGACTGGTGGTGTGGCAACCTGGAGGTGAAGTTTTGGCATTTTGAGTTGTTTGCTGTTGCGAACAGGGCTATTTTTGGCTTCCCCCGGAACTTGAACATTTTCTCCAATGTTTCTTGTTTCAGTTCCCATTCATTAAAAGTGCTTTCCTGCCTGCTTAGTTTGTCCACCTCCGTGTTCTGTTTTCCTGGTAAGTGGACTGCTTGCAGTGTGATTTGTCAATGTATCGCCCATCTCCATGTTTCTTGGGCAACCTTGCTCAAGGTGAACGATTTTGTGCCTCCCTGTTTGTTTAAATAAAACATAGTAGTTGTTTTGTCAGTTTGGATTTGTACAGTTTGACCGGTCATGTGCGATTGGAAAGCCCTCAGGGCTAGGAAAACGGTCTACATTTCCAGACAATTGGTGTGGTTCAGCACATCAGTTCCACTGTCCCTGTACTTTCAGGCTGCCTGTGTGTGCTCCCCAACCCTTGTGGGATGCGTCCATTGTTATGGCCACCACTGGAGTTGGTGTTTTGAATGGTCTCCCTATGGTCACATTTCTTGATTTACACCTTTATATCTCCTTTTCTACCTTTGCTGTGACAACAAGTAGATCCTCCCAACTCCAGGAGGCTGGTAACCATTTGTTGCAGATTCATTCCTGCAAGGGATGCATGTGTAGTCTTGCATGTATGATGAACGCTTGCCGTATCTGTTTAAGAGGGTGCTGGAGTTAGCAATCCTCCACTAAGTTGCTGCTTCCCACTCCATTTTCATTTCCACCAAGTCAAGTCTTTTACTTTCCTTTTCGGCTGGTGGGCCTGTGGGTGTTGTTCCTTTTCCTGGTGGTTGCTACAATTGTTGAGTCTGCAGGAGTGTTCCTCTTGAAGCATCCAAGGTCTTTAGTAGAAGGTTGGCATTTCCTTTCTACTCTGGGCGTTCCAGCCCTTCTAGTGGCTGGTTCCTGAAATGCCACCTTCCCGTGGTCTAATATGCTAGAGAGCATTGGTAGCTAAAGATTCCCTTTCTGAGGGGGCATTAGCATTTCAAGGCGGAAACATGAATCTCCCTTTTCCTCCTCTAACTGAGCCTCATATGTCACTGCAGCCCTTTTGATGAGGCTGTTGTAGAGTAATAAGTCATGTGGTGGAGATGGTCTCGAAAGGTAATTAAGCACTCCTTCGTCCGGGGACTCGACATCAAGAGCGTGCGTCTTCGACCTTCTCAAGTTCTTGGAACTCTTCCTGCTCCTTTTCATGAGGTTTTGGTGTTCCTGGGGCCTCCAAAGCAGACTTGTTGTCTTCTGTCCCGGTCGACGTTGAAGGCTTTGCAGGAATACAGGATTCCTACACAGATTTGTCGAACTCTTTCTTCCTTTGCAGGAGCGTGGCAATTTCGGCCTCAAGCCTCACCTTTTTGCATTCGACCTCAAGCGCTTTTTGTTCAGCGTCTAGCATCAGCAATCCTCTTTTTCAGCGTTGACGGGTCCACTATCTCCGAAACTTTGTTCTTGTCGCTCGCTCCCTCTCGAGCGGATGATTGTGCCAAAGGTTTTGACAGTATTGTGCCTCCAATTTTATCTCTCAGTCGAGCTCCATGTGGGTCTTCATCTTTCAGCTGACCTTCGGTCGACGAGTGCTTCCAAGGCAACGCTGCC
The DNA here is from genome assembly GCF_964263255.1 of Lissotriton vulgaris. Classification (NCBI taxonomy): domain Eukaryota; kingdom Metazoa; phylum Chordata; class Amphibia; order Caudata; family Salamandridae; genus Lissotriton; species Lissotriton vulgaris. Next base: position 2,012,747,857 of record NC_141691.1, read on the forward strand.
TTGTGGGACTTATTGTCTGAGGGCTTAGTATCTGATCCTTTTTGCAGTTTAATTACCTTCATTTTATTTTCTTTTTAGCATCCTTTGCCATATTTTTCACTGCTTTTCATTTTTCAACATTGGCCACGTAGTCCTCAGCATCCTATTCTTCTCCGCAAGCTGTCTCTACTTCCTCAACATTTTCTTCATCGTCACTAGATAGACCAAGGTCCTTTAGCGAAACCTGCATCCTCGGAGTGCTTGCCATGGTATAGTGCTGTAGCCCCAGTTGTTGACATACCTTTGCAGTCTTGGGTACAAACGTAGTGCATGTCTCGCAGTCTTCGTCCCTGTTATCTTTCGGAAGACAAAGGTTGTACACCTTGTGGGGGGTCTCCCTGGGTAAACTGGTGTGGCAGAATTTAAAAGGGGTGTTTTCAATGACTCCTCTCTGCCTTTATTCTCCAACCACCAACCACGTGGTCCCTTGTCAGGAGAAAAGAGAAGAGTCCCCTTCTCTCTTTTCGTCCTTTTCATGTTCTTTGACGATTTGGTTGAATTTATTTAAAAACATTTTTTTTTTAAACCTTTGGAACTTCTTCACCTTGCTTCCAGACCCAATGGCGGAACAATTGATAAGTCCTCGGAATCTAAGAAGGACTTCCAAGACATGATGCATCATCAAAAACAAGCTTGACCCTTGAAGCCCCTCATTCTGGCCTTCAGCGAAGGGCACTCCTGCCCCTCCCCCACCCAAGAAGTCAGTTAGGAGCCTTGCTGTCCTTATTGACAAAGAACTCTCCCTGAAATCTCAACTTGGAACAGTAATCGCCTCTTGTTTCCTACAACTCCGCAGAATTAAGAAAATAGGGAAATTCCTTACAATGGAGGTATGGGTCCCAGTTATATTCTCCCTGGTTTTATTGGGAATAAAATATGCTAACCTTTTCTACCTGGGCCTCCCTAGATGCCTCACGTGCAGGCTTCAAATGCTCCAGAACCCAGCAGCAGAGCCGATTTTCCAACTTCCCAGACAATGTTACATCTCCCCAGTGATAAGAGAACTCCGTTGGCTTACGGGTGAACAGAGGTCCATCTTCAAAACCAGATGCATTTTATTTAAATCCCTCAATATGAAAAGTCCAGCCTTCATAAAAACTCGAATTCAAAAGTACATTCCTTATCGAACTCTCTGAGCCACCCATTTGTATAATCTATCGATCCCTCCATTCATAAAGAAAGGGCCAGGTGGCTCCAGACTCTCCGTTGAAGCTCTCCACCTCTGGAGCTCCATGCCGCTGGAAATTAGGATGACACCCAACTACATGAAATTCAGACAACTGTTGAAAACATGGCTCTTTAAAAAAAGCTTACAAGAATTCTTGAGCTGACACCTTAGCGCCAAGGAACCGCTCAGTGTATGTGAGCTCTACAAATGCCAGTAACATAACATACCACCAAATGGTGGTTGATGACGCCCACAACTACACAAAAAACACACAAAAAATACTTCCGTACCCAATCACTAGTAGGCGGCGTAATGCACAGCATGTGAATCCAGAAAATAATTCATGCTGCAAAAGCATTAGTCTATGTGGTGTGGTAGTAGCCGGGAGAGCAAAGTAACCAAATCTGTTGAACCAAGCACTCCAACAACCTACAAAACCTTGACTGCCAATCCCGATGACCAAACTAATTCCAAGAAGTCAAATAATCCTGGCCTGAAAACAAGTCCTAACCAACCAATCATTCACGAATAGCCAACTAATCCCCAACCAACTCAAACAGCATAACAATTTACTTCAACCAGCCAAACAACCCGAATCAAACAACTTGAACCAGCCAAACAACCCGAATCAAACAACTTGAACCAGGCAAACAACGCCAATCAAACAACTAAAACCAGGCAAACAACCTCAATCAAACAATGGTTTAACTGCTGTCAGCAAACTAAGACCAACCAACCAATAGAGCCTAACTCACCCAAACTACACTGTATTAGCCAACTAAGTAGGTTGGTCCTAGCTAACCAAACAATAATTACCCACACAACCATGCCTTATCTAGCAGTTTAGTGGGAGATTTAACTTTACAATTATTTCACAATCATAAATTGAGTTTTTTGCTTTCCACCTCTAAAACTATCCTTGCCCAATGCAAGCAAACAAGCGGCTGAGAAACACTAAAGGTTGACACTATAGTGGGTTGAAGTGTCGGGTGGTGTGCTCCAAGCACCGACATCTCCTGGTCCACTGACCCAAAGCAGGGTGTTAAAACACTTGCCCTCTTTCAGTGAGGAAAGTGCAACAGTCCACATGAACTTTCAGCTGCACCCACTCTACTCATCAGCACTAGAGCGAGATTGTTCTGGGAGCCCCAGTTAGGACATGTAATAGGGTGTAAATTTGTGGGAGTCCCCCTCGAAGCCCGAACAGAGGTCACCACAGACCAGGAAGAAGACGTCAGCAGCTGTGAGGTCAGATAGTCGGAGCACTCACGGTTGTCAAGCTGTTTTTAAAATCCAGGCAGGCCTCAGAGAGGGGTACACTGCATCCTGTCAGTGACTAGAGTGCCAGTGTGCTAGGGCCACCGGGTACCAGATGGAAGCAGAGGTGCTTGAATTAGTATTTATGATAGGATTTTTTAAAGTAAAAACATCTTTAAGAAATGTATTTTCATTTTGACCGAAATACATTTTTAGGACAAATCATGCTGTCTTTGTAGCTGAAAATTCCCCAAAATAAAACAATGCATTTTCGTTACTTAAAATATCCCTTGAAGACCCCACAGCTACAATAACAGAGCGCCATCTTGCTGCTGGCCACTGGTCTTGCATATCCCCAATTCACTAACGTTGAAATCAATCTAGATACTGGATTCTGTTTTTGTCTTTTTGTGCTATTTGCCTCATTGCACAAAGTAAACTGAGCATATCTGATGGTCTCCCTGGGCATCAGTTTGAGAAATAACTCCCTCTGCAAACAGGAAGATGGCACCGTGCCAGGGGCGAGTGGAAGAAAGAAGCCACATTGGGGCAAACCTCAAAGCAAGGGTGCTTGGTGCTCTATGTGCCCCCCAGGGCGGCTTGGCACCAGGTCTCAGTGCAAAGTATAACATGGCAACCCCACAGCCCAGCTCCATCATTGTGCACACTATGTGCCTACTCTGCAGACCGCACTTCACTCATTTGCATTGAAGGCAAATAGACCGGTGTCTGTGGAGAGTCCTCAGCGAGACAATATTGTGTAGATGCATGGAGTCAAGGCCACTGCTGGCTTCCCAGAATGCTCTTTTTTTATGTTTTCTGCCCTGGTTTTCGGCCAACTGTGGTTCCATACTCTGCAGCTACCCCCAATATATAATTTGTAAACGTGCTGCCCACCCCCTCTTTCAGGACCAGGAATCTGAGATGTAACATCTGTGTTCACTGGATACAAAGGTATCAAGCTTGATACGAACATGTATTGTGGCTGCAGGCTTGGATTGACACAAAGATGTTGAGAGACAAAATGCTGGGATTGGTAGAAAGGTGCCAGGTGATAGTGTTCCAGGATTGGGACAATGGTGCCAGGTGGTTGTGTGGTAGGATTGATACAGACATGTTGTATGGCAGCATGCTAGGCTTGATACAAAATTTCTATGTGGCAGTGGGCTAGGATTGATGCAAAGCTACAAGGTGACAGTAGGCTTGGCTTGATACGAGTTGTTGTGTGGCACCATACTAGGGTTGATGCAAAGGTGCCTGGCAGGAGTGTGCTAGGATTGAATCAAAGGTGCCCATCAGCAGTGCGTAGGTTGATACAAAGGTGCCTGTCGGCAGTGCAGTAGGATCGATACAAATGGACCTGTCGGCAGTGCACTAGGAATTATATAGAGGTGCCTGTCGGCAGTGCAGTAGGATTGATACAAAGGTGCCAGGTGAGAGCATGCTTGGAATGATACAAACTGTATTGTGGCACCATGCTAGGATAGATGCAAAGGTGTCGGTGTTAGTGCAACACGATTCACACAAAGGTGTCTGGTGGCAGTGTGCAAGAATTGATACACAGATGCCTGTCAGAAGTGTGCAAAGAATAATATAAAGGTACCTGGTAGCAGTAAGCAAGGATTGATACAAAGGTGCCTGGTGGCAGAGTGCAAGGATTGATTCAAGAATGCCAGGTGAGAGTGATACAAGCTGTAGTGTGACAAGATGCTAGTATTGATGTAAGGGTGTGAGTGGTAGTGTGCAAAGATTGATACATAGGCGTCTACCATTAGCATGCTAGTATTACTATATAGTACCTGTCGACAGTGTACTAGGAAGGATACAAAGGAGGGAGGTGACATCATGCTTGGATTGATATAAACTGTCTTGTGGCAGCAAGCTAGGATTGATGCAAAGGTGCCTGGCGGCAGTGCGCTAGGATTGATACAAAGGTGCCTGTCGGCAGTGTACCAGTAATGATACTAGGCATGGAAACAAGGGCAAGGCATTTACAGGGGACTGTGGACAACTATCAGCAATAGGGAGCACACACCTCAAAGCCCCAAAGAGGATACAACGTCCTGCTGCCCAGAAGTACATTCAAGAACTTCTCCAGTGAACACACCTCATTTGTGTCCTATCGGACTTTAATATTTATTCAGCCGGTCGCTACGTCCCATACGATTTAAGAGCAAATTCAGCCCCTCACTACTTCCCATACAGTGTAAGAGTTCATCTAGCCCATCGCTACCTCCCTTACAATTCTAGAGCTCATTCAACCGTTTGCTACCTCCAAAACAATTCAAGAGTTCATCTAGCCTGTAACAACCTCCCATATGATTCAAGAGCTCCTCCCACCCGACGCTACTTCTCATACGATTCAAGAACTTCTTAGATTTGAAATGTTATTTCCGTGATGCACCCAATTGAAATGCTCCCTTTGCTATGCTCAAACTCTATTCCGTGTTAAGTTAGCATTCATGGCGCCAGCTTTATTGATGCAATCTTGTTCTGTAACTAGGATCGAGCTTCTGTCTCGTAATGCTTTCCTCAGCAGAAAGGATGCCCCTGCACCTCCAGTTTGTACTATCTATTGTTTCATACTTTTACTGTTAGATAGACTCATTCCCACATCTTAGAATGGTAGACTCCGGCCGAAAGGCCTTGGGGTCGAGATAGCATGTACACAGCCCTGTGCCATGGTTCATCCTTGTTTGCCTTCTTTGTTCACCATGGCCTGAGCTGGAATATTTCAGTTTGGATGGGACTCTAGAGGTGTTGGAAATGTATATTTTGTGTTACCGTGTGGACGGGGGTCAATCCCTCGGCAGTCCAACGCTACCTCCAATACGATTCAAGAGCTCATCTCGCCCAATGCGAGAGGCCATATGCTTCAAGAGCTCATTGTGCCTTTGCACCCTCCCATGGTATACAAGAACTTCTCCAGGATACTGGCACCTCCCAAAGGACATAGGAGCTCCTAAACATGCTCATACCACACTAAGTACTTCTACATCCTACTGTTACTTTCCAAAGCATTTTTATTCAGATATCATCGCACGTTCATGATCTAAAACAATTCATTAAAAAGTAACAATAACATGCAGCCTAAGTTAACATAGAGATATATTTCCCACTATTGAATAGTTAAAAAAAGCACTTTTGAAACAGAAGTGGTAAAGAAAGATCACAGCGATAACTACATCATCAGCCTTAAAAGCTCCAAGTTCTAAATGCAGCCGTCTTCCCTCTGCTTGCACCCTTCCCTCCTATCAGGCCCTCCAGAAGAGACTTGGGCTATGCTCGCTGCACAGCCCAGCGCTCCGGCTGCCGACACAGTTTTCAATGTTTCAATTTCTTGGAATTTATATAGCATACAGCTACCTTCAAGTAGGTGTCCCGGCGCTAGCGGAAAGCACATGAAAGTAAAGGGGGAAACCTAAGATTATATAGCCATAAGAGAGGTCTCAAACAGAAAGGTTTTGAGATCGAGTCTGAAAAGTGATTCTGAAGGGCTGCAGCGCAGACTGAGCCGCAGTGCGTTCCGCGGTTTGGAAGCCAGTATGGAGGGAACATACAGTGGCTTGAGGTATCAGACCCCAGAGCTCTGGACTCGGAGCACAATTCGAGCCAATGTTCATGAGTGTCTCTCTGGAGTGAGGTGAGGTCCTTACCATCTGTGAACAGTGACTGGGAAGCCCTAGGTGAAAACACCAGTGCATCCATGTGCAATGCACCATTCATGAGCTGGCACTAACCTGCTGTCATTACAGCTCCTCAGCGCGGGGCCCAGGCCTGAGCTCAGCGCTCCTTGTTCCAAGAGAACCGGTCTGAACCTAGGATCAGGGAACTAATCCTGTGGGGATCCTTGGCCCATCTCTGTGGACAGCTGTCTAGTGTGACCAGTCACCCTCTAATAGTGCCCCAAAGACCCAGGAAGTTTGCTAATTTTTTGTCTTTGACGATCTTTCACTGACTCTCCAAACAGGGCCAAGAAGCCAGTCTGTCTTTAGCCCACTTTATAAATATTTTCTCACTGTCATCCTATAGTGCATTGTGCTCTTAAAGAACCTCTGCACTGTCCTGGTATGCCCCACATCACAAAAGGAGTCCCTATAACGTCACGAGCTGCAGGGTATCTGCAGTGAAATTAATGCAATGTCCTGATGTGCCTTGATTGTACAGCGTACTCTGTGCAGTGCCAAGCTGTGCCCTGCATCCACAGGAGAACTTCTGCAATGCTCAGCTGTGCCTACTCTGCAATGCCCAGCTGTGTCCTGAGTCTGCAGTGTATAAACTCTGCAATGCCCGGCTATGCCATGAATCTACACGGTATAAACTGTGCAATGTCCAGCTGTGCCCTGCATCCACAGGAGAACTTCTGCAATGCTCAGCTGTGCCTACTCTGCAATGCCCAGCTGTGCCCTGAGTCTGCAGTGTATAAACTCTGCAATGCCCGGCTATGCCATGAATCTACATGGTATAAACTGTGCAATGCCCTGCATTTACAGTGCATAAACTGTGCAATGCCCAGCTGTGCCCTGCATCTACAGGAGAATTTCTGCAATGCTCAGCTGTGCCTACTCTGCAATGCCCAGCTGTGTCCTGAGTCTGCAGTGTATAAACTCTGCAATGCCCGGCTATGCCATGAATCTACATGGTATAAACTTTGCAATGCCCAGCTGTGCCCTGCATTTACAGTGCATACACTCTGCAATGCCCAGCTGTGCCCTGCATCTACAGGAGAATTTCGGCAATGCTCAGCTGTGCCTACTCTGCAATGCCCAGCTGTGCCCTGAATCTGCAGTGTATAAACTCTGCAATGCCCAGCTATGCCATGCATCTACATTGTATAAACTCCGCAATGCCCAGCTGTGCCCTGCATCTGCAGTGTATAAGCTTTGCAATGCCCAGCTGTACCCTGCATCTGCAGTGTATATACTCTGCTATGCCATGTGTGTCCAGCAGAACCACTGCAATGCCCAGCTGTGCCCTGCATTTACAGTGCATAAACTCTGCAATGCCCAACTGTGCCCTGCATCTGCAGTGTATAAACTCTGCTGTGCCGAGCTGTGTCCTGTGTCTGCAGAGTATAAACTGCAATGCCCAGCTGTGTCCTGCATATGCAGTGTACAAAGTCTGCTGGGCCCAGCTTTTCCCTGCATCTACGGTCTCCAACCAGTAGCTCGTGAGCTGCTCTAGCTCTCCAGCTACCTCTGAGTAGCTCACCTGCGTGCAGCCCAGCTTATTAAATTAGAAAGCTTGTGCTTGGTTGAATTAATATACATATAACAAAATTGAGATTATACAACACTAATAATATTAGTAGCTCTCAATGCATTTCATTGAACATGAGTAGCTCTCAAAACAGAAAAAGATGGAGACCCCCGATTAACTCCTCTATGCCATAGTTATCCAGCAGAACCGCTGCAGTGCCCAGCTGTGCCCTGCATTTAGTGCATACACTCTGCAATGCCCAACGGTGCCCTGTGTGCACGGGGACGTGGAGGTTCTATAATAGCCTTCTTGTCCTATGCTTACAATACTATACCATGCAATCTCCCTACAGCAGACTCTCTGTATGCCCTGCTGTGCCCTGTGTCCACGGGGAGCCTCGGTGCCCTGTGTCTCCAATGCCCCTCGGTGCTTTCGCAGCTACAAGGATCCTTCGGATGTGGCCTGGCACCCTGGGCAGACACTCCCCCAACCAAGAGAGAAGATGTCAGTCTGGGATCCTCAGAATAAAGGGCAGCGCGTGACAGATGCATTTCCTCAGACGTGCGAGGACGCGCAGAGAACGCGCCCCGCGTGCCATGGCGTGGGCCCTCGCCTCTCATCTCGCGCCACGCGGAAGGGCGCGGCCGGGCGTCCTTCCAGCCTGACTCACAGCAGACAACTTGATTGTATTAACAGCCAGCGCGAGCCAAACCTCTGAAGGGCTCAAAATGTCAGGGAAATGCAAGTACGAGGGGCCCCTCCTAACAAATGAAATGTAAGGACTAGCTAGTACTTGGTCGTCTCCAAAAGTGGTAATCACGTGCCCTTTACTGTGGCATCTCCTAAACGGGGTGGGTACCGGCACGTGCCTCAAAAACATGTTAATTAAATGCCTAGCTCTAGGGCACCCATCAGAAACGCTACTGTAATGGCTAGTAAAGGAGCATGCTTCCCCTTAAGAGCATCGGGGAAGTGAACAACCAAATATATTGCTTAGCATGCCGCCCCAAATAATAAAATCTATGAAATTACCAGTAAGAAACCGAATTCTAAAAATGTAAATAAAAAAGAAACTAATTCATTTGTTTCCAGACAAACATTTCTTTAGGATGTGAAACCATAAGGCACGCAGTACTTGGCATTTCTTGAGCATTTTTGCTAAGGTTTCTATCATAGAACCCTATGAAATGCCCAGCAGGTGGGCGGCCCCCATACTGCAATTAAACGCTGCACAATTTCCCACACGCAGATAAAAAAAGTTAGAAAATATTCAGTAATATGCTGAGCTTTCCATAAATGCCTACAGAGTGCCCCATAACAAGGCATATTACTTCCCCGATACTTGTCCTGTCGTCCAATAAAGTAACAAGCAATGGCAAAAGCCAAAAAAGTCTGACGTTGGCTGCTAAATTCTTGTTTGTCAATGCTGGCTTTGTTGTGGTGTATGTAAAATTGAATAGTTGGGGGCAGGTAAGGGCATACGGGAGAGCTGCCAGGCTCTCACCAACATAATAGAAAACATTGATTAAAACCAGACATTTTCTGGTCTCAAAAAGCGCACATTGCCATAGTAGCCCCTGGCACTGAATGGTACTACTTTGTGGATGTACTCTTTGTGAAAAAGAAGAATGGTGTCACTCAAAGTGAAGTTAGCTAATGGCCAAAGTGGGCTGTCCTATGTTGTTGAGGTGGAAGAAAAATGTGAATGAGACAGTAACAGATCACTGGATGAAGGGTGATGGCTGAAAGCCCCCATCAGTAAGCTTAGGTTAAGGACATAGAACTGTGGGTTCTTTGTGCCAGGAAAACGTTAAATTTCACATGGAAGAATTGAAAACAGCTCCCACCCACCCAAGAGCCCTCTGACTCAACAGAAGCATGCTGTCTTACCTTTATCAGGTGTTTGTTGACCCATTTTGTGAATGTTTTCTTCTGCACTCTGTCTCGTTCATCTGAAATAATGAAATAAGAAGACTGTCAGCCTATGCTTAGAACACATCATACATTTCCAAAATAAGGCATAGGGATGAGAGAAACATTACATCCCCATTGGATGGAGACTCAGCAATCGCCATTAGAGCCCCTCGAAAGAAGACGCTGCAAGCCCCATATCAGCCAATTGGAAACAGGCCAGACAAACGCCACATCAAACATATTTCTCCCCAATACCCGCTATACGATCATTTTAGGCTCTCCAGTAAGTAACTTCTTTTGCTCAATGTTATAAATACTGCATATTACTAATAAAATAATATTTCCGTAGTTTTATATAAACATATATAGTAATTGTTATTTTCAACACAACTTAAGTGCATTTTAAACCAATTCCCTTGAATCACATATCAGAGGCACATTAAACCCTCTTCGCCATTAAATCCTAATACTTCCCATTCCACAAACAAGATTATACCTCATACAATCATTATTTTTATATAGATGTGGTGGAAAATAGAAGACTGCTAAAGTGGTGTTTCGGTAGAAACACCGGTCTACCCCGACTTTCTTCAGGACATGTGTTGCCCATATATATAAATTTCAATTCCAACTCAAAAACTTGCAAGCTGGACAAAGATGTGGTCTTCCTCAGAATCAGATATTAACCTCATGCGTGCGAGCGGAATTCCGCTCGTACGCTGAGATTTTTTAAAACGCACTTTACGTGACGAGCTGGGCTCGTCATCAGCGTGCGAGGAGGCTACGCCATGACGAGCCCAGCTCGTCATCAGTGTTGAAGGGGTTAATGGCCGCCTCACAACTGAGACCAGTTTTACATTTAGGTAAGGATCAATAATTTAACAACTTAAAAACATGTCCATATCACCAACAAATCGTTTGCATTAATAAAGTCAGCCTGGAGCCCTGCCCTTTGATTTTCTGGTCCTGCAATACAGATTGGAAGACCCAACAAGCATCTTTTAGGCCAACTGGAAGAAAACCCAGAAAGTGCCAATAACAGCCATAGGCAAAAAGAGGCCCAAAGAAAACCCTTATAGACCATCAGGAGACAACATGACAAGCAGAAATTTACCAGCTACCCATGTAGGTAGGCGTCTCTGCACCCACATAGCGGTAAGTAAGTGTTTTATAAATGCTGCAATACAATACAAGACCCACTTGCCGCAGATGAGACATGCTACAGACGAGTCACCAGTGACCACCATGGAACAGAGTCGAGAACTCGCACCAGGCGAAGGGGGCATACTGGACAATAGTGAAAATCATGAAGCTAGTGCGCATGCTTGCCTAGGTGAGTCATTCGGACACAGTAGAGAGCAGAGGAGGGCGGAAGTTCCCTGGGAGTAGAGAGGATTGCGGGACTCAGGAGTGAAAAGTAAGTAGTCGGCAGCATTGTGAGAAGGCGGGAGAGGGTAGGTCTGGGTAACATCTGGAGGGAAGACCGTGACTCATTAACTGCCATGGATGAAGGAAATACTGGGACCTGTGAATCATGAACAGAAGTCTTTCACATGGCAGCATCGTGTGCAGAGAAAAGAGCGGGAAAGAAAAAGTACAGGCCAATAAAAGGCACTGAAGGGAAGACAAAATGATGAGAGATTCACGTTACGTTTATGGAGAGCTGTATTACAACTGCAAAACAGAAGGAATTGCCAGTATTTAGAGACAATAAAGAGAGACCCGAGTAGGTGGAGAGGCTTCAGAGTGAGTGAAGAAAGACTACAGGAAAGTGAAGAGAGACCTCAGTAAAGAAGACGTCAAGAAAAGGCTACTGGTTCAAAGAACGAGAAGTGAAATTTAGAGGGACAACGAGAAAAAAAAAAGTCAACATAGCAAACCACTTGAGAAATAAAATTAAAAAGAAAAAGAACAGAGAGGAAATTAAATGAACAATAAAGATAGAACATTAAGGGCCGCAAGAAAGAATAGGAGACAGCTGGCAAGAAAGAACCAAAATCCAGTTAAAAGTTTAGCAGACATACAGAAGTGAAAGAATAAATAAAATAAGTAGAGATGGGGCACGGAAAGAAAGGAAGACTGAGAAACTGACATTCATAGTTGGAAACAGTCCCCAAACAGGCCTTCTGGCCGTGCCAGCAGCCCCTGCTCCCGGCCCCGCATTCCTGCGGTAGAATGTGCTGAGGGGGTGAAAACCGGGAGCCGAGGGTTAGGCAGGGCGGCTGGGCTGGTAATGTGCTTTTTAGGTTTTGCCTAGCGGAAGCTGCGCTCTGCGCAGCTTTTCCGCGCAGGCGAAATCCTGTTGAGAAGAGTAGTGTGGCTTTTGTTCGGCCCTCGTCCTTGATTGGCTGGCTCCGTAAACGGAGCCTTGCCATTGGACGAGGGGCCTGTCCGTCAATGCCGGACCAGACACGGGGGCGTTCCCGACATTCTTTGGCTTTTGCCGACGTCACGGGACGCCGGGAACGCCCCCGTGTCTGGTCCGGCATTGCCGGCACCTCCCTTGTTTTTCCTCGTGGCCGCCTTTCGTCAGCTCTCTCCTCCCCCTTTCCCGCCCCCTCCCGCTTCTCTCTAATGCCCGCCTTCCTGCTCCGGCCTTTCCTTTCCCGCCCCCTCCCGCTTGTTTCCTCATGGCCGCCTTTCGTCAGCTCTCTCCTCCCTGGCCGCCTTTCGTCAGCTCTCTCCTCCCCCTTTCCCGCCCCCTCCCGCTTCTCTCTAATGCCCGCCTTCCTGCTCCGGCCTTTCCTTTCCCGCCCCCTCCCGCTTGTTTCCTCATGGCCGCCTTTCGTCAGCTCTCTCCTCCCTGGCCGCCTTTCGTCAGCTCTCTCCTCCCCCTTTCCCGCCCCCTCCCGCTTCTCTCTAATGCCCGCCTTCCTGCTCCGGCCTCTCCTTTCCCGCCCCCTCCCGCTTGTTTCCTCATGGCCGCCTTTCGTCAGCTCCCGGCCTCTCCTTTCCCGCCCCCTCCCGCTTGTTTCCTCATGGCCGCCTTCCTGCTCCAAGGCCGTCGTCGGCCGTCGTCAGCATCTCCCAAAAAAGTTCAAGGTACGTGTGCTAGCAAACCTTTTTTTGTGCGTAAGAGCGCTCAAGTTATATAAAAAATTTTTTTTTTTAAAAGTAGCAGATGCCTGCATTTCCGTTTGGCAGGAAGGGAGCGTAGCTAGTAGTGTTGCCGAGTGGCTTCAATCACCCGAGATCCACACCGGGTCTTCCCCCTTTTTATTAACAACTGGACCCGTGGACCTGGCCACTTTTTCGCGTGCATAATAAATAACTTAGTGTTGCATGCAGCGCGTGCGGAGCTTATTGGTATAAATAAAGAATAAGAAATCAAATTACATAGGAGGAACACGAGCAGCTAGCAGGCGCAGGAGGGCTCTAGACGGGCCTTCCCCTCTGCCCACAAGTTTTTTCTGCGGATACCGCGGACCGCATTCTTATCCCCGGCACCCACAGATGGGACCGAGATACCGAGGTGGCGACATATATAGGGGAATGGAACCTGCAAGCACATTTCGAGGTAGTGTTTACAGAAACCCAGCTCAACGCATCCTAAGGAAAGGGCACAAAAGGAACATGGCGTACCGAGCAAGGTCCGGTAAGAGAGTACAAAATGTATGTTAAGATTCTTTCTAAAGCGAGCAGAGAGGCTATCCCGCCCCTCGGGCTACCTTAGTAGCAATGGTGCTCTAACTCAAGAATATAGAGTTCGAAAATGTCCCTTGGTCATGGTGTGATGAAAGGTCAGGAATCATCCGAAATTAAAAGTCCCGGCATAGAGGACCACTTCCACAGGCCACGCAAATAGGCTTAGTCACGGCACCGCAGGTTCAAGGTGGAGCAAGGGGTTATCACACCTGTGTAGTTAGTTGGGTCATTTGAATGCCTTACTGCGGAATTATCAAAGCTAGAGAAGTGATTTATTGTGCTACTGAACGAATGAACATAAGCAGTTGAAGTACTCTCTTGAACGATTCTGATTGCTCGAAATAGCGTGGGATTTTTAGTCACTAGGTTAAAAAATGTATTTATAGCATTTCAAAAAGCCTTTGAGTCCAGCGGGTGTGAAAACAGCTGGACACTACGCAGTGGGTGCATTACCGGAATACGTTCCTTGCCACCTGTTTCCAGGCGTCCCATTGTGAGGCAGCGCCTGGTGGCTCAGTGGACTACTGCTTCCATTGCCGGGGCCTGTGTCCGACATCATGGTCACAGGTTTAAGTCCCGGCGGGTCCACCCAGCCTATCATTCATCTGGGGTCGATACACGAGTACGAGTTGGGTAACAAAAAAGAGGTGTTGTTCAGCACCAAGGTGAACGTGCGTTGTTAAAAGTACATATGTTTGGTTATGTTCAACGAATGAATCTGTGTGCCCCTGCTTGTGCCTCTGTGTGCCCCTGTTGTCTGCTTGTGCCTCTGTGTGCCCCTGTTGTCTGCTTGTGCCTCTGTGTGCCCCTGTTGTCTGCTTGTGCCTCTGTGTGCCCCTGTTGTCTGCTTGTGCCTCTGTGTGCCCCTGTTGCCTGCTTGTGCCTCTGTGTGCCCCTGTTGTCTGCTTGTGCCTCTGTGTGCCCCTGCTTGTGCCTCTGTGTGCCCCTGTTGTCTGCTTGTGCCTCTGTGTGCCCCTGTTGTCTGCTTGTGCCTCTGTGTGCCCCTGTTGCCTGCTTGTGCCTCTGTGTGCCCCTGTTGCCTGCTTGTGCCTCTGTGTGCCCCTGCTTGTGCCTCTGTGTGCCCCTGTTGCCTGCTTGTGCCTCTGTGTGCCCCTGTTGCCTGCTTGTGCCTCTGTGTGCCCCTGTTGCCTGCTTGTGCCTCTGTGTGCCCCTGTTGCCTGCTTGTGCCTCTGTGTGCCCCTGTTGCCTGCTTGTGCCTCTGTGTGCCCCTGTTGCCTGCTTGTGCCTCTGTGTGCCCCTGTTGCCTGCTTGTGCCTCTGTGTGCCCCTGTTGCCTGCTTGTGCCTCTGTGTGCCCTTGTTGCCTGCTTGTGCCTCCGTCTGCCCCTGTTGCCTGCTTGTGACCCTGTTGCTTGCTTGGGACCCTGTTGCTTGCTTGTGACCCTGTTGCTTGCTTGTGACCCTGTTTTCGTGCCTCTGTTGCCTGCGGGGGGCTCGCAGCGAGCCCACAGTGTGTGGGGTGGGGCTCGCAGTGTGTGGGGGGCTCTGTGTGGGTGTGTGTGTGGGGGGGCTCTGTGTGGGTGTGTGTGGGGGGCTTTGTGTGGCTGTGTGTGGGGGGGCTCTGTGTGGGTGTGTGTGTGGGGGGGGGTTGTGTGTGTTGGGGGGCTCTCTGTGGGTGTTGGTGTGTGTCATTTGCAAGAGATAAAGCTAGTGGCATTGTAAATGACAATGCCATTTATTTATGTTAAAAAAAAAACATAAATAAAAATAATGTCAAGAGCAATGCCAATCGCTCTAACTTTAACAAAGGCAAAACCATTGCATTGTAAATGCTTGTTCCAGAAGTGGACTGTAATTGCCTGGATGGAGGGGCAGGATCGCCCACAGCCTGGCACGGGTCTGTGTCTGCCACCCCATCTCCTGAAACAGTCCCACCCAGGGTGGAGAGCTGCCAGAGTGAACTCCAGACAGCCGTGCACACCAGCCAGAAACGCACAGGGATTAAAATAGAAGCAAGCAAACAAACAAACATGAAAACACACTTCCCTTCAAAAACAAATGCAGAGCTGCTCTGGGGCTCTACACACCCCCACAGACTTCCCATAACAAGAGCTGCTGGACACCGGAAGTCTACCCACCTCTCACCCGCCCAGCACACAGCCCTCCTTCAAAGTGAACATATTCAGACGCCTCCTGCATTCTGGGATGAATACATTATAATAAGAAGTCCCTGACCTGCCTGCCTTAAGGGGGGCAGCATTCAGAGCCATTGCGGGAACCTCATGCGTCCGCCACGCCAGGTACCTCTGGTGTGCCTGCATGGTACCCGCATGCATCTGGGCTTAGTCATGCCTGCACGACCCTCCCTTCGCTGCATGCCTGCTATTGTACACAAGACTCTACAATCCAACATGCCAGAGTACCACAACCAACTTTATGTGCCACACTAACACAGGAATGCTGACACCATGGGTGTACGAACCCACCAGCCTATTAATGTTGGCCAACGCTGTGCTTGCGATGTTATCAAATAGGCGGCCATCAAAGCTGGCCAACTGGATGTAATTGATGGTGAGAATGGTAATTGATGGTGAGAGAACAGGTCAATTGGATGCTGTCGATGTTGACCAACAAAATCCTACTGGCCAACAATCTTACCCCCCTTATGACACTATCAATGGCAACCTTCTGGTCAATATTGGAAGCATCCCATTTTCCAATCCTAATATGGTGGACCAAATAGGTTGCTCACATTACCTTAGAATACTTTAAATATTACCCATTAAGTTCTTATCAGCATTGGCTGACAGGACACCATTTGTGTCAGCCAAATGGTTGATGTGACTTTGGACAGTAGGGAGCTATTTATGTTGGTTAATGGATACTAACACAGTTTGATAGTGGGAGGCTAACAATGGAGAACAATGGGATGCCATCAATGGAGAACAATGGGATGCTAACAATGAAGTACAATGGGATGCTACCAATGGAGAACAATGGGATGCCACCAATGGAGAACAATGGGATGCTACAATGGAGAACAATGGGATGCCACCAATGGAGAACAACAGGATGCTAACAATGAAGTACAATTGGATGCCACCAAAAGAGAACAATGGGATGCCACCAAAAGAGAACAATGGGACGCCACCAATGGAGCACATTGGAATGCGACCAATGGAGCACAATGGGATGCCACCAATTGAGAACAATGGGATGCCACCAATGGAGAACAATGGGATGCCACCAATGGAGAACAATGGGATGCCACCAATGGAGAACAATGGGATGCCACCAAAAGAGAATGGGATGCCACCAAAAGAGAACAATGGGATGCCACCAACAGAGAACAATGGGATGCCACCAAAAGAGAACAATGGGATGCCACCAATGGAGAACAAAGGGATGCCACCAATTGACAACAATGGGATGCCACCAATGGACAACAATGAGATGCCACAAATGGGCAACAATGGGATGCCACAAATGGGCAACAATGGGATGCCACCAATGGGCAACAGTGGGATGCCACCAATGGGCAACAGTGGGATGCCACCAATGGGCAACAGTGGGATGCCACCAATGGGCAACAGTGGGATGCCACCAATGGGCAGCAGTGGGATGCCACCAATGGACACAAATGGGATGCCACCAATGGAGCACAATGGGATGCCATCAATGGAGCACAATGGGATGCCACCAATGGAGCACAATGGGATGCCACCAATAGAAAACAATGGGATGCCACCAATAGAAAACAATGGGATGCCACCAATAGAGAACAATAGGATGCCACCACTAGAGAAGAAATTAGATTCCACAAATAAAGAACAAAGGGATGCCACCAATGGTGAACAATGGGATGCGACCAATGAAGAGCAAAGGGATGCCACCAATGGTGAACAATGGGATGCCACCAATGGAGAACAATGGGATGCTACCAATGGAGAACACTGTGATACCACCAATGCAGAATAGTGAGATGCACAACAATGTACAACAGTGGGATGGTATCAATGTAGAACAATAGGATACCATCAGTGTGAACAATAGGATACCATCAGTGTAGAGCAAAACGATGCTATCAGTGTTGGCCAACAGGATGATACCAATGTTGGCAAAGTGTAAGCTATCAATGTTGACTAATAGCATATATATATATGTATACATGATGCTGGTTAAAAGGATGCCATCACGCTTGACCAATTAAAGTCTATGAACATTGGCTAAGAGGATACTACTGACATTGGCCAGTAGAATGCATTATAGCGCAGGCCAAAAGGATGCTTTTGATGCTCCTCAACTGGCAAAGTTCACCCTGGCCGCGGACACTTTTGCACATAGACTCACTCCTGGATACTAGGGCAGCTTCCAAAGATGCTGGACAGCAGCGAAGGCTCGTGTAAAGTGCCCCACCTTGGGAACAACATACAATGCAGAATGAAAACCACAATTACAAACAAAATAAAACAAGTTGTCTCTCCTAGCCTTCTCAGGACACTAAGATAGCATAGTAGGTTAAACCACATGCTGCTGAGATCTCAAAGTAACCTGAGTGATTTGGCTTAAGCCCTAGTTAGTAGGTTAATCCTTTCTGATTTTCAATGTTGATCGACAAGAACTACTGAGTTTGGGCAATCACACATAGGATACTCACAGAAGCACAACACAATGTCGTTTGTAGTGCTTGTCGTAGAAAGGTCACGGTTATTATTAAGACTGCATGGTATAGCTGTTTCACATAGAGACCTATTTATCAGGGCTACTGCCATTGTGCAGTAAAAGAAAAGAAAATAATGTGGCATGGCTCATATTATGTAGCAAGGAAAGGCACATTATGGAAATATTCTGTGGCGCAATTTCTGTGTTATTTCGACAATTTAGCAAACATTGATACAAAATGGATCCCTAGTGGTATGGGAAAAGCAAAGAGTTAATTCGAAAGACAACTCTGCACATTCGGACAATCTAATGCGAATGGTGTAAGCCAACAAATAATGTTACTTCTGCATAGACGCACAAGAATGTCTTTTCAGTAACACTGGCCTTTCTAACTCAGAGTAGACGGTGTCGTGAAAAGCATACAACCCTGCTCTCAGGCTAAAACAAGTCCAGAAGTACACATTCATGCATGGGTGTGTTGCACCTGATAAATTCATGCCCAGGTGGACTTGCACCGACAACGCCCTGTTCAAGAATCTCTTAATGGGTTTTCTCGGAAGCTGCCTTCTTTTCAGCTGCTTTTATCAGTGGAAAAAAAAAACATGACGGAGAAAAACCCGACATGCACATCATTCCTGCAGCAGATATGAGTTTGCAACGCACAGGAGACTGATAAGATAGTTAAGAGGGGCTGCGGGCCCATCCCAATTGCAGGGACCGCTCGCCTTGGTTCCTTGTCTCACATGGTCCAAGGAGCCTTGGAACACAATGCACTAGTACAGATAATGCTGCAGTTCCGGTGGTTAATTGTGTCAAACGATGTCTGTTCCCTACGGATAATGCCAGGGGCGGCTGGGGGAGAAGGGGAGGGGGGGGGGGGGGGGAATCGCAGGTGCGGGGGGGCTGGGGGGAGGAATTACGGGTGGGGGATGGAATCGTGGGTGCGAGGATCGTCCGAGGGTCACGGGGGTCGCGCGGGGGGGGGGGCGTTCGCACAGGGGAAATGCACAGGGGGTTGCTGGGGAAAATGCAGGTGTGGTCGTGGGAGAAATAAATGGGGGAGTCGTCCGTGGCTACATTAAAAGTAAACATTAAAATAAATAAACTTACCTTGCCCCGGCATGGTCCCGCATCTCTGCTCCTGCTCTCCTCAAGCACATGGAGGAACAGGAAGAAGGCCCACTAACCAATCACAACCCTGCAGTGCAGCGTTATGTTTGGTGAGCACCCTCCCCTGACCAATCGCAATGCTGCAGTGCAGCGTTGTGATTTGTTTTTAGCGTCCTGGTGGACCTGGGCTTGTTCTCCGTGCAGGCTGCAATGCAATCATTGGGCAATGAGGGGGCAAACCACTCCGCCCCTGCCCTGCTCAAAGAGCAGAGTAGCCCCGCCCACTCACCCACCTGCAAAGCAGCAGGAAGCAGCCTAAAATTATAAGAACGCAAAGTTATCATCATTTTAGGTTTCTGTTTCCCACTGCTTAAAAGTAGTGGGGCGACACTCTTCCGCCATAGGGGAGGAACCTCCCCTGGATAATGCTGCAGTTCCATTAGGGACCATAGACCATGTGTCTATGGTCACTACAGATAATGCTGCAGTTCCAGTAGTTCCTTGTGTCACACGATCTAAGGTCCCTACAGATAATGCTATAATTCAATTGGTTCTTTGATCCGATGGTCCAAGGTCCCTATAGATAATGCTGCATATCTAGTTGTTCTTTGAGTCACCTGGTTTATGGTCCCTACAGATAATGTTGCAGTTTTTATTAGCTCCTCTTTTCACATGTTCTATTGTCCTTATGCGCCATAAGTAATACCAAAGGCTCTTTCAGTCACATTGTCAAAGGTTACTAAAGAGCAAAGCTATGGCTCCTTCCAGAGGTGTTGCTTGGTCTATGACCCCTACAGGTAATGCTGAAGTTGTATTGTTTCCAAAATAATATAGTTCCAGTGTATCCTTGCACCACACAGCCTAAAGTCCCCAGAGACAGTGTTAGTTCAAGGGTTCCTCCAGTCACAGATAATGTTGTGGTGGATTACTGCATCACATGGTCGTGAATCTCTACAGAAAAATGCTGCAGTGCAACAGTTTTTGTGTCAGTACTAGGTCCCTGAAGATGGGGCTGCAGGTCCACTTGCTCACAGTGTATCAAGTCCCCTCCCAACCTGTAATATGCAGTTCCAGTCATTCCTTGTGTTAGACCGTCTGTGGTCCCCACAGAAAATAGTGTTCGGTTCCAATGGTTCCTGTTGCAGAGCCTAGGTTCCCACAGATAAGGCTGCATTCATTTCCAGTTGTCCAGATGTAGCGCGGGCCTGGCTTGTTCAACTGCAGGTTTGCATCTGGTAGAGGCGACCACAATATTTCAGCCCTGCCAAGTGCCACGCATCACGGGTTAACATGATGCATTCTAGTGTCACCCCCGCATTACCGCAGGGTCACCATTTTGTCACGTTTGTTAGTAGATCTGCGATGATAGTGCATTCATTAACAGTTTGCCTTTCTCTCTCGTGGAGCTGAAATTAATTTGTTCTGTCCTAGGACACAATTTGATTAGTTGAAAGTATCAACCAAGTAGTTGAGGTTCTTAAAGTGTTGCACCCACAAGGAAGGCAACACATCTTTGTGCCAGCACAGCACCTGTCATTTGCAGTGCCAGCTCCGGTTGGACAGATATTAGTGAACTTCGCAGGTTACTTAGAACAATTTTTAGAAGGACGAGTGGAAGCTGCTTCAATACATGTCCAAGTCAAGCCAGACACAGGCAGAAGATATGGAGAAATGGCCAGAGCTGCCAACTTCAGAGCTGGGGATAGAGGTTCGAGACTCTGCTTTGGCTCAACATCCTGTGATTCTGGGCAAATCACTTATCTCCCAGTGACTTTGGACAGCACCTGGTTACCCTCACGGGTGATAAGTTGCGGTCTACAAATCTGAGTATTTATTTATTTATGGATGAACTGGTTTTGTCACAACATGAGGTTTGCCCAAGAGTGTAGCTATGAATGATGCAGTCAGGACCGTGGCACCAGGGCCCATGGCTGCGAGGAGTCCACTTTACCCTAATTGAGTCTGGCTGATGCATTGTTTCTTAGGAGTCTGGACATGCTGCCCTGGACTCTAACAGACACATCTAAAGGCTTGCTACCTACAGCTAAATAAGCTCTCGGAAACACAAGCTAGTGAGCTAATGTGGTCACCATAAGTTAGATACAACAGCTTACAAACATATAATGCTACGATGTGCAGGCGCGTGTGTGGAAAGGATAGGGGGAGTGTGGAAAGGATGGGTGTCTGAGATAACGCAAAAGCTTGTCAGTAAGGGAAATAAGTGCAACTTAAATTCACCCTGTCATGTTCTGCTACAGCACTGTTTTTGTTACTAAAGTACTAGGAGCTACACAGGTAACACACTTGCATAACAAGGGCAGCGTGAAGTGAAGTTCAGCAATAGCCTGAAGAGAAAAAGTGCACTCACTCAGGACACAAAAGCCAGAAGGATGGGTGTGCTCAAAGAGCTCCAAACACAGCTGTTTGTTGACTAATAACAGACACTTTCAGCAAATACTGTTTTAGTTGATAAGACTAAGCATCCTGGGATTTGCAGTTTCACCACACAGGTCACAGTGATGTAGTGTAGTTCCTATATTCCCAATAGGCTCTACACATTTGAATAATATATCCTATAGAATTGACGTAGGACTTAGGTCTACTAGGTCTCTATTGAATATATTACACTTAATTGTGAGTGCCAGCTTGCTCAGAGGTCACTAGAAACTTTCTTGAATAAACAAGAAGGGATTAGTTTCTGACAACTGCATAAACATGACAACTTTGTCTCCCAAGAATAAAACGTATCTTCAGAGTCGTGGAAACAATAGATAGATATTTTACTCAGTCAATCGTGCATGCTTCGTTTCATCAGAGGTGCAGAGAAATTGAGAGACTGGCATTTTCAATAAAAGTATTTTATTGAACAGTCTTCTTTCTCATGCAGAAGAAATTAACTGCTACAATGGTAATACTGGCGGTAAAGTATAATGCGTACAGCAAGAAGAGTATTATAAAATAATACTGTAAAAGCATGGTATGGTTTCTAAGCCATAAAATACATACATAAATAACAAAGACTAAAAGTACTCAACTTGTGCTTCTAAAATACGCCTACCCCGATGTACCTAACCTACGAAGGACGAGGTAAGTAAGTGAGGTGTAGCATAAGTTTAGTTTCTTTGCCAAGAATCTATCCAAGATTTCTCTTAGGGTCTAATCAGGAGGTCTGGTATCTCTGTCTCGGGACTCTATTTCCTAACACCCCGCAAGGGGAGCTTGGAAACACTGGAGCTGGATTTCTCGGCGAGAGAAAAGACAGCGTCTCTCTCAGTGCGTCAGCTGGAGGGTCGGCTTCCTTCGGCACTTGCTGTAGCGAGTTGCGTTGGGCAAGTAGATAGTCGAACTGCTCCAAACCACCATGTGTTTGCTAGGGCAAGTGTGGGCATATTTATACTTTGAAGGTGCCTGGTTTGACGTAAAGTCAGACATAATAACGTCACCAAAGAACCCCAAGGGAATGGTAGTTCTTTGAAAACGCCATGATTTCTAGGACAAATCAATATTCAAGAAAGGGGATGTTTCTGACTGCTGTAGCAGAGTTTTTCACAAAATCGTTGTGACTTTTTGGAACTAGTGGAAGTAGCCATGCCTGTATTTGGACTGCATGGGCTATGTCTAAATATGGGTATGATTTCTTTGCCTATATAAGGGCAAGGTGATTTGTACCTACATAAGGGCATTAATCGGGGAATTACACTAGGTTCCTAAAACGCTATACAACAGTGATATTGACTAAAACAGCACTGGCCGAAATTCGCCCTCGTGACATTGGGTCGATTGATGCTATAATGAAGGAAGGGAGTGGTGGAGCTGGGGGGAGGGGGTGTACCACTTCTGGTGGAGGGAATACTACTGGAACCCAGCAGAGTGTGATTGCAGCATCCTGAGAAAAGGGAGATGTTGGGTTGACTGATAAAAGAGTGGGTGTACTGTAGGAGCATGAAGGAACATGGCGGCAGTGAGTTCAGGCTTTAGGAGCCTGAAAGGAGGGAATGCTACAAGATGATGGAGGGAGGAAAGGAGAGAACGCTCCTGTAGTGGCATGTTTGGGAAGGAATACCTCTTCGGGGTCATGTGTTGATTACAGACAGTCCTTCTGCTGGAGCAGTCAGTGCTGCAGAACCCTGGCGAGAAGGTGGGCTTCAAGTACCCGGGAAGACGACTAGGTGCTGCAGGGATCCAGAGGTGCGCGAGAGCTGTTGCATCAGCTGTGAAAAGTAGTGTTGGCATCAGGTCTGGAATAACGGCATTTACAGAATTGCTGGTGCCGAGAAAGGCTGAACTGCACTCAGATATTCCTGGAGCGAGTTCTACTTTCATGTGAGTAACAAGACCAGTCCAGGTTTATAATTTTCATTTTGGTGCAGGTAGCGTTTTTTTATTATTATAAATGCAGATGCAGGGCTCATGGTACGAGAGAGCGCCAAGGAAAGTTCTGGCCTGGATAAGATCCTCACACATGGAAAGGGCAGCTTTGGCAGCCCTGATATTGACGCCGGCGAGAGGAGGGAGGCTGCGTCCTAAGAGCCAGCAGACGGGTACCCTCGGGCTGTCACCCCCTCTGCCAGGTGGTAGGAGAGGGCACGTGCCCTGTTCACCCGTCGCCGTCTCTATGGCCTGCTGCCACCGCCGGCGCACGTGGCTGACAGCGAAGCTTCCGCTCGCGCAGCCACAACAGAAACATATGACGTCATCACCGGGCGACGAGAGAAGTAATCCAGCAGGCAATAATGAGTTTGAGAAACACGTGTTAACATCTTGGTTAGCGCGAGGGTGAGGAAAATGAATAGACTTCAACGAAAGTGTCTGACAGTCTGCTGGCGCAGAGAAACTAAACAGGCTGTCAGCGGGCGTCACGTCTGCGCGTGGCGGATACCCTTTCCAGGAAGGAAGCCTGCCAACTCCGCGTGCACAAAGGGCAGCGCCGGCGCCCATGCCCACATGTGACTGGCTTGCAGGCACTGCACCCTGTGGGGTGCACCAGCTGACCTGATGGGGGCATCCCCCAGGTTGGGTGCCAGCTGCATTTGGAATCATTTAAAAGACAGCCTGATGTGCATGCATTTTATATTTTTACAGATGCTTTTCTCTGTCTTGCTACACAGACTCGATTCTTATCTCGGGAGCTCATTTTATGGTTCCCTTTTTAGGTCTCGGATACAAACAGCTTTAGGTGTCTGTTGGCAAGACTTATTATTTAAAATGCATTCACAATTTCATATGTTGCGCCTTCCCTGTCTTTGAGTTCGTCCCGTATAGGAGCACTTCAGATTACGGACAGGATGGAACTCTTTTCTTAATTTCCAAAGGAGTACATATGTTTCCTTACTTTCCCCTTCTACTTGCTTCCTTCTTTGCCCCCACATGCCTTCTTTTTCCTCTGCTCCCTTCACTTTTCAATGTCTCTGCCATACTCCCCATAACTCTCCCCTTTGCGTTTTGGGACTTTGTTTTTTCGGAGGCCCTGCAAGTAGAAATTGCTACCAGGCGGTTAACTTCCTTTATGTGTGCTCATGCGTGTTGTGTTTTCTTTCCTTTTACCCCCACCATTTCAGAACAGTAAATTAAAAATGGCCGCCATCTTTCAAGACACATGGACACGAGCTTCATGATAAATGCGTGCACAATACGTAATACTGCACGCACATACATCTGCAGCAATTTCGGAATTCATTTTCTTTAATGGGAAACCCACTGCTAAACTGCCAACCAGCCGTGCTCGAGGTGCATGCATTTACACTCCCTGGCAACAAAAAGTAGCTTGGCGGTATATTCCTGCAGCTTGTTGGCTTTGCCAATGCTTAAGTGAGGTGTTTATGCAACGTTAGGTAGGTAACAGTACACATTCACCAATTAAAAATGCCCTTGAGCTACAGCGATTGAATCAGGTTTGCTGGGCTTAGAAGTTGCAGATTAAAGTATTATTCGGTTTAATGAGCTGTGAAAACCTCAGATCACCCCTCCCCCCTCTGTTGTGTGGCAAGGAGGCCTGACTGGCGGTGTGTGTGAAGTGGAGGACGGCGGGCAGGGCAGTCCTTCCTTCTGAGTGACTCAGAATTAATGTGAAACCCACTCATATGTGTGAGTATTTTGATGATGAAAATGACTAATATTTTGAGGTTTACATTCCAAAAATACTGTAAATCTAGGCCATGGTTATTAACAAAAAAATATAACTAACTTCGCCGGGGGTAAAATTTGGCATTTCATAAAAGTGCAAAATGATAAAGGTGTGAATTTCTTTCAGTTGCACCAACATAGTTAGAAGTTCACACGCGCCTAAAATGTCAACAGAAAGTCAATCAGCCCTTTGAGGATTAGCCTGTGGCAGGGTCTCGCTCTCACACCACTCCTGGTGATTTCACGAAACTTCACACGAAGCCACACGCACGTTCAGTGCTGTATGTTCAGAAACCCGGAGTGCAGCAGAAGTGCTCAAGGTTTCCACTTCCATGGATAGGCAGGTGCTAACAGGCACACCTGAGGCACGCCTACACAGGTTGAGAAAACAGACACGAGACAGGAGTGCCAACACAGTGAACTGTGTGCACACAAAGGCGGGAATGTGGATATGCCCGCGCACTTAGGAGCTTATTTATGAGAGTCCTGCATCACTTTTGCACCACGTAGAGTGGTACATGCATGACAGAGGGCTCTGTATCAGATTTATGAAGCCACCCCATGTGGCTTTGAGTGGGCTCATAAATCATAAGACGCCCAGCGCAAACCTCTGCGTTGCTTTACTCGGCGCCCAAGAGGCCTTCCATGGGCACTGCGGTGGGTTTTCTCATGCAACACCCATGGAATTTGACTCTGGCCCAGGTTTACAAAATAATGTTATCCTGGGGAAGTGCCAAACCTGTACACCTCACGAGATGAGGCGCAATGAGGAGAAATACTTTTATTTCTCCTCATTTTTCCTCGTTCAATGCGTGCTATATTCTACAGCGCACACAGAAGGAGAAAAACCCCTCTCAGGATTGTTTCTGTGCAGGAAAGTGCTCCTTCCTGCACAAAAAACAATCCTGCATGCAACAGAGGCGCCCTTGCACCATGGCAGCCACATTGGGGCTTTGCTGCGCGGCCCTACACCAAAATCCCATAAATAAGGGCCTTAGAGTCTATTTAGACACACTGGTGTGTACACGTGCAGCCGTGCATTCATGTGGTCACACACACACACACACACACACACACAGTCACTGCGCCTTAAGATTTCACTTTGGCTGATCGCATGATAAACCTATCAAGGATTCATCGTTCACACACACCCGCTCCCCCCACAAGGAGAGCGGGGGCACCCTGCACCCAGTGGTATAACATGCAAAGTACAAGGAGGGGGCCCCCTACGCTCCGGGCCCAGCCAGGAGCTCCAAGGCCAGGGGCCATCTGCACTGCGGGCACTGTGGACGCTGTTATTACACCACTGCACACTGCGCCGTAAGGGCTGCAAGGTCCTACGCGACACCCCCGGCACACACGTATGGTCATCAAGTTCACATTGCACCTCATGCACACCTGTGGTTCTGTCTGACCGTATACACAATATTATGCGCCTCGGCCATTGCAGTGACTTGCAGCCACTCCTGCTTTTCGTCCAGCCGCAAACTACATGCCAGGACCAGGACAGAGTTAAAATGGCAGTCGCTGAAGAAAGCCAGCTAATAGCTATTTTATGCATCTGTGCCCACTCAAACATGCGCCACCCTTGACACCTTTAAGTATATAGACCTGCAATGATGCACACATTGCCTTCTCTGCTAATTCAACAGCTTGCCAGGGACAGTCCACACGCATCGCCGAACTGGCACACCCATGCACGAGCAGCATGTGTGGCAACGTGTGCACAGAGCACTATTAAGTAAATAGTTCAAAGGTTGTGCCTTTATCTCCTCCCGTGAAGGTGTGCGTACATTCCAGGTGTGCTACTGCCCTTGGTGCTTTGAACCCTCCCTCTCTCCCCTGGGCTTAGTGGGGGGGGGGGCTGTGGGTGGGCAGAGCTCCCCTCCCTGCATCACATGTCCCTGCCGTGCCAAACAACACATTCCCCAGGCCCAGTCTCCTGTGATAATGGGCTTTAGGGAACCGCTTCAGATGACTTCACTGAGTCACAGCGAGGGGGGGGGGGGGGCAGGGTAGAAACGGGAGCAGGGAAGTTACATCAAGAGGCAGGGTACAGACCCAGCAGGAGACTTCTAGGAGGGGGCAAATTACATCAAAAGGCATGGCACTGAAAGAGGAAACACTAAAAAAATGGTGGAATGCTGAACATTGTCAAGCATTCACCCTTGGTCACAGTCTGGGCCGAAATCTTTTGGTTTTTTGGTCACCATGCCATTCCAGTTTGGGCCCAGCCATATGCAAATCAGTCTCGACCCTGCTCCCCATGGGAACAATCCAGCCCGAACTGTCAGGCCAGGTGCTCCCTGAACCACAATACAAGCATTCTGGCACCTCATCAGCTGCTTGAAACCGGTGACAAAACAAGCACCGGAACCATGTCTGGGTACACCCGTCCCACTGAGGGGGGAAACTGCAACACGAAAAGATGAAGGGCAGAATGCTGAACATTGTCAAACATTCACCCTCAGTCACAGATCTGGGCCTAAATAGCATTACTCCACATTCCCAAGGCAGCGGGTGATAGTAACAGTAAAACCTAAAGCCCCTTGGCTGACATTTACATTACCCATTGCATAGAGTGGGAAACACAAAGGAAGGACTACTGGGTATCATTAGATGACACCTACACGGAGTAATAAAGATGATAACACTACTTGAGCTTCCAATTCCCGGAAGCTGCACCTACACTGGGGCTAGAGTCCCCCTCCCCTACACCAGCCCTTGCACAGCTTGTCCTAGTGCTGAGAAGGCCACAGAGCAATCCGACTAGTGGCAGCGACAACCAGGCTCCACCTGTGCCCCCGGTAGGCGGTGACCGTGAAAGTCATGCCGATATGGCCAATGAGGAGCCAGCGCAGGTCAGATACGCCCCGCCCAGCTGCACGTGGGGCTGGCGACAATTCACAGTTCACTTGTCAATGGGTGGCTACGCCTGTGCCTTGAAACTCAGCTCTTTAGTCCTCCATCCGCTATAAACCCTTCACAGCGCGCGCAGGGGACACCCTATTCTAAGATACCTCCAGCCATCACTTACTGGAGGGACGCCTGCGACACAGATCTGTGGCCGACTGTTGCAAACCGAGCGAAGGGGTGAGCTTCATCTTCCCATGGTCGATACACAGAGCACACTCGAGCTATGTAATGGGAGGGTCCGTTATCAGCACTTTAATGCGTTGCTAGATTAAAAACACATTACGCATCAGAGGTCTGCCGCTGGTTATAAGAGAACTGTAAAACAACGTAGGTAACAGTATTACGGAGCGCCTAAACATTTTGCGCGCTGTATGTAGGCGCACAGTGGTAATATCAGTACAGTGAGTCAGTGATGCGCCCTCTCATCACCCCCTACCTTTCTTGCCCTCGGTGGCCCGCAGCACTGCCAGGTACAGGTTGTCCTCCGAGGTGGTCCTCTCGCGGAAGGCGGGGGCGCCCACCGCCGTTGGCACCGCCGACGTGCTTCGGTACCGCTGCTGCGACATTATAGCGCCTTTCCCTTCAGTTTCTGCCCTAGCGCCGTCTTCACTCTATGCACGTGGGGGCTGTTCCAAGAGTAAGGCACAGAGAAGGGAAGTCTTCCCGGACACAGAGGGCGGGTCCACTGGGGTTGGCGTAGGATGGAGGAGTTCTTAGCACCTTGCGCTGCGCGGATGGACCAGTTTGGGCACGCCGCCCAGGGTTCCTGTGGCTTGCACTGCACAGGGGCTGCTCCAGTGCCAGAGGGTGGGTAACTCTTCCTCTTGAGTAGAGGGGTCGCCAGTCACAGGGCACCCCTCGCTTGATGTTGGGTCCCGGACTTGGCCCAGTTTCCTCTGGTGGACAGGCTGCCTGTCACTAGTCTCGGAGCCTGGCTTCCTTTTGCTGGCGGTGGCTGGGTGGTGTTCGTTGTCTGGGTGGTATAAGCTCTCCTTGTGGCAGTCAGTGGCTTGGTAATAAGCGCTGGCGTCCTCGTTTGGCCAGTGGCTGGGCGAAATTATTTTAGCTGGCCGTGGCAAACAAGCTGGGTGTTGGGCGCTGGGTCTCTCGGTCTGTGGCACAGTGGCTGGGTGAAGGGCGCTGGTTTCCTTAAGCTGCCAAGGTAATAGGTGGACGGGCACCAGGGGCTGTCAGTGGCACAGTGGCTGGGATATGGGCGCAGGCTTACCCCGTCTGCCAGTGGCCTGCTGGCTGGCAGCGGTGTCTGCGCGTGGCACAGTGGTTGGCTGACAGGCAGCGGTGTCTGCCAGTGGCACGGAGGCTGGGTATCGAGCACTGGGCCTGCCGCCGTGTGCCGCCTCACTTCCCTTCTGCACTCCCACTGTGGCGCCTCGCCCAGCCCCTGCAGGTGAGGCGGCTCCAGGCCTGCCCCCGTCGGCCTCTCCCTAGACCCCTCCTTCTGGGCAGGTGTGGAGGGCGCGGCCCCTGCCCCGCCGAGCCCTCTCTGATTCCGGCAGCAGCACACGCGGCGCCCTCTCTTCTCCTCCGAGCCGCTGTCTGTCCTCCTCCGCCCCACAGACAGGAAGCCTCAGCAGCGCGCTGCTCCCCGCCGCCGACAAAGAAAGAACGCCGGTTTCCTAACGTCCTGAGAACTGGTAAAAACTCAAAAATACCGCAGTCCAGCCCTGAAAGGAAGTCCCTGGAGAGGTTAACCCCTCACTCGCCGGGCGGCACGTATGCTACAGCGAAGAAGCAGGCCCCACGGATGCCCACTTCCTGCATGGTCTTTACGCACAGCCCCGCACGTCTCCCGAGTTACGCGCGCTTTCAAATGAATACATGAATATTGGGACATGCCGCACGGCATACCTCTGCGCCATACACATTAACAGCAAAACTACATCCCAGACGTCCCAGTACTCTTTGCACTTTACAGATGCTAAAAGTTCTAGACCTTTACGCTTTTCAGAAGGCTGAATGGATGGATGGATGGATGGATAATGGTAGGGTGCACTCTAAAGTGCCTCCGTGCTCTGCGCCATACACACTGAAAACACAAGCCCGCCCAGCCGACCCCATTCCCGCCCGTTCTTTGCAGACACACGTGGTCTCCAACTTTGTGATATGTTTATGGACCACGAATAAATAGATTTGCGCGCCGCTCTCCGTGAACGGCATCGCCTCAAGGCGCTTCCCAGGGCCGCGCCCTCAGAAGGCGAGGACAGAGAGGACATTATTCCCCAGTCCTCACACTCAAGTGTCTGATGAGACCGCTAGGCATCATTATACCACTAGGGGCGACAAATGCAGGAGCTGCCGTATTCTCTTTCTTTCAAGGATGCCTGTTTTTACAGTCAAGTGCTCCTACCACCCGGCATTAAACATGAAGCGTCAAGTGGGCCCCGCATGAACATTTTGACGCGGTTCCCACAAAAAACGTCTGACAGGCCTAGACGTTACGCAGTAACTGATCCCTTTATACCTGACCTACACCCATACTTACTCTGCCCGCTTGTCCTGAAAAAAGGGAAACCCTTGAAGTCTCAAATCTCACTCTGGATGAATGAATGAATACGTGAATGCATTTGTTACCTCAATTATACAAAACTTCGGGCTGCATATTTCCTGTTTACTCTGCCCACAAACATCATGCGGTCTCCACAGGTCCACTTGGTCTACAGAATTAACCTCTCTTTGGGACTAAGTAAACTAAAAGACTTGTGCAGCACATTCTGCAAACCAAAGCGCCTGGAGGAGTTTCCGGAGGCATAAAACGACTCTGCTGTGCCCACACCAGCTAATCCACTCTGGGCGTTTCTGGCCTACCTGCTCTTACTCATAAACCCCCCTGCTTTGTCCTACACCATGATGAGCTATGCGACATCTATAGGGCAGAGCTGGTCTGCATCATATATTCATTAAATGTAAAAATCCTTTCTAAACTGCCGCCTGCCTGCACTTCCCCCTCAGAGCCTTATGGTCCCCAGCTTTACTCTATACGTACCCTTTATTTGACTTTTACAGCTCAACAGTGTCTATTTTGTCTTTCTTGGATTTGGGAGTGGTAGGATCTTAGCGGCTAGAAATCAGACTCCCAGCGCTTATTTTCCTGCCACCAAGTTCTATGTAAAGCCTTAGACTCATCAAAATAAGGCCAGCCAAGCCATTCAACGTGTCCAAGTTGATAAAAGGAGTACCAATCTGCTACAAAATCAAACAATAACAACTATAGTAACATATTTTTAGAACACTTCGAAGGTCAAAACCCATGGCAGTTAGAAGGACGGTCGGCTTTTTGTGACTACAGAGACATGATTCGAAGGCCTACCTGGCTGCCCGGTTCTATAGAACTAAATAGAAACAAAATATGAAACTTTGGAAGAACTTGTAATTTAAAGGGCCAACCATTGGAGAGCAGTGGAAGGAAAGCCGGTCACCAGTGCACCGTGACCTTTGTGTTAGCTGACGGAGGAACAAATGGACAACTTAGGCAGAGCTAAGGGACAATTTTCACGACATCGACTTGGAGGTATGCAGCATCTACTAATTACACACTCCATAAAGACACATCCCGGCACACATCTTTGACTTCAGGCGTAACAGAGGCCCCCGCGGCACTGGGGGCCCAAAAGCTCCCGGGGCCCCCCCTCAGGAGAACACTCTGGCTGCAGAGCTCCCGATTGAGCCCGGAAGGGGCCCCTCCACTTAGGGGGACCAGAATTTTAAAGCCAAAAACTGGGACATTTAACAAAAATAGAAGAAGCACTACAGTTTTACGTCAAGCGAGCGCACAGAATGACAGTTGGTGAAAATTCGGGATCGTCCGGGCAAATCCCGGACGCCTGGTCACCCTACCTCCACGTGCCTTGCAGGGAGGCCCCCCTCGAGTTTTGTTACACCAGTAGAGTCCCACCAACCTCCAGAGAGCGGTGCTACCTGCGAAGAACGCAACAGCCTCGCTCCTTCTCACATGACTGGAATGAAAAGCTGATAATATAGCTCAGTGGGTTCAGTCCCTGCTGCAGATACCTGTGTTCAACATAAAAACCAACGATCTTTGCCAAGCTCTAAGAAAGAGAACCCCAAAAGAACACCAGGCTTTGTGGTGGAAAACCTGGACCTTACACAATCCTATGCAGGCTGTACCTGGGGGTAATTAAATACCCCACGAAGAGAACACTGGGTATAAGAGAGAGCCCCGCAGACTCCGAAGCAGTTGGGTCAGAATCTTTACAGGGTCAAATGTCTGCTTGAGGCGCAGAAATCAGAGACACTGGGGCCTCACATTCCATCTTCGAAATTAGGTCTGTTGAAAGAGATCCAATTTGGCCTTTGGAAGCAGTATGGGGGCTGCTGCGGCGGGCAGAGTCTGGCTTAGCCTGCCCTAAACGCAGCGCCCATCTCACTTCATGTCTTCAGAACAACAAGTTTCCGGGTGCAGACTTTCCTTTGCAGTGGTGGCATCAGGGCCACTTTCCTAAATTAGATATCGGCTTAATAAAGCGCTATTTGTTGCCTCTCAGTGCTCAACACTTTCTAGACCACTCCCTTTGACGCAGCGTCAGAGGTCTTACTACTGTGATCTCCCAAAAGACAGCTTCTAGACTCTTGCCTCCATTATCTTGTTCAATCCAGCAAACCAACTCACACGTCCACTGCTCAAATTAACACATTTTCCCTCTTCTAACCCACCACTAACCCTTGTTGGGCTCCGGAATAGCATGCTACTCTCCAAAAAGTGCTTCAACGCCTATTCAGGGTAGTACGAGCTATATAATGCCAAAGTGTCATAGGGGTTCATAAGCGCCTTGAACCCTGTGATTGGATCAGACCTGAAGCTAGAGGCCAGGGCCTTGTACTCCCAGGGCCTGCCTCCACAGCAAAGCCTCAGGGGGGGGGGGGCGATAGCTCCTCAACTATTTTTCCAGACTTAAAATGTCAAAACAGGGGTACAGAGTGGTGCCAGCTTCTGCCAGTTTCCTGGTGCTGTGCCCCCAGAGTCTTTGAGACTCGCACAGCGGAGTTGGAGCCTGAAGCCTGCCTCTCCTGGCAGCCAGCGTGGCGCATTTCAAGAGCAGGGTAGAGATCTGGTCTCTCTTCCAGAGGTTCAGGCAGGGCCCGGCTGCCAGGGCTCAGAATGGCCTGCCACTTAATACAATCGCGGCATTATTTCTGCCTTCATAACATTAAAAGAAGAATGTCAGCTGATGTTCGAAGGGGGGGGAGAGGGGGAACGTCTCCCTTCACACTCTGTTCCCTCCACCACCCCTACAGGTCCGGGGGTCGTCTTAGAAATGTCCTGTTATGCTGTTCCCTTTAGTATAACGTCGACACCCACTGTTAGGGCTTTGTAGCACCTTCTTTATGTGAGAGACTTGCGCGTGGAGCTTGGAAGGCTGAGGGAACCTTTGTTTGGTAGTCTTTGTACCCCAAGTATTGCAGAACAGCTGTAAGAGCCATGCTGTGTCCACCAAGATGGCGGTCTGGCATGTAAGCAGTGATAGCAAGCAAGCACCATTAGCCACAGGTAGCAATGTCCGAGGTCAGTGTACAGGCCTCACTCGCCTGGAATGTCACAGCCAAAGGGAGGACAGCCATTCACTCCAAACACCCCACGGACACACCTGTCCCCAGTGCTAGGTATGCGCGCCACGCCCAAGTTCAAGGACACGACGGACACCTTTAGCCAAGGTGCCAAGGGCACTTAAGACAATGTGCGGGCACCGTGCCACCACCAGCAGCCAGGCGCCTGTCGGATTCTTCCGCTTGTTACTAGGGCGGGCGGGGCCAATAACGTCAGCAGGACGTGACGGAACACCTCGGCTTCCTGAGGTGATGAGCAGGAGGGCCCAGGTGCAGAAACACAAAGTCTACTAAAGGTACAAAGCGGGCTCCGCCTCCCTCCCCTCGACAGACGCCCGCGCCTGCATACCGCAGACTTGCTTTGACAGACCTGACTAAATATCTCCTGGCTATGCATTCCTCAGGGGTGTATGTGCTCGTGAGTAACCATTAACCCGTCGGGTCCCAGCAGCTCGGCTCCATTCATCACTAGCTCACCTGAAGCACCCTTGTATCCACCCTGCACACCTCTCTCGCACCAATGTCTTCAGATGCTACGCTGCAGACAGGGTTCCAAACCTGGCTCCTTAGCGCTGAGCTGTGTGCTCCTTGGCAAGTGAGGATCAAGTTACTAATCGGTAACAGGAGTTATTGAAGCTAGTCTTGACATGCTGCACATTAATTATTCGTCATTCAGTACATTGGTTTTGTCAAACTTCAAAATGCAGATGCAAGGTACCTAAAAAAAACGGAATTCTATGTAACAGGAGTTTGCAGCTCGTCTCGTGTACACATTCGGATGATAGTCTGCTATTCTAGTGCCTGAACCTGGGATGATATATTATTTATCTTGAACTCCAATATAAAAGCGCCAGTCCTTTTCCACCTGCTTCCATGTACATACGCAATACAACAAAAAGGTGTACTAATCTTTGCCTCATCACACCGGCTCTTCTACCCATCAGTGACGCATCACACTAATCCATCCATCCCTCCCTCCCTCCCCAAATGTAATCCTAGCTTCCTCACTTAGTTACACTGTGTGATCCTGGCTACAGGGCTTTTACTCCCCGTGTATCAGTACCTCCATCTGCCAGCATTACAAATGTTTGACTGCTTAAATGTTTATAAGAAGGGTGCAAGTAAAGTATTATAGAATATCTATCTATCCATCTATACACACACATATATACACTTTCCCTGGTTTCCCACATCTCTGTCCATACCTAACTTTATAATTTTCTCTTTTGAATCCCTCTATTCAGGCCTCCTTATCTTTCTGCCAGTATCAGCTCAGGTCTCTCGCCCCATCTCTGCCTGGCTCTTTGAATTTCTCCTGCCCTCCCTAGCCACTTAGAAGAGGCAGTCAAGGCCAGAGAAAGCGCAGACAGTATTTTAAAATAGATTTCAGAGTCAGACTGTACCAAGAACTCTGTTTAGCATACCTGCGCCCACGAGCGCCCATCCCATCGGGGTGGTGGAGGGAGGTGGGCAGGTGTTGGAGGTGGAACATACCAGGAGCTGACCTCGCTGCAGCCATGATGTGGAAGCAGGCACTCTCTGTGCCAACCAGATGTTTCCAGGTGTTAATACATGCCCCATGAGATGAGTGCATGATTTGCCATTTCCCTCAACTTTCCCAGGAATTGGTAGCACAATACCAGAGTGTGGGTGGAAGTGCAGGGTGTTTGGAGACCACTATCAGCCACTTGATTGGCTAGTGTAATAAGGATTACTCTTTAGGGTAGCTATTGTTTTTGATGACACTAATCCCATCCTCGTCGCCATTGTAATAAGGATTACTCCAGAGAAGCAAGTAGTAGGATTCATTTATTGACAAGCAGGTACATGTAATACATCCACATACCACGAAGCCTCGTAGGTAACTGTTGCCATACTATTATGGAATAAAGTGACATAACATAGAATTACTGTACCTGTAATCATGGACACATATACAGTGATGCCACAGCTAGCACAGGTTGTACTTACAAGCTAACACTACACCCAGGCAGTTAGCTGTCTTGATGGCCATAGTTGGCTAGTCCATCAACTATCTTGATTACCCTGTCGAGTCAACATGTAGCATTTACACAATCAGCCACCAAGTGTATACATGCAACACGACAATACATATTTGTCCTATTTAACTAACAATAAGTGCTGGCTAGTCCAGCTCACATTTTAGCCTTTGCTGGCCAACCTTCCTCGTGCTTTCCCTGTTGATGCATGGCAACCTCTTATTCACCTCATCCTGGACCACTGAACCCCATATTTTGCTCATCAGTGGGAACCAACAAGCTGCATCTGTTGCTAGTCATTCTTGGCCTGTGCCTCCCATTTTATTACTGGCTAAAGAAATTATACTTTTAAAAGTCTGTGAGGGCAATCTACCTTCTATATCACCTGGTAATTACTGGCTAGCTTCCCAAGTATTTTGCTAGTCTCTGCTGGCCGATCTACTCTACCTCAATCGTGTTTTGCTAGCCTTGCTGCCCAATTTTCATGATATTTGCTAGCCACTGCTCACGTCCATATAGTGCTAATTATGGATAGCTGTCCACGCTGTACCATATTGACATAGTACACTTGCATTTTGCTCCACATATCTGGGTGGCCACCGTTTAGGAAGATGGCGGACTAGACGAGCGGTGTTCCCCTCGGACTCTCCCAGGCGGCTTCCATTTTGAAGTTAATCCTTAACCCGGGCGGTCGATGCCCGTGCACCTGCCCTCCTTGCACCACCACAGAGGCATTTACAGCCCATTGTTTTCGAGTTTCGAGGTCTCCTCATAGTCCAAGGCAGGAAAGACGCTGACTGTGTTTATCCTCACCCCCGGGACCGTGACCCCTTGCTCGAGAGCACCATAAAAGCTTTAAGCTCAGGTATTTATGTCTGGGGCCCGGGCACTGAAGGTCAAGCCATTGTCATCTCGGTTATTTATTTGCATGGGTGCTGGGAGGCGGAGGGCGTGGGTGCTGGGACTCGGAGGGACCGGAAGTCCGAGCAGGCTGTAAAAACACTGCTGCTATTTTCGAAGGGAAGTTGGGCAGGCGCCTGAGGTGACCACACACCTAGAACGCTGAGGCCGGGTGGAGTGGGTAGTACAAGCCAGGAGTCAGTGCTCATGTGTGTGGGGTAGGTGGGGTCGGATTGATGCAGACTCGGGTGGCACGGATGGAGCGTGAACATGGAAAATCAGGCCAGTGGAGCTGGAACAATTTTTACAGAGGGTGCTGCCGTCAATGGTACATCACTGACGTCACAGTGATTGTGAAAAGCCTTAGTGCCACACAAAGCACAAGTGTAGCAATACGCCACGCCCGGGCAGCAGGAGAGTGGGTATGTCGCTGGTGGTGAACTTTGGAGCACACTGCCACAAATATATTACTACAGCATTCTGTGGCAGCACACAGTCATTCACAGATAACCCATTTTCCATGGCAATCGTCACAAAGCTGGCACTGGCGTACTTTTACTGATAAAACTACATATCACAAAAGTAATAATGTGTAGAAAACGTGTTTCAGCAAATACTCATCGTTTACACATCTCCAACTGTCTTGACTTGTCTTGACCCTATTCAAATCTTTGTTCCCATCGCATTTTCGATTTACATGGAGAATGTCTTTCATTTACACTTTCGTAACTACTGATATATTTTGAAATATTTGTATGGTTAGTTGACAAGAATTTAAATGTTCTTCTGTATTTGAAAAAACTGACACCCCTACAGCTTTTTCATTCACACTCCCTGTACCCAGCAAGATTTTCAGATAGTTCACTTTACAAAATCCTTTGACTCTGCAAGCAGCAAAAGAGAAGCAAACACCAATGGAGAAGTGTGGCTCAATGGTTCGAGCGGCAGACCCTGATGCTGCAGAGGTCTGGCCCGGGACCAGGGTTCAATTCCCCGGCTCGGCGGGTCTTGGGCTCAAAATTCCACGGACCTGATAATTCTCGCCTCAGTGCCTATTCCAATCATAGGTCCCACTCTGCAACTCTGGGCAATAGCTTGCTTAATCTCGACACCGGCCCCAGCAGCGCTTTGATGCCTGGCTTCTCCTGGGGGGGTGCCCAGGAGTGGACGCCTCACAGGGAAAGCCAGGATGGGTTCCACAGCGGTATTCGTACAAGCCCCTTGAGACCCTTGCGGGAGATTAAAATGTAAATTGATACTTGTATAGCGCGCTACTCACCGCAAGGGAGGGAAGACATGGCCAGACAACTGACCTATCTTATATTAACACACGGCGAATGTGTTAATATAAAACAAAATGTAAAGGCATCCGTATTGCTCATGAAAGTGGAGAAAACATATGATTTTTGTTTTTAAAATCGCCCACTTTCTGTTGCCATGTGTGCTCCTCCGTACACTAATCAGGGTGCAACTCCTGCTGCAGGAAAACGTTTGCACATCGGGCGCGCAGGGCACCGCGCCCTGGGTGCTTAGAATGTGTTGGGCAGGCTGAGGGAGAGGCACTTCCGGCCGTCACAAATATGGGTGGGAACACGGGCACACCCTGGTGAGGCACCCTGAAGTGTCCTCGGAGAGGAAAGGAATCCTCATCTCCCCTGTGAATGAATCACTGTGCCTTGTGCCGGGCCACACCCACTGTGCACCTGAGACCAGCAAGGGAGACACCACTCAGGGGTCCACACCACAGGGGAGTCTAGAAGTGTGCAAAATCTGTGCGCTCTATCTTAGTACCCAGGAGAAAGGTAGGCCACAATGGACGCACAAGGATGGGCTATCTCTGCCTTCCCGGGGCAGTCTGGCTCTGATAGGACTGTGGGGTGCAGGGGTTGTATGTCAGAACCACGCAGGCATTTACCATGCTTGCCTTAGCAATGCGGTCGGCACCACTAATGCGTCTTTGCAACACATTCCTTGCCCTTGCAACTCATCATTACAACGACTAGCCATAGAGAAAGCGCTGCAGTTGGAACAGTATAATTTACTATTCCAACTCCAGTCTGTGCAACAGTAAGGAAAGCGTTGGACTTAAAGTCACACATCAGGCCAACAACGCTTTCCTTAAGGCAAGTAGTTGTTACAACTAGCGTGGTAAAGGAATGCGTTGCAAAGACACATTTGTGGTTTGGGCCGTGTTGTTAAGGCACAGTGTGGGTCGAGCCGCGATGTAAAGGCTGTTTCCTGGAGGCGGGAGGGGAAGCATCTATCCTCTACTCACTTGCCAGAGATCACTACTATACACCAACACCAACATATTTCACACCTAGACAGTCACTTGCTTTCCCTTATAGGACCCGAACCCCCCAGGATGATCCCCCGCCCCGCCCCCAAGTGACCAATCCCACAATAAATACTACTACTTCAAGAAAGTGGGTATAAATTGGCCATGTTAATTTATATCAACAATCATAAACATGACAAAAACATTTACATATCATAATTATATGGTATTATTATTTCACTTTTAATATCGACATTAATCATTAAATATCAAACATCAGTTATGGAAAATTAATTCGCTCCAGCACCAAGGGTCCCTCTGGCTCACATCTCCTAATCCGAGTACCACGCAAGGCGCAACCCACCTGCGTCCTTGAGCGGTGGGCCCCAGCCCTCTGGTCCTTGTCCGTCATTTTCGGGGCCCACACCTCTACCACCAGGCTGCCGAGAAGGCTCATAGGAATACCAAGGGGCCACTGTCCCCTGTCCCAGCTTGTGACCTGGCACCCTTGCCTCCCCAGCCGGTGACCCCATTCTCCCTGCAGAGAGCTTACCATCTCTCCCCTCAGTGCTGGCCTAGGAAGTATGTACGGAGGACTCCTGTTAACCCTGCAAGTCAATGTGTCAATGTTCTGTGGCCTCTTTCCACTAACACTCCCTCCTCCACACCTCTCCTCAGACCACTAATCAGAGGGGTGGGTGATCACTAGCCAGAGATCACTT
Source organism: Lissotriton vulgaris (assembly GCF_964263255.1). Taxonomy (NCBI): domain Eukaryota; kingdom Metazoa; phylum Chordata; class Amphibia; order Caudata; family Salamandridae; genus Lissotriton; species Lissotriton vulgaris. Next base: position 2,012,787,332 of record NC_141691.1, read on the forward strand.
CTATACACCAACACCAACATATTTCACACCTAGACCGTCATGTGCTTTCCCTTAAAAGGGGGGTGCCTTCGGCCCCACCCTGGACAACATAGATTTACACCAATATTGTCGGTAATGCATTTCTGTTAATTGCTGCAACCTGCATGGTTGGGGGGACGGAGGGGCAACCAACCAAGAAGCAACCCTCAAGAGTATACGAATCACAGGACTCTGCGCCAAGACTGAAAATATTAAGTGCCCCCCGCCCCGGGCATTTTCTTCTTCCTCTATGTCTTTTACCTTACTGTTTCCCATGTATATTTTCCATGTAAATATAATTTTTTTCAATAAAAATTTACAGAAATAAAAAAAAAAAAAAATGTTTGCTGCAGCATGAAATGGGGGTGGGGGTGTGGGGGAGGGTGGTGTTCATTTGTAGACATTTTGCTGAGCAGGGTGAAGGCGTGAGAAGAGGTGTGGTGAGTGGCACCTTTTTTAGAGTTCATTGTCCTGCAGTGGAAGAGCGATGCCAGGGTGTTTGCTTTGCAGGTGTGGGTACCAGAGCTGCTAGGAGCTGGGAGGACACAGTGCAGCAGCACAAACCCAACAGGGGGTGGGTGGCTTTGAGGAGGGCCTCAGAGGCAGACTGGCCTGCAGGGAGAGGTAGGGCTGCGTGAGGCTGGGGATCTGCATAAGACTGAATCAAGCCACACCTGGAAGGCTAGTTAGTAGGGCTGGGGAGAGTCAGTCACAGGCATGTTTGATACTACCAACCTTTCCGAGGTACAGAATTACCACACTGGCTGCAGAAACCACTGCCCACCAGCCAGCCTCCCTGAGCTCTGAGCTGTCTCTGCCCTTTCACCGGCCATGAGAGGGCCTCCACACACCCGGCCATATCACCAAGGCCGAGAGGGCCCGGTGAGTAAGCAGATGGCCCTTGGACCGCCACACCTCACATTCCAGGCCTCCCCCACCCCTGCATGCCTGGCTAATCAGGGGTGCACCACCCTGGGAAGGGAAGGGGTTGGCAGAGTTCAGAGGGTGCGAAGTACAAACAATATCTCCTTAATTGCTCAACCAGGACTTCTGACTGAGGGCATTTCTACACAGCAGTAGCATATCCCCCCTCCCACCCACGTGTATTCAGAATCACTGACTCCCCTCATGTCAACCTGTCTCCCATACCTGGAGAAGGAACTATCACAGTCCCCAAGGACTTCACTACACTACACTACACTACTCCCGAGTCTCCCTCGCCTTTCCGGCTGGCCTCACAGGTCTGAAAGCCTCACTCACTGCTGGTCTGAGATATTTCAATGCAGTCTCACTCACCTCTCTCGCATGGATCACACACTTTTTCATGAAGTCTCACTCACAGTTGTCTAATTCACCTGTCCTCACACATTTCAATGAAGTGTCACAGGGGTCTAAATCACATCTCCTGCGGGTCCAACACATATCAATTAAGCCTCACAGGGGTTAAAATCACACCTCCTGTGGATCTCACATGTTTCAACAGTTTTACAGGGGTTTCACCCACCTCTCTTGAAGACCTCACACATTTCAATGAACCTTCACTCACAGGGGTCTAAATCCCCCCTCCAGCTTGCCTCACATTTGCATTGGAGTCTCACTAAACAAATGTCACTCATCTTGTCGCTCTTTGAGAAACCCACCCCCCTGATGAGTGGAGATATTGAGTCGGACACAGAGGTGATCAACGTCTGGCCATAGCATATGGCCAACACTTTAGCACCCATGAAAGAGCAGAGGTCTGCTAATTCCAGCAGCAGACCCCCTGCCGCACCCTAGTTCAATGAGGAACTTAAGGCTGCGCGTAAGCACTGCAAAAAACTGGAAAGATCTTAGGGGAAAAATACTGTCTCAGGGAGAAAGAACTCTATCAAAAGGCTCTGAAGAACTAATTTCTAAGTCAGGCAATAAATCTACGGACATCTTCAAGCTTGGCAAGAAATCCTCTCATCCAGATGCTCTTTCACAGCCTTTAGAGGCATCTCCTAATTTGTGCGTGCAAGTATCTTATTTATTTGATATCAAGATTAATGGTATTGTGGAAGCTCTCAAATCCAAGGGTCCTAATGACTGCCCGGTCTGGACTTGTTCACCAGTCCAGCCAAATCCTCCTCCTGATCTTTTTTGAGTTTTCCACCATTTCCTTGGAGGAATGTGAATAGGCCTGAAGTCAAGTAAATGTGGCTCTACAGATGACCCGTGCACACCTCCCTTTCCCCTAAATCTTGACTGTCAGTCTCAATGATAAATCTTTTCTTAAACCTTCTCCTGAATAATTCTATTCAATCTGCATCGGTTCCTAGCTGTAGGAAACAGTCTCGACTGATAACCTTATTAAAAAAAACATCTGTAGATAGATCAAAATTGAGGATTTCAGGCCTATCTCCCTACTGCCTGCTTTTTCCAAAATACTGGAGATTATTAATGGCCCGCTGTCCAATTTATTTTTTAGAACAGGGCCAGCTTCTACACTCGTTCCAGTCTGGCTTCGGTCCTCGTTTTAGCATGGGATCCACCTTGGTTGAGGGTCACTGATTCCATCAAGCTAGCAGTGGACCAATGGAAACGGGACGCTTTGATACTGTTGGACTTATCGGTGGCCTGTATCACTGAATCTCATGCCATTCTCCTCCAATGTTTGGAAATTATAGGCATTGACAGACCGGCTCTAACTGGGATCTGTTCTTTTTGACAGAAAGAAGTCAATCGGTCTGGGTGCCCCCATTCACTTCTGACCATAAACCTCTAACATTAGGGGTTTCACGGGGCTCTGCCCTGAGCCCAACGCTTTTTAATGTTTATATGATGCCCTTAGCATCATTAGTGGAGTGCTTTGGCGTCCAGATTATGTCTTATGCTGATGGCACGCAGATTCTTCTAACATTGGATAAGAAAGTGACCAATGCATACAGCAAGTTCAAGATTGGTTTAACCTCAATTTTCCAATGGATGCGACACAGTAATCTTCAGTGCAACACCAATAAAACAGAGATCTTGTTATTTGTCCCTCCACCCCCTGCCTGGGATGGAGACTGTTGCCCAGATCATAATCCTCTTCCACCGGGCCCAGCTGCGGCTGTGCGTTATCTGGGGTTTACATTGGACAACCTAATATCTTTCGGCCCTCAGGTTGCAGTAGTCGTTGGCTCCTGCTTTGGACTTCTTACGTCCACTAAGAAATGTTTACATTTAGACCCGGAACAGGCCCAGAAGATGGTAATTCATGCCCTCATCACTTCCCGGCTTGATTATGCCAACTCTTTTTACTTGAGACTCTGGGTCTACTAGTTACGGAAGCTTCAACTGGTGCAAAACGTGGCTGCTCGTCTACTGCTAAAGTCTCCAGATGGATGCATATCTGCCAACATCTTAAGGAGTTGCATTGGTTGCCTATTAAAGAGAGAATCAGTTTCAAATTTCATACATTGGCTCACAGGGACTTAGATAGGGTTGGCCTTGTATACTTAGCCAATAGGCTCACTTCATATCACCTTGCCAGAGCCCTGCGCTCCTCAGGCGCTCTGCTGGCAGTGGTCCCTCGATTTAGGAAGTAAAGATGGGGTATCACCTCCTTCTCCCTGCTAGCAGCCATGGCTTGCAACACCCTCCCATTGAACCTTCCATCTTTGAAAGGTGAACAGTCTTTCAAAAGTAGTCTCTAAACATGGCTGTATCAAACTGCCTACCAGTAGGTTGGCCCATGGTCCGGATGGTCGGCTTTTAGTCTGGCTTAGTGCCGGGACACTCTACGAGTAGCAGTGACCTTAACAACTTTTCTGATTGATTGATTGATTAATCTCTCCTCCTTGCTCCATAAATTTCAATAGATTCTCACTTAACTCTACACTTTTCCCACTCACCTCAGTCTCAGCTAGCTCAGTGGTGTTTCTTCATCTCTCCTGCTGCCCTCACACATCTGACTGATGTGTCTTCATTTTTCTTGCAACCCTCACGTATCTCAATAAAGCTTCGCTCACCTCACCTGCTGCCCCGGCATCCTTCAATGAAGTCTCACCCAACCTCTTCCGCTGGCCTTGTACAGTTCAATGGGATCCTCACTCCGCCTCTAGCTCTCATATAGCTGGTTGGAATCTCAATCTTCCCGAAGGCGTACATTTAATGAGTTCTCACTTATGTTTGTCATTATCTTGCCCTTCCGGGAGCTTCCACTCACATCTCACCAGGCACCCTGAAGGTCAGTGACACCCCACTACCCTCCCTGCTGACCTTGTGCCTTTAATGACCCCATGACTCTCCCCTTTAGACGAACAAGGCAGTGTGCTGGACAAAAGACAGGGTCACTGGAATTATACGGCATCGAGGACCAAATTATGTGGCAGGGTTGACTAATTTAGCAGCAAGAAAAGGAAAATGTTGTAACCTAATGTGGCACGTTTTGTGATGGTATTACTTCAGAATTTCAGGATTATTTTTTCAACCTAAAACTTTCCGACAAAGGGTTCACTTCATTAGTACCAGTTTAACATACAAATACAGTAATAAGCAACTGAAATGTGACTAGCCGACCCTTGCATAGGGCCTTCCACTGCGTAGCAACACAGGTCACCACAATTTTAGTAACTTTTGATCCATTTCAGCTAGAAACAGCATTTAGTTGGTTAATATTAGCAGATTATGCAGCATATGATAGATTATGTGGTAAATGCTACAAATTCATTATTATGTACAAAAAAAACCGCTGTAGAATTGCATAATTCCAATGGCCCTGCCAGTAGACCTCATCTACACACAGCCTACATTCCAAAGCTCCCACTGAGCTGTTCCCACGTCCTTGGACTGCACAGCTCACTGCCACCAGCAGCAGCTGCTGCTTTTCTGTGGCAAGAGCGCCCTCCCCTGGGAGCCCTGGAGTCAGCAAGAAAGACGTACTGATAGTCGGGAACAGGGTGAGGATCAGACATGCTAGGCTAGGCATGTGGGAAAGAAATACTGCGTGCAAACCAGTTTTGACAACACTATGCCTAGGCATGTTTGAAAGTGAGCATGCAGCAATGCATGCGTGTGATTACACCCCTCACTGGTACTGTGTCCCCCCAATGTTCTGACATCTCTTTAAATCACATTTCTGACTCTCAGTTTGCGCCAGATCCCTGGGCTGCCCTGTGACCCTGAAGCCACGGTTCCTTTGAAGGTTGTTGGGGATTAGATTCTTTCAGTTCTAGACTGCCTGTGCTGCTGAACTCTGGATCCCCTGGCCTTCCCAGTCTGGATTTCTTCAAATGCCCTCCATGTACTTATGTAGCTACATATTTATTACTTTACTTCTAATTCAGCATCTCCGATGCATTACCTTATACCTCTCTCAATATACCCTATACCTCCATTCTGACTCGTCCCAAACTCCATTCTACAGCTGTGATCTCCAAAATAGCCCTTTCTAGGATATTCCCATCTCTACCCTTCCTTGCATCTCATAACTCTTAACTATTCTGATCTCCCAAACAAGCCTTTCTAAACCCTTTGCTCTGACTCTTCACCGCTCCACCTCCCCTTTACTCATCTCAAACCTCCTCCTACTGCCCGAGGTCCCGGACTCTGGACAAAGACTGGACCATTCGAACAGTACTATTGCCAGTTGTCCTACACGCTCTGGTGTCTGCCCAGTCCGGTCTGCTGTGGTTCAGGACAGTATGGACTTCTACACCAGGGAGTCCCTGTACAGCCCGCTTTGGGTTTTGGTGGTTCTGGTCTCTAGATTCTCTCCCCCCCCTCACACACACACACACACTCCAATCCAGGCAATCTTCGGTTCCTGTGAGATGTTTTATCTGTATACTCTGGTTTCCTTTTCAATCTCGTCTGCTCTAGAATTCTGGGATGGACTCACCCCAGGTTCTTGTGGTGCAGCGGGTCCTTTCCAGTCGATACATTCTAGACGGGAAACATCCTCTACAACGAAACTTTTACGACGCAAAGCTATTACAACGCAGGTTTTACTACGCATACCTTTACAACGCATTACACTGGGGGGCGCTCTAGGATAGGGAATACGTTTAATTTACTATCCAACACCTTCCCTAGTGTCCACGGGGACTGGAGTTGGAATAGTAAATTAAACTATTCACTATCCAGCACCCCAAAGTGTAATGCGTTGTAAAGGTATGCGTAGTAAAACCTGTGTTGTAACAGCATGCGTTGTAAAAGCATGCGTTATAATGTCATACATCGGTTCTAGACTCACAGGGTTCTTCAGATGAACTAGCAGCCACTACCGTTTCCCACATCCCTCGCCACACCTTTACCTGCACCGCCCGCCCCGCCACTACCCGTCCCAGCAGGAACGGAAGCGTTTCCTGCCGAGTGCATACCAGCCATCCAGGAGCGCCCCCTGCAGGGCTCCTCTTGTCAGGCTGTCCCCGATAGGTACCCAACGGACCGAGTCGCTAACACACTGTGTGTGCTGGGACTTGTAGCTTTTCATGTCCCTGTTGCACGAAGGACTACAAGTGAAAGGAAAGAATGAACAAACAAGCACTTCCCCGGCGGCACGCTCCTCGACCGGATGTGGGACACCCTAGGACAGTGCTCTGCAGAAACAGACCCTTTCACGCACTTCTCACCGCCGCAGCCCCGCCCCTCGGGAACCAGGAGCCACGCACCAGCCCGCTGAGCCCAGTAGGACGGACAAAAGGGCACACAGATGTAAACAGTTTAGTCGGAGGGGAATATTTGGCTTTGCTCTTGCTGGCAGAAGCGTGCCAGCTGCTGTCCACACAGCGCCCCTCTGGCAGCGGCTGAGTCTGGCCAGAGTGCCGCATCTCCCGCCGGGTGTTGTGTCCGGACTGGACACACCCAGTGAGGGGGCTCTTCCAGAATCAGGCCAGGTCCGCGCCCTCGCCCTCTGCATACGTGGGGTCCAGGCCTCAAGATATCCAATGACTGATCTTGTATGCCGGAAGTTTTACATAAACATGACATTTGTTTTTTCGTGGAGCAGGAAGCGCGAGGCTCACCGCCTGCATACATAAGAGTGATTTGCATGACGCGTAACTGGCCAGGCCTTATCTACAACATTCTGCACACCCCTGGATGTATGCATGCATACTCCATGTAAAACTAGCATGCATACTCCATGTAAAACTAGTAAGGTAGATCAGTGTGTAAAGCACATGCTGCCCAGATTGGAGCATACGGTTGTGGAAGGAAGTCTCTCCCATGACACCGGTGGGGAAGTCGATACCGGGAAGAAACATTGGGACGTCTATAAGCGCGAGGAATAAACCCTTCAAATAAGTGACTTATGCAGAGTACACTGCAGAACTGAGGAATACAGGGCGTGGTACGAACAAAGTGCACGGGAGCTCAGCCCCAGTCAGTGGCATGGGATGCACGCTTCTGCGACTGTACCACTCACTGGGTATGACTATCACCGTTTTGGCCACTGAGGTTGATTTCTAAAACTAGAAAACAAGTTTCACTCATTGGGCGTGAGTCTCACGCCCCTGCGCACTGCTTCCGTCACTTGATGCGAATCTCGGGCTTGGTAGAGGTGTCACACCCTGGGTACAACTTACAGCAGCCACTGCTAAGGGTGACACCTCAAACAGTCATTCCTCAGAGTACACTCACTCATTCGGTGAGAATCGCTCCGCTTAGAGTGAGTTCCCGCTCTGGACCAGTCACTGCGGCCCCTTTCTCTTCCCAGAAGTCTCACACCTGAGAATCCCCGTTCTCGCCTCGTTCCTGTCTGCTGCTGGACTCTGAGGTATGGGGTGCCACGCCCCCCTCCCCTCCTCCACATTCCTGGCGCACGGTGAAGCGCAGCCAGCCTGGCATTCCCGCCCGCTTTGTTCTTTGATGGATGGCGTCTGGCTTTATGCATCTGTCAAGTGAAATATCTGGTCCTGGGGCTATGGAGGGGCTGGTGTCAAGGCGCAGTCAATCACCTGCCTTTGCAGCCGTGACCCTGGGGGCGGGCTCTTGACCTTCAGCTCCTGGGGCGAGGACGCCGCCGCCCAGGAGAGCTACGGGATGAGAGCGCAGTGCAGTTACCTGCACAGGCAGGTAAAGAGATACTTGACCTTCACCTCTCGAGCGAGCGTGAGGGGGCACCCTGCTCAGATCCCCCACCCATGCCATGGGAGGGGGTGAACCCGGGAGAGAACCATGGGCTGAGAGTGAAGATCAACTACCTGCACGCACAGGTAAGGATATATTTGACCTTAACCTCGGCAAAGAAGATAAAGTGGGACACCGTGCAGAGACCACGTGCTCATGTGGTGAGGGGTGTACCCAAGAAGGCCCCCCCAGCCCCTGGGCAGAGAGTGGTGTTCAGTTACCTGCACGCACAGGTAAGGATATATTTGACCTTAACCTCGGCAAAGAAGATAAAGTGGGACACCGTGCAGAGACCACGTGCTCATGTGGCGAGGGGTGTACCCAAGAGGGCACCCCTGCCCCTGGGCAGAGAGTGGTGTTCACTTACCTGCACGCACAGGTAAAGATATTCCTGACCTTCACCTCTATAGGACGGGTGAGGGGCACCTGAGAGCACTCCCCCGCCCCACACCTATGGGCTGAGAGTGAAGTTCAGTTACCTGCATGGACAGGTACAGAGATGCTTGCTCTTTTTTCAATAGGTACGGTGAGGGGGCGCCCTGTGGGGATCCCCCTCATGCGTTGGTGGGACTGGGGAGGCAGGTGCATATTACACACCCAGGAGAGGACCCCCCCCACCTTCCCCAGCCCTGGGCTGAGAGTGGAGTTTAGTTACCTGCACTGACAGGTAAGGCGATACCGGACCTTCACCTTTAGAGGGGGTATTGGGGGGCTCCCTGCAGGAACTCCCTGAGAATGTGGTGAGGGTGTGCACCCAGGGGAGCCACCAACCCCTGGCTGGGTAAGAGTGGTGTTCAGTTACCTGCATGCACAGGTAAAGAGATAACGGACCTTCACCTCTGTAGGGATGGTGAGGGGGGAACCCTGCGCAGGCAGACACCCCCGCTCATGCGAAGAGCAGGGTGAAGTGCACCCAGGATAGACTCCCAGTCCTCGGGCTGAGATGGGTGACATTAGTTACCTGCATGGACAGGTAGGGTGATACCCAACCTCTGCCCCTGTGGAAGGGTGCACTCCGGAGAGACACAATTTTTTGTGTTTTGGGGTGCTGTCAGGTTTATGGAACCACTGGAGAATCCACAACGCGCCCTGGCACACGGGGAAGGCACCATCACTGGCACATACCGAAGGCACGGCCACTGGTCCATGGTGAAGACGTGAGCACTGGCACACAGAGAAATCACGGACACTTGGTGAAGGTGCGAGCACTGGCCTACGGGGAAGACGTGAGGATTGGCTCAGAGTAAAGGCCCTGCCACACAGTGAAGGCCCAACCACTGGGGTGCTGAAAGCCTGAAACCGGTCCTATCATGCTCGTTTCCAGACCAGGGAGGACCTGGCCTGGCAGTTCGGGCTGGGCTGTTCCCATTGGGTGCAGGGTCAAGACTGATTTGCATATGGCTGGGTCCAAACTGGAATAGCATGGTGAGCAAAAAAAACGATGGATTTAGGCCCAGATCTCTGTTCTGGGGTGAATGTATGACATTGTTCTGCATTCTGCCCATCAACTGTTGTTTTTGCATGTTGTTTATGCAAGACTTCAGACAATCTTTGGTGGGAATGTATATATTTTGTCCTCTAGTTTGTGGTTACTTTTCTTAATGAGACAAAGTGTACTGGGGTGTGGGGGGTGGGGGGGGAGAGCTTATTTATGCGATAAATAAATAACGAGCATCACCCTTCCATCCATCACCTTGTTGTTTGTTGCAGCTCACGCCCTAAGTGTGCTGGGTGTGCCCCGGCTCTCTGTGCCACAGGACTCTAGCTACGGCTCGCTGATGCAGACGGAGGAGGTTTGAACCGGACTGGCACGGCCTGTGTCCATGCCCGAAGAGGAGCTGCCCTGGCAGTCTGGGCCAGGCTGGTCTTACTGGAGCAGGACCACAGCGGATGTGCCTATGGCTGCCTCTGTCGAGAGTGGGGTGGAAGAAAGCCATGGACTGGAATGGGGCCTGAAGCACCAGCCAGGGGGTGAGAGGATTCGAGCATTCCTTCCATGACTTTGTTGCAACATCAACCTCATGTCCTCCTCAAAGGATGGTTTTTGTCTTTATTACATATGTTCAAAATGTATTTGTGCACAAGACCAATGCTTACTAATGATAAAATAAAACTTCAAAGATGTTTTGCATTATTTACCTGGGCTGAAGCCATGCCACATTTTCAGGATAGCCACTGCTAATGCAAACAGTTCTGGTATTGTACATTCATCATATTTGGATGTCTGGGAATCTTAACATGGATCCATATTAAAGTTTCCAAATCCATTTAAAGGCATACTTTCCCACTTAGTTTAAAATATTTTGAAGCGCGGCTACTCTTTGTGCATTTGATATATGTGGATAGAAGCATCCGTTCCAAAGAGGAGCAGAGGGCTTTACAGGGAACATGTTTTATGCAGCCAAGGATCCCAGAAGAATCTATGGTTTCAGGATACCATCTTCCATTTCTGGGACTTCTGTTTAACAAGCCAGTGTATTGTGGGAGTTGTAGTCTTAGATCTGTTCAATTGAGCAGCTCTGTCCGGGCAGTAGAGTCCGCTGTTATCTTTAACTGAATCAGAAACATCTCCAACTTAAGGCAGGGAATTCAGAAAATTATGGGCGTAAGGTCCAGCTGATCCCGGTTCAGAGAAGCCAGGACGAGATGGTTATTTGGAATGGTGAGATTACAATTGTATTATTTAATCCATATTTTCATTAAACATGCAGACAATCTAAGCACTAGATAGATGATGAAGCGCTTTGCTCACAATTTGTACATTTTCTTTACCTAGTGCCGAAGTGGGGATTAGAACTCGTGTTTCCAGGCTACCAAGTTAGCAACCTGGTCACTAGATAACTTTTAGGAGCATGGTAGCACAAAAAACAAAAAAAGTTGCCATTTTATGCATGTAATTTGTATGGAGTAGAGAGACCTTTTTCGCTATACCAGGTGAACACCAGGAGTCACAGGAAAAGAATAGATCTGTGCTTGGTCTGTGTTAAAAGGATCACAACAACTGGAATACGCCCTCGCTGTGGATGCTCTAAGCCACTGGTACTCAAAGTACGGCCCGCGGGCCATTTGCGGCCCGCCAGACCTTTCCATGCGGCCCCTGGGAGAAAAACAAGCAGGCTCAACAGCCATTATTTTGCTTCTGTTCGTTCCAGGGGCTACATTCGAAAAAAAGTTAACAGCGTATGCTCAGAAATCAAATTAATGTCTGTCTGTCTGCTCACCTGCCCTACCCCCTATTCCTACTCAGTGATGTCACTTGCTTGCACCCGGCAGTGGAAGAGACATGCAAATGGCATTCAGATTGCTGGCTTTTCAAGCCCAGCACACACATCGCGTCTTACGTGTCCTCTCTCAGCCTTTCCTCGCCACCTTCATTTAGCATCATGGCTGTGTGTTTTTGCCAGCCATGCCTCGACACCAGTGCTGACTCTCACCGGATCAACCCAGTGCTCCTCTGAAACTAAGCTGCCTGCAGAGCACCGCATTGATAAAGTACAACTTCAGCACCTCATCATGTAACTAACTGCAGCCGGAGTTTCGTTTTTGAAAGTAAATCAACTTGCCAGGAGATGGGAGGCACAGTGAGGTGCGGGGCAGGATGTTTTTGCTGATACAAGGGTGGGAGCTCCAAGAGGGTAGAGAAAGTTATTTTAAGGAGCCAGGCGCATGACTTCTAATATTATTAGTATAAATTCATATATTTGTAAAATTAGTAAGGGAATAAATGTATTAACTTGGCCCGTTTTTAACTGTACTTTTTGTAGCCACCCAATTAATTAATTTAGTTTTTTGGTTGGGCTTTTTTCCAAAAGAGGTTCTATGTGTTGAAGGGACAGGGTTCATCCTGTGCTGTGGCTCTGCTGAAGCATGCAGCATTGAGATACTGAGGTTTTACTGTTTGACCTCATGGATCATGGAAAGTAGTTTACTTGTAAAAAGTGGCAATTGTATCTGTATTAGGCAGACCAGAAAGCAACAGAATCTCAGAAATTGTTTGATACTTTAGAAATGGCTGTTTTGATAATTTTAACATAGGAAAGGTTTCTTGGGTGAATATGCCTTTTTTATTTACTGTGTATTTTGTTGTGGAATGCGTTAGTGGTATGAGTTTTAACATTGTATATTAAGACCATTTCCTTCTTAATCTTGCTTACAGTGGAGCTGCAGAATTAATACGGCCTGTGTTGTCTGCACTGGGAAGGAATGCAGGATTTCTAATTCAGCAAAGCTGTTTCCTTAACCAGGTGCTTAACTATGGGCAGGGCAACTGGTACTCTGCGATTGTGCGGTTTTGGTGATTTTGAGATAATTATTGATCTACCACAGTTGCCACATAATCATCTGCCACCTAAGCTGAAGATTTCAGCAGAAAAAATGTGTTTCTAGCTCAAATTGTTCAAAAATTACTAAAGATGCAACAACATCGATTACAGTGCAATCAAAGGCCCTTTGCAAAGCTGGACTTGTCACCTTTTTTCATCCTTATTCCTAATGGTTACATTTCAAACCTATCCATCCACAAGTTTATTTCAAAATGTGCATCCTCTCGATCTTTTGAACCGTTTATTTAAAGAAGTACTTTATGAATGCCATGCATGGTTTTACTCCACGTGGTCGAATTTGTCTACCAGATTCCCCAAAATTCTATACTATGCCCTGCCCAATTTAGCCCCGCCCCCAAATCACACCCCCATTTATCTGTGCGGCCCCCGGTCATACCCCAGACTACGCGTTTCGGCCCCTGAGGGAATGTTTGTGAGTACCCATGCTCTAAGCCAATCAGCGCCAGCCTTTCCATGCCCTGACCCGGAACTAGAAGATTCTGTGACCCAATAGAAAATGTTTCTACTGTCATGAATGCAAGTTGATCTAGATTCATTCTACCACTATGTTGGGGCTGAAACGTATGCCTACATGGGTGGGTGGGTGTCTGTCTGTCTGTCTGTCTGTCTGTCTGTCTGTCTGTCTGTCTGTCTGTCTGTCTGTCTGTCTGTCTGTCTGTCTGTCTGTCTGTCTGTCTGTCTGTCTGTCTGTCTGTCTGTCTGTCTGTCTGTCTGTCTGTCTGTCTGTCTGTCTGTCTGTCTTTCTTTCTATCTATCTATCTATCTATCTATCTAGATTTAATTGAAAGAAGCTAGAAGTCTTATGTTGTGACAAAGAGGGGGCCTCTTCGAAGTGAAATGTGCTCACTGCATCTATTCTTCAAACTCGGACACGGAGTTTTCTGGAATGGTTCAACGTTTTTATTTGTATTAAATGCTACTCAATGGAGTGACATCATTTCCTGCACTACCTCTTAGCACAAAAGCGCTAAACGCTTTGTTTTTTGTTTCAACGAGTATTTTCACATTCGCTTGGCGTGATTTACGGGCTGCTCTATGTTTCTTGGCACTAGTGAAATGCCACTAAAGCAGAAACTGGAAGTAAGTGAAGGAGAGGCTATGAAAGGCACAGGGGTGCAGCTTCCTTCTTTTCTGCACCCAGCACACTCCCTGTTTATAGCTCATGGGTGAGAGGGGACATCTACACACCCGTATCCGTAGACTCCCACACACTTCTTGCACCACCTATGTAGAGGCGCCTGCCCCCTCCTGCCCGGCCTCTCTATTGGAATGACTCGGGTGATGTACCTCTACACACCCTTGCTCTTCACACGCATCCTGCGTGACGCACCTATGTACAGGAGCCTGCCACCTCCTGACCACCTGACAGACTGCCCCCTGGTGGCCTCTCTATTGGAATGACCCGGTGACGCACCTCTACACACCCTTGCTCTTCACACGCATCCTGCGTGACGCACCTATGTACAGGAGCCTGCCACCTCCTGACCACCTGACAGACTGCCCCCTGGTGGCCTCTCTATTGGAATGACCCGGTGACGCACCTCTACACACCCTTGCTCTTCACACGCATCCTGCGTGACGCACCTATGTACAGGAGCCTGCCGCCTCCTGACCACCTGACAGACTGCCCCCTGGTGGCCTCTCTATTGGAATGACCCGGTGACGCACCTCTACACACCCTTGCTCTTCACACGCATCCTGCGTGACGCACCTATGTACAGGAGCCTGCCACCTCCTGACCACCTGACAGACTGCACCCTGGTGGCCTCTCTATTGGAATGACCCGGTGACGCACCTCTAAACACCCTTGCCCTTCACACGCATCTTGCGTGACGCATCTTTGCACAGGAGCCTGCCACCTTCTGCCCGCCTCACAGACTGCCCCCTGGTGGCTCCTCTATTACAAGGGTGGCTGATGTACCTCTACACATCCGTGTCCGTTGTCTTTCACACACCTCTTGCACCTATGTACAGGAGCCTGCCCCCCACCCACAGCCGATTAGCTTCCCACCCTGCTGGTGTTTTTGCCCCCTCGCCCCGTCCATCGATTTACAGGCTTCAGTGAAAGGAATCCTTATCGGGCCCGGCATCTGCCCCGCCCCCGTCGCGTGCCTCCTAGGGAGACGTAGAAACAGGTTTCCTTAGAAACAAAAAACAAAACGTATGTTTGCAAACTGCGCAGCCTGTGCCAGGAAGGTCAGAGTGACCCAGAGGACTGCCCCGCGTGTAAGGGCAGTGCCCGGCATTGCTGTATGATCACCACCAAAGGTCACAGGCAGGTGTAATACTGCCCCTGTGCAGTGCCAACAGCGCCCCCGTGTAGAGGGAATGGTGGCATTGCTTTGTATGCACCTGCATCGGGCAATTGTAATGTTGACCCTGTGTAGGGCAGTGGTAACAGTGCCCCTGTATTAAGGTAACTGTGGTAGAGTCCCGTAGCATATATAGATTACAACAGTGTCTCTGCATAGGGCAGTGCCAATGAAGGCCGTGCATTAGAGCAGTGGTAATAACTCCCGTGCAGTCTGTGGTAATAGCGGGCTCGTAATGCATGGCAGTGGTAACTGTACCCTTGGAGAGTGCATGGTAATTGCGCCCCTGTAGAAGGGCACCATCGCTAGTGTTCTGTATTAAGTAAAACGGTGACACTGCCCTTGTGGGGGTCAGTGATATGGACATGGTGACCGGGCTTCTTTATGAGAGAATTGTATTAGCCCCCATGCATAGTGTAACAGCAATAGTGCCCCGGGCACCTGCGATTCTCGCTTAATTATAGATTTGCCACATAATCCATCATCTGTTCCATAATCTGCAGATTTTACCAAAAAATATGTTGTTTCTGGCTCAAAGGGTTCAACGGTTACTTATACCACAGCGGCATGTGTTACCGCACAGTGTAAAGCCGGGGTCTCCAACCGGTCGATCGCGAGCTACCGGTAGCTCGCGGAGACCCCGGGAGTAGCTCGTCTAGCCCTTCACTGATTGGGCATAATGTGTGGATAGGGCGGGCAAAAAGGATGACGCGATGACGCTCCTCTCCTGGAGCTTCTGACTTCTCTCGTGAGTCTGACGTCATTGCCTACTGAAAACGCGCTGGCATTGCACTGTCTGCCATTGTGCAACGGGTGCCAGCGCGAACAGTAGATGTGACTTTCACTGCCAGAAGCAGCCACTACAGGTAAGCTCGTTTTTTCGTGTCCCCCCCCCCTGATTGTGCCGTTTTTCGTGCCTTTATTGGTAAAATCTGCAGATTATGCAGCAGTTGGAGTGTGTGGCAAACGTATACTTCGGCCCCTCCCGCTGACCCCTGCTCGGGCTGCTCCCCTGCCCCGCTCCCTCCCTTCCCAGTAGCCAGGGCCCCCTCCCTCTGCCCCAGCCCGGGCTGCTGTTTTGGCCTCCTCCTTGCCTCTGCTCCTCTTCCCTTCCCGGGCTGCTGTTCCCTCGCACTCCTCCCAGCGACGGAGATAGTCTAAAACTCTGCAGTTTATTACTTGTAGTCACATTGTTCACAGAGCCGCCTGTAAAGTATGGCGCTGTTGAATCAGAAAGATATTCAGTAGATTGCATGTTTTCCATGTTACGTACCCCTAATGAGGAAGGCTTGAGTGAAATGTATTTTTGTTTGCGAGGCTTCCTTACAAAACGAACTGAGGATTGTAACAAGGTACATATCAATTTCATTCCTCTACTAGTGGTATTTTTTATTATGGCTTGAATTTAGAGCTTCCCATTTTCTTCCTTCACTCTGTTTTTTTCACAACATATTATTTTCTTCTCGTCTCGTCCTCCAGCTGTGAAGTTTGTTCACCTTTCCCCCTGTAATCTTGACCGTACCCCTAATGAGGAAGGCTTGAGTGAAATGCATTTTTGTTTGCGAGTCTATTGTTACTTTATAGTACTGCGCATTTATTAAGTACTTTACAAGTTGGTGCCATAAAGTTCTCCTCCTTTGTAATGCATGCACTCGATTGCACAGTTTATATCGAAATAGTGAGTGGTAAAAGCTTCTGAGCATTGGGTAGTTTGTGGTATGTTTGCCGTGTTCAAAGTAGCATGTGTATGTAGGTATGTTACTTACACGTGCAAGCTATAAACCAAATGTATTAATTGTCTGAGTGAGACATTGAGTTCAGCATCCTGGGGCAGGCAATCCATTATTGGATGCCGCGCGTGGGTGATGGCCAGAAATGTGGGCCTGGGAGTCCCAGCATGAGCTGTCCTGCGGGCTATAAAGCCAAGATTTGATAAAGGTGCCCTTTGACAAATCGGAGTTGACCGAGATGCAGCTGGGATGAGGACGAGCTAAAACGAAGTGGGCTGAGAGATGAAAAGCAAGAAGGAGATGTAGGAAAGAAATAGGGCAGCAGAGGCACAGAAGAAAAAATGTCAGTGAAAAGTTGGCGACTGAGAAAAGTAGATGAAGAAACAAAATGGAAACATAATAGGGAGTGAGATGTTATAGGCAGAGTGGGGAAAGGAGGAACCGCTGTTGGTGTAATATGGACAGAGTTAAAATAAAAGCGTAAGAGGAGAGAGAGAGGGCAAGGAAGAAGTAAAAAATGGAAAGGGCGGGAGCAAAGGGGAGTGCAAAGAGTGACAATGAGAGGAGAGTGACAGGGATGGAGGTCAGAGAGAGGAGGGAAGGGCAAAAGGGAGTGAAAAGAGTGACAGCAAGGAGAGAGTGACACGGATGGAGATGAAGAGTGTGAGATGAGATTCATAAGGGCCAAATGTCGTGGAAAGCGTGGCAATGACAGGAGAGTGACAGAGAGAGAGCTTCACAGAGAGGACGGGGAGGGCAAAGGGGAGTGGAAAGAGTGACAGCAAGGAGAGAGTGAAAGGATGAGCATGAAAAAAGGTGCAATTCAGTCAGAGCTGTATGGGGGGGAAACAGGAGGTAGAAAGAGTGATGGGGAGACCCAAAGGTGTGGGGGAAGTGCAGAGGGCAGCTGAGGAGAGGGTGGCGGAGATGGTGAAGGGTGTGAGACACAAAGACACAGAAACACAAAAATGAGTGGGATGCAGAAAAAGGAAGGTGGTCATTTTTTAACACAAAAAGACAACTTGCTGGGACAAGCACTCGCTATTTCCTCATCCAGCCCAGTGAGTCTCATGGAAGCTCCCAGAAAGGGGAACGTGTGATCAGGGGGTGCTTGTGAGGTGGCACCGGGCCCAGTATGTCTGGCTTCGGGTTTTGTGTGAATCAGTTCCACATTGAAGGAAAGATCGCTTTCCATGTATGTTTGTTAATTGAGCCACATTTCAATGATTACTTCAATGACCACTATTACTGGAAGGTCTTATTTTTGGACCTTAATTTTGGATCTATTAATTGAAATGACTTGAAGCGTCACAAATCCAAAGTCATTCCTTTTGGTGTTCTAGGGAACTCTTAAGTCAGGCCTTTCTTGGGTATTTTGTTCAAACCACAGTATGGGCTCTGATTAAATTAGGCTTAAAGTCAATTAAACTGGGCGTGGGGGGTCTCTCGGAAAAATGCGCGAGTTGATTCGGGTTCAGTAGCTCACGACGATTTTCACTGGCCAGAAGTAGCTCTGACTACACAAAAGGTTGGAGACCCCTGGTGTAAAGGTTGACTGGTCACTTTTCTGTTGCATATTGCTATATTTGTAGATTAAACGGATAGTGCTCGTGTATAAAGGTAATGGTAATAGTGAACACTATAGGACAATGTTCACCGATAGTGCTCGTGTATAAAGGTAATGGTGAACACTATCGGTGAACATTGTCCTATAGTGTGCACTATTCCCATTACCTTTATACACAAGCACTATCAGTGAACATTGTCCTATAGTGTTCACCATTACCTTTATACACGAGCACTATCTGTGAACATTGTCCTATAGTATTCACTATTACCATTACCTTTATACAAAAGCACTATCGGTGAACATTGTCCTATAGTGTTCACTATTACCATTACCTTTATTTTATTTATTTATTTTGAATTTTTTTTATATATTGCGAACAAGATCTTTGCAGATATCAGAGCGCTTTACATAGAAAGGGGGAACATGAGGGAGCATAGTCAAACAGGTACGTCAATAGTGCTAATAGTACAAATAGGTGGGGGCATAGAAAATCAAATGAGTCGATAAAACAAGTCAAACAAATAAGCAAAGGGGTCGAACAAGTAGTACAGATGGGTGCATAGTCTTAAAAGAGTCCAAATAATAGTTCAGGTGTATTTAGCCATGAGGATAGCTTTTACTTCTTTCTTAAACAATGTAGTGGAGGAAATGAGCCTCGTTTCAGGAGGAAGTGAGTTCCAGATCCTGGGTGCCATTCCTGAGAAGGAGCGTTTATAAGTTTTTTCCTTCCGGAATCTTCGAGGCTTCAGCAGAAGATTGTTTGTGCCTCTGGTGTTTCTAGAGCCGCCAGAAATTGCCAGCTTCTGAGTGAGATAGCCGGGTGAGTTCAGGTGGACAGCCTTGTATTGTATTGTATTGTATATTGGATTTATATAACAGCCTTGTGTGTCATGCAGGCGATTTTTAGATGTATTCTGGCTTCAAAAGGCAGCCAATTCAAGTATTTCAAGTCAGGGGCGATATGTGAGTGTTTTTTTGACCCAGTGATGAGCCTCGCTGCAGCGTTTAGAGAAGCTCTTAGGGGTGCGGTGGTAGTTAGGGGGAGTCCGCAGAGGGCGATGCTGCCATATTCTATTCGAGGGATGACTAGTGCTTGTACCGCAGTTTGGAAGTCTTTGGCAGGGAGGAAGAGTTTAAGTTTCCTCAGGGTATTGATTTGGTAGTTCGCTCCCTTAGTTGCCTTGCTGATGTGTTGCAGCATGTTGAGATTGGTGTCAAGTGTTATGCCTAAAGATTTTGCTGAGTCCACGATGGTAGGTTGGACATTGAGTGCAGTTAGGTGTTTAGGCCAAATTTGAGTGGTAGAGATCTTCGCGGGAGGTGAGATAAGAAGGAACTCTGTTTTCAGAGCATTGAGTTTGAGATGATTATCGGCAAGCGAGGATTGGGTGCTTCGGATCGTTGAGTTCAGGAGCAAAATGTCTTTGGGGGATTGTAATGTGAGATATAGTTGGGTATCATCTGCGTAAATGTGAAAGTGTACATTGGATGCTTGTAACAAGGTGGTGAGAGGTTCCATAACTAAGTTGAACAGAGTTGGGGATAGGGAGGAACCTTGGGGGACGCCTAACGAAACAGGTATGGGCGAGGACATCAGGTTGTTGCTCTTGAATTTCTGCGACCTGTTGTGTAGAAAAGGAGTGAACCATTATACACGAGCACTATCGGTGAACATTGTCCTATAGTGTTCACCATTACCTTTATACACAAACACTATCGGTGAACATTGTCCGATAGTGTTCACCATTGCCTTTATACACGAGCACTATTGGACAATGTTCACCGATAGTGCTCGTGTATAAAGGTAATGGTGAACACTATAGGACAATGGTAACAGTGTTTACCACGCTGGTATCAGTGCACACTATAGGAGCATGGCACAAGCTCTCCCGGTTACACCAATGACGTCAGCGCTTCAGCCTTAGGTGAATGGTAATCATGCTCTTGTAAACAGGTAATGGTGATAGTGCGGTTTCATAACACAACGAAAATGGTGCACATAATACGGTTGTAGCCACTGCCATGGAAGACCAAGCCACCAAGCACCCCGGGCGGCCAGCTTACGCGGACACATCACAACTTTGCTTGACCGGCGGTGGTGGCGGGCAGCCCAGAGTCCCTACCCTGGCACACCAGCCAAGGAATGAGTATGCATGCTAGGCAGCCTCAAGCAAGTCAGCTGTGGAGAGGGCAATTCAGTCCACGCATGAAGTGCTTCAAGCACAAGTAGAAATGTGTATTAAATAATTCAGACAACAGTCAGTGCAGCGTGCGAGATTCAGGGCTGCTGCTTGATCCGTTCATCACAGCGTCCAAAACCAGCCACTTCAAACTGTAAACAGACATCTCAGGTCCGTTCTGCAGTAGTAAATGTTACAGCTCCTCCTCAAAAATAAATAACAGTAAAAACGTACCACTACAATGCAGATATTGTGCCACTATACGGAACAGAAGAGTGTTTGTGAAAGAGAAAATGGTATTACATGAAAGACTATTCGGTTCCTACTTGTTTGAGGAGACTTCACAGAAGCACAACTTGTGTCTTTCAAAGAGACACTGTCCGCGCAGGCCTGACAGGAAACACATGTCCTAAAGCCAGCAATCCAGGGCCAGTGTTAAAGACCCTGGAGCCAGGCCTCGCAGCTCACCCGGCTTTGGGGGGCCCCATACTCACTCTCCTACCCAAAGACTTCAAAGGGATCATAAGAACGGGAACCGTTCTGATCCGACTATAAATATGTCACTGCCATGGACTTCAGAAGCGCCTCAACACACCCTCCTGGAGGCTCAGAGGGTTGAGAGTGTGGCGACGCGGTTTTTGGTTCAAGCACGCAGGTGTAGTGTTGCAAGCCCTGATGGTGCCTTTGGTGGTGTTCTGCTTTTCCAAAGATGGCGGCTTCTATTGTTCAAAGATGGCGGCTGCAGTTTTCCATGGATGTCAAAAGCAGCTTTCTGGAAATGGAGGCTGCTGTTTTCCAAACACAGAGGCTTCAACCTCCAAAGGTGGGTTCCCAAAGCCGGAGGCTTAGTTGTCAAAGATGGCAGCTGCTGTTTTAAACAGATGCAGCTCCAGTTTTCCAAAGAACACATCTGCAGTTTTCCAAAGATGGTAGCTGATGTTTTACACAGATGCAGCTCCAGTTTTCCAAAGAATACATCTGCAGTTTTCCAAGATGGCAGCTGCAGTTTTCCAAAGATGGCAGCGGCAGTTTTACGTAGACGCACCTCCAGTTTTCCAAAGAACACATCTACAGTTTTCCAAAGATGGCAGCTGATGTTTTACATAGGCACAGCTCCAATATTCCTAAGAATACATCTGCAGTTTTCCAAAGATGGCAGCTGCAGTTTTACGTAGGCACAGCTCCAGTTTTCCAATGATGACAGTTGCAGTTTTTCAAAGATGGTTGCTGCAGTTTCACTGTCATCCATCCTGGACAACTTGCCAAAGGATGTCATTCAGGAAATGTTATGTTTTGTAAGATAACTCGGCGGCGCCTGGGAAACATTGAAGGCAAGTTTCACAGAGTTCTTTTGTTTGGGTGTAAACACCAGCTTCTTTTCGGAGTGGGGGGAAGGAGGGGAGGGCACGGTTTCCCATCTAGTCGCTGTGATCTGAGAGTGGCACTGAAAGTGGTGTGGAAAGGAGGGCGAACAGGAAGGCTATGTAGAGAGAAAAGAGCCCTGCATCTTAATACTGTTTTAATGAGGTGTTTACTGCAGTGAAGGTGACAGCCAGAAGCCTTGCTGGAAACTGTTGCCTCCCTTAAGGCTTTCTTCTTCGCAGCATCTTTTTAACTCTGCCAACATGGATGGCACAAGAAACGCCAACAAAGTCAAAACCACTGTACACGTAAAGTGACTAAAGATCCATATACCAACCCCTCAGCCAGCTGACTCTTGAGGTGAGAGGCTTGGCATACAGTGGGCAACCCTTTGAGTCAGCCAGCATAGAGGAGGCAAGCCTAGGTGCCCTCTGCAAACCCCTCAGTCACCTGACACTTGAGGTGGGAGCCTTGGCATACTGTAGGCAACCCCTTGAGGCAGTCACCCCAGATGGGGCAAGCCCCTATGCCAACTTCTCAGCCAGGTGACACCAGAGGAGAGGGGCATGACATACTTCAGAGAACCCCTTGCCAGCCAGTCTAGAGGTGGCAAGCCTAGGTGCCCTCGGCTAACCCCTCAGCCAGTCAACTATACAGGTGAGAGCCTTGGCATATTGTAGGCAACCCCTTGAGGCAGTCAGCCCAGAGGGGGCAAGCCCCGATGCCCTATGCTAGCTTCTCAGCCAGCTGACACCAGTCAAAAGATGTGTAAAGTATTAATTACCTGCAAGGGATGTATTCTAAAATATGTTTGACAGCATGTAGAATCTATACTGAAAACAATTATTAAGATTCAAACTGTAAACATTAGTTGCTGTGTTTAATTCAGATATCCAGTTACTTGAGGAAAAAAGACTACCACACTAGCTAGAGAAATAAGTATTTGCAACACAAGGTTTTTTTTTATATCAAAAGATGTTATTATTTGTTATAAAATCACAAGGGTTCTTTATCAGTCATGAGAATGAAACAAATGGAGAAATCTGATGTACAAGGAATATTACAATCATTCCTATATTACAAAAGACAAAGTCCAAACTGTTACAAAAAATTAAACAATGACTACTGTTGGATAAGAGGTATGTCACTGGTAGCAAGTTGTCAGTCGCACAGAAGTGGACATATAAGACGACGTTTCGGTCTTAACACCAGACGAGAGACCCATGGCATACTTCAGAGAAGCCCTTAAGTCAGTTTGTCTAGAGGTAGCAAGCCTAGGTGCCCTCAGCTAACCCCTCAGCCAGTCGACAATACAGGTGAGAGCCTTACCATATTGTAGGCAACCCCTTGAGGCCTTAACGTTATGCAAACAGCCGTGTGGGCAAGAGGGGCTGCACCAGTGTATTTAATGTTCATATATGTATAGTAGAGATGCTCAAATTCCTGTGACCCCAACGCTAAGAAGTCACAAATATAAGAGAAAAGACTTTCCCTCAAAGTAATTAGGTTCTGAAAAGGCAGTCAGCCCAGAGGGGGCAACCCCTGGTGCCCTTTGCCAACCTCTTAGCCAGCTGACACCAGAGGAGAGTGGCATGACATACTTAAGACAACCCTTTGAAACAGTCATCCTAGAGGTGGCATCCCCGGTTCCTTCGAACCCCTCAATGAGCAGACACCGGAGGAGAGAGGCACGGCATACTTCAGAGACCCCTTGAGTCAGCCAGCCTAGAGGCAGGAGCCTCAGCATCAGCAGTGCCAGGATATCTGGAGCCCCAGGTAAAATGTCCCTTTGCTGTTCGGCCACTCCCATTACAATACCTACAAGGCATTTTAAGGCCATGTGTTGCAGTCTGACGCCCTCTAATGGCCATTTATGTGGTGCTGTAAGGCAGCTGCCTGCTGTGGCCTCGATGAAGCACTAGCCCGAGCAATCCTCGAGTATTCTGCATAACGCGGACAATACCTTGATTCAACTGACCTAGATGGGAGAAAGGGCCAAACCGTGTGCCAATACGACCTGGTCAGGATGCCATGCCCTTGTGCCAGTACATTGGGCTAGCCTGTGATTGCTGGGAGAGGCGTTGTAAACCTGTGCCAGAAACAAGAGGTGCCCTGGATGTGAGACATCCTCTACTTATCTAGCCAGTCTCAGAAGCAAGATGGAATCTCCACCTGAGAACTCGAGAACTAGCACTAGACGTAATGGTCTGGGAACTTTTAAGACAATATTATAAGGTTGCCAATCCCAGAGCTGAGAGGTCAGGATCCCTATGCCAGACCCAGGAGGTTGCCAATCCCAGAGGTGAGAGCCAGGTCCTCCCTGGACCGGAAACAAGCATCTTAGGACTGGTTTTGGGGGTTCACCCCTCATCAGCCAGGATAGTTTGACTCCAGTGGCATGGAGAGCACCGGGCCAACGTCTGGACATACACTTAGGACCAGAAAGCAAAAAACACACAGATGATGGACAGAATGCAGAGCAAATCAAACATTCACCTCCAGTCGAGAGATCTGGTTAAATCCATCGTTTTTTTGGTCAGCAGTTGGAAGGCACACAATAGATCAGCTCTGTGAATAAGAGCACCAGATTCTGACAGGCTGTGATTCACACCCTGATCTACAAGATAGTGCACCCTTCTGTTGTCTGTGTTCATTCACAAACAATGCAAGCGATGGTTTCCATGCGAACCACCCTTCACCCGGACACTAGGGGACCGGATGGTCAACAAGAGATGCTAGCGACAGCACTG
The DNA here is from genome assembly GCF_964263255.1 of Lissotriton vulgaris. NCBI lineage: Eukaryota > Metazoa > Chordata > Amphibia > Caudata > Salamandridae > Lissotriton > Lissotriton vulgaris. Next base: position 2,012,811,673 of record NC_141691.1, read on the forward strand.
TCTCCAGAAACCTACCCTCCCTCCTTGCTATAATTAACCAGGGCAGCCACAGGAGCCCCCACCCCCTGCTGTGCACCCACCTGCGTAAACAGACGGCTTCACTCGCAACCAGACACCTGCCAGGCACCGCAGGGGTTAAGGGGTGTGTCTCTATCTCTTCTCATTGACACAGCACATGTTCACTTGCATGATGTTCGCCATCCAATCAGCCACATGGCCTTCCCCACACACCCACTACAGCTGGAGAAACATACGCACACTAAAGAATATTTACAACGAGGCAATTGACAACCGTGAAATAAATGTACGAAAAACTCTGAACGCTCAATAACTCTGGTATAACACAAGTGCATTTATACATAACCGGACGCTTAATCCCGTGTGGACGTGTACTTTACACTCAGAGCAGCTGAGGGGAGGTGTCAAAACATTTTCAAAATGCCAAATAAAAAAAGTCATGAATCAAGTTGTGAGTGCTGCAACCCTTCCTCCCCCTCCGCAGCACAACCAATCTCCTATGTTTACATTCTCCCGAAGCTGAGGAAACCCAGCCCTCCCACACTTGCAGTTAACCGCCCGGAAACACAAAACACTACACTCTAGCACACCTGCAGAACACTCTGGGAGACACAAGAACAGCTCACTGTCTGGAAAGTACCCCATTCAATCATCTACATAGCAACTGTCCTCTCCAACCTAACACACTGTCAAACGCCTGTTTCGAACCGTTCTTACAAACAAAAAACAACACCCCTCTTACACACCTACAGAACCCCTGGGAGTCACAAGACCAGCTCACTGCAGGGAGAGTACCGCCCACAACCACCTGTATAGCAACTGTCCTCACAAACCTAGCCCACCGAAAGAGCCACTCTCAAACCCTGCGATGAACCATTCCCACACACAAAAACACCAACCACTCTCACACACCTGCAGAACGACATGGGAGACACAAGACCAGCTCACTGCCTGGAGAGTACCCGCCCACAATCACCTGCATAGCAACTGTCCTCAACAACCTAGCCCACCGAAAGAGCCACTCTCAAACTCCTATGAAGAACCATTCCCACACACAATAACAACGCCCACTATCACACACCTGCATAACCCCTGGGGGTCACAAGACCAGCTCACTGCCTGGAGAGTACCCGCCCACAATCACCTGCATAGCAACTGTCCTCAACAACCTAGCCCACCGAAAGAGCCACTCTCAAACTCCTATGAAGAACCATTCCCACACACAATAACAACGCCCACTATCACACACCTGCATAACCCCTGGGAGTCACAAGACCATCTCAGTGCCTTGACAGCATCGCCCACAATCACCTCCATAGCAACTGTCCTCAACAACCTAGCCCACCGAAAGAGCCACTCTCAAACCCTGCGATGAACCATTCCCACACACAAAAACACCAACCACTCTCACACACCTGCAGAACGACATGGGAGACACAAGACCAGCTCACTGCAGGGAGAGTACCCGCCCACAATCACCTCCATAGCAACTGTCCTCACAAACCTAACACACTGAAAGAGCCACTCTCAAACCCTGCGATGAACCATTCCCACACACAAAAACACCAACCACTCTCACACACCTGCAGAACGACATGGGAGACACAAGACCAGCTCACTGCCTGGAGAGTACCCGCCCACAATCACCTGCATAGCAACTGTCCTCAACAACCTAGCCCACCGAAAGAGCCACTCTCAAACTCCTATGAAGAACCATTCCCACACACAATAACAACGCCCACTATCACACACCTGCATAACCCCTGGGAGTCACAAGACCATCTCAGCGCCTTGAGAGTATCGCCCACAATCACCTCCATAGCAACTGTCCTCAACAACCTAGCCCACCGAAAGAGCCACTCTCAAACCCTGCGATGAACCATTCCCACACACAAAAACACCAACCACTCTCACACACCTGCAGAACGACATGGGAGACACAAGACCAGCTCACTGCAGGGAGAGTACCCGCCCACAATCACCTCCATAGCAACTGTCCTCACAAACCTAACACACTGAAAGAGCCACTCTCAAACCCTGCGATGAACCATTCCCACACACAAAAACACCAACCACTCTCACACACCTGCAGAACGACATGGGAGACACAAGACCAGCTCACTGCCTGGAGAGTACCCGCCCACAATCACCTGCATAGCAACTGTCCTCAACAACCTAGCCCACCGAAAGAGCCACTCTCAAACTCCTATGAAGAACCATTCCCACACACAATAACAACGCCCACTATCACACACCTGCATAACCCCTGGGAGTCACAAGACCATCTCAGCGCCTTGAGAGTATCGCCCACAATCACCTCCATAGCAACTGTCCTCAACAACCTAGCCCACCGAAAGAGCCACTCTCAAACCCTGCGATGAACCATTCCCACACACAAAAACACCAACCACTCTCACACACCTGCAGAACGACATGGGAGACACAAGACCAGCTCACTGCAGGGAGAGTACCCGCCCACAATCACCTCCATAGCAACTGTCCTCACAAACCTAACACACTGAAAGAGCCACTCTCAAACCCTGCGATGAACCATTCCCACACACAAAAACACCAACCACTCTCACACACCTGCAGAACGACATGGGAGACACAAGACCAGCTCACTGCAGGGAGAGTACCCGCCCACAATCACCTCCATAGCAACTGTCCTCACAAACCTAACACACTGAAAGAGACACTCTCAAACCCTGCGATGAACCATTCCCACACACAAAAACACCAACCACTCTCACACACCTGCAGAACGACATGGGAGACACAAGACCAGCTCACTGCCTGGAGAGTACCCGCCCACAATCACCTCCATAGCAACTGTCCTCACAAACCTAACACACTGAAAGAGACACTCTCAAACCCTGCGATGAACCATTCCCACACACAAAAACAACACCTACTCTTACACACCTGCAGAATACCCTGGGAGTCACAGGGTCAAATGTCCACCTAGAGAGTGCCCACCCACAATCACTGACATAGCACCTGGCCTCACCAACCACTTAACGAACAGCCACCTCACACACCTGCCATGCACCCGTTCTTGCATCTGCAAAGTACCTGTGCCAATACACATAGGGAAAACGCACTCACACACCCACAGAGCACCTAACACACGCCTGCAGATCATCCCCCCTCACACACCCCGAGTAGCACTATCCTCACCCTTACACATCTGCAACCCCCATCCTCCCGCACACGCAGAGCATCCTGGGGCCACGTGAGCTGCATCCCTGCAGACACGCAGGGCACCCACCCTTACATACCCGTAGGAAAGCCGCTCTCGCGAACCCAAAGAAGTACTCTCACACATGCCCACGACGACCACTCTTAGGCCTAAGGAGAGGCCACTTACTAACCAGTTACTCAACCCCTTCCAGACCACCCACTCCCAACACCTGCAAAGCAACCAGAGACTCTCATAGAAATGACACTCACACTACAGAGCACACGCCTTCATAAAGCGGCAGAGCACCCCTGGGCCAGTACACTGTGAATCCCACCGCTTGCCTCAGCGTCCAGGCAATCCGTACCTTCAGAAACATGCAGGGGCATGCACTCTGAATAAGGGAGACACAAGCCTGCACAATGGCGTCACACTACTTAGTGTCGTCGCACACGTGTGCCTGACGGGTACATTCCTGTGTATTTCAGTCGAACCCTGCACAACGAGGTCACCTCTTGTGCGTGGTATAGTTTCACACCTACACGTTGTAGTTGCACAGAAAGTCATTTGAATGTGCATCGCATGAACACACCTGAGTCACACACCGGATGTCACACTACTGAAGAAACAGTGAAACACACCATCATGTATGTGCCTGCATTACCAGGTCAAAGAACAGCACGGCGCAGTCGCACAACATGCATCTGTCACAGATACACAGTGTAGTCCACAATTACACAGCCATCACACGCACACCTGTAGTAAAGTTAGCCACATGTATTCAATAAGCTGACAGCGCAATCCCACACGTAATATCCAAATACATTTGCACACCTGTGCAATAATGGCACGCATGCGCAACAAGTAGTCTTCCCTGGGGGGCGTGTTCTAGACACCTGGTTGTCAGTAGGATATGCAACTATAGCTACAAGCACAGCCAACGCACTCCTGCAAAACATGGGGGCCGTCTACGCGTGAACCCCCTCCCATCACCTACCCACACAGCAGAGCTTCTTGTACAGGTGTCCCTTCCTCTCCTGCTCCGACAGCCCGTTCAGCCAATCAGATCTCTCCAGGAGCATCTCTCGTTTAAAGGTGTAGTACCAGGACGAGCTGGGGGGGCGATTGATCGGCTGCCCGGCCATGGCTTCCTGCGCCCGAAACACCGGATCAGGAGGGATCCGGGCCGCCCAAAAACAGAGTATGCGACCCCTAAAAAGTTCCCCCGGCTCCCAGAAGGACGCAGGCAGCCGATAATGTTGTGTCCAGGGCTGCCTGTGCGAGAGCTTTCTGTATCTAATTACACAGGCCCTCCCCTCCTGCCCGTGCGCCTCCCGCCTCCGTGCCGCGGCCCCTCCCCCCTCCCATTGACGGCAACAACAGAAGCGACAACAAAACGAGGAAGCCACAGCCGGAGTAACCGGGCGGTCCGGTCCGGGGACTGGGAAGGGAGGCGTGGCACCGGCCGGAGGAGAAACCGTCGCCAACCCGCCGCCCTGTGGCACAACATCCGAGCACCCACTCAAAACAAATCACCCAACAGACAGGGTGGCAATGCCAGAGACCGCGAAAACTGTGGGCAAAAAATACAGCAAGGACCACGAGTAATAGACAGGGCGACTGGGCTTATGCACCCGCAGCGATTGTCGCATAATTATAGAGTTGCCACATAACCCATCATCTGCTGCATAAGCTACAGATTTTAACAATTACAAAATGTGTTTCAAGCTCAAACGCTTCAAAAGTTACTAAACACGCAGCAGTCCCGCGTTGCCGCGCAGTGGAAGGCCGTTTGCAAAGGTTGATTGATCACCTTTTTGTAGTTTATTGGTATATTTGGGTGTTATACTGGGACCAATGAGGTGCAGCCAATGCTCAAATAGTGTTAACAAGGGGAAACAATACAAAATAATGCAGTAATTCTATTTAGAAATGTGCTCCGTTATGCCACATATTTTGTCTTTCCTTGCTGCATAATTTACTCGAATCAGCTGCATAATTTGGACTTCTCGTGCAGCATAGTTCCAGTTGCCTTGGTAATAGGCAAGAAGTGGGGGAGTGGGAAATCTGAAGACCGAAACAGGTCCATAAGTACGTAAGATGCAGTCAAACAGGGTCACCAGATGGACGGGGCAAAGTCAGAGCCCCCTCCCGCCCGGGTGCGTGTAAAGAGCAGGAAGTGAGATAGATAGCTGGAGACCCTGCAAGTAATCAGAAACACCGGCACTTGGTAAAAGATGGAGTCGGTGCAAGATCAAAAGTAGTGGGCAAAAGTGAGACGGGTGCCACCAGAGTCAGGCCGGAGACGTGCCAAGCACTGCCCACCGGTCGAGCATGCTGGGAAACAGGCAAGCTGGGTGGGCGCAACAAAGCGCGAGACCGTGCAGGGATAACTGACAGGAAGTCCAAGGGGGCCGGGAACAGTAAACCCCAGAGGACAAGAAGGGTACATGGTAGCCTGGGCAGGCTTGAGTAGAAGCTGGTACCACGCGCCACCGTGAGCAGACAGCACGCGGGCCAACGCATGCGCCAGGGCCCAGACGGAGGCCAATCACGTCCGTGCGTAACGCACGAGGCAGTAAAGGTGGCGTGCCAGGGACCAGGGTATTGCTGGGGTCCGCGTGACGTATCTGTGGGTAAAGGGCGGGCATTGCATGGAGCACTCTGCGCGTCACGTGCTGTGTTTGTGGGCACACCTTCAAAACTTTGGTTTTAGAATCCGATGGTGAAAGAAAGGGAGCTTTGTCCCGATAGCCTTTTGGAGAAAGAAATATGATAATTGTGACTTGGGCGGGTCGGGAATCATAAAACGCAGATATGAATGTGTCCTTTTGTGATGGGGCGCCAGGGGGGAGGGGAGGAGTGTGGGGTGGAGGCGATAAATAAATGTCAAAGCAGTGACCTAACGAAACTTGGGGGGCTGCAAAGTACATGCAGGAAGCCCCCCCCCCCCCTCCCCTCTCCGGACCCAGTCCGGAGCGCTCATGCCACAGACCGGCCATTGCCGGAGGAAGCCCCTGGAGCTCGCGGGCTTCTTTTCCGCCACTGTGTCAGGGAATATTTATTGTTCCACCCAAAAGAATCGTTAACCTCCGCGGGAAACCAGCCCTAAACGTATCGACCCCCATGTGAAACTGGAGGAGGGGGTAACAGGGTACAATCAGGGGCGGGAGCGAACACAGCAAATGTACATACAGTGGCGGTCCGTCCATTATGGGCGTTGGGGCGTTGCCCCCCCCCTCGCTCAGCCCGTCTTTGAAGTGAATCAGTCACTTCAAAGACGCCGAGGGCTCGAAGAATAACTCAACTGTCGTCTTCATCTGCATGACGCCAGACCGCCCTGAAGGGGGTGGGCGGTCTGCCGTCATTTGTCAGACGTCACCAGGCCAGGGGGCATGCAGCACCAAGTGCGCATGAGTGGGGACGGAGGGCGAATTTTCGCACCGTGTCCACTCATGTGCACTTGTGTTTTTGCTTGGTTGCGCATGCTCATTAGGAGCCCTTCGGCCTCCTAATGGGCGTGCTGCGGGCAAGAAGGCCTGTGCCCCCCCTGGCGCCAGGATTGGCCAAGAGGGTCTGCGAGCCTGTGACGTGACGTGAGGGGAGCAGAGCAGAGCCCAGAGGTGGCGCGGACCGGAACCGGCAGCAAGGTAAGGTAAGAGTGTGTGTGTGTTTTTCTTTTATTTTAAAGTGTTTTGTGCGAGCGTGCGTGCGTGTATGCATGAATGTTTGGTGGAGAGTGTTGCCATGAATGGATATGTGTATGTGTGTGTGATTATGTGTCCCACTGCCAGCACCCACGGAAGAGGGCGCGAGGTCGGGTAAACTTTAAAAAAAACAAGTCTGCAGCTTCACACCTCGCACACACTAAGGTGTCCGTAGGTGGAGAGGGGAGGGGGGAGGTGGGAGGTGGGAGAGAGGGGGATTAGTTTAAAAAACGAAACTAAACTGTCTCTCTTCTGCTGTGATTTCCCTTGGCCAATGCATGCCGATTTTGGCCAGATTTGGTTGATTTAGGAATGTATTTCTATGTTGGGGGTGGGGTATCTTTGGATGAAAAGTCGTACCCCTTACAGTAGATCGGTTGAGTTGTGACTTGGGGAGGGTGTTTGGAATCGCTGGAACTAGTGTCACACTAAGTTTGAAGATGATTGAAGTACTGGAAATACCTAAAATAGCATTTTTTGAGAAGGTCCGGTTTGCAATGTTATCATATGGAGGTGTTGGGGTGTTTCGGAAAGTTAATAGTTTGGATTTTTGCCCATAAACATGTAGTTTTGGGTGATGGAGCTAATACGTGGGGTTGTGTAGTATATTTGTGAGACATTTTGGTGTGATTGGTGATGGGGAACTTGAAGTGTTAAAAATGGAAACGTTAGTGGAGGTGGGGGTCCCCCATGTTATCCAATGGAAGGAGATGGGTTGTGTTTAGGGTTGCATAGCTCGTATTTTTGCCTATAAAACATGTAGTTTCAGCTATTGTGATTGATAGCTGGGGCGATTGTGTGAGTGTGAGAAATTTGACAGTAATTGGTGTTGGGGATGGGGTCGATATTGCAATGTCGAGGAGGGTGTGGGTTTCCCTTTTTATCCAAAGGAACCGTTTTGGGGTGTGTTCGGGGTGTCCTAGTTTGTGTTTTTGCCTATAAACAGGTAGTTTTGGTTGATGCAGCTGACAGTGCGGTTTGATTGCAATTAGTAACTATAACAACATGTTCAGTTGTGTTAGTCACAAGGTGGAGTTTTTCTGATTACTTTAAGAGACACCCATCTGTAGAAGATGGAGCATTTCAGGCAGGCCTTTCTCACTGAACACTTGAAATGTGGTTCTTATGGGGGCAGTAAAACCACGGAAGGCATGATGCATGTTCTAACGGCGTGCAGGTCAGACGCAGCACTTTATTTAGCCACTCATTGGTGTTAACATTGTCGAGGTGAAAGTGGACATTTGCAAATTAGTCGAGAGGGGTTTCTGTGACCTCAAATTTGCTTGAAAATGCTCCAATTGTCCACTCTTTTTTCAAAATTTCCCCCCGGTAGGTTGTTTGGGGTCGCTCGCCACAGTGAAGTACGAAAATTATTTTACGCCCTACCACTTTCAAATGTCACCAGCCGCCACTGTGTACATACATGTGCTAGACTCGAGAACAGCCCACGAATGTCAATAAAAAGGGCAGGCACAGAGGAACACGTAAAACTGCACGAAGGAGTAAAACTGGAGACCTGCAGAGAGCGCCATGTGTGGAGGATAAAGTGCGCGTTCTCGGTGGACCGCATCTACAAATATATATTGTACTGGTTTCACTCATCACTTTCTGCTTCAGGGGCCAGAGACAATTTTTAATAGTCTCTTTATTCAAAGGGGACTATTTAAATTACGTACTGGCGCCAAGATTTCTTCCCTCCCTCGACCACGAAGGAATAAAAGCGCGTCATAAAAATGGCCTCTGAAAAGCGCGGGGAAAACTCTTGAATTTTTTTTTTACCCAAGTTGAAAAAAAGCTTCATCCGATTTCTTCATAAAAATGGCGAGGCTCCATTTTTCCACTCCACCTCCTAACTCTCTTCCAACAAGAAGCCTCGCGTTACAGAAAATGAGACAGCAAGCGGAAAAAGGCACTCTGCCCGGCTCCCCTCAGAAGCACATCTGGAAGTCAGCAGCACTGGCAGGAGTGGGGGAGAGGAAATGCGCGGGAGTGCGGCCGGCGCCCCTCCCTCAGTCCTGGCTGGGCTGCTCGCTAGCGCCAAGAGGCAGCCAGGCCTGTCTTGGGAGGTGGGGGATCATGGCTGCCACCACCGAGGTGTTTAATCTGAAGAACCTTCAATCCAATTATCCAATGACTAGACACCCAGCCAACTATTTGTAGGTGAAAGACCCAGGACAGTGTCACCGACTACCTGGATTCAGGTGGGTACCCCACCTAACCCGACCTGTGGAGGCATCAGACGGCGGGAGGCGGACACCACCTGTCACCCACGCTCGAACGCCCCCACTCACCTTCTAAAAGGACTTTTCCAAACACACTTGGCCTGCCCTACTCCAGCTTCTAATACGCCACTGGTCGCACGTGCCTTTAATCCCTGATGTACCGCTGATGCACTACTCCTCATCCCTGATTGGCCACTCTGTGCCAGATTGTACACCCCGTGGCGGCCGGCCCTGGATGCACGTCTACCTGTCAATGGATCACTGGATGCACTGCTTACCATTCCTTGCAGGCCACTGGGTGTGCGTGCTTCCATGTGTTGAAGGGCTACAGGATGCAAGTGCTCGTGCATATATCTGTTGATGGGTCACTGCATGCACGAGCTTCAACTTCGAAGGGTCACTGCATGCACGTGCTTGTACTTTGAGTGGTCACTGCATGCACGTGGTTGTATTTTGAAAGGTCACTGCATGCACGTGATTCTATCTGGGTCACTGGATGCACGTGCTTGTATTTTGCTAGGTTATTGCATGCATGTGATTCCATCTGGGGCACTGCATGCACATGCTTGTATCATGATGGGTCACTGGATGCACGTGCTTCTAGCGGACAGGTAAAATCTTCACCCATGTTGGCCTCAAACAGGGCTGTGTATTGGCACCAACGCTCTTTAATATTTTCACAGCGGACCTGGACAAGTGCATTGCGGAAACAGAAAGTGATCCACCAAAGCTAGCCAACCACAAAATCAGGAGCATACAGTACGCAGATATCGTACTCTGCAGTCAGACCCCGTTGGGCCTTCAACGTTCCATCACAAAGCTCAACGATTACATCTGTGCACAAGGGCTCCAAATTAATTATAAAAAAACGAAGATTGTCTGTTTTTCCGCTTGGCCAGGGAGGAAATACTTTAAATGGCAAATTGCAGGCAACACATTAGAGCAGACCTTCACGTACAAATACTTGGGAGTTGTAGTCGATGCTAGGTGGTTGCTGAAAGATCATCAGTCTTATAGAAAGGCACAGGCTATCAAACTACGCTTCGCCCTAAATTTGTTAAAAAGAAAAATGAATTGTTCATCCAATTCGCATTTGTTGAAGATAATATTTGCAAAATTTTCCCATCTCTCACGTATGGATCGGAGTTGTACAAGGGAAAAGATGCTAACTTTATGAACACACAACAATCAGAGTTGTTCAAATACATCTTTCATATTCCGAGGTTCGTATCTCAATCCCAGATCCGCTTGGAATTCGGTCTACTAAACCAGCACCAAATCAGACAAGCAGCCATATTAAAAACATGCTGGAAATTAAGAGCTGCTGAAGAGGACACCCTTATGGGCCATTGCTGGACTGAGATAAACAACCAGAAAATGACAAAAAACTCATGGAAAATGGTATGGGAGAACGCGATCTCGAGCCTTAATATGGAAAAGGCATGGAACACAAATCAATAATTTGTGGCATTCAAAAAAGAGACTAACGCAGCAGCAAAGCAAGTATCATGGACAGCAGATAAAGCTGCCACAGCAAACAAAAAACATGGATGGACTGTGTTGGCCACATATGGGAAGCCGGAGCCACAACCATATTTAGTCAAACATATATCCCCAGCTGCCCAAAAAATACTTTTAAAATTACGGCTGGGAACCACCATATTAAAAAATCACACACCTGCATGGAAGCAAACATGGCCGACACCCTCTTGTAGACTATGTGGGGAAATGGAAGAATCCTTGATGCACATATTGTGTATTTGTCCATCTTTAACAAATTTGAGACGTTATTACCTACTTCATGTTTTTCGACTTTCTCAAATTAGATCATGCCACCCGGCCGTCATGCTGGCCCTGAACAGCTACAAACTGCAGACAGCTTGTAGGGCCGCTAGATTTTGCCAAAAGGCACTTCTGCTAATCACGAACACTGAGGTAAAGGACGGCAAAGGTCCGAATCTGACTGTGTAAAGTGCAAATACAACTGAAAAATCAATATGTACACAGACATTTTAGAAAGTTTCTCTATTTTAATGTATCTTTAGTTTGTATACTTTAATTTTAAAGTACAAGTTGCTTCTTTTATACAACAATATTGTAAAGGTTGTAATTAACTATACACAATAAAAATGTACTCTATGCATGCATGTGATTCCATCTGGGGCACTGCATGCACGTGCTTGTATCATGATGGGTCACTGGATGCACATGCTTCTATCTGAGTCACTGGATGCACAAGCTTGTATCTCAATGGTCACTGGTTGTACATGCTTGTATCTTGCTGGGTCACTGGATGCACGTACTTGTATCTTGATGGGTCACTGGATGCACATGCTTGTATCTTGATGGGTCACTGGATGCACGTGCTTGTATCTTGATGGGTCACTGCATGCGCATGCTTGTATCATGATGGGTCACTGGATGCACGTGCTTCTATCTGAGTCACTGGATGCACAAGCTTGTATCTCAATGGTCACTGGTTGTACATGCTTGTATCTTGCTGGGTCACTGGATGCACATGCTTGTATCTTGCTGGGTCACTGGATGCACGTGCTTGTATCTTGATGGGTCACTGGATGCACATGCTTGTATCTTGATGGGTCACTGCATGCGCATGCTTCTATCTGGGTCACTGGATGCGTGTGCTTCTATTTGGGTCACTGGATGCACGTGCATGTCATTTAATGTATCAGTGGATGCACATACTTGTATCTTGATTGGAAGCAAATGCTACCATGCACTGCGGATTACCGAGCAAGTACAGGGGCGGCTCCTCCATGTGGGCAGAGGAGAGTTGCCCCGCTGCTTTCTCACAGTGCGAGAACAGAAACATAAAATGGTATTATAAATTCCATTTTATGTCTCTGCTTCTCACATGCGAGAAATCAGAATTGCTTGTTTGGGTGCGGGCGGTGGGCGGTCCTGCTCTAGGGCAGGGGAGGAGGGGCTTGCAACTGCTGAGGGCGCTGACTGTTTGGTCGGCCCTCTGGGGCCGACCAAACCAGACATGCGCACTCTGCCCTTTCTCCATGTAGGTTGCATGCAGCTGACATCGAGAAAATGGCCTCCCCATAGACACCTGGCAGGGGCTGTCCCGACCAATCACAATGTTGCGATTGGCTTAGGGGAGGGAGGCTGCCTGCTTCCTGTTCCAGAGAAGACGATGCGGGACCGGGCCAGCGAAGGTAAGTTAACTTTTTATTTATTTTTATTTTAAAATTAAACGCCCCGCGAGCCATGACGGCCGCAACTGCACCTGCCATATCTACTGTGACAATGTGGGGACACCTCTGATATCAGCCACCTACAGTAGTCACACAAGTTGCATGTGCCACACCAGACGCCAGTCTCTTCCGGGCACCCCACCTCTGCCCTAGAACAGCACTTACAAATAAAGCTGCACGACTGGCGGTGCCTCCTCCACCGGTTTGGGATGTGAACCCCGTTAGCCTCTTGTCACGCTGGTCTTACCAACCTCACTTTCCCCGCAAGTACTAGGCATCCCTCACACCCACCACTTCCACCAGCTGGACCCTGGCACCAGTAAAGGCACCCCTCTCCAGATATCAGGGAGTGCCCCTTTTAATCGATTCACCCCTTGGCGCTACCGTCGCTGCGCCGAGGAACAGCTACAGGGCATATTATAATTTCTGCCCAAGGTCACTAAGTGCGGCCGGCTGGGCTGGGAATTGAACTTCCAGCATTGTACTCTACACCCTTAAATTCGCCCTGTGCCCCCCCCCCCCCCCCGGAGCGCAGCACTCCAGGCCCTCAGTACCGTCACCACGCCCGGTGCACTGGGTACGGCTCATGAGAGGAACCAGGAAGCCCCGGTGTCACAATAGCCGGTTTTATGCTCATTTAGCGTCGCTTTGTCAGACCAACTCCTACCAATGTCAACACGGCGGCGGCATCGGTTTGCTCTTGGCAGAGAACGGGCCCTTGTGCAAAGATGCCCATTGTGCCAGTGCCTGGGAACGTACCATAAACTGAGAATGATCGCTCTCTTGGCACGCGCGGGGCAATTGTGCGACCATAGAGTTTGCCAACAATGCATTCCGCCTTCAACCATATTTACGGTAATGCACGTGCAGCAGCCACGGTGCAAGCACATCTCAGTTGCAGTTGCTACATAGGCTCCTTTGACCGTGCGACAGGTGTGCAAGCTGATCTTCACTATGCCAATAAACAAAGAGATGCCAGTACTGGTCCCTTATTTACCTTTCAAAACCGTAATATTGGAAATAACAATGTCACCACAGCAAATCTATTTCTATCTGAGTTAATCAACATTTATTTTTAGGCATACACAACATTAGATTCAAATAACACAATGCCATATCATTACAATATTTTGCATATATTCATCATCCTCATATCACCAACAAACAACTAGGCATCTTGCATCACAATGTTTCTCACAATCGCATCACTTCCATCACCCACGCACACCTGCTTTTTCGCCACACTTTACGAACTAGTCTCACAATCACACTTCCCATACATTCAAACAACCCACACCCAGCCCACTTTACCAAACCAATTTTTCTCCAAATAATCAGACACTGTTCTGCCCACCAGAGAGTGCTCACTGTCAGACACATTCCTCCTCACCAGAGTGTTCACTATCACACAGTTCTGTCCACCAGAGAGTGTTCACTGTCAGACAGGCAGTCCCCTTCACCAGAGAGTGCTCACTATCAGACACAGTTCTGCCCACCAGAGAGTGTTCACTGTCAGACAGGCAGTCCTCCTCACCAGAGAGTGCTCACTATCCGACACAGTTCTGCCCACCAGAGAGTGTTCACTGTCAGACAGGCAGTCCCCTTCACCAGAGAGTGCTCACTATCAGACACAGTTCTGCCCACCAGAGAGTGTTCACTGTCAGACAGGCAGTCCTCCTCACCAGAGAGTGCTCACTATCAGACACAGTTCTGCCCACCAGAGAGTGTTCACTGTCAGACAGGCAGTCCTCCTCACCAGAGAGTGCTCACTATCAGACACAGTTCTGCCCACCAGAGAGTGTTCACTGTCAGACAGGCAGCCCTCCTCACCAGAGAGTGTTCACTATCAGACACAGTTCTGCTCACCAGAGAGTGTTCACTGCCAGACAGGCAGTCTCCTTCACCAGAGAGTGCTCACTATCAGACACAGTTCTGCCCACCAGAGAGTGTTCACTGTCAGACAGGCAGTCCTCCTCACCAGAGAGTGCTCACTATCAGACACAGTTATGCCCACCAGAGAGTGTTCCCTGTCAGACAGGCAGTCCCCTTCACCAGAGAGTGCTCACTATCAGACACAGTTCTGCCCACCAGAGAGTGTTCACTGTCAGACAGGCAGTCCTCCTCACCAGAGAGTGCTCACTATCAGACACAGTTCTGCCCACCAGAGAGTGTTCACTGTCAGACAGGCAGTCCTCCTCACCAGAGTGTTCACTATCAGACACAGTTCTGCCCACCAGAGAGTGTTCACTGTCAGACAGGCAGCCCTCCTCACCAGAGAGTGTTCACTATCAGACACAGTTCTGCCCACCAGAGAGTGTTCACTGTCAGACAGGCAGTCCCCTTCACCAGAGAGTGCTCACTGTCAGACACAGTTCTGCCCACCAGAGAGTGTTCACTGTCAGACAGGCAGTCCTCATCACCAGAGAGTGCGCACTATCAGACACAGTTCTGCCCACCAGAGAGTGTTCACTGTCAGACAGGCAGTCCCCTTCACCAGAGAGTGCTCACTATCAGACACAGTTCTGCCCACCAGAGAGTGTTCACTGTCAGACAGGCAGTCCTCCTCACCAGAGAGTGCTCACTATCAGACACAGTTCTGCCCACCAGAGAGTGTTCACTGTCAGACAGGCAGTCCCCTTCACCATAAAGTGTTCACTATCAGTCACCCCGCCAGAGAGTGTTCACTGTCAGACACAGTTCTGCCCACCAGAGAGTGTTCACTGTCAGACAGGCAGTCCCCTTCACCATAAAGTGTTCACTATCAGTCACCCCGCCAGAGAGTGCTCACTGTCACAGTTCTGCCCACCAGAGAGTGCTCACTGTCAGACAGGAAGTCCTCCTCACCAGAAAGTGTTCACTATCAGACAGACAGTCCTCCTCACCATAGAGTGCTCACGGTCAGACACAGTTCTTCCCACCAGAGAGTGCTCACTATCAGACACAGTTCTGCCCACCAGAGAGTGTTCACTGTCAGACAGGCAGTCCTCCTCACCAGGGAGTGTTCACTATCAGACACAGTTCTGCCCACCAGAGAGTGTTCACTATCAGACAGACAGTCCTCCTCATCATAGAGTGCTCACGATCAGACACAGTTCTTCGCACCAGAGAGTGCTCACTGTCAGACACAGTTCTGCCCACCATAGAGTGCTCACGATCAGACACAGTTCTTCCCACCAGAGAGTGCTCACTATCAGACACAGTTCTGCCCACCAGAGAGTGTTCACTGTCAGACAGGCAGTCCTCCTCACCAGAGAGTGTTCACCATCAGACACAGTTCTGCCCACCAGAGAGTGTTCACTATCAGACAGACAGTCCTCCTCACCATAGAGTGCTCACTATCAGACACAGTTCTGCCCACCAGAGAGTGTTTACTGTCAGACAGGCAGACCCCTTCACCATAGAGTGTTCACTATAAGACACAATTCTCCCCACCTGAGAGTGCTCACTGACAGTCAGCACTCTGATGGGGACAATTGTGTCTTATATTGAGCACTTTCTGGTGGTGAGGACGATTTGAAAGGTTTATGAACGCAGATATTGTAACGATGGACGTCATTTAGGGGTAGCCAGAGGTCGCACCTGTGACCCGTGGCTTGCCCCTTGCGACCCCTGGCACCCCCTTTGAGACCCCTGGCCTCAAAAAATGGCAAAATCAGCGCCAGGAACACAGGGGTAGCTCGTCCTTATGGGCATCGTTCGGGCCTGCACTTTCCTTGTTTTGTGTTTTTTTTATTTTTTATAACACTAATAGTGAATACTGTTTTATTATTCCGTATTAGTGTAATGAAAAATGGAGTTTACTTAGCTGAAATTTGACCCTCCCCGACAGGTGAGGTACGTTAAAAATGCTTTTTAAAAAAAATTGTATGTTGCTTTAGCGTTTGAGGGTGTGCTTATGTGAGAGACAGTGTGAATGTGTCTTATGTGGAACCATGTGCGTGTGGGTGAAAATAAAGGCCCAATGGTGCGTGATGTCACTTCCGCTACCCCATGCATTTTCATGAATTGACGCCCACATCATGCTGAGTCTAGTGGCTTACTGGATTAATGCGTCCACTGTACTGGCCTGTGTTCGACTGCATGGTCACAGGTTCAAATCCAGACAGGTCCACTCATTTTATCGACCTCAGAAGGATGTAAGAATGAGTACCATTGAGTTGGGTAACAATAAACATCTGATATTCAGCGCCAAGATACCCTTGGATGAGCATGCGCTTTACAAATATAAACATAACATGCATGTTATGTCATACCTATCTGACCAGTGTCATATAACTAGCTTCACTGGTGAAGCAGCGGCGTCGGCGGACAGTCACCCCAGCCGCCCACTCTGGTCTCACCAGGAAGCAGATTTAGACTCCTATACCACTGTAGTCATAGGACTGCCTCCCTGGGCTTCGAGGCACTCTGCCCTCACTCTCCAGGCACCCGACTTCATGGCGTGCCCCTAATATAACAGCAGCATTTCCAGGGCAACTTCCAGCAAACAGCGCAGGTGGTCAATTAAGACCTTTTTAATTTGAATGCCTCACTCGAAGGGAGGGTCACAGTCTGACCAGGCACGGAAGGAGACTTCCCCCCTCGGGGCAGTGCCTCAGTCCATTCCAGCGCTTCTATGTGCCAACCCCAGCCCACGCTAATCCACCACCCAGAGCCTCCTTATCCACGGTAATATTAAACCCAAAGAAACATGTATTGAGCTTGTTGCCTAGATGCATCAAGGGTTTTTGCATTCGCAAACGGTGCGAATCGCAAAATTCAGCCGTTTGCGAATGCAAATCCCGTTTTTGGGATGCATGAAGCATTTTGCCATTTTCGCAATTTAAGAAATCACAATTTTATTGCGATTTCATAAATTGGGATTGCATTTAAGAAATCACAATTTTGCGATTTCTTAAATGCATTGCATGATTACTTTACAATTGCGAATTCGCAATTTGGAAGGGGTAAATTAGCATGAAGTTGAACTTCATGCTAATTTACAGAAAACTTTCAAACATGCACTAGTTGCATATTTGAAAGTTTTAATTTACACACACACATGTCCTTGGGTCATGTGTGTGTGTAAATTGCACTTACAGTTTAATTTCAGGGGTGCAGGGAGGGGTTCTTTGAACCCCCCCTGCACCCTTGAAATCGCATTCACATTTTGCGAATCGCAAATTGAAATTCGCAAAATGTTAATGCCTTCCCATTGACTCCTATGGGCCTTTTGGCCCATAGGAGTCAACGGGAAGGGTTTTCCTTAAATGCGATTCGCAAATTGTGAATCACAATTAAAGAAAATTACCGAATCGCAAAAGATTTTGTGATTTTTTGATGCATAGCATTTTGTGATTTCTTAATTGCGATTCCTTAATTTTCGCAATTAAGAAATCGCAAAATGTTACAATGATGCATCTAGGGGTAGGTGTTTGCGTTGCTTTCAAAGCACACCACTAGGTGTCAGTGTCCCACCCACCAAGGGATAGTGTGTATGTGTGTGTGTGTGTGGTTACCAATGTATGAAATGGACAGACGAGGAAAGAACAAGGGGCTCTGAGGGTCTGTGGAAATGGTCTGTGGAAAGGATCTCTCTACACATCCTGCACCTATGGTAGGGTGACCGGGCGTCCCCGTTTTGCCAGGACGGTCCCCGTTTTTAAGCAGCTGTTCCAGCAAATTTCAAGAAATGTAGCTCATGTCCCTGTTTTTAAAGAGGGTCGACTGAAAACTGCGGGAGGTGTTTTTTATGTTTTACAAAGCAGGGATAGTTAGCAGTTGTTTCAAGAAACCAATTTAATTAACAGGCCAGCTACTGGGTTTAAAAATTGCATTTTATATATGTTCCTACTGCCTGTTCTGTAATTCTCTGCTGAGGAGCGCTCTCATCGCTTGAAGTAAAATTGTAGTCATTCTTCTATTTTTGTTAAATGCCTCGGTTTTTGACTTTAAAATTCTGGTCATCCTAACCTATGGCCTGTGGAAAGACTGCATGGGCAGACGTCTGTGCAAGGACATTGGCAAACCCACTGGCGAGACAACTGACCCAGTTAATGCACCGGCTGAGGGGTTCAGAGTGCACCCGGGAACCCATATATTTAACTTCTATCGGGTCCAGCCAGTCATTCATCCTTCCAAGGACACGAGGACCCTCGAGTTAGGCTGGTGAAGCTCCTGTTGATTGTAAGTGTATTCAAGCGCCCACTGAGAGGGCCCATTTTAGAACTGAGCCCTAGTGCGGAGCACTGGTAGTTGTACACTTGAGACAAACACACCACAGTTCGGACTCACACCTAGCTTTGGTTTCGGGATACTTTAGTAATGAGGTTGGCTTCACGAGACCTGTGAGGGTGAAGACTGGTGAAATTCGGTTTATTTCGGGCACCATAGAAAAATCCGCTCACATAAGGCAAATACACGGTTATGAAATATGTGACCTGCTCAAGATCACACATGCTGGCTGTCAATTCAAAGGTGGGAAAAGCACAAGAAGTGTGGAGAAGTGTGGGTCAGGGGTTAGAGGCGGCAGACCCGGAAGCTGAGATCGGCCCTGGACCAGGGTTCAATTCCCCGCCTCGGCGGGTCTTGGGCTAAAAAATTCCACGGACTCGATAATTCTCGCTCCGGTGCCTTCTCGACTCACGGGTTCACACTCTGCGACTCTGGGCAATAGCTTGCTTAATCTCCACAATGGCCCCTCGTGGCGGGATGCCTGGCTTTCACCTTGTGGATACCCTGCCGGGGTTATCTCACAGGGGAATACCAGGACGGGTTCCCTAAGCAAGCGATTAGATACCGACCTCGGTCAGTGATTTGCGCTATATAAATACATGTACATTTACATTCACATTTTACGAGTATGCACACTTCTGTCTACAACCTGTAGTTAGTGTATTGCCGCACATACACTAGAGAACAGTTTCCTTACTTTTTTGGGAGAATCAGGCTGTAATGTGTCTCGATTCATTTTGAAGAGGTACACCTGTAGAAACAACTTCATCCATTCATCTATTCATGCAGGTGCTCCATCTGCACAGGGCGAGGGCTCTGCTCAGACTCATTTCAGGTGACTGAAACAAAATACATAAATAAATACATACAAATAACTGTCCGGACAATGCAAGCCTACAAAACTGCAAGGGCTTATGGGAAGAGAGCTCAGCTAGAAATCTGCTCCTTTATGCTGGCTTCAGCCCAGCTGAAACTGTCCCATGTCAGATGTGAGGGACTCATCCAGCCCCACTGCATTGTGGTACTTGAAGCCCCATGTTTACATGTGCATTGCAGGTAACCTGATATAAATAACATTTTTGTTGCTGCTTGAATGGACAAAGGGGGCGCAGCCCACTCTCGCAGACCCCCGGAGACAGGTGCGGGCGGTATGGACCTGTTGATGGCAAATTTTCGTGGGCAGGTTTCCCGCGGGTGGCAACGATTGGCTGCAGGGGTGGTCAGGGGGGCAGCGGGCTGAGATCAGCCTGATGAGCACCCTGCTGCCTGCCTGCCGGCCCCTGTGCATTCCCGATGCACGCTGCCCCCACCACGAGAGCGATTTAGTTTACCCTCCCACCCCTTTAGCTTCTACATATGGTTGGGGAGGCGGTTAAGGAGTCATGTTTTGACCATAAAGCGGGTTGCCAACGTGGGGCATCACAGATCTAAGTGCAGGCGGATTCAAGATGTTTGCTTTTGAATAACCCGGGGCAGGGGTGACACGGTTATTGATGAGGCTCTGGGGGCATCCGATACCGCAATTGTCCAGGGGTACCCCGTGATATGCCCCGTGGGAGAGGGGAATGGTAGTTGCACCAGGGGACCAAGGTATGGCCTGGTTGCCCAGGCTCAACCTCCGTTTGGGTGCCAGAGGGTGTCCCTTTGCTGGGTTGCTCTGGCATGATTCATTTTGGGGGGCCAGCTGGCCCTAGCTCCCTCCATCTTGAGGGAGTGTAGAGTTCGCCTTGTAAACGATGCCATTAGGAACCGAGAGGTGGTCAAGCCTGACTCCTAATGGAGTGTGAGAACACGCGGGGAGGGGATCAGTTGTATTAGTAAAAAGTTTGCTGTATTAAACTATGAATTTTTTGTAAATATATGGAAATGTTATGCAATATGAAGACAACTGTTGAATTGTTCATTTTATGGAGTGTAATAAATACGGCCAGAGAATGGGTGCATTCTGAAAACGCGAATCTAGGTGTCTGTTGTAGCTTCATATGATGGGTGCATCTGTAATGTTGCTCTGGTATGGGGAAGGCAATCTTGGTCTTCCTTCTTCAGCACACCGGTCTCGTGACGGCTCCTCACCTGCCACAGATGCAACACAGCATCCTAGGTAAGCCATTTCGCAGCAGGAAGCCATATTTATTCATCCACAGCCTAGTTCCCGGCCGGACACAGTGATTTGTTAGGGAAGCTTCCAATGAAATTATTTAGCAACGCTAATTAGGTTATCGATGTACTGCCTCCCACGGGCTCCTTATATTGATGACGGGAACATCTAAACTATAAAAACCCGAATGGAAAGTCCAAGCAGGATTTATGAGGGAGTCTCAGACACAGGAGGCCGTGACAGCCAGTGTTGTCAGCCCTACCGCATATTTTATCTATATTTTCTACATTGTCATTTACACAACTTGGTATTAAGTAAACATGATGCAAGTTCAGTTTACAGCTATTTCTGCAGCAAATTCAAGAAAAAATTGTGTGTTTTCGAGCTGTGAAAAATGAGAGCAAAACAGCCTGTTTTTGTCTGATCTATGACATTTTTCGGAAGACCCACACTCCTTATTCATGACATGTTAGGTAAGGCGGGCTTCTGCAGAGGTGTGGTGCTTGTCCCCCCAACTCTGTCTTCACTCCTTTCAGAGACAGGTCTGGGGGCTTAGTGGACTAATGCATTCATGGGCTTGTGTTTAACCTCATGGTCACAGGTTCAAATCCCGGCAGGTCCACACAGCCTTTCATCCTTCTGAGGTCGATAAAAGGAGTACCGTTGAGTTGGGTAGACATAAACATCTGTTATTCAGCGCCAAGATACAATTGGGTGAATGTGCACTTTACAAATACATGGTGTGGGTGGGTGCGTGTGTGTGTATGTGGAGGAGAGGGGGAAATAGTCTCCCCTCGGAAACCACAATATGGTCTGTTAGAAGTAGAATGCTATGTTACGGTGGGGAGATTTGTACAGACCCCCCACATCCAAGGTATAATAGTGCGACTCGAGAATCTTGATACGGGGCGCGATGTGTCACCACGTTAGCAACGAAGCGTACACTGGTTATAAACATATAAATAAACTAATAAAGACGTGAAGGAGAAGTGTGGGGGGGAATCTGCACAGGAAGTTCCCCATCGACACACCCAAGGCCGTGGGTAATGTGACCAACATCCATTAAGAGCAGGAAAGATTTACGCTGCATGCAGAAGTTGTATATGAGCATCTAAAAATATAAAGTTTCGAACATACAACAGAATGGATACCATGGCAGAGAGACAAACATTACTCACTCCGATACCATGATGAGTCAGAAAATAGACAATTTATCATAGGTTGCTGAGAAGAACAGCCGCAATGTTTCACTTGAGTCAATGAGGTTTTCCAAGGTAGGGAGGCAGTTTTAGATATGTTTGTAGATTTACATTTAAATCAGTCCATCTAATCCTTGAAATATCTGTAGAGTTACCTGGAAATTAGACCTTCTAATCCTTGAAATATCCGTCCGTCTCCCTGGAAATGAGTGCATCTAATCATTGAAATATTTGTAATCCACCTCGAAATTAGTGTACCTAATCCTTGGAATATCTGCATATCTACCTCCAATCAGTGTGCCGAAGCCTTTAAATATTTGTATATCTACATCGAAATCTGCATATTCAATTCTTGAAATCTGTTTCATGATCTTGAAATCAGCGTTTTTAATCCTTGGAATGTCTTTAGATCCACCTCAAAATTAGCATTATTAATCCATGGAATGTTCATAAATGTACCTATAAATCACAGTATTTAGTCACTGTTTTGTTTATTTGTAAAGCGCACTGTCACCCGAGAGGGTATCCTGGTGCTGAGCAGGTGTGTGTGCCTAGCCCTGCCTGTGGTAGGTTGGAAAATTGAAAAGCCGGGTCTTCAGCTTCTTGCAGAACTCCAGGAGAGAGCAGGGACTCGGGTGTGAAGAGGGATGCAATTCCACGCTTTAGGAGCGATGTAAGAGAACAATTATATAATCTAACTCTTGAAGTTTCTGTTGATCGACCCAATAAAAAATGATCTAATCATTGGAATATCTTTAAATTTACCTCAAAATCAATAAATGTAATCATTAAAATATCTGTATATCTACTTCAAAGCCACACTTTATCTCAGCCAAAAGGTGGCATCTACTTTGAAACCAGTGAATTGAATAATCCGAACAGGGATTTATCTATCTTCAACTCATTATGTCTGATTCTTGGATTAGACGTCTATTTGTAACTTGTAATCAGTATATGTAATCCTTGGATTATCAGTATTTGTACTTTGAAATCAGCGATATCTAACTATTGGAATATCTCTATATCTACCTCAAAATCAGCGTGTCTAATCTTGGAATTTCTGTAGGTCTGCTTCAGAATGAGTGTACCCAATGCTTGGAATATCTGTAGCGCTACCGCAAAACCAGTATATCTAACCCCAGGACAATTTGTTTATCTATCTTAATATCATTGCATTATAGGAATCATTGGTATATCTGTAGATCTGCTTCCAAATCAGTCTGTCTAATTTGTGGAATTTCTATATCAGTGCATTTAAACAAATACCTGCATCTATGTTAATATCTGTATGTCACCATCTGCTTGCTGATTATTAAATAACAATAAATATCTATTATCTGTCATCAGAACTCCCGAGGGGAGAATGTGCACTCTCTAAATATGCCAGTTCTGTTGATATACAGTAATACATGCATATCGAAATCTGTATGTTTTTGAATATATGGATCTACGTCTATCTAAATACGAATATGTGCATCCTGAACAATAACTCCATCAATGTTTACATTATCAGGTCAATATCTGTATCTTCATCAATGCTGATATGTCAATCTTGGCTTGAAAATATCTGTACCTACACTACAATCTCTTACAATAAATGGACGTCACAATTTGTATTTCATTATCTCAATTTCATTATCCATGCTAGTATCTGTATGCCAAAATCTATTCCTCGTTCAATAGCCATATCAATCTGTAGGTAAAAATTTGCATATACATCGATCAATCTCTCTATCAATATGTGATTTCAATAGCGTGATCATTATATCTATCGATACATCTGTAAATATATATATATATATATATGCAAATTTCATTAATATCTGTATGTATCTTTATGTCAATTTCTTGATTGTTTGCATCTGCAAAATAAATACCTGCATCAATATCTAGATATACACCTGTCGATTAGTAAATGTATGTACTTCAATATCTGTGGGAATATCTGTACCCATTTCAATATCTAAATAAATATATATAGGTCAGTATCGGTACCTGCTTAAAACAATACCTGTAACAACATCTTTAAGTATCTTCATAAATGAATACATGTATTCCAATATACCCATGTCAATTTCTGTGTCCACATCATAATTTGTATCTCAATATATGTACCTCTGTCAGTATCTGTTTGAATGTTCATATCTGTAAGGCAGCACCCGAATGCTCATATTTTGTGTACGCCTGTATGTGTGTGCACGCCAGAACCTGTATTCACAACTCAATACGGTGTGACCACAACTAAACCCACCTACCTCAATATTTATCCAGCTACATCAAGATTCGTGTTGCTAAGTCAATATTGGTCTATGTCAACAATTATTCATCCGAGTATTTGCATACTGATGTCAATAGTAAAATGTCTACACCAGTACCTATGCCTCTTAGTAGAACACCTGTGCATCTTTGTAGAACACCTATGCATCTTTGCAGGATACCCAGGCATCTCTGTAGAACACCTATGCATCTTTGCAGAATACCTAGGCAGCTTTGTAGAACACCTATACATCTTTGTAGAACACCTATGCATCTTTGTAGAATGCTTATGCATCTTGGTGTAACAGGTATGCATATGTGTATAACACCTATGCATCTTTGTAGAATGCTTATTCATCTTGGTATAACACGTATGCATATTTGTAGAACACCTATGCATCTTTGTACAACACCTATGCATCTTTGCAGAACACCTATGCATCTTTGTAAAATGCTTATGCATCTTGGTATAACACCTATGCATCTGTGTATAACACATATGCATCTGTGTATAACACCTATGTATCTTTGTACAACACCTATGTATCTTTGTACAACACCTATGCATCTTTGTACAACACCTATGCATCTTTGAAGAACACCTATGCATCTTTGTAGAACACCTATGCATTTTTGCAGAATGCTTATGCATAACACCTATGCATCTTTGCAGATGTAACACAACAGAGCACAGTGAGTTAGGGTTAGTCCAGGTTTCCCATATCTGTACCCTCGACATGCCCCGTTCGTACCCGCCCCGCCCGGGTGCAGGCGCTGGATGCAGGCCGAGCTTCAAGTTGCTTTGATCAGTGACCATGTACCTCTAAGTTAAAAGAAAACTCAGAAAGTGCTATTTCACTACGTTCCATGCCAAAGAAAAGAATGAGGGAAACTAGTCATGGGCACAGGGATAGGGTGGATGGTCTTTCCATGGGCGCTGCCAACAAAACCAGGGTCTGTTTCCCTTGGCAGAGCAAAGACACTCGCTGCCAAGGTGGCCGCCGTCCGATACCCACCGTTGCTCTGGCATGGCTGGGGATCTCTGCAGACCGCTACTTCCGGTGAGTCACTCTGGGATTTTTTTCCTCGATTAATAACTGAAAGAAATCTATAGTACCAACAGGCACAAAACCAGAGTCCAAACTCCGAGCCGCCCCCCTGCATCCGGTGTTAATGGGAAGCCGGTCTCTCGGTCTCTGCGTCACTGGGCCAGGATACAGGGCGGCCTCACAACCCCCCACCCACCCCAGCAGCAGAGGCACCGGAGAGCACAAGGCTCTTGTTAAATCTCTGCCACCCACCCACAATGTCCTAACGACTCTCAAAGGTGTCTCACACTGCTCTGGAGGACACCTGATACTGAGGCACAGACCAACAACGTGCTACCTAGAGGTACTAGAGACCCAGAGTGCTGTAACTAGAGACGTTACACACCAAGAGAACTTTAACTAGATGTACTAGAGACCCAGAGTGCTCTAACTAGAGACACTAGAACCCATAGTGCTCTAACTAGAGACACTACACATCAAGAGAACTTTAACTAGAGGTACTAGAGACCCAGCGTGCTCTAACTAGAGACACTAGAACCCATAGTGCTCTAACTAGAGACACTAGAGACCCATAGTGCTCTAACTAGAGACACTACAACCCATAGTGCTCTAACTAGAGACACTACAACCCATAGTGCTCTAACTAGAGACACTACACATGAAGAGAACTTTAACTAGAGGTACTAGAGACCCAGAGTGCTGTAACTAGAGACGTTACACACCAAGAGAACTTTAACTAGATGTACTAGAGACCCAGAGTGCTCTAACTAGAGACACTAGAACCCATAGTGCTCTAACTAGAGACACTAGAACCCATAGTGCTCTAACTAGAGACACTACACAGCAAGAGAACTTTAACTAGAGGTACTAGAGACCCAGCGTGCTCTAACTAGAGACACTAGAACCCATAGTGCTCTAACTAGAGACACTAGAGACCCATAGTGCTCTAACTAGAGACACTACAACCCGTATTGCTCTAACTAGAGACACTACAACCCATAGTGCTCTAACTAGAGACACTACACATGAAGAGAACTTTAACTAGAGGTACTAGAGACCCAGCGTGCTTTAACTAGAGACACTAGAACCCATAGTGCTCTAACTAGAGACACTAGAACCCATAGTGTTCTAACTAGAGACACTACACATCAAGAGAACTTTAACTAGAGGTACTAGAGACCCAGAGGGCTGACTTTATGGTAGAATTCGAAAATGTCCCAAAATATAGCCACATCAGACGAGCCCTTCAGGTTTGTAAAGTAGAGTGGAGAAGTGTGGCTTAATGGTTAGAGCGGCAGACCCTGATGCAGAGGTCTGGCCCGGGACCAGGGTTCAATTCCCGACGCGGCAGGGTCTTGGGCTCATTGTCTGCGGACTCAATAATTCTAGCCTCAGCGCCTACTCTAATCATGGGCAGGGCCAGACTGAGAACCAAAACCGGCCCTGGCGAAGTGCTCGGCCGGCCCCCTGGGGGTGCGACCGAGCTCCTTGCCGAGGTCGGTTTTCGGCCGATTTTGTTACAGGGCCGATTTTGCAGCTATGCTGCAAAAACGGCCCTGTAACAAAAACGGCCCCCAGGGCCCAAAACCGGCCCCCACCCTAGCGGCGCACCGGGGGTTTGCCAGGTGCCCGCAACGGCCAGTCCGGGCCTGATCATTGGGTCCCACGCTGCAACTCTGGGCAATAGCTTGCTTAATCTCCACAACGGCCCCTACAACACTGGGATGCCTGGCTTCACCTTGGTGGTGCCCAGGAGGGTCCTCTCACAGGGAGAGCCAGGAAGGGTTCCACAGCGTTATACAGCGCCGGGACGCCCCGGTGATGGGCAGCTGTGCGCTTTACAAGTATACTACATTTACATTTAAAGCTCTGACGTCATGTGTAAAACCCCATTCGTATGGCTGTCAGAGGTCCTGAGAAATGAGGCAGCTCACACGTCACTCACAGCGCCCCCGCCCCCTCCAAATGTAAGGAGCCCACCAAGGCAGAGGACCCCAGTCCTGCCTACAAACGGCCCATTCATGCCTCTAAACCACAGACTATCCATCAGAGGTGGGAGAGGGGTTCCCAGAATAGGGGAGACGGGACAGGGCCGCGCATTGTTACCTCGGGGGCACCCCACCTCCCCTCAGCAGCAACACATTCAATATATATAGCAACCGGGCCCTGTGATGGAGTATCCAGGAAAGCGAGCCTCGCTGACACCCACCACAGAAGTAAACACAGACAGAGGGGGGGGGGGTAGGAGCAGCACACCCACGTGCCGCAGCCCCCGCCCCGACTGGAGCACCGAAGATTTAGGACCCCGTCATGCTCGGGAGGTAATGTCTTTCAGATGCCTTTTTCCAGTTCACATTCCTCGAGACCCATAAACGGCGGGCCCCGCCCCCTCCGTGATGCACTGCAATGGTACACTCCATTCCCGCGCTTTGATTCGCCTCATTGAGGTTTTAGTAGCCAGGCAGGGCAGGGAGTGTGACCCCAAGTGGTCTGTGGGGGGTAAAGGTTCAGGTCTATTGCAGGGGCGGAGGACAGGGTTAGGTTTCACCCTTAGCTCTACGAGAGTGACGTCTGTGGCCAAACACTAAACAACATGGGATAAAACAAACCTTGGCAACGCCAATAGGTCTGGTGTTGGCTTCTAGCCCCTTTGCCTTGTCATGGTCTGCTTGCTTTTTCATGGTTTTTGTAAAACTTTATTTTTGAGGATTTGAGGAAGCTGTCAGGCAATAAAAATAAAACAATTGGCTTATGTTTTGTGTGTGGGGGGAGGGGGGAGGAGGGGGTAGGATGAATCTGCCCTATTGGTGGGCCTAGAACAATCTGACCAATCACCACAGACCAATCGGTAAGGAAGACCTGCTTGAAAGCCTCTCTAAGAAAGTGTATAGAATTGATAAATTGAGCAAAATGTAAAGGTCTTGGTTAATGCCAGACGTAGAAAGAAATGCTTCACCCAGAGTGCCGTGAAATAAACTGCCCACATTCCTGTCCACACCTCTATCCTTCAAGGTCTCTGTGAGCACACCTCTGTCTACCACCCTCTCCCTGTCCAAACCTCTGTCCTTCAAGGTCTCTGTGAGCACACCTCTGTCTACCACTGTCTCCCTGTCCAAACCTCTGTCCTTCAAGGTCTCTGTGAGCACACCTCTGTCTACCACTGTCTCCCTGTCCAAACCTCTGTCCTTCGCGGTCTCCCTGCCCATGACTCTGTCCTTCACATCTCCCTGTCCACACCTCTACCCTTCAAGGTCTCTGTGAGCACACCTCTGTCTACCACCCTCTCCCTGTCCAAACCTCTGTCCTTCAAGGTCTCTGTGAGCACACCTCTGTCTACCACTGTCTCCCTGCCCAAACCTCTGTCCTTCAAGGTCTCTGTGAGCACACCTCTGTCTACCACTGTCTCCCTGTCCAAACCTCTGTCCTTCAAGGTCTCTGTGAGCACACCTCTGTCTACCAAAGTCTCCCTGTCCAAACCTCTGTCCTTCACGGTCTCCCTGCCCATGACTCTGTCCTTCACACCTCCCTGTCCACACCTCTACCTTTCAAGGTCTCTGTGAGCAAACCTCTGTCTACCACCGTCCCCCTGTCCAAACCTCTGTCCTTCGCGGTTTCCCTGCCCATGACTCTGTCCTTCACACCTCCCTGTCCATGCCTCTGTCCTTCACTGTCTTTTTCCACATCCCATTCCCAGGTGATCCAGTTGTGTTCCCACAATACTCTGATGGTTCTGTCTCACTTCTGCTCCACTACATGAGGGTCGGTACCAAACCCGCCCTCAATATTACAGTTTTACTCTGATTCGATGCCAGTCTTGGCCGGCACTCCCCTCCCAGCTCAACCGCAGCCGTAAAGGAGGTTTGTGGGTTTTCAAAGACCCGCCATTCGAACAAAGTGTCTCAGATTGGCCAGTAAAGCCACAGCTAATGAAAAAAACAAAAAAAAGCTCAAGAAACCATAAACTTGTAGTTCCCAGAAAGCCAGAACTTCAAGATGGTCACAATGACATCTCAACAGCGCGTGCAGTACTTGTAGGGGTTGAGAGAAGGGTTGCGGTGCCCAGAAAAAACTAGAGGGTAGCCAAGCAGATGGCACGGTGCAGGCCATGGCACACTGTCTCTGTGCCAGTCCCCATATCACGCCAACAGGCCAAAGTCTGACACCACAAATCACTTTCTCCTGCTAATGCCAACCCCAGTTGGTGCTCCGGACCATTGTCCGTGTTTCTTACACTTCTGAAAATATCCTTCCGTCGGTGTGTAAATGAGTTGTAGAATTCGAATACGCGGTGTTTGCTGTGCATAATTTGAGGGGTGTTGTGAAGCCTGTCAATCAACTGCTTTGACAGATTCACTTGCGTTCTAGGGTGGTTCCCCACCAGGAGGGGCCTGAGGGGGTCTTCTTGAGGTTCTGGTTAGTGGCAAAGAGCTGCCCTGTCAATACAACACAGTGCGCCCCCCTCCAGCAACACCGGGCTCTTGTGCAAATCGGAGCGCTTTGAGGCCGTGTCGGCGTGGTGCGAAGCGCTACATATATCCTGCAATGCAATACACACATGGAGAGCTAGAACGAGGCTTATCCCCTCGGGTTGTTGGAAGAATCCCACGTGGCTCCTGCAGGGGGAGCTCTCTACACGCCAATCCGAATTAGGATACAAATATACAGAATGGGAATACCATAACCCGCCTGAGAGGTAGAAGAAATAAGGGGACGGGGACAATTGCCACAAAATAAGATGCACGGCATAGCGTTCATACTCAAAGACACTTGATGAGATACACCGCCCTCTTCAGGAAACCCTACAAATGCACTCCATAGTCTGCCTGTTGAAGCGCCAAGAGCCGAGTAATTGGTGAACGTGGCGCAACCTGAATGCTCAGGACATGAAGCAGAAAAGCAAGAGTTCTGAAAAGTAGAAGACGCTGAAACGGAAAAAAAATCACAATAAAGTGTGTGTGTGTGTGGTGGGGGGGGGGGGCTCAGCACTCATTTGCATAATGCAGGCCTTTGTTTAAAGTGCCACAGTGGGCGAGGAAGGATGGGTGGGAATGCTACTAACTGCCATTGCCAAAGCTTTAGAATATTTGCAAGTATTCCTTCCATCTCTTTTTGGGTGTTTAATACTATTCAGCTGCCTTAGGGCACCACCACAAGAGGGCGCCAGACTGCAACTAAGGACCTCAAATAATTCTGGGTTGAAGAGTTGTTTTGAGGTTGGAGGAGAGGGGGGGGTCGACAATATGTCAAACCCTCTTTTTGCCCTTGGATCCTGAAATCCTTGCAACCTAACTGTCGGTGTCCTTAAAAATGCAGCCGTGGTGTCCCCTCACAGGGCACTGAGACACCCTAAGACAGTAGTGCGACAATCCTAGCACATGATTGGCTACCCACATGCAGTCTTGAGTTTCACTCCTGTTCCACTGATGAAACAACTTGAAGCCTGTCATTCAGCAGCTCACAAAGGCCACCTGCAGTCCTTAATTTGCGCAGGTGGTTGCAGGTGGGACCCACCAGCATCAATTTGGGGGACTAGCACTTATTTTTTCTCACCAAACTTTAACCCAGAGCACGAGACAAAACAAGAGAAAACACAAAAAAGGAATGAAAGAGGTAGACAGAAAAATGGTGACAAATGGGGGAAGCAGGAATTAAAAATAATATACAAAAGCGCGGTACGGAGTGATCAAGACTGCGCATCATCGGTATTCGGCACCCCCAATATTGGTAGGACCAGGCGAGTGCATCTGAGCAAAATTTTGGGCCCAGTCAACTTATCATTTTTACAAATTAAGCATGGGCCACCTAGTTTTCAGAGCTGGTGGGGACCTTCCATGGTGCATCTTTGTGTGTTCTGGTCATTGACTCGGTTTGGCCAGTAGAAGGCAGCGTTCTCCCTACAAGCTAGATCAGCCTCCGAGTGCCCGGCCGCCATCTTGGTAGGGTTGGACAAGTCACTGAGCCCTGGCCTGGAAATCGCACCCCTGCCAACGGGGCTCTGTTTATCAGTCACTAGGAGACCAGAGTAACCGACCCTAGTGACAAACAGACACGATGGCTTTCGATGAGTAATGGATGTGTGACTGCGAGGCGCGCGGCAGGAAGAGCGTGAGACTGCGGTCCTAGACAGGGCTGCAGCCTCGTGGCTGCCAGGGCTGCAGCAGAGGAAGTGTGGGCAGGTGCCAGGCATGCAAGGATGCCACCCAGCGGAGCCCGCTCTGATTTCATCGCAACTGAAACCACGCACCACTATCGCCACACCCCTGGCTCTAAATAGAACCTTACGAAAGAGGTGCATATTGGGGGAGGGGCAGTGGTCCTAAAGTTACAAATAAACAATTAATTAGCACGTTACATCCCCAAACCATTTGCAACTTGAAGCGAAATGCACATCAATGCACTGTGCATAAGTCAAACCAGCACGCAGAGTCACATCAACTACCTTAAGCAAACTCACACCATTTAGGATGACCAAACCCACCCGGGCATGTCAACACGCAGCCACGCCACCACAGCGTACATATGCCACGTCAGCACTGCGTACACCTGCCACATCAGCCCACCAGCCAGACGCACAGCGGGTTTACCTTAGAGACCCTGCCTCCAGGACCAGGTCCTGCCCGGCTCAGACCCACCTGCACCAGGCCACATCAGCTACCCAGCTAGACCCACATTAGCCACGTCACCCAAACTCACCGCACCACATCAAAGAGGCCCTTTATCGGGTGGTTCTTTGACACGTGACGTCTGTTGGCAGGGTGGGCCTGGAAGACGTGGGATGTTGTCACACCAGCCTTTCTGTTCAGAAGAATTTTGAATTCTGGAATGCACACATCTATGAAGGGACAGTGCAAACTACAAATCCCAGAATTCAGCGTCCTCCTAAACACTGGAATGGTCGAAGCCAGGCACCACGTGGAGTCGGGAGGCCGCTACCGCAGGGTTATCGCTAATAATACCTTGTGGTTCTCTCATTGGCTGGGACAGACTAGTATTCTCCCACCCCCTTCTCACCAGGCGCCCACCACTGACCCCAACGCCTTGACAATCACTCCAGTAGTGACCCAAACGTTCATTTTAATTTTAAACTCGAGTTTTCAATCATAATTTTAACTGGGCTACGCGTAGTTCTTGTCTGTTTTAAACATAGTATTTGGGAAACAAAAAACAACAACATCGTTTTCTCCTGTTTTAGTGCAAAGAGGTGAGCTGTGAGCTAATGATGCTGAGTTCAGGCGCTGTCCGCCATCAAGATGCGAAGATTCACCAATGTGGGGGCAGATGAGGCGCAGGCAAGAAGGCGCAGCGCCACCTGCTGGTGGGAGAGAGGGCGAATACTGAAGCCAGGCGTGTTGGTGAGGGTGCAGTGGCTGGGTGTCGGCAAACTGGCACAATTACGCACAGAACGAGCGGGCATGGACGGGTCTCGGGTGATAGTGCATACAGGGCCCTAGGCTGTCTGCGCATTGGCACAGGATGACCAGTCATGGATTGGACAGGTCTCACTCAGATAAGAGACATACAAGCCCGGGGTAAGTGCCCGCTGGCACCGCAGCGCACAGAATGACGAGCCACAGACAGGTCTCCCGTGAGAGAGGTACAAGGCCGTGTGGTGTCTGCGCACTGGCACAGGAGCGCACAGGATGGCCAATCATGGACAGTCTCAGATGAGACATTACATACAAGTCCCGGGGTAAGTGCCCACTGGCACCGGAGCGCACAGAATGACGAGCCACAGACAGGTCTCCCGTGAGAGAGATACAAGACCCTTGGGTGTCTGCGCGCTGGCACTGGAGCGCACAGGATAGCCAATCATGGACAGTCTCAGACGAGAGTTAATACAAAGCCCTGGGGCGTCTGCACACTGGCACAAGGCCCACAGAACGCTTACACTTCCCGGGACTCTGCGCACTCGCACAGGGAACAAGCATTTGCAGGACACTGACAAGAGGCCCCCTTTGGGGGTTATCAGGACCTCGGCACAGCCCCTCCGAGCCCAAGCAGGCCAGGGAGGATGCGCCTGGAGGGTTGTGGGACTGACAGGTAGTGTTTATGCCCAAGTGACGGGTGTGGCCGTACGTGCAAGGCTCACGTGAGGTATGCCTGGTATGCACCTGTGTCGGTGTGCAAACGGTAGCTACGGCAGCCAGGTGCCGTGCACAAGCTGGCTTAGGCCCGCCCGGGCTCCTGTTGGACCGTAGACCCTGCCCCTCGAAGGGGCCAGACGCAGTAATTGCAGGTTAGGGTCGCAGGTGTAAGCCGGTGAGGGGTGAACGGAGCTGCCCTGGACACAGAAAAGCGCACGCATCTCTCACGAGTAAAGGAAGTCATTACAGGAACCGGTCGGACCTCCCGAGCCGGCAGTAAATGCGGTTTTGTTTTGTTCCAAGCCGAGCCACCTGTTCACAGACATCCCAGGGCCGGGACAACCCCCCCTGACAACCAAGTGGCACCCATGGGAGCCTGCCAGCCACAGGTATCGGGTGTGGCGCCCGCCTCATCATCACAGGAGCGGGCACAGGTGCCGCCTGCACCACCTCGCAGGCATGCCCGTATCTTTGGAGTCATCAGAAGGGGTCACCCAGCCATTTCTCCCAGTAGTTTGAGGCAGAGTAAAGTTCTACTTGGTCACGGGGGCCACAGTGGGATCGTGAGAACCAAACAGACTGTTAAAAGAGGATTTTGGTGGCCTGGTGTTGACATTTGTGTTGAACGTGTGGTTAGAAATTGCATCACATGTGCAAATTCTGATAAGTCTCTAAAAACTCTCAAACCCAACCTGGGAGATCATGTTATTCCAGAGAACCCCTGGAATTCTATCGCTATGGACGTCATGGGCCCAGTCGGGCCTCGTTCCAAGTGTATCCTTGCCTCCACTGATATTTTTTCAAGGTGGCCAGTAGTCAAAATCGTTGAAAGGGTCGACACTGATGCTGCTTTTATGTTTTTGGATGAGATTTTCACTGAGGAAGGTTCACCTGTGCGTCTCATCACTGACAACGGTGTTCAGTTCTTATCTAGTAAACCTATGAGTTATTTCAAAATTGTTAAAGTCACTCATTGTACCACATCCCTGTACAATCCCAGTGGGAACAGGGTTATTGAGAGACGTCATATGGTGCTTAAAAGTGCCACGCAAATGCAGGTGTGGACAGTGACAAGTGGGAGTTACCAGTTTTTAAAACAATTTGGATGTACAGAACCACCCTCAATGAGATGACCGGTTGTTCTCCCTTCGAGGCATGAGAGGTAGATTACCTGGGACTAAATGCAATCCCTCATGGTTAGTTCAGTCTACTTCTTCTAACTTGGATTTCGAAGTTAAGGACAGGATTGCTACAACTCAGGCCATTAACAAGGAACATTTTGGTTAAAAAAGGTTTCTGAATACGATCCCATTGACAATATTGGTGAAAGTTAAGAAACCATCGAGGGTGAAAGAAGAAGAAACACCATTCATGGGTCCGTTTGAAGTCGAGGAAGTGCTAAAACCCCGAGATTAACTGATGGCCGAGTGTGGGATTTGAGACGGATAGTTATTCTTAAAGCAGACAAGAATATCTATCACAACCATGGAAAATGGATCCCTGGAGGAAATGGGCATGGCAATGCTAATAATTCAGGGTCACATGACCTGTCGGGTGAGGATGACGTAGTAGAAGGTCATGCTGTAGTTCCTAATGTTAGTCATGAATCAAATGGTAATGAGTGTAACGAGGAAGAAACCAGGATGGATGTCTGACTGTTTCCCTATTCAAAAACAAACTTGTGAAGTAAGATGTTTACATTTTTTTTAAACTTTTTCTTTAAAGGGGGAAGATGTGTTACATGTGCAAGTTATGTTTATCTTTGAATGTCTTGATTCACGGCGCGACCATGATCTTCTAGAATAGAACATCTGTTCGAGCCTGTACGTCAAGGCAAACAGTTGTTGGGAGCCGACCGGAGAAGGAAGATGTGTAACCGGTGGTGCTTCCATTTTTTTGGAATAAACCTGTTTTTAACAAATCTTCTGGCTAAGCTTCAAGTTGACAACAGCGCAAACCTTGCGAGAGTGTCACCAGTGTGTCTGGGAGCGCCAAGAGACTTTTACAGAGTGTAGAAGAGCTTTAGAAATGAAGTCACTTACTCAAGTTATCACTACTCTTCCAAAGGGCACTGCCACATCTGTGCCACTGCAAGGTCACCAACTGCCTTAGCGCCACTAAAGGCACAGCAGGCACTGCCACACTCCCTACACATGCTGGAAGACCATAGTGGTGCAAACGGGCAGTGCCACCTTCACTCTGAACACCAGCAAAGACGAGACATGGCACTGAGTCACCAGCAAAGGAGTCGCCCGCCTCCTCAACAAGGGGGTGAGACTGGGCACTGCAGTGCCATGGGCCCCTGTATGGCCGACAGATAGCAGAAGGACAGGGGCACCTGTAGAATGGCATGGACAATCTGCACAAAGGCATGCCCTCTGCGCAGAAGGACCTGGGCACCATTCAGAAGGGCACAAGCTCCCAGAACGGCATAGGCGCATACCAGCTGGGCATGGGCACTCTTCAGAAGGGCACAGGTACAGAAAGGATGCTCTGTCTGGCGATCGATCCCTCAAAGAGAAAATGACTATTACCATGGCGCTCCCAGACTTGGGACGCGCCGTGCCTATGGCGGTGTGACAGCCTCCACCAGAAAGCGCAGGACTGGTGTAAGCTATGTGTGACGCGACTGGAACGAGCCCCTGAAATCGACCCACCCGGGATTGGTCCGCCGAGCAAGGAACCCTGAAGTCCATTAAGCACTTCAGTGGTGCACAGGTACTGGTTGTCGGTGGGCCCCGCTCCTTTAACCCCTTCCATGCTGATGACGGCCCCCAGCCGTCATGCATCACGGTGCTCGTATGAACGTTAGATGGGGGACAGCGGTTTCTCTTGGGCCGACCCCAGGAGCACTTACGGCCAATCGGCTACAGGGTGCCGGGGTGGGGAAGTGCACGCTTCCAACAGGCCCTTACGGCCATTCCTGCATAGGCACATGGGCGCCAAGCTAGCATAACAGTGCAGCCCCTTAAAAGGGGGGGGGGGTGGTTTTTTGACAGCGTAGGGGGTGCCCGAAGTAGCTAACGTTCAGGGCAGGCCGGCCTCCTGCGCACGGTCACTCCGGGATGGGGGGACCCATACAGGTATTTGAACCAGTCATGATTTTACGCGGAGGCTCAATCCAGGATACGCAGAAACAATATATTTTAGTTATAATTAGGAATGGCTATGTAGTAGAGTCTTGGTTAAGGTTAGCCATCCACGCATATGTAAATAATGTTGTATGGACTGTTTTAAGGGGTTTCTGCGTATTTATGAAAATTTATAATTTCTGTGATAATTTTTTATAAATGTAAATAAAAGCCGGCCTGGATTATTCTGACCCCTAACCCAAAAAAGAGTAATTGTGTGTAGTGTAGGCCTCAGGGGGAGACCACACGAGGAGGTGGGTTCTTTGGGGGTGGGGAATCCGTTCTCCCTGGCCATATTACCTCCTTAGAGCAGGGAGATGCCCTCTTTAGCAAGGAATGGCCACTTCAGGGAAGGAAGGGTTCTTTTCAGAAGGCCAGGCCTTCCTCAGAAGGGCAGAGCTCCCTTCAGAAGGGCAGAGCAGCCTTCAGAAGGGCAGAGCAGCCTTCAGAAGGGCTGGGCCCAGGGAGGGACGGCTAGGAGTCCTCTGCCTGCCCATGTGCTCTGGTTTCAGGGCGCAGGATGAGAGGAAATGAAGGCACTTCTAAAACAAAGCGGTTGCCTTTGACTGCAGGGAGAAGCCGAAACATATGTGTACCTAATGAACGAATCAAACAATTAAACCTGGCTATTTATGAACTGTGGGACGCACTGAAAAAGGAGAAGGAACACTGGGACAGCTGGAGCCTGAGGGACAGTGAGCAGGTTGTGGAAGAAAAGGCAGCGAGCGGTGCCCTTCGTGTCTGCTCCAGCACAAGCCGAGGGCTGCCCGGAAGATTCTAGTGTAGTCTGCAACTCAGAAATCACACACGTCAGCTCTGGGATCAACCATAGAGACAGCACTAAAGGGGATAGACAACCATAGAGGCAGGACTGAAGGGTATAGAGGCAACCACCGAGGATAGAACTAAAGGGAATATTGACAACCATAGAGGCAGGACTAAAGGGGATAGAGAAGTTGAGCTCACAAGTGCAGCAGCCAACCTTGTGACCCTTCCTTCACCTAAAAATAAGGCTAACGAGACAACAGAGGGTCCTCAAACAAAAAATAAAGCAAATTGGGACACATTTGAACTATATGACCAGGGTAAGATTGCCAAAAAGCTAGCCGAACTTAGACCGAACAACCACTATCAAGACCCTCTACCGTCAAAGTGTGTAAGAGAAATTAGCCACACTCTAGTTCCGATCTGGACCCAGATAATAAATGCTTCACTTACACAAGGGACCCTCCCTGACTGCCTAAAAACGGGGCAGGTAGTGCCCATCATCAAAAAACCAACAGCGGATGCGACAGACCCGAATAACTATCGACCAGTGACCAACATACCTTTACTGGCCAAACTTATTGAGAAATGCGTACAAGGCCAACTGAGTCAACACATCGCTAAGTTCGCATTACTAGACGACTGCCAATCAGGATTTAGAACAGGACATAGTACTGAAACTGCGATCCTGCACATTGTTGATGACGCCTTACAAGCCCTTGACCAAAATCAGGCATGCCTACTGATCCTACTAGACCTGTCATCAGCTTTTGACACGGTAAATCACGAATTACTAATAACCAGGCTTCAAGACAGGATGGGTTTGTCCGGAAACGTACTGAAATGGTTCAACTCTTTCCTACAGAACAGGACTCAACTATTCCTGATTAACCAAGCAACCTCCTCCCCATGCCCTAACACAATCGGGGTCCCACAAGGCTCAACTCTATCCCCAGATCTATTCAACTTATATGTAGAACCCCTTACGGAGATTCTTCAAAAATCACGGATATCCTATCACATGTATGCAGACGACACGCAAATATATATAAAGATCGCCTCCCGTGATGACATCGACCGAATGAATGACACACTAAAGAAAGCGTTGCAATGGTTAACAACTAATCATCTGAAACTAAATGCCCAAAAAACTGAATTCCTGCTAATCTCACCAACAAGGAGCCAACCTGAAGTAAAGGAATGGGTGAAATTGGTGACTGCGTTAAACTGCACTCCGACCCTAGTTAACTCAGCTAAATCACTGGGAATCACGTTAGATGAGAACCTCGACATGAAAGCCCACATTAACTCAATGGCTAAGAGCGCCCGCTTCCATTTGAACTATTTAAGAAAACTAAAACCCTTTATCTCTGAGGCGGATCTAAAACTGGCCACTCAATCGCTAGTTATCTCGAGGATTGAATATGGTTGTACCACGTTAGCTGGCCTACCCAAGACATCCATAGCACCACTAAAAGCCTGCCTCAACGCAGCGGCAAGACTCATCACGGGAACGAAGAAATTCGATCATATATCGCCCCACCTGAAAGCCCTAAACTGGCTACCTTACGAGGCCAGAATTCAAATGAAAATGGCCTGTATTACCCACAAAGCGGTTCACTACAACATGCCTAGATACCTAGCCAAGAAAATTAAACTTTCGGGAGGCAACAGACCAAGCAGAAGTGCCAAAGAGCTGCTATTGCGACGGGCCTTCTTCCGCAAGAAAAGGACCTACGATCGGGCCTTCTCCGGAGCTGCACCCAGAATCTGGAATTCACTCCCTCCAAACATCAGGAAGATTCAAAATACGGAAACATTCAAACAGGAACTAAAGAGCCACTTGATGAGTAAATACCCTACGTAGAGAAACTACAGACTATTGATATGAACATCTACGCCAAAGAGGAGGTACTCATCATGAATAATTGGAAGTTCAATATCAAACAAATGAAAGACTCCCGTCCGAGCCTCGGCTACACAATGTACTGCTACCTCATATATTTGGGAGCTTATACACTGTATCTCACAGCTCAAACTATATAACCTCTACCTCACTTTATTATGTTTATGACTACTATGACAAGCTAAACCTACGCAAATCCTAATGGCTAACTATATAGGCAATTGTATTGATAATGTTATATAACCCTACCTCAACGAGCTTGAAGATATGACTATGACACAAGCTGAGACCAATGCACCTCTCAATGCCTTTTATCTAGTCACCCTTTTACCACACTGCTTCTACCTCATAACTGTTTGTTGTTATAATTGATGTGATAATTGTCAAGTCTGTAATCTTTTTATGTTCAGCGCTCTGATACCCACGGGTCTTGTTCGCGCTATACAAAACACTATAAATAAATAAATAAATAAATAAATAGAGGCAGGACTAGAGGGTATAGAGGCAACCACCGAGGATAGAACTAAAGGGAATATTGACAACCATAGAGGCAGGACTAAAGGGGATAGAGACAACCATAGAGGCAAAACTAAAGGGGATAAAGACAACCATAGAGACAGGACTAAATGGGATAGAGACAACCATAGAGGAAAAACTAAAGGGGATGGAGACAACCATAGAGGCAGGACTAAAGGACTAAAGGAGATTGAGACAAACAAAGACAGGACTAAAGGGGATAGAGACAATCATAGATGCAGGACTAAAGGGGATAGAGACAACCATGGAGGCAGGCCTAAAGGGGATAGAGACAACCATAGAGGAAAAACTAAAGGGGACAGACAACCATAGAGACAGCACTAAAGGGGATAGACTACCATAGAGGCAGGACTGAAGGGTATAGAGGCAACCACCGAGGATAGAACTAAAGGGAATAGAGACAACCATAGAGGCAGGACTAAAGGGGATAGAGACAACCATAGAGGCAGGACTAAAGGGGATAGAGACAACCATAGAGGCAGGACTGAAGGGTATAGAGGCAACCACCGAGGATAGAACTAAAGGGAATAGAGACAACCATAGGTGCAGGACTAAAGGGGATGGAGACAAACAGAGGCAGGACTAAAGGGGATAGAGACAACCATAGAGGAATAACTGAAGGGGATGTGGAAGTAAAAACATATTTTCACAACATTTGTGAACTGTACATAGACCTATATTTACCTCTAACCAACTACCTAACTATAAGACCATTTGTGTATATACTCTGCATGGACTTACCCATTTTATGCGCGGATACCTTCTGTCATAGCTCCAATACCACCCTTCATCCGCACCTTCTTACATCATCCCATACACCTTCACTTGTAACTTCCCTGTCACTATCCTAGCCCTCAAATCCAACCTAACCTTCATTGGGTGCCCTACCCCAATACTAACAGCACCCCTTAGTCCAATCCTACCAATAACACCTTTCCTGACACCACCCATTAAACTAACCCACTACATAAAGTGAACATAGCGCTGCCCTGACGCCTTACCTCATCCCAGCCTCCTACCACAATCCTACCCTTACCTCCTACCGGACACCAATCTGCACATCTTACCTCATCCATCATACCACACCTCAACATAACCTTTGCTAAACATAACCCTATCCAGCCCTAAACATCTCCCTAAATCCATCTCTTACCTCAACCACAACCTAACAATTTGTATTTTTTTATTTACTTTTTTATATTCTAGGATCTTTGTATGTAAATTTCTACTTGTTTGTTATCCTGCCTGTTTATATCTATTTTTGCTGCATACCAGAGTTGCACGCAGCCCTGTGCCTTGCTCTCTGTGGCAATACACGTCTGGGTTCGCCAGTCTTGGTTGGTGTAGGACGGGCGGGACTCACATCTCATGTGTACAGAAAACAAAGCGTGAACAGCAACGCAGGGAGCAGCGGCGAAGGACAGGCAGGGCACGACTGTTACTACACCACAAGGTGATGAGATAACAGCGCTATGCACAGCAGAAGCGTGCAGCGCCCTGGGAGACGCGAAGGAACCATGGGTAGAGGGAGGGAAGAAGAGACGGATACAAAGAATGAGGGTATGAACAGAGAGAAAATAGGGAATAACGAAGGGGGGATAACCTATCTATATAGATAAATATATAAATACAGTAATATAATGAAAAACTGGTGTATGTGTGCAGACAAAAGGAACAGAATACGAAGAGAAGGGAATGTGTGCATGTGTATAGATGCGCAGAGTGTAATATGCTATTTATTACCATTGTTGAGTGGTTGAGAGCTTGGGGGGAGAGGCCATGACTCATAAAAATCAAATCCTGATTTTGGTTAAATAGATCACACATGAACAAATGCTATGGTATAAACCAGGCATGCAGATGCGCAGAGTGTAATATGCTATTTATTACCATTGTGAGTCACAGCCCCTCCACACACTTAACATTGACTTTGTATCTATTGGTGAAACCGAACTAAAAACCACAGAATTGGCCTGTTATAGCTTGCTAGTCAACCATAATACACCCTCAGTGCACTGCTCATAACCTCACAGATGACATCATCAATGGCATCACTAGCGTCATTATATATCACTTTACTAGTGACATATTATACACACACCGCTCTCCGCCACTCACAGACAAAGCTGCAGGGTGCAGAGAGCATCTACTGAGAGTAGGGGTTGGACGCAAGTTCTGGCCAGACGCTAAACTAGGTCATTTACAAAACCCAAAACTTCAGGGATACCCTTCCAGCAAGTGTGACGTCACATTTCTCTACAGATCATATCACCGGCGGAGGCCATCTTGAATTTTGTATTTGGAAATCCCCACTGGGTCCTACTTGGCTGCAAAACAGAACAGAGTGCCAAGGTAACCTTTCTAGCCTGGCTGAACAGCTCTTTTAAATCAATCCGAAGTTATCTACCGGCTGGGCCTGCTCGGTCGGTTTTGTTTTTGTTGCAAGCTTCTTTGACTTCAAAGGGACTCTTTGAATGCAACCAGTTGTCCCCATTTTACTTTTATTAAAATGGTTACATTTATTTTTGTCCATTTTCCACTTTTTATTGGTAATCTCAGCGTTGCTCTGAACAGCAGGTCTATTGTAATACTAATTTTACCCGTAGTTCACTTTTTACCTTGATGGAGGTTGTGTTCATGTGATGCCTGCCCCCTCCCCCTGTGCCAAAGCTACTACAGGTGAGACAAGACACACCTCCAGGGGGCCTTGAAACCTGCTTTTGTACAGACCACAGGATGCGGTTGCTGTGGGAACTCGGGGAGAGAGAGTTAAAACTGTCTCGATCCAGCAGGGGCGGATCCATGCCAGGTTTTCAGGATCTCCAATCAGATATCTGCACAGAAAAAGACTCTAAGTGGAAATGGCTCAGGGGTGAGTGGTTACCCTGAAAATCTCGCGTGGCTACGGGTCCGTTGTTGAAGAGACGATTTCTGACCGAGAGAAAGGGAGGAGAACGAGGGAGAGACAGACAGACAGAGGGTGGAGAGCAAGCAGAGGGTGGAGAGAGAGGGAGAGCGTGGAGAGAGAGGGAGACACTGGGGGTGTGCGCATTGTAGATTATGAAGCAGATGAAAGCCGCCGCAGCTGCGGCCCAGGCCTGCTGGGGCCGCGGATTCCCCCGACATTCAGTTCCCAAAACTGAAATTGTTACTAAATGTTCCTAATGCATTGGATTGGACCCAGCGAGAGATCCCAAAAGGAGCATGCTAAAACATTTCCCATGGCAGTCCTCCAGGCGGAGGGTCCACAGTCTGCCCTGGGGGTCCGCAGCAGACCTAGGACAGGACTGCGGCACACTCTGGGCACCGGGGCGGGCACTGACAGCCATGGAGAACCAGCGTTTGAAAAGATGTATGGCTCCGTCCATCATATTGTTGTGTTTTACCAGTGCTCATTGCAGAGATGAGAGCCGATACCGAGCCGCGTTTTGGGGTCTTGTACAAGGATTCGCCGCAGATCACACAGGGTGTGCGCCGTCCTTGGCGCGCGGGCTGGCGTCTCTCCAGAGGTGCAGAGCGCTTTTACGAGAAGGCCTTGGCGCTTGCATCGGATGCACTCGAAACGACAGACATCTGGTGTCTGGACCGGTCTATTCTCGTCTGAGTGCAGGGGGAGGCAGACCTGGGCTGCGATGGCAGGGGTACCCATGCCCTTCCACGGGCCACCATGCCCCCAACCTAAGAGATCACCCGCTCCGAGTGCTTCGCGTTTGTCACCCGTCAGACATGTAAGCATGCATCTAGCTTCGGAGGCGCCCCTCCCCCTAAACTCCCTGCTCACACCCCCTGTACCACCCCCAGCCAACCTCCAGCCTCCGACCGCCCCACCCTCCGGGTCTGAGCATCCTCCCTGTCAAGTCTCTCACCTACCGCCGCTTCATGCCCGCCCCTCCCTCGTTCACGGCCGCCTCACCCCTGCACTGATGGCCCCAGGGTGGGCCCGTGAACCGCGCCCGATCCCCGAGAGGCCTCCCGGCTCCAGAGGCGGTTAATAATTCACCTGCAGGTGGGTCCGGTTACAGGCCTCACCCGACGCCCCTGGGCCACGCCAGAGAACCGCCACTGCTGTCATGTATGTCACAGGCCTCCCAACCACTGCTGGGGACGGAGCGGACCCTGCTGTCATGTATGTCACACATCTGACCTCAACAGCAGCCTCTTAGCCCAAGACATTGACCGGATACTGCGGTCATGTAACATGTCTCACCTGATACGCCTGGGCCCATGATAGCGACCTGGCACTGCTGTCATGTAACATGCCTCACCTGATGCCTCTAGGCCCATATTACTGTGGCTGGACATTGTATGTCACACATCTGACCTCAACAGCAGCCTCTTAGCCCAAGACATTGACCGGATACTGCGGTCATGTAACATGTCTCACCTGATACGTCTGGGCCCATGATAGCGACCTGGCACTGCTGTCATGTAACATGCCTCACCTGATGCCTCTAGGCCCATATTACTGTGGCTGGACATTGCAGTAATGTAACAGGCCTTACCGGCAGTCTGTTGGCCCATTACAGAAACCGGACACTGTCATGTAACATGCCTCACCCCATGCCTCTCAGCCCATGACTGCGAGTGAACGCTGCGGTCATGTAACATGCCTCACCCCATGCCTCTCAGCCCATGACTGCGAGTGAACGCTGCGGTCATGTAACATGCCTCACCCCATGCCTC
This sequence comes from Lissotriton vulgaris, assembly GCF_964263255.1. Lineage (NCBI taxonomy): Eukaryota > Metazoa > Chordata > Amphibia > Caudata > Salamandridae > Lissotriton > Lissotriton vulgaris. The sequence continues at coordinate 2,012,855,946 of NC_141691.1, forward strand.
TCAGCCCATGACTGCGAGTGAACGCCCATGACTGTGGATATATCAAGTCCAGTATAGAGCCGGGGCTCTTGTGCTGGACGCTGTGTTTTCCTGCCCTTGCACACTGGAAGGAGGGGTGGGCCATTGCCTGTGCTTAATTTGAGCCGGTGGTTTTAGGTGCTTGGGACTGGCAATTGTCATCACCACACTTACGACAGTCTTCCACATGGTGGCGCTGCTCATCTAATTTAGAGCTGAGCAGAACAATGGTTGCTTATGAATACAATACACCTTAAATGAATTACTAATACCTGCCTCCCCAGCCATTCCTTTAGCTTTGGAAGCTGGAATAATTAACTGTTGCAGGTGAGAGTGTTGGTTAGTAGTTGTTTTGGCAGCGATGGCTGATTAAAGGTGCAGTGGCCTCCTGCTCAGGGCCCTTACAAATTAAGCACTGGCATTGCGCGCTGACCTCCAAACACTGGCGAGGGGATGTATTTTAGGGGTCATTCCTGGTGACATTTTGGGGCGTTTGACCCTCCAAAACCATGTCATACCCTCTGCTGGGGGTCTGGGTAGGCTTCCTGTTGCACCACTATTTACACGGTGCCTCGTACCGAGAAAGTCATGCTTCTAAGCGCTGGCTTAATAAACTCTGACAAAATTGCATTTCTCTCAACTTGGTGGCACGTCTATCGGCTTGAGGGATGAAAGTGAGAGCATGCCAAAGTGTCTGGAAGATAGTCATCAGCCCGTGGCATCGCTGCAGGCAGCACCCAACCGACTGAGCCCTAAACCCGCTGCCACCCCTGAGTATGAGCTTTAGATGTACAGCCCCGGCACAAGTTAACTGCAGAGAATCAACAACAACAACAGGGGCCCTTCTTGTTCTCCCGTGACGCTCTCTTTCTGGGGACCAGACGAGCCAGGAACGTCTCTCAAACGAGAGAACACGTGCACAAACACGGGCACACATCTTATGGCTGAAAATGGGCACGACCAACTTACACATAAGATTTCGACGCCGCTGTCGGGCCCGGTGCCACCCGACAGACCAGCTCTTCGGGTATCGGAAACTGGCATGGGGCAGAGCTTAAGAGAACAGCCCTCTGCGTCACCCACGCCCACAACCTCAAGCGCAGGGGGGCCATCATGGAAGCCGTATGCACTATTCAGTGTGCACACTGCAGCCAATGAAAAGGTGGCATTAAAAATACAGATTCGATCATTTTACAAAGTACACAGACTGGTAGACATGCATACCGATAACAGACCTCATGACCCAGAGAGCACAGCGTCAGTAACCTGGATGAGAGCAGCCCGGGGCTCCCTGCAGCCTGCTCAGGCCTCTGCCACCTTTCACCCAACACAGGGCTTGGCAGGATAATCCTGCTCGAATTCCTTGCACTGCACCCCGAAGCAGCCCCCTCCACCCACCATACCACACACACACAGCTGGACTTAGCGCGTGACTCCATCCTCAGCTCCGCCCTCTCTGTGTATGAATGGTTGATACCTGTGCGTCGGAGCGCTGTATGCACTTCTTCAACAAGGCCTGCAGCTCCCCTTTACAAGTAATGCACGAGCAGACGCGTGTGACGCAATGGTCACCGGTGCTTCTAAGCGCTGTATGCACTGTAATAAGGCCTGCAGCTCGCTCTTGCAAGTACTGCACGTGCAGACGCGTGTGACGCAATGGTCACCGGTGCTTCTAAGCGCTGTATGCACTGTAACAAGGCCTGCAGCACGCCCTTGCAAGTACTGCACGTGCAGACGCCATGACGCAATAGACCGGTCACCTGTGCTTCGAAGCGCTGTGGGCCCAATAACAGGCCCACAAGTCACTTCCACCACAAGTACTGCACGTGCAGACGCCATGACGCAATAGACCGGTCACCTGTGCTTCGAAGCGCTGTGGGCCCTATTAACAGGCCCACAAGTCACTCCCACCACAAGTACTGCATGTGCAGACGCCATGACGCAATAGGACCGGTCACCTGTGCTTCAAAGCGCTGTGGGCACTTATAAACAGGCCCACGAGACCTGTGTGCACGAGCTCTTGGTGCAGCCACCTCTGAACACTTTAGAAATGGAGACTGGAGCCGTGAGCCATCCTTTTCTGCTGGCAGCTGGGGTCCGGCACAGAGGGGCAGACAGACCCCCGAAGAACGGCGGGGGCGATGTTGGTATAATAACTGGCGGAGCTTAATTAATGAACCGAAAGTGGTGTGGCGTCGATATTGACTATGACATACCAGCTGCTGCAGACCCCCCACCGAACTGAATCCTTACCGCCTGCACCTAAGGTCCACGAATGCGTTACTTTTTGCTTATTTTTTTTTATGTCTCTGTGTTCTCGCGTCCCACCGTTACTTTATCACCGTGGATACAGACTCTGCCTCTCTTCATCTAACACTTGCAATCTTTTCATACTTTACTTAGTCGACCTTCTCACTGATTCACTGCAAAGCGCGTCGGAGAAGGCGCTTTAAGAAGGCGCTATAGAAATGTTCTCCAATAAACACAGGCGGTGGGACGGACTCGCTGAAAGAGAAACAATAACGGGCTAACGGCCGCCAAAATAACATGCTGGCGCCGTCCCCAAGCCTCCATTAGAAACGTCTGAGCGTTTACAGCTCTCTTTGGGCAGAATTATTGCTGCGATATTCCACAGCGCGCGAGGGGCGTCGGATATTTAATATGCTATAGTGTCGCCACTAAACCTTTGGGGCCCGGGTACAGACAAAAACTCCAAGAAGGGATATGAACCAACAAAACGGGCAATGTAACAGGGTTACAGGTGGAATAAAAGGCGGAGCACACTCACTGGGGATTCAAACGAATGCGCTATAATCACTGAAAGTACCGGGGAGGCGAAATTACGGTCATCGTAGTCATGAAATTGAGGGTTGTTTCTTGGGCGAATATTTGATAGATCCTAATTATTTCCAAAATAAGTAAGTGGGGTAACATTGCGAGGCTAATAAGAGAGCTCAGGAAGATGAACACTCCCTGATGAAATGTGTGCTCGATCTATTGGTCGCAACTCCTAATCCAGCACGGTCGGCTCCACCTTTCATCCTTCCGAGGCAGACAGGAGGACCAATTTCAATTGGGCATTGGCAATTGCATGCAACACATTCTCTGTAAAGAACTTTGGTGATGGCATTATGTTATTTACACATATTGCTTCCATTATTACTATAATAACCGTGCCAGGTGCTGCCAATGCGACTGTGGCGCTAGGCGACTTTTCGTGGCGCTAAGTGTTTGTTGTACCAATGAATGACGGGAAGCGGAGCGTCGCTTCCTTTCTTCAATAAATCCCCAAACCAACATGGAACATTTCTGGTAGCGGTTTCATTTCCCACAGAAGGAAACGAGTACCAAGGTAAACACAGCCATGAGTAATACGTAAATAAGGAAGAGAACAGACGGAAATGTTTAAACTAGATACACTAGAATGCGGAGGCCTTGGCGCTATGCTATTCCGGCCACGCAGGAGTTAAGTGCGCCGCATGTGTATGTTTAACTTCTGGACACACGCAGGCGTGACGTGGAGTTACCCCGGGCCCGCCCCCGCCCGCAGCGCCCTCCCTCCCCCGGTACCCGGTGGCACCTACCGTCTCCATCCTCGGGCACCTGTCTGCGCTTCCGCCAGTGCCAGACGACCACCAGCGTCACCACGTGCCCGAGGACCACCAGGGTGGGCAGCAGGCGGTCTCCGGAGGGGTCCATGAGGGCGGGGCGCCGGGGGGCGGGGTCAGAGCGAGGGAGGGTCTCTCTCCGAAGTGTGCCGAGAGGGGAGGACTCGAGGAGTGAGGGTGGCAGGGGGCTCTCCCCGGGGGTCTCACTCTGGTTAGTGCCAGAGTGTGCTGGAGGCAGGGAGTGAAGAAGCAGGGCGGAGGGGCAAGCAAGGACAGGGAGGGACGGCACTAGGAGGAGAGAGAGAGTTTAGTGGTAGGAAGAGAGAAGGGCGTCCGGCAGGGCCAGGGGAGGGGAGTTTGGAGGGCAGTGGGCGTCTGGGGGCAGGCAGGGAGAGGAGTGAGCGCTGGCGGGCAGGCACGGGGAGGAGAGCCGGAGGACAGGCAGGGAGGAGTGAGGTGCCTGCCCGCCCGCCTGCCTGCTCACTGACAGACGGACACCGGTGCCTGCTCCCTCCCCCTCCCTCCCTCCCAGTCCTTCCCACTCCGGCTGCAGCACACAAAGTGCCACCCTCAGGACTCTGGAGGACTCCTGCGCTGCCAACTGCTGCAGCCTCCGCGGCACCGGCCCCCCGCCCTGGGCAGACAGCCCTCTCTTCACTCCGCCACATACTGAACAAGGAGCACCCCCCCCCCCCCGTTTATTGTGGTCAGTCCTTGCACGCGCATTATGTGCGCAAGCAGACACCTTGTGTGCGCATGCAGACCGAAAATGATCCGCCCCTACGTCTCCATCACCACACACTGGGAGGGGGGCATCGAGGGGGCACCGGGGGCATCAATGTGCGCCCCATACACTATGCAGACACGCACCCCCTCATGCAATGCCCCTCCATAGACCGCGCCAAAACCCGGCACTCAGACAGATCAGCCCCATTATGCAGTTAACCCCCACACTGTAGGCACAGTCAGCCCCTCAATGTGTGTACAGTCAGCCCTCCATGCAGGGTTTTAAGTGGGATAAAAAAATGTGCGGGGTCTTCAAAGGGGCGTGCCCAATGTAATTAAGGGCGTGGCTTAAAGCCCAAAAGCTAGAAATCTGTGCTCAGCATAGTGTGCCACCCGCCTTGTATTTTGCTGTTTCTGCCATTGCATCCTATATATGATACAAGTAACATCATACCTACAATTCAGGACTATTGGCTTTGTCAATGGTTGTTAATTGCATAAAATAAATAAGCAGTAACTGTGGCTTGTATATAATATTGAAAAAGCTTCCACTTGAAGCCCTGGTGACACAACGACTATGTTGCTGCTCCTGAGTTTGAAAAAGAGAAGGGAAATCCAGAGAGAAAATGACTCTTTAAAGGATTTCCCTTCCCCTACGACGCTCACCTGGCATGACGTCAGGCTGTAACCTCCACTAGTGAGAAGTGAGCAGTGTGAGCACACGCATCAATGTGCCTGCTGTCACTGCAGTCTGTGCCAGGGCAGAAAACAGAGCCCAATAGAGACCAGTTTCAAGGCCCCCTTTAAAAAGCTGCCGGTGTTCAGCACCGGTGAGACCCGGTCCACTAAAAGCCCTGCCTCCGTTGTACCTGCTAACACCCTCCACCGTACATACAACCAGCCCCCTCTGTTTGCGCTATAACCGTCCCTGTTCACACAATCAGCCCCTCCCACTGTGTGCACAGGTCGACCTACACTGTATGCATGGCTTTAAGTGGAATGAAAACAAGGGGGTGGGGCGGACAGTAAAAGTGGCAGGGCCAAAGGAGCGAAAGTAGGGGTCTTTCCCAAGGGGCGTGGCTCAAAACGCGTCTCTGTGAGCTTTCTGTTATTGCAGCCAGACATAGGATTCAGTAACTTCAAGAAAAAGAACTGTATGGCTGACTATGGTCCAGCACCTCGATTTCAGAGTGATAAAGTTTCTTGGTTTCAGTGCACAACCACGTCTCGAGCTTGCCACACCAAAGCTCAACTGTGAGGACAGATACAAGGAATTTTTCAAAATGGAGACGGTGCACTATGAATTCAGTCCAAAGAGCTCTAAGTTTTCAACGATAGTTCCTTTATTGTGTTGAAAAAAATCTTTAAAAGGTCTCAGCCGACGCGTTTCGTTCCCAGTAGGAACTTCTTCAGGGCTTGTAGGATGGTAAGTAGACAAATCGGTGTAGAAGTAGAGGGAAACTCCAGAGGTATATAAGTCCACCCCTTTGTCATAGGCCGCGGAGTTTAGCTCTCTGCTTGTGCACTGATACCACGCTGCACGGACACATATTTTCTCACGTCCCTCACGGACTGCAGGGCCAGTAACTGACATGCACCTAAAGCAAACCACAGCTCTTGGCTTTGCCAGTGCTTGTTTGAAATATCAACTAAATGAGTAACATCAAAGATGTTGTTGGGAATAATCAGAAATGAAAGTGTTTCAATTCATAAAATATAAGCCTTTGAATTAAATGTTAAGGTTTGTGGAAGGGTTTGTGGCCTTATGAGCGAGTCTTGACACCACTTCTCTGTGCAGCCTTTCCCTCCATTAGACATTTACCACTTTTTTTTCCACCAAATCTTTCTGAAATTCTCCATCTGCATATCTCACCCCTCATCTCTTTCCACTTTGGAACCCTCTTCTCACTCTCTCCTGCATCACCAAGTCACCGTGAAAAGAAGTCACCTGTAAGCACTGTATTTTCTTTTACTTTCATCCAATCAATATTTTTAAAGCTCTGTTGCTCCTTCACACACTTTTGCATCACACCTAGAATTAGCACAGTTGACCATTGCTCAGAGCTCTCTGCAGAGAGGCCAAGGACTGGATGAGTAGGTATTCTGAAGACTGTTATGACTCCCTTACAGGCGCTGCAAGAAGCGTGCACTGCCTTCAGCCTTAACATCAATCAAGGCTTATAATAGCAACACCTCACCCTCTTGAAATCACACAGACAAGTAGAAGCCATTTCACAGTTTACAAGAGTAAAAAAATACAGAAACACAGCATCCTGGCAAGAAAAATGAAGACCCAGGGAAAGAAAGACTAAGCAAAACGTGAACTGCAGTGCTTAATTTGTAAAAACAAAAAAAGAAGTACCAGGGCCTTTAAAGTATCAACAGAGTCATTAACCATCACACACCTACAAGTGTGTCAATTAAGACTATTTCAGGCCCTCAAATCTATAAGAATGACCTTGGCGTCATGTATTAGTCATTTTTAATGTATGTTGAATTAATAAACAACTGTTGTTGTGTTAGTCTTGAAGCTAGACAAACATCGCCACCATGTGGCAGACTAGAATAGGTGCCGATGTTGCCAATTAAGTGCAGAGCACCGGAAACCACCAGCTCAAATTATGCACTGGTGAAAGGTAAACAGAATCTACATTGCTGACATATATTACCTTCATGGTTTTTATAGTCATTGTTCATAAATTGGTCAGTGTTTTAGCCTATCAAAGCTAAGCACATGACTATTGGGCCACACAGGGACCCATTTCAATGTCCGTTTTTAGCCATTGCCAAGTTTGAAACCCAGAGGGACCTGCCCTGCTTAAAACCCTAACTGTATATACTACTGGCCCACCAGTGTACGAGCCATGCACAGTCAGCCCCTACACTGTATGTACTATTAAGCTCACATTGTACGTACAACCAGCACCCCTATATGCACAGTCAACCCCACACCGTAGGTACTACCATCCAGAGGTGGGTGCACCAACCAATTGACAGGGAGAGCCACACCAGAGGCAAACCAAGGGTCAGCTCTGGTTCTAAGACCCCATGAACAAGCCGAGCCATGAACATGTTTGGCATGTTAATCATGCAACAAACACCCCTGTAAAAATAGGATAATGTTTCTTAAAACACCCAAAAGGTGTATTTCTTTAACACGCAGGAGTGCTCCACCTGGGTACACACCATTACATTACTCCATTGAGAGGCATTTATCAAAAAGGAACTTTCTAAACATTAACTTGGAAACAAACATTCATGCCCTGTCCCGTACCACCCAACCCTGATGACTATGTCATTAGTGGACTTGGAGACAAGACAGTGGTCATGTTTACCCTATATGCGGCCCAGAGTCAAATACCTGTGTCAACTTTATAATCTATTCAATCAAACACAAGATGTTTTGTACAGCGCACATCCTGAACACAAGAATTCTAAGATGCCTTCATTAGCAATAAGGAGGCTCGTGAAATAAAATATTTGCCTAAGATCACACCATTTGGTCAAGAGGGGAAGCTGAGGTTGATCCTAGGTTTTCTAGTTTCAGATTATACAATTCAGCAATTAGATTAGTATCTTTCTCCCATCAGTTTTGTAGCAAAGGTTAATGTTTTGTCTGTGATTCTTGGTGCACGAGGTTAGAGTGTGTGAAGCCGGCAGAAACTACACGAAAGCCCAGCTCGCTTTAGGCTCAAGTGTGCTAGAGGACCTGGAGCTGAGACACAGACTTGAGTGGTTTACCCACCTCTAGTGTCACCACTGCACGTAAAACCAGAAACCACTGTACGCACAATGAGATCTGCACTGTACACCGCACTAGCCCCCATACGCAGTCTACTGTACATACCTTTGTCACACTACTATAGGCACAATCATTCACTATGCAGTCATATGTACACTTCACATACTGTTGTTCAACTACTGTATGCAAATCCAGCCTCCATGCACCGCCGGTCCAACGCTGTATGCCCCATCGCCCTCCACACAGAAGTGTGGCTCAATGGTTAGAGTGGCAGACCTTGATGCAGCGCTCTGGCCCGGGACCAGGGTTCGATTCCCACCTCGGCGGGTCTCGGGCTCAAAAATTCCTCGGACCGGATATTGTCGCCTCAGTGCCTATTCCAATCATGGGTCCCACTCTGCAACTCTGGGCAATAGCTTGCTTAATCTCCACAACGGCCCCAACAGCGCTAGGATGCCTGGCTTCACCGTGGGGGTGCCTAGCGGTGGACACTTCACAGGGAAAGCCAGGATGGGTTCCACAGCGGTATGAGTAATAGCGCCACAAAACCGCTTGGTAGCAGTGCGCTCTACAAATACCTTACATTTACTGCACGTACAGCCAGCCCCATGAAAAGTCAGCACTACACTGTCAATTCTTTCATCCCACTACTGGGAACATAGCCTGCCACCCCCGTGTGCACAGTCGGCTCTACACTGTAGGTCCTATTGACCAATCACTGTATGCCTGGCCAGCCCCCCCATTGTACGCGCAGTCACCCCTATACTCTATGTACTATCGCACATAGCACATACAGCGCCCCAGCACTCTACACATGCTATGTTATGAGAAACCAGCTGCCCATCAGAAATGGTACCCCACAAACTTGTTTCTTTCTTCCCTCATTTCTTCAAACTCTACATACAGTCATTTTCTTGTAATCCCAACTTCTCGAGGTACCCGCCTGGACAAATACTTACACATACATTTTTATCTATATATATATATATGTATTTTATTTATAAAGTTTTTTATAGTGCGAACGTGTATCAGAACGCTTCACAATTTTGGGTAAGAGGGATGCAGTATTGGAAAGCAAAACATGTGTTACATAATTATGCAAGACGCGTGCAAGACTCCTGTAGGTATTGGAACTCTTCACATAAGGGTAGGGCGGATACAGTAATGGGTGAGGAACATTCAAACATATGTATGTACAGTGCATCCTAACAATGCTATTCCCAGGTATAAATATAGCCATGTCAAAAGTCGATCAAGATGAGGCAAAGGAACAGCTACTGCCCCCACCCCTAGGCAGAGCCACTGAGTGCATCAGTGACTGACAGCTCTTTCTGTCTGCTCTGCCCAATCCCCCCAACTGGGGCTGTATTGGAGATTGGTGCACTGTCCGTGTTAGGGCAGCATTTCACCTTTAACAGGGTGCGCCGGGAGCACATTGCTAGGGTGCACCTCATTGCAGATAATGTGCCGCTCTCAGGGCGGGGCGGCTGTTTGGAGTAGCGGCTCTGCCTGTCACAGTGCGGGTGGAACCGGACCTGCCCTTCAAAGGAAGGACAGAGGTCCCACTGAAGAAGGGTTTGGTGAGTGACTGCACCCCGCCTTCTAAGGATGGTTGGGGTCGATGGGATCCATTCATTTCCTTGCAGGGGTCTCCTCCGGGGGGGCATGGAGGTAGAAGGCAGACTGACTGGGCCCCTCCGCTCGTCCTGATGGCTTCTTTGGCTCTCTACCCATGTCCATAATATGACGCAGAGGCACAGTGTTTCCCTCATTTGCAAGGAGTCACGTCCCATGAAAACAAGGAAGACCCCCCCCCCCCCCCTCCAACCTCCCTGGACAAATACAAGGCTATCTGTATTACAGCAGGGGCCGTGCAAGCATCTAAAACGCCCTGGGACGCAGAGAGTACCCCAGGGGTACTTTTTGTAATATAGTCCTCAATGTATAAATAAATAAATAAATACTGTAAACTCTTAAAACTCTGGCATAAAAGAGAGCATAAACCGGCCTATCACCTGCTCCTACAAAGGAGACATCTACTGACAGCCTCTGATGCAGAAGCCCCGCCTCCAGCGCTGCCTTTGCCCCGCCCGCCCAGGCCTGCTGAGCTCTGCTACACATTTTGCCCCCACCGGCCACGAAGGACAGGCTCACGTCACCCTCCCGATCCTCCCTCTTATCTCCACTGGTTTGCCCAGTGAGTGAAGTGGTGCCAACTTTCCCATGGGCTGACATTGACAAATCAAGTTTCATGAACTTGTCATTGGCAAGGCCTGTGCCCGGCCTGTGTGCCACCTGTCAATACCAGATAAGCCAGGTATCAAATGTCCCCCTCCAAGCCCAGGAACTCTTTTGTCAAGGTTACCCTGCAGAGGGACCAGAGGACTCCATGTCACCGGGACAGAACTCTGCCAGTCTGTGGCTTTCATTTTAGCAGTCATCAGTGTTTTAATGGGCCAGCACCAGTGCTTAATTTGAGCCAGTGTTCTCCAGTGCTCAGTACCGGCAATTAATTGTTGACACCGGTACTTATAGCGTGAACTTGTGAGCACTTTTCATGAGCACCAGTTAAAGGCACATTTAATTTTTGAAGGCACAGAGAGATTAAGAGAATTGTCTAGAATCACCGGATGTTGAACCTACGACGAGACTCAAACCTGGTTCCCCAGCTCCAAATTCAGCAACTATGGCTATAACGCCACATTTTCTCCCCACATGAAGGGTTTCACGGTTAGTACCTAGTTCTGTTATGGCAGAACTAATCCGAGCAATGGGCTGGTGCAAGCTGCACCCAGACGAGAGCGTCAGCACTTTTTCCCCCAGAAATTAATCACTGACCAGTACTCTCAGGTACTGAGTACCAACATTTATTTATTCTGCAAGGAAGAGTACCTGCACTTCTCATAAGACATGGAATACTTTTAATTGGAGAGTACCAGCACTTCTCATAAGAAGTGGAATCTTTTTAATTGGAGAGTACCAGCACTTCTCATAAGAAGTGGAATCTTTAATTGGAGAGTACCAGCACTTCTCATAAGAAGTGGAATCTTTAATTGGAGAGTATCAGCACTTCTCATAAGAAGTGGAATCTTTTTAATTGGAGAGTACCAGCACTTCTCATAAGAAGTGGAATCTTTTTAATTGGAGAGTACCAGCACTTCTCATAAGAAGTGGAATCTTTAATTGGAGAGTACCGGCACTTCTCAGAAACAAGCAGGTGCTCTGATGCAGTGCACATGCACTTCTGATTCCCCATTTCAAGCACTGCCAACCTTTGTTTTCACATGTGCTACAACAAATGGTCCAAAGGTGCTTAAATAAACATTACAACCGTCAGAATGCAAGAACTGGTTGAATGAAAGGTCAAACGCGAAGCCATGTTATTTGGAAACCCGAACCCTACAGCAGTGGGACTCTATCCGCTTCCTGTAAAGTGCCCCTCTTGAAGTGCATTCTGGAACTTGTGACCGAGTTCTTTAAACTGACCTAATGTAACAGATATTCACAACTGCTCTATGCCAGGCACCTATTGATAATATATACCTATTTTTATTTGTGGCCTAGCAACTGTAGTCACGTATTCATAACTGTGATGCAAAACCACGACTAACAGAATGCAAAGAAAAAGAGAAATGAAAAAAGAGTGGGTGAACTGAGTACTTTTAATATGGACCAAGTTCTATATTTGTTTTATACTCATTTATATCTAAAACAAACCATACACTATTTGTGGGCTTTTCTTTGCCTCTCAGCTTTTTATTTATGCATATATGTACCTACTTAATAGAAGTGTTTAGTATAATTAAAGTTAGTGGATTTTATTAATTAAAAAAAGGTTTATGGTCCTTAAAGACTGGCTTTGAAATGTAGATTTTGAGACCATGTATTGAGCTAGGGAACAACGGTCACGTGGTCTCCTATCAGACAACACCGGCAGCCACTCCTGGTCTGTCAGCCAGCAGGTCGTTGCATTCTGGGACTTGTAGTAGGCCTGTAGCATTGGAAGGTGCGATGTTTGAGCACAGAGGAGGAAGAGCTGTTGTCTGATAAACAGAACTGGCCGAGGCCCTTGCAGGGAGCTGTGCTTGAAACAAACCCAAGCCCAATGATGTACTTCTAGGACAGCCTGGGAGGAAAATAAATATGCTAATATGAAAAGCGTGGGCTGCAGTGCAACATGGCTCAAAGGAAAGATAACAAAATGCTATGACCCGGCCAGCATTGACCGCGTCATATATAAAAAAAAAAAATGGGGGGCGAGGCAAGCAACACGAGCGAGGTGCAGGGGAGAAGAGAGGGAGCAGCAACACAACGGACCGCAGGAGTACGGAAGGAGAAAGCAAAATGAGTAAAGGGTAGAGGAGAGAGGTTGGGAACGGAGCCCAGATGGTGAGAGGAGGGCGGGAGGAGGATGGACACAGGCACTCTTTTAGAGTGTATGGATTTTTTTAAGGTACCTGTAGGAGCATGCAGCTAGTGGAAGGACACTGGCCACAGACAGGAAGCTGTACTTGGTCCATGCTCCATGGTAGGGATAAACACAGGAAGCGCCTGGAGGAAGCAGGAGGCGCCGACCAATGAGAAGCAAGGAAAGGAGAGTGATGTCAAATACATCTGTTGGTAAGTAATAGTCGGGCTCTAAGCCCATTTTGAGCTTCTTTTTTTTTCGTCTACAAAAGACTTCACAGACAGCGCATGGATACGAAACCTAATATCAAAGCAAAAACAGACTGAGGTCTTGGTCTGTCGCCCTTTCTCTTCATGCTCACTCCTCCCCCCTTTATTTGTTTCCTATCTACACGTCATCGCTCTCCTCCGTTTCCAACTCATCTCTCAGCAGCTGCTTCCTTCTGGAACCTGGCCACCCCTGGCGCTCTGCACCCTCCCTCACTGCACTCACACCTGTCGGTCACTCCCACTCCTAGGCTGCTGCTCTGGGACACGTCACTCTACCACATTGGGTTGCATGCAGCGCAGACCAGGTCTGGGCTGACAGAGCGCTTTATACAGGAGCTCTCCAGTTTCCCCGGTCCATGCACGGTCGGGTCCATTCTTTCGCTTTGCTTTCTGGGACTTGTAGTCATTATTTTAGGACATTAACAATACTACAAATCCCAGATTGCAGAGAAAATGCCTGGCTAATGATTACAATTGTTAGCACAAATGTAATTTTATGATAGAAAAGGTTAGTATTTGCATGGAAGACAGGGTCAACACAAGAACAGCCCCCACAAGAGCCTGGCGCGAGCAGAGGGGCAGCCATCATCTAAGACCAGTCTGGAGACAGAGAGAGGTGTTGGGTCACCAGAAGACTATGCAATGGACTAAACCCTGTGATGGATCAGATCCTTCAAAGACCGAATTTAGGGCATTCTGGGACTTGTAGTCTTGTTTCAGATTATTTGAACCAACTGAACGAAACTTGAAAACACGGATTGGTAAAAGGGAAAACCCGGGGCTGGAACAGTTGTGTGCCAATAACCTTTCTGCCAACCATAGCGAAGGGGTTTCCCCAGACAAGACACAACCAGGCCCCAATCAACATAGTTAAGATGATCAGTTGACTTCATATCGCCTGGGACCCCATGGTTCAGTACACACTGGTGAGAGAGCGCAAACTGATCAAAATGTAGAAGTGCACCACACTTACACGTAGTAAGCATAAATCATGAAGAGAAATGCCATGAGTGCTGATAGTAACTACACCTATATTCTGAAATATGTAGTTAACTTAGAGAATGCATATAGAAGTGGAACTAATGGAGACATGAGTGCAATGTATAACTTTATTAGATGTGATTAATCATGGTTCATGTTAAATGTAGCTGCTAATAGGAAGATGGCGTGCTGCGAGCACAGAAAGAGACAGGCCTCATGCATGGCCATGACAGAAGGAATCAGACTGGTATACCTTTCATTTCTTGGACCGCACTCATGTTATGATTACATTATATTATTCAGAAGAGCTATATTATATAGATATGAGTTCTTTTATTAATTCACAAATTGTGATACTATGTGATTTTATTCAACGTGAATATTCTTGAATCTATGTTGTGCAGCTGTTAAATGTAAGATGGCATACGGAAACGTAGAACGTGGTAGGCCTCAGGGCCAGAGCTAGGAGGGAGGGGGAAGGCGATTAAATTGCATAATGTGGATGGCACTAATGTTTAGTAATAATGAGTAGGGTTTGATTTATAGATGTGTTTACTTAATCAGTAGAATAAGAGTATTAACATGCTAACAATTAAGAAGAAGTTGAATATTATAAAACTGTTGTAGAGCTGGAAAGCCTTAAACGTTGATTTACACGTATTAGTCTGGGCCGGGGAATGTTGCAACGCAGTTGGAAAACCATAAGATTTGGGATTTGGCTCCAAATGTCTGTCTGGAAGAGAAAAGGGGGTATTCAATTATTAAATATGAATAGAAGCCTGTTCTTGAAATGGACCAGACATGGAGGAGGGTTCCGGAATGTTTAAGGGGTATCAGCGGGCCGGAGAAGCGTCTGAGAAGCAAGGTCGACTCTAACCACAAGGCCTCATCATGGAAAAAGCCAGAAGCTACACCACGTGAGGGGCGTCTCGCGAGGGGCGTCCTAAATGTTGTTGTGATTTTGTATTAGGGACAGCACCCCTGGGTGGAGTTAGAGCAGAAGCCTGAGGACCCTTTAGAGAGCGGATGGGTAGGCAGAGAGGGGCCATGATTGGAGGACTTTAGGTTTTCACCAAGAGACTGAGAGTGGGTGACTTCCTTTGGGGGTCATTCACTGCTGACACCTTTTGATAGGTTGGGACCTGGTTAAGTAGGGATACCATCTAGATCAGGGTAGGGAAAGCCTAACCTGTATTTTCCCTCCGCCTGTAATGACCGACAGATTTCAATATGTGTCTATGCTAATAGCACTATTGTTTTTAGAATTGGTATTGGTAATTTCCGTTGTTCGTCTGAGGGCTTTCAGAGAACACATGTACGTAGTTGGGCCTGTGTATCTGGTTAATCTCATTTTGAGATGCTTGTATCTACAACTTATCTTGACTTTATAATAAACCTTTGAAAGCTAGAAGTTGTTTGTGATCCTTTGAGCAGAGTCCTTTATTGGGAGAACTAACTTGGTAAGAGATGCACTTTCTTTCCTCAAAGACAGGCAATAAAGGTTCAGTCGACCAGATCGGGGTTTTAGATCGATAGTGATAAGGTATTGATCAAAATCTCACCCTTCCACTGGTGCAGTCAGTTTCCAACCCAATGCATTATGGTAGTTGCAGTCTGGGTAAACCACATCTGCACCAAGAGCACGGTGATGCTTTGTTACAATGCTTTGCAAAGAGAATACAAGTGGACTGGAACAGGGTGTCCAGGGGAAATGTAGTCGCTAGGTAACTTTATAACCAGTTCAGCATCTCAAGTACCCGATTAAAGGGAAGCAACTCAAACCTCGTATAGTATCTCTGCCAACCCTGGGACCCCCCCTCTCGTGACCAAAGAAAATGTATGTCCCTGAATACTGATGAACCCCATGTCACCAGAGACCAACACTCCAGTCCTGGGCTTTCCTTTTACAAGTGAGTGTAAACTGATAGCCAAGTTCCACTTATTAGTGGCCATCCGGTCCACAGCGTACCATGCACTCTGGGGGTGACCTCAGAGCAGGGCCACTGGAATCATACATCAAGGGAGGACTAAATGATGTGGCAGCATTGACTAAACAAGGCTGCAAGAAAAGGCAAATTATTCGGCATAATATCAGTACTAGTTTACTTTTTTGTCATTTTAACAAACAGTACTACTGTCTGGGCATAAGATCCACCACATAAGCACCAGTAAAATATTCGAAGAGTTAAACTTTGCAAAGGGTCTACCACTACGCGAACCACACGTGGTGCGATTATTCAAGTAAGAATCTGGCTAGGCTAAAAAGCAAATTGCGTGTAGACATTTGAAAGCTACCAATGAGCAGGCAGCGAGATTTATGGTGACTGCGTAATTATGGCGACTATGTAATTATGTGGAAAACAGCAGTATTTCATAATTCCATTTCTCCACCCAGATTGGCCAGTTTATTACATGGGACGTATGACCTAGATTAATTGATCAAAAGAGAAAATTGACCGACCTAGGATTGGAGAGGGAAATCTACATATCCTACGTGGGTAAAATGTATCTATTCCAACTTCCAGCGCTCCCCCGACAGAAAGTCGGGGTCAGGTTTGGCGTTGCAAAGACATGCAATGTAATGGTATGCGTTGCAACGTCACATATCCCCACAGCGAACCGTAACTCCACCGGATTTTACATCACAGACATAACCGGAAAGTCCCCACTGAACACAAAGTGACGTGCAAGAGAACCACGTCAAAAGAGGAGGACGAATAAACAATCATATTTCTGTAAGTTAATTTGAAATGCATAACATAACGAAAACTCATTTGTCTTAAAGCTGTGCATAATTTGATTGTAGCGTTTAAAACCGCAACCTAGTACCTTTTCTAAGCGCTGTAAAGCCACAGAAACGCCTCAAAAATAGTATGAACACTAAAACCGTTACAGAACTAATGATGCATTTATAATCACAGAGTAGCCTAAAATCACCCAGATCTCGGAGTGTCTATTTCCGGTGTACGAAGTTGTCCCAGAGTGTGCGCCACTGCACTCGCTGAAGGTGCAATTAATAATTCCATCGATTTCAAAACTCACTGGCAGCCTCCGAGCTGGGTGTGCGCACTGGCACAGGAAACGAGCGACGAAAGGCACGCCTTTCATGCACGCTGGCAGGAGAGAAGGGCACCTCACCCACACATTACTAGCTAGTATTCTGTGTTTCGAAAACAGAAACGCAAGATCTACACAACTAAATACTTTATGTTTTAATGGAGACATCTCACAGGTTGTTCACCATACAAGACGACAAACTGGTTTTCTGAGACGTTTTAGACAAAAAAGTGTTTTCATTTGTACTCACTGCTAACAAATGCCCAGGCAAAGTCCACCACTTAGCCCTGCCGCACCGCTCGTCAGAAGAGGTTCCCACCTAGAGATGTTTCAGGGCAGCCCAGTGGCTAGCTCCAGTACCCACGTCATTAGCAGACTCGCCAATCCCATCAAATCATACATAACACATACTGGGCAGCGCCATCTACAGTGCAACACAAGACTCAAGCTCCGGCCTTACATTTAACATCCAATGCATTCTGGGAGCTGGAGTCTTGCGTCACGTCAATAGCAGGGGCGGCTCATCCGTAATGGCGGAGGAGTGTCGCCCCACTGCTCAGAGTCAGTCAGTGAAAAATAAAATGATGATACAACAATATTGTCATTTTATTTTCCAAAGACTGACTCAGCCATGGAATCAAGGGTGGGGCCGGCCCATGGCAGGCAGGAGTAACAAGCACTGTAAGTGCGCATGTCCGTTTGGCCGGCCATCTCAGGGTTGCCAAACCGACATCTCCACTTACATTCCTACAACCAAGCTGTGTTGCACAGACAGATGGAGAAATAAGCGAGCATCAGACCAACCCACTCAGGTCAATCCTGTAGCTTCTCTAATGCTTGGTATGAGAGCAGCGTCTGGATTGGGCGGGAAGCCTGTGCTTTGTGCCGCAGTGACTGCCAGGAGGAGAGGAGCACCGAGGCGACCGGCAGCGTCAGTGACAGGTAAGATTACAAAAATATATTTTATTCCCAGAACACCCCCATCCCAGCACTTTAGATTTGAGGCAGCTGCCACTGGTTAATAGAGCTAAGGCTAGTGTGTCCAAATGCAGTCCTTGACGTTACACCAGAATTATTGGGTATCCACAAAAGGTTCACTCAAGTGCAGGAAATTGTGGGGAGTCAGGAGCTATCCTAAAACTCTGGCGAAGGAGCACGTTTGGCCACCCCCTGCATTAAAAGGGGGGGAGGGGGTCACAATATGGTGCTTTGTAGCCAGGGCTGGGCTGTTGTGGCACAAGCTGCCAGGAGCCACCTGATAACTGCACAGATTTTTCACGGTCACTGTTCCAGCCCTCCACACAGTCCAGGATTTGACTTTCCCTTCTGTGGTTTGTAGTCCTGGTTTTAGAACAGAATAAACAGGCCTGAAACTGCACAGGAATAATACAAAGCAGACCCTTGGGTGGATGAGCCTCTCACACATGGAACTGGGACACTTGCCCGTGCATCGCAGTCACTGAGCCGCAGCTGCCCCCGGCAGCCCTGAACTGCAGTGAGTCACTGTGCCCTGCTCAGCTGCCAAGGTCCCCGTGCAACATGGCCGCCGCCGGCCACAATGACGGGACAAATCCTGAGGACTTCAAGTTCCGACTTCCAAGGGCGAGGCCTCGAAAGCTAGTACAGCGGACGGTGTATGGCTACCACCGTACACTAAATGAGCTTTACGAAGTGACGAAGATGCCCAGCTCAACATATGGGGCAAGGTCTGGTTTCCATGGCTGATGGGTTAGTTATGGATAGTGGTCTTAATCCTAACTTGTGAACTTAAGTGGTTTATTTATTTATTTATAAAGTTTTATATAGCGCGAACAAGATCCTACAGGATATCGGAGTGCTTTACAATAGGATGGACGGTAGGTAATAAATGCAATATCGACATCGAGTAAGCATAACAAACGGGCATAATCACAAAATTTCAGGATAAGGGGTTGGAGGAGAGTAATAGAATACAGGTATATAGCGGGCTAAGAGAAAGACACATGAGGAGGTAAAGAAGAGTAGCATCCACTGAAGGTCTGACTGTTGAAGGAACAGTGACTAGGAGCCGCTGATCCTAACCACTTTAAGGTAAGAACTTGTTCATTAGGAATCTTTTGGCTTCTAGTTTGAAAGCAATCGCGGAGGTTTGTTAATTTTAATTCTCAACCATAACTGAACTTGAACTGTGTTTTCTTTGTTGAATTTTTGAGGTTTCATTATCATATGCAAAGGTGCTCTAAGCAAAGCTAACGGTATATATATATATATTTTTTTTTTGTCGGGGTGTAGGGGGTTTGGAAATAAATCTACTTGTGTGATCACGACATCGGAGTGCTTGCCGTTTTTCTGAACGCAATTGTTTGGAAGTGCGTTGTGATATATATATATATATATATATATATATATATATATATATATATATTTTATTTTTTTTCTCCAATCCTTCGTTTCTCAATCTGAAAAAAATATATATATTATATCGAAAACTATAGTTACCCAGTAAGCACGTTTGTAACATGTAATGCTGTAGTCACATGTTTTATTCATTTATGTTTTAGATTTATTTATAAAGTTTTATATAGCGCTCGCTAGACCAGTGGGTATGAGAGCGCTTTACAAACACAAAGAAAAGAAAAAGTTGCACTACATCACAGGACATGAGGATGTATAAATATATAAGCAAAGACATCGCGCTTAAATATACAGTGAAGGAGTGAATGAAAAACGCAGGTGGTTGGACCAATCAGATAACCCCCATCATTGAAAGTCAGCGCGAGAGGGGATTCCATTAGACTATTGATGCCTAGGTTAGCATAGTCCTGCCATCTGGTGTTCAGCTTGGGTGTTTGCAAGTTGTTTTTCTTCTAATTAGACTCTTGAGCCTCAAAATGCTGTGTGACTTCTCCTCCGAGTGTACATTGTGCATTGACCCCATGTTACATTGTTTTCCGGAAAGTAGGCGAGAGGATGTATGGTACGGCACCCTAATGTAGAGTATATATAGCAATTATAAGAAGGGCTGCAAGATGCAGACAAATCTGGTAGGAGGGTGGGTGCATGTGAATCTACAGCACTATACACTACGAACAGATGCTCACAGGATAAGAGTGTTTTTCGTTTGTAGTGTGTGTGGCTGTAGATACACATGCTTAGCATGGACTGCAGAGCAGGCCACGCGGTGGCTAGTGCATGAATGATACAGATGTGATAAGTAATGTCCTTAAAATAGCTTAGTGAACTAAAGCTTGCTGATGGGTCAAGATGTACAAACAATGTCAGATATCAGGTAAAAGGATGTTGCCTAGGAAGGCCATAGTTGCCCCTTTCACGAACAGAGTGTGCCCCGGGAGTGTCATGGAGGACTCTCTGACAATCCATTGGAGGTGGGCTGCCCCCTGTGGGGTTTAGCAAAGGAGCAGGATTGACTTATGGAATGCTTTGTCCCCATCTACGTACTACATGAAAGATGTCCTAATATCGAACATATGTGGTGTCTTTCTGCCACAGAATCGGACTGTAGGAAAAAGACTAGAAGTTCTAGGGTTTGGTTATGGTGAACTTAGGGTTGTTTTTAAGAACTGTGGACCTGTGTGAACGGCTCCTGTATGTGAAGTGCTTGCGATGTGTTGATAAGCCCAAGTGTGTCAATGGCCACAAGGAAGGCCGCCTTCCAAGAAAGGAATTGCAGAGGGCTCGAGTTCATAGTTTTGAGTGGTGGCCCTAATAGATGAGTAAGGGCTATGTTGAGGTCCTAGACCACAGCAGGGGGTACTCTGGGAGGTGTGACCCCTTTGAATCCCTCCATAAATGCTTTAAGCCATAGCTTCTCTTGAAAAAAGCAGCGTAGAGCCTGTTCTTTATGTGAGCGGCAACTGCTGTGAAGTGGAGATGAGCACATGTGTCGGTCAGGCCCGCCTTCTGCATGTGCAACCAATAGGCCATAATCTCCAGCACTGTAGGGTTTATGGGACTAGATTCATGGAGATGCAGTGATGGACAACCCTCTTCCACTTGGCTGCACATCAAGCGCCTGCAGTGGGCCGCTGGGCCTCTTTCAAGATGGACGTGCATTCCTGGTGGAGGTACCCGAACACTAGAACCTCAGGCACCAGATACCTGACCATGTCATGTGTGGGAAAGATTCTCCTGGAGGGGACTGATAGTTCCAGGCGAGTGGAAAAACAAGGCTGTCAGGCCCTGCTGGAGCCACCAGCATTATTAAATGTTAGCACGCCCGATGCCAAGGCTGCCTGGCTTGAATCCACTTCAGGGCTCTTTACTCCACTTTATATCACAAAGGTACAAAGTTCCCCGGGGAGTAATAACAATGAGTGTGTCTAAGGGAGGAGAGCAAAGGCAGGGAACAAGTGTTCCCTTATTGGAACTAGAAGACCTCACACATCCAGTTAATTAGATGTCATGCTTCATCATTGGTCTCCTGCTCCTCGTCAGACTGGCGCTGCAATGTCCGACGGGCGCCGAAGAGGCGCTCTTTGTTGGAGTTCTTTTGTTCCAGCCAATGGTTGAGTGCATGTGAGGGGTCTGGTGAAAGTGTAGTCGTGAAGGTGGGGTGATTTAAAATTAGGTGCGTCAGTCCACAAATACTTTTATTCGCGTGGCTGGCTCCCTAGGTTAAAAGGGTGGGAGGGGAGATAGGGACTGTAAGGGGCACAGTGGGCTACCTCAACCCTCTAGAGTGGTCGACATGTTTCTTGCCTAACTGGCAATTCTTCAGGACCTAAAAGTGCTCGGTACTACACGGTGAATAGAACAGATAAATAAAGATGAAAAATACAACCTATCTGGGTCAGTAGGGAGGCAGGCCAGAAGGTCCTGCTCTATCAGGGTGACCCCAGGAGTGTCCCTAGTGGGCCCCGCAGTCTGTCCCCGTGGGGCTGCTTAGTGAGGTATGATGCCTCTAGCAGGAGCAGCCCGGGTCTAGAGACCTACCCACACGTCTAGCGCTCCAGCGGTAGCGCGGAACAGCTTTACTCCACTGCCACACTCGCTGCCTCTTTAACTCACTCTCGCAGATTCCTCCTTTCTCCAATTGTGTTGGTTTTTACATCTTTTCCTTCCTCCTTCTTTCCCATTTGAGTGTTTTGCCTCTTTTGTTCCCGGGAAATGCCTTAATGGAAAGATAAGTGCCAATGCACTAAATGAGTGCCCGTGGCACCCAGAGGCAACCACCTGCTCAAATTAAGCACTGGAGTTAGGGATGTTTTCCTTAGCTTTCTAACCACAAATATTGTCAGTGGGAGGGGTGGAAACTGCAGGGAGTGGTGTACAGACCAACCACTGCCCTTGTTCTTGTGACCACTGGACTGCCAGAGGCTCTTGAAGGGGGAGCATATGCTGGCTTGCTTGGGGAAAGATTGCAACACAAGCTGCCATGATTCCTAAAGGAAGCAGGACTGTGCGACCTGCGAGCTGAAAAAGAGGCAGCAGAGACTGGACAGCCAAGGCCCTGGTGGTTGGGATATGCTTTGCCTGCGATTGCTTTTAGGATGAGGAAGGCTGTGTCTGCATTGGTTGCAGGTGGGACCCAGGTTGTGTTTAGAGCAAAGCCCAAGGCATGATGCAAAGACGCCGCCACCTGTGTGTGCACAAGAGATTATGTTCTGTCCATCTCTTGATCAGCCAATCATCGAGGAAGGGAATCGGCGATGCAGCGAGCTCAAGGTAAGTAATTAAAAATAATAATTATTTAATGTTACTTATCCCGTCGTCTGTCGACTTCCCTGGCCCCCACCCCTGCCCCACCTCTCCTACCTATGCTGGCCGCTACTTCATGCATGTCCACTTTGTGGTGTGCGGCTGACCACTAAATGATTATCTATGGCCTTCGATGGGACCGTCACACCCATCGCAACTGATCATTAGCTACAGCTGGACACCTTCTGCATTTTATTCTGGTTCTGTAACAGGAATACTGTTCTCTGTATAGTGCCTCTTCTCAGCTCATTTCTTGGGGTGCTTCATGCTGGCACCTGAAAAGCAATCTTGTAGATAACAGTATTTGTTCCATGGGAACCTATTCTAATACTGAGAAAGGTGGACTCTCCCCTCTCCATCTGGTTGGGTGGCAACCAACTTGCGCTAGTCACCTCCATTTTAAGGTCAGGCGACGTCTCGCTGTAATATGAAACCCAAGCTCTCCCCTCGTGCTTATGACACAATAACGGTCCGCTAAAGCAGGACCTTACCTGCACAGAAACAAAACTGTTAATCAGGTGGACGGACTTCCCTTTTATGCAAATAAGGCATGATTTATGGGAGCGCAAATTTTGGAGGAACGGGAAGCGGTTTGAGGTGTTTTTTGGCTTGGTGATATTTCTGTTCACAGGAGCCTTCGCGCGTGGATAGCGACAGCGGCGAGGAAGACGGACGAGGAGATAATTGCGGGCTACCAGGGTAAACAAGAAAGGTTCTAGCACCGACCCATACTGGTAAAATTATTTACAGATTCGCAGCTTGAGAAATAATCCTGCTAGCTGTCACGAGGAAGAGAAGCACAAATAAAGGAAGCTGCTGTAACTGCATCTTGTTGCCAACCACACCCTCGCCCAAGGATACTGGTAATGTCTGTTTAACATCTGTCATATTCATAGCCTAAATAAACAACCAGCCAGCGTAAGGAAGGGAAATACACTTATAAGAAAACAAAGAGACCTCAAATGAATCCAGACTTGATTACGATCAGCGTTAGCGCGGTCACATGCCACGAAGCCTCGCGGAAGTGAAACCTAAATTAGATATACAAACTTTAAAAGCTGTCTCATAAGATACAACATATACATTTTCTGCCACCCTAGCTCTATATACTTGAAAGGACCACCCTACCGTCCCAAATCAATACCACAGTATCCCTGCCCTCTGAAAAAGGATTTAAAGAAGCCTTTCATCTACTCCTGTTTCCTCATACTAAGGCAATATGCATGCTGGGCCTTGTAGTTTCAGTTTTCAAAAAACAAAGGGGAGCCTACAAGTCCCAGCATGCTTAGCGCTGTTGACTAAAAATGAGGACTGGATATGCACTAGATGTATGTGTTGTGAAGCTGTCAAAATGACCAATGTTGTGTGTGTCACGTTCAGCATGTCCTGTCTTAATGCAACATCACAGAACATGTTGTAAATTGTAGGCCCAACATAGCTATAATTGGAAACATGAAACTACAAGTCCCAGAATACAAAGTGCTGTTGGCTATAAAGGCACAGCTGATTGACGTTGCACTAATGGCCGACTGTGCATGAAAGAAATGCCAATAATGTAACATAACACATGGAGCCGAGCCACTTGGCTTCTAGCCTGCTGTTCCAATACATGGTACGTTACAGGTTATTTTTAACACCGCATAAAACATTGGGAACACCTTTTGGAAAATTATTTGTGTACACGAGGAGCAAGATTACATTTGCCTATGTCTGCAAAAGAAGTACAATAAATGGACTTTGGGGGTACCACAGTCAAATGCAAAAAAAAACCAAAACGCTTGTGTTAAGATTTTGTTAAAAAAAACATAGCAGCACAGAGGTGTGTGTGTGTGTGTGTGGGGGGGGGGGGGGGAGGGTGCCTTACGATAGAAAATCAGACATATAGAGTAACCAGCTGGCCCCCGAAGCACCTTTAGCCGGTCTTTGCTTTTTAGCCAACAGCACTTTTCTTGCTGGGGCTTGCAGGCTCACTTTTTCAATTCCGAGGACTGGTCTACAAGTCCCAGCATGCATTGTGCGCTTAGTTAAGAGCCAAGATTGGGTAACGGGCTCCTATTAGACCTATTGACAGCAGCTCTTCCGCAAGGAGCGGGGCTGGGATGGTTGCGAGGAGGAAGAGAGGCTACTCTGTATGCAGAGTATTCCAGATACAGAGGGCAAGTATTGTCTTGTAGGTCACTGGACAGCACTACAGCTCCCCATTCTTAGTTAACAATGCAATGCATTAGAATCCAGTCCTGTTCTTAGATTTTCTTGTTTTTCGTTTGTTAAGCAACAGCTGTTTTAGGCCAGGCTTGACAGCCTAAATGACTATTGCTATAAATTCTTTAAAATATATAGAAGGCTTTGGCTCCCTCAAAGGAGTAATTCTCGCTCAACTCATGCTGTTGGCTGTTCCGTGTATCACTCCGCCTCCTATGGAATGCTTATATTGCAACGCAAGTAGTTCTATTTTACACCTCATGACATTAAATCTATTATCTATACAGAATGCCTTCCTTTATTTTATTTTTTTCATTACAGCAGGCTTGTTGAAAATATTTTAATGGGAAATCAAAATGCACACCGTGCCCCAGTCAGGCACTACTAATGCCAGGGGGCAGTTACCAAATGTGCTCTGAGAGTGGAGTGTTGCCACAAAGGAAAAAGAACACAGAAGAGAGAGGAAAGGGGGATTTAATAAAAAAAAAAAGGTTCGTACGTGTCAGATGGATTGCAGAGCTAATGAGATAGCCTGATGGGTTCCGCGACCGCTTACGAAACCCGAGCGTGACCTGAAGTTCCCTGGTTCGAGGTGGGGGGCATAAAGTGCTGCCAACCAAGGTCTCGTCAAAACAAGTGTGTGTTACTCTTTGCACTGGGGGAGCAAAAGCAAAATTGATATCCATAATAAATTCTTTGAATGTGATCACTCCAGGCATTTTTTCATGTAACTGAGACTCCCGAGTACACGGTAGCCTAAAAACAGAGTCGTAAATATAAGCTAGGATTTATTACTACCTGCCTGCCAGGAGTATATGCTCTGCACGTACCCTGTACTCTCCAAGCTCTGGGACGTGCACGTCCACAGATAAACCCATCCTTCCCTACCACCTGGACTATCCTATGCTACAATTTGATTGGTTGGCCCACGGGTCAATGCCGCATTTCATTGGATGGGCGCCTCTGGCTGTTCACAGCCAATCACGCTGTTCGAATCCAAGCCGCTTGGGTCTGAACTGGCTATCGCCATCGGCTCAAGAATTCACAGCACTCAGAGCAGATTCCACCCCGACAGGGCCGACCTGCTGTCAAAACCGGATCAGCCATGACAGGCAAAGAAGCTTTTACTAGACACGTGCTTGGAATGCGGGTTGTAAAGTGTATGTCACAGATTGTACCTGCCGGGAAATATCAACTTCTGCGCTATGTATCGTCAACACATGGAACAAGAACGTCCAATCTCCACCAGCCTCCTCAACGGAATATGATCTTGCAAGGTTGACCACCCCTAATTGTTATGTACCGTGTTCTGTTGATCCCCAGATGAATCCAAGCAATAGATATTATTAACATATATGTGCATACATGAAGCATCGCTAGGTACATATGAAGGACATATTACTCAAGAAGTCATCGCTCCGTCTCAAACCACCCATTTCTATTAAGAAAAGAGGCCCCTACCCGCCCAATCCGAAAAGGTCTTATAATATCACTCACCTCAGGGGCATCATTTAACCTGCAGACTGGTCCAAGGGTGTGAGATATCCTCCCTCTTACAAACACACGCACACACATTCTACAAAATGCAGAGAGTCGGGGGTATGTGCCAATCCACTCTTTGCTGCGCACACCACGGCCCTAAACTGCAACACAGGTACTGGAAGTACAGGGCGTCCCCTCCATCCCTCCAACTTTAGGGACCATCTATAAACTACTTATAGGTCCCAGGGATGGTCTATAAACTTGCCAGAGGTCTCAGGGGTATAATACATCCCAGGGCCGTCTTTAGGGAAGTGTGACTGGTGCGGCTACACTGGGCGCTGACTTGTGGAGGGGCGCGCCGTGACCTCAGTGGGGATGCTGTGTTTAGTAATAACTTATGATATGAGAGATGAGGGGTACTTTTGCCTGGTGGTATTGAGGGAATCCAAGGAGGTGGTCATGAGGTGTGGGGTAGCCAAAACTGATTGTCGCACCAGGCGTCACCAGCGCTAACGCCGGCCCCGATACATCCCCTCCAACATTCCAGCATTAGGGAGTGTCTATAAACTGCACAGAGGTCCCAGGGAGGGACTATAAACTGCACAGAGGTCCCAGGGAGGGACTATAAACTGCACAGAGGTTCCAGGAGTATAGAACATACCCTACCCCCATTAGTCCAATATAAGAGAGGGTCTACAAACTGCATAGAGCTTAGGTACCCATCCTCCACCCCCCCCACCATCACTCCAACATAAGGGAGGGTCTATAAACTATCAGTGCCTAGAGGTCCAAGAGCTGTGGCACAAACACTCAATCTCTCCAAAATAAGGGAGGCTTTAAAACTGCACCAAGGTCTCAGAAGCAAGTACACGTCCCACCCATCGCTCCCGCATACGGCAATGTCTATAAACTACATTGAGGTCCCAGAAAGTATGGCACATCCCCTCTAACACCCCAATGCTGACAACACCCAAATATACCTCCAGGTGTCCTCCACACATGACATTTCACTTCTCGCCACCAATCTCAACTCCACCGAAGAATGGATGATATCTCACCACCCAAAACGTAATCCTTCTAAAACCGAATTTCTTCTCATCTCAAACCGTCCAACTCCTGTACAATCATTGATTAATAATTTGAACATTCCTAACTGCAAGCCTACCATAGTTGACTGTGTCAAATACCTAGTTGTCATCCTGGACAAAAAACTTAACCCCCAATCTCAAATCAACACCATGGCCAAGAAGCACGCTACCAACTGCGCCTCCTCAGGGGGATCAGACGTTTCATTCCTGAACAAGACCTGAAAAATGTTGTTCAATCTTTGGTTCTCTCCAGATTGGACTACTGTAGTTCTCTCCTGCAGGCCCCCCCCCCAATCCACCTTCCTCCTTTAAAATCCATCCTTCATTCAGCGGCGCGCTTCGTCCACTGCGCCAAAAGAAAGGACCATATCACACCTATGCTGCTAACTCTCGGCTGGCTTCCTATTGAAGCCAGGTCAATATCTAAGACTGCCTGGATCACCCATAAAGCCATCTATACTTCCAACCCTCGCTACCTAGCTAACAAACTCAGAATTTCAGCTGGGTCCAGACCCTCAGGTAATGCTGAAAACCTACTACTCGAACATGCGACTTTCAAAAGGGAAAGACTGATGGCACCATCTTTCCAGGGAATGCGACCTGAATTTGGAACTCGCTTCCTGCAATCCTTCGCACCACCTCCTCTTTCCGCATCTTCAAAACCAACCATAAAACTCTTCTCTGCCAAAGACCCTTGTGTCAATACTTCCCCTCGCCTAGCTCCCACCAGGCACATGCCGTTCACATCCCGTGGCGTGACTGGCTGTTTCATTGCACTCACGGGAGAGCTAGCTCGACCTTGGGCCTCAACTATGTAAATATATGTCAAATGTACCTATGCTACCCCAATCGCTCCTTGCAATTTGTCATTTGTTTGTTGTGCGATCATGTAACTTGTAAATGTGTAATTCTCACCGTGAGTAACACCTATACCACGTTACTTGGAGTTTCTTATGTAATGCATTTTGCTCTATTGCAACCTCTGGGTAAAGTATAAAGTACGCTATATAAAAACGCATAAATAAATACCTCGCATACATAAGCACACATAGTCCCAGGAACGTAGCCCATGCCACCTGACCTGCACAAACCAGAGAGTCTGTAAACTGCAGGATTCCTTGCAGTGAGCACACACACGCCATCACTCCCACTAAGGGAGCGTCTATAAACTGTACAACGGTCCCAAGAGGGTGACACGCCCCCTCGATCACCGCACAGCAGGGAGAGTCTCTGAACTGCACAGAGGACCCCGGGTGTGTCTCACCCCTCATCCACAATACAGCAGGGAGAAAACCCTGCGAACTATATGCATGTTTACCTGGTACCCCATATCTACCACTACAAACACACAACGTATATCCCACACTGAGCTAAAGCTGCCGAACAGAATAAAAGAACAGTGGACAGAGCGGGCGCCCCAGAACCGCCCGGAGGAAGCGCCCCTCACTCGTCAGCGCCTCTAGGGGTCGGAGCGGCAGTAAGGTGTGACGTACATACAGATGCCAGGGTGACCCCAGGCCCCGGTCCCACGGCTCTGGTTGGACTGCCCATTCTCCACCGCTAATGAGGCGGCTCTCCTGGCATGCTCTCCTCTGCGCACCACCTACGTCGGATAACCTGATATCCCGGCGCGTCCTATTCACGGCGCGCACAGTTGTCCTGGGCAGTCCACACAGTGAAAAAAAACACACAACACCAACCGAAATAGTTTCCGCAACCTTTAAAACGGCCGTTGTCCAGATTGAGCAGGCCTTGGTTGGGGTTGTGTGTGTGGGGGGGTCGGAGGAGGGGGGCACGCACCAAGTGGCCATCACTAAAGTGCCAACGTGGGGAAGGTGCCGATGGGTTTCTTCCTATTGGCCATGTTCAGCCCAATAAATCCCAAGACATGTAGGGGTTGCAGGGAGCTCGCCACTGACAGGGGCACGGTGTACCCACAGCCTCGCCACACACCAGGCCCTCCCCCCGCATTGCACGACGCACGCATCACCCCAAGGCGTCAGCCGGGCTTTTAATAAACTGCCTTTGGGTTGGAAATAGACAGGCCGGAGACACGGCCCACCCGTGAAAGGAACCTGCCCTCCCTCCCGAGGCACGAGCGGTGCCCCAAAATACCACCTGCGGAGCAAATGTCACACCAGCGCCTCGCCGGACACGGGACCTACCGGGCACGACCTTCATGGCGGCAGCTGGCACCTGCCCCCCGGGCACGGAGGGCTGCGGAGCGGCGACGGCGGAGGAGGGCGAGAGCCGGCCTCGGTGGTCGGGAGGAAGAGGAGCGGAGCACTGAGGTCCCCCCGGCTTTCGGAGGGTGGATACACTGGCCGCGCTAAATGTCAGCCTGCTCCCCCGTGCCCACGGCCAGGAGGGGGCGGGGGGGGGGGGGGGGGGGGGGGGGGGGGCGAGCTTTAGCAGGATAAAAATATCAGGCGGGAGAAGGTGTCATCCCGCCCGAGATAGAACATTACTGGCCACAATGGAGAGAGTGAACACCGCGCTGGGCAAGGGACCAGCGCGAGGAGGAAGGGGCAACCGGGCGGGCACAGAGTGTACCAGCCACGGGGGGTGAAGACATAGTATATGTACAGCCGAAGGAAGGGAAGGGATACCCGACCACTCTATGTACAACTGAAACCACGGGGGGGGGGGGAGACACCAACTAGTGTAAGTACAGCTGAAGCCACAGAGAGTGGACAACTACTTGTGTGTGTACAACTAAAGCCACAGAGGGTGCACAACAACTTGTGTATGTACAACTGAAGCCACAGAGAGGAGACAACAACTTTTGTGTGTATAACTGGAGCCAAAGAGAGTGGACAACAACTAGTGTGTGTACAACTGAAGCCACAGAGGGTGCACAACAACTAGTGTGTGTACAACTGAAGCCACAGAGAGTGGACAACAACTTTTGTGTGTATAACTAAAGCCACAGAGAGGAGACAACAACTAGTGTGTGTACAACTAAAGCCACAGAGAGTGGACAACAACTTTTGTGTGTACAACTGAAGCCACAGAGAGTGGACAACAACTTTTGTGTGTACAACTGAAGCCACAGAGAGTGGACAACAACTTTTGTGTGTAAAACTGAAGCCACAGAGGGTGCACAACAACTAGTGTGTGTACAACTGAAGCCGCAGAGAGTGGACAACAACTTTTGTGTGTACAAATGAAGCTTCGGAAAGTGCACAACAACAAGTGTGTGGCCAACTGAAGCCGCAGAGAGTGGACAACAACTTGTGTATGTACAACTGAAGCCACAGAGAGTGGACAACAACTTCTGTGTGTACAACTTAAGCCACAGAAAGTGCACAACAACTAGTGTGTGGCCAACTGAAGCCGCAGAGAGTGGACAACAACTAGTGCATGTACAACTGAAGCCACAGAGAGTGGACAACAACTAGTGTGTTTACAACTGAAGCCACAGAGAGTGGACAACAACTTTTGTGTGTACAACTGAAGCCACAGAGAGTGGACAACAACTTTTGTGTGTGCAACTGAAGCCACAGAGCGTGCACAACAACTTTTGTGTGTACAACTGAAGCCACAGAGAGTGGACAACAACTTTTGTGTATATAACTGAAGCCACAGAGGGTGCACAACAACTAGTGTGTGTACAACTGAAGCCACAGAGGGTGCACAACAACTTTTGTGTGTATAACTGAAGCCACAGAGAGGAGACAACAACTATTGTGTGTACAACCGAAGGCACAGAGAGGAGATAACAACTTGTGTGTGTAAAACTGAGTGGACAACAACTTGTGTGTGTACAACTGAAGCCACAGAGAGTGGACAACAACTAGTGCATGTACAACTGAAGCCACAGAGAGTGGACAACAACTAGTGCATGTACAACTGAAGCCACAGAGAGTGAACAACAACTTCTGTGTGTACAACTGAAGCCACAGAGAGTGGACAACAACTTCTGTGTGTACAACTGAAGCCTCAGAAAGTGGACAACAACTAGTGCGTGCACAACTGAAGCCACAGAGAGTGCACAACAACTAGTGTGTTAAAAACTGAAGTCACACACAGTGGACAACAACTTGTGTGTGTACAGCTGAAGCCATAGAGAGGAGACAACAACTAGCCATGGCGGAGGGGAGGTTACTAGTAAATGCACTACTGAAGACACCAAGAAAGAATACACAACCAGTAAAAGAACAACTGAAGCCATGGAGGAGCATACACCACTAGAAGTACAAACAAAGCAGTTGGGGGATACACAACCAGTATATATAGAGGACTAAAGTCAGAGAAGGGACACAAAAGTATTATATGTACAAAAAAAGAGTTTTTTACTTGTGTCAATAGAATGTAATAATAGACTTTGAGAATTGTAAGGTTAGAGTAGAATTTAGTTAAAAGGCGGTGTAAAAATAATTGTATTGAGATACTAGACGCTGTATATATATGGTGACAGCATGGTTAAGAAAAAGTAAAAATATATCCAAGAAGAATTTCTCTGTAATGGATATTTGTTCCAAGTTATGGATCCATAAATCTGTGTTTAGTTTTTTTGCCTGAATTTTGGTCCTGTGATGGTCCTGCGGCATGGTAGTCATGAAGCGCGTGTTAGACTTGTATGTGGTAAATACAATTTTCAATTAAAGGAACAACAGTTTATCAAAACTTGGATATTCTTGTGAACCAAAAAACAAGACAGGTGTGTGGAGGGTCTAGGGGAATATTTTATGACCTGTCTACTCACTCCCCTATATCAATATGCAAAACACACAAGAGCAGAACAGGTCCAAAGGTGGTGTGCAACTACCACAGCTACTGTGAGGCAAAAAAGGTGGATGCGTGAAACAAGTTGTTGAGAACAACGACTGTTGATAACAGAAGGCTAAAGCAATTTCCATCAGACCACCCTCATGGTGGAGTTTGCATCACGTGGGAATTGCTGATCATACCATACCGGATCCGACCATGAAGTGCCGGTGCGGAAAAGATGTCAAAGGTGTGCTCATGAAGTACATCCTAGAGTGGTATGAATACAAAAAGTGCAGTGCTCAAATAATGATAGTGAGTAAAATTGACTAATCAGACTCCAAACAGCGTTTAGGCAGAAGTCTAAGTGTCAAGGATTAAAAACACGCCAGGTAATGAGGTTACCCTGTGGAGCTGTGCAGTACGGTCGACATGTTTCAGCCTAATGGACATTTGGCCCGGCTTTCTTCAGGACCTTTGATTAGAATAGCTACTGCAACTGCATATGATGTATTTATGTGACAAATAACAAGAATGTACTACTAAAGAGTTACATCTATATCAGGAACTTAGATACTTAAGTGTCCACTGAAGGGGGAGATATGCGTCTTCTTCCCAGCTTTGTGTGGGTGATGACCTCACCTCACCCGGCGACCGGTATTTTGCTCACCTCCACTTCCGCTCGTTTTCAGATTGAGGGCACCGACGGACAGAGCGGGGCCTCATACTCCCGAGCGGTCGCTGGGTGAGGTGAGGTCATCACCCACACAAAGCTGGGAAGAAGACGCATATCTCCCCCTTCAGTGGACACTTAAGTATCTAAGTTCCTGATATAGATGTAACTCTTTAGTAGTACATTCTTGTTATTTGTCACATAAATACATCATATGCAGTTGCAGTAGCTATTCTAATCAAAGGTCCTGAAGAAAGCCGGGCCAAATGTCCATTAGGCTGAAACATGTCGACCGTACTGCACAGCGCCACAGAGTAACCTCATTACCTGGCGTGTTTTTAATCCTTGACACTTAGACTTCTGTCTAAACGCTGTTTGGAGTCTGATTAGTCAATTTTACTCACTATCATTATTTGAGCACTGCACTTTTTGTATTCATACCACTCTAGGATGTACTTCATGAGCACACTTTTGACATCCTTTCCGCACCGGCACTTTATGGTCGGATCCGGTATGGTATGATCAGCAATTCCCACGTGATGCAAACTCCACCATGAGGGTGGTCTGATGGAAATTGCTTTAGTCTTCTGTTATCAACAGTCGTTGTTCTCAACAACTTGTTTCACGCATCCACCTTTATTGCCTCACAGTAGCTGTGGTAGTTGCACACCACCTTTGGACCTATTCTTGTGAACCCTCATTTCTGTATTAATTCATTAGAACTGCGGTTCCCAAACTGTGCGCCGTGGCGCCCTGGTGCGCCGTAATGAGGTGCCAGGGGCGCCGCGCACACTTAGGGTGACCCACGGGCCTTTAATCTGTAATTTTGGCCATCACAGGGAGCAGTGCTGCTCCCCTGTGAGAGGCCTCACCCCTGCTGCTGGAGGAGCCTCGCTCTCCTCCAGGAGCACGATAGCAGCCCCTCCCGCCCATTGTCATTCAGCATGCCGCTGATTGCCACCTACTGAATGACAATGGGGCAGTCTGGGGGTGTGACACCATTTGGCGGCCTCCTCCTGCCTCAGGGTACAGAAGGGCTTTCTGTACGATAAAATATAAAACGCCCACACTGCAACGTTAGAAAACACTTCATTCAAAGAAGCCTGTAAAATAAGTTTAAAAGAACAGGTTATCGTTCTCTCACTGTCCTGTCATTTTAGAACTGAAGTATTTTCAATATTGTATTCAACAAAGCCATGGTTGCTCCTTTTTTTTTAAGGAACTAGCAACCATTGACAAAGCCAATAGTCCTGGCTTGTTGAGGTGTAATGATACTTGCTGTATTATATATCTGGATGCAATGACAGAGACAACATAATACCAATGAGGCGGAACACTATGCTAAGCGCAGATTTTTAGCCTAGGTGTTTTAAGCTGCGCTCTTAATTACATCAAACACCCCCTTTGAAGAGACCCCCCAGTTTTTTTACACCGCTTAAAGCCCTGGAAACAACACCATGTTACAATAACCTCACATCTTGGCACTGTGCATCATGCATGACTTCTACGTTTTTAGTCTGCCTATGTGCAGGGGCATAGGGAACTCTCCACCAGCCCACCCCTTGCTGTAGTTCATTCTTGATGGGACTCTTCTGCCTGCAACTTTGCAAACAAAGGCTCCGCTCATAATCTGAAAAGGTGGGTGAGTAAATAAGTGAAGGAGTGTCTGAATGGCTGGATGGATTACTGAAAGGATGAATGCATGAATGAAAGGGGGAATGGATAGATAATGAAAATAAGGATGGATGGATGAGTGAATGAATGGAAGTATGGATGAGAGAAAAGGTAAATAGATGGATGTATGGGTGGAAGGGTGGATGTATGGGTGGAAGGGTAGATGTATGGGTGGAAGGGTAGATGGATGGGTAAAAGTGTGGATGGGTGTGTGAAAGGATGGATGGATGAGTGAAAGGGCAGCTGATGGGCGAGTGAATTGGTGGATGGGTGTGTGAAAGGATGGATGGGTGGATGAATGAAAGGGTAGATGATGGGTAAGTGAATGGATGGACGAGTGAAAGGGTGGATGTAAGGATTGATGAGTTAGTGAAAGGGAGTAGATGGACAAAAGGATGGATAGATGAGAGAAGTGAAAGGGTGGATGGATGAGAGAACGGATGGCTGGATGAGTGAACGGATGGTTGGATGAGTGAAAGAATGGATGAGTAATAGGATCAATGGATGGATTCATGAATGGATGAGTAAATGGGTGGGTAGATGGATGGATAAGTGAAAGGGGGATGGAGTGAGAAAGGGAGGATGAATGACTGAAAGGTTGAATGGGTGGAAGGATAAATTACTGGGTGAATGGATGAGTAAGTGAATGGGTGGATGGATAAGTAAGTGAATGGATGGCTGGGTGGAAGAGTGGATGCATGGATGATTGTACAGATGGATGGGGTGAAAGGGTGGGTAGATGAATAATGGATGGATGAGTGAAAGGGTGGATGGAGGGATGGATGAGTGAAATGATGGACGGAAGGATATATGGTGGATAGGTGTGCAAATGGTTGAATTTGTTTGGATATAGATGGGCACACAGATGGAAGGACAGACCTTTTTAGTGTAAAAATAAGGCTGGGGATACTGATTACGACAGACCAAACTCAATGTTCCATTTTCTCAGAGCGGGTCTCAGTACCAAAAGGTACTGAAAGCAGCAGCTGGCATAAATAAGGGTTTGGGACCAGGCACTCTGTTGGGGAAAGAAACAATGGATTGGGATGCAGCCAAAGTGATTGCCAGTGGATGAGATTAATAATTCAAGCATTCCAACCAATATAATACCTTCATTGCGTCCCAAATACAATACTTTAAGGAAGATAACAGGAGGTACACACCACCCACCGGTAAAAAAAATGGCGGGGAGCCACGGCCAACTGCCAAATAGGTCAGGGGAGCCACAGGTCAAAAAAGTTTGGGAACCACTGCAATAGAAGAACAAGGTTGGGCTTATCTAGTCAAATTGGATATGCTCACAGGTTGTGGATTTTGATGAATGGCCCCCACTGTGCTTTATAACCCAGAAAATCTTCAACCAAAATGAAAGAATACACACAACCCACCAGTGCTTCAAGTGCCAAGTGAATGGAGCAAGGGCCATCAATATGTGGACTATGGAAGTCACTGAAAGGGAAGAAACAGTCAGGCTAATTACTATACAAGAGAGAGAAGACCAACAGAAAGTGTATCTTCAATCATAGTAAAAAGCACAGGGGGCAAACAACCAATATATGCAACAGCAAAGCCACCAAGCGTCAGATATACAAAGCTCTTTTTCATTCGCAAACAGTCCAATTCGCAGGATCGGGATTTTGCGAACAAAAAAGGCATTTTTAAATGTACAAAAGGTCCAATTTGCGATTCAGTAGCAGAGTACTGAAAGCTAAATTGAGTTTATGATTTGGTATTATGGAAGGGGCCTATTTAGGGCGTCCTTACAGTGGTAATTGTGAATGTTTTGCGACCAAAATGCGGTGGCAAAACATTCACATTTTAAGATCTACTTCAAGTAGGTGGTTACCAATTCGCAAATTTTAAGGGGTCCCCCAAGAGGCAACCTTTCCCTTTGTGAATGTTTGTAAAAACATTTAGGAGCAGACAGTGGTCCCACGGACCACTGCCTACTCTTAAAAAATGAAAAGGAAACTTTTTGTTTATCTTTTTCGAAACACAATCCCGTTTTCCTTTAACGAGAAAGGGCTGTAAACAATTGCTTTTTTGAAAAACAATCACAGACCTGGTCGTCTGCTGACCCCAGCAGGCCAGCATTCGTGCAAGTTTCGAAATTCCCAATGGGTCTCAAACCGAGAACTACCCCAGGACTATTAATGACATTAATGTCTATTTGTGACCCACTGGGAATTGCAGAAAGTGCAAAGCAAAGCACACTTTCGTACATTGGTATTTCCGATTACCAAATAGCAAAGTGCAAAAATGTACTATTTAGTAATCACAAGTGATTACCCATGTACATCTGGCTAAGGGAGAGAAGTAACAACCAGCATGTGACAAAGCCAAACTGTGGCTATCACAGTGTAGTTGTCATCACGTTTAGTCCACCACAGATGAATATAACAGGTCAAGCGCCATCGACTGGCACTTAGTCTAGTAAATTCATACCCAAAATCAGTCAGGATGGTTTATGTGCCTCATTTTAGGGTGGAGTTGTGATCAGAATTCTCTCAGTGGACAATTTTGCCCCCCACAGAGCGAAATCTGCTTTGTCAGAAAGGATGCGGGCACCTGGGCTACACAGGGCCGGCTCATCCACAGACAAACAAGAAGAGGCACTCATGAAGGCAAGAGCAGGGAAACCAAGCAAGAGATCTGCTTATAAAGAAGCAAAACGGGGCCAATAGAGACAATATGTAGCAGTTAAAACAGGAGAATGACAGCCACATAATAAATACTGAAGATACTTAGAGGAGACTAACAGTAAAGGAGGGAAACATGTACAAAGCCCAGTAAGTACACAAAGAAAACAAATTGCTTAAACCAATGAGATGACAAACAACCAGTGCATGAGCAACACTAACAAAGCTATGGATAGGCGACACAGAAATGCTTTATGTTCGAACAAAGCCAAGACGGGACAATCAACCACAATATGTACCAATGAAAGCAAGAGAGTGGGAAACAACTACCAAATGCAGTACCGATTCAGGAACAGGGGGGGACAAAAACTATGAATATAATAAGGTAGCCACGAAACAGAGAGTTGACAATACATCATGTTAACAAAGTTATGAAAGTGAACAAACAACTAAAAAATGCCCCAAAGAAAACCCCAGAGAACATACCTATTCACTGTATATACTTCAGAAGCCAAAAAGGGAAAAACAGCAGCAATCATATGCATTAACAAAGCCTACAACCCGGTATAGACCCCATCTGATGTAGAATGGTACGTCATAGCTGCAAAACCTGCGATTCACAAAATCACACGGTTTCTAGTAAAGAACTTGCCTTTTACAATTTACAAAAGTCCTTTTTTGAGTCACAAAATTCTCTGCACTGTTTCTGAATTGCAAATAGAAGGGACATGAAAGGGACACCTTCTCTGTTTGTGATTCAGAAAGGAACAAACGTATCTATGATTCATCTTTGATTTTGTAGTCACAAACCACGGATCAGATACCACACCTCAAAGTGAGTTACATCTGAGACCGTGTTGGGGCCCCGGATACTAGTCAGTACTCCTGTGCCCACCCACACTCCCCTAATAGCTTCCAAAATGAGACTCTTTTTCCCTTTTTTAAATGCAACACAGGTCTCTTTAGTCAGTCAGTATACACTTTATTCGGTTAATGAGAAGAACCATACAAGATACAAACATATAGCATATAGATAAATAATTAAAGACAAGACAGACAGTTACATACAAATAGTAAACACCCAATGGGAAACATTCATCCTGACGCAATAAAAACCACTGGGCTCTTTAATAGACACGGGCGGCTTTGAAATGATGTTTATCATTTGGGAGAGAATGCAGGGACTGAGTTCTGCTTTCCCCTGCAGGAATCCATCCTGGCATCCACAGCCAATCAAAGGGGATTACAAATTCAGACACGCCCAATTAATATTCCTTAGGCAGGTCGCTTTGCTACCCTCTGTGAATGGACAACTTGTGATGTTATGTGACCTATTGGTCACAAATCGCATTGTCATTCGCAAAGCAGTCCATGAGAAACGTGCACATCCCTGGAGTGAAGTAGTGTGGCTCACTGGTTAGAGGCGGCAGACCCGAGAG
Source organism: Lissotriton vulgaris (assembly GCF_964263255.1). Classification (NCBI taxonomy): domain Eukaryota; kingdom Metazoa; phylum Chordata; class Amphibia; order Caudata; family Salamandridae; genus Lissotriton; species Lissotriton vulgaris. The sequence continues at coordinate 2,012,894,359 of NC_141691.1, forward strand.
CAGAGGACGGCCCGGGACCAGGGTTCGATTCCCGGCGCGGCAGGTTTCTGGACCAGGGTCAGCGGACTCGATAATTCTCTCGCCTCGGTGCCCACTCTGATCAGTGATCACACTCGGCAACTCTGGGCATTAGCTTGCCTCATCTTCACTAACGGCCCCACCAGACCGCCGGGGATGCCTGGTCTCACCCTGGAGATACCCATTAAGGGACCATCTCTCAGGGAAGCCAGGAAGGGTTTCGCAGCGGTCGAAGCGCCTTGGGACCCTATGGGTAAGTAGTGCGCTATATAAATGCCAATACATACATACATACATACATTCAGCGTGGGGCACCACACCAGGGGCTTACTACAGTAACAAGGGCAAAAAAATAAAGCACTAAGGACATCAAAAAGGGATTAACCCTTTCGCTGCGACGGCTATTCCGCCGCAGCGCTAACGGGGCGGGGCGGCCTCACGGCGGCCGCATGCTGGTGACAGAACCGCTCCGTCACCAGCTGCGGTTGAGCTGTGCTGGTGACGGAGCGGTTCCGTCATGACCCGCCCCGCTCAATAGAACGGCCGCGCGAAATCAGCGCCGCGCAGGCGCGGCGGCCGGGCCATGACGGAACCGCTCCGTCATCAGCACAGCCCAACCGTAGCTGATGACGGAGCGGTTCCGTCATCAGCAGGGGAGGGGTTAAGAACCATTAGCTTCATATAGTCCAGACAACCACGTGTATTCCAGGATGCAGACACTTGCACTGTGGCCGGCACATTTGTTTTATTTGGATGCATCAGAGTAAAAAAAAAGTTTTTTAAAAATGGTGAAAAAGCAAATAAACACTTTTTAGACCCTTCCCCCCCTCTATCCCTCCGTTATCATTTTCAATACTTACACGTCCCCCGCTGAAATTAGTTTGAGGCTTCCCTATACGAATTCACCACTAATCCTTTATGGGTTCCGGGGTACCGTGCTACTCGCCGAAAAGCACTGAGATGCCTCCTCAGGGGTAGAAAGCTCTATATTAATACAATTACAACAGTCTTTACTAGGGGCACGGGGATCAGTCAGTGTATGGAGTTCTGTTGCTTTCTTCTGGGGTGTGCACAGGGCCCAAACACCACCAGGTCCAGGGTTGGATTGGAATTAAAAATCGGCCCGGGCACACTAAAAAAGTGGCCTACATTTGATTGCCTTTCCGCAAAACACTGCTTTGGCGAAATTTTATTTAAAAAAAAGAAGGAAGGGGGCTTGGGGGGGAGGGGTGGGGGTGGAGGGGGCGGGAGGCCACTCAGGCACCTACTGGGCAGCTGGCAGCATCCGAACGACGCAGAAACTGCAGAAATCCCCCCCCCCCCCCCCCCCCTGCTCAAAATAGCAGCCCACATCTGCAACTTGGATACTGGCCCCTCGGGTATGGCCCGAGTGCCCCGTGTTACCAATCCGACCCTGACCAGGTCTAACACATCTGGAACAGTGTGATAGGCGTTGTTAGCCCATCTCCTGGTTGGTTAGGGCGCTACGGGCGCCCTGTGTAAGGTGTGGGCGTGGTCTCCACCCCCCTGAAGCCCCGGATAAGGCGCTGCGTTGTGCGCTCAGCAGCTGCTGTGCAGCTGTGTGAATATGGACTGCAATGCTTGTCATAACAAAGCTCCCTCCCCCCTCCGAGCTGGTGGTGATAGCTCGAAGAGGGGGCGGGGGCACTCACAGCCCAGGTGGCAAGCACCACCAACCCTCTACCCTTCACCCTGCAGGAGGCGGGTGGGTTCAGCAGACGAAACGAGGACACCCGACCTGGATCTGAAATCGGTCCTACCTGGAGGGACGAATGGAGGGATCTGAACCTCTGAAAGGGGGGTTGGGGGGGGGGCATGCACCAGTGGTCGGGTAATGAGCCCCAAAGTCATGGGGGAACAGCCCTAGTTATCTATGTCACAGCTGGGAGCCCCGGGAGGCCTCCATGAATGCTGATGTCATGAGGGCCCCATAAGCTGGCCTCCACACTTTCATTCAAATAAGTTTTGGGCCTTGTAGTCTTCCTTTGATTCTGAACGTACACATCTGGAAGCAATCAAATCATTTGTATTCAAGGAAACCTGTAACTGAGCACACCTGGCAGACCGAGCGTGATCCTCCGGCTCTAAGCACTGCACGGAGGGTTTTTTATTTCCACTTTGGCGCGCGCCGTAGACTGCTGCTGACGGACTCCTGGGTACCAGCGCGCGCTGCAGCGGCCGTCCGAGGATGTGCGCGCAGGATCGATGCATTGCATATTTCCTTTATCCACAGCTGCTATTGCGATATTGCGTAGCACCCCCTTCCTCCACCCTCCCCCGCCCATTGCACTGTCCTGTCAATCCGGTCTCTGCGAGTTAGGATTACCCCATGGCCCGTCATGTAATGTAAACACTTTTTTTGGAATGCACTCCCTCTTGCCATTAGATCCACCCCCTCCTGTGCGGACTTTCGCACAGCCTTAAAAACCCACCCCTTTTCTCTAGCATATTCCTTTTAGGCTCTTCCCCCTTCTACCTCAGCTTCAGTTTCTTCCTATAGCGCCAAGAAACCGCTTGGTATTAGAGCGCTTTACAAAACTCTTTCAAATTCAATTATGTAATCACCCAATCACTACAGCAGCGCAATACTGCACTCTTCGGTGTAGGGCGCTCAACAGGCGCTTGGGTGATGCCTGTGCGCACCCTCACTCACAACCTGCTCTGCACATCTCCTGCAACTCACCCCTGTGCACCACCTCACTTACAACCTGCTTTGCACAAACTCCTGCACGCCCCCTCCCTCAATCACTTGGGCACACCCTCACTCACAACCTGCTTTGCACAATCTCTTACATGTCCCCTCTCACAATCACCTGTGGGTCCCTCGCTCACAACCTACACTGCACATACTCATGCACATCCCCTCCCACAATCATTCGTGCACACCCTCACTCACAAAGTGCTTTGCACACACTCCTGCACTTCTCCTTCAACACACACCTTTTGTAAAGTGCCCTTTTAGCATGGTCAGTCCCCCCCCCCACTTTTTGCCCCAAGATGCTGGGGTAATTGATCTGAAAGTGCTCTCTGCCCCGCTAACCCGGCCCTGCACCAGTGCCCATTCCCTGGAACTCGAACTGTGAATTGGTACACCCAACTGGCAAAGGACTTTTACACCACTGTGAGGCCCTAGTATATGGCACCAGTGGCACACAGGGCAGGGATGTAAAAGGGCCCCAGGGCTGTGGCATGCATTGTGCCACCCTGAGTGATCCTAGTAAAACTGAAATCTGCAGGTCTGCATGTCAGCCCTGCATGAGCAGCCTGCCGGCTGGAGTTAGACCCTGCACTTCCCATGTGTGACACAGTCACCTCACTGCATATAGTGTATGTCAGTCACCCCTAAGAGAGGCCTTCTACAGCACAGGAGGCAGGGTGCCGTGTGTTATATGTGTGCGAATATGTGTCTAAGCATAAACTGCCCTGTGGTAGCGTTTGCAACGTTATTCTACCAAAAGTGACCGACCCGCCATAGGATAACATGGGCTGGACATTGGACAGACCCCATATGTCCAGCTCCATTATGGAACGGGCAATGTCTTTCATGTTTGGTATCACACACTGTGCTTTTAGACCTCTGACATGATGGCGGTGTAGAGGTTTAACTAGCAAGTACATAGGCGGCACTTGAGACAGTTTCCACCAAGTGAAACCAGTGTTCTTGGGCCTTGGCGGGCTTGTCCAAAGGTTTGCCGCCAGGACCGAAGTCTGACCTCATGCTGGGGTGTGTGCGCCGCTCCCAGAGGTCCAAGACAAAGACCTGTGTGAGCAGGAGGGGACACCTCTACCTACACAGGATGGTTAGTGAATGGGCCATCAGGGCGGGGAGCCTCAAAGGCTTCACCGGCGATAGAGGACAAAGGAACTTGTCCCTCACTCAAAGACAAAGCCTACCCCTGCCCCAGGCACTATTTTCCATGGGCAGGAAGCAAAATGTGTTATTCAGGGGGTGTCCACCTCCAAAGGCTGACTACACCTCTAGGGTGTTGCAGCTGAGGTGTCCAGTCGAGGATTGTAGTGGCCATCTTGAATTTAGTTTGAAAATCAGGTTCTGACTAGGTTTAGTGACATACACCCGAAGAATTCAATCACTACAGGGGCAGATTAGCCGCAGGACCAGATGCCCATTGGCTACTAGGCCTCACACCCACTAACACTCCTCAAATCAAGGATTCAAGGTGCACCTCTGGCACCAGAACCTCAGATTCAGCGTGATACCAAGAAGAGACGAGGCAGAAATACATGAAGAGGCGGCACTAAGCTCACACCTGTGGCAGCCACTCTGCACATGCTGGATTTCAACTCAGCCAAGGAAGGTGGACCCTATACAAACTCCAAAATTCACAAGAACTCCCTTGGGATAGAGGAACTAGACTCCTGTAGTCTGCAGGCACAAACCGCTAAATCCACGACCTTGAAGTCCTGTTTATAGAGCCGTCCGGCGTGGCCGCTCAAAGTCATTGGGAAGGTGGCTTCTGGGAACTGTAGTCCTGACCCTCAGTGATGCTTAGCTTTCTACACCATTCCGCTCGTGCACTACAGTTGAGGAAAATGTCCTCAACTGTAGTGCTTGCAGCTACCAAGGATTGCTGGTGGTCAATCCGACTACTACCTGCTTTACTCAACACTCCAAGAGGAGAGATCCAACTGTACGAATGATAAACTACCCCAGTGGCTCCATCGTAAAGATCCTGCATTTGTTTTCACCCTCTCTTGGCACGTCTTTCAGCACTGCTGGCCACGATCCGTACAGCACTACGGATAGCCAAGAAGACCTCTGCACCAGAGCCCCCCGAGCCACGTAGAGTCGATCTGCCTGGAGACTCCTGGTCGAGGGCCAGCTCCTTGCATAAGTCCCAAAGGCTGCTGCTCAACACGACCCGCAAGTACCTTTTTGTTAGGGTAGCCACTTAAAAATCACAAACCTGATTGACAGCTCTGTTTGACAGCTAAAGTGAACCTCTGCAGCCCACTCCCTTGAGCCAGGTACCATTGTGCTAGCTGTTGTGAACTGGTTTAGGAACTCAAGAGACCTTCATTTGAAGTGGGTTCCATTGCATAAATGTGTTTTCCCAATGAGTGCAACATTACATGCTGTTCAATGCACAGTACTGATTTATTTAATGCTCGACAATTAATAGCTCCGGTTATCCTGTATTTATCAACTTCCTTGGGGTCTAAAAATATATTAAAATCTGAATCATTTTTATAAATTGGTGTAGGATTTCTCTCAGAGTTGTGTCAATTACTTTTTGTCCATGTTGGGGGTGTGACATGCTTAACACATGTTCCTCTAAGTAGCCTCTCTGCTCTTTGCCACTCTTCCAGGACTTAGAGAAGATGTACAAAGAAGTACCCTGGGTTCATCTTTGTGTGGTGTGTTGTATTACATGGTAAAGCACTCCAGTCATACCACATTATACGGTCTCCTTGTAACAACACCCTCACTCGTCTGCACATCCTGATCTGCACACACTCCTGCACCCACCCCCCCCCCCCCCCGTACCTCTCCCCACAATCATTCCAGCACACCCTCACTCACAAGCACTGGAATTGAGTCAGTGGAGGCCACCAGGACATATTTTATTCCGCATCAGAGAGTTTTCTACAGATAGAGAGAGCGAGAAAGAGGTGGAGGAAAAGAAGACGGAAAAACCAGCTGAAAGGGAGAAAGCTGAAACCTGTAAGACAGAGTGAGATAGTGTGGCAGGGGGTGTCTGGAAGTGGAATAAAGAGGCCTGCTGTGTATTTGAGCTGCCAGCCGCAGTATTTGATGCTACAACGTTTAATTGCACCTGCTGCTGCGCAGAGCTTTAGGCAACAGCACTCTTTTTATTAATTTTCAAACTAAGCATTGCTCACAACCGGCTCTGCACACACTCCTGCACGCCTCCTCCCTCAATCACCTGTTCACACCCTCAATCACAACCTGCTCTGCACACTCCTGCACGCCTCCTCCAACAATCACCTGTTCACACCCTCAATCACAACCTGCTCTGCACACTCCTGCACGCCTCTTCCAACAATCACCTGTTCACACCCTCAATCACAACCTGCTCTGCACACTCCTGCACACCTCCTCTCACAATCAGCCGTGCACACCTACAGATTACCACAGCCAAACCACTGCATGCCCCACAACCAGCTGCAAATAATTGCTACCCTTACAGAAACATGTATTGTCGCAACTTCCAGATGCCAAAAAAGGAGGGCTCGTTGTTAGTTCGCACACAGTTCAGCCACAAAAGGATGGCGCGTGTCGAAACCTTAAGCGGTGATAGGTTCGCGTTTTACAAAATATGGACTATCGTCTGTGGGCGTCCATTCTTCTGGCTACGTGACACATACATACTGAGAAGGTAGGCAGATGTACATACATTCAGCGTTGTGTTAAATGCAAATGATGAATGAACATGTGTTTAGCTATGCCATGCGTGTAAACATGAGCATGGTTGCTACATGCATAGAGTCGGATGGTGCATGCGCGCGGTACGTCTAAACAGATGTACACTTTTGTGCTACCAGGATGCATAAGTGTATTGGATGTGCATAAGAACACAGGAACAGCTCTATCGTATGCATGCACCTTAAATGCATTCATATGGTTTACTACATGACTGCATTTCTTTTACTCACAGCCTGCACGTGCAGGCTGCGTGGCACATGTAAGTGCGATATTGTGGTGCATGTAGGCAGCTATCTGTGCATCTTAGGAGGCATGTGGTAAGCACTCGCATGCAGGTATGCAGCAGTGGGTCAGGAACATGGGTAAAGTTTAGTATTAAGCCTGTAGTAATCTTTTCCGATTATAAGAGCTCTAAAGTGGGTTGAAGCCTACTTGTTAAAGCACTATACAATTCAGAAAACCGAAGTATAGCTTATTAACACAGAGTAATGGTCATGTTTTTACCCTTAGATGTCCTCATATTACTAGATTCAGGAGCATCTGAGGATGGGGCAATCTTCACTGGGGGCATGCAGATATCCCATGATCCTCCTGGTCTCGTCATGCGGCTTTGTATTGATGTACGTCACTTGGACGCCACTGCTTACCTACTCCTTCCTTTTATCGCTCATCTCCCTACTTCAAGATTTAATTTGCTGATTAAATTAGCTTTTAATGACCGAAAGGGCAGGGCCTGCCAGCTCATTCGCTCTGCCATTATTCTTGCTAACCACATAAGCTTGGGCATTACAGAGTTTCTGGGAATAACAAGCACTGGCAAAGCAAATAGATATGGTATTAGTTGCTTACCTTTTGACATTTGACAGTGCTCATTTGCCTGAGCATTTTTGGTATGAAGACGAGCATTGCATGAAAATAAAAACGGTCCGTTAGCAAAAATATGTTATTTAATGTGCAATCACACCATGCACCAGTAGCCCCCTGCACTGCCGGGAACTGCTTATTGTGTGGCGGTGTTCCTTGTGCAAGAGCTGCATCTGGGCGCTCAGAGGGAGGTGAGCCAATGGCTGAAGTGGGCTGGCCCTGTGGCCCATACAACAGCAGGCCGATGCAAGGTGAATGACACTACAATCAACCAATGAACAAGCATTGGAAATGCAATAGGTCTCGCAGCATTAGAGTTAGTGCTTTTAGAATTGTTTATGGGTTTTTTTGTAAATCTTTAGCATTTTTGTTTCCTGTAGCCAATGCTAAAGAATTAAAAAAAAAGCCATAAACATTTCTAAAAGCTCTAACTCAAATGCTCCGAGACCTATTGCACTGTGTGAGGGTGAGGGGTTGAGGGTGAGTGAGGGTGAGTGAGGGTGAGTGAGGGTGAGGGTGGGTGAGGGTGAGTGAGGGTGAGTGAGGGGTTGAGGGTGAGTGAGGGTGAGGGGTTGAGGGTGAGTGAGAGTGAGGGTGAGTGAGGGTGAGTGAGGGTGAGTGAGGGTGAGTGAGAGTGAGGGTGAGTGAGGGTGAGAGTGAGGGTGAGTGAGGGTGAGAGTGAGGGTGAGTGAGGGTGAGGGTGAGTGAGGGTGAGTGAGGGTGAGGGTGGGTGAGGGTGAGTGAGGGTGAGGGTGAGTGAGGGTGAGTGAGGGTGGGTGAGGGTGAGTGAGGGTGAGTGAGGGTGAGGGTGAGTGAGGGTGAGGGGTTGATGTTGAGGGGTTGAGGGTGAGAGGGTGAGTGAGGGGTTGAGGGTGAGGGTGAGTTAGGGTGAGGGGTTGAGGGTGAGTGAGGGTGAGGGGTTGAGGGTGAGTGAGGATGAGTGAGAGTGAGGGTGAGTGAGGGGTTGAGGGTGAGTGAGGGTGAGTGAGGGTGAGTGAGGGTGAGTGAGGGTGAGTGAGGGTGAGTGAGGGTGAGTGAGGGTGAGGGGTTGAGGGTGAGTGAGGGTGGGTGAGGGTGAGTGAGGGTGAGTGAGGGTGAGGGGTTGAGGGTGAGTGAGGATGAGTGAGAGTGAGGGTGAGTGAGGGGTTGAGGGTGAGTGAGGATGAGTGAGAGTGAGGGTGAGTGAGGGGTTGAGGGTGAGTGAGGGTGAGTGAGGGTGAGTGAGGGTGAGTGAGGGTGAGTGAGGGTGAGTGAGGGTGAGTGAGGGTGAGTGAGGGTGAGTGAGGGTGAGTGAGAGTGAGAGTGAGAGTGAGGGTGAGGGGTTGAGGGTGAGTGAGGGTGGGTGAGGGTGAGTGAGGGTGAGTGAGGGTGAGGGGTTGAGGGTGAGTGAGGGTGAGGGTGAGTGAGGGTGAGGGGTTGAGGGTGAGGGGTTGAGGGTGAGTGAGGGTGAGGGGTTGAGGGTGAGTGAGGGGGAGTGAGGAGTGAGAGTGAGGGTGAGTGAGGGGTTGAGGGTGAGTGAGGGTGAGGGTGAGGGGTTGAGGGTGAGTGAGGAGTTGAGGGTGAGTGAGGGTGAGTGAGGGTGAGTGAGGGTGAGTGAGGGTGAGTGAGGGTGAGTGAGGGTGAGTGAGGGTGAGTGAGTGTGAGGGTGAGTGAGGGGTTGAGGGTGAGTGAGGGGTTGAGGGTGAGTGAGGGTGAGGGGTTGAGGGTGAGTGAGTGTGAGGGTGAGTGAGGGTGAGTGAGGGGTTGAGGGTAAGTGAGGGTGAGGCGTTGAGGGTGAGTGAGGGTGAGGGTGGGTGAGGGTGAGTGAGGGTGAGTGAGGGTGAGGGTGAGTGAGGGTGAGGGTGAGTGAGGGTGAGTGAGGGTGAGGGTGAGTGAGGGTGAGGGTGAGTGAGGGTGGGTGAGGGTGAGTGAGGGTGAGTGAGGGTGCGTGAGGGTGAGGGTGAGTGAGGGTGAGTGAGGGTGAGGGGTTGATGTTGAGGGGTTGAGGGTGAGTGAGGGGTTGAGGGTGAGTGAGGGTGAGGGTGAGTTAGGGTGAGGGGTTGAGGGTGAGTGAGGGTGAGGGTGAGGGGTTGAGGGTGAGTGAGGATGAGTGAGGGTGAGTGAGGGGTTGAGGGTGAGGGGTTGAGGGTGAGGGGTTGAGGGTGAGGGGTTGAGGGTGAGGGGGTGAGGGTGAGGGGGTGAGGGTGAGGGGGTGAGTGAGGGTGAGTGAGGGTGAGTGAGGGTGAGTGAGTGAGGGTGAGTGAGGGTGAGTGAGGGTGAGTGAGGGTGAGGGTGAGGGTGAGGGGTTGAGGGTGAGTGGGTAATGCTACTCTGAGGTGAGCAAAAGGCCTTTAAGTGCCTATGTAAAAAAAATTGGTAACAATAGGCCTCTAGAGAGCTGCACTGTGATACCTGACCTACGAGTAACCACAGCGTTACATTATCTATTTCTAAATACAGGAAAACGATTTTTGTAAACCATATAAGATGTAGATCCCAATACACAATTCCTAAATTGTTCCTAATTTCACTATGTAGGTCTTCCAATGATAATAACATATATTCCTATATCTATTAATACATTACAGTAAAATAATAAGTTAATGGGAAGAAGTTTTAAGGCACAGTCTACATTTTATTGACAAGTTTTGGACATTACTCTTTTTTGCAGCGACATTACTTGACTGATTCCAAATAACCTGTGAAACAATATGGCTGTCCTACTAGTAGCTATAACAGAATACCTTTTTCCTCAACAAATATATACGATTGTAGAACCATTCACTAGTAATCAATTTAACTGCTTTTTTTGGGTTGAGCCATACTCAATCACGGCTTAGTCCATATAGCCAGAACTAGTCAAAACTGTCTTCGGAAATAATTAAGGTGATAAACACAGTTGGCGAATCTTGTCCTGTCAGCTTAATATACTAATGTATTTTCAAGGTACAGACACATGGAAAAGACCCAGTGACACTTCACCAGGAACAAAGGTGTCTTCAGAGCTCAGCAAGAGTTACACGGACTGGTCCAACATGGTGGCACAGAACACTGGGAGCAACACACATTCCAAGAGCAGCGTCATGGCCGCCACTGACAGAGACAAAGGACACTCAACAACAGGAGGCAGACCAGACCACCAGTCACATCTTTACACTATACAATACCTTAATCCTTGGCATTACAAATCTGTCTTTACAGTATGCTAAACATACTGTAAAGACAGAAGTGTTGATGCCAAGCTCCAGAATTCGAAAGGGGTGGAGAGTGTAGAAGGATCCTATGCCCACCGCTTATTTTTAGGAAATGTACATAGTACCAGAAATGTAGCCAGATGGCAGCTTTGGAGCACTTTCACTTGGCACACATGGAATAGAAGACACAAATGGCCAGAGTAGGGGGAGGATAAAAGCAATATTTGTAACCAGGAGAGGGAAGCATGCTACACAGTTAAGGAGGCACAGATGGTCTACCCTATTTTTATGCGTTTGTTCTGTGGCGTTTATCTGTGTTTTATTATTGACGTGTCTCACAGTCATACATCCTTATTAACATTCGGGGTTGTGGCTTATGTTCAAGAGAGCGAAGTTTGGAGCAGCGTGTAAGGGTTCTGATGTAGAAGCGGTGCTCACGGCTCAGGGTGCCTCATTGTGCGATAACAATGAGAACAGGAAGTTGAAAAGCACAAGACATAGGCGTGGAGACTGCGGCTCGGTTTCTCATACAGGAAAGTCAACAAGGGAGGAGAGGAGGAGGGGGGAGGAGAGTAGGGGAGGCACGGCCTAGCGGCCGTGCAATCAAGTAGTGAGGGGGCGGAGCTGGGGGAGGCTGCGTGTCTCACAGTCATACATCCTTATTAACATTCGGGGTTGTGGCTTATGTTCAAGAGAGCGAAGTTTGGAGCAGCGTGTAAGGGTTCTGATGTAGAAGCGGTGCTCACGGCTCAGGGTGCCTCATTGTGCGATAACAATGAGAACAGGAAGTTGAAAAGCACAAGACATAGGCGTGGAGACTGCGGCTCGGTTTCTCATACAGGAAAGTCAACAAGGGAGGAGAGGAGGAGGGGGGAGGAGAGTAGGGGAGGCACGGCCTAGCGGCCGTGCAATCAAGTAGTGAGGGGGCGGAGCTGGGGGAGGCTGTGGAAGAGAGTAGGCAAGGCGACACGGCGGGAGGGGGCGGAGCGGGTAAACAAAGACGGACATGCACGCGCCCGTGACTTTTAAGGTCAATGCGCATGCGCATAAGCTTAATGCGCATGCGCATTGACCTTAAAAGTCACGGGCACTGCAAGGAATCGCCACGATTCCTTGCAGTGTGGATAAAGAGTGGATAACTCGCAATACTCTCGCCTTGCTCGATGCGCATGCGCATCGACAGGCGAGACCTAAAAACAATGGACAGACTGCAAGTCCATTCATGTAAAAACAATAGTATTACATCATTATTTCGTCATTCTAACACTTTTTAACACTTCCTGGGCATTGGTTGCACCTCATTAGCACCCGTTTAACACAAAAATAAAGAAATACGCAACAGAATGGTGATTAGTCCAGCTTCAGAAAGGGTCTGCCACACTGCGCAGCAAAACGTGTTGCTGTGTTTTTAATACCTTTTGAACCGTTTGAGCTGGTAACATTTTTTTGGGTTAAAATCTGCAGATAATGCAGCAGTTGGATTATGTGGCAGACGCACAATCTCATCATTCGGCTGAAAACCCCTGTCTTTCTGTGAACCGTTTCCTAATATCTTCAATAAAGAACTTTTGGAAATTTACAGAGCAAATTCCTGGACATTACTTCTTTCTGCGCACACCATTTAAAGACTATTTGCTGTGGGATGCCGAGGGAACTGTGCATGGAAGGGATGTGACATATGCCGTGTCAGATAAATGTAGTCATACAAGTTTGGCATGAGGAGTGTAACCTGCAAGCACATACGACGCTTCTGTGCGCTACGTGTGTGTTTTATGCAGTTGTGACGTGCGCGCTCTGTTTCATACGTGTGGGTCATGCTTCCCCTCCCACTGCCCCCAGACAGGGTGTCGAGTCGTGCACCCCTCCCTCCCTTCCAAGTAGCCAATGCCTCACATCTGGTGCCCCTCTGGGCTCCAGCAGCCAGGCCCCTCCCGAAGCCCCCCGCTAGGGCTGCTCTCCGGCCCCGCTCCCTCCCTTTCCAGTAGCCACTGTCCCCTCCCACTGCCCCCGCCAGAGCTGCTGTTTTGGCCTCCTCCTCGCTTTCGCACCTCTCTCCAGCCTGGGCTGCTGTTCCCCCGCCCTCCTCCCGGGCAGGCAGCGCACCCTCCCGCTGCCCTCACCTTGTCCCTGCTGGATCAAGTCTTCCATGAAGTAGCGCCCGTCGTCCTGCTCCATGGCTATAGCGCCTTCTGAGCACTCCGGGAGGTGAGGAGCTATGCGGCCCACGCGCACTCGGGGGAGCGTGGAGGCGACGGAGCTCGTGTCCCGGCCACTGAGGGGCAGGACTGCGCCCACCCAATCCGAGGAGAGAGGGAGCTCCGAGGCACACCCACCGTCCGAGGCGAGGGGCTCCGCCAGCCTCACACCTGAAACAGCCCCGGCGCCTCCTCCAGCTGCGGCCAGCCCCTGGCCCCGCCCGACGCAGGGCTCCCAGGACAAGCTGGGAGACGCCGGGCTACCCGGGCAGCCTGCACCGCCCTCAGCGGGGAGTCCTACTCCAGCCTCAGAAGTAACTTTCACTGCAGCAGACACCAGCACCTCAGCTCCTACCTGTAGCAATGCATTTACTTCTACCTCAACTCCTACCTGTATCCCTGCACTTACTTCTACCTCAGCTCCTGCCTGTATCCCTGAACTTACTTCTACCTCAGCTCCTGCCTGTATCCCTGCACTTACTTCTACCTCAACTCCTACCTGTATCCCTGCACTTACTTCTACCTCAACTCCTACCTTTATCCCTTCACTTACTCCTACCTCAGTTCCTACCAGGATCCCTGTTCTGTAATATCGCGTATGTGGTCTTGTCACTTTCTTTTCCCCGACAGTGTTCTTTTCTATCCTCTATTTGGCTTTCTCCAAAGTATTGCACGGTCTTCAAGATACTTGACACAACACGCCTAGTGTGTTTGGAAAGTGCACCTGGGTACGGATACAGGAAGGGGTCTACAGTGACCAGACCTCATTTGAGAAGGTGTCCATTTTATATACGCCTGGTTGAGACTTTATGGGCCAAGGACAGCGTATGCCCTTTAAGATTGAGGTCCCTCTGTGTATCTTTAAGACCTGGCAATTCTTTGGAGAAAGCCAAATAGAGGATAGAAAAGTACTCTGTCAGGAAAAGAAAGTGACAAGACCACATACGCGATACTACAGAAGAGGGATCACATTCCACGGTGGCTATAAAGAAGGGACGCTCAGTGGAACATATACATAGAGTGAGGAGCCCTGAAGAAGTCCTTCAAAAGGACGAAACGCGTTGGCTACTGCAGAATGCAAATGAGAAAATAAAGATTGAAGAAACACAGATTAGTGTGATTCATCACTGAATGAACGGACTTTCCTGTCTTTGTGTGTGCGCGCCACATATATTCATCTAATTGTCTATTGTTGAAGGGTTTTCCACGATTATGGCTCTCTGTTGATTGATGCACCATATGTTAATACAATTCCCAGTTTCAAATAAGTGTGGTATCATTTCCTAGATCCTTGTGTGTGAATTCCTACCTGTATCCCTGCACTTACTCCTACCTCAGCTCCTACCTGTATCCCTGCAACTACCTCAGCATAGACACAGCCGCGGGGAGTCCTACTTCAGCCTCAGGAATTACTTTCACTAGAGCAGACACCTGCACCTCAGCACCTACCTGTGTCCCTGCACTTATGTGTATCTCTGCACTTACTTCTACCTCAACTCCGGCCTGTATCACTGCATTTACCCTACCTCAGCACCCACCTGTATCCCTGCACTTACTTCTACCTAAGTACTTATCAGTATCCCTGCCCCTACCTCAGCTCCTAACCTTACCTCATCTCCTACCTGCATCCCTGTCTCTACCTCCGCAGAGGCGCAGCAGCGGCAGCACACTAGCTAAGGTCTCCGCAGTGCTTACCTTCACACCAGCCCCGACCGCAGCAGAGGTGCAGAAGCGCGGGGATTATTACTAGGCCTGGGCAGAGTTTCAATTACGCCAGAGTAATTGCTTTAGTTTTGCATTCTGCATTACTCTTTGATGTGGAATTACAGATAATTATGCAATGACTCCTGCACAGGTAATCAACAGTAATTTTGGGGCCAAAATAATTCTACAGTGACAGCATATTTAGCGAGCAGCAGCTCGCTATGTGTATCCTGCTGACATTAGCGCTGTTTCTTAGCACAAAATGCATCCTCACAAACATTTCGGACACACTTGTGCTATAAAATAGTGCAAAATATTGGTAGTAAATTGGGGGAATATCCTACCCCAACAATACATTTAGCGAGCCTGAGCGACTGCTCGCTATTCGAGTTGTGCTACATTTAGCACCATTTCTTTGCGCAAAATGCATCTTTGCGTCCATTTTGGATGCAAGGGGACATTTTTGCACTCTGAAATAGAGCTAAATTCAGAATGACTCTTCTTGTAGAATTCAAGTGTAATCTCGTGGAATTCTTATGTAAATCCGCATGATTATACTACACAGAATTACTTGAATTATGCCCACTTCTAATTTTCTGTCAGACCCAGCAGTTACCTTCAGTACAGCACTAGCCCATACCTCAGCTCCTACCTGTACCCCTGCAACTACCTCAGCAGTGGTACAACAGCTAACTTCGCCTCGGTGATAACCTGTTCTCCAGCCGCTATCTCAGCAGAGGTACAACAGCTAACTTTGCCTCAGTGCCTACCTGTTCTTCAGCTGCTACCTCAGCAGAGATGCAGATTTTTACTTCGGGCCTAGAAGTTACCTTTTCTACAGCAGTTACCTCTACCCCAACTCCTCCCTGTACCGCTGCAACTACCTCAGCAGAAGTACAATGGGTCACGGGTGCACCAGGGCCTACCTTTGCCTCAGCACCTATTGATTTAACCCCTTCCGTGCTGCCGTCGGCCATTGGCCGACAGCAGCACTAGCTCCCCAGTGCTGCCGTCGGCTAATGGCCGACGCGGCCCCAGCCGTTTTGTGGAAGTGCCGCACTGCTGCGAAATCGCGGAAGCAGCAAAGTGGTTAAAACAACTACCTCTACTTCAGGAAGTACTACGCATCAGCACCTCCCTGAGCAGCTACCGGTCTCTGCGCAGTAATTGCTTCCTCACCACTCTCCTACCTCAACCACAGTGGCTAGATAGTTCTACTGTACCAGCGACATTCACACCATCCTCTTCTCTTGCCAATGCACCAGCCCCTACCTCTACCAAAGTGGCTAGACACCTCTACCTTACCAGCTACATTCACACAAGTGCTACCTCAGCCACAAATCACTAACGTTTGCCTCTGCCCAACACTGTGTCTACCTCACCCCATCCTCTAGTGCACACCGGTCTGTGCTGCTACTAAATGCTTTTCATCACTCCACCTCATAAGTGTGCCCTTCTCGGCATTATGCCTTCCCCTGCCCCCTATGCCTCACACGGGCAGGAAGTGGTGGGATTGAGGTGGCACCAAGATTACTCAGGGGCTTCTCGATAGCTGCTATAAAGTGGCTCCGTTTTGCTGCAGCAGATAAATACTGCTCAGTACCTCGCTTGGTAGTTCGGGCTGGACTGTTCGCATGAGGAACAAGGTCAAGACTGATTTCCATATGGCTGGGTCTAAACTGGGGTGGCAAAGTGAGCTAAGGAACGATGGATTAAACCAAGATCTCTCGACTGGGGGTGAGTGGTTGAAAAGTCTCAGCGCCTCGTCCATCATTTTGTTGCTATGTTCACCCTACGTGGCCAAGGGTATGCCCAGACGTGGGTCCAGTTCTCACTGCGCCACTGGATTCAAGCTAGCCTGGCTGATGAGGGGTGATACCTCAAAACCGGTCCCAGGATGCTTGTTTCTATTCCAGGGAGGACCTGGCCTGGCAGTTTGGGATGGACTGTTCCCATGAGGAACAGGGTCAAGACTGACTTGCATATGTCTGGGTCTGAACTGGAACTGGGGTGGCAGGGTGAGCAAAAGAATGATGAATTAAACCAAGATCTGTGAGTGGTTGAAAAGTTTCAGCTCTCCGTCCATCATCATCTTGTATGTTTGCCACATATGGAGCCAGTCCTCTGAGTGAAAATGTAGACTTTTTGAGGTCATTGTTTTGAAAAATAACAATCCTATTACTAGCAATAGTACTGCTTGTGACAGATCTACCCCCTAACACCTTGGCCGGGGCGGTAATCCCGCCGCGGCGCTGGGGGGGAGGGGGGCCGCGCGGCGCCGCCATGCTGGTGACGGAACCACTCCGTCACCAGCCACGGGGGTGCTGTGCTTGTGACGGAGTGGTTCCGTCATGGCCCCGCCCGCTCAATGGAACGCTCAGCACAGGCGCGAAATTAATGCCGCGCAGGCGCGGCGGCCGGGCCGTGACGGAACCACTCTGTCACCAGCACAGCGAGTCCGTGGATGGTGACGGAGTGGTTCAGTCACCAGCATTCAAAGGGTTAAACAGTCCATGCTGAGGATCAGACTTTGCTCTTAATCCTACACACTTTGTACACATTTGTCTTTGCAACTGCGTTAGAGGCCCTGACGTCGACACGATGCCCACACTATATAACCCTCCCCCACCACAACCACTGCAACCAGGGTCGTATTGGTAACGCGGGCACTCGGGCAATGCCCGAGTTCAAGCTGTGGGCTTTTTTTTTTTTTAGCAGTCTGGAGGCCGATTTGGTAAATGTCTGTGTTTGTTGTTCGGATGCCGCCAGCGGCCCAGTGGGTGCCTATGTGGCCTTTCTGGAGGCAGATGGGCGTCCATTACCTCCCTTTTATCTTAGGGCAGAGGTGTCACTCACTTTCTGTCAGTAGCCAAATAATGTGTGCATACTGAGCAAAAGTGGCCTCACTTGTTTTCGGGTGTATTTCACCAGTGTAAACTAATCTGTGCATTTTTTCCCCTCCCTTTTTTTAAAAATAAAATTTCGCAGAAGCAGTGTTTTGTGAAAGGCAATATGCAAATGTGGGCCACATTTTTTGTGTGTGCCCGGGACGAATTTTAATCCCAATCCAACCCTGACTGAAACAAACGGGCTTGCTTGCTGTGTTTACGTGATGCATTATGGGGGCTGGCATTACAACCTATCCTGGATCTGTTCATGGCCTGGCCATGGTCAGGCGCACACATTCCCCCACCTAGCCTTCCCTGCTGCATCTAGTGCCTGGACCCTAGCTAGCTTGGAGCTAAAGGTGTCAGTCAGTCTCCTCAATCAGTCTCCTCCCCCAGTCTCCAAACCCCCCAGGCTCGTCCCACCCCAAGGCATTTCCTCCACCAAATGCGCTCCACATCATGTTCCACTCAGGCGGCTTAAAAAAGAAAGGGAACCTCGGAAAATGTGAAAAGAAGCCAGCGCGTGCCGCCCCCACCACGCGGACTCAAGACTGGTTCTGGGCCCGGCCCGCGGTGGGGGCAGACGGGGGAGGGCCTCACAGGGAATGGGCGGTCTGTTTCTGGGCCGGGCCAAACACGATGTGCACATTTGGTAGCTGTGGGTCTGGAAAGGAGCAGACAAGCTCAAAACGATGGAGTGGAATGCATGTTATGCGCTCGCTAGTCGTTCACAGGTGTTCCGATCCATCACGTTGTGCTGTCCGTGCTGGGTTGTACGAGTGGCGCAAAGCAACCCCCGACCCACTGCCAGGTGCAGTGAGACTGCACAGAGCGCGAGCAGCGCCGAGGCCACAGACGCATCAAAGACCCGGACACCCCACTGGAGAACGAGGGGGTCACACGGCTGGACGAGGCACTTGGGCTGAGACGCTGGAACCGAACAGGTGCAGGCTCTGGGCTGCGAGCCTGGCACTGGGACGAACAGAGCTTTGGGGGACTGGCACTGAGGTGGTGCAGCCCCTGAGCGGTGCCTGAAGCTGACACACGGCTGGAGCAGGTGACACGCAACACAGCTGGATGAGACCCCTGGACTGGCAGACTGGCACCTAGGTGGGGCAACCACTGGGCTGTGATACTGGCACATGGCTGGGAGGGCCTCCTTTTCTGTGTGGGGGTGGCCACTTCCGTTTACCCACTGTCTCTGGCATGCATGCTGCAGACATGTGCAGCAATGGGGCCATTGTCTGGAGTGCCCACGCCAAGCTGGATTGATTTCGTAGACTCTCCAAACACGAAGAACGCATTTCCAACAGAGGTATCAGGCGATGCACAAAGAGGGGTTAGGAAACTAGCGCCTTAATCAGGCCTTTTTTAGGCGCCTAAAGTCTCGTGACCATGAGTGAGCGCTACAGAAGTGGTTCACTCCATACGTTCCTGCTCGTGAGCACAACAGAGCGCCATATGCGGAGAGAGCGACTTCTGAAACACCAAGCAACGCAAGAAACACACGTGGGTCCACAATGCACGACTGGCCCAGCCTACTGTCCGCTGATAATGAGTGGCATAGGCAGTACCCACCCCTAAGGCACCTCATATACCACAATGCCCACACAAAGCAGCTGGCAGAGCCCAGCACCCATGCTAAGCAACTGTGCAGCCAAATGCCCACTCTTTAAAGGACGTGGAGAACCTCAACGCCCACCTAAACAGCTGGCACACACCAATGCTCACCCCTAAAGAGCTGGCACAGAACAACACCCACTCCAAGAAGCTGGCATGTATATCAGGGCCGACACTGAGGAGCAAACATAGCCAGACACTCACCCCAAGCAGCTGGCACACCCCAAAGTTCACGAGAAGCACTTGCCTCTCTCAGGGCCCACTCCAATTATATGTGTGCACCCAGAGCCCACTGCAACAGATGCCTTGCATCAATGCCCACAGCAACAGCTGGCATATCCTTATGCATAGTTGCATGGAGATATGTCTTCCAAGCAGGTGGCATCCTTCCAGTGTTTAACACATGTAACTGGCATATTCAAATACCCATTGCAGGCATAGTCCTAAGACCACCACAGCAGCTGGTACACCCACATGCCCATGAAGAGAAGCTGGTACACCCACATAATCGCCACAGCACCATGTTTACCCACATGAGCAAAACAAGAAGCTGGTATAGTCACATGATCACTACAGCAGCTGGTACACTCACATCACCACTACAGCAGCTGGTACACACATGCCCACCACGAGAAGCTGGTACACCCTCATGACCGCCACCGCAGCTGGTACACTCCCATGATCAATAAAGCAGCTGGAACACCCACTTGACCACCACGAGGTAGTTTGGTCTGCCCTGTTCCCATGATGCACTGGGCCAGGGTCAGACTAATTTGCATATAGCCAGGTTCTGAGCTGGGATGGTGCAGTGAGCTAAAAAACGGTGATGGATCAAGCCCTGATCTTTGGACTGGGTAAGAGTGGTCTGCTTAATTCAGACACTCTGTTCATCAGCACCCCCTTTTCTGAATCGGCATGTATATCAGGGCCGACACTGGGGAGCCAACATAGCCAGACACTCACGCCAAGCAGCTGGCACACCCCAAAGTTCACGAGAAGCACTTGCCTCTCTCAACGCCCACTCCAATTACCAGCAACATTGCACCACTCACCCAACGTAACTGTCATACTCAAGTGCCTGCCACAACCAGCTGTGATGCCCGTATGCCCATCACCAACATTTGGGCACCCAGAGCCCACTGCAACAGATGCCTTGCATCAATGCCCACAGCAACAGCTGGCATATCCTTATGCATAGTCTCATGGAGATATGTCTTCTAAGCAGGTGGCATCCTTCCAGTGTTTAACACATGTAACTGGCATATTCAAATACCCATTGCAGGCACAGTCCTAAGACCACCACAGCAGCTGGTACACCCACATGCCCATGAAGAGAAGCTGGTACACCCACATGATCGCCACAGCACCATGTATACCCACATGACCAAAAAGAGAAGCTGGTATATTCACATGATCACTACAGCAGCTGGTACACTCACATCACCACTACAGCAGCTGGTACACACATGCCCACCACGAGAAGCTGGTACACCCACATGATCGCCACAGCACCATGTATACCCACATGACCAAAACAAGAAGCTGGTATAGTAACATGATCACTACAGCAGCTGGTACACTCACATCACCACTACAGCAGCTGGTACACACATGCCCACCACGAGAAGCTGGTACACCCTCATGACCGCCACCGCAGCTGGTACACTCCCATGATCAATAAAGCAGCTGGAACACCCACTTCACCACCACGAGAAGCTGGTGCACGCACATGCCCAAGACAGCAGCTGGTACACACCCATTACCACCACGAGAAGCTGGCAAAGCCCTGCCCTGTGTTGAATCCGAGCTCATACCTATGCTATTAAATGTATTTTCTGACCTCCTGTGTGGACACATCCTTTGCATGTTGGTTAGTGATGTGTGGGACCTTTAGTTAGAACAGTTCTTCTCCCATGGATCCCCTGAAGCGTGCATAATGTCCCCTGGTTGTTCTACAGAAACACACTGACGTCAGTACAGTTCTGACGTCATACCGTGAGACAATAACACGCCGCCCTCGTTTTGACATCACACCGTTCTGCTGCCTCGAGTAACTAACCATGACGTGTAGTCTGTTCGAAGCAAAACCTCTACCACTTCCGGTGTGCCTTGAACAAGCAGCAGGTGACCTGGAAAAAGAAGGCACTTGTGCAACCGCGCTCCTCCCTATGCGGCCCACGTGTGCACGTGCCCTGCTGACAGGCAGGCGCCATTGTTCCTTCCTTTCTGGGCATTCAGTGCGAGTGGCACCGCGGCCACGGGTCCTTACCCTTGAGATGGAGTGCTAAGTGCTGTTCCCACTCCAGCACGCCTGGAGCTACAAGGAGAACAGCCGCTTCTGTTCATAACCGGTTTCGCCTCTTTGTTTCATTGAGGAGTTCATATTCAGGAGACGGCGCCACGTGCAGCGCAGGGGGGTCGAGGGTGCAGTGTTGACTAAGGACAAGAGACACAGCACCCCTCCTCACGGCTTTCCAGTGCCACCGTGCCCGCTGCCTGGTATATATGAACCAACACCCCAGCCCCTGAGTGTCCCTAGGCACTCTCTGCCCCCTGGTGGCAGAATGCAATCATTACTTTTTATACCGAACTTGCTACCATTCTTCCAGCTCCAGAGCACAGTAAACAGCAAATGTCATTAACAGGCTCAATGTTGCTCGAGTTTATTAACCGCAGAAGGATAAGAGGGCGAGTCGGCACTGCCGGGCATAAACCTTGCACCCAGCAGGCCATACACAGCTGCAGGTGGCGCATTAACCCATTGAGCTATCTATGTACGATGTACTAAACAAGACCTGGAACAGGCAGGGGTAGTTGACAGTATCCTTTTTTGTAGATCAAGAGATAGAGTAAGACAATGTACTACATACGACATATTTGGAACATTCAGTACACGTTAGGATGTTGCTCAACTCCATGTTCCTCTTGAGAAAAGGCACTTATTTTCACTACTCATCCTAAGCGTGACAGCTCCTTCTCCACTACCACTTTAAGCGTGGCAGAGCTCTGTTTCACCTCCCCACCCAAAGCGTGGCAATACTCCCTTTTAATGCCCCATCCCAAATGTCCCACCTGTGTCCTGGTGGTGTGGTTGCTGGGCCGGCACGCCCACTCCGGCAGACATCAAAGGGCCGTGCAGAAGGACACAGGCAGTGGTGCCAGGTGCACAAGAGGAACGGGCGAGGACGCGTGCAGGCCGCGTAGCACCAGACGTGCCACAAGCGCGAGACTGCCGTATCCCACCTGGATTCTCCTTTGCACCAGGCACCTGTAGCCAATCAGTGCCCGCTGCCAAGGAGAACCTAGGTCTGGCCTTGGAGACAACATTAGCTGAACCAGGCTTGGAAATCATTGAACAATATAGTCAGCTGCAGGTTACGTAATTATAGGGCGAATCACTGGTACATCTACTAGGCTGCTGCCCTGCATTACTCCAGCATCCGCGTATTCTGTTAAAACCAATGTTCCTGAGACTTGGGACCAGAAGACGCGCCGATACAGTGGCACGGCTTCAGTCAAGTATAGAGTCTTCAGATCTGGCCAAATTTGGCAAATATATGAACATGACACAAAGGGCCCTAATCGGAAACAACGCAGAGGAAAAACGTGGGGTGGCAACTGTTGAGCCTCCGAAAGTAACAGAAGGAGTATTGGCAAATAGCCCCTCCCAGGAAAGAATTGCACGGCACCTATAGCCCCACGATGAACTAAGAATTAACTTCCCATGAAAACCCAGGGATTACGGACCATTGCTAATATTTAATTTTAAAAACAATGAATTTAAGAACAAGGTCACATTTTAAACTCGGTCTGGTATTACTGACCAAATTACAGTCCTAAATTATTATACACGTTTAGATAAATGTTTTATAATGTCATCAGATACATATTTTATTGTAATTCTGGATAATGTACTGCAATTTTACAAAGATTTTAAGTAATTATGCAAAAAAAATGCATTCATTCAGTCATTCATTAGCTGTCGAACTATTAAGTTTCAGCCAAAAATCATACATAATTTTTTATTTTGCAGTTTTGATATAGCACAAACTCGACCCAAAGGTATTGGAGCATTTTACATGAGCACCAGTTAACGTTACACAAGGACACATTCATTTTTGGTAGGCACAGGGAAATTAAGTGATTTGCCCAGAATCACAGGATGCCGAGACTCATACCTGGTTCCCCAGCGCCAAAAACAGCATTAACTGCTTTGCCAGCCTATGGGTTTCCCCAATAAGCTATACATAATATACAATGCAGTTTTGTATCCGCTTTGGGTCAGTGGGCTTCATTCATTGGTGTGTTCAAATGTCATTCACATTTTGCTTTTCTCACTTAAGCATAAATCAAGGGACAGTGGAGAAACCTTTGCACATTGCTCACATCCACCGAAAATATTTATTTTCTCTTCTTGTATTTAACTTTTTATATTAACTTTAAATACTGGTTGTTTTATTTTGCCACCACTCTTTTTTTTTAAGTTTATGTCATAAAATGTTTAAATGACATTGCACCACTGTAGCTGAATGCAATTTGAGTGCTAGTTCAGGTGGGGATTTAGCCTTGCCTCCATAATAAAATAATAACATTAAAATGCATGGCACAACTGAAAGGTTTGTTGTTTTAAAACACCACTCGTAAAACTGTCACGTTGAGTTATGTTTTTTAAATTATTCATCTTTTTCCAAGTATAATGTGGCCACATGTAGGTAACATCATATTTTCTATTTTCATAGAATATGCTTGCAAAAAAATATGAAAATAAACATTGCGCTAGCTTGCCAACGCCAGGCTTGTTGGCTTTGCCAATGTTTGTTTTACATGCTATCGCTGTCTGGGCAAACAATTCACCCAAGTAGTTTCAGATTAATGCAGGAATCAGTTTCTGAAAGTCGACCTACCAGTGGGCGAGAAATACCCACCAATGTAAAGCAAAAGGTGTGGCAGCATTTTAGTAAGTTTTGATCTGTTTCACTCAGAAATATCCTTTTGGGTTCAAATATGCAAATTATATAATGCAGCAGGTGATCGATTATGTGGAACATGCGACAAGTCTGTACTTATGTGTAAAACGCTGTAGCCCCCGAATTGCATAAGAACAGAGGCTTTGCCAAGATGGGTAATGTTGACTTAGATGTGTGAAGCAGCAACAGAATGAAAAACAAACAAACAAACAATTTAAAGTGCAACATTCTGTCCTTAAAGAGTGAGTAAGTAAATGCAGTGCCATCTGGGCCCCTAAGTACCCGATCTGACTGTGACTCACCTGCCTCGGGGCATCACTATGCCCTCCCCTTGTGACGCGCCTAAGCACAGAACCAGTAGGCCCAACCTGGTGCACTCAGCTGATGCCTGCTGGTTGCCAGCAAGAGCTGCAGCACTCCAGGGGAGGAATAACAACAGGACTTATTTAAGCTCAATGTAAACACAACATATCAAACAAAGAGGCAATGGAGTAAGCAGACCGAGGCCTGGCCCACTTGAGCTCTGGAACAGCTCCAGGTCTGGGACTGCCTTAGTCAGTTTTTGATTACTCGTCAACCTATTGTGCACATGGAGAGCATAGATTGAGACTGGAGAGTTGAAATATTAGTGCAAATGTAGAGATCAGTTGAAGATCCTTTTCATTCCCCTCTTACCTCAAGGCCCCACTAACAGATAGGATGTTTTTTGAAAGAGTGGAGCCCATTGACTGAATTGTAAAGCCCTTCCTGTCCTGATGAAGACCCTGGAAATGACCATTAAGAGCAGAAACATTGACAAAATTATACTTAAAAATGAGCCATTTCTGTGTGCTTTGCACATTAGAGTTTGGATGATTTGAACCAATTAAGTGTTCCCATTTAATTGAAAACCATCAATTAATTGTTTTTACTAAGTGATGGTCTAGGTTGCAATATAATTGTTAGCAAACCCTTCAGCCTGTTGGGCCACATTCTACTTTCTTTAAGATTTACGAACATTCTCACTGAGTTTTGCACTATTTTATGAATCACGAAGGGTTGATAACACTCAGACTGGTTCATAAAAATATTTAATGTCAACCGTGCGACAAACTCGGGTTTAAGTGAATGTAGCTTGACCTTGTTTGAAAGCCGGATCAAAAGCGCAACAATAGCCCCTAGTTTTTGATGGTTTTGCACATTTCTGTTGAAAGCATTAATTTCTTATAGATTTGGATACCCTGGCTGCTGCTCTGCAATAGAAGCTTCAACAATTATTTTCTTGAATTGTGAAGTAAACAGAAAAGAAAAGTCTACTACGGATACAAGTGTGTGAACTTGTGTGTAATTGCTGTATGATAGTGTATGTTTTAGATGGAAGGCCAGCCATACTGTAGCGATCGAGGCCGAAACCTGTGGTGCGTCAGCGGTTCCAGCCTCCCTATACCAGGATTGTCTGTTAACATTGTGCTCTGCAGCCCAGGTTCCAGGCCCTCACATGTCTAGCTCTGATGTATTAGCAGTGCTCCACTGCATTGGTTCCAAGCTTCCTATGCCTTGCACTGATATGTGTGCAGTGCTCTGCAGTGCTGGTATACGTGGCACTGATTGTATGCAGTGTTCTGCAACTCTGGTTTACATTGGACCAGTGCTTAATTTGAGCCTGTGGTTTCTGGTGCTCGGCACAGGCACTTAATTCGAAAAAAAACAGCGCTTGTGTCAGTCTGCCACAAGGTGGTGCTGTCTGGCTAATTAAGAGATGAGCACAACAACAGTTAATTATAAATTTAATATAAATTAAAAATGACTATTACCTGCCACCCAAGCAATTCCACCAGCACTGGTGGCTTGGAATAATGGTTTGTGACACTTGTAGCCATATCATGGTTAGTACTTGTGTTAATATAATTTGTGGGATGGCAGTGGCAATGTGTGCTGCAAGTTGCAGTGGCCCCCTGACGACAGCCCTGGCACTTATTTATTTTGTTTACAAATTAAGCTCTGCCTAGCACTGATATGGATACAGTGCTCTGCAGCGCTGGTCCCAGGCCTCCAGGTACCTAGCCCTGATGGTATGCAGTGCTCGGTAATGCGGTTTCAGGCCTCCCTTTGCAGTCATGTGTATGCTGTGCTCTGCCGCACTGTCCCGGGCCTCCCTTTGCACTGCGTATGCAGAGATCTGCACTGCTCGTTCCATGCCCTGGGGCTCTGATGTGTAAGCTGTGCTCCACTGCACTGGCTCCAGCCCTTCTTATACCTAGCACTGATATGTATACATTGCTCTTTAGCGCTGGTTCCAGGCCTCCCTTTGCACTGATGTGTATGCAGTGCTCAGCAGATCTGTTCTAGGCCTCACTTTGCCTCGCACTGATGTGTATGCAGAGCTCTTTAATGCTTGTTCCTGGCCTCCAGGTACTTAGCACAGATGTGTATGCAGTGTTCTGCAGCGCTGGTTCCAGGCCGCTAGATGCTTAGCCCAGATGTGTATGCAGTGCTCTGCAGCGCTGGTTCCAGACATGCAGATACTTAGCACAGATGTGTAAGCAATGCTCTGCAGCACGGGTTCCTGGCCTCCAGATACTTAGCACAGATGTGTATGCAGTGCTGTGCAGCGCTGGTTCCAGGGCTCCAGATTACTTTTCACAGCTGCATATGCAGTGCTCTGCAGCGCTGGTTCAAGGCCGCTAGATGCTTAGCCCAGATGAGTATGCAGTGCTCTGAAGCGCTAGTTTCAGGCCGGTAAATGCTTAAACCAGATGTGTATGCAGTGTTCTGCAGCGCTGGTTCCAGGCCGCTAGATGCTAAGCCCAGATGTGTATGCAGTGCTCTGCAGCGCTGGTTCCTGGCCTCCAGACACTTAGCACAGATGTGTATGCAGTGCTGTGCTGATTCCAGGCTCCAGATTACTTTTTCACAGCTGCATATGCAGCGCTCCGCAGCGCTGGTTCCAAGCTGCTAGATGCGTAGCCCAGATGAGTATGCAGTGCTCTGCAGCGCTGGTTCCAGGCCGCTATATGCTTAGCCCAGATGTGTATGCAGTGCGCTGCAGCGCTGGTTCCAGGCCTCCAGACCCTTATCCCAGATGTGTATGCAGTGCTCTGCAGCGCTGGTTCCAGGCTGCTAGATGCTTAGCCCAGATGTGTATGCATGTGCTCTGCAGCGCTCGTTCCAGGCCGCTAGATGCTTTGCCCAGATGTGTGAGCAGTGCTCTGCAGCGCTGGTTCCAGGCCGCTAGCTGTTAAGCCCAGATGTGTATGCAGTGCTTTGCAGCGCTGTTTCCAGGCTGCTTGATGCTAAGCCCAGATGCGTATGCAGTGCTTTGTAGCGCTGGTTCCAGGCATGCAGATACTTAGCACAGATGTGTATGCAGTGCTCTGCAGCACTGGTTACTGGCCTCAAGACACTTAGCACAGATGTGTATGCAGTGCTGTGCTGGTTCCAGGGCTCCAGATTACTTTTTCACAGCTGCATATGCAGTGCTCTGCAGCGCTGGTTCCAGGCCGCTAGATGCTTAGCCCAGATGTGTGAGCAGTGCTCTGCAGCGCTGGTTCCAGGCAGCTAGATGCTAAGCCCAGATGTGTATACAGTGCTTTGCAGCACTGGTTCCAGGCATGCAGATACTTACCACAGATGTGTATGCAGTGCTCTGCAGCGCTGGTTTCAGGCTGCTAGATGCTTAGCCCAGATGTGTATGCAGTGCTCTGCAGCGCTGGTTCCAGGCTGCTAGATGCTAAGCACAGATGTGTATGCAGTGCTCTGCAGCGCTGGTTCCTTGCCTCCAGACACTTAGCACAGATGTGTATGCAGTGCTGTGCTGGTTCCAGGGCTCCAGATTACTTTTTCACAGCTGCATATGCAGTGCTCTCCAGCGCTGGTTCCAGCCCGCTAGATGCTTAGCCCAGATATGTATGCAGTGCTCTCCAGTGCTGGTTCCAGGCCGCTAGATGCTTAGCCCAGATGTGTATGCAGTGCTCTGCAGCGCTGGTTCCAGGCCGCTAGATGCTTAGCCCAGATGTGTATGCAGTGCTGGTTCCAGGCCGCTAGATGCTTAGCCCAGATGTGTATGCAGTGCTCTGCAGCGCTGGTTTCAGGCCGCTAGATGCTGAGCCCAGATGTGTATGCAGTGCTTTGCAGCGCTGGTTCCAGGTATGCAGATATTTAGCACAGATGTGTATGCAGTGCTCTGCAGTGCTGGTTCCAGCCCTCTAGATGCGTAGCCCAGATGTGTGAGCAGTGCTCTGCAGCGCTGGTTTCAGGCCGCTAGATGCTAAGCCCAGATGTGTATGCAGTGCTTTGCAGCGCTGGTTCCAGGCATGCAGATACTTAGCCCAGATGTGTATGCAGTGCTCTGCAGCGCTGGTTCCAGGCCGCTAGATGCTTAGCCCAGATGTGTATGCAGTGCTGGTTCCAGGCCGCTAGATGCTTAGCCCAGATGTGTATGCAGTGCTCTGCAGCGCTGGTTTCAGGCCGCTAGATGCTGAGCCCAGATGTGTATGCAGTGCTTTGCAGCGCTGGTTCCAGGTATGCAGATATTTAGCACAGATGTGTATGCAGTGCTCTGCAGCGCTGGTTCCAGCCCTCTAGATGCTTAGCCCAGATGTGTGAGCAGTGCTCTGCAGCGCTGGTTTCAGGCCGCTAGATGCTAAGCCCAGATGTGTATGCAGTGCTTTGCAGCGCTGGTTCCAGGCATGCAGATACTTAGCCCAGATGTGTATGCAGTGCTCTGCAGCGCTGGTTCCAGGCCTCTAGATGCTTAGCCCAGATGTGTATGCAGTGATCTGCAGCGCTGGTTCCAGGCTTCTAGATGCTTAGCCCAGATGTGTGAGCCGTGCTCTGCAGCGCCGGGTCCGTTCCAGGCCTCCACAGGACCGCTGCACAAGCCGTGGGTCAGCCTGACTCAGTCTCTCAGATCACACATTGCAGAAACCGGATAATTTTTTTTTTACATTTCCTGTTGGAAAATGTGATCTGAGCTGCTCTGAGAAGTGTGACTCAGACACCGTCCTTCTCCCCTCCCGCCAAAAGTCACCCTTCGGTTCTGAAGCAGACCCGCCCCCAGCCGAGCTGGCGATTGGCAGCTCCGGAACCCAATGCGAGAAGGACAGCGAAGGCCGCATCAAGTGCCCACGGGCACCCCACGTGATACCCATCTGCTTCCAGGGCTGCACTGAGCCAACACCACACAAATACAGGCAATTTATAGGCCTGACAGGCGGCCAGGAAGTCCCCAGACGCATGCTCAGAGCCATGATGCAGTGATTTCAGTCTATGTGTGACTGTCTTTTAGATTCTTGGGCATCAGCGAAGCCTGCTGTCTGTGGGCAGCCGCAGCCCCGTCGTAGACACGAGCAGCTTCGCCTGGGTGGAGACTGTCGGTGAGACGTACGTGCGGGTGCGGCTGCTGCTGACCTAATGGTCAGCCGACGCCCGGTGTAACCACGCCCTTCCCTCGCACTCACTCCGGTACCGTGGCCAGGCCGGAGGCGGGGCAGGTCGAGTGGAACTCTTAAGGGAGATGGTGTCTGCGGCAAAGCGCGCAAGATCAAAGGAGAGTGGGTGGAGACGCTGCAACTGAGGCGCCAGCGCTTCGCAGAATTTTGACCTTGTTCCACGTTCTTCAAATGCTGTACTTTGGCTCAGCCTCTCACCTACACTCTTAGAGTAAGGGGGCAAAAGGAAGGCGTGTCGGGGCTATTGTAAGTTTGAAAAGCATGAGATCTTGACAAGCGCGCCCTTAGGGCCTGGCCTCCCGGATCTCCGCCACACCCCCATAGTCAGTCCAGTAGCCTGGTTGGCTACTAGACAGAAAGTCCTTCCGGGTCGTCTATGACGCAATTCCGGCATGAGCCACAGTAGTGGAGGGCGGAGCCAAGGGGGATATTTAGCCCCAGGTACACAACTGCTCGCCCTCTTTTTCCTGCGCTGGACACCTGACCAGGAATATCGTCTGAATCTCCCACCCAACCGTCCCTGAATTAGTGGTTCTAGGATGGGTAAGAGGGCGATTGGCGGAAAAGAGGCCATAGAACATTGATTTGCAAGGGGGTAACGGGAGGCCGGCTTACATACTCCCGTGGCCAGCACTGAGGGGAGAGACGGTAAGCTCTCCACAGAGAGAATGGGGACACCGGCTGGGGAGGCAAGCGCGCCAGGTCACACGAGCCTCCTTGGCAGCCGGGTGGTAGAGGGGTGGGCCCCTGGATATGACGGACAAGGATCGTGGGCTGGGGGCTCACCGCTCAAGGACACAGGTGGGTTGCGCCTTGCGTGGTTTTCAGTTTGGAGATGCGAGCCATAGGTCCCATTTGTGCTGGAGGAAGTAGTTATTGCATAACCGGTGGTTATGAACAGTTATACTTGTACATATTAAAAATGTAAAAATTTGAAATCTGTTGGGGCGATTGTAAGTTATCAGGGTAGCTCAGCCTGGATCTAACGTACAACACCCTCTCCTCTAGCGCTTGAAGCAAAACCCATGCAGTCTGACAGGCATGAGGCTGGGGAGGGTGGGGGGCAGACTCTTGTGTGGCACCACCTGACAGGGTTGGATTGGGATTGAAAACTGGCCCGGGCACGCTAAAAAAAAGTGGTCCATATTTGACTTTCCACAAAACACTGCTTCGGCGAAGTTTTATAAAAAGAAGGGAGGGGGGTCTCTGACAGAGGCATGCTTTCTTAACTTTATTTAGATAAAAAAAATGCACAGATTAGTTCACACTGGTGAAACACAACTGAAAACAAATGAGACTACTTCTGCTCGGGCCCCCTGGCCCTGCTCAATATGCATACATTAATGGGTCGGCCCAGTGAGGGGAAAAGGAGTGACACCTCTGCCCTGTTGATAAAAGGGAGGTAATGGATGCCCATCTGCCTCCAGAAAGGCCACTCAGGCACCCACTGGGCCGCCGGGGGCATATGAACAACAGACACAGCCCAAATCGGCTCACCGGCTGCCCAAAAAAGAAGCCCACAGCTTAAACTCGGATACGGGCCTCTCGACCATTGCAGAGTGCCCGCCTTACCAATACGACCCTGCTGCCCAAGAGGAAAAGGTGAAGGGAGAGAACCAGGAGAGGCAGCTAGGGCAGAGGTGAGGAGTTAGACAGATGAATGAAGGGGCATGGTGAGACACACACATCTAGTGACGAACGGAGGGTGTAATAAGAGAGATGGGGAGAGAGGGAGCTTGTGGTGAATGAAGAAAGGGCGCAAGACTTAGTGGGCTGGAAGAGATGGTGACTAATAAAGTGGCGGGGCAAGAAGAGACGAGACTAGGAGATGGTTGGGCATTTGAGAACAGAAGGCCAGGGTGAAAAGTGATGCAAGAGTCTGTCGGTGATAAATGGAGGGGTAGATAGATAAGGATTTTGGAAATGCCAGGGCATGTGTGGGTGCTGTCAGGGACCATAAGACCAGTAGGGGGATCTGAGGGGCAGGACCTGCCCATCATTTTTTAATTTAAGGTAAACAGTTCCCTTACTTTTTATGAAAAGACAACCGTTCCAAGACGGTTAATTCCGAGAGTTGAAGTGCTTCAGCTGAAGTGTAAGTCAGGTAATCTCCTTTACTGTGAAACCGAGGGAGGGGCAGACCGCTAAACAAGCCTTCCTGCCAGGGTGCCTGCTGCCTGAAAGACATGGACATTTGCACAACGAGTCGATCTTCAAATGTAAAGGGAGCTCGGGATGCCGGCATTGACTTTAATTAATGGAATCACATGACCCTTCTGGGCAAAGCAGACTTCTTATTCAAATTTCCAATTTTTGGGGCCTGTGTTATACCCCTACCTATTCTCCACTGCTCCAACCACTATTCAGTTCTGCGGCTCTCTGGTTACAGGCACAGACCTCTATTAGCGGTTTCATAAACCATGATAGTGCATTTCCCACTGATTAAATCATGAAACATTTGTTTCACTTTTAAGCTGTGTGTTCTTTCATATGTACACACCTGAAGGTGAAAGGCCGAAAAAAGTTACAGAATATTTTGTTTTTTTTAGTCATGCCTTTTACCCCCCTGCTTACTCACCCCACCCTCATTGTCACAACATCACAGTTCCCTTACCTTTTTTAATCCACTTTGACTGCTGGAGAAAATGGGGGAGGGGGTGTTTCTAGAGGTTATGAGTTAGCAAAATGTCCATCTCTGAGGTGTTAAACGTGAGATAGTTATAGCACCTCGAAGCTTTAGTAGGTCAGGAACCCTCAGAGAAGGACCCTGAGAAGTGCCTTGTCTGACACCCCGTCATCAGTGGGTGGCCTCTGCGAATATGGCCAAAGCTCTCCCATGTTCCCCAGAATGAAAGCCGGAGGGCACATGTACACATTACACAAACGAGGCGGTGAATCCCAGCCCACATGAAGGTCCCAGTACATAAGTCGCGCACACACATTTCACTTCCGAACTGCCCTCTCACTAAAGAAAGAAAGGACAGAGCACAGACCAGGGCAGTCTCTCTGCTATGAACATCAGTAAGGTGCCACGGCAGGATGCTGTGGTCCACGGTGTGGATGCCAAGCGCGAGCTGAGCATCGGCAAGCGCGCCCTTAGGGCCCGGCCCCCCGGCCCCTGCCCTCCTACCTGGTCCAGATAGGGGCGACCGGTCTGCCAAAATGGGCGACCGGCCGCTTATCATTTCCGGGGTCAGGGTGACGCACTTCCGGTGCGACAGAGGGCGGAGCCTGGTGACCTATTTAGGCACTGGGGGCAGTGACCCCGGCCTCTCCTCCCTCTGTAGCACCGGATCGTGGCGGTCTACTTGAAGCGTCCCTCCTACAGCCCTTAGGATAATTTGAACTTGGTTTACCCTAGTTCCTTGTTATCTTTCCCAGCTGTGGTGGGTTTTTTCTGTAAACGTAGACCGGAGGATTTGGGAACGGCGGCGAGACAACACGGCGGAGCCTGGTGGAGAGGCGAGGAGGAGCGCGTGGGACTCGGAGACCGTCCGTCTCGCCAGGTAGGGAGCCGGGTGCTCGGGGGGCCTGCTGGCGGCCGCCGCCGACGGGAGGGGGTCGGTGGTGTAAAGTTAGTGTGGGACTGCTCCGGTGGTCTGCGGCTGCCAGTGGGGCTCCGGGGTGCGGGCTCCTTCGGGGGCGACATGGGCGGTCTTCGAAAGGGGATGGGGTAGCTAGGTATCCGGAGTCTCGAGCAGCCTGAAAGGGAGCAGCGCCACATAGGCGCGAGGCAGAGTCAGGCTTGAAACCGCGTGGTCTGATGCAACCAGTAAGCAGCAATAATCGCGAGCGTACCTCGTGGCTGCTCATGGGCTGTGGGTAAGCCGTCTGCATTGCTAGTTGGGGTGGTTAATGCCCATTCGTGGAGGGAGTATTAGTATTTGGCCCCTGAAGGTTTTTAACGGCTTGCGGGATTTGGCAGCAGGGCGACGAGTGCTCGGCGCGGGCAATGGTGCCACAGTGTGTGTTTAGCGGTGACATAATGGTGTATTTACTTTTTCTCCCATGGGGATCAAACAAGTGGATATCCTTGTACTGGACACACATGGGGGTTATCGTGGGATCACAGCCCATCATAAGGCAGGAGTCAATTGCAGAGGGTGGGTGGTATATGTGACCCTCAGATGAAAGCAGGTAAAGCTGGTGTTGTCGTAATAGGCGGAGGCCTAGGAATGTTGGTGTAGTGGAGCAGGTGGCGATGTTGAGTGTACTGCGTTACCAAGCCCTGCTCAAGCTGGGATCCCCTTAGCTTATATCATGTTGTCTCTGTGATGGCTAAGTGAGCGGATGCCGAGATGCAGCTCGGGCCTGGTGACTGCCCCTGTGACCGGCAGTAGTGGTCAATGGTAGAAGATCTTAACTGGTAAAGTGCATGTCTTCATAACTTGCAACCCGGAATATCTGACTCTTGTGCCAGTATGCCGAGCGCGAGTCTAAAGGAGCGCGCCCTTCGGACTATTGGCCAGAAATATTAGCTGTATCGTTCGCTCCTGAGGTATTAGCAGTGTGGTTCGGTAGAACAGGCCGCTGTAGCGGGGTACTGCTCGGAGCTAGAGGTATCAGTGTGACCAGGGCTCATGGGTATTATGGAAGGTTGTGTTGGAAGCGACTTGTACTTTCCGCAGTCAGTCAAGGGGGTTGCTTTATATCGTTGTTGTCTGTAACCCGAACTTACGCTTGCAATCACCACTGGGTACATCTGGGTCTGGGGGTAGCGGCACAGTAAGTCTGTTTCTGTCCCTCTGAAAGTGCATCTGTCCCTCGGAAAGTGCAAAGGTATAGCTGTTAAGGCGCGTGGCAGCAGGCTGCGATCATACAGGGGTTCTTTGGTTACTGGATCTGTGGCACTTCGGAATAGTTATGTCATCATCGCCTCTCGGGGGTTTGATTGTGCACGAGAATAAGGGTCATAGTTTGTGCGTTTTTTCACTAGTTACACTTAATGGTGGAGCGGTCACACGCAGTAATCTATACTTTGGCAGCTTTGTTCTCGGTCCTCCTTAATCGAACCGGATCCTCTATGGTTCGTGGAAACACGTTGGTTAAATCATGCAGCGTGTCTGTGGATTAGTGTCTCGGCCGCGGTCAGGCGCAGTTCGTGTTTTGGCCAGTCGCAGTGCGGACTGTTGTACGTCAGGATTGCCTGTGTAGGTTTAGCCGACGCGGTCATTGCATTCGCGCTCCCCCTCATCTAGACACGGTTAAGAGCCATGACCAAATCAGCGGTCTTCTTATGTAATATAGATGGCTTCTTTGGGGACAGTCGCTTTACGGGTCGCTGCCTTTCGGATATATGTAATAACGCACATATGGTATGTACATTAGGCAATGTGTAGTCGACTGGTAACTGACTGCGCTGAGATAAAGCGAAACAGGGGCCTTTATCATTCCAAAAGGCGACGTGCTTCTTGTAAGTCATGGAAATTTCTGGCGGGTAACATGGCTCCTTGCTAGCTATATTAATTGTTTACATTAACATATGTGTATTTATAAAGCGTACATGCACTCATTACCTGGCCAGCGGGTGTCTGAGCCCACGTCACAGCAGCAGAAAGATAAGAGATACGTAAGGTCTAGAACTGGTACATAGCATGTGGGACGATTATAATACAAAGGGGTAATGGAAACTTTTTTTGTACTAGATTCTTATAATATTATTGAACGTGAAATGTCCTACGTTATTGAACACTCGATGATTTGAGGTATTTCAGCATACTATGGAATAAGTTGGGCGTGCCGGCAAGTCAGCCTGTTTTAAAAGGGGCGCTAACTGGGTGGAAATGCCTGCTTAGCTCAACTGGGAAACGTGGGAGGTCATGACCCAGCTGGCATATGGAAGGTGCCATCTTCTTCTAAGCCAATTTTAACAGTCACTCTTCAGACTGGGAATTCGTGACCTGGGAGAGCACATGGCTCTAGCATTAAGGCACGTCCGAGTGGGCATCATCTCTGTGTGAAATGGCCTTCATTCATACTTTGGGTTCTTCTCAAACATTAGGAGTTTTCAGTCCCGGTTTTTTCAGGATATCTTCAGCTGAGTGGCATCTGGGGAACGTAAAAAGATGAGAAATATAGACATTTTATAACACCGAAGAACGAGTTTTAATGTGTAGTATTCTCTCCAGTGCAACTACATTTACCACGCTTTGGCTATATCAATTGGTCCAGTTTGTTAAGTATGAAAGCGCCCTTGTTTAGTCCTACATGGGGGTACACAAGAATCAATGGGGCACACACTCTGTAAATCACATGGCACTCGTATCCATGCAGCGGTGCACTGTATAGCTTCCCAGTCGGCCTCTGACACAATGGCAAGGAAATGCATACTAATCCATCAACAAAAACCACGCAGGTGGGAAAAGATGTCTTGTACACACAGCATATGTGGCATTTAAGGTGGATTATGGCAGAAGGGGTCCATTTGGCAAGGGGATGGGAAACAGTCTATACTATGGTGGTGAAGCATGACCATCGCAATGGGTGGGTCATATTGGAGGAAGAAGACAGTGAATAACGTCGACCAGTGGCATGCCATAATTTGCATTCTTGGAGGAATGACCACGCGTAGGGAAGAGCACCGCAGATGAACCGAGTGGCGAGCCCACCGTTAGCATTGCTTGGCGCAGTAAGCAAGGCAGCCAATGACTGAGACAGTTTGAACAATTACCGAGGCAGATAGCGGTGCTGGGGAAAGCAGAGGATAAGTGATAGACCATTTTCTGAACATAGTAGACCCAAAGGCCCTGTGGATATGTGGGGGGGGGTGGGGGTGTGTTATTGGATGATTAAAGGGTAAACATGGAAAGATCCGGGCATACATATAAACGAATTTAGTAGTAATCAGTACACGGCAAAATTCACTCCCTACAAGGGTAGTCTGATATTGGGTGGGACAAATTACCTATCGGTAGGATTTGGTACAGAGGTATGTTCTGTCGCAATTATTCTATTTAGGCCGATATACATGACATGCCTTGTCTTTGACATAATGAACAAATCTGGCCTACGGACGCAGCATTATGGTCTTCCTGTGAATCAATCGGACCGGTAGCAATAATTTGTGGCTTATGGCCATAAGTACCACAGTGTGGCCTCATATCAGAGTATATAGACAGATAGAGGGCAAATTAGGGTTCCGCCTATCTTAGGGGGGGGCATAACAAAGATTCGATTGTATAAATCTGTTATACCACAGGTGTGCCAGGGGAGATAACCACTGCAGGGTGGCACAATGGGCAAGGTTGGGCGCTGGTCATCCTGCGGTGGCAGAGACCCGTTTGACTAGAATGGTGGTGTCAGAATTGCTGATGATTTGCCAATGACCATACGTGACTTTTCTATTTCTCTCCTGTTCAGTAGTGTACCCACGAAGGTGGTGGTGCCACAAGGCACTCGTCCATGCGGCAAGCAGCAAGGCAACCATGGCAAGGGCGAGTGGTATGGCCGAAGGCCTGAAGGTACCAGGTTTTCTGTATCGGGGCAGCCGGCCATGGGAGGAAGTTGAGAGCCTGGAATGTCTCGGTGAGGCGGCTCAAGTAGGAATTGCCCAAGGAGCGCTCAGTGTAGGGCCGCTTGGGTAACATTCCACCCGAATGGTTTCCATTTTCCGGAGAGGTGAGGTATCACAAGGTTGGAATTGACCTGGTGGGCTCAGCGAAGGGCTGCTGGTGTCACATTCCGCACCGGATGGTTTTTTCCGGTAAGGTGAGGTATCGCAATGATAAGGTTGGAATTGACCTGGTGGGCTCAGCGAAGGGCTGCTGGTGTCGCATTCCGCACCGGATTGTTTTTTCCGGTAAGGTGAGGTATCGCAATGATAACGTTGGAATTGACCTGGTGGGCTCAGCGAAGGGCTGCTGGTGTCGCATTCCGCACCGGATTGTTTTTTCCGGTAAGGTGAGGTATCGCAATGATGGGGTGCAGTTATCGGGCATCGGTACTTTGAGCCGGGTTGGAACATTAGGGTCTTTCACGCGGAGCGCAGGTGGGGAAGGTGACGGACCAGTGGGCCCTGGTCACCTTTGTGGCGGTAGAAAGACCTTGGAACAGTACAATTGACCGACGGAATGGACGGGAGTCCGCCTTGCGTACTCCCTAGGCTAGCACTGAGGGGGGAGACGGTAAGCTCCCCGCTGTGAAATAGGGCCCCGGCTGGGGAGGCTAGGGCGACAGGTTACGAGCCTCCTGGGTCCCTGGTCAGCCTGGTGGTCGGAGGGTGGGCCCCTGGAGAAGGCGGACAAGGAACAGAGGTTGGGGGCCCTCTCCTCATGAGTCGCAGGTGGGTTGCACCTCGCGTGGATGCACGGCATGGTAGAGGGGAGCCGGAAGTCCCCCCCCTCTTTGGTGTTGGAGGATTAGAAGCTGTATCTGGCGAAAGAAGATCAGGAAGACAAGAATAAAATTGTGTTGATAACTGCATTTAATGAATTTCTGAAATGCCTTGTCATGTTTATGAAAATGTCAAAAATATTAAACATGGCCGTTTTTTACACCCACACGAATCTCTGTGGTTGATTCTCATGTGGGTTGTCAAGTCATAAGGAGGGAGCGGGGAGCATGCTGGGGGATCCGGGCCCTATGCCAAGCGCGAGCTGAGCATCGGCAAGCGCGCCCTTAGGGCCCGGCCCCCCGGCCCCCGCCCTCCTACCTGGTCCAGATAGGGGCGACCGGTCTGCCAAAATGGGCGACCGGCCGCTTATCATTTCCGGGGTCAGGGTGACGCACTTCCGGTGCGACAGAGGGCAGAGCCTGGTGACCTATTTAGGCACTGGGGGCAGTGACCCCGG
Organism: Lissotriton vulgaris; assembly: GCF_964263255.1. Taxonomy (NCBI): domain Eukaryota; kingdom Metazoa; phylum Chordata; class Amphibia; order Caudata; family Salamandridae; genus Lissotriton; species Lissotriton vulgaris. The sequence goes on from NC_141691.1 coordinate 2,012,932,433, forward strand.
CCTCTCCTCCCTCTGTGGCACCGGATCGTGGCGGTCTACTTGAAGCGTCCCTCCTACAGCCCTTAGGATAATTTGAACTCCCACCCACCCGTCCCTTTAGCTCAGTGGTCAGTGGGGCGTGTTGCGGTAGAAAGACCTTGGAACAGTACAATTAACCGACGGAATGGACGGGAGTCCGCCTTGCGTACTCCCTAGGCTAGCACTGAGGGGGGAGACGGTAAGCTCCCCGCTGTGAAATAGGGCCCCGGCTGGGGAGGCTAGGGCGACAGGTTACGAGCCTCCTGGGTCCCTGGTCAGCCTGGTGGTCGGAGGGTGGGCCCCTGGAGAAGGCGGACAAGGAACAGAGGTTGGGGGCCCTCTCCTCATGAGTCGCAGGTGGGTTGCACCTCGCGTGGATGCACAGCATGGTAGAGGGGAGCCGGAAGTCCCCCCCTCTTTGGTGTTGGAGGATTAGAAGCTGTATCTGGCGAAAGAAGATCAGGAAGACAAGAATAAAATTGTGTTGATAACTGCATTTAATGAATTTCTGAAATGCCTTGTCATGTTTATGAAAATGTCAAAAATATTAAACATGGCCGTTTTTTACACCCACACGAATCTCTGTGGTTGATTCTCATGTGGGTTGTCAAGTCATAAGGAGGGAGCGGGGAGCATGCTGGGGGATCCGGGCCCTATACTATTTCCGTCTGGGTAGGTCTATCTTTATCATTGGCGGTTGCAATTGAATTAAAGTTTTCCAGACTTTGTCGAGTTACTTCTTAGTTCAGCCAGGTCTTATAGGGGTTTCAGACTTTACCTCGGGTCCTAATGTTGGGTCCTAGCCTTACATTAGATTCGGGCCCTTAGCTTTTCTTTATCTCAAATAGTTGTTTTCAGGGGTGTTGGTTCGATTGGTTTAGTTTTGCGACTAAGTACTACAAATCCCAGACTGCAACAGGAGGTAGGCCTGAGAAGAGAGATCAGGTCCCAGTTGATGAATTGGGGGGGTGGAGGCGTATGTTATATATATTTTTATAGCGTGCTAATCACCCGTGAGTGTATCCAGGCGCTTTGCAGAAGGTTTACGCTACGGCTTCCTTGGTGAGGTTATTCAAAAAGCCAGGTCTTCAGCTTCTGCGGAATTTGAGAAGCGGTGAGGAGGCTCTTATATGGTTCGGGAGGGGGTTCAATGTTGTTGGGGAGATGTAAGAGAAGGTGCCACCTCCAGCTGTGGCTTCATGGATAAAGGGGTCCGTATGATAGGGAGAGTCCGGTATCGTTCTGCTCACTCACTCCCTTACATTTCCATGGCTTTGACTAGTGTTATAAAACAAAAAGTGTCCCTTCCAAACTGGCTGAGGAAGCCCCGTATCATAAGATCCAGGCTGACTGCATCACAAAGCCACAAACGCCTGAAGGGAAGGGGGTTAGTGGTGGTGGTGGTGGGAGCGGAGAGGTGTCTACGTTAGTCCCTTGTCCTTAACACTACAGATCAAGCCCAAGGCTAAGGTGGCGTCTTGAAGACATGAAGAACAGGTTCCAGGGTAAACAAGGTGACAAGCCATTTGATCTTCAACAATTCTCTTTCTTTCTCCCACGCTCACTACCCCTGGGCTACACTGTTCACGGAGACAAAAGGAAGGCCTAGAGATCTGCCGTCACTTTCGCACTAAAGGCAACCATAGAGCTTTGACTGACATTTACTACAGGTAGGGCTACTGGAAGTATGCGGCAGGGGAGCACCTAATTATACAGCAGGGTTGACTAAATAATGCAGCAAGAAAATGCTAATAATGCAGCATAATGCAGCACATTTTTTACAGTATTACTTCATTATTTTGTCTTTTTTACACATAGTAATACTGTATGGTCAAAAATGTTACCTCATTAATAGGAGTTAAATAACCAAATACAAAAATAATCCACGGAAAGGAGACCAGTTAACCTTCTTGAAGGGCCTTCCACTGCACGCAAACACATGTTACAACATTGTTAGTAACTTTTGATCCATTTGACCTTGAAACAATTTTTTTGTTAAGATCTGTAGATTGTGCAGCAGATGAATTATGTGGCAAATGAGGCAAATCCATAATTATGCGAAAAAAACATTTGTGGAATCACATAATTCAAGTGAGCTCACTACAGGGCATAGTTGGTGTGGGGGATCTCACACTTCAACTTTCATCAGTGTGGGGGGGTCTAACTTCCTTTTCTGCTGAGGGAGACTCTTAAGTTTTATTTTAAGTGGTGGCGATGTCACCTGAATGAATTCAAGGCCCTGCATCAATGTGCTGATGTTTGTTGTGTGAGGTTGCCAGATATCATCCGGACACCTTGATGTCAACCATGGGCTTTCATTTGACAAACAGATGCACGGTGGGAATGTTACGTTGTGCACATTTGTAGAGCGCACCGTCACCTGGGGGGGTATCCTGGCGCTGAGCAGGTGAGAGTCGAAGCACTCCGAGCGCCTAGCGGCACTACTCAACAAGCATTTACAATGCAATGGTTTTGCCTTTGTTAAAGTTAGAGCTATTGGCATTGCTCTTGACATTATTTTTATTTATGTTTTTTTTAACATAAATAAATGGCATTGTCATTTACAATGCCACTAGCTTTATCTCTCGCAAATGACACACACAAACACCCACAGAGAGCCCCCCCAACACACAGAGCCCCCCACACACACAGCCACACAGAGCCCCCCACACACACAGCCACACAAAGCCCCCCACACACAGCCACACAAAGCCCCCCACACACACCCACACAAAGCCCCCCACACACACCCACACAGAGCCCTCCACACACCCACACAGAGCCCTCCACACACCCACACAGAGCCCCCCACACAGCCCTCCACACACCCACACAGAGCCCCCCACACACCCACACAGAGCCCCCCACACACCCACACAGAGCCCTCCACACAGAGCCCCTCACACAGCCCTCCACACACCCACACAGAGCCCCCCACACACCCACACAGAGCCCCCCACACACACTGCGAGCCCCCTCCAGGCAAAACCTAAAAAATGCAAGTCCCAAATATTCATGGATTTACCACAAACATAGCACCTTTACGCAGGACCACAAGCAATTACGCCATGAGGCATTTAAAAGTTTGAGTACATTAGTTATTCAGTTGCCATGAAATAATGCTTTAGGCCCTGGAACACCAATGGTAAACACACGTAGCCGCCTGTCTCAGTCCCTGTGTTTTTATCTATTTATTTATGCAACTTTATATAGCGCAGACTTTACCCGAAGGTGTCAGAGCGCTTCACAGAAGTACCAATAATGAAATGAATGTGTGGTCACTTGTGGTGACATCGAGTTGCATCACTAGCCTGTGACATACGAGAAGGTCGTGTTTTTCAGCTGGCAAATGACGGAAGTAGAGTGCCCCATAGGGTCTGCTTCAGTGTTCATTGTTGGCTTTACCGGGGAATGCCCTGGCACTCTTCAAGCACTGCTCTTCATGCACACTCTCGTCCTTCAATTCCCTCCCCTAGTACTCTTCCCACACGGTCTCCTCCTCTTACACTACACTCTTCCCACCCGTCCCTCGCCCTTTGTCTGTTGTGAAGAAGATTGTCTATTGAGCAAGTGCTTGCTTGACTGTTTGTTTTTTTTTGCTTTTAATTCGAGTAGCCTTTTTTCGCATTCAGTTGGGCCAGACTGAAGCTCAAGCACAAACTGAAAAGATAGATAGATAGATTAGTGAAGCAGGTTGTCAGTAGTGTCGGGAAACACTGAAAGAGTAGTAGGTGGTAGTGAGTGGGCATGTGGGGGGGAGAAAGTGATGCACTCGCATGAAGTGCTGAAACCCAACTAAAAATATTCGTCCCCTCACTTCAACAGTGGAAGGTTGCAAGTCCTCCATCTTAAAACACAGTGAAGCAGAATTGCTCCTGGGGCCGGACAGATATAAGAAAAGGGAAGAAAGGCGTAGAATATGGATCAGGGATTCGAGATAGACAAGAAAACCATGCAATCCTAACCAAGTGTCTGAACCGCAGCCCACTCTGTATTGCATTGTGGCTAGTAGGTACTAGAGTACTAACATGTAAAGATGTATGTAGGTGAGACCTGAAAAGGCAAAACCTTGCCGAGGTCCTTTAGGTATGAACTTCACATATTTAAAAATAATACTACAAAATAAAAACAGTTTGCGAGTGAAAATAGATGGTGTATTTGGAGCCTCTACCAGCACTTGGATGAAATGGAATACCTCTTTTTGCACCTACTTTGTTTTCATTATTCCCCCAAGATGGCCGACACTGACTGCTAAACCCTGATGTGCTCTTGAGATGCGTGATGACATGAACGGACACCACAAGCACCACACACGTATTCTGTCTATCCCTCACCAGATAGAACACTCAGGCACTCCACCGACACGTTCTCTCCTGATAGAACATGTATTCCATACCAATATTACACTCTTATCATTAAATGAGGTAACTGTAAAGGCTGTTATTGACATTTTAAACAAAGGCAAGGAGACCACGGTGAGTAAAACTAGTAGCACATAGGGCTCCTACAACCTCAAGCAGGAAGGCCCACTGGCTGGCCTATCTTTGACTGATTTCGGCCAGGGTGGAGATTTTCTTACAGAGGCCCTCTGCTTGAACCACCAGTGTGGTGAAGCGCCTAAACTTATCTCCTACCAGCATGGGCCACATTAAGATTTAGAACACCGGCAAAAACAAACGGGAACTGTTAAATGCAGCTTCAGTATGTAAATGAACAACCCACGCATGTTATTTATTCATTGAATTGTTGAGTTTGTCGTTTTTTTTCCCGTGAAAAATGCTGTAGTGCAAATAACATCATTAGAAGGGCAGCTGTACTGGACACGCTATGGCTACGGACACTTAATTAATCCATCTCTGCCCATTGCAGATGTGTAGTGCTGGTGTTTAAGTAGTGCTGCACAAACCTGGTAGGGGGCTAATAAAGCACATTCTACAACAATAGAGCAGCGCGCTGGGCGCTGCCATCAGCCGGCCACGCCGGAGGGGGGTAGTCCTCTCACACAGGGACACTCTTCCACGCGACCTCCGTCTCGAATGCCTGTATTGAGAAGGCGCATGGCTGTGAGAAATGACGGATGAGGGGCGCTAGGCTCGCTCCCAAAACATGAATGGGAAACAAGTGTTTCTTTTTTTTTTTTTTTTTTAAATGTATCGCAGGGGGGGGGGGGGGGGGGAATCAATACTTCCCCACTTCTGTGCTATAGTCATACGGCTGCCACAATAAGATGTAGCTATCACTGTCTGCGGCTCCCAAACCTTCTCAGCCGAAGATTTACCGGAGACAGCTCTCGTGACTCGCAATGTCCTCGTGTTCTATATATAAATGCTCGGGGCCTCCTCTGGGTGAGTCTTGAGGGAATGCTAAACTCTGGACTAGACAGTAAGGCCCCTAATTTAGCTTTACCATTTTAGAAATTTCTAGTCGACCCATACCAAATAATAATCCACGTTTGTAAAGCGTCCACAATTTACCCATAAGGGTCCCTAGTCGCTGGGGGCCGTCGGGAAGATTAAGCAAGTGGGGTCGAGTCTCTTCCCCGCCTCCCTCCCGGGGTGCCGTTCTTACCTGCTGGACGGGGGTGTTGGGCCCCAGAAACCTGCTGGAACCGTTTCGGTAGGGTGAGGGGGCCAGGAGCCGGGTCCGGGTGGAGTGCAGCCGCCGCGCTGAGTCTGTGTCCGGGCTCCGGGGGCGGGGAAGGAGGAAGGCGGCCATGAGGAAACAAGCGGGAGGGGGCGGGAAAGGGGGAGGAGAGACGCTGACGACGGCCGACGACGGCCTTGGAGCAGGAAGGCGGCCATGAGGAAACAAGCGGGAGGGGGCGGGAAAGGGGGAGGAGAGACGGAGCACGAAGGAACAGATTCGACGGCCGGGAATGCGGACACCAAGAAACAAGCGGGAGGGGGCGGGAAAGGGGGACGAGAGGCCGGAGCACAAAGGCGGGCACTAGGAAACAAGCGGGAGGGGGCGGGAAAGGGGGAGGAGAGACGCTGACGACGGAAGGCGGGTGCCGGCAATGCCGGAACAGATTCGGGGGCGTTCCCGGCTTTCGCCTGACGTCGCGTGACGTCGGCAAAAGCCAAAGAATCTCGGGAACGCCCCCGTGTCTGGTCCGGCATTGACGGACAGGCCCCTCGTCCAATGGCTAGGCTCCATTTATGGAGCCAGCCAATGAATGACGAGGGCCGACCCAAACCCACACACAGTACTCATTAGGTTTTTGCCTGCGCAAAAAAGATGCGCAGAGCGCATCTTTTTGGCGAGGCAAAACCTAAAAAGGCAGGTCTTCGGCTTCTGGTGGAATTCAAAAAGAGAGGAGGAAACTCCGATCTGGAGTGGGAACGTGAATCCAATCATTTGGAGACAAGTAGGAGAAGGCTCGACCGCCATATCTGGTTTTCCGTGTGCAATTGTAGTCCCGGGAGAAAAAAAGAACCAACAACAGAATCCTTGTATCCAGATTAAAGCAAAACACAATTCTGTAGAAAAATCTCTGTAATATCTTTTCTGAAGCGGAAGGAGAGTAACATATTTGCCACAAGGTGAGCGGCACGAAGCAATGTGTGGTCAATGATTACCACGTGTATTCACTCTGTGCGTACTTTAAAGCAGCATTCTTCCTTCTTAGGTAATATATCATCTGACAGCGGTCCCCACCCTCGACAGAAAAACACTTAGTGTGAGCTGCACCCATGTCCCCGGGCCCGTCCCTTGTTCCTGAGAAGCCTGTTCAAAGGCTAAACTTCAGAGAGCCCTACACAATCACTCTTTCCTATGACAGGCCTGCATGTAGGAAAGTAATATAGCCGGGTCACGTCTAATGCACTAGGGCGCCCCTGCCTGGGCGGCCCTTTTCATAAACTCTCAATGGTGCTCGCTAGGCTCTGCCTGCTGGTGAAGCTGGCATCACATTGAGCCCATTGGTTGCAACAACAGGAGGGCTGTGTTGTATGCAGAGGAAGCTTGCACTTATGGTAATTATGCTTGCACGAGGGAATCCTGGTCGACTGCTGCCTTTATCAAGGGGGCCGAGAGAAGTGAGTGACAGGAGAAGAGGGGTGTATAGGAAGAATGACACTCAGGCTATCAAAGTTTTGTTTGATGGGTAACTTGAACTGTCGCCTGGACTGTGAGTCAGGGAAGCTTGCTCTGCTGTGCTGCATTCCAGATCACTCTGTTTTGATGCAAACGTGAACTGCAGCTGTTTGTTATGGACAGCTTCACTGTGTCAGGGAATCCTGCTCTAATGCCTGTGGAATCTGTGTATGAGAGAAGCTTGCTCTGCCACAGCCCCTCCTACAGTCGGTCTCGGTGAGAGTGCAGCTTGCATTTACACAGTCCCTTCTGCAGCTGATCTGTGTGTGAGAGAAGCATGCACCATCATTGTCCCTGCTGCAGGTGGTCTGTCATTGCCCCTTCTGCAGGTGGTCTGTGTATGAGAGAAGCTTGCCCTGTTACTGCGACAAACACGGCCACAAAGCCGACCCACGGTAGGAATTTTCTTCTGCACCTGCCACTTCACCTGCCACAGCACTCACAACAGACCATCGACCAGCCCCACCCCGAACACACCACCTGAACAAAAACATCAACTTGCATGCGCCCTACTCATCACAATGCTCACTATGCCAGCATTCTGTTGTAAAAATGAAGAAGGCTCCACAAAGAGGTAAGTAAAGCATAAGCTTTATTGCAGCACAGATGTAGGTAGGTCAGTCCCCAGTCCAACCCAAGCTCCAACTGCCAACAGGGCGAAGGAGCGCTCCAGAACACAGAACTTAGGAAGGGATCTAGAGTGCTGGCCAGGGAAAGAAGCCAAGCACTGTACAACATATCTCCCCTCGTTGCAAGGAAAGAAAACACATAGAAGGAAAACATCCTAGTGTACATAGTCATTCAAGTAAGTGGGAGGGCGACGAGAGCGGGAGCTCCTTAAACTAACGTCGGCCAAGGGAGAGGAGAACGGAGCAGGAACAGAAGCAGAAGGGAGCGAAGCAGGAGTACACAAAGAGGTAGAAGCATCACCACCACCCACCTCCCCCCGTTCAGTTGGCAACGGCAAGGGCAGGGTAGAGTTACCAGACGACAGTAAGTATCCATTACAACCATCATTATGAGCCGGGAGCAGACCATCAGAAGAACAGTCTTTGCGTTTCTGGTAGAGGGCCACCCTCCGGTAGTTCCAACTTTCACCATTAGTCAGAACAATAAAGTGAGGGAAAACCCTCTTGACTTTGTAGGGACCCCTAAATTTGCTGAGACCTTTGGCAAATCTTCCTGGCTTAACCTTGACCAGGTCACCAACGGAAATGGGCAAGGAAATGTTGTCATGAATTAAAGGGACATTGCTATTAGAACATTTTAGCCATGCAGGGGTCAATTTACCTACAGGCGCGCGACCACGCATAAGTTCAAAGGGAGACTTTTCACCACTCTTATGGGGTGTGGAGCGGTAAGCCCAGACCAATTCCTGGACACGCTCTGTAGAGAAACAGCCAGATTCAACAAACATCTGAATTACACCCTTGACAAGGCGATTCACCCTTTCGCAAATGCCATTCCCCTGTGGATTGTAAAGACTGGTCTTCTGATGTCTGATACCACACTCATTCACAAAAACAGTCATCTTCAAAGATGTGAGTTGAGTCCCATTATCTGAAATGAGAACGGAAGGGTACCCCTCATTGATAAAAGTGCTTTTCAAAAACTTAATGGTGGCATCAGTGGTGATTTCCTTTACGAACTGAACACACAGCCACTTGGAGAAACAGTCAACTAAAACAATTGCAAAACGATGATCAATAGGCAGTTCATTCATAGGTCCTATGAAATCAATGCAAACACTATGCCAGGGAGTATTTTCAAAAGCAATTTTTTGCGAGGACTGAGAGCCCAATACCTTGAGACGTTTCTCACCCTCCTTGCAAAAACTACACTTTGTAACGCAATCCACTGCATCATTGTCGATAGAGGGCCACCAAAAGTTCAGTTTGACGCGGCGTTGGGTCAGACTTTGACCCAAGTGCCCTTCATGAGCCAAGTCTAAGATCCTTTTCCTTAGTGAAAAGGGAGGGACAAAACGGTCACCTCGCATCAACACATCTTTACCCTCCAAAGAAAATTCATCCAAGATTTTTAGGAAGGGTCTAACTGAAGGACTAACAGTACTTTCTCTCCTAGTACCATTGGACATAAGACCGATGACAGCCTTCAAAGTTAAATCCTCAGCCATGCCTTTGGACCATTCATCACGAGAAAATGAACCACCGCCCACTGACAAAACATCCTCCATCACTGCAACTGCAAGATCATCAGACGGGAACACCGAGTCAGAATCAGTGGAAGGAATGGGAAGTCTGGACAGGCAATCCGCTTGGACATTCCTCCACCCATGAACAAACTCGATCTCACACTGATAATCCTGCAAACGGGAAGCCAGTCTCGCTAATCTCGGGGAACCCTTACCAGCCCCACCAGGAGCTAACACATTTAGCAAGGGCTTATGGTCTGTACGTAAGACAAACTTGTAACCCCATAGATACGTTCGAAAGTAGCCTGTTCCCCAGACCGCGGCAAGAGCCTCACGCTCAATTACTGAGTAGTTAGACTCAGAGGAGGACAGAGGTCTCGACGCGAAAGCAATGGTTTTTTCAGCACTACCATGCTTTTGTAAGAGAACTGCACCAAGACCAATGGCACTAGCATCAACCATGAGAATGGAGGGCCGAGCAGTGTCAAAAGGGGTGAGCACATTGGCCGATTTGAGTTCTCCTTTGATGAGTCTAAAACAGGACTCATGTTCAGAGGACCAATTAAATTTTACACCTTTTTTTAGTAAGGATCTCAAGGAAGCAGTCTTGGATGAAAAGTCTCTTACGAATTTCGAGTAGAACTCGATCAAACCCATAAAAGAGCGAAGCTGATCCTTGTCAACCGGGGAGGGTGCCAACTCGATGGCTTCCAGTAAATTTTTCTTAGGTTTAATACCTTCTTCGGATAAGCAAAATCCTAGGTACTCAATTTCTCTTAAAAGAAAAGCACACTTTTCTTTTCTTAGAGTCAAACCAGCCTCATCCACTCTGGTTAACACATCCTGTAAAATATTGTTGTGCTCTTGTAGGGAATTACCATAAATCAAGATATCATCTTGAAAATACAGTACCTTATCAAGGCCTTTGAAAACTTCGGAAACGAGTCTTTGGAATACGCTAGCAGCTGAAACTAGCCCAAAGGGTAGCCTGGTGAATTGAAACGTACCCTCACTGGTGATAAACGCAGTTAAATGTTTGGAGCTCTCGTCCAAACAAATTTGATGATAGGCATGTTTGAGGTCTAATTTACTGAAGAACTTTGCCCCCTTGAGAGTTGATACTAATTCTCCTATGTTGGGTAGGGGAAACACATCTGCAACAACACACTTGTTAAGGGAACGAAGATCCACACAGAACCTGATCTTGTTGTCCGGTTTCTGCGAGATCACGACGGGCGAAACCCAAGGGGACGCCTCGACGGGTTCAATGATTCCCCCTTGAAGCATCTCTTCAATAGTAGCTTTGACCTCATCTCGTAGGGCAAAGGGCACTCTCCTTACTTTGTGCTGTACGGGTGAACTGCCGTCCTTGAGGACTATACGATGCGAATACCCAATGAGTTCACCCAACTCATCTCTAAAAACATTTTTATATTTAGTTAAAATGACCTCTACGGATGAGGTTTCAACAATAGAGATGGGATTGTCGGATCTAGGATCAACCACTATGTGCAGATCATATTGGTGGTGACGGCCTAAGATTGCCGGACCATCAGCAGATATGTAAATCTTACCACATGCCAATCTTCCTTTGAAACTAATTTCAGCTTCGAAAAAACCCAGTATATCAATTTTCTCCCCCTGGTATCCAGATGGGAAAATGTCACACATTTTCAACACTCTTTCGCCCCACACACTTTTCATCAGGGAATTGGGAATTATCGTCCATTTTGACCCTGTATCTACCATGAGTGTTATCACTTTTCCATCAATAACAAAATCATCCTTAAATGGATTACCTCTCTGGTTATCACACGCACACACTGTGTCAGTCAGGACTAGGATTTTGTTGACATCACGTCTCAATTCATCACTTTCGTTCACAACTGTAACTCTTGAATTGTTCTTGTTCCTACACATTTTAGCGAAATGTCCAGTCTTACCACACTTTAGACATTCCTTGTTGTTTGCAAAGCAAAATTTACCATCAGAAGGATGGGAAAAGCTACCACACCTAGAACAAATCTTTTGATTAGTCTTGGTAAAGGAAGATTGTTGTGTGTTCTTTTTCTGAAGAACATAACCCTTCTTCCTGACAATTGCTATGGCAGCAGCTTCATCGTCACTATTTTCGCTATGAATACTCTTATGAGAGATTTCTGCTACTTTGGTCTCCAAACCACCTGTCTCCAAACCACCTTTCTGCAGTTCCTTCATACACTTTTCGCTTTCTTCCACAATCTTAGCAAGTTCTATGGCATCTTTTAAACTTGGATTCTTTGCCGCCCATAGACGTTCCTGTACTTTTCTATTATTGGCTTGAACGACTAGCTGGTCTCTGATTAGCTCGTCAGCCATCTGGCCAAAGTTACATTTGATAGATAATTCTCGCAATCTCGCTACGAATTCATCAATGCTCTCCTCAGGTAATTGTTTATTTTTATAAAACTTATATCTTTGGAGAATAAGGTTTTCCTCCTTTCCAAAACGGGTCTCCAATCTTGTTATCGCCTCCTTAAATTCATCAAAGTCAGCTTGTGACCCTACAGGTAGTACTTGAGGCAAATACCTAAATAAACGTTGCCCTTCTTTACCCAATGTGGTCATAAGTAAAGCTTTTTTCCGTTTGGGTGAATATTCCTCGCCGTCCAGAGCCTCAATGTAATTATAAAACATTACTATCCAGTCTTCCCAAGCTATCTGAGGCATGCCAGGCTCTGATAGGAATTGAAGAGGAAGAGCGACATTGATGGCTTGGGCCATGTTCACAGACCACAAAAGAGTAAACAAGTAAACACTCCAAATTTGACCAGGAGAAGAGAAAAAAAAAAAAATATATAAAATAAAGGCTTACGTTTATAATGAAGGAGAACTGAAGTGAAGAGCCAATACCAGCAATAAGTAGATGCTTAGCGCTCAGACAGGAGCGTTTCTGTGGGGATCCAAAATATCTAAATAAAGGTAAAATGGCCGAAAACGTCGTGTATGAGACGTTTGCAATGTTTACTATAGCGAGGGTATATGCGCTAAAGAAATGCGCTTCTGAACGAGATAAATCTTCAAAGACGCAGGTTCGCTGTAGCGATGCGTTTCAGTGATGCTTTAGCTTGCGTTTCAATGACGCAGCTTCCGGTTGTCGATCAGTCACTTCCGTTATCAGCGTCACGCTGTAGGAGCCTGCGCAGACACTCTGAGAACTTGCGCTTCAATGACGCTGTCGCTGCTGGCGCGTGTTGCGTTGCTAACGCTCGTTGCTAAGTGTTAGCCTTCTGGTGACGCGTGCTTGTTGTGCTTGGTGTAGCGTTGCTGACGCGCGTTGCTAAGCGACTCACCGTGGTAGTCAGTTGCGGTGACGTCACTTAGTGAACCAGAAGTCCTCCGGAGGCAAGATTCTCGGATAAAATGATTTTTGGCAAGAAGTCGTCTGCGTCTTCGTTCCTCTGCGTCCTCGTTCCTCGCTATGCACACGGGGTTCTTGAGGGGATTCTGAGTCTACCGCACTGTAGAAGTTTCTTGTAGCTGCAGCAATACGTGGAGAAGATGAGGTTGGACACTCCACAAGTCCAAGTCGCCAAGTGTTGTAAAAATGAGGAAGGCTCCACAAAGAGGTAAGTAAAGCATAAGCTTTATTGCAGCACAGATGTAGGTAGGTCAGTCCCCAGTCCAACCCAAGCTCCAACTGCCAACAGGGCGAAGGAGCGCTCCAGAACACAGAACTTAGGAAGGGATCTAGAGTGCTGGCCAGGGAAAGAAGCCAAGCACTGTACAACACATTCCTTTGAATTATGAGGCATCATTGCCACAATCGCACCCAACAGCGTCTTCCTTACCAAGTCCTGGCTCAACCCCACTCTGCAACAGACATTGCTGCAACGATCGCCCCTGGAAAACAAATCAGTCACCAGACAGCACCAATAAGCAGGAAGGAGGAACAGCCATCATCCACAAAGAGGCCTTATAGTGCACAACCCCCATCACCTACAGCACCACCCCCATGGAGCATCTCAACTTCAAGCTCCACATGGACAAGACAACCATCAGAGGCAACCTGTCATACCGACCCCTAGGCCTGGACTCCTGCTTCTGCAACACCATCGCAGACTTCATTGCGACCCTAGGGCTAGAATCCAAGGACATCTTCCTCAGTGACTTAAAGTTCCAAATCAATGACAACACCACCACCACACACCTCCTCGACAATATGAGCAGCCTCGGATTGACCCAGATCATCCACAACCCCACACATCTAGCAGGACACACACTGGACCCCATTTTCACCTCCAACAACTGTGTCAAATGCAGCCACATCACAGAACTCCATCATCCACTTCAGCATCTCCAGCCGCCCACACTGCCACCCCAAAGATGACCAGCGCCCCCAACTGGAGGTGGAATACAATCTCAGAGACCAGCTGGATGGATGCCCTCAATACCTGCTACCGCCACCAACCTCGAGCATGGCGTGAAGAGGTTCAACACCTGGATCACCAATTGAGCCAACAGCATCATCCTCATCAAGAGCAACATCCAGAGAAACCCCTCCAAAAAGCCCAGCTGGTACACCAAGAACTCAGAACAGAGAAATTAGACAGAAAACAGCTGGAGAGGAGATGGTGCACCAGCGAGGATACCTCTGGCAGTACGTCTTTCAAGACCCCCTTCAACCTTTATCGCTACCTGATGAGTGCAACAAAGAATACAGCCCTAGCCTCACACATCAAAACCAGCACCAACAACACAAGGAACTTTTCAACATTGTTAAGGAATTCCCCAACCCGGCTGCCAGCAAAAACAGCATCAGACCCTCACAGGAGCTGTGTGATAAACTCAACGACTTCTTCCACAACAAGATCGCAACCATTTACAGAAATTTCGAACCCCAACCCACGCCTACAGACTTCCTCGACAGATACACCACCACCGTAACTGACCATAACCACATACTGACTACCTGGGAACGCTTCTCTACCCAGGACACCACCTCCACCATGAAATCCATACACTAGGAGCTCCCACAGACCCATGACTGCACTACATCTTCAACCACACAAACCAAAGGATCGCCCAGGAACTCACCACCAAGCTCAACACCTCTATCACCATAGCAACATTTCCTGACACCTGGAAACACCCCAAAGTCAGACCACTACTCAAAAAAAACCTCTGCCAACCCCAGCAAACTCAAAAAATACAGGCCAATCTCCCATTCCCGGTGAAGGTACTGGAAAAGATCATCAACAATTAACTCATGGAACACCTGGAGCAGAACCAGCTTCTCAACACCTCCCAATCTGGCTTCCGCAGCACTCACAGCACCTAAACTGCCCTGATCGCATCCACTGACAACATCCAAGCCCTCCTCGACCGAGGATAAATGGCAGCCTCGACCTCTTGGAAGACTTCAACAGTGTCCCCACCAGACACTGATAGAAAGACACTACCACATCGGCATCCAAGGGGACGCGTTCAGATGGATCACCTACATCCTCAACAGGTGAACTATGAGGATCCCCCCCTCCCACCTTTCACCTCCGAACCCAAGGAGATGACCTGCAGTCTCCCCAGGGCTCATCCCTCAGCCCCATGCTCTTCAATGCATATATGACCCCGAGGGCCAACATAGTCAGATTCCACGGTGTCAACATAATTTCCTATGCAGACAACACCCAACTCATCCTCTAACTCACCAACGACCCCACCACCATCATAATCAACTTCCACAGATGAATGGCAAGCATCGACAACTGGATGAAGAACAACTGCCGGCATCTGAACTCAGACAAGATGGAACAGCTGATCTTCAGCAACAGCAGCAACACATGAAACGACCCTTGTTAGCATCAGACCTAGGAACGGCACTCAATCCCTCCGACCATGCTAGAAACCTCAGAATTATCATTGACAACAAGCTCACCATGAAATCACAGATCAACACATTCTCCTTCATCTGCTTCCTCACTCTGCTCATGCTACACAAGATCTACAGGTGGCACCCACTACATATGAGACGCACTGACACAGGCCCTCATCACCAGCAGACTGGACTGTGGCAACGCCCTCTACATAGGGATCGCAGCACGCCTCCTACATAGACTTCAGACCATACAGAACGTCACAGCCAGACTCATCCTCGGCCCTCCCCGATGAACTCACATCACACCCCACCTCAGAAAACTCCACTCGCTCCCCATACAGAAGAGATGCCCATTCAAGCTGCTGACCCACGCCCACAAGGCTCTACACCAGCGAGGACTCGTCTACATTAACCACCACCTGAACATCCACAAACCAATGAGAAGATGACGCTCCACCTCCCTTTCACTTGCCCATACTCCCCGCATCAACCGAAGCAGAAGTGGGGGACGCTCCTTCTGCTCCAGCGCAGCAAAGACCTGGAACAGCCTCACCAAGCACCTCCAGACCATCACCTCTCTTCTGGAATTCCGAATGGCCTTCAAGACCTGTCTGACCTGCAAGCATCTGGATACCCCATCTGGTGATTAGCCCGTTATATAAATACTGCTTGATTGATTTACTGTCCCTTCTGCAGCCAGTCTATGTGTGAGAGAAGCTTGCACTGTCACGGTCTCTGCTGCACCTGGTCTATGTGCGAAAGAAGCCTGCACCATCAATATCCTCCTGCAGTTGGTCTGGTAGTGCCCCTGGTGCAGCCGATCTGTGTGTGGGAGAAGCTTGCACTGTCAATACCCCTGCTGCAGCCGGCCTCTGTGTGAGAGAAGCTTTTACTGTCTCTGTTGAAGCTGGTCTGTGTGTGAAAGATACTTGTAATACATATGTCCTTGATGCAGATGGGCTGTGTGTGAGAGAAGCTTGCACTGTCTCTGCCCATGCTGCAGCTGGTCCATGCATGAGAGAAGCATGCACCTTCACTGCCCCTGCTGCAGCTTGTCCATATGTGAAAGAAGTCTGCACCGTCAATGTCCCTGCTGCAGTTGATCTGTCACTGCGCCTGCTGCAGCCAATCTGTGTGTGAGAGAAGCTTGCACTGTCATGGCTAGTGCTTCTACCAGTCTCTGTGTAAGAGAAGCTTGCACTTTCATGGCTAGTGCTTCTACCAGTCTATGTGTGTGAGAGAAGCTTGCACTGTCATGGCTAGTGCTTCTACCAGTCTCTGTGTAAGAGAAGCTTGCACTTTCATGGCTAGTGCTTCTACCAGTCTATGTGTGTGAGAGAAGCTTGCACTGTCATGGCTAGTGCTTCTACCAGTCTCTGTGTAAGAGAAGCTTGCACTTTCATGGCTAGTGCTTCTACCAGTCTATGTGTGTGAGAGAAGCTTGCACTGTAATGGCTAGTGCTTCTACCAGTCTCTGTGTAAGAGAAGCTTGCACTGTCATGGCTAGTGCTTCTACCAGTCTATGTGTGTGAGAAAAGCTTGCACTGTCATGGCTAGTGCTTCTACCAGTCTCTGTGTAAGAGAAGCTTGCACTGTCATGGCTAGTGCTTCTACCAGTCTCTGTGTGTGAGAGAAGCTTGCACTGTCATGGCTAGTGCTTCTACCAGTCTCTGTGTGTGAGAGAAGCTTGCACTGTCATGGCTAGTGCTTCTACCAGTCTCTGTGTAAGAGAAGCTTGCACTGTCATGGCTAGTGCTTCTACCAGTCTCTGTGTAAGAGAGGCTTGCACTGTCATGGCTAGTGCTTCTACCAGTCTCTGTGTAAGAGAAGCTTGCACTTTCATGGCTAGTGCTTCTACCAGTCTATGTGTGTGAGAGAAGCTTGCACTTTCATGGCTAGTGCTTCTACCAGTCTATGTGTGTGAGAAAAGCTTGCACTGTCATGGCTAGTGCTTCTACCAGTCTCTGTGTAAGAGAAGCTTGCACTGTCATGGCTAGTGCTTCTACCAGTCTATGTGTGTGAGAGAAGCTTGCACTGTCATGGCTAGTGCTTCTACCAGTCTCTGTGTGTGAGAGAAGCTTGCACTGTCATGGCTAGTGCTTCTACCAGTCTCTGTGTAAGAGAAGCTTGCACTGTCATGGCTAGTGCTTCTACCAGTCTCTGTGTAAGAGAAGCTTGCACTGTCATGGCTAGTGCTTCTACCAGTCTCTGTGTAAGAGAGGCTTGCACTGTCATGGCTAGTGCTTCTACCAGTCTCTGTGTAAGAGAAGCTTGCACTTTCATGGCTAGTGCTTCTACCAGTCTCTGTGTAAGAGAAGCTTGCACTTTCATGGCTAGTGCTTCTACCAGTCTATGTGTGTGAGAAAAGCTTGCACTGTCATGGCTAGTGCTTCTACCAGTCTCTGTGTAAGAGAAGCTTGCACTGTCATGGCTAGTGCTTCTACCAGTCTCTGTGTAAGAGAAGCTTGCACTGTCATGGCTAGTGCTTCTACCAGTCTCTGTGTGTGAGAGAAGCTTGCACTGTCATGGCTAGTGCTTCTACCAGTCTCTGTGTGTGAGAGAAGCTTGCACTGTCATGGCTAGTGCTTCTACCAGTCTCTGTGTGTAAGAGAAGCTTGCACTTTCATGGCTAGTGCTTCTACCAGTCTCTGTGTGTGAGAGAAGCTTGCACTGTCATGGCTAGTGCGTCTACCAGTCTCTGTGTAAGAGAAGCTTGCACTGTCATGGCTAGTGCTTCTACCAGTCTCTGTGTGTGAGAGAAGCTTGCACTGTCATGGATAGTGCTTCTACCAGTCTCTGTGTGTGAGAGAAGCTTGCACTGTCATGGCTAGTGCTTCTACCAGTCTCTGTGTAAGAGAAGCTTGCACTGTCATGGCTAGTGCTTCCACCAGTCTCTGTGTAAGAGAAGCTTGCACTGTCATGGCTAGTGCTTCTACCAGTCTCTGTGTAAGAGAAGCTTGCACTGTCATGGCTAGTGCTTCCACCAGTCTCTGTGTAAGAGAAGCTTGCACTGTCATGGCTAGTGCTTCTACCAGTCTCTGTGTAAGAGAAGCTTGCACTGTCATTGATCCTGCTGTACTTGCTCTGTGTGTGAGAGAACTGTGCACTGTCAGTGTCCCTGCTGCTGTCTGCCTGAGTATGAGAGATGCTTGCACTGTCACTGCCCCTGCTGAATGTGATCTATGTGTAGGAGTGGTGTGTAGCGACACTGTCCTTCATTCAGCTTGTCTGCTTTGGAGACAAGCCGTCACTGTCACTTCCCATGCAGCAGCTGGCCTGTGTGTGATAAAAGCCTGCACTGTTATTCTCCCTTCTGCAGTTGGTCTCTCTGTGAGAGAAGCTTGCACAATCACTGCCCTTGCTGCAGCGGATATATGAGAGACGGGTGCACAGACGCTGTCCATGCGGCAGTTGGTCTGGGTGTGTGAGACACTTGCACTTACACTGTCCCTTGCCCAGCTAGTCTGTGTGTGAGAGACTCTTGCACTGACACTTCCATGGTGCAGCTGGTCTGCCTATGATAGAAGCTTGTACTGACAATTCCATGCTGCAGCTGGTCTGTGTGTGAGAGACGCTTGTACTGACACTACCATGCAGAAACAGGTCTGTGTGTGACAGATGCTTGCACTAACACTGTCACACTGCAGCTGGACTGTAGGTGAGAGATGCTTGCACTGGGGCACAGGACGGCACCTGCTGTGTGCCACCACTAACATGCAGTGAGGCACACCGACCCATTTGCTACAAGTCCACTTTGAAATCCTTTTGGGGAAAGGGTGGCACACTCCTAAAATCCACTGGGGCACAGCGTACCACCTGCTGCAACTTCCCATTGAAGTTTAAAGAGGCAGGAGGACAGGGGTGACTCTTAAAACAAGAAAGGTGGTACAGCCTGCCACACTGTGCCTGCCACCCTTTTACTTCACATGCAAACCCCCTCTTTTGAAACCCTTCCCGACTTCCAGGTAACCCTGGGTGGTAAACTCCGCTCCGCTCGCTGAGTTTGTGGAGTTTCTCCGCACTCCACGTTACGCAGAGCTTGCGGAGTTCCGAAAAACTCTGCCTTGTGCAGCAGAGTTTTTCTTACTTGCTCGCATTCACCAGCATCAAGTTGACAAGCATCCGGCACTGTGCAATCACCGTGAATGGCATTTTTCTACCGTACTCCACCGCTTGCAGAGCTCCGCGTAGTGCGACTGAGTTTTTCGCGTAGTGCAACTCCACGAACTCTACCCAGGGTCACTTCCAGGTGATCCCATGACCTTTTTGATTACTAGAAGCAAGGTCTATGGATGAGGGTCCCTTCTATAGTCACCTGATTCGGATGTAAAATTGCACCGTAGTTAGGTCTCGCTGAGGCAGCGCATGCGCTGCTCTGCGAGACATTTAGTAGGTGGGTTTTCAAAGTGCAACCCCACGCTTTGGCTGGCCTATCGCTCCGTTCACGCGAGCGTGCACGTGCGCAGCCGCCATCTGTCTTTCACGGGTCATCAAGTGTGTGGACGCTGCAGCTGCTTTCACTTTTGCAGCCGCGCACCCTCTCACTCCGCCTTGTCCGTGTCTAGACCGCCGCTCTCCTCATGCACTCAGCGCATCGCTCGCGGGCACACAGAAAGTGTGAGGATGCTGCAGCTGCTTTCACTTTTGCAGCCGCGCCCACGCGCTCCATCCTGTCCATGTTGAAGACCGCTGTTAAATGTTTTATTCCTCTTCTTTCCTTCAACCATGATCTTACTCCTCCTACAATCCCCCGCCTATCCTTACTGCTCTCTCCGACCTCCTCTTATTTTAGTCCTCACCCCCAGGAGCCTTGCTCTTCTTCTTCTTCTTCTTCCTAGGCTCTTCTGACGTATCTGCCTCATCCTTGTCCTCTAGTTCCAACTCTCCATTGAGGTGCCGAGGTTCTTCAAGCAGCGATTGCTGCTGTTTCACTGCCGCCATGTTCAAGAGAGAGAGCCTGGGTCTGACCGGAACACTGTGGTTCCTAAAACAACTCCATAATTCAGGGGACCCGGGTTTCGGCTCTAACATCACTCTATGATTCGTCCATCACCAGTCAAGGGAGATGCCGGGACAGCTGCAAACAACATTCCGGAGTACTAATCTATAAACATAGAAAACGGACTAGACCACTTTTTTCCACCGAGGGCTCCGTATAGAAACAAATTAAAAATACCCAATTAAATACAAATTACATCATATTTTTAACTGCAGCTTTTGAGAACCCATTTCAAAATGAGCTTTAAGTTTCCACGAATACCATTTTCGATATGACAATTACATTGGAATATAGAGGTAAAGTAGCTCAGATCGCAATAACCATTCACGTATTCTGAAGCTTTTAGCTAGTTAAAAACACATTTTCACAAACACTTTGTAAGCTCATAGTATTCTGATCTCACAAACGCATTCGGTTCACATTTTCAAAATGGCCGACAGACTGGAAGACCGTATTGTCAGGAAGGCTGGTTATTACTGTGCCTGCATAATAGATGAAAGATGTACACAAATTTAACCTCTGGACTGCTAGGGTTTATTTCAGCAAAATGTATCCATATCAAATTTGTGTATTTGTTTCCCAACATTCCAGGAATTCAGAAATGAAAAGCTGGGAGCCTTAAATATGTCGAATGAAAAGTGGGTACGAATAAACCTATGTGTTTCTGAAATGTACACCAACTACTGAGTTTAGGGACCACGATTATTTGTACACCTCTGAATGTGCGCGTACCCATATTATCTTGTGATTCAGAGAGCATTTTGCCCAAGGTGTTCTTCCTTGCACACTGGATTATATTTGGAAGCCACAAATGTAAAGAAATATAATTGTTAGTGATAAATGTTCTACTATTCTGTGGACCTAGCGCTTGCTACAAACAAGCATTGGCATATCCAATAGGTCTCGCTTTTGGGACCTTATGAGTATTTAGTTATGCAGCACAATATCCTTGGTGCAACAACACCACCTGTTGCATGGCTAAACACTTATAAGGTCCCAAAGGGGAGACCTATTGGCTATGCCAATGCTTGTTAGAACTTGGACTGCCAGTGGAAATACCAAACAGATCCACATGACAAATGTGGACCCCACGTTTTTGGCACTTCAAAGAATCGTGAAAAGCATCAGAAAGCCATGACAGCCCCCTCACTACAGCGGGGTATACAGCTCCATGTGGAAAAGAGACTGGACTTCAAAAATAAACGTTGGGAAAACAAACACCAAAATTTGGCTGCCACAAAATAATGACCTCAAAAATATGGACCTTTATTTAATTTCTAGATTCAGCCAGATTGACTTCTGACATGTTTGTGGACAAGGATAATTTAATGTTCTCATCCCAACCCTAGTATAGCTGAGTACAATTGCTTGGTAATGCAATAGGTTTCTTTTTTCAGAGTGTATTAGTTTGCTAAATACATTTTGATGTCCATGTTTTCCTGTGCTACCTTATACAAAGGCCTTCCTCTGCCCTACCCCCTGTGGCCGGCCATGGCCCACTCAGACCCAAAATTAAAGATTTTTAGCTCAATGCCAGCGCTGGAGCTGTCCGCAGTTCTGAAATTCCATAGGATATACCAGAGCCCTATGGTCGTTTAAGTGTAAATCTCTTCAGAGGAAGGCCCGAGGACTTCAAATGTAATTTACTTATTAAACACACGTACCTCAAAAAGGCTTCTTGGCGACATGAAAAGCAGTAGACCTTGGAGGTTAATGATCGATGTAAGGTGTGAAAATCAACTGCGTTATTTTATAGCTGTATAAATCTTTCCAACGCCTTCTATGCGCTAGAACTCTAAAGTTGGGCCAAGTTACTCTGAGAGCCGGGGTGGGGGCTTTAGAGACCCCAACCTTCCATCTCAGACCTAGGTGCAAACATTACATACGGGCTGACCCTCATCAGACCCTACAACTGATGGGTGCACGGAAAAACCACCCCAAAGGGAATCTCATGTGCACCTCCGAGCTAGAGAACAACTGGACGCCTGGACATATAGCGCTTCGGTCGAATTATGTTGCCGAATAAAGGAAGGGCGCCACTTTAAACAGAGTGAGCCACGCACACCTTAACTGCACCTTAATATGCTGGAGTTTTTAACTCCGAGTAAAGTTCTTGTCCCCAGGGGCCGTCACTGGAGAGCAGCAGGCGCCAGTGCTTAATTTGAGCCGGTGGGGACCGGCACGGACCTTGCCCAAACCAGTCTTCTAAATGTACTGACTCACTCATGACAAGGCCATTTGGCCATCTACTGCCATGAATACAAGAAGGGTCAAACCACATGGACACAGGGATGAGCCAAGTCATGTGGGTGCCATGACAGTACCAGGATATGCCATGTCTGGTGCCATGTGGGCAGAGGGCACCCTGCCAGCACAGAGGCCACCCTGCCAGCACAGAGGACACCCTGCCAGCACAGAGGACACCCTGCCAGCACAGAGGACACCCTGCCAGCACAGAGGACACCCTGACACCACAGAGGACACCCTGCCAGCACAGAGGGTACACTGCCAGCACAGAGGACACCCTGACAGCACAGAGGCCACCCTGCCAGCACAGAGGACACCCTGACAGCACAGAGGCCACCCTGCCAGCACAGAGGACACCCTGACAGCACAGAGGACACCCTGACACCACAGAGGACACCCTGCCAGCACAGAGGGTACACTGCCAGCACAGAGGACACCCTGACAGCACAGAGGCCACCCTGCCAGCACAGAGGCCACCCTGCCAGCACAGAGGACACCCTGACAGCACAGAGGCCACCCTGCCAGCACAGAGGACACCCTGACAGCACAGAGGACACCCTACCAGTACAGAGGGTACACTGCAAGCACAGAGGACACCCTGCCAGCACAGAGGACACCCTGACACCACAGAGGACACCCTGCCAGCACAGAGGGTACACTGCCAGCACAGAGGACACCCTGACAGCACAGAGGCCACCCTGCCAGCACAGAGGACACCCTGACAGCACAGAGGCCACCCTGCCAGCACAGAGGACACCCTGACAGCACAGAGGACACCCTGACACCACAGAGGACACCCTGCCAGCACAGAGGGTACACTGCCAGCACAGAGGACACCCTGCCAGCACAGAGGACACCCTGACAGCACAGAGGCCACCCTGCCAGCACAGAGGACACCCTGACAGCACAGAGGCCACCCTGCCAGCACAGAGGACACCCTGACAGCACAGAGGACACCCTACCAGTACAGAGGGTACACTGCAAGCACAGAGGACACCCTGCCAGCACAGAGGACACCCTGACACCACAGAGGACACCCTGCCAGCACAGAGGGTACACTGCCAGCACAGAGGACACCCTGACAGCACAGAGGCCACCCTGCCAGCACAGAGGACACCCTGACAGCACAGAGGACACCCTGACACCACAGAGGACACCCTGCCAGCACAGAGGGTACACTGCCAGCACAGAGGACACCCTGCCAGCACAGAGGACACCCTGACAGCACAGAGGCCACCCTGCCAGCACAGAGGACACCCTGACAGCACAGAGGCCACCCTGCCAGCACAGAGGACACCCTGACAGCACAGAGGGTACACTGCCAGCACAGAGGACACCCTGCCAGCACAGAGGACACCCTGACAGCACAGAGGCCACCCTGCCAGCACAGAGGACACCCTGACAGCACAGAGGACACCCTGACAGCACAGAGGACACCCTACCAGTACAGAGGGTACACTGCAAGCACAGAGGTCTCCGCACGGCCGCATCAGCTCCTCCTCTCAAAGCGGAGGTAGTATGGGGGGGGGGGGGTTATTAAACATGAAGCCAGAGGCCTAATCTGCCTTCTTTGGTTTGACGCTTTAGATTTTGGGGGTGCAGATGATTGAATTGCATCGTTTTCACAGGTGCGTTCCGCGGATTTCTGACTCTCAAGGGGGGCACTTGCATGTGACACGGCGGGGTTGGGGAGAGGTCCGGGACTGCTGCCTAAGGCCGTGCCCCACACGGTGACCGGGGTGGGCTCATAGAGTTCTCCGCCACATTAGTAACCCACCCCTGAGTATTCCGGACAGATGCCTCTGCTGTGCAGAGCTCCAGATGCCAGCTTGAATGCCACGGATAGGACCCGCAGTTCTGCTCATAAGTGGACATGTCACTTTCTATGTGTTTGAATCATTCGCGTGCATATCACATGCAGGTGGGGAATAAACAGGACCGTGACAGCGTGCTGCCGTATAAAGTGTTCGAGGGGCTGGGGTCTGGACTCGTGTCCTGGCCCACAGCCGGAATAGAGAAGGGAGGCAGACAGAGGCGGCATGTGCACACAGTCAGCGTGACGTCATTGGCGGGTGCCCCCCGCCACTCTCAGCTGCCACTGTCCACCGCCTCGTGGCACTGTACGAGAAGCACTACATCGCGTGGCTGGGGTCTGCCCCGATCATTCACTTGTTCATTCATTCATCTGAATGAGTCCCATTGAGTTGGGTAACAATGAACATCTGTTACTCAGCACTAAGATGCCCACGGGTGAACGTACAAATGCACGTTACGCTGTTCATTCGTTTTATTCACTCGAATAATTCACTCGAGCACCTGCTCTTCGTCTCCGTGGTGCGCACTTCCGGCTGATTGTGCACCGCTCACCGGCGCTTTGGAGGAGGAAACCCCACGGGCGTAAATTGGTCAGTAAGATTGGGGCGAGCGGCTCAAGGCCCAGTGGAGAGGGAGAGGAATGTGGATTTGTGCGGGCACTAAGAGAGAAACACAATATTTGGTAAAATAAAAATTTTTTGAAACTTTCAAAACGAGTGAGGGAGTGTGTGTGTGCATGTTAACACTCCAGGTGAAATCCGACAGACATCAATCGCCATACCCGACTGAAAGCCCCCGCACCACAATGATGGATAGAACATACATTTATTAGGGGGGTATCCTCCCTGTGCCCCCGAATCTACGCCCCAGGGAAATCAATACTAACAAAGCGCTTAGAAGTGGCGAAAGCAACAATGCCCCGGGACAAGTAGTGTTGGGGTAAATAGAAGAAAGGTGGTGCCAAAGAGAGGAAAAGAGGCCGCGGGGACAGAAAGAGAGAGGGGGAGAGAGTCACGGAGGGAAGAGAGTGAAAGTAGGAGGGCGAGTGTGTGATTTATCGAAACAGAGGCGGCGAGAAATGGGGAGGGGCGGAAGGGAGGGGCATGGACGGGAGAGATAGAATGGGAGGGTGTAACCAGAGGCGGTGGGAGGAGACATCGAGGACGGACTGAGGGGCGCTGCATGAGACATGTCCAGGTGGTTTGCGTCAGGCTTTGGAGACAGCCCTGAGAGGGAGGTGCAGGCGCCCCCCCCCCAGCCTCTCCTCGCCCTCCGTCCTCGTGTCTCACTCTCCATATATGCCGAGAGCAGCGTCTCTTTCTAGCTGAAGTCTCACACATCGATATACCCCACCATGTTTTTCCCTCCCAAGCGTGGGGCCCACCCTCAAGGAGTGAGCCCCCCCCCCCTCCTATGCCACCAGGAGACCCTGCGCCTCTCCCCGCCCCCCTCTCTGGGCGGGCTCCCTCCCGTCTCTGACAGGTGTCTCTCACTGTCTTATCCCTTTCCTACTAGGTCTCGCTGCAACTAGTCTCACTTCCGGGGGCTCTCTTGCCCCCGGTTTTCTCTCCCCTCGGTCTCGCTTCAGTCATGTCTCGCTCTTTTCTCCCTCTCCAGTTTTCGGTGCAGCCTCAGTTTCAGCAGTGCTATACCGCCCCTCCCCCAGCAACTGTAACTCAATCCAGACAGAGGGAAACTCCCCCATAGCCCGCCTTTACGATATATCTCCCCCTTGGTCTCTCCGGCTTGGCCTCACTCCTTCTTTCCCGCTCTCCCAGCAAGTTTACGAGGTTAGCAACGCAGAAGTAACAAGTAGGGTCCATCCACAGCTACCACCCACCCGCCCCTCCACAGACTCCACCCCTTCACAGCTTCCGCCCACATGCCCCATCACAGCCTCACCTGCCCCATCTGAGGTGAGGTCACACAGACTCCAAATGAACTGCATGGGTTAGATGGCTTACCTTCCTCAGGGGTGGTGCCAGGGGGCTCCTGCGATGATCCCGCCTTGGGTAGAGTCTCCTCCTGGTCCTTCTCAGGTACCTCTTCCTGGAAGTTCTCCTGGGGCTCTTGGAAGGACACTTGGCTCTCGCCTCCCTCTGATTGGCCACTGGTCGAGCCAACAGTAACTACCGTCTTACTGCGAAACTCAATCTCCGCTTCCCGGAAGATGACCACGGACTCGTGTCCTGGCCCCGTGGTCTCCCCTGCCTTGGAAGCACCAGTGGTTGAGTCCACTGTGGCGGAAGCCTCGAGGGTCAGGTCATCGTTCGCTTCCTTGAAGTTACTCTGGAGCACCTGTCCTAGAACATGGGCCCCTCCCGCCTTTTGAGAGGCGATGGCCAGCTCCTCCGTGGTTACCGTCTCAGTCCGGAGCTCAGCCTCCACCTCCTGGAAGTTCTCCCAGGACGCGAGCTGGGACCCAGAAGTCTTCTCCATCTCCGGAGAAGCTCTGGCCGGGCACACTCGTAGAACAGCCTGCACGGGGACCTCCTCTGCCTCTTCTTCTTGGAAGATGTCCTGAAGCTCTTGAAGCTCACAAGCCACCTTGGTTACTCGAGCGTAGATCGTGTGGTCTACAGGGGCTACGCTCTCCGTGGGATCCTCATTCGTCACTTCCTGGGAGCTCCTCTGAAGCTCTGGTCTAGATCTGGAGATCTCCTCTAGCTTAGGGGCTCCACTGGATTGATCAACTGGTGGCACTACAGGCTCCAATAAGATCTCCTTCTGCTGTTCTGGTTCATGGATCTCTTCTGCCTTCGCTACATCACTAGTTGAGTCTTTTGCTACTGAATCCACTTGGATCGCGTTGAGTCCTTGTAGCTCCTCCGTCTCTGGGGTACGGTTGGCAGAGACCAGCAAGGGCTCTTCCGGAGTTTGAATTTCTTCTTTTTTCTCTTCCTGGAAGTTCATCTGGGACTCTTTTGTAGATTCCCCGATCACCTCGTTCTTTGATTCATCACTGGTCGGATGTACTACAGACTCCATTCCAGAGGTGGTGTCCTTCTGACCTTCCTGGACCTTCTCCTGAGAGACTTGTCCATGAATCTCCTGTGCTTTTGTGGCATCACTGATTGGGCGATCCACTGGGGCAGGTTCTTCTTTGGCCTGCTGGTGTTTCTTGCGCGGGAGGTTCTTCTGAAGCTGTTGTTTGGTTTCAGGAGCCTGCACCGAGGTTTCACTGCTTGAGTCCTCCATCGCTACAGCTTCAGGATGAACCTCTTGACCAGCGTCTATCTGGCAGTTCACCTGTGGCTCTTGCTCGGATCCAAAAGTCTCTTTCATCGTTGGTGCATCTCTTGTAAGGTCCACCGTTTGTAGAGTGTCCACACCGACATCTTTCAACAGTGTCTTCTTCAGCTCTACCATGGATTCCTGGCTTTTAGTAGCCAGTTGGAAAGCACTACTCAGAGAGGAGGACACTGCCACCATTTGCACTGACTTCACGTGGAATGTGTTCTTATTGGTCTGGGTGGACTCTTGTCCTAACCTTAGTTCCGCATCTGTATCAAAGAGATCAGACACTTCCTCCTTGGACGCTACCGATGTGGCTATGTTGTCCATGAGGACATCTCTAGCGCTCTCTTGCTGATGGTCCAGGGGATGCTCGCTTACATTATGCACTTTAGACATCTGCCTGCATTCTTGGCTCTCCACAGTCTTTGAGATACTTTTGGTTGTTTCAACTGATATGATCTCTTTGTGGAACAATTTGGTCTCCTCTCGTTGGTGGACACCCAGTTTTGTCTCCTGTATCTGAGAAGACTTTGAAACACTGCTCGTAAGACTGTCTGGTGCATTTACACAGGAACTTGTCTCACTGCTGACGTTTTCCAATCCTTGTTTTGGAGAGATAGCCTTTGGCGCTAGTTCAGCTCTTTGAATTTCGGTGGATTCTGGGACACAGCTGGTGGACACCACGTCCACTTCAACCACTTCAGTCTCTGCTTTCAACGCCAGTGTTTTTTTCGATTTTCGATTCTCTTTGGATTTTTGGGTCGCACTGGCCTTGTCCCTTGATGCGGACACCACTGGTTCAGTCACCAGGGTGACCTCTTCAGTTTCCTGGGTCTGCTTCTTCTCCTTCGATGGTATACTTTCATCAACATTTAAGACATCACTGATTGGGCCCTTGAGGACTTGTTCCGCAGATACCTTCTCTTTGCAGATATCTCCCAGCTCCTTTTTCCGACGCTTTTCCTTCTTTGAACCCTTGCTCTCATCTGTTTTCGGAACATCACTGGGAGAATCCTTGGGTCCTTCAGCCATAGGTACCAATTCCACACAAGACTCTTCCTGTTCAGCTTTTTTGTTTTGCTTCTCCAGCTGTAGTTTCGACTCCTGGGCCTCTTCAATGATTGCAGTTTTTTCCACGTGGAGGCCGCCTAGTTCCTGGTTCTGAACACTCTTCAGTATTTCTTCACTCTTATCACCCTTTGAGACATCGGTGGCTGGGCCTTTGTGCTCTCCAGCCATAAGCGTGGGCTCCACATCAGCCTCTTTTTCCAACTTCTTACGGTTCTTCTTTGACTGTTTTTTTGATGCTTGGATCTCCTCGGTCTTTGGTACAAGATTTGTTGGCTCCTTGGACAGCTCAACCTTAGCTTCAGCCTCCTTCTGAACCTCCTTGGTGTCTTCATGAGTCTCCATCTGTTTTCGGTCACCGGTCATCGGACCATCACTGGTTGGGACCTTGGATACCTCCACTATGGGTGCGGTCTCCACAATTGCCTCTTCTTTGCCCGCTTTCTTACGGTTCTTCTTCAACTGTTTGGATTCTTGGATCTCATCGGCCTTTGTTGCATTGTTGGTCAAGGTACTGGCCACAACAACTGTGGTTGTTGTGGTCACTTTGGTCTCTTTAACTACCTGCTTCTGGTTCTTTACCAGTTCTTTGTTCCCATCTGATTTTGGAACATCGCTGACTGTGCCATTGTAGACCTCAATCTCTACTCTCTTCTCTTCTTTTTCTACCTGTGTTTGGTTCTTCCTTTGCGGTTGCCTTGATCCCTGGTTCTCCTCAGTCTTTGGCACGTTGCTGGTCACACCTTTAGACATTTCCAAGGGGGCCTCCTTTACTTCCTGTTTTTGATGACTCTTCGGCATAGGTTTGCTGTCTCTGGCCTTCGGCTCCTGTTTGGAAGGCCCCTTGGACACTTCCACAGAGACCTTTTCAGTCTCCTGGTTCTTCTGCCCTTTAAGGCCTTGCCTCTCATTGGTATTTTGAACATCGCTCATTCGGTCTTTGGACATACCCCATGTGGAGGTTGTCTCCTCTTTACGCCGATACTCCTGGCGCTCTGTTTTGGGCCAACTGCTCTCCATCGACATTGGTATATTGGTGATGGCTTCTTTGGACACTGTTGGCATGGATACTCTCTTCACATGGAATGTTTCCTCCTCTCTTGTATGGTACTCTTGGCGTTCTTGCCTTGGTCCGCGACTCTCCATTGGCCTAGACAGGCTAGTTGGGTCTTTGGACAATGCCGGCATGGATGCAAATCTCTCTTGAACCAGTTCCTCCTCTTTTTGACGAAACTCCTGAAATGGTTGTCTAGAACCACGACCCCGGGCCGCGGTCTGGAGATAGGCACCAGGGCCCTTGGACAACCCCATCATGGCGGACGTGGTCAAGCTGAGGTCCTCGGCCTCCTCCTTCCGACGGTAATCCTGGCGTTCTTGTCTGGCTCCCCAACTCTCGCTCGACTTCGGGGCATAGCTGGTAGGGCCTTGGATCCGCTGCACATGGGGTGGCCCAGCTGCCCGGCCTGGCACCGCCACAGCCACCTGCCGACGCACTCTCTGCAGGGATGCCGGCACGATCTCCGGTGGCAGGTTCAAATACTGACGTAAGTAGACTATGCCCTCGTTGTTGAGGTACCAGTAGAAGTGGCGCCACACGAAAGTCTCCCGCACGAAGCCCCGCGACTTGAGCGAGCCCATGGCACGTGCCACCTGGAGGTTGGTGACCCCTGGCACCTGGGCATGGAAGCTCTGCGGCCGCTTGTCCTTCTTGGCCATCATCACCCCGTCACGGAAGAGCACCTCGTAGATCGCCCTCAGCTGCTCCAGTGGCATGAGCATGCCCGCCACCATCTTTCAGGCCTTCTTGGGCACCCGGTGCCCACGACAACCCGGAAAGAAACTGCAGGGAGCAGGATCTGGCAGAAGTGCCCCTCTGCAAATGAAAGAGCAGGCGGATCCGGCTGCTCGAGGGCGCCAACGTGTGCCAACGTCCTGACGTTGTGAGCTCCAGGAATAATTCTGAAGTATGAGTGTGCGCGCGGCTGCAGCAGGGGCCGGCCCGGAGCACGCGTGGTGCCAACAGAGGGGCTGGGGCACGGTGCCGGGTCCCGGGAGCAGCTGTCAGCGGGGGCGGAGTCAGGCTCTCCAGGCTGCGGGCGCAGGGTGGCCGGTTCCGGTGCCAAGGAGAGGCCGGTGAAGTGCAGGGAAGGACGGGCAGCCGCACATGGAGCAGATATACCCAGCCCCAGACAGAGTGAGAGGCGCAGTCACATCTGCACACACGCCCCAGAAGGAGACGGGGAGGGAAGGGGGCAGGGCCGGCCGGGAGGAGGGCAGGGCCGGCCGAGAGGAGGGAGGGCAGGGCCGGCTCACTCCTAACCTCAGGCACTAATTCAGCCTCGCTGCTGCCGGCGCCGGGCCCATTCATTCCGGGCCAGCCCGGCGAGCATGAGGGGCGAACCTGCTGCTGTCACTCCCAGCTGGGAGGGGGGGGGGGCGAGAAGAGTGGACGGGGGGCTGAAGTGTGGAAGATGCGTTGTGACAGGACCTCTGTGGGTTCCAGTTCCAGTGCTGGCGACAGGACTCAGGGTGTGATCTTGGGCGAGTCGCCCAATGCCGGTGGGATTACATTTTGCGCGAGAGCCTTATAATCTACGCAACTGTTTTCAGGCACATTTCACACCCGATACTGTGCTCACGTGGTTCCTTGCATCCTTTTTGTAAGTCTCCCACAAATCCGCACGGTCTGCGCGCCATGTGACCTGAGGCAAGCAGTTAGTCATCCCTGCGGGCACTATGTTATTGTGAGTGTACGTTGTTAGGAGACTACCACACGGCAGACAGGCGCGGTGTGTGATCTTGGACGAAGGATTACTCATATCCCTGCAGGTCAATACGGCCTGCCCCAATGAGGAGTAAATTATTCAGAACCTGCTTGGGTGTGCTGTGAAGGTTTGCAGGACTGATAGAAAGGTGTTTCTGGCTGCCTACTTGGAGCATGAAGCAGTCGACGCGCTCTCATGGCATCTTTATAGGGCACGTTTGCGAATGATTTGCAGCCCGATTCATCATTGTGAAGTTTGCGAGTCTGAAATAGCGATTAATAAGGAATCGCTATTCCAGACTCGCAAAACGGGATTCATGTAGGAATCGCAATATTTTTTGCGATTCCTACAGGTTCCTTATTTGCGATTAGCTAATTGCTTAGCTAATCGCAAATGAGATTGCGATTTCAAGGGTGCAGGGGTGTCCAAAGGACACCCTGTAACACCCCTGAAATGTAAATTCACACAGATGTTACACACATGTCCAAAGGACATGTGTGTGTGTAACATGCAACTTAGAAAAATGCATTTAAATGCATTTTTCTAAGTTTTCGCTATTTACCACGAGGTTTGACTTCGTGGTAAATAGCGGTTCTAAATTGCGAATTCGCAATTTTTAAATGTTTCAAGAATAGCATTTAAGGAATCTCTAATAGAGATTCCTTAAATGCTATTCCTCACAAATTTGCGAGTTCTTAAATAGCGAATTTTGCATTTGGGATGATGAATCCCAAATGCAATAATTGCACTCGCAAAGGGCCAGATTCTCAGAATCTGGCCCTTTGCGAGCACAATTTTGTTTCATGAATCAGGCTGTTGGACTCCACACCACGCGGTCACCATGCCTTTGCGCAGGTTTGAGAGATTGCATGCGCATCCCGCCCAGAAGAAGCCCCCCGAGTGCCCAAGCGGAGGGCACACTGCCCCCATTGAAACTTTGCCAAGGCATATTATCGGATTGCTGTTGCCCAGGTAAGTCCTGCTGGCACCAGAAGAGGCAGATGATAGACCTGCCCCTTCAGTGTAGGGGCACTGGCATGAGGCCAGTAGAGCTGCGTGCCCACTGCCGTGACGTAGCAGGCCATGGACGTGCTTGCCTCATATTTCACCTGCCTTTCTTATACTCTCCAAAGCAAAAAACACACTAATCAAACATACAACCCCAGTCACAGATCTGGGTGCAATTAATCGTTTTTTATGTGCTAATCATGCCATTCCAGTTTGGACCCAACCATATGCAAATCAATCTTGGCCCTGTGCCTCATGGGAACAATCCAGCCTTAACTGCCAGGCCAGGTTCTACCTGGACCAGAAACAAGCATCCTAGGACCGGTTTCAGGGTAACACAGGCGGACTTGACTCCAATGGCACAGCGAGCCAGGAACCCACATTTGGACATACACCCTTCTTACTTAACCCAGACCTGTGACTGGGGGTAAAAGTTTGATTTGTTCAACATTCCATCCATCGTTTGTTGTTTCTGCAATTGTCACCCTAAGTGGCCAAGGTTAAGCCCAGACGTGGGTCCCGTGGTCTCCATGCCACTGGAGTCAAGCTAGCCGTGTTGATGAGGGGGGATACCCTGAAATGGTCCCAGAATGCTTGTTTCTGGTCCAAGGAGGCCCTGGCCTGCAAGTTCAGGCTGGACTGTTCCCCTGAGGAGCAGGGTCAAGACTGATTTTAATATGGCTGGGTCCAAACTGGAATGGTGTGGCAAGCAAAACAATTAATTTAACCCAGATCTGTGACTGGGGGTGATTGTCTGATATGTTCAGCATTCCATCCGTCATCTGTTCTTTTTGCATTCCTTATACTCTCCAGCAGGGGGGGGGCCTTGGTGCCACAAGCCGCAGGTGCATTAACAGCAAGAGAGTGTAGCCGCGAGCAGAGTCTACCCGGACTCTACGGACTGTGTGTAGACACACGAGGGTTTTGGACTGGGGAGGGGGCTTGACTTTTCTTGGGGTCACTCTAACGACCTTGAACTTTGCCCTTTCGAAGCGAGTGCGGTCGTGTGAGAAGTGCGTGATGCTGGTAAAGTGATCCGAGCGCCCTGAAGCAGCCGAGCAGCTGCGCTCCTTGGAGGCTGCAGAGGGAATTCCAAGCACCCTCCCCCAGGGACAAGGCGGTGGGCCTCTGACACGGGGGCAAAAGTAGGCGACAGTGAGGAAGGGTGTGTGAGATACAAGGCCTGGGGTGCAGGGGGGGGTGGCACAGAGCGCTAGAGGGACCTGCTTTAGGGGATACAGGGGGGCGACAAGGGCAGCATCTGGGGTAAGAAGTCAGATTTGCAGGGCGCAGTGAGGTGTCTCAGACGTGCCACCCGGCAGCATTCCGCTGCACAGATCACTTCCTGGGCACGGAGAGTGGCAAGGCCCCGCCTCCGACAAGTCATTCCTCGAGGGCAGAGAGAACCCCCGCCCTGCAATCTCGGAGGTATGCAGGATGACACGTCTGGGGTCACGGG
Source organism: Lissotriton vulgaris (assembly GCF_964263255.1). Lineage (NCBI taxonomy): Eukaryota > Metazoa > Chordata > Amphibia > Caudata > Salamandridae > Lissotriton > Lissotriton vulgaris. The sequence continues at coordinate 2,012,966,153 of NC_141691.1, forward strand.
GGCAGAGAGCGCACCTGGAAGAGGCTCGCAGGCCCGGGGGCAGGGGAGAGGCTCATGGGAAACAGGTATGGAGCGCCTAGACAGAGTGGGGCGGCGATGGCACTTCAAGGGAAAGTGTTAGTCATGTCCACCCCCTTCCACCGCACGCGCCCGCCCCGAATGCTCGTAATGAGCCCAGGGCGACCCTTGCGAGCCCTAAACACTCGATGTAGAGCCCCCCCACCCCCCTACCCCCAGCTACTTCAGTCCATCCAAGAAGGGGACGGGTGGGGAGAAAACAGGCCCCACGTGGCAAACAGCAGCACAGCGGCGCCGAGCATTCACTGACAGCGTCTGGAATGAAACAGACAAGTTCTCGAGAACTTCCAAGTGCAAGGTCTCGAGATAAAACAACGAGACAGGTGTGTGTCTCTCCCTAGATCAGACCGTCTGTGGCAGAGCACAGCAGCACCACAGACCCACGTTCAGCAGCACACGCCCCACAAGGCAAGTCACAAAGCCCCCCCCCCCCTTCCCCGGCCATGTATACGAGAACACGGGGGCCTAGGCCCTGTATGTGCACACAGCACAGCACCACCACCACCACCTTCTTGGCAAGTACACTCGGAGGCAAACAGCACAAACAAAGACAATTAAACGACAACGGTCTTGGGTAACACGCAGCACAGAACAGGCCCAAAGAGAGGCTTTTGTTGACGAACAGTGCAGCAATACACAGCACGCCAGCGGCCAGCACCGCTGGTTTCCGGTCCACGCTTGCAAGAGCTAAGGAATGACAGGCCCCCTTCCGTAACAAAGCCCCTCCTGTGACAAACAGCAACGCAGAGCAGGGTCCAAGGAGCAACGTATCAGCCAACGCAGCCCTCACACATACCCCTCGTGCAGGTGGGCTAGGACAGAACGGCCCCTCACACAGACTCTGCAAGTGGGCTGCGACGGACCGGACCCTCGCACATGCTCGCGCAGGTGGGCTGCGACAGAAGGACTACTCCCACGAATAGTGAATAACATCTAAAACCTTCCACCAACACGTTCCTCAACTCAGAAACCACGGGTGCCAGCCGGTCAGAGGTGCGCGTTCCATCACACCAGATCACAATGGCAAACAACATATAAAACGCACCCTGGGTGCCTAGCACGCGGCCGCTGTGGCAAACAGCACAGCTGCCGCAGCGCACGTTCCCCTGCAAAGGTTCTGAGCAGTAGATGGCGGCCCCGGCCATGCATTCATTCCCTAGGAAGGCCCTCTTTGTCGAACCTGCGCCCCCGAGCAGCGGCCTTCCTTCCGTTACGCAGCGCACAGCCGCGCCCTGTGCCCCTCGGCAGAACTAGTTTACAAGCAGCGAGTGTGAATCTGCAGCAGGTGTCCCAGAGAAGCACCTGCGCGCCCGCCCGGGGGCAGGGTTAGGCGCTACAGCACACTGACTTCATGCATATCATAACGGAACTAAAACAAGGGCCGTCTGAAAGCGAGAGCGCACGAGGGCGCCACCCCGCACAGGTGGAACACGCACATCCGGCTGAGAAAGGCCTCCCGGAAGCCTGGCAGTCACTGTTTGAAGAGAAAGGTGACGCTGCAGAATGTCTACCCCTTAGCTTTAAGTGGGCCGGGTACTAAAAAGCAGGTGCTGAGACGGGCCCATATCGGGTTCTCCATTTTTGCCCTCAGGGTGAAATAAAAATCTTAGCTTGGCAGCAGTACCACCCATCACTGCCTTCACAGAGACTCGGTATAGTTCTTTCAGACTCCTCATTCCAGAACTGAAGCATTTTCAATATTATATACAACAAAGCCATCATTGTTGCTTATTTAACTTATGCAACTAACAACCATTGGCTAAGCTAATAGTCCTGGCTTCTTCTAGGTAGAATGTTGCTTGTTTCATTATCTGGATGCAACAACAGAAGCAGCAAATTTACCACAGATTATGTCATTTACATGTTTTAAGCCACACCCTTAATTACACTGGCCACGCCCTTTGAGAGACCCCCCAGTTTTTTCATCCTACTTAAAGCCCTGGTTTACCCTAACACAACCCCATATCCTTCCAAAGTGAGGGGCTAGTGAGGGAAAAAGAAGAGGGGGGCTCCTCCTTTTCTCTCAGCCTGTACCTCTTCAGGTAACATGTCCTACCAGTACCACATGCCTGACGATGCTGGCTGTAAGAGTAAGGGTGTGTGGAGGTGGGGGTGGGTGAACAAACAAATTAATGGGAGCGCCGAGGCAAGGGTCTGGCTCGGCTCGTGAAGCCCGTGCAAGAGTCGAACCCTGAAAACGTTCGTCATGCATCAAACGTCATGTAAAATATGATAAAGACTCTTCAAATTTTAAAAAAAGTGCATTTTGTCAACATGTGGAAGTGTTTCACTGTGGTGCATTAAATAATATCACTGCAATGAGAAGTACTTAATAAAAGTGAAAGTTTTTAAACACAAACTGGGAAACATTCCTGCCCTGGTGACAATGCCATTGGTGAACCAAGAGTCAGATGTCATGCACACCCTGTACGTGGCCTAGATTTCCATTATAGACGGAGCAACATTATAGGCTATTAGATCAAACACAAGGCGCTTTGTGTGGCTTGCATTCTGCTGCCATTTGTGATCACGAAGTCAAGGAGGCTTGATGAAATAAAATATTTGTCTAGGATCACACAATTTGCGCACTGGGCAGCCAAGATTGATGACAGGTTTTCTTGTTTCACATTGTGCAATTCAGCCACTAGATGAGTATCTCTTTCCCCCTCCTGTGTTCCTTTAATTGTTGATTCAGAAAAGGGGGTGGTGATGGACAGGGTGATGCAGTGAGCTAAATAACGGTGATGGATCAAGTCCTTATCTCTTGACTGGGTAAGAGTGGTCTGCTTAATTCAGACACTCTGTTCATCACCACTCCCTTTTTGAATCGTTTTGGCCACTATAGGTGTGGCAGGGTATACTCAGACATGAGTCCCTTGCTCACTGCACCACCAGGATTCAAGCAAGCCGGGCCGACGACGGCTGAAATGCCAGAAACCGGTCCCCGGAAGCTTGTCTCCTTTCCTGTGAAGAATTGGCTTGGTAGTTTGGTCTGCCCTGTTCCCATGAGGCACTGGGTCAGACTAATTTGCAAATAGCCAGGTTCTGAACTGGGGTGATGCAGTGAGCTAAATAACTGTGATGGATCAAGCCTTGATCTCTTGACTGGGTAAGAGTGGTCTGCTTAATTCAGACACTCTGTTTATCACCACCCCCTTTTTGAATCCTTTAATTGTTGAAGCAGAAGCCACATGAAAGCTTCACTCATTTTAGGCTGGAGGTTCCAAGGGGACCTCCAGCAGAGTCAAAGTCGGGCCTCTGGCTCGAGCTTTCAGTGGCTCGCCCACCTCTATTTAAGAGCTCGGGCTTAAGATGTGCGGCCACAATTTATATACCACTGTATGGACAAGGCACCCGCACAAGTAGTACAATAACTTGCCCTTAGCTCTTCATTAAAAAAAAAAAATTCTTCCTATCTTATCACGATTACTTAAAAACAAGTTTTTAAATTTGTAATCCTCTTGTTACATTTCCTTTTGCTTTCACCCTTCTTGCGTTGCTTTCCAGCACCAAGAAGCTCTGGCTAGTGCCCCTGCGCTCCAAAAGTTACCATAACATAATATAGTGGTCAGTTATCACTTGTTAGGGCATGGAGGCAACAGATCACTAATGCAGATTTGCATTATGTAGGTCAAAAGCCTTTCTTTATTACTAAAAGGTCGATATGTGCCCATGATAAATAGCACAGCATCTCATCTGGACAATTTCATATTTAAAATACAAAAGTACTCCATTTCTACCCAACTACACCTTGGTGATGGAATAACAAGATGAGCTGCGGTTATTGTAAACGTGTGTGTTTCTCATGTCACCTACTTTACTTATGCAAATAGCGGTCTGTGCTCCTGTAACCGGCCAATACATACTCTTTGTATGAGTAAACGCTACGTTATCAATCGACCCACCCACCAGATGCGCTATCTATGCTCCCAGATCAGTATGTTCAATGTGCAAAACAACTGGTTTGCAAATGGGAATGCAATTTCCTATGCAACTTATTTCATAACAATTTCATATTTCCCTATACTAACTCCCTTCCACCACCCCTTTACTCACCCCAAAACCCCCTCCCATGGCTATAAACTCCAAAAATAATTTAACAACATTTAACAAAAAAAATAAACAAACAAAGTTCTAGACACTTCTCTCTTGTATCCCTCCACTATCCTTTTCAATCCAAATAACAGACTAACATGTCCACCACTCCAATCAATTGCACATTTCCCTATACTGATTACCAATAATCCTGTTTGGGTTCCATCCAGAGTAGCATGCTACAACACCTCATCAGGGGTAGCAAGCGCTATATAAATACTAACCTTGTCACTCTTCTATCCCTCCGCTACCCTTCTCAATCCAAATAACTGACTAACATATCAACACTCAAATTACTTTAACATTTTACTATACTAATTCACCACTAATCCTTTATGGGTTCCGGAGTAGCGTGCTACTCACCGAAAATGTACTTCAACGCCTCGTCAGGGGTAGTAAGTGCTATATAAAAGCAATTACAATACAATGCAATATGTACTAAAGGGTCCCACTGCCAACTGTGCATTCACTGAGGGGTTGCAAACAACCCGTCTAATATAAATTAAGAAGTTTGCAAATTGCCTTCTTGGTGATTGTAAATGCAGGGACGAATGCCTGCAATAGACAGCAGACCTCGGACACTGCATTTGCATTTCCAAACAAAACATTTAAAAACTTGCTTTATTAAAGCATCCCATGTCCCTTAAAGGGACAGTTTGGCTTGCAAAAATAAAAAAAAACACAACAAACCCTCTACAACCCCCCCACCCCTGTACCCCCCTCCCTCAAAAAACTGTTTCTCGTTGGAGCACATCGGAGTGAGGGTACCACTGCCTGCCCCCTCCAAAGATGCATTACACAATATCCAAAAGGAAAAGTGCCCAATGGGGACAGTTTACTCTTTGCGAGTCAGGCACTGCCCGACTATGAGGTTGGTAACAATGCTTCATCAGAGTAGTAAGCGCTATATTAATGCAAATTTAATAACTGATCGATTGTTTGTGCCATAGTTGCAGTCACAAACTATTGATACATTCCTTTTCAAATTGCAAATTGGAGGGGGGAATTCTATCATGCACCCTATTATTTGTGACTCAGAATGGGGCACCAAACACCATTTACTAGCCAGAAAGACTTTTCTAACTTGCAAAAGAGGTAATGTCAGTGGTTGATTTGTAAAAAAAAAAAAAAAAAAAAAGTAATGGGGCTCTCGTCAGGAGGGGCTTCGACCAGTCCATTTCTCCTGTTAGCGCTGCCTAACAAAGCACCAATAGACCCTTCTAGTGGGGAGGGAATGTGGTGTAGTGGCCAGAGCAGCCAACCTCAGAGCTGGGACTGGGAAACCAGGTTTGAGTCTCGATGTCGGCTCAACATCTTGTGGTTCTGGGTTAATCTCTTATACTCCCTGTGCCTACCAAAAATGAATATGTCCTTAAATGGTGCTCAAGCGCTGGTGTTGATGATTGCAAGTGCTAATGCTTAGCACCGGAAACTACAGGCTTAAATGAAGCACTGGTAATATTAACCCTCTGATTTTGCGTTTCCAGGGCTTAGGACCGCAAAATGGTTTTGCACATTTGACACCAAGGTTCAGTGTATTTAGAACTACTTTAACAAAACATAACAAGACTCTTAATGGGATAGTGCATAAATAGACCCTCCTACCCAACCTGAAGAGGGAAGGTATTTAGATAACAAACCTCCTGTGATGCAGAGATATGAACACATGAATATTTATGTGCACTGAGCACATCTCACCTGCTTCATCGCTTCCTTACACTGGTTGCTAGTTCACAGTGGGGGGTTCAAATATGTCAAACCCTAAGGCAGGCATAGCGCAGCAAACCAGCACCTTTATAAGTTATCCCCAAGGCTGCTGAAATGATACAATTCTGCGGTTGCAACTTTTTCTGCATGAATATGTATTTCCTGACCTTGATGCATAATTCATCCTCTGTTGCATAATTTGCAGATTTTATCAATAACATTGGTCCTCGCTCAAACAGATCAAGAGTTACTAAAAACACAGCCACCCATGTTGCCGTGCAGTGGGAGGCCAATGGTGAATGTAAACCGGTCCTCTTTCACTTGCTGATTCCTATCTTTAAACGTTAAACTAATGCTGAGGAAGTGACACCTTAAATCAGACCGGGTTAACACATATACAAATTACAAAATAATGAAGCAATACTCTTAATAAACATATTGTATTACACCACACAATATGCTTTTTCTTGCCACACACTTAAAGGCCTGATATAGGGTTTGGCAGGAGGGTATCCTGTCTGTCTTATTACAAGGGCATTCGTATACCATCATCATCAAAATTACTTTATTCGATTAATACAAGTTACTCATAAAAGTATGTACACATCACTGTTAAAAATGAGTTTGAGTTGGAGTTTAAAATTTCTTATAGAGCGCACGTCTACCAGCGGTTTCTTGGCGCTATAGCTAATAAGGTCAAGGGCTAGAAGGCTGGAGGGGCTGCTGGCGTATTAATCAAAGGACTTCGTAAACAAGAAGGTCTTGAGGTGTTTGCGGAATTGAGGGTACAGGGGGATGGAACGAAGTTCAAAGGGAAGGGAGTTCCAGAAATGTTAAAAGAAGCAATGTAGGAAGGTGGATACCGGACTATGGTTCCCCCAACTTTTTGCCTAGTGTTTAGCTGGTTTCCTGCTAATCAGGGCCCCAGGCTATCTGCTCTCACTGTAAAATGGACTCCATGTACTTTAGGCACATCTCCAATTGGACATTGGGTCGCCTTATGAGCCCCTGTATAGTGTACCTTAGGTACACAGGGCATAGGTGCATCCAAGGCCTACCAGGGGCTGCAGCATGTATTATGCCACCCCTGGCTGGCCATCCACATTGACACAACTGGCTGATCACTCAGCTGGGGCAAGGGCGTGTAATCAACCCTTGCTAAGGTAGGGAAACATCCTTTACGACGCAACTTTTACCACGCAGTACCTTTACAACGCAGGTTTTTCAAGGCAAGTCATTACAACGACTTGCGCTGGGGGGCGCTCCAGCATAGGTAATAGTTTAATTTATTATCCAACACCTTCCCTACTATCCACGGGGACTGGAGTTGGAATAGTAAATTAAACTATTCACTATCCAGCACCCCCAACGCAAGTCGTTGTAACGACTTGCATTGAAAAACCTGCGTTGTAAAGGCATGCGTGGTAAAAGCATGCTTTGTAACAACGTACATCCCTAAGGTATAGTATCCCTATACCTACCATTACAGATAGACACATACATTCCTATAAGTCACTCCTATGGCAGGCCTTAACAGTCCTGGAGGCAGAGTGCTTGGTTTTATGTGAGATAGTGCTCTAGCATGAGCTAAGCCTGTCTACAGCTTTCGGAACCATGTTCTTATAGCTGTTCTATTATATAGCCATACCATATACTCTTAAGTGCATTATCATCCTCGCGGTTGAATGCTAACTTTGGTTTGGCTTCATCAAAACATGTCGTGTAAGGTGTCATACACTTTGGAATACTACCCCCTCACCAGTTCTGGTGACATGGGTAGCATTCCACCCTTCTAGAGGGAGAAGACATGTTGTTCCTGTTAAACCCGGTTAAAGTTAACCAGAGCCTCAGCATCACAAAATGGATGCTGCTGCCACAGACACAAGTCTGACCTCCTGCTGCTGGGAGTCCTTCCAGCGAGGGAGGCTTGGACAATAAGTTTCCTGTCTTGGGAGGTGCTAGCACCACCCCAGACAGGCCATAGTGTATTGGGGCAGGGAGGGCTGAATTAAATGAGACACTGACTGGGGCACACAAAGTGTCCCATTCATAGCCCAGTTCAAACCAGTTGCTGGGGCACTCCAGCCCCAGCTCTGGCGCGAACCTAGACAAAGGGAAAGGGATGTAACCACCCCCTTCCCTGGTCCCACCCATAGTAGGGACCTAGCAGGTAATCCAGCCCCTCAGATTGGTATATAGGTAGGAGCTGAGTCTAGAGACTTTAGATTTATCCTGAACTGAAACTTGAAACAAAACTCTGGACCTTCGACATTCTACTCTACATAGAAGACTGAAGAATCTCCCATCTGGTCAAGGAGTGACCACCCTGTGCAAGCAGGCACCACCAAGCGATCAATGGTTTGCTTCGTTGACGCTCCCGCCGGAGCCCGAGCACAGAGCCTGACGAGACCTGGGCTTCCAGACTTCCTTCAGCCCGATCCACAGCCACAGCAAAGCTGAGACCGGTGGAGGCGACGAGAGACATGGGACTGGTCATCTTGTAAAGCTTGCAAATCGCTTTGCGTGCAACTTCTGAGGCACCCTTGAAGTTGAGCATTGGGGACTGAGAAGCCCCAGCCCCGAGCATCATCTGCACCGAAGATCAGCCCTTCACAATCCACGAGTGCCGCGTTGGGCCCTTCTGCATTTTCCTGCTCTACGCTTCTGTCCGGTCACTTGCCTGTTGGCTAGTGGCCTTCTTGACGATGAACCTTTGAATTTCCACCGCTGGCCTGGTTGCTCCAACTTGGGCCTTGCTTCCCTGAAAAGAAGAAGCCCATCAAACCTTGCTGGTCTGATCAAGAAGCCATCTTCGATTCCTGCATGGGTTGCCTTTGCCAAGGGTTGCTGACTCCTATCTGGAAGCCGACACCGCCGACAGCGAGATCCTTCATGGGACAGTCCGTGCCCAACTCCTGGTCAACGTCGACACCTCCTGGTCCACGTGGCTGCAGAGACAAACTTCACGACATCACCTGATTGCTTCACGGCATCGCCTGGTTCCTTCCTGGTCACTGGCTAGTGACCCAGACTCGGTCCCCTCTGCTTTCAGGTACTCTTCATCCTCGATCCGCTCTTGGATCCACCCGGACACTTCTCTCCTGGTCACCTGCAGCATCTTTCTCCAAGGCTCCATAGGATTCAGCGACGAAACCAGACACGCTTTGACACCTATGCACCCGCTTCCTGTGAGTGAGGTAACGAGAGTACTCCGGTGCTCCTGTGGGTATGGACTATCCTAGTGTCCCAGTTTTCAGTAGCTTTCTCCTAGTCCATCCGGATGTGTCCTAAAAGAACTAGTTTCCATTTCTTTTGTTCCCATTCTAACTCTATGGTAACCTGTGTGTGTGTTTAGACACTGGACACGCATCCCGTGGGCATCCTGCTTCCTAACCTTTGGTAGTACAGCGTAGCCCCAGCGATTCCCTAGGCCCTAGGCCTACTCTTTGTTTGTGACGTGGTCCTTATACCACTATTTTAGTATATGGTTTAGCGTGCCTCTAGGGCCCTACTGTATTTTGTGCAACTTAATGTATGATAATTAAGTATCTTGTTATTTGCTTGTGCCTCTTATCTCATAAGGGGCTGTTTTAGTAATAAATACATATATATTTTATATATAACCTGTGTGGTGTCCTTTCATTTGATATTCAAAGGGGTTACATATGGTAAAACAGCTGGCTTCACCTGTCCTCTGAAGTTTTAGCCTAAGACTGCTTTGTCCATGCTACCACTAGGATAGCTGGTCTATAAGGTTGACTTTACAACCATCACCATAAGGGTTGTTTGGACTGGTGCAAGGTGCTCACTAGAATAGTGATCATCATATACCAGGCCAACTTCTCACAAGCAATTCATCAGTATCAGTCAATAAATCATTTCCTGTATTTGAGAGAAATACATAAAAAAGAGGCAACGCTGTAACAGGTTAGCGTTTCAGGCAGCAGAAGTCAAAAATACAGGGCTCAACGGCATTGTCTAAAATGTTGCTTACGTAAAAGCAGAATTAAAAACCTTTTCCGTTGATTACAATAAAATTTACAGAAAAAAAGATGTTCAAATCAGACTCTCGTGAAGTGTCATCACATGGGCAACACGGGGATCGTTGGAAGAAAAGATACCAGCAGGTTGGCCCAACATGCAAGGGATATAATTGAGCCAAAACCTTAGCAAAATAAACCTGTGCTGTGGCAGTGTTACAAAGTCCAGATAGGGAGGGATATCTCTTCAACCTGTAATGGCCTTTCAATATATTCTCAAATGGAAGATTTATTACGCTGTACATTCAATCTCCCTTCTTTAGCAACAATCATAAAACTGGCCTTTAGTGCTTGTTTTGAGACAAGCCACATTTTTCTGGCGATTCAAATAAGCTACCTAAATCAAGAGTGTATAAAGTATCTTTCAAATACTTTAGCCATAAAATGTTCCCCTTGTACTCAAGGGATAGGCAATCCTGTATTATTTGTTGGGTCAACGACACTGTGTCTCTACGCCAAACTGGGTGCCATAAGAGGATGGGAGCAACGTTTATCCTATCAGTTATATAAGGGATGCTTACTTCATCATATAAGTTAAAATTGGGACAACAAGTGGGGAGATTCATCATTGGTTTCCAAAACAAATCCTCTATTGTTTTGATCCTCTTTGCGTCAACATGGCCCCACATCCTTGCACCATACGTGGCTACTGCTCTCGATTTAGCCCCATAGACCTTTCTTAAAATGTCCAGGTTTCTTGTTCCCAGCTTATTTGAGAATGATCGGATATCATAAGTGCTCTTTTCTAACATAATCCCACGGTTTTCTACCATAGTCCTCCAAGATGCCTTATAGTCGAAAGTGATTCCTAGGTATGGGAAATACTCCGGCTGTGTCACTTTACGAATTGAGATAAAAAAAGGATGGTGGTTTACTCAGTTTTTGCACTGCAATTAAAACAAATGACTTGGCTTCATTTGTACGGAGATCCAAACCTTTTATAAAATCCACATAAGTGTTTAACATTGTCTGGAAGGATCTTCCCGTTCGCGCAATTAAAACTGCATCATCTGCATATAATAATATTGGGATGTGCAACTTCCTTATTCTGGGTACATCTATCGCTGTTACTAGTAATTAGTGTACACTACCCCTGTAATAAGGCTCATTGCATTTGTGACAGAGTACAAAGTTCTATATCAGCCCCTTAGTCAATCCTGATTCATAATTTGGTCCTCCGCTATCCCTTAATTCCAGTGGCCCTGGTTCCCACCATTGCACAGCACACATACAGGTTACAGACCAAAGGATGTGCCCCAGCACTGCTTCCTCTTCTGTAACTCCCTTACTTTTAACATCCAGGACACACACCTGGCAAGTGACTTAATCTTTAGGCTAGCCAGAGTTTTTAAACAATGGTGCTTTGCATTCTGGGACATATTGCCCGAACTCTTTCTCCAACACTAAAGTGTGCGTTTATGTCCTAGCTCATCTCCAACACAGCGCCAAGACGCCTCAGCAGTAGTGCGCTCTACAAATACCGTCAGTCAGTCAACTAATTTACATTAGATGCAAAGTGCAGTCAAATAAATCGAAAGGGGTGGGGGCTCAAAAAAGATATGAAGGGTCGCGCCGATCACAAACGGATGAAAGCAAGCTTCAGTTACCATCCTGGACAAATTAATTGGCCTTTTGAACCTGTATTTATGTTTTTGTTTCATTTCAAGAAAGTCCTCTTGTCCCAGAGGATTGCAGAACCACTCCTATACACTCTGGTGAAGCCATTTCCTTCCTGGGCGAGGACTCCTCGACCAATAAGGGCACGGGGGGGGGGGGCTCTTAGGATATTCCAAGTTGTCATGGGAGTAAGGAGTAAATCAAAATACTCCCCACTTTGAAGCGTGCCCCTGGTGATATGAAGTAAAGGTAGTGAGCGTGACCCTCGCTAGAGAGGAGGCTTGCAGGACAAGACACAGGCGTGAGGGTGAATCCTCACTTCCTCACCTGAGCAGGAACCAGTGGCCAACTCTTGGTGGTGGACAACCAGATCTCCCACAAGGCCTCCCCATCGCATCCACAAAGGATCGCAAATCCTTGGAGGGATCGCCATTTTTCTTGACCCAGAAGTCATTTGTGAGCGTTCTTTATATTTATACCACATTCACATTTTAACCCTGTATTTTATTTAATGTTCCTGTCAAGATGGATGCTCCGTCCTACTAGCAGCTGTTCCTGCTGTAGAATGAGAGCTGTTCCACTGAGAGCTGTTCCTGCTGAACATTGAGAGCTGTTCCTGCTAAAGACTGGCACTGTGCCCTCTTACTTCCTCAGAAGAGCTGTTTCTACTGAAGACTGGGCACAAGAGCTGTTGTACTTCCTCAGAAGAGCTGTTTCTGCTGTAGACTGTGCACCAGGAAGGCCTAACTGACTCAGAAGAGCTGTTTCTGCTGTAGACTGTGCACCAGAGCTGTTTCTGCTGAAGACTGGGCACCAGAGCTGTCATACTTCCTCAGAAGAGTTGTTTCTGCTGTAAACTGTGCACCAGGGCTGCCTTACTTCCTCAGAAGAGCTGTTTCTGCTGTAGACTGTGCACCAGAGCTGTTTCTGCTGAAGACTGGGCACCAGAGCTGTCAAACTTCCTCAGAATAGCTGTTTCTGCTATAGACTGTGCACCACAGCTGCCTTACTTCCTCAGAAGAGCTGTTTCTGCTGTGGACTGTGCACCAGGGCTGCCTTACTGCCTCAGGAGAGCTGTTTCTGCTGTAGACTGTGCACCAGGGCTGCCTTACGTCCTCAGAAGAGCTGTTTCTGCTGTAGACTGTGCACCAGGGCTGCCTTACTTCCTCAGAAGAGCTGTTTCTGCTGTAGACTGTGCACCAGAGCTGTCATACTTCCTCAGAAGAGCTGTTTCTGCTGTAGACTGTGCACCAGGGCTGCCTTACTTCCTCAGAAGAGCTGTTTCTGCAGAAGACTGTGCACCAGGGCTGCCTTACTGCCTCAGGAGAGCTGTACCTGCTGCAGAGTGTGACCCAGGGTTGATGAAGACAGACTTCAGCCTCCCTCATGAAGACATTAGGGAGCCTCCTCCATCTTGGACCATTGATGCTAAGCGCTTTGTGCTCCACGGCCCAGTGCTTGAAGGCCGAGCGAGTAGAAGGCTGGAATGAGACGTCTTATCACTCTGAGGAAAGGAAGAAGAAGAGGCTAGCAGAGGAAAGTTCCATCACTGAGGACCTAGTTTTGTGGCAGTGAGATACAAGTTGCTCGGTTGGAAGCAAACATTGAACCACTAGGCGGCGCTATACTAGTGTGATGAAAAACCTCTTACCGTATAGAGATTGAAAAAAACTGTTCCTTAAGCGAAAATTAGCTGTTTCAAACATCTGCAAAACGAAAACCATGCGATAGCGCCCATCATAAGTCATAAGTCAAATGCTTATGTATAGCGCACAATTCACCAAAAGGTCTCAGGGCGCTTTGCAGAGAAGAACAGCAACCTTGACAGAGGCTAGGGACTGATGTAGCATCGGCTATTTGGGGAAGAGCCAGGTTTTCAGGTTTTTTCGAAACACCTGGTGGTTGGTGATAGACAGAAGATGAGGGGGTAATTTATTCCAGAGTAGAGGAGCTACGTAGGAAAAAGATCGACATCCATTTCGCGACGTCCGAACCCGTGGCTGCACTAGAAGGGATTTTGAACTGGATCTTAATGATCTGGAAGGGCGATACCAGACCAATTTTTTCGCAAGGTATGTAGGCCCAGTGCTGTAAAGGAGTTTATGGGTCAGACTTAATATTTTAAACTGGCTTCTCTGACGGATTGCCAACCAGTGCAGTTGTTTCAGGGTGGGAATAGTGGCAGACCTAGAGGGCAGTCCTAACACCAATCTCGCCGCGACATTCTGTAGCGTTTGAAGTTTAGAGAGTAAACACTCATTGATGGAAGTAAACAAGGCGTGTCCGTAGTCCAAGCGGCTTATAATTAAGGCTTAGACCAAAGGCTTTCTGGTTTCAAGAGGTAGCCATTTAAATATTTTACGCAGTTTATGCAAGATCCCGTAGCAAACACCAGATACTTGGTTAATGTGGGTTTTCAGAGAAAGAGAGCAATCAATCATGATTCCCAGGTCACGTACCACCTCTTTAGGTTCGGAGCAGGGTCCTAGTTCTTGGGGCCACCAATCCTGTGACCAGACTTTATTAGCCTTGCCTCACAGAATGATTTCCGTTTTGCTGTAATTAAGTTGGAGTTTGTTTTCACACATCCTTTTGCTTATGTCAATCATACACTTTTTAAATCTAGCACTAGTTTCAAAGAAATCAGAGTTACAGGTGATAAGCACCTGAGTGTCATCGGCATATGACAACGTTGTGAAGCCATGAGATTTTAATATGTTAGCCAAAGGAGTTAAGTATAGGTTAAATAACATAGGGCTAAGAATTGACCCTTGCGGGACTCCTACAGTGAGAGGCAAACGGCTAGATACAAGAGTGTCAACCTTAATATAGGTACGGCGATCCGCAAGATAGTTCTCAATCCAGGATAGGGCCTTGCCTCCGATACCTATCTTCCACAGCCGATGTTTTAGAATGCTGTGGGATATGGTATCAAAGGCAGCCGATAGGTCCAATAGGATGAGAACTGCGGAATCTCCTTTATCTAGAGTGAGTCTGATGTTATCCACGATCTCAATTACAGCTGTCTCGGTTCCATGGGCAGCGCGGAAACCCGACTGTGAGGGGTCCCGAAGAGCATGCGTTTCAATATGGGTGGTAATACGTTTATTCACCAAATATTCCAGTATCTTCCCAAAGTAGGGCAGTAAAGAAATAGGTCGGTAGTTAGACGGGATGGTGGGGTCACTGGTGGACTTTTTTAGAACAGGTTTTACCTGAGCCTGCTTCCAACTGCATAACATCTCAGGTGGAAGCCTCCTTGCCACTGGGTTGTTTTATTAGCCAGTGTAACAGTACGTTGAGGCGTAAGCACGCATTTAAGGCCTCTCAGGTCTACTACTAACACCGCTAACCTGGCTGAAGGAACTGGAACAAGTCTGTTCTGACTTTCATTGGTGCTCCCAAAGACAATCTCAATTGTTTCCCTTTTAAAACTTATGCAGAGTTTTTAGTAATAATACAAGTGCTATTTTTTTGTCCCCAGCACTTTGCCTAGAATGGCATTTATAAGTATATCGGATTTCTGTAGTGCAAACCTAATCAAAAGGCAGTGTAGCGCTGTGATTGGCCAAAGACCAGCCTAAAGTCAGTGTTTGATAGGAGAGGTAGCTACTTTGTGGACAGTTAATACATTGTGATGTAGTTTCTTTAAAGAGGTGCGTCTTCAACTCTTTCCTAAATTAGAGCAACGTTGGGGCATTGGAGCAACGTTGGGGCGCTCCTATTAGACACAGGGCTGTTATTCAATAACCCGCATGCATCGATGGAAAAGTCCTGCTAGCTTGTGATTTCCTTTTCTTTTTTTCACTTAGTCACTGATGAGACGTATAACTTACTTTACTTATTAACTCGACCATAAATGTTCTTGTTGTCTTCAGTTTAGCTCATCTCCTCTGCTAGAGTTCAGCTTTCGAGCCTGGTCTGCCGAACCATATGTGAGGCTCAGGACACTGCTTGAAAGAGGCATCTGTTTCACCTTTGTCTTATAAGTAGGATTTAACTACAACCAGAAATCATTCACAGTACGTTGAATCTCTGGCGCTCCACCCCTCCTGCCCTCCTGGACACTTTGTGCTAATACACACCGTTCTCTCAGTCTGTGCTATGCTGGGAAGTGGCTTCTGTACCTGCCAACTTGAACAAAAATCTCACCATGTGAGTAGGGGGCGGGGACTCAGGCCAAAAATACCCACAATGCACCAAGAAGTACCTATGAAGCACTTTTGCCCCAACTCCGCCCCCAAACCCTCTCATCCAAAAACTAAAAAAAGCTGGCTGGTGCTGATGTCCTGGGGTGTTTGCACACCCATTAATGGACGTCAGCCGTTCAAAGCCTCATAAAACAAGCTGGAAAATTCACAATTTACAGTAGTTTTCAGCGTGTTTACCCCGCCACCGTGACATCGGCTCCTCCCCGGGTGACCTTGTGATGGGAGACTTTATCGTGTGTCATCAGGTCTGGGCTTACTTTTACGAGCATTTGATCCTTTCCACAGGTGCGGCCGGCACAGGTAAGAGCGGTGCGGCAAAAGACGGCAGATGCAGGGATAGGTAAAAATAAATATAAAATAAATAAAGCCACATACATTGCGCCAGGCGAGCAACACCCATTGGACTCACCGGGCTTCAGCCCCTCCCCCCCCCCCACCCCCGCCCCCGTCGTGTGTGACAGCCCGGGATGATACAGATCCCGGGCACACACAAAGCCACACCTGAAGGTTTCACAGGTCTTTAAAAGACCATTTGAATGTTAATTAGGCCTTGCTGTTGTTTCATTGCTTGTTGGAGGCCCTGCAGCTCCACTCTGCCTACTGATTAAAGGTTCAGCCCCCCCCCGAAATTTTTTCTTAGATGACCCCCCACACCCCCCGAAATTTGGCTCTAGTTGCGCCTCTGCATTGTGCCCCGCCGCTTCGCTGACTCGGCGAGACGATGCGGCGAGCGCAAGGTAAGTGATTTTCTTTTTTTTTAAATTTAATTTGACCTATCCCATCATCTGTTGACATTCATCTACCTCACCACTCTTACCTGTGCCGGCCGCGCATGCCTTTCAATTAAATACAGGTGACGTGTCTTTATGAAGCGGTCAGCCTCATTTTAGGAACCCTGTGAGTGGTCCAATCGCCTCAGTACCCTGTTGGGGGCGGGACTTGAGGATTCGGCATGCGTTCAGGAGCCTGTCCACGACTTCATGGTCATGGAGCATTGGGGCAAGAACGTTTGACGTAGTTCGATATCTGCAAAGTGTTTCCGGTGCAACAGGCCAATCAGGGAGTCTCACTTCCGTTCAGAAAGACACGATTTTTGTGTATTTGAGATCCGTGGCTGATCAAAGCCACATGCTGGGCGCTCGTTTTCTGACCCTGGGGCAAAGGATATAAAAATGAAAAAATGGGTGCTGCATCCCCTGAGAGTCTCGCGCGGGAGGGCCCAAAATGTACTAAGAGATTATGTGTCAACATTTCGAGCACACACTATTCTTAAAGTGCCCTCACCAGGAACAGGCGTGCAGGCCTGGCTGCGGGCCCGGAGGGCCAGGACGTGTCGGTCACACGAGGGCGCGGCCCATCACCTGCTACCATTAACCTTTGACATGCCAGGCTAAAATGGGCACAGAGGAGCCCCGAGCCAGCTGGCAGCGTGCCCTGAATAGCGTTAGGTAAAAAAAAAGGGGGACTGAAAGAGGCCACGACTCGAAGAAAGTCTGCAATGAAAAAAATATAAAAAGTAGTCTGCAACGAAAACGGTTCTGAAAACAAAAAAATAGAAAATCTTGACTTTAGACTTGAGTGAGAAGCACATGGAAGGGGAGCACGTGCCATCCCCGCGCCGGGCAGCTGGTAGGGGCTTGGGTTGCAAAAACCTTCCTTTGGAAAGGGGAAGCGAGGTGGGGTAACCTCAGAGTAAGCGCGACAAGCTGACTGCGCCAAAAGCAGAGGCAGGGGCCCGCTTGTGACGATGTCTCACTGGTAGAGGGGGTGTGTTCTTTCGCCGGTTGATTGAAGCAGTGGCCCACTTGTGACGGGAGCCTCATTGGTAGAAGGAGTGTGTCCTTCCGCAAGTTGAGGCAGTGCCCCGCCTGTGACGGTGTCTCACTGGAAGAGGGAACGTGTCCTTCCGCAAGTTGATTCAGTGCTCCACTTGTGACGGTGTCTCATTGGTAGAGGGAGTGTGTCCTTCCGCAAGTTGAGGCAGTGCCCCACTTGCGACGGTGTCTCATTGGTAGAGGGAGTGTGTCCTTCCGCAAGTTGAGGCAGTGCCCCACTTGCGACGGTGTCTATCTGGAAGAGGGAACGTGTCCTTCCCGCGTTGAGGCTGTGCCGCGCCTGTGACGGTGATTCACGGGAAGAGGCAGGGTTCGAGTCGGGGTACCATGAGGGTGGACGGCATCCCTCCACTTACTTTACCGGGAGCTCGATAACTGGAGCAAATGGAGTCACACATTCACTCTTTGGCCTCTCTGGGGCGAGATCAGAGCCCATTCAGAACGCTGCTCATGCGCTGGCTTCTCTGATGCAATCGTATCTAAGGGGTGAGCGAGGGGAGGCAATGAGTCTGATGGTGCAAGCCACCTTTCGTGACGTCACTTCCTGTCATGATGTCAGCCTCCCCCCACTTCTTTTTTTAGGACTTGTACCCTGGGAAGAGGGAACGTGTACTTCCGCAAGTTGAGGCAGTGCACGCTTGAGACGGTGTCTCACTGGTAGAGGGAATGTATCCTTTGCATGTTGAGACAGTGCCCCAATTGGAACAGTGTCACACTAGTAAAGGGAATGGTCCTTCCGCAAGTTGAGGCGGTGCCCCGATTGGAACAGTATCTCACTAGTAGAGGGAATGTGTCCTTACGCAAGTTGAGGCGTTGCCCCGTTTGTGACAATTTCTCACTAGTAGAGGGAATGTGTCCTTCCGCAAGTTGAGGCAGTGCCCCGATTGGAACAGTGTCTCACTGGTAGAGAAAATGTGCACTTCGCACGTTGAGGCAGTGCCCCGCTTGGGATGGTGTCTCACTGGTAGAGGGTATATGTCCTAATGCAAGTTGACTGCTACAGAATGCTCTGCTCTAGGCACCGATGCTGGCAGAGGTGTAAGGCAGGTACAATATTTGGTCATGCTCAGATAATTTGGCCAGTGCTTAATTTGTAACAAAATAAGTGCCACGGCCCTTGTCAGGAGGCCTTTGTCACTTGCACCACACATTGCTCCTGCCAGCGCTGCCCATAACAGTACCATCACAACTACTAACCCTCGCACTCCTCCAAGTGTGACAATTCAGACTAAACCAGGCCCCAAAGATATAACAAGCATTTGCAATGCAATAGGTCTCGCATTTATACGAGTTTAAGCTATTGCCATTGTAAATAATAATGCCTTTTATTTAGGTTTTAAAAACGGAAACAAAAATAAAAGGCATTGTCATTTGCAATGTCAATACCTCAAACTCACGTAAATGCGAAACCTATTGCCTTGCAAATGCTTGTTGTTACTTTGGCTCCACACAAAGCAGCACACAGGTTGTCCTCTAGACAAGGTACCATGTCTCTAACAGCTCCTATTTTCCCCCTATTTAGTATGTGGGTTTGTTTGTTGTTTCCCAGAACAGGTAGTGTAAAACTCTTTGTTTTTAAGGTTTGTTGTGCGGGACTGTATTTTCCTCGCTTCTATATCTCTTCACCCAGGGCCCATTATCTCCCTTCCTAAAAGGTGGTTTCAGCTATTATGTATAGGTTTGAATTGTGCAGCGCTTGTCCGCTCTCTGTGTCCATGGCGCTGGTGCCTTAGAGGAGAAGATGGCTGCCTCTGGGGTAGCGGTGAGCGGACTGCTCCTGGAGAAGGGCTTGGACATTAGCCTGGCTGCTCTGCATTGGCATGATCCCTATATTCGGGGAATTTTGGATGTAGTCAGCCAAGTAGCGCTCTACACTTTCAGCCACACAGCGAGCGAATGGGTGAGTGGAGAAGGAAAGGCTCACTAAGAGAGGCAGAGAGTGGAGTAATAAGCGCTGAAAGACAAGCGTGGGCTGCTCTGCGTAGGCATGATCCCTGTATTCGTGAAATTTTGACTTAGCCAGCCAAGTAGCACTCTACACTTTCAGCCACACAGTGAGCAAATGGGTAAGTGCAGAAGGAAAGGCTCACCGAGAGAGGCAGAGAGTTGAATAACAAGCGCTGAAAGACAAGCGCTGCCCACGGCCGCGAAAGTTAAAGTCCATCTACAGCATTTACCTCAAAGGAGCGAGCAGCGGCAGGCGCGATAATTGCAAACAGATGGCGCCGCTGCTGGCTCCCGTAAGGTAAACGCCGTACATGCACGAGGGCTTATTGGAAACCGTGCAGTACATGCATGAGTTTCCCAAAAAGTACAGAGTAATTCCAAAAGGTCACTCCAAAGCAACGCTTGCGCGCTGCATAGGCAAGATCTAAAAATGGCTTAGACTTAGCTATTTGTAATGTACATTGAATCAACAAACAACTGCTGTTGTGCTCATGTCTAAATTGACCTAACAGCGCCACCATATGGCAGACTACCATAAGTGCTGGTGTTCACAATGAAATGCCGATGCTGAGCACTGGAATCCACTGGCTCAAATTAAGCACTGTATTTGGTTGAACACAGCACCAAAGCCATCAGTTTGTATGTCTGAGTAAGCTTATGTTAGCAGACCTAAAGAGAGGAGAGAACTCCCTGCCACAGGTACAGTGATGTAACACACCACAGCATCCTATCAGCAGATGGCACTGTGCAGCACAGCACCGCCCAACATCTGAAGGAAAAGCGCATCACAGCAACCTGAACACAATGATAGGGGGGGTTTAGCACAACACACCAGGAATCCATGATCTACGTATCGGCACACACCGCCTGGATCACCCTGTCACCATGCTGAGAGTGGAGAATATCGCCTCATACTGCTGGCGGAGTTATTCCCCTTTTAATATTAGGGCAATTTAGTCTGCAGCACAAGAGAGGGGAGTGTTTTTGTGCTGGGTGTTAATGTAACATTGAGGTGGGCTCAGCTGCCAACTGAACATAAGGGCTGGGGCTTAATTACCAATTCAATAGAAAACAAGAGAGTGTAAGCAGAGGGTCTGGTTACTGTAGCAAATGGGGACAGGAAGCTGGAGGTGATGGTGTTCTGACTTCCATTCTGACATGGCTCCCACATTTCCAAATGCATTGCTAATCACTGTTCTACTGCTCTATTTGAAAAAGCTTGTTTACCAGTGCTTAATTTGTGCCATTGTTTTCCGGTGCTATGCACTAGCACTTATATTTCTTCATCGGCACATATATCTGATAATTCACCAAAGGGTGGCACTTTCAGTCTATTTTTTTAGATCACATCCATAGATTGTTTAAAATGTCAATATAACTGTACATGAATATAAAAACACCTCATGCAGCCCATTCCAACAGCTGTAGTGACATGGAATAATCGAATTGGGGGAATTTTTTGGAACGTTTTGGTTATTAGGGTAAAGTGGCACTGGCATTTGGCAGTGCTGGCAGGTTGCTGAAGCTGCTTTGGCATTTAATATGTTTTACAAATTAAGCACCGACTTCTACCATTTCTCTCGGCCAGGACTAATAAATGAACGACGAGGAAGGCCGAATAAACTCCTCTTCCCCACCGGTAAATCAATCTGTCGAAGTTATTGAATAGCGCCTTTCAGCCCGGTGACCACAAACCCACCCTGGGACCATCCTCAACAGAAACCAGTTATAGTCCAGATGAAGAATGGGGCGGATGGCTGAGAAACGCAGGGCATGGGATGGGCATAGGTGGCCCTGCCAGCTACCGGGGGCCTTAGCCCAGCAGAGGTGTCCACTCCAGGATTAATGGGCACTGCATTGCGGCTGCTTTGGAGGAGTGTGGCTGGTGGGTGGTATTCAGCCACCATTCACCCCAGTCACTTCCACAGCATACAATGTGTTCAGTTAATCTCAGGGAGCCACAAGTGTGTAATACTATATATTACAGCACTAGTTACAGGAGACATTTGCTGTGAGAATCCCAGCAACCAAGCAGCGAGTCACCGCAAACACCAAGAGCTAAAAGCAGACATGCATGCAACACCCGAATATACACAAAAAAACTAGTGAATCAGATCTGCTGAGCCATGCCTCCAGCAAACACTAAGGCAGCAACATCTCCAATGAGAGGCCAAAAGAAACGAATCTAGCCCAGCCCTACCAGCCCTACCAGCCCTGCGTGCACATTTTTCCAGAGTGCTTTTTTGCAGGTTGATGAAACACTGCCCTCCTGTGGGCACTTTCAAGAGTTATGTTTGTAATACAGGAACACCACATTTTCGGTAGTTTTCATAAAACTATATTTTTACTTGCCATAAAGCAGAGGTCTTCAAACTTTTGGATACCCAAAATTTTCTAAACCTGTAGGCAGGGCTACTAGAATTATGAGGCAAGTGAGGACCAAATTACGCGACAGGCTTGACTAAATTGTGTGGGAAGAAAATGTAAGTGATGTTATGTGATACCGCGTATTTTGGGATAGCATTGCTTCATTATTTTGACATTTTTTACACACAGTAACACTGAGGAAAGATTTCACCCCATCAGTACCCGTTTATAACTAAAATACACAATTAACATCAGAAAGATTTCTAGTCAACCTTTGAGAAGGGCCTTCCACTCCGCAAGAATACGTGCTGCCACATTAGAAGCTCACCTGGCCCTGGCCTGGAGAGGTCGGGGTCCCTTAAAAACCTGGCGGTTATGTGCAGAGTTAAGTAGTTGCAGCTTTCCTTTCACCCCCTCCCTTCCATCCCACTCTCCACTCCTAGCCACGGATCCTTCTCTCACTTTGCAGGCCATTTTCTTTCACCCCCTTTTACAACATCTGAACTCTCCCCATTCAACCTCTCACTTTAACAATGCACCTCATCTCTCTATAGCACCTACCTGACAAACATTTCATTTTTTTATAGCGCTACTCATAGTTTACTCACACTCAGTTCTGTGATCTGCATGGTACACGTTCTTTGTAGCAGGCACATTAACCCTCTGCACACTGTGTGGGTGACAAGAGTGCCCATGTGAGTGCATGGTGAGCGATGCAACAGTGCGAGAGTAGGGTAAGAGAAGTGACTGCAGGGTGAGTGAGGTGGCGTATGAATTTGGGTGCGGTTGCAAGTTCAGAATGGGACGAACGGATGTATAATTACTGATGGGCTTGTTTGAGTGAGTTGCTTATTGAGCAGTGAGGGGGTCAGGTAAGTGAAGTGTCACATGAGTGCAGGACGAGTAGTGAACTTGTGTGACTGCATGGTGAGGTATAGGGTGAACAGCGCAAGTGCATTGTGAGTGCAGAGTGATCACTGTGAGTGCAGGGTGAGCAGGTGAATGGTGTGAGTGCATGGTGATCAGTGTGAGTGCATTGTGATTACTGTGAGTGCAGGGTGAATGGTGTGCATTTCCATACACTTGAAGTAACTCAGCATGTTCTTGACGGCGGCATAGGGTTTAAGATCTAAGTTAAACTACTGTGGCATTAATTGGGGCTCGAGGGTGGAGGAAATAAATAATGTGCTGATCCTGCAACAAACTTACAGTCCTATGGTTAGGGTTGCCAGAAGATTATTTTGATGGCCCAGTCGGTACAAAAATAGGCAGACACCTAAAGCTGTGTTTTAAGCACTTATCTGTGCATACTTCGAACAACAAATATACATGGAAAGCACTTTTAATTGTGTTCTAGGGCTGCCTCAATGATCCCTGACTGACAAAGAGAAAAAAGACAGAAAAGTCACATAACTAATGCATAGATACTTTTGTATTTAAACGTCTATTTAGTATCAAGATGAGAACTTTGCAGGCTCTTTAAACAAAACAGGCAGGCACTTTTCTTTTGGCAAACCCTACTTTATATTCCTTTTCATTAAATACATTTTCACACTACAGCAGTAATTGTAAAATACAAATGTAAGGAACAGGCACAGTGGGGGCCCAGGAGGTACTGAAAGCAGGAAAAAACTAAGCCTCTGTAATCAGTTTACAAAGGCATGTAAATATGCAAATGGTCTTTAAAGACCTGTTAAAAACTCGGGTGTGTTGGAGATTACTCCAGACACTGCCCAGCCCACAGCTCGAGTTACACTGCAGCAGCAGCCGGGCTGAGAGACACCACGAGGCAGGAGGGGAAGAAGTATGACTGTGAAGGCGCGACCCCCTTTGCATCGCTCCACGGCCCCCCTGGGGGTTGCGCCCCACAGTTTGAAGACCCCTGCCATAAAGGAAAGTGTACCTGTTTTTTCCAGTTTTTTTATAAGGCGAAATTTGCCTTTTAATAACTAACCAACCTATGATCTGCTTTTTATTATTCTTTTCTTTGCTAATGCAAGTTTCTTTTTGGAAATCACTTTGTGCTTGATTTTTACTGCACTATTGAGTGTGCTAAATACTACATGACATGCACTTTCTAAACATGCCATCCTCACCAGCCCCTGGCTTGGTGGTGTCCCGACCAATCACAACGCTCAACTGGAGCTTTGTGATTGGCTATGGGGAGGGAGTCTGGCTGCCTGCTTCCTGTTCCTGTCAGAGGCAGGAGAGCAGGAGCAGTGAAGACGTGGGACCTGGGCCAGTGGAAAAGTAGCTTTGAATATATTATTTTTTTATTATTGACCCTCCGCGCAACAGCCTCCCCCTTCCACGCAACACCTTCCCCCTCCCGTGCAATACTCCCCCCTCCAGCGCAACCCTCCCCCTCTGGTGCAACCCCCCCCCCCGTGCAACCCCCTGCGCCTGCTGTCTACCCCCCGTTATTGCTATTGAATCACAAAATTATGCTCCACATATTGTTTAGGGATATGTGGTCCTTATGAAGGCCACCTGACCAACATGGACAATATGGCAGGTGCCGCAACATGTAGAACCGAACAGCGATGCCCAGGTCATTATAACTTTTCTGCGTTCTATAGGAGTACTACTACAGTACTTTCCTTTTAATCTTAGGGTGGACATCATTACATTTTCTTGTATAGTTCCACTCTAGCCTCTAAACTGCACTGTGTGCCGTGTGCTTAGTATAAGCAGACACACAGCCTATTAACTCTGTACTGTGTGTTGTGGACTTAGTGTAGGGAGACACACTGCCTTTGAACTGCACTGCGTGGGGCATGTGTTTAGCGTAGGCAGACAGGCTGCCAGTAAGATGTGCACGGTTTGACTTGTGTGCGAGTCTTCGGGAGGGGTGACGCCCATAAGAGAGAAAGCTAGAAAACATGTGCACTCTTATGCAGTGCTTAATGAAACAGAAAAAAAATAGTTCCCTAAAAGCGAGCAGTAGAAGTATATAAGTCAGCCATACAAAAGTATGAAGAAAAGGCTTAGCTCCAGGGGAGGGACAAACACAAGAAGAGGAAGGCAAGCAGACGAATAAGAGCCAAGCAAGCGAGAGCGACAATTTAACCAACCAGTGGTATGGAACACCCAAAAGGTGTTCTGCAAAGAGACATCTTGCGCTGTTTGGTAGCTGAAACCTAAATGGTGAAGTTGGACACGGCTCAACATTCTGAGAGCACGGCCACCTCCAAGCAACTGGATCAAACCTGCTTTTCTCTTGCGTCCATTTCCTGGTTTTGTGGCTCTCATATTTGGCTAAATCAATCAGCGTGTTTTTACTGAATGATCGCCAAGGCAGAGAGCCGAGTGCATTGTACCTTCAATGACTCCATTTGTCGGGTGAACAGAGTCACGTATAGCGCGTGAACGGATTTATCACTAGGAGCTGTCAGGCCGAGGAAGTGGTGATGTGTGGTTTAGAAGAGGCATGTGCCTGAGCAGGGTTGCACCTGCCCCTCAGGTGAAGCCCAAGGGCCCAGCCCAGCTCCCACAAGATAAATATTTGTTCTTTTAAATTTATTCCGATGAATCAGTCGTAAAAACATCCTGGCTCATAGTTCACACAAAAAAGCGCAAACAGCATCCGGGCTGAGCAGGGAGAGTCCGGGTGCGGTGTGTGATAAGGATAACAAGGGCGCCCTGTTCGGCAGGTCTCAGGGGTAGGGGCAGAGAACATTGTGTGCGGTGTGTACAGAGATGGTCAATGTATAGGCCACGGGTGGCACCTGTGGGCACAAGCTATCCGTGCACAGAGCAATGGCGGCAGAGGCAAGATACAGACAAAGGAGGCTGGGCACAAGCTCTACGCGCAAAGGTGGCACAGGCAAGACAGGGGTGTAATGGCAGGGCAGGTGTAGCAAAGAAGCCAAGGGCAAGGGTGGCACTGGGAAGGCAGGGGTGAGGGAATAGCAAAGAGGCAAGGGTGGCCTAGGGAATACAGAGGTGGTACAGGCAGGGCAGATGTAGGAAAGGATATAAGGGCAAGGGTGAGATAGGGGAAACAAGGCTGATACAGAAAGGATATGTGCAACAAAGGAGCTCAGGGTAATGGAAGGGGTGGGCAGAACTCGCAGAGTTTCACTCCACACAATTCCATGGAGTTGCATAAGAACTCTGTGAGATTCCGCAGACTTCCGCGAGTGGGCAGAATTCGTCACGTTGCAGGGATTTTTGGCACCAGGAGCTTGTTCTGCGTTGTAAATCAGCAAGACTGGCACCACGAGGTGTGCCAGAGGGTGCTGGTTCTTTTCTACTCGAGCAGCAGATTTCTCAAAGCAAAGGGTCGTGACTTGCCGCGAACACCTGCATTAAGGATATCTCAGCAGATGGCTTTCTAGCGCCCGAAAAACATACTAAGGGATGCAAATTCTCGATCTCACTTGCCAACTTAAAGTTGATAAGTCGTGCGTAAGAAAAAACTCTGCCACTTGGTGGGGTTTTGCCAGAACTCTTCATTATAAGCATATGGTGGAGTGGACAAAACGCCATAAACTCTGCCGGCGCAGCGGGGCTTATCGCCCACTCCTAGTTAAGGGTAAACCAGACAATGCAGAGGTGACAAGGGTGATCATGGAGATACAAAAAGTGACAATCAAAATACCTTTAAGTAATCAGACCCATTGGATTTACTATGGGGCATTCCATTCGATTGTTTTTTTTAGCTCTGATGTACAATTACTGAAATGGACCAACCATAAGGAACTCTGGGCCAGATGTATGACCATTTCCTTTTGCGACTCGTAAAAGGAAATGTACTAATGTGTCTTAGACACATTGTGCGATTCACAATGGATTCACAAATGACTTGTCTTATCAATATTCAAGAGGCAGGTCGCAATTTGGGACCCATTGGGAATGGGTAATTACATCCGGGATGGTAGCCTGCTGGGTGGGGACAGCAGACCCTCCTGTTTGTGTTTGATTTTTAAATAAAGCAACTTTTTTTTAACTGCTGCCCATTTTTTTACAGTAAAACAGGATGTGTTTAAAAAATAAAAATTAAATGTTTCAGTTTTATTAGGAGCAGGCAGTAGTCAGTGGGACCACTGCCTGATCTTAAAAAAACATTTTTGCTGCCAATCACAAAAGGGAAAGGGTCGCCTGTTTAATTTCCTCAAAAAATACATTAGGGATTTTAATGGGAAGCTTAGGTGATGGAAATTATTAACTCGGATTATCATCCTCTTATTTGTGTCTAACCAACCACAACAAAACAGATACAAAGGGGATTATTTTTCCATCTAATTATCTGCTTTCAGACCCAAATTTTCTATTGATTAAGTATTACAACTCAGTCTAACGGAAACGTATGAAGATTTCTGGCAGTGTTCAAGGGTAATATTTTTGGTTCTTCAATACTTAGTTTACAGCCAGAACATTAAACAAGCTATTACAATTCAGTAAAAAAGCCAGTATAATGCTTCCTGGTTTAGAAACATAATAAAATGACTTCTGCATCTGCCGAGAATGTTATCTCCCAACCTATATATTTAACATCTTCTATATATGGTTTCTGTTTTTAGAGATATAATAAAACCAAATGGGGGAAAGAGGACAACTCAATTCAAGTCAAAGTAAACTTTATTCCGCTAAAGGCCATTAAAGTATACATAAAATAAAAAGACATAGATTAAGAATGTCACCGGGTACAGAATCATAGACAACTCGGGTTACCATCATTAAAGGAGAATATGAAGAAACAACTTTATTCACAAAAACTGGATATTTGAGAGAATAATGAAATAAAGAGTGCAATTTCAAAAAGTGAGGACCACTACCATGTCATTGCAGAAATTTCATCAGAAACTCCTGACTCCCTTGGTACAAAGCCATTTTTTTCTAAAGTAATAGTCACCATTACTGATTTATATCTAGCGGAACCATGAATGATAATTACAAAGGCTCTTGAATTGTCAGAAACACAGCAGTCTTTTAATAAATTCAGATTATGTAGGCTGACTAAGCTTGGGTAAAAATCCTCCACAGGAACGGCCCAAAATTTAATTAAAAAAAGTACAACATACATTTATGAGTAAACTAGGTGTATAATTTCTACAGTGAACACTCTACATCTTTTTGAGGAAGCAGTACATAGGCACAGAAAATGAATGTTACAATCTATTATTAACACAAAATCTAGTAAAATCAATTTTCAATCAGAATCCCTTTCTTGTGAGATAAAGTTAGTCTTTAAATATGTATGATAATATATAATCAATTTAACATATTTATTACTGCTAGCAGAGGATTCAAACAATTGTCCTATCCATGCTTTCTTCACTTTAACATTCTCTTTTTGAAATAAATGAAGTTCTTGAAGAGAGAGATTTTAGCATCACGTCTAGATAAATTAATAAGGGCACTTTGCAGATTTATTGAGTTCTTAAACCCATTACTTAGCAGGACAGTATACGAAAAATGAAACAAACCAGACTATAAATATCAAATAATCCTCATACATCACAACAATAATTGCAAAAAGTGCACAACAACTAAGAAGCAAAGTAAAGTTAAATAGTCTGAATAAAACCAGTGGATAAAATAGGGAAAGCGCTGCAAACCAAATGGGTTCCCAAACGGTATGTAGTTCCTAAAGGATAAAAAGTCTATAAAAGAGAAAAAAATCCCAAAATGCTTTGGCTTAATGATTTCTCAAAAGGCATGGAAGCTGGAGAAAAGATAATGCGTAAAGGCAAAACAAATATAAAATGAAACGTCTCACCTCATCTCACCCCAGACGGCATAATCACCATCATAAATACAGTGAGCAACATGTAGACTAAAAGAAAGAATAACATACCTGTAAATAAAAACAAAAGAGAAACATTAATAAAACATTACATACGTATAGTATATACATAAGAAAACTGAATTAAAGCTCTAGCATGATACTGACAACGACCAAAGACTACTCATAATGCCAATATGAATTACAGAAGTAAAAACCTCACATATTCATATTGCAATAAACATTCTATAATACCTTACAAACTCAGAAGATATCAAATTACATTTCACACATTCAGACTACAATAAACACCACATATTATCTTACAAACTTAGAAGATATCAAATAACTTATGTGAGAGAGAAAACAATCTAATTAAAAAAACACATTTAGACGCATTTGTCTCTCTCGCTTTGCAACTCAAAATTAATTCCATAAAATTCTACGGAGTTGTATTTAATGATTGGAAAGAAGGTCTTAGACCAACAAATATTTTCCTTCGATAGCAATAACTAGCAGCATTTTGGAGCAAATGCACATTATGATCAGACTGTAATAACCATTTCCTCCTCTTGGTAGATGATAAGACTTTCATTATGACAATAAACTCAAGAAATAACATAATTAATCCTTTAAGCTTTACCTATTTAATAAGAATGTATTTTTACAATCCTATTTGTGGGCATTTTGGATATTCAGGTGAGGTGAATCAGGCAGTCCAACTATTTTTCTGGAAATTAAATTCAGGGATATTGTATATTCTGAGGTTATTCCTGTTTTCAAGATTCTCGGGTTTTTTTCTCAGCAGAATTATAGGTGCCACTTTGTTTACTCTTGGCAAAACAGAAGGAGAATCACTTATTCTCTGCTCCACATCGGTTATTTATTTGTCTAAACAGGGCCCCTTATCAGCCTACATCTGCAACGTATTAATTGTTTCAACCATAAACCTTTTAGACGGTATTATTTCTACCTGCGAGTCTTCTTAAGTCAAAGAAAGAGGTATTTAACAGGGGAGAAAGAGTCATTGGGCCAGATGTAGTAATCATTTTACCAGTCACAAATGCTCTAATCCGGTGTTTGTGATCGTTAAAATACTTTTTTCGTTGTACTAATCCTATTTTAGGAGTTAGAACGTTTTTGAGACTCTGAAATGGGATTCCAATGGATACCTATTCAATATCTGGCAGGGGTGTATTGTAGGTGCCTTTTCAAAAATACTGAATCAATGTTTTGTGACAGAAATTCAATCACAAAACAATTAAATCTTAGTGAGAACTCAAAGTAGGTTGTAATGCATTTGTAAAAGGAAAATGGTCCCCTTATAACCACTACCCATTTGTAAAGGTAAAAAACAATACCGAAGAGAGGACCAAGGGGTCACTGCCAACTCTTAAGCTTTATTTTATAAAAGCTTTAAGGGAAACAGGCTGCATTAAAAAAAATTTATTCAAAAACAATCACAGACATGGTGGTCTGCTGACTCCAGCAGACCACCATATCTGCAATGTCTTTCAACTGCAATGAGTCGCAGATTGCGACTCATCTCATTAATATTCAAGAGGTAGGTTGGCTTGTGATCCACTATGGCACACAGTTCTAAGAACTGAAATATTAATATGCATCAATTCTTTAAATTCTTTACTGGGCACACAATACTAGTCTCAACTTGTGACTAGTATGTAGTGACTAGCAAATAGTGGATCTGCCCCTTTCTTTGGTCGTTTATTAGAACCTCTGCTGTTGTCCTTATGTAGTGTGGAGAAGAAATGTTTAAGAAACATGGCTTAGAGGACTGTGCATCCAGTTTAGGATTAATTCTATTGGAGCTACCCATGTCTATTTCTAATTTTGCAGTGTCTCGTCCGAGCACAGTAGAGAAGCCATTGGAAGTACACGAGGAGGCATTAGTGGACTGCTTGAATCTCTGTTCATAAACTAGCGTGCATGGCTCCAGCAGGAAGAAGGTAGACACCACAAGAAAACCCACACAACGTGCCAATCAATCAATCAAGGATTTGTAAAGCACAGCAAATCACCCGTGAGGGCCTCAAGACGTGGACCATGACTTTTCTACTCTCATGTTTCCCTTCTACAAAAAAAACAAAAAGGACTTATTCAGTGGGTTGAAATATTTTAAATATTTTAATAATCGAACGGATATGTTGTAAATTTGAGTAGACCATAAGCACAGACTATGTAGCATGGTATTCTCCAATTGTAAGCAGGATTCAAATTTTCAAATTAACTTTTTAAACAAGCAGTTGCAATGCAATAGGTCTCGCATTTAAGAAACTCTCGTAAATGCGAGATCTATTGCATTTTAAATGCCTGTTTGTAAAAGTGCCCATGCAACGCTTTCACCTTAATGTCGCCCACGCCCTTTTCCATATACAAGATTTCCTAAACAAAGGGTGCGGTTGCCATTAAAGTGAAAGAGCAGAATTGGGTGCTTTTACAAATAAAAGCATGTTTGTCAAGTTGACAAACAAATGTTATTTTTTGTCAAAGCAGCCCATGCCGCGGTTTCACTTTAATGGCAGCCATGCCCATTTCCTTAGATGCGGCTCGTCTAAGTAATGGGGTGCGGCTGCCATTGAAGTAAAAGTGCAGCATGGGACAGGTTTAAACAGAAAAGTTAATAACCAGTAAAAAAAACAATACATGGTGCCGCAAATAAACCAAAGGCACAGCAGTCACTGTATGAGCGTGGCGTGCCGTGTTATGGAGAAGAAAAAACAATAGAGCGATGGGGGAGAGCGTGTCCTGCCTGCAACAGCAAGCAAGAGAAAACCATTTCAGCAAATAGTGCTTGGAGACTGTAATTAAAACCTACCAAGTAACAACACATTTAACAGGGATGTCCTAATGGGAGGTTACAAAATGAGACAAGGCGGTCCTAAGGAGGGACTATTAAGCCTATTGACCAATGAAAATCCACAGTTTACAAAGGACAATGACAAAAGCCAATGAAAAATATGGGCAGAGCTTCAAGTCCATATCTGAATATAGCATGCCTTGCAGTGCAGCGCATGCGCTGCCCAGGCTCGACTTAAAAATGAATAATTTAAAAATGTCCAACTAGGACAGCCCTGGCATCTAAAATAACAACCATAGTCACTGGCATAAATGAAGACATTGTACATTTTTGGCAAGCACTGCAGAGATTACACCTTGAGAGGTATACCGCTCAAGGCCTCTGATATCCTGATGCTCTAAGAAGGTAATTCCACAGTGCACACATTTCTTTCACTGAACCCATTCTGCACCCTGGACTGACACTGAACCTTTAAAAACACGACCTTCTTCTGGGGGTCTCGAGACGCACCTCTGATATTATCTTTTGTGAATATTAATGTAACTCCTCTGACCAACATCTTTTACTCCTATTCTTGGTACAGGTCATTCGTTCTTTTTCACCAAATCAATTAATAGAGCATTTCCCCACTAGTGCGAAGATTTCGCCCCCAGCACTAACCACACCTTTTTGCGCTTAATGACAAAAAATGCAATCCTAAGCCAGATAAAGAGAGGGGTGCGGTTGGATAACAATCAAAATTAAGTAGGAGTTAATTAATCAGTTAATTTCAGTTAATACAATTAAAACAACCGGAGAGTTGATAGGCACCCTGGTGTAACTTCTAGATTATCAGATATGTGACTCTGTTGCATCAATGCAAGACATTGGTTGTCCCTGGCTCTGCCGATGATGCTGCTGGACCAGAGGTGATGAACAACAGGCCTGGCAGCTTCGGCAAAGTGGATAGGTCCAGCTTATAGTGGACAATGGAAGCTCGACCTACTGGCTTTGCCAGTGCTTGTTTTAATACATGAACTGGGACTGGACCACTAGAACTATACAGTTGTATGTCTCTCTTGGAAGTGCTTGAAAATCTTCTGCTGAGTGTCGTGGTTGGCTCTTAAGTTATTAGAGAAAGGATTCAGCCCCATAGAATTAGATGGACGGGACAAATTAGTCCACTCTATATTTCCTTTTCGTCTAATAGTGGTCAACATTTGTATTCTCTGCATTGCGGTGGTGCCTAACGGAAGCTGGCTTTGGTCCACAGGTTCTGGATATGACCCACATCTCGCCGACTCTATCATCCTTGAAATCACCATCTTGACTGGTCACCTTTTGGGATCCTAAAACAAAAACATTTAACTATTCTTATCTTCTCTATTTGTTTGCTTTCCATCACATCATTTGATAATGTTATTTAGATTTTATTTACAATTACAAACAGGGTGAATCTGTTTGAGATTCACCCTGTAAACCATTATGACGTTTACTATTCCCTAGGCTTATTTTGAATTCCTATTTTCTACATTTCCCAAATTATTAATCCAGATGGCTGTAAGTAATTTCCTAAATCCGCTTTTCAAATGATAATTAGTTTGGGTAATAAATTCACAGAGATCACACTGTAATACCTTTGAATTATAGTTTCAGGCTTTAAACAAGTGTGGTCTATATCCACTGATTGACCTGTAATCAGTCTACAGTCAATACCCTGGCACAGGATGGCATTCCTACAGAAGTTTGAAAAGTACGATTCAATATCTAATCTGTCAAAGAGATCCCCTCGGATTCCCTGCCTGTGTATTTAGGTAAGCCACAATGAAAGCCTTGGGTAATCATTACGCTTAAACCTACACACCAATTTGAAAATCCAGATGGTATCTAAAATTATATCCCGAATTAAATGGGAAGGTTGGGTGGCCAAATAGGTGTTTAAAGTTATGTGGCGATTCAAAGTAGAATCTACCATTCATGTATGTCTCTTAAGATTTGATTTTTCTTTCTGAAAAAGTGATTTAGAACCCCTTTTCCAACCCCAGCCCTCCCCCCCCCCCCCGACATGAAGAACTCTGGGATACTGGGTGGGGGAATACCCATTTTATGTTAAATTCTAAAACAGTGTCAGAATGTATTTACCAACCTGACATGGGTCATCAATGCATAGGGTCGAGGCGGCACAGGTATAGAGCAAGCATACTGCTCAGGGTAAAGTGGTGGCAGGGCAGCGCAATCGCAGCCATGGCTTGGGCAGAAAATTAAATGCTGTTAATAAGCAGGCATGACTTGAGCAAGGTAGAGGTGGCTGAGGCTATCAGTACATAGAGGAGCAAAGAGTGGTGCACAGGGCGGCACAGTCAGAGGTTTGAAGGGAGGCCGTCAAAGGTCAGACATGCTCCAACCCCACGTCCCCTGGATGTGAAGGCACAACAATGTCACACTCCCTCCCCTCACCCTCTCCCCCCCTAACATATATGGTATAAAGAGCTGATAAGAGATGCACTGCCCCCTTGTGGTCGGCCGGCAGACTTCAGCCCCTCCGTTCACGGGTTAGGATTTCGGTTCCAGGCAGGTGAAGGCCACGTCCCTTCAATTGCTAGAGTGTATTTTTATTAGAAAGGATCTGAGAGCACAAAATGCTGTTCTAAGAAACAGATGACAATTTGACAATTATTAGAAAGGATCTGAGAGCACAAAATGCTGTTCTAAGAAACAGATGACAATTTGACAACTGAGCTGCGCACTTTGGAACCAGGTGTCCCGGGAGAGTGGGCAAATCTGCAACCTCTCTGTGCCCAAAAATTCAAATATGTGAAATACCTTTGTAAATATGAGGTCACTAGTACAATCGTGTGAAGCTATAGTTTAACCAGTTGATGCACGCCGTCTAGTTTCCTTTCCCGTAATGTGCAAATAAACTCCATGACTATTTTTCTTTTAAACCCGAGACCTCCTTAGAGCATGTGAGTTCTTTTCGTCACACCAGTTAATGTTTAACCAGAGTGAAGACGCGCTGTGCTGGAAGGCTGGCGGCAGCTGCGCGGGAGAGGTGTGTCCTTCAGAGTAGCATGGCAGTCGCTATGTTCGCTGATGGACAGCAGAGGGCGCCAAGCGACCTCACACACGAGCAAGGTCACCAGTCTGCCACCGAGGAAGGCAAGTGCGCACAGTTCACAAGGGGAGGTAAGGATGCGCACTGCCACACTGCTTACACAGTCTCGAAAACTGTACTGTCGCACGCCTACAGTGCTGTCCTGCCTCTTGGCGCAGACCCAATGCGCCGTCCAGACGTTCAGGTGATAAGAACTCTTTCTACAGTGCGTGGAAGAGTGAAGGGAGATGGTCGTAAGCACTCTATTGGTCGTTGTGCACAACTCAGTGCGCTCAGCTCCAGACATCAATAACAGGGACACGGGTATGCACAACACTGAGCACACAACGTCTAACACAGTGGTCGAAGTGGGGAAAAAAAGTAGGGGAAATGTGGGCGGAGAATCGGAGGGCGGGAAAAACCTGAGGATTGGATCAGTGGGCGGAAATAGAGGTGTGGCCAGGATGCGCAAAACATCCCAATCTTTGGTATTTGTGTGGCATTTCACTGACCAGTTACAGCTTATTATGTTATGTAATTCAACCAATGGATACACATGATTATTTAACGATTAATATGAGCTATTGACATTAGAAACATATTCCACTTTGTGAATTTATTTTAATCACAGAATGTCCCAAAAACGCTTAAAAGTGGAAGCACAAGCCATTTGTTTCCGAGCCATGGAGTTTCTGTTGTCAGCAATATACACAGAGATAATCAAGTTTACGTGTGTAAATGACTGTATAGGAAATGTTACATAAGACAAAGGACTACAAGGTGTAGGAGTCACATGATAACCATACTAGTAGACAGTATAGTTTAATAGTGATTGGCCTGGAGAAACACAAACTCAGATTTTAAAACTTAATACCATGATTGGGGGTTCTCTTTAAAAATCATTATTGATTTGTTTCAAAATAACACTTTTTGCAACATTAGGATAAGCAAAGGTTTAGGGAAAAAACCATAACGCTCTAGTTTATACCTTGCCATTTGCATGCAGCTCTTATATGAAAGTTAGTAGCTCACTATTCTTTGTTAGGATTTTAACTTATAAACTGCAAGTAGCAAAAGGGTCTCAGTGACAAAAGCAGTAACCCACTGACCTATTTACAATTTGTGCACTTTGTGATGGGCCTGGTACATTTTCTTTGCAGCAGGCACATTAACCCTCTGCGCTGTCTTTCCATGAGTCAAAACTTCCACTAGACAAATCTCCAATCTCTCTCTAGGAAGAAGTTTATTCATCAGAGTTATCATGACATTTGTATTATTGCCGAAAATAGCTGGTGGCCAGGAAGGAGGCAGCAAGTGCTTTTTAAACCATAATATACGACGCCCCCACTCAAAGTCAGCGCCTGTTGCGGTCACACCAGTCGCACCGCCCTAGTGCCAGCTCTTCTCAGGGGTCCAGTGACCTCAGTGACAGAGTCACTGTTGCTCTACGGTCTGCTACTTCGTAGGCCTGCCCGCGAGACTGGAGGTGAACTTCTGCATGGATTGTGGTGGGCAAGCCTTCAAGGTGAACCCACACTTGCCACTGCTAGGGTCCACCTGATGGTGCTTTTCTGGTGCCTTTTCTGGTGGCTTTGCTGGTGCCTTCTAGGGTCTGGCATGGGAATGTGGTCCTTCAGGAGAGTGGTCTGGGGGACTGTTCATGAAGGCTGAACCTGGTTCCCCAGTTCTTAAAATTAGCAGCTCTGCCCCCAGTGCTACATCTGCTCCCTCACTGAACACCATACTGCCCCACTGAGAGAAACTCACACTGCCTTCAGCTACAATCCAATTTGACCTGCTATAAATAACTGGATGCGACTAATTTCAAATTACACACTAGGCAAGAGCAATATGCTGCCTAAAAGAAAAGGTAACAACATCCTGGAAAAAGGAAACACTCACAAGGAATGCAAGAGAGCCGACGGCCTCATGCTGTGAACTGTGATAGGCGGATGGGAAATGTTATTGACATTTGACAGACCAATGAATGGGAAATGTGATTGACAGTTAACAGACCAATGAATGAAGAGGGCATGTGTACGTATATGCGAGTGTGTGAGGAACTATTTTTTTGTATTACGTCTTTTTAAGGAAACATGAGCGCTATCTCTAGGCCTGGCCATGCTGACACCACTGGAGGCTTGTGTGCCCGCCATTTTGTCAGTGCCCTTTGCTAGATGGACCAGCCCTGGCAGGGGGGGTCGGGGAAGGGCTGCCAGCCCTCGGAGCTCACGGACCGGCGGCTATCGGGAGATTGTCCATGGGCCCGGGCCTTCTCTCTCAGACGAGGTACCACCGCCCCCACTTTATGTGTTATTCTTGGACCCTCACCCTGTCCCTGGTGGCCGGGTATTTACCGCCCAGCTGCTGCCCTCGCGCTTCGGTTCCAGTTTGCGATGTTCTTGTTCCCAGGGCGCTCTCCTTTCATCCTCTGCCTGCGTAGCTCTGTGCAGGCTCCGCATTTCACGGCTCTCGGATTGCGCACTGTGCCGCATTCTCACCACATGTTCCCCGGAACATTACTTGTGTGGCATATAAATCACAGCCGTTAGAAGACTCACAGCCCCGGGAGCGCGAGCAGATCAACGTCGCCTCTTCGGAAGGCCAGCTTTTCAGCCATTTGTTAAGACAGTTTTTCAAAAGCACAGAAAACGTATTAAAAGATATTTTACTGCACGTGACTTACACAAGACAATTCACACACTTGTAAGCAATGTGATGGCCTGGTGTGAGATCTCGGCAGGTTAGTGCACCTGCTTCTGAAACCTATTGGGACTCCCAAAGACAACGCCAGCAGGAATGACAAAGGCATTCTGCCTACTGAGCAGGGCCAGCCTTTGGCATGGGCGAGCCGGGCCCGGGCGCCAATCTTCAGAGGGGAGCACGGATCTGTGTGCATTAATGTTATGCCACCAGCAGCGCCCTTCTCATCTTGCTCGAGCCTTGTCCCTGCGTGTTAGCTTCTGTCCAATTAGCCAGTTTAAACAGGTTTTATTCCTTCATTATAATGCTTTTGCCACCCAATTAGCCCCCTTCCTACCCTCCGTTCACCCTCTCAACCCAAGGCAGGTAAGCTGTGGTGACCTGGGGGAGGTCACGAGATGCCTGTGTTCAGGGCCCACCACTTAAGGATAATGGGGCGACCTGGTGTTCCTCAGAACCTGGGTATTGATAATATAAAAAAAACTATTAATTCTCTTGGGTGATACAATTGCTGTGTTAACTGTATTAAATACAAGAAAAAGGTGTTTCCCACTCCCTTTTTCTCAGTAAATGAAAAAACAATTTCAATTTAAGAACACACCAAGAAAACAGGTAGAGTCGATTAACTCTTATATTTTTCAAGAAGTATTGAATATTAAATGGCTGTCACAAATACAAATAAATTGCGAAAATACAAAGGTGACTATTGTGAGAAGGTGACGTGGTGACTGGTGAACAGTACACTATATACAAAACATACATATGTGAGACAAATAAAAAGAATTTATAATTATTGTTCTGTCTCCTTATTCAATACATGTAATGCAAGACCCAATGCTGATTGATTATTTGTCAAGAAAACTGTGTAGACATGTGTGATGGGAAAGTGTTGACGTTTCGACCCTGGACACGGTGCTCAGTGGAAAGCATCACTGCGGGTCTTCCTCAGGACTATGAAAGCAGGGGTGGGCAGCCACAAATGCAGGAACAATCAATGAAATTGTGTGAAACAGCGATCTATTGAAAGATC
Source organism: Lissotriton vulgaris (assembly GCF_964263255.1). Lineage (NCBI taxonomy): Eukaryota > Metazoa > Chordata > Amphibia > Caudata > Salamandridae > Lissotriton > Lissotriton vulgaris. The sequence goes on from NC_141691.1 coordinate 2,013,004,404, forward strand.
AAAAGGTCAGGACATGTTGGGGATCCAATAGTGGTCTCCAAATTGTGAATTCAATTCAATCGCAGTGCATCAGATGACTATTTCTTCCTAATTGTGAAAGCTGAAATTCTCCACCAGCAGGTTGGAGTCTTAATCATGGGTGATGCCACAGCAACACAAGACATCCACCAGCCGGTTGGAGTCCTGTGTTAAACAGCCACGAAATACAGTTGAGTGCGAACAACGTGCTCAGTCTCTTCTTCCTCCAAGGGCCAGTCACTGCTCAGCCAAGGACTGACCAGTGAACACAAAAGGGACCCCCTGCTGCCTAATTTGATTAATTACCCTCAGCAAGGTCTTCAAACTCTCTCCTACCAGGGTGCCTTACTGGGAAAGGCCCATTCTGCTTCTGTGGCAGATCAAACAAGTAACCCAGAATGGGATCTTTCGATTGCCAAAGATTACACAGTGGGAAGAAGTGAATAGTACCTAAATATGGTGTGGAAATAAAAAAGAGAATAGGTAATGAGCCCCATTGATAGAGTGATACTGAGAGTAGCATGCCCAGAGTAGATATGTTAATAAATGGTAGTGGCAAGAGTTAACTACCAACTAGAATTCAAGCATATATTTTACAGCCTTGAAGAAGTCACTTGATCGAAACGTGTTGACAGTGTCTCTCCTAAGAAGTCTTGAACCTGTATAAACACCTAGTTACTGAATTAACAACTGCTATAACATCGAATCATAGCACTTCATTACCAGTCCTGCCTATATACTTTTTCTACTTTCACTACGGCTGGATTACTTATGGACACAAAGTCTTTAGAAATATGTTTTTCTCTTTGGGACTATAATAAAAGACCAAAATTCAAGCCCTGAATGGATGGTCAATTAACTACTTTGGTGTGTCCTGGGCCTTCTTGGCACTATGTCAAGCATATGTGACCTCCCAAACTCGCAGTGTGTTGCACTCCAGTGTAGAAAGACCCATGGAAGAATAAAGGCTAGGAACCCAAAGCTTAGGGGCGAGGACACCAGACCGGTGATACTCATAGTACAGCCCGGGGGGACCCTCTTTACCTTTACATGCAGCCCCCTGGTGAACAGAGGCACAGGGCTGCTGGAGTGTTTACTCGATTGAGCAATAACATTCAGAAAGATGTTCAATAAACAGGCAAGCATTTATTTACAGGTTAACCGAACTTAAACAAATGAAGTAACTAGGGATTTCTGCACCACTCAACCATAGGAACACATTCATTTTTAAAGACCTCTTGCAACAAACATGTAGAAATATAATAAAGTCTCTTCAAAATTCAAAAACATTTATTTCACTAACGTGTAATAGTGTTTCACCTTAGTACATTAGATCAGATCCCTGCATTGAGAGTTTTTTTTTAAATTATAGTTTTGAAACATGAATTTAGAAGCGTTCATGCTTCCACTCCCCCTGACAACAATATTAGTGAACAAAGAGGAAAGCCAGTAGTCACGTGCACCCTCTGGTGGTCTGGATTGCTGTTATACATAGACAACATTATAGTTTCTAAAATCGAACACAGGAGAAGGTGTTGTACAGCGCACATCCTGCACTAGTGTATACTGAGGTCATTTTATAGGTGATAATGATGAAAAAAGAGGAAAAGTGACAAAAAAACAATCGCCCAACATCACACAATTTGGGCATGTGGGTAGCCAGAATTTCTCTCAGGTTTTCTTGTTTCACATTGTGCAGTTCAGCAACTTGATGTACATGCTTTGCTTCCCCTATGCCTGTTTTACACACCTCCTGGCCCCTGACCGCCACCCGCATGCATCCGCGTAGCCCCCGGTCACACCACAGACCATACTTTGTGGCCCCCGGGAAGATATTTGCGAGTACCCATGCACTAGACGGACGAGGGGCCTGGGGCCATAGACAAGCCAGGGCTCTAGGGTTACACTGGACATGGATACACAGGAGCAAGGGAACTGGTGAGCCACATGGATTAGGTACGAAAAACCAACACCAACAACATCAGCAAAAACATAATGAGGAAGGGGTGGGTAAGGTCTTTTTCCATCTGTGGAAGTTTGGTTAGAACCGAATATTGGCCAAGTTTCTATAATTTGTTTCAATTTAGCAACGTTTTTTCCTGACTCAGAAAAGAACTTTCACTACTTTGCATGATAATTTTCACTCTTAATGAACCCAGACAGAAGAGGGAACATGTGTGGAGCGTGTTTCTGAGCAAGTTTTGTCTTTTAGAGAGTTTTTCTGCACACAATGGAATTGCACAGGAAAAGGACATTGTTTTCTACAAAGTATAACACATGAAGAACAAATTAGTATAAATAAGGATATGTGAGGCAGATATTTTTGGGAATATTACAGTTTTCACACAAGTGTTACCATGCCAAACTTTCTAATCAGTGTGAAGTAGTAAGGTTTTATACAGACTTTTGTGAAGGTTGCAATGCTGGAATCATTTTCACCAGTGCATGTTCAAGCCGAGAACTTCAGAGTAGAACAGGCCAGCCACAACTATAGACCCTCACGATGGTAGCAGCAATAAAGAGCTGAGTCACACCCACCACAGTGTTAGAGAAGTGCTAGTTGCACAATACAAACAAGCACTGGCAAATCCAATAGGTCACGCCGACCAAAGCTATTGGCAGAGAAACAACCTCAGGAAAGCACAGGGGCAACTGATGGGAATAGGGGAGGTGCACAGGAAGGGAGAAGTACACGAGGAAAACAGCTGAAAAACATCTTTCTCCAACAGGACTTAAACAAAAATAAATAATTCACACCTCACTAACCGAGCAGTGGAAGGATACAAGTACAGTGCCCGTGCTCCAGGGGAGGGATAAATAAATACCAAAGAGGAAGGAAGCTGATAAAATATGACAAATAAGAAGCAAGCAAATGAGAGTGGCAGTGAAGTCAACCAATGGTATGCGATGGGCGGGTTCCAAGCCCTATGTAAGGTATCAAAAGGTCTCGCGAGAAAAAGCACAAGCGCTTTCTTAGGAGAAACCGAAAAACAAGTGCTATAACTATTAAACACTTCGCTACCAATCGAAAGAACTGGTGCAGATGGATGAAACACCTGTAAGTTAATATGACACATAAGCACTCTGTCAGCAACTATCACAATCTCTTGAACTCCAGAAGGTGGCTGCTCCTTCATGTTTTTGGCATTGAAGTATTGGGATTCTCCTTCTAAAAATATCTGAGTAATCTGTGATCATCTATTATTTAGAAAAGCCATAAAAACCCGACTTTTCATCTTTAGTTAGTCAATGGATTCTTCTTCTCTAGTGTGGATGGGATAAGTGCGTTCTTCTGTTAGCTTAAGCCCCAGGACATCTCTACTGAACAGCATTTGTGCTAAACAGATTTTATAACAGTACAACGATTCAGTATCAAATATTTAAAAAAGATTTAGTGTATTTGTATGCAGTTTATAATTTATTATAATGTGTTGCTGTTTCATAGCAAATATACAATGATTATATAGTCGACAGATGCTGGTTAGAGCTGTGCCAGCACGACAGCCAACAAGTTTCGTCCCATACCGGGATTTCTCAAGGCAAAGTCCAAGAACACTGCATCAGGTCCTACCTACCACCACACAGGTAACAAGGACCAGTAATTCAGGACCTAAGAGCATAGTGTCTGGTTATGAGCTTTGTAGCAAACTTTACTTAGCATTGCACCAGGAACGAGAAGCTATGAATCGATATCAAGGACCAGTGAAACAGGATCTTAAAAAGTAGTGCGTCAGGTACAAGACAGCTACACCTGGGCCTAGAGAACATTGCACCAGGACCAAGGAGCAGTGAACCAGGACCTTGGCGAGCACTGCACAAAGTTCGAAAGCATTTCTCCAGGGTTCAGGAGTGGTGAACCAGGGCCTTAGTGGGCACTGCACAAAGTTCGAAAGCATTTCCCCAGGCCTCAGGAGTGGTGAACCAGGCTTTAGTGAGCACTGCACAAAGTACGAAAGCATTTCTCCAGGGCTCAGGAGTGGTGAACCAGGGCCTCAGTGAGCACTGCACCAGGTACACGAGTGTGGCACCAGGACCAAGGGTAGTGAACCAGGACCTTGGCGAGCACTGCACAAAGTACAAAAGCATTTCCCCAGGGCTCAGTAGTGGTGAACCAGGGCCTTAGTGAGCACTGCACAAAGTACGAAAGCATTTCTCCAGGGCTCAGGAGTGGTGAACCAGGGCCTCAGTGAGCACTGCACCAGGTACACGAGTGTGGCACCAGGACCAAGGGTAGTGAACCAGGACCTTGGCGAGCACTGCACAAAGTACAAAAGCATTTCACCAGGGTTCAGGAGTGGTGAACCAGGGCCTCAGTGAGCACTGCACCAGGTACACGAGTGTGGCACCAGGACCAAAGGTAGTGAACCAGGACCTTGGCGAGCACTGCACAAAGTACAAAAGCATTTCACCAGGGTTCACGAGTGGTGAACCAGGGCCTTAGTGAGCACTGCACAAAGTACAAAAGCATTTCCCCAGGGCTCAGGAGTGGTGAACCAGGGCCTTAGTGAGAACTGCACAAAGTACAAAAGCATTTCCCCAGGGTTCAGGAGTGGTGAACCAGGGCCTTAGTGAGCACTGCACAAAGTACAAAAGCATTTCCCCAGGGCTCAGGAGTGGTGAACCAGGGCCTCAGTAAACACTGCACCAGGTACACGAGTGTGGCACCAAGACCAAGGGTATTGAACCAGGACCTTAAAGACACTGCACAGGTATAATAGGGCTGCACCAGACCCGACTGAGCAGTGCGCTGGAAATCAAAATCAGGGAACCAGGACCTTAGAAAGTGCTGCGCCAGGCGCAAGCATGAGGCACCAGACCCTGCTGTGTGCTGCACCAGGACAAAGAAGCAGTAAACAGGGACCTTAGCGAGAACTGCAGCAGGCCCTAATGAGCAGTGCACCGAGACCAGGGGGCAGTGAACCAGGACCTATAGGAGCACTGCACCAGGCCTAAGGAGAACAACAAACGGTCATGGGTCGAATGCTTTTTACATTTTCCGCACTTTCAATTGTTCGGCAATGGAGCTGCACTCCATCACAATTCATTAGTTTTGCCAATTGTGCAAAACCAGATGGGAAGAAACCACATGCAAATCGGTCTAGGTTCTGCTCCAATAGGAACAGTCCGGCCTAAACAGCCATGATGCATCCCTTCTGCATGGGAACATAGGCAACCCCGACAGGTGTTGGAGTGTATGGGCCTGATCAGTGAGGGACAGCTTAGATTCTACGGCTCAGCAATCAGGAGATCGGGGATGTTCTAGGCAGAGCGATGTACTTGGCTAAACTAGCACCGAACTAGGAGCTTTGAAAACACTGCACCATACCCTACCGAACACTGCACCAGGCCCATAGTGCACTGCACTGGATCCAAGACCAGATCAAAGAGTATCAAACCGGGATCTTAGAAAGCACTGCACCAGAATCTAGAGGGTGCTGCACTGGGCCCACACAACCATGAACCAGGACCACAGAAAGGTCTGCACCAAGCAGTGCAGCACACTATACAGAGCACTGGACTATTGTGTAGCGGTAAGTCACAATATCAAGCCAAAAATACCAACCTGCAAATCTATTGCAACCATGATATCCACTCTTGGAATTATTGCCAAGGTAAGTGCATATTTAATATTATAAACTACACATGGCCATATTTCGGAGTCAAGATTCTTGTGACCATATGTACGTGGATTCAACCCAGATCTGTGACTGGGGTGAGTGTCTGAAAAGTTTCAGGGCTCCGTCCATCATCTCCTTTTGTTTGCCTTGTACGCCCTATGGTGGCAGGGTATGTCCGGACGTGGGTCCCTTGCTCTCTTTGCCACTGGATTCAAGCTAGCCTGGCTGAAGAAGGGTGTTACCCAGAATCCCAAGATGCTGGTTTCCAGTCCTGGGAAGACCGGGCTTGGCAGTTCAGGTTGGACTGTACCCATGAAGCAGAGGGTCAAGACTGATTTGCATATGGCTGGGTCTGAAATGAGGTGGCGAAGTGAGCTAAAGAATGATGATGGATTCAACCCAGATCTGTGACTGGAGGTGAGTGTCTGAAAGATTTTAGCGCTCTGTCCATCATCTCCTTGTGTTTGCATATGTATATTTAGGTTGATATTCCAAAGCATTAAGGCGGTAAGGTCCCAGCGCACTTTCGAACCTGAGCTTCCTATTGGTCTCAAGTGTAGGGGAGTCTCCTGTACCGTGAAACTGAGGGAGGTGAAGACAGCTAAACATGCCTTCCTGCCAGGGTGTTTGCTGCCTGAAAGAAATGTAAATGTGCACAACAGGTCAATCTGAAAATGTAAAGGGTGCTTGGAAGCCAGTATTGGCTTGAACTGGTGGAATAACTTTAAGCTACTCTTTTCGAGTGGTTTCCAAGGGAGTGACCAGCTTAGCTGTGAAGAGTGCTCTTTTGAAGGTAAGTTACAAACATGCCAACCCTTTAGAAAAGGAAAGTGGGAGATTTGAAGAAAAAAAAATTAGGGAACATTTATTTCACCTGTTGATTTCTATTGGAGCAGAGGTAATTGCAGGCGAGAGACAGCCAAAATTAAGCAGCTGTTTGCTTAAAAAATAGAGAGTCGCCTGCCTAAATAGGGCCTGTTGCCATGTATGCAGTTATAAAAAGAATTGCACTATGTGCATTATGGATATTACTAAAAATCTATATTTTGAAGCACTTTTTTCACCTTAACCCTTGTGTGCATTTTATAGCAGCCTATATTACACTGTGTGAAATGTAAGTTTAAAATATTGCCTTACATAGTCCCAGTGTTTTCTGTCACAGACTGGGACCTCGTATCACGAAACATAATAATAAAGCCCCTATTTTCCATTGCACAAACCAGGATTCAGTTCAGCGGCTCTCTGGTTACAGTCTCAGACCTCTGCAGAGCATTAACTGACAGAGGTTTGATAATGTACAATTGTGCAATTCCCACGGATTAACTGAAATTGCAATTATTTTTCATTTAAGATATGCCTTATTTTATTTGGAGTAATCTAAAAGGTAAAAAAAAAAAAAGAAGAAGAAACAAAAGTTTAAGAATATATTTTTATTCATCATGCCTTTGACCGCACCCCAGGGGCGGATTGGCAAGGCGGGCATTCGGGAATGGGCCGAAGGGCCGGTGCCTCAGTGCCCTCTGTGGGCCGTTTTTTTCTCCCCTGTCCCAGTCCACAGAGAGTGGACTAGGAAAGGGGAGAAAAAAAACGGCCCACGGAGGGTACGAGAGACAGACAGAGAAAATGAAAGCAGCCTCGCTGCGCGGCCAGACAGCGATTGTCAGCGGTGGGCTCTCCTTCACCCCTGCCCTGCCAAGCAATCAAGCTGAGGCTGGGCTGGGGAGGGGTGATTGTATGCAAGAATCGGCCTCCCTGGGGGCCAGGTGTTTCTCAGGCCTTTGAGCCATTTGCACCTCGGCCCCCCTGGGGCCCATGCAGCCCAGAAACGGTGTTAGTCTTAGCACCTCGCCCACAGCCCTTCACATTCAGGGCATAGTGGACGAGGAAGAATGGGTCTTGCTGTGGGGGCCAGGTGATGTTTGGAATTTTTTTATTTTATTTATTTATGCGATTTTATATAGCGCAGACTTTACCCGAAG